>NC_092755.1:98119435-99351114 GCF_047496795.1 Chiloscyllium punctatum | reverse complement strand
TTCAGAAAGTCTTTCTTTCACACTGTTTTAAAATAAATCACCATCAGTTACAGAAATACTTACATGTTAATCACATTAATAATTTAACTCCTCCAGACAGAGCTATACATCAGTGATTCAAATTCAAGATTCCAACCTTAAATGGTGTTTAAACAAATATACAGAGCTGGCACCATCACAGTGGGCTGAATAGCCTCATTCTGTTCTGTATCATTCAAGGAAGGAGGAGGAACAATAACACTGCAGAGAAGTTGATGGGTGTGAATGGGAAAGAGGTTATGGTGCTGGAGGGATTGAGCAGCTGGAATGCATCGAAACATTCAAAGAGGTAAAGGGAAAAAAAAACTACTTGCTTCAGAGGCAGTAGACATGGAGAATATTGGTAGGATTCAATTTGAGTGGGAACTCAAGTTGAGTTAAGCATGTTTCGTCCTAGAGAATGATGAGAGATCAGATTGATGATGGATAAAAAGCATGAACTAAATAGTGAAGAGGGTGCACTTGTGGCCTAAGAGATTTCTGGAGAGAGTACTGATATGAAAGGCAAATAGTGGAGAGGGACAGAAGTCAAACAGCAGGTTTAGATTAGAATAGATTCCATATAGTGGGCCGAAGGGCCTGTTTCCGCAATCAGTCCATACCGACCCTCCGAAGAGTAACCCACCCAGATCCATTTCCCCCTGTCTAATGCACTTAGTACTATGACCAATTTAGCATGGCTAATTCACCTGACCTGCACATCTTTGGACTGCGGGATGAAACTGGAGCACCTGGAGGAAACCCACGCAGACACGGGGAGAATGTGCAAACTCCACACAGTCAGTCATCTGAGGCGGGAATTGAACCAGGGTCTCTGACGCTGTGAGACAGCAGTGCTAACCACGGATGACAAAATGAAACAGCTAAAATCAAGAGGGAATCATGGTTAGGACGATTTTGTCTCTCTATCATAGTTTCTCCATAGGAATGAGAGGTAGTGTGTCAAAAATAATGACTTAAACTCAGATCTCAGAGAGAGACATTGTGGGTGGTCAGCGTTCCAGTACCGGATCCACACAGCCTTTCACAGAAATTCCCAGACTGAAAGGTTTGAGACTGCATTTAGCTTTCCGTCTCAGAGTTAAAAATCCATACTGCTGTCTTTGGAATTTGTAGTGATTTTGTAGAATGCATGGTAAAAGTAGGTCTTTCTCCAGTTGCACAGCGAGAGGTCACTAAAGGAAATATTTTGCTCCACTGCAACAAAGTAACTATTTCTCTAACTAACTAGTATTAATAATCTCCCAAACTCAGTAACAGAATTCTTGTTTTTTTTAACACTCACAATGGCTCCCATGGGACTGCCGCTGACTGGTTGAGTGTTACTTGCTGTTCTCCACGTACACTCAAAAACATTTTCACACAAAGAAGCAACAGCTAATTAGCTGATCACTTTTAAACCATCTGACGATCAGTGAGGAGAGGTCGTGGGTCACTCGTTTACAGCTAGCAAACCTAAAAGCTTTCATCTAACGCTAATGTGAACGTGGGTGTGCTCCATTTACCAGCGCACTAATTATCCAACAGTCACATTGCAGTAATTAAACTTCACAATCTTCACACCATCAGTCCTGATTATGACAGCCTCACGCATCATACAGAGTCCTCTCATATCACTGAAGCCGGTCGCTGTAGGAAGCTTTCCACACTGCTGAGGAGCGCACAGATCCACTAAAACAACAACTTGTTTATACCTCCCCTAAATCGAGAAGAAAACTCATCCCAGATCTTTATAAGAGTGAAAGAATTCAATGGAATATTAAAGACTGAATTCAAAGTCGAATTGAGTAACGGGATTTATTATAAAAGTTTAGTTTTACGAAAGTCGGAGGAGTTGTAGACAGTGAGGAAGGATGTGGCAGGTTACAGCGGGATATAGAGAAGCTGCAGAGCTGGGCAGAAAGGTGGCAAATGGAGTTCAATGTAGCTAAGTGTGAGGTGATTCACTTTGGTAAGAGTAACAAAAAGATGGGGTACTGGGCTAATGGTCGGATACTTGGTAGTGTGGAAGAGCAGAGGGATCTTGGTGTCCATGTACACAGATCTCTGAAAGTTGCCACCCAGGTAAATAGTGCAGTGAAGAAGGCATATGGCGTACTAGCTTTTATTGGTAGAGGAATTGAGTTCCGGAGTCCTGAGGTCATGCTGCAGTTGTATAAGACTCTGGTGCGGCCGCATCTGGAATATTGTGTGCAGTTTTGGTCGCCATACTATAGGAAGGATGTGGAGGCACTGGAACGGGTGCAGAGGAAGTTTACCAGGATGTTGCCTGGTATGGTAGGAAGATCCTATGAGGAAAGGCTGAGGCACTTGGGGTTGTTTTCATTGGAGAAAAGAAGGTTTAGGGGTGACTTGATAGAGGTGTACAAGATGATTATGGGGTTAGATAGGGTTGACAGTGAGAACCTTTTTCCACATATGGAGTCAGCTATTACAAGGGGGCATAGCTTTAAATTAAGGGGGGGTAGATATAGGACTGATGTTAGGGGTAGGTTCTTCACTCAGCGAGTCGTAAGTTCATGGAATGCCCTGCCAGTAGCAGTGGTGGACTCTCCCTCTTTATGGGTATTTAAGCAGGCATTGGATAGGTATATGGAGGATAGTGGGTTAGTGTAGGTTAGGTGGGCTTTGATCGGTGCAACATCAAGGGCCGAAGGGCCTGTACTGCGCTGTATTCTTCTATGTTCTATGTTCTATTTGCAGGATGGATGAGTCACTAGCTTGTTTAGCATTTATTGCTGAACCCTAAATATCCTGAGTTAAAAGTTTGGATTCACATGTAGGCCAGACCAGATAAACAAAGCGATTTCCTTCCTTAAAGGACATTAATGAACCAGATGGGTTTCTCCTGATAATCAACAACAGTTCCATAGTCATCATTAAACTCTAATTCTAGATTTTTTTGTTTAATGGAATTCAAATTCTAATACCTGCCACAGCAGGTTTGAATCCAGATTCCCAGAATATTGGATGAGAGCAAGTTAACGTTTCGAGAGTCATTTCAACTTGAGACGTTAGCTTGATCTCTCTCCATGGATGTTGTCTGACCTGCTGTGATCTCCAGCATTTGTTGTCAGTACAGATTCCAGCATCTGCAGTAACTTGCTCCTCAGAATATCACCTGGGAGTCTGGATCAACAGTCTGCAGATAATACCACTAGGACATCATTTCCCCTTGAATAACACTATACATATATTTCTGTAAATTAATACACAAATAATCACAATATATTAGAATCTAAACAAAGGTTTCAACAGTTTATGAAGGGAATAATGAAAGTTGGGAACTTGATAGCTGACAATCAAATCAAGGATTTGTTACATGGGAACAATAACCACAAAGGAGTGTGTTACAGGCTGGAATTTAATTGATAAAATGCAAATAGCTTATATTTTGAATAATGGATAATCTGAATACATTTACCGACATTGTTCAACCATGAAACTGGTATAAGGTGTAAAGATGAGTTTCTCTGGAGAATCCCTCCCTGACCATATACCCCAGTCTGCATTCTATATATACCTCAATCCTACGTCATAATGGCTTTCTTCCATTGAAAATGAATGATCTCTTAAAAAAAATTGAGTTCATCATCATTTTCACTGTAAAGATCTGATACTTGTTTTGCACTGGACTTGCCTGCTTTATTATTGCCAAAGCAATTTTCAGATTTTTTTTTACAAATGTGGATTCACTAAACATGCAAAATCAAGTCATTTTTTTTGGTTGTAACAAAATTACTTGCACAACTTATCAGTACCCAGAGATTGCTGGTTATTTATGCAAGTGTAGTCAAGAAATTAGGACCAAGCTGAGCCGCGTTAAATGGGCAACACTAATTCTCCTGAAGCTGCATTCAGTTCTGTTGCTTCTGAATGAAGACAGGATTCCACAGTCAGAAAGGGATGTTTCTCTACAAAGGATGCCTACCTGGAAGCTCCTCCAGCCCATCTTGTTAGCAACTCCCCAGATCCATCACTTCATAATTCCATTGTGTTGCATACCACCGTTGTGGATTTGTGTTGTCCTTTCCTATTAGGAGAAAGCTCATACAACAAATGATATTGAATATTTGAAGTGATGCAAAGCACCATTGATTTGGTCTTGGATTCAGTGGGTCAAATGGCATTCTTTCATGCCATAATTGTTGAATGTAAATTGTCATGTGGTGTCTGGGTGTCTTTTTCATTGTTTGCAGGTAATACGTGACATTGAAAGCAGTGAGATCATTGAATGGGCAAGACCAATACCATCTGGACCAGGATCCATTTCTACACAATCCATACTTCGATGTTAACTACAGTTTTTTTGCCAGGACGTTTTCTACTGGTGCGCCTATCCCAATTCCATTTCACTGTGTAGTGGCTGGTAAGCCTGGGTGGGTCTTAGTCCAGTGTGAGTGAAAGCATGCTCAGTGCAGGTGAAAGTGGCTCAGTGTGGGTGAAAGTCAGTCCATTCCGGGGAGTTTGAGCCCAGTGTGGGAGGAGAGTGAGTCCAGTACAGGGAGAGATTGAGGCCAGAGTGGGGGAGAGTGAGTCCAGTGTGGGAGGAGAGGGAGTCCAGTGCAGGGAAAGTGAGTCCAGTGTGGGGGAGAATGAGTCCAGTGAAGGGAGAGTGAGTCCAGTGTGGGGGAGAGTGAGTCCAGTGAAGGGGGAAGGTGAGCTCAGTGTGGGGGAAGGGTGACCCCACTGCGGGGGAGAGTGAGTCCAGTGCAGAGACAGTGATCCCAGTGCAGGAGGAGAGTGAGTCCAGTGTGGGTGGAGAGTGAGCCCAGTGTGGAGGAGAGTGAGTCCAGTGTGGGTGGAGAGTGAGCCCAGTGTGTGGGAGAGTGAGCCCAGTGTGGGGGAGAGTGAGTCCAGTGTGGGTGGAGTGTGAGCCCAGTGTGGAGGAGTGTGAGCCCAGTGTGGGTGGAGAGTGAGCTCAGTGTGGGGAGAGTGAGCTCAGTGTGGGGGAGAGTGAGCCCAGTGTGGAGGAGAGTGAGTCCAGTGTGGAGGAGAGTGAGCCCAGTGTGGAGGAGAGTGAGCCCAGTGTAGAGGAGAGTGAGTCCAGTGTGGGTGGAGAGTGACCCCAGTGTGTGGGAGAGTGAGCCCAGTGTGGAGGAGAGTGAGCCCAGTGTGGAGGAGAGTGCGCCTAGTGTGGAGGAGAGTGAGTCCAGTGCAGGTGGAGAGTGAGCCCAGTGTGGGTGGAGAGTGAGTCCAGTGGGGGGAGAGTGAGCCCAGTGTGGGTGGAGAGTGAGTCCAGTGTGGAGGGGAGTGAGTCCAGTGGGGGGAGAGTGAGTCCAGTGTGGGGGGTTTGAGCTCAGTGTGGAGGAGAGTGAGCCCAGTGTGGGTGGAGAGTGAGCCCAGTGTGGGGGGTTTGAGCTCAGTGTGGGGGAAGGGTGAGCCCAGTGTGTAGGAGAGTGAGCCCAGTGTGGAGGAGAGTGAGTCCAGTGTGGAGGAGTGTGAGCCCAGTGTGGAGGAGAGTGAGCCCAGTGTGGAGGAGAGTGCGCCTAGTGTGGAGGAGAGTGAGTCCAGTGTGGAGGAGAGTGAGTCCAGTGTGGAGGAGAGTGAGCCCAGTGTGGGTGGAGAGTGAGTCCAGTGTGGGTGGAGAGTGAGTCCAGTGTGGAGGAGAGTGAGCCCAGTGTGGAGGAGAGTGAGCCCAGTGTGGAGGAGAGTGCGCCTAGTGTGGAGGAGAGTGAGTCCAGTGTGGAGGAGAGTGAGTCCAGTGTGGAGGAGAGTGAGCCCAGTGTGGGTGGAGAGTGAGTCCAGTGTGGGGGAGAGTGAGCCCAGTGTGGAGGAGAGTGAGCCCAGTGTGGAGGAGAGTGAGTCCAGTGTGGAGGAGAGTGAGCCCAGTGTGGGGAGAGTGAGCCCAGTGTGGAGGAGAGTGCGCCTAGTGCGGGTGGAGAGTGAGCCCAGTGTGGGGAGAGTGAGCTCAGTGTGGGGAGAGTGAGCCCAGTGTGGAGGAGAGTGAGCCCAGTGTGGGGAGAGTGAGCCCAGTGTGGGGGAGAGTGCGCCTAGTGCGGGGGGAGAGTGAGCTCAGTGTGGAGGAGTGTGAGCCCAGTGTGGAGGAGAGTGAGCCCAGTGTGGGGGAGAGTGAGCCCAGTGTGGGGAGAGTGAGCCTAGTGCAGGGGTTGAGTGATCCCAATGTGGGGGACAGTGAGCCCAGTATCAGAGAGAGTGAGCCCAGTGTGGAGGAGAGTGAGCCCAGTGAAGGGGGGGAGTGAACCAGTGTGGGGGAGAGTGAGCCCAGTGCAGGGGGATAGTGAGCCCAATGTGGGGAGAGTGAGCTCAGTGAAGATGGGGGTGGAGTGAGCCCAGTGTGGGGGAGAGTGAGCCCAGTGTGGGGGAGAGTGAGCCCAGAGCAGGGGAGAATGAGCTCAGTGCAGGGAGAGTGAGCTCAATGTTGGGGGAGAGTGAGCCCAGTGAAGCAGTGGGGGGGAGTTAGCCTCCTGTGGGGGAGAATGAGCTCAGTGCGGGGGGAGAGTCAGCCCAGTGCATGGGGAGAGTGAGCCCAGTGTGGGGGAGAGTGAGCACTCCTGGGGAAAGCCCAGTGTGGAGCATCTGCAGGCCCATGGCTAAAGAAAGGATTATAATGCTTAACTTCTAACTTTATTTCCTTATCTTACAAATTTATATTAAAAAGAACCATAGTGATGAACTTTTTAACTTAGGTATTTATTTTTCAATTTTGTACCTAAGATTTTGTACCTAGGTATCTTTGTATCTCAGATGGTGGCAGGAATAATAACATTGTACACTTTTCACTGTACTCCTGTACATATGACAATAAAATCTATGTCTAAATTTAAATCTTATTTTTAAAACTAAACAATTTCTGTGGTTTAAAGACATATCTTTCCCCAGTTTTTAGTTCACAATTCCAAAAAAGGTGATCTCTGCACTCCCTTTGTCTGGTTGGGAAATAATGGGAAAATCTGTGGCTCCCTTTGCTTAGTTCAGCAAACAGTGCACTCTTCACAGTCAGGCTTGAGTTCCTCAATCTTCTATGAGATCCCTGGCCACCACACTAACACTCAAGTCCTACCTCTGGCACTAAGTATTCCTGCGACAAAACTGGAAGCCAGCCTTACATCAATGACCAACAATTTGTCTATAATGATGAAATGCTGTTGATGTGTAAAATAGGTTTTTACGGCCTTTGGTTTGGCCAACAGTCAACATAATATTAATGATTGACAACACGTTCTCAGACTTTTTGCTCCTGTCAGATTTGATATAGGTTGTTTTGAGTTGCTGACCAACTGAGTCACTATGGCATGGACGTATGATTCAATTTCACCAAATTGCTCATCATACATTATAGGGTTGTTGATTGCCACTCCAGAGAGTGTGCCCACTGATGTTTGTAGCTTTACCCAGCAACCAGAATAAGGTGGAGTTTGAATCTTGATCTGGGAAAGCAACCTTCCCAACTCTTTCTTATCTCATTGAGAGACCAGTGGTTTGTGGTCCATCTATACAAGTACTTTCTGGCCAAGCGTATCATTTGAAAAGCTTTCACATGCCCTTATGAGTGAAAAGACTCCTTTTATATAACGGCATAGAATGTCTCCAGTATTGGCAGCATCAGATACAGATCTCTGACAGCCATCTTGTTGTTCCTCATGGAGAACCTTTCCCAGGCCTTCAGAATCTGACAGATTCTATAATTGTTGCTAAGTGAGGCAAAAGTTCACCAACTGGTTTGCCATGCTTAGAAATCAATTTCAGAATGAGAAACTTTTTAGTAGCTTTATGCTATTTGAGTAGATTCCTTGGAAAACTTAAATTGATCAGTAACAACAAGGTTTTTGTACTGTAGGCACTTTAAAACAGCATGGACCCTCTGTTCATGTTCCTCAACCATCTTCTAACGTATCAAAATGCCAGCTGTGTGGCATTTGACAGCTTCTATACCTTGCAGTATATTGAATATGGTCTGGGGTAGAGGGATGAATGTTTTGTTGCATACCCTCACTTCTACTGAAATATTTTTCACCAACAGTTTAAATATATATTTACACAACTCCAGTGCAGAGGAGACTTGAAGTCAAACCATATAAACACAGTTGAGTTACTGATTAATGCCCACCACCTGAATATAATTAAGTGTTCTGCTGATTATACAATTAATACCAGTAAACGTCCTCCCTTCTGGAAGACAACAGTGAAATCTCTCCCTCAAGGAAATTCTTGGTGTAATTTCCTTCTGTTATGTACCAACTGAGGGGAGTATGAGGTCAGTTATCCGACAGCAGGGTACCTTATATCATGTCTCAGGGAAATAAATACTCACAACTATTCTCCATAGTGCAATCTCTTGTTGTGCACTGAATAAATGTGGTCACCATCTTGGAGACAAACAACATTGAGAGGAGTGAATGACATTGATAGTGGGTAGAGCCCCCTGAACCACTCAGATCAAGCTTGAAGCCTCGTTTCACCCACAGGACACCATCTTTGACATGCAGCACTAGCCTTGCACAAAAGTATTAATCTCATTACCTGGTAACACTCTAGTAGTGAAGTGGAACTATTCTGTCTGAATTCATATGTGAACGTTATCACCTGAGGCAAGCAAACCTGTAAACTGGAATCACTCACACCATGCATAAAAGTATTTATGTTATTAACATATAATAATTAAATAGAGATATACTATTTGCCTAATTAACATGTTTGTAATAGATACTGTCTACTAACATGAATTAGTCATAACTTTATTACCTTCAATTGGTAATCTTTTTAATAAACAACAGATCCACTCAGCTAATCAACATATTCCATGATACTCACCTTTTCTCTTTTCATCTGATTAGAAAATGGCTCGAACTTCCAGCTACTGTTGCTTCCTGGATTAATCCTAACTATATTTTACAACAGGAATATTCTAGAGGCATGAATTTATGTAATTAAGAGGGAGATACTGATACAAAACACAAAAGCCATTCTGAATATATCAAAGTATGGAGTCTATTTTTCCAACTGGAAACCCAACAGCTGCAGCATGCCAATGAAATATCAGGCATACAAGGACAAAAAAAGGTAGTATTATACTGGCCCAGAACTGTCTCATGGCAGACCTTTCCATTCTCACTGGTAAAATATTAGTATCTACCCAACTACATAAAAAAGCACCTATACACCCGGGAAAAATGACGATGACGATTCCAATCCAGCCAATTAGTATCATACCTTAATCATGAGCAATGTGATGGAAGGGATCAACAGTGCCAAAAGGAAAGAAACATATACACCAATAACCTGTTCACTGATGCTCAATTTGGGTTCTCCCAAGGAACATCAAGGCAGCATTTGACTAAGTGTGGTGTTAAGGATTCCGAACAGAATTGAAGTCAGTTGGAACTGTGATTTTTTTTACCCTGCTCTGAGTTATACTCGGCAGAAAAGAAGACTGTTGTGATTTTGGAGCTCAATAATCTCAGTCCCAATTAAACAAAAAGGAAATCTTTAGAGTAAGATAGACCCAATGATCTTCAACTGTTGAATCAATAACATTGTCCCCATCATAAGGCCAGAAGTGATTGCACATTGTACAGTGTCATTGGCAACTTGGCAGATACTGACGCAATTTGTATTTGCTTGCACAAGACGTTTCAGACTTGGGCTGTAACATTCAAGTAAGATTCTCATCACACACCTATTGGGCAATGATTATCTTGAACAAGAGTTTGAGAATAGTGAAGTGCCTTATTTTTGACTGGTGCAAATACAACGGGGTAAATATGCTTTTTCTGTGCTGTGGCCTTCAAATGAGTCTATGACAATGACTCTAAGAGAGAAATATCCTCTTGATATTCAATGGGATCACTAGATTTCCAAGTATCAACATCCTGAGGACATCATTGAATAGGAATTGAAATTGATCAGCTAATTAAATGCTGTGAGTAAAAGAGCAGCTCAGAGCTTGGGGAATCTGCAGCCAGTGACTCCTCAAAGCCTGACCCACAACAATGCACAAGTCAAGAGTATGCTGGAATGTTCTCCTCTTGCCTAGATGAATGCCGCTTCAGCAGCTCTCAGTAAACTCAATTCCAACCAGAATAAAGCAACTCACTTTATCAGAACTCCATCCACCATCTTAAACAATGATTCTGTCTACCACATGCACAAGATGCAGAGCAACAACTTACCAAAGTTCTTTTCACAGCACCTGCCAAGTCTCCTTACAGCAATGGGTTCGAACTCGAATTTTCTCAGAATGTTAGTTCACACTTTGTAACATAACCACTTCAGCAACACGCTGAAATGTTCTCTGACTATGTTGAATTCCTGAGGAGTTCTGGAGTTGAACTCTAATCACTTATACTGGGCTCCCAGACCAGGTTGATTCTGATACTGGGAACTCACTTAAGAGTGGATGGAAGCAAGAGATTGCATGAATCAGCAGCACTAAAAGGGATGCCGATAAAACGTACCTGGTGTGCAAAATATATATATATATTTATATGTGTGTGTGTACATATCTGAAAATGTGTTGCTGGAAAAGCGCAGCAGGTCAGGCAGCATCCATGGAGCAGGAGAATCGATGTTTCGGGCATGAGCCCTTCTTCAGGAATGAGGAAAGTGTGCCCAGCAGGCTAAGATAAAAGGTAGGGAGGAGGGACTTGGGGGAGGGGCGTTGGAAATGTGATAGGTGGAAGGAGGTTAAGGTGAGGGTGATAGGCTGGAGTGGGGGTGGGGACGGAGAGGTCAGAAAGAAGATTGCAGGTTAGGAAGTTGGTGCTGTATTCGAGGGTTGGGACTGAGACAAGGTGGGGAGAGGGGAAATGAGGAAACTGGAGAAATCTGAGTTCATCTCTTGTGGTTGGAGGGTTTCTAGGCGGAAGATGAAGTGCTCTTCCTCCAGCCATCATGTTGCTATGATCTGGCGATGGAGGAGTCCAAGAACCTGCATGTCCTTGGTGAAGTGGGAGGGGGAGTTGAAGTGTTGAGCCACGGGGTGGTTGGGTTGGTTGGTGCGGGTGACCCAGAGGTGTTCTCTGAAATGTTCTGCAAGTAGGCGGTCTGTCTCCCCAATATAGGGGAGGCCACATCGGGTGCAGCGGATGCAGTAAATGGGGCCGACCCATTGTCTCAGCCTGCTCCTGCCCCACCGAACACATCTCTGCATATCTCGACACGGTCCTGTCCCCCTTAGTCCAAGAACTCTCCACCTACATTCGGGACACCACCCCGCCCTCCACCTCCTCCATGATTTTCGCTTTCCCGGTCCCCAACGCCTTATCTTCACCATGGACATCCAGTCCCTGTACACCACCATCCCCCATCATGAAGGACTCAAAGCCCTCCGCTTCTTCCTTTCCCGCGGTACCAACCAGTACCCTTCCACCGACACCCTCCTTCGACTGACTGAACTGGTCCTCACTCTGAACAACTTCTCTTTCCAATCCTCCCACTTCCTCCAAACCAAAGGAGTAGCCATGGGCACCCACATGGGCCCCAGCTATGCCTGCCTCTTCGTAGGATATGTGGAACAGTCCACTTTCCACAGCTACACTGGCACCACCCCCCACCTTTTCCTCCGCTACATCAATGACTGTATTGGTGATGCCTCATGCTCCCACAAGGAGGTTGAACAGTTCATCCACTTTACCAACACCTTCCACCCCGACCTCAAATTTACCTGGACTATCTCAGACTCCTCCCTCCCCTTCCTAGACCTCTCCATTTCTATCTCGGGCGACCAAATCAACACGGACATTTACTATAAACCAACTGACTCCCACAGCTACCTAGACTACACCTCCTCCCACCCTGACCCCTGTAAAAACGCCATCCCATATTCCCAATTCCTTTGTCTCCGCCGCATCTGCTTCCAGGAGGACCAGTTCCAAAACCGTACAACCCAGATGGCCTCCTTCTTCAAACACCACAATGTCCCCCCAGACGTGAGCGATGATGCTCTCCACCGCATCTCCTCCACTTCCAGCTCCTCTGCCCTTGAGCCCTGCCTCTCCAATTGCCACTAGGACAGAACCCTACTGGTCCTCACCTACCACCCCACCAACCTCCATATACATCCGTCGTAATTTCCGCCAACTCCAAACGGACCCCACCACTGAGGATATATTTCCCTCCCCTCCCCTATCAGCATTCCAAAAAGACCACTCCCTCTGTGACTCCCTTGTCAGGTCCACACCCCCCGCCAACCCAACCTCCACTCCCGGCACCTTACCCTTCAATTGCAAGAAATGCAAAACTTGCGCCCACAACTCCCCCCCTTACTTCCCTCCAAGGCCCCAAGGGATCCTTCCATATCCATCAGAAATTCACCTGCACCTCCACACACATCATTTACTGCATCCGCTGCACCCGATGTGGCCTCCTCTATATTGGGGAGACAGGCCGCCTACTTGCAGAACGTTTCAGAGAACACCTCTGAGACACCCGGACCAACCAACCCAACCACCCCGTGGCTCAACACTTCAACTCCCCCTCCCACTCCACCAAGGACATGCAGGTCCTTGGACTCTTCCATCGCCAGACCATAGCAACACGACGGCTGGAGGAAGAGCACCTCATCTTCTGCCTAGGAACCCTCCAACCACAAGGGATGAACTCAGATTTCTCCAGTTTCCTCATTTCCCCTCCCCCCACCTTGTCTCAGTCCCAACCTCGAACACAGCACCACCTTCCTAACCTGCAATCTTCTTTCTGACCTCTCCGTCCCCACCCCCACTCCGGCCTATCACCCTCACCTTAACCTCCTTCCACCTATCGCATTTCCAACGCCCCTCCCCCAACTCCCTCCTCCCTACCTTTTATCTTAAACTGCTTGGCACACTTTCCTCATTCCTGAAGAAGAGCTCATGACCGAAATGTCGATTCTCCTGCTCCTTGGATGCTGCCTGACCTGCTGCGCTTTTCCAGCAACACATTTTCAGTTCTGATCTGCAGTCCTCACTTTCTCCTGTGTGTGTACATATACACACTCACAGCTGTATGAAGGTGACAACATAATGTTACAGACAGCACAAAGGCACCAAAGACTTCTTGTTGAAGAATTTCATCTTACACTCATCAGGATGAATTACAAGAACATTGGCTTAAGGTATAACCATCATTTATACTATATAAGAGGAGACTGCTGATTGGTCAATCAGTTGGTTAGCAGATGCTTTGTCAAGAAGAATGATCAGTTAATGGGATGATAAAAAAAAGCTCATCAAAATAGAATAATGTCTACCCTGAGCAGATAATTTCTTGCCGCACAATGTGCAAACTCACAAATAGCTCTAAGACATCATTGTTCACCCTGAAAAATGCCCAGTCTACCTTCGATTACCCTGGAAAAGTTGAAGTAGCCCAATGTTTGAGTAACAGATGAAGCTAAATTATTTCACATTGTTACAATGTAATAGCAACATGAGTATTATTCACCACTATCAGAGTGTTGTTGTCCGTCTCAAAAGACATTCTAGCTATCAAACGAATGAGTAAAATGGTACATGATTTTTAATGTTGGCGTGAAGCCAAGTTTTGAGAACATATGCTGTACATCCCACAGACTGGTGGATTACATCAAACAATATATCCCTTTGCCTGTTCACAATGAAAAAGGCACTGATTATACCTAAACAGCTCACACTTGTAAATGTCATAGCACAGTGAACATTAATAGACATGATTCTACGACTGCACAACATTTCCTGAATAATCCTGAAGGTGAGAAGATTTACACAAACAACCAATTTAGGAATGCCGCCTCACAGTATGGTTTCCTTTCTTGTATTAGAAGTGTCAAGAAATTGGGCTCTCCACAGACACAAATACTCGAAGCACAGGCTGTCAGTTTCAACTCAAAATAAGGTTGACAGCCATTCTCTGGTTCACTTCTCACAACAATGCCTTGACTAGAGTCAACCTGTATAGTGTAAAATTTCTACAATTCTGGTAGTTAACTGTCAAACATAATTAATTGGTGCATTCTCCATGACAACAGCTCGACCAGAGTTCACTTATCAATTAATCTGCATTCTCCTCTTCTACAATATAAACATTGCTCTTTCCCTTTATTCATATTCTTGTGATTGTCCTGATGAGGGCAAGATAAAAAGTCTTATCAAAACGTATTGTTTTTCAGCACTACTTCAACACTGTATGACCAAATAACTAAGTATGCTTATAATATATTTCATTGTTTTCTAATGCTGTATGGGGCAAAAATGGGTTGACAATACCAAATGGAAATATAATTAGAGTGGCAGAAATATGTGGCTGTTGGCAGATGATGAAGCAGGATGGTAGCTAAACAATGACTTCACATGGAGGTGTTTATGAATTGGTGCGAAGAGGGTTGAACTGTTTGATACTCTGGGGTAATATCCATAGAGGGCAGCAGTGTATCAATTCTTGACAGGAGTGGTCAGAGGAACTTGTGTGTGTAGTACCTGCTACACTTTAAACAGATGTATCGTAATGTGAAAGTAAGAAAGCAAGAACCTTCACTATTCACTATGGTTTACGAAACTGAGGTCCGAAATATAGTCATTGTAGTAATGTCAGAAATGAGGCAACCAATCTGAATACAGCAAGATCTCACAAACAACAATAGGGTAACAATTAGTCAGTCAGTTTCATTGACGTTGATTGAGATATAAATATTGGTCAAGGCATTAGGGAACTTCCCCCTGCTCACCTTTGAAATCATTCCAATCCACTTGAGAGAGCAGGCCGAGCCTCTGTTTAATGTCTCATCCAAAAGGTGGCACCTCTACCAAAGCAGCTTACTTCAGCTGGTCTTCAGTACTCACCAAGCACACTGAAAATCTTGATAATCAGGCATTCGGGGTGCACGTTACCCAGCACATTTGACACAAATGCATTTTCAAAGGCTGTTAGAAAAGCGATCATAACAAAACCTGCCTTTATGATCCGCAGTCATTTACTAACAGGTTAGACAGAGTGCAGGATTATTCTGGCTGTCAGCCACAAACTCTCCAATGTGGTAAACACAGTAATGTTGTATCACTGAGCAGCCATATCATCCTTCTATTAATATTCAGTGAGAAAAGGAAAGATAATGCTGTCATGAAAATCTGTGCATCAGTTCCGTGTTTGATCATTTAGTTCACGTTGCAAATAATCTCTGTGCATAGCCAAAGCATTGAAGGGAGAGGCTAAATTGCACTTTCACTGGTGATGGTTCCTTTTATGGTGCGGATTTCTTTTACTCCATAAGTATACCTTATTCCAAAGACTTATAAAGATACATTACATAACCATGCAAATATGACAAGATCAATGACCATCACTTTCTATTACCACAGAACATAAGGCACTCCACAACATTTGCCATTACAGATTATATTCACAATGAGCGCTTACATTTCATGCTAAACTTTCTCTGGTGCATATGTCGCAGAGTTTATGTAAGGTTCTAGACCATTGTTTCAGCAGTGCCATATGTGGGATGGCCTGAGACCTTTCCTTACTGCACCTCTGCAACACTTTCCCCAAGTTTCAGTATGTCCCTTAGTATTATGTCCTGAACCCTGGAATGGGCCAGAGAGTAATATACTTCCTCAGCAACATCCTTTTGCACTGGAAGATCAAAAGACTTCAGGCAGACCAAAGAGCATTTTTCGCTAAGTTGATAGTCAATGAGCTGCAATTAACGTTTATCTCAGTGTGTGTCTGTGAAAGCAGCCAGACAGCACAAAGTCTTGTGTCACACAACAGTTTCACAGGGAGGAATCTCAACAAAACGCATCATTTTCCAGACCTTCTTTGCTAAAGGTACATTCCAAAAGAAGATAGGCAACAGTCTTTACCCCACCACAGCTGCCTTGTGGGCTGTATGCAGACACTAGGCACTCAGGATGCATCTAATGGAGAGGATCCTTCTCACCACCAGCCATGTTATAACTTGATGCTCATTTGAAGGTAACAGCATTGCGCTAAATTATTTTGAGAGTCAACTTAACAAGGTGTGGACAGTCAATTTTTTTTACCCGCAGGACCTTGAAGACGGTTGATGGACTTTTGTCCAAATATGTTTTCAGGTACAAGCTGTTGCACATTACAAAAAAAAAATCAGGCTTTGTATTCATAAAGTGGTAAGGCACAATCCAGATAGAGCGATGTGCAGGAACGTGGTCAAGCCCACCCTTTGTAGCACAGGATACAGACGGAGGCTGAACATGTAGCAACATTTGGTGCTTACTTTTTGGAGGAGGGTGGGGGGGTTTACACACAACTTGATCTTTGTGTACAAAATTGGAATGACTAGAAATGTATACATTGCGTCCATGTGGACATCTTCCATTTCCAGAGAATGCTGTCCTTAGGTGGCCAGCAATGGGACAGGAGCTGGATAAGAGCCAGACCTGTGTCATGTACAACAACACCTCACATCTTATAAGCAGGTTCGAATATGCAATGGATGAAAAGTGTGGCGCTGGAAAAGCACAGCCGGTCAGGCAGCATCCGAGGAGCAGGAGAGTCGATACTTCGAGCATGACCTCTTGATCAGGAATGAGGTGGCGGGAAGTTGCAAGGGAGCTGAAAGAAACATAGGAAGGGAATGGGGCTGGGGGGAAGGTAGCTAAGAATGAGATAGGTCGATGAAGTTGGGGGGGTTATGGTGATAGGTCAGAGAGGAGGGTGGAGCGGATAGATGGGAAGGAAGATGGACAGATAGGACAGTTCAGGAGGGTGGTGCTGAGTTAGAAGGTTGGATCTGGGATAAGGTGGGGGGAGGGGAAATGGGGAAACTGGTGAAATCCACATTGATCCCATGTGATTGGAGAGTACCAAGGCGGAAGATGAGACATTCTTCCTCCAGACATCAGGTGGTTAGAATTTGACAGTGGAGGAGGCCAAGGACTTGCATGTCCTTGTCGGAGTGGCATTCCCAGCTACCATCCCCCCAGTCTTACCACCCCCCCCCCCCCCCCCCCCCGCCTCCTATTTGGGCAACCCCCCCACCCAATTCCTGATGAAGAGCTTATGCCGAAAACACTCCTCAGATGCTGCCTGACTGGCTGCACATTTCCAGCACGACACCTTTCGACTCTGATCTCCAGCATCTGCAGTCTTTACTTTCTCCTCATACGCAATAGAGAGGGAGCAATCAGTGACACATTCAATTTCACCGGGCTGATACAATCTTTCCAGGTTTTGTCCTTTCTGAATAATATCCTCAGTAACTTCAGGTAACTTGATCTGACATCAAATGAAAAAAAACAATCAATCTCAGCTCCCCAAAAATTACTCACTAATCCTGTCATGGTTTCCCTTGCTGCAGAAACACATTGAATCTGGTCACAAATACTGACCTCACGCACTGACAGTGGATCCAAGCAGTAGATGGAAATGTTGTCCATGCACAGGGAACGTTTAATCTAAGCACCTCCACTGCTTGGATTCGATACCCCCCTTACACCTGTGACACTTTGACGGACTTGATAAGGGAGAGAAGACTGCTCTGCCGGACTCTGAATTTGGTCAGGAAACTTACCCATGACAGTTTGCTTCAGGTAGTCATGCTCCAAATGGTTCAGATGTTCAATTGACTCCATGCTGACCAGCAAGCCCTTGGTGCCAACTCCCCATGCTTATTGTCAGATCAATATGCCAGGGACTGCAGAAATGGTTTGTAAAATACTACATATGGACAATCTGCTCTAATCCCACTATCTCTTTGGAATGCCTTCTTTCATCTTGTAACACTTCAACCATGAAATAGTGTATTTGTAGTGCTTCAAAATCAACACTGTCATGCATTTTAACTTAATTAGCTGATTGCCAAGGGGCTCTTACTTAGATGTCTTGTCACTCAATATTATCCTGTGAAAGTTTATATTGTAAACATTCTTACCTTCTTCGTGACCCTTGTTTCTTCAGTTCTGGCAGTTCCACTGCCATCTTAGAAATATTTTGATTGCAATCCACTATTCAGTAAATTAGAAAGACATCCACAACAATTGATTCAACATGAATTCTGCTTTAACTCTTGGAAAGAGGAAGAACCACATAATCAAAATAACTTGCAAAAAAAAAATCAGGCTTTGCATTCATAAGAATACCAACAAAAATTAACAACAGCCCAACATCAAAAGTAAATTATGAGACTAACTTTTTTTTTCCTGAAGTGACTCATAATTTTCTTCTTAATCTTCGTCCTTCCTGGAACTAGCATTTGTTAGAGAGATCGACCATTGCAGTGCTGTGCACTGTACACTTGACTTCAGTTAAATGCTTTGTGATACTTGCATGAAACTGAAGCTTTCTTTTAGTATGACTACTTCAGGCTGGTCTAAAAAGCCAGCAGGAAATGTCAATCTGTGATAACCTGTTGTAAATGTCATAGGCACATTTTCTGGAACCCCGATATCCTTTATTTGCTTCTAGTAATTGGCCACTGCAACAGACAAATTCACCCCTGCGTGCCTTCACATGTACAATTGAGCTGTGAAATATGTGGAGTTAGATTAGTGAGATATTGGCAACAATGTAGATACATTATGCTTGTGTAGATAGAGACATAGCCATGCATAAATGCCTTGCTGTGATTTTATGAAGCTGTCTGGCAAATGATTCTGATTAAAGTAAAATCGTTGAATGGTTGTAGGTAAAAACTAGATTACAGAATCAGTCTGCAATTGTCGCTTGCCTTTTCCGAGGTGACATCAAGACAAAGCGAGGGAAATCTCCCTGTCTTTGTCTTGGTCTCAACATGTGTCATTTACCTGCATTCATTAAAACAATGTTGGGGGTAGCTCAGATGTAGCAGTCCAGCTTCTGTGAAAGAGGTTTCAGGGTTCAAACATAAGATCATAAGAAATAAGAGCAAGTCATTCTGCCCCTCAAATCTATTCTCCACCATTTATTAAAATCATGGCTGGTCTGACTCTGACCTTAAATACCTTCCCTTCTGCCAGCTATTACCATCAACTCTCTTGCCAATCAAGAATCTATCAAACACAGTCTTGAATGTATTCAATGATCCAGCCTCTACTGCTTGCTGGGGAAGAGATTTCCAAACACCAGTGACCCTCGGAGAGAAGAAATCTTAAACGAGAGACAATTTGATTTGAAGCTTTGAATCCCAGTCCTAGATTTCCCCACGAGGAGAACCATTCTCTCGGTATTTACCCAGTAAACCCCACCCTCAGAATGTTACATTCACAGCAGAGGCATCAGTAAATAATCTAGGCAGATGCTTCAGTGCTAAGGGAGTCCTGTGCAAACGGCGGTGTTGTGCGCAAGATGAAACATTAACCCGAGACCCTCTCTCTCTTACTGACAGAAATAAATGATGTTATGCAACAATTGGACAGAGAGCAGGCAGTCCGCCCCAGCCAATATTTTTCCTTCAACCAACATTACTAAACTGAGAGATCACCTGGTTGTTATCACATTGTGGCTTGTAGGAACTTGCAATGCACAAATTGTTAGCTTGAATTCCTATATTACAATAGTGACTACATTCAGAAGTGCCTTATTGGCTGTGAAGCACATTGGGACATCTTTCCATGCAAATACAAGCTATTCTTTTCTGTGATGTTGGGGAAGATTTGTAGCTCAGGTTGTAAGTTGGCTCGCTGAGTTGATAGATCTGTTCTCATTCTTTTTTCATTTTAGTTTTCTTATCTGGATCAATGATTTGGGTGAAGGACTCTCAGAAAGTGAATGCTTCAAAACTAAAGACTATAAAATGTGGCATTCGAAATCCACAACCTTAGAGGCAACACCATCTATGAACTCTGACCTTTAGTAGTCGCTAAGTAGTTGCAACATCACGACATGGTGACTGGAATGTAAAATGCCTGTACAACACTAGATTATCACTTACAGACCTACTTATTCCTGACCATATTCATAATTAGCAGGATTTTTAAAACTGTGATACTAAGCTGGACAGCTACATAGACTGGCAGATAGACTTTCTCTCATGTTCCCTGTTAATTGACCTCCAGTGGGCTTTATTTGTTCTAGTAACTCTTAAACAGTTGAGATAAGGTGTAAGTGAATTCAATTCACACTTTTCTTTCTTACTGTATAATCACCAAAGCCATCCACAAAAAAACCCCACCCCCAGTGTAAAATAATCCAACCACCCTTCCATCCAATCTCCACAAACTTCTGGATCCTGAACAGTCTAAAGATGCAGAGTCTGTGTTTGGGCATTAATAACAAGATTTATCTAAAGCCACATGGAAAAATAATGCAAGGGTGTAAAACTCATGTTTCACTATTTATGAACCCTAGTTAGATTGTAGGAGACTAACTTGAGGTCAGTGTGTTCCAAATTATCTGTGTAATAAAGTTGGTCATTGGGATGTAACCAATAATTGGTTGCAGGGACATAATAAACTTTGTGTGCAGGGATTGGCATAGTGGTGATATCACTGTGTTCATAATCTAGAGTCCCAGGCTATTGGAACTTAAACACTTAAACACTTGTTGGAATTTGAATTCAACTAATAAATCTGGAATTAAAAGCTAGTTTCATTAATGGTGATAATAAAACCATGTCACATTCTCAAAAACCCACTTGGTTCACTAATGGCCTTTCGAGAAGAAAATGTACCATTTTTAAAACCTTACCTTGAGTGTTGGAGCCCTCCATTTCAGTTGCCAGCAGCAGAAAGAGCTGGAGCTAGGACCAGAGGCCTGTTGTGAAAGGTGAGTCACTGGTTTAAAACTTTAAAATCTTACCTCCAGCGTGAGCAGCAGCAGCACCTCGGAGAGCAGAGGTTTCTGGGAAAGGAGGGATTTTTCTCTCGCCCTCAGCTGGAAATGTGAGTGTTTTCTAAACCCAAGATCCTCCCCTTGTAGAGCCTCCCATCCATCCACCTCCTCTAACCTTTTCGACCAGGAACACATCAGGTAAGCTTCTCCTCTTTTTTACTTTCTGATGAGGGGACTTGCAGGGTTGGCAGTGCAGGAAGAGGAATGTTTCTCCTGCATGATGGTTGAGGTGAGGGGTGCTATTGGTCTCTCATCCAAGCATATCTGCAGGAAGTGCACCCAACCCTTGCTCCTCCAAGACCGAGTTAGGGAACTGGAGCGGGAGATAGATGAACTTTGGATTATTCGGGAGGCAGAGTCTTTGATAGATAAGAGTTACAGGGAAGTAGTTACTCCTAAGCACGAAGAAAGCTAGGTAACTGTTAGAAGGGGGAAAAAGCAGTCAGTAGAGGGATCTCCTGTGGTCATTCCTCTGAAAAGCAAGAATATAGTTTTGGATACTGTTGGGGGGGATGACTTAGCAGGGACATGCATTGGGGTGCAGGTCTCTGGCACAGAGCCTGTCCCTGTTGCACAGAAGGGAAGGGGGAAAGGAGGAGGGTGTTACTCATTGGGGACTCAGTAGTTAGAGGGTCAGATAGAAGGTTTGTTGGGAATGAATGAGACTCACAGTTGGTGTGTTGCCTCCCAGGGTGCCAGGGTCTGTGATGTCTTGGATCGTATCTTTGGGGTCCTGAAGGGAGAGGGTGACCAGCCCTCAAGTCGTGGTCCATATTGGTACCAACGATATAGGTAGAAAGTGGGATAGGGATGTAAGGCAGGATTTAAGGGAGTTAGGGTGGAAGCTGAGAGCGAGAAAAAACATAGCTGTCATCATTGGATTGTTACCCATGCCACGTGGATAGTGAGATGATGTACAGGGAGAGATATCAGCTGAAACATGTAGCTGCATGGATGGTGCAGGAGGGAGGGTTTCAGGTATTTGGATAATTGGGGCTCATTCTGAGGAAGGTGGGAATTCTACAAACAGGATGGTCTTCACTTGACCCTGAGAGGTACTAATATCCTGGGTGGGAAATTTGCTAGTGCTATTCAGGGGGTTTAAACTAGCTCAGCAGGGGGGCAGGAACCTGTGTGTAGTTGCAGTGCACTGGAGGATGACAGTAGGGAGGACGTGGACAGGATTTCATGGTCACAGGAGTGTGCTGGCAGACAGCAAGGTGGTTTGAAGTGTGTCTATTTCAACGCCAGGAGTATTCAGAATAAAGTAGGTGAGCTTGCAGCATGATAGGTACCTGGGACTTCGATGTTGTGGCCATTTCGGAGACATGGATAGAGCAGAGTGAGGAATGGATGTTGCAAGTTCCAGGGTTTAGATCTTTCATTAAGAACAGGCAAAGTGGTAAAAGAGAGGGAGGTGTGGCTTTGTTAATCAAAGACAGAATAATGGTGGCTGAAAGAACATTTGACAAGGACTCATCTCCTGAGGTGGTATGGCCAGAGGTTAGAAATAGGAGAGGGGAATTCATACTGCTGGGAGTTTTTTATAGGCCTCCACAAAGTTCCAGGGACATGGAGGAGAGGATTGGCACATCGATTCTGGGTAGGAGTAAAAGGAACAGGGTGTTCATTATAGGGGACTTTAACTTCCCCAACATTGACTGGAAATGCTATAACTCCAGTACATCGGATGGATCATTCTTTGTCCAATGTGTACAGGAGGGTTTCCTAACACAGTATGTTGAAGGGCTGACAAGAGGGGAGACCACACTGGATCTGGTTTCAGTAATGAACCAGGCCAGGTGTTTGATTTAGTGATAGGTGAACACTTTGGAGAGAGTGACTATAATTCGGTTATGTTTAGTTTAGCGATAGAAAGGGATAGGGCCATGCTACAGTGCAAGAGTTATAGATGGGGGAGTGGCAATTATAGTGTGATTAGGCAAGACTTAGGAGACATATGATGGGGTAGCAAAATGTAGGGGACGGGGACAATCGAAATGTGGAGCTGGTGTAAGGAACAGATATTGCGTGTCCCTGAGAGGCAAGGAAGAAGTGATAAGGTAAGGCAGCTGTGGTTTACTGAAGAAAATGTATCTCTTGTTAAGCAGAAGAGGGAGGCCTTATGTGACGTTGAGTCGAGATGGTTCAGATGAGACGATGAAGAGTTACAGAGTACCTAGATAGGATTTAAAGAGACAGTTAAGAAGAGCAAGGAGGGGCATGAGCAGTCTTTAGCAAATAGAATAAAGGAGAACCCTAAAGCTTTCAATAGATATGTGAGGAATAAAAGGATGACGAGGGTAGGAATAAGGCCAGTCAAAGACAGAAGTGAGAAGTTGTGTGTGGACCCTATGGAGATCAAAGAGGTGCTAAACGAATATTTCTCATCTGTTTTCACTCAGGAAAAGGAGAATATTGTAGAGGAGAAGACTGAGATATGGGCTATTAGACTAGAAAGGATTGGGGTTGGTAAGGAGGAGGTGTTATCAATTCTAGAACATGTGAAAGTAGATAAGTCACCTGGGTTGGATGGGATTTTTCCAAGAATTAGAGTCTTAGAGTCATGGAGATGTACAGCACGGAAACAGACCCTTCGGTCCAATTTGTCCACGCTGACCAGATGTTCCAACTCAATCTAGTCCCACCTGCCAGCATTCGGCCCATACCCCTCCAAACCCTTCCTATTCATATACCCCTCCAGATGCCTTTTAAATGTTGCAATTGTACCAGCCTCCACCATTTCCTCTGGCAACTCATTCCATAAACATACCACCTCTGCATTAAAAAGTTGCCCCTTAGGTCTCTTTTATATCATTCCCCTCTCGCTCAAAACCTATGCCCTAAGCTAGGAAGGAGATAGCCAAGCCTTTGGCTTTGATGTTTGGGTCGTCAATGTCAACAGGTTTAGTACCAGAGGACTGGAGGATTGCAAATATTGTGCCCATTTTCAAGAAGGGCAGTAAAGATAACCCAAGTAATTATAGACCAGTGAGTCTTATGTCTATTGTAGGAAAAGCTTTGGAAAGGATTATAAGAGATAGAATTTATAGTCATCTAGCAAGCAACAATTTCATTGGAAATAGTCAACATGGATTCATCAAGGGCAGTTTGTTGCTTCACAAACCTCATTAAGTTTTTTGAGAAGGTGACCAAACATGTGGATGAGGGTAGGGCAGTTAACGTGGTATACATGGACTTCATCAAAGTCTTGGATAAGGTTCCACATGATAGGTTACTGGAGAAAATGCAGAGGCATGGGATTGAGGGTGATTTAGCAGTTTGGATTAGAAACTGGCTTTCTGAAAGAAGGCAACGAGTGGTGGTTGATGGAAAATATTCAGCCTGGAGTCCAGTTACAAGTGGTGTGCCACAAGGGTCTGTTTTGGGACCATTGCTGTTTGTCATTTTTAGAAACGACTTGGAAGCAGGCATAAGTGGATGGGTTAGTAAGTTTGCAGATGATACTAAAGTAGGTAGAGTGGTAGACAGTGTTGCAGGTTGCACGGAGACTTTGATAAACTGCAGAACTGAGCTGAGAGGTGGCAAATGGATTTCAATGCAGATAAATGTGAGGTGATTCATTTTGGGAAGAATAACAGGAAGGCAGAATACTGGGTCAATGGAAAGATTCTTGGTGTGGATGTGCAGAGGGATCTTGGTGTCCATGTACATAGATCCCTGAAAGTTGCCACCCAGGTAGATAGTGCTGTTAAGAAGACATACAGTGTCCTAGGTTTTATTGGTAGAGGGATTGAGTTCCGGAGCTGCAACTGTACAAAATGCTAGTGCAGCCTCACTTGGAGTATTCTATGCAGTTCTGGTCGCCCCATACAGGAAGAATGAAGAAGCATTGGAAACGGTGCAGAGGAATTTACCAGATTGTTGCCTGGTCTGAAGCAAAGGTCTTATGAAGAAAGGCTGAGGGATTTGGGTCTGTTCTCATTGGAGAGAAGAAGGCTTAGAGGTGATTTAATAGAGATCCAAGATGATCAGAGGATTAGATAGGGTGGACAGTGAGTCTTTTTCCTAGAATAATGACATCTGCTTGTACAAAGGGGCATAGCTGCAAATTGAGGCGTGCTAGGTTTAAGACAGATGTTAAAGACAGGTTCGTTATACAGAGAGTGGTGAGGGCATGGAGTGCCATGCCTACCAATATAGTTAACTCAGCCACACTAGGGGCATTTAAACAGTCCTTGGATAAGTATATGGATGAAGATGGGATAGTGTTAGGTAATTGGCTTAGGTTAGTTCACAGGTCAGCACAACATTGAGGACCAAAGGACATGTTCTGCGTTGTGTTGTTTTATGTCCTATGTTCTATGTATTGTTTATTCATCAAGGCTTTTCCATTTAAACCAATCAGGTGGCTATTGTTAACCATGGCTTTCAAGAAACCACACACAAAATGCAGAATGATGCTATGGGGAGGAGCTTTGTGATAACAGTGGTGAGCTCCTGTTTCAATAATTTTGTGAGCAGCGGGTAATCAACAATATTCATAAGTAGTGTCATAAAAGAGAAATTATACTTCAGACCTTCAGGAACAAAAGGGAAAATACATCCTGATAACCCAGGAGACGATAAGACAGAGCTATTGCTGATGGCTGATAACAGTAACACCCACAATTCTTAGCGCTGAGGACTACTTTAGAAAACAACATAGAGAACATTCTAGCGCTGACAGAAGACTTGTAGGTACAGAAGTAATCTGAAGCCTTATATCAGTGGTACAGACGACATCATGAAGCAGTGGTTTGTGGTTCATGACCCAAGTTACATTTGAACTGGCGAGACAACCAGTGATCAAGGGTTGTACAAATGAAAACCCATTACTAATGACCTCTAAAGTTGGTGGAGAGGTGCAAGTTCAATAATGGAGCAAGTGTCACAATATTATCAACAAGCATTGATTGACCAAATACTGCTTTTAGCTAACAAAGGTTCAAGTACATGACCTAGGGCATTGCTTTTAACATGAAAGATATACTACAAGCAATTCTCCACCATACAGGACACAAAATTCTAAAATAAACTTGTATATACTTGACAACCAAGAATGTTCACTCTTGAGTAGAAGGGTGTGTAATGGACTCAAATTCATATAAAAGATAAAGTAGAAGCCAATAGAATTTTTTGCTGGTTCTGTGACCTCATGGTGGAAGCTAAACTAAAAACAAAATCTCCCAAGGCTAGTTCTTTGTGGGAAAAGAAACAGTTCTTTCATGAGATGGAAAGCTGTGACTATAGTGGTTTGGTTGAAATGTTGACCATTGCTATCAAATCTAAAGGGGGTTCAGATTCTAAATGGCACAAAGTTCATGAAGAAGTTCAAGGGAAAGGGAACAACTAAACTGTCGACTTGAGAGAATTTATATCGACAGACAGACAATGGAAACATTTACAACTAAATTAAATCAGTTTGCCTACACAACACAGAACAACTATCTTCTCCAAATTCAAAACTACCATTAGAGGCTGAAACAATTACCATTAGAGGCTGAAACAATTAAAAAAGAACAAGATCAAGAGAAGTGTCCAACCACCACATCTTCCATTGAGGAATAACAACAATACAGAATATCCCATTAAGTAAGAATGGATGTCCAAGTAACACAATTGAGGATATGAACAAACTACATTATCCAATAATTCCAAAAAATAAAGAGGAAGTAATGTAGCATTGCTAATCAGAGAGTGCATCACAGCTACAGAAATGAAGGTTGTTGAGGAAGGTTTATCTACTGAGTCAGTATGGGTGGAAGTTAGGAACAGCAAGGGAGCAGCCACCTCATTGGGGGTTTTCTCCAGACTCCCTAATAGCAGTAGGGAGATCCAAGAGCTCATAGACTGGCAGATTTTGGAAAAATGCAGAAGTAGCAGGGTCGTTGTTACGGGTGACTTCAACTTTCCTAATATTGACTGGAACCTCCTTAGTGCAGATGGATTAGATGGAGCTGTTTTTGAGAAATGTGTTCAGGAGGGTCTCCTTACTCAGTATGTAGACAGGCTGATGAGGGGAGAGGCTATTTTGGATTTGGTGCCCAGCAATGAAGCAAGATCAATGTCAGATTGCACTTTGTTGACAGTGACCACAACTGCCTCACATCTACCATAGCCTTGGAGAGGGAAAGGAGCACTTACCATGGCAAGATATTTAATTGGGGAAAAGAAAATTATTACGCTATCAGTCAGGAGTTGGGAAGTACAGATTGAGAGCAATTGTTCCACAGAAAGGGCACAACAGACATGTGGAGACTGTTTAAGGAGCAGTTGTTGGGAGTGATGCCCAATTTTTTCCTCTGAGAAAGGCAAGAAGGGATAAGTTTAAGGAGTCTTGGATGACAAGAACAGAGGAGCTGGGATCTAGCACAGCTTTAGAGGATTACAGGCTTACTAAAAAAGAGCTCAAAAATGGACTGAGGAGAGCCAGGAGGAGGCATGATAATGGCTTGACAGGAAGGATTAGGGAGAACCCAAAGACATTTTACTCATACAGGAGGAATAAGAGAATGATCAGGAAGATGGTACGGCCGATCAAGGATAGTGTAGGGAACGTGTGCATGGAGTCTGAGCAGCTGGGGAATCCCTAATGGGTTTTTTGCTTTGGTTTTCACTAAGGAAAGGGACCTTGTTATGAATGAGAACTCTGAGGAGCCAGGAAACAAGCTTGAACAGATTGAGATTGATGTGCTTGAAATTTTGACAAACATTAAGATTGATAAGTTGCCAGTGCCAGACCAGATTTATCCTAGGTTACTCCGGGAAGCGAGAAATAAGGTTGCTAAGCTGCAGGCGAAGATCTTTGCTTCCTCACTCTCCACAGGAGTCATATCGGAGGGTTGGAGGGAGGCGAATGTTGTTCTTCTTTTCAAGAAGGGTAATAGGGAAATCCCTGTCAATTACAGACCAGTCAATCTTACATCTGTGGTCAGCAAGGTTTTGGAAAGAATTCTGGGGGATAGGATTTATGACTATTTGGAAAAGCATAGCACGATTAAAGGCAGTCAGCATGGCTTTTTGAGGGGCAGGTCATCCCTCACAAATCTTATTGAGTTCTCTCAGGAGGTGACGAGATAGCTTGACGAAGGCTGGGCAGTTGATGTGGTGTATATGAATTTCAGCAAGGTATTTGATAACATTCCCCATGATAGGCTCATTCATAAAGTCAGAAGGCATGGGACACAGGGAGATTTGCTGTCTGGATTCAGAATTGGTTGGCTGACTGAAGGCAGAGAGTGGTTGTAGATGGAAAGTATTCTGCCTGGAGGACAGTGCTGAGTAGGGTCCCACAGGGCTCTGTTCTTGGGCCTCTGCTTTTTGTAGTTTTTATAAATGATTTGGATGAGGAGGCTGAGGGGTGCTTAGTAAATTTGCTGATGGAACAAAGGTTGGAGGTGCCGTTCATAGTATCGAGGGCTATTGCAGGCTGCAGTGTGACATTGACAGTATGCAGAGCTGGGCTGAGAAATGGCAGTTGGAACTCAACCTGGATAAATGTGAAGTGATGCATTTTGGAAGGTTGAACGTGAATTCTGAACATAGGATTAAAGACAGGATTCTTGGCAGCGTGAAGGAACAGCGGGATCTTGGTGTTCAAGTGCATAGATCCCTCAAAGTTGCCACCCAAGTGGATAGGGTTGTTAAGAAAGCATATGGTATTTTAGCTTTCATTAATAGGGAGATAGAGTTTAAGATCCACAAGGTTTTGCTGCAGCTCTACAAAACCCCGGTGAGACCACACTTGGTTCTGGTCACCCTATTATAGGAAAGGTATGGAGGCTTTGGAGAGGGCAAAGAAGGTTTACCAGGATGCTGTCTGGACTGGAGGACTTGTCTTATGAAGAGCAGTTGACTAAGCTCGGACTTGTCTCTCAGGAGAGAAGGAGGAAGAGAGGTGACCTGATCACGGTGTGCAAGGTAATAATGAGAGGCATGGATAGAGTCAATAGCCAGAGACTTTTCCCCAGGGCAGGATTGACTGCCATGAGGGGTCATAGTTTTAAGTGTTAGGAGGAAGATATAGAGGAGACATCAGAGGTAGGTTCTTTACGCAGAGAGTTGTAAATGCATGGAATGCATTGCCAGTAGTGGTGGTGGAAGCAGAGCCATTAGGGACATTTAAGTGACTGCTGGACATGCACATGGACAGCAGTGAGTTGAGGGGTGTGTAGGTTAGGTTATTTTATTTTAGATTAGGAATAATCCTTGATACAACATCGTGGGCTGAAGGGCCTGTCCTGTACTGTACTTTTCTATGTTCTATGTTCTACGTTCTAATTCAATTGCTGAGAGGAAAGGAAGATGCCTCAAACATTTATGAAGCTGAAGTAATAAACCCACCTAATTCAGTACAGAGCTACAGATGGAATGAGAACCAAATTCCATTGACACAAATTTAAGACATGGTGCACACAATAACACAAGAAGAGACCATAAGTGTCAAAACAATGAAGAACAATATGTAAAGTTCCAAGGTGGAAAAAGAATGACCTGCGATGTCAGGGACCACACTTACAATAACAAAACATGAACATATCACCAAACTCCTTTGTGAAAGTAATACGAGAGATTAAGACCCTCTCGTTCAGGGAAGAAGTACAGTCCTTAGACTGTTGAGAAGACTGTTTACTTCCACTCAATAAAAGCTGAAGAAACAGTTGTGGGGGGTGGGATTGTGAATCCTACAAATCACCTGAATTTGGAAAGCCAAATTCTTGGGAGGAAATGGAGCAGTGTGAAATGCAAATATATAAATAAATGTTTAAAAACAATACCATGAAGGAAAAAAGAAGACTTGGAGGGATGTGAGATGTAATATAAGTGCCTAAAATGGTTTGTATTTTTTTGGGTCCATTAAGTCATTATGTAATGAGGACTTGATCAGAGTAAAGAAGGAACTTTTAGGATACTGATCTGAGGCTTGTGTGCTCCTAATGGTCACCATAGCAATAAATGTCAGATTTGTGCAATCTGTAATGGTTACAGTATGCCATAAATGTCTTATTGTTTATTCAACAAGATTCTTCTAGTTGGACCAGAGAGGTGGCAATTCTCATGCTTGCTCAACTACTTCAAACTTGAAAGAAGTCACACATACCAAACCCCAAGGGAAGGAATTTGTGAAGGGAAATTGCGCAAACAGTCCATGGAATTTAGAACATTAAGGAATGATCTGACTAAAGTTCTTAAGATACCAAGCAGAGAATATACAGAGAGAAAACATTTCTCGGGAGTCAAGGGCGAAGGTGGAGGGGAATAGGCCAAAATTTAGAGGCCGATATTTCAGGAATTAAATCAGGAAAATTCTACACACACAATGTGTTCGAGGTTTGAAGGTCTTTTCTGTAAATGGCAAATCACGCTAGATAAACGATAAATTCAAAGTGTTAGAGTGATCAAAATGTTGCCATTTTAAGGTTTTAAGATTATGGGAAAACACTGTGAATATGAAGCTAGGTCAAAATCCACCATGATTTCATTTTACGTGTAAGACTTTCATGAGTTGCTACATTCCTACAAAACAGAAAAAGTAAAGATTGGGCATGAAAGATGTTTTTGATAGGAATGAAGAGAACAAGATGAAGAATTGTAGACTGTTCATAGAATCCCTACAGTGTGGAAACAGGCCCTTCAGCCCAACATGTCCGCACTGACCCTCCAACAAGTATCCCAACCGGACCCATTCCCCTATTACTCTACATTTCCCCCTGAATAATACACATCCCTAAACACTATGGGCAAATTAGCATGGCAAATTCGCCTAACCTATGCATATTTGGATTGTGGGAGGAAACCAGAGCACCTGGAGGAAACCCACGCAGACACGGGGAGAATGTGTAAACTCCACACAGACAGTAACCCGAGGCTGGAATCAAACCCGGGCCCCTGGTGCTGTGAGGCTGCTATGCTAACTACTGAACCACCGTGGTTCTGGTCACAGCATGTGCACCAAGTTGGTGAAGGAACGCATCACATCCAAGAGCAAGTGCTATGTTCTGAGCCTCTTTCTACCTCAGACCCATTATGCACACTGAAGCTTATCATTGAATTCAGTGCACAGTTCATCATCACAATTACATAAGATATGGTGCAGCAATTATGCCCCTCATCCCACAGCACCTTTGGAACTTTTTTTTAAACAAGTGTTTGACGAGCATTCACCTCTTTTTAATTCATTGCTGCTAACTTCTGCATCACTGAGCTGATTTGCAAGCAGCAGTGGGATGGTCCAATTCATTTGTTGCCCAGCACTTGAAGCCTAAGCACATTCACTGCGCACACATTACATATGAGCAAAGAAATGAGAGCAAATTAAATGTAGCTGGAGTTTATAATGTACATGCCTCTTCAATATCCAAGCATCCAGCCGACATGGAGTCTGCATTTGCACCGACCCCTCCAACCCAAGTCATTGTCCCAGATATTTTTCAGTTGCATTTTTCATTTATAAACCTGGAAATGATGGCAAGAAACATAGCTTACAGTCAACACCATCAGCACCAGCTCTGCCTGATCACCTAATACATTCCCCCAATTCCTGCAGTTCCCTTTTATTTTGCACTAACACAGGAGCCCATTTCCACTGATGTCCTTCATGAGGATATCCACTAAATTAACTTTACCTCCCCCCAGTCCCCTCCTAACCTGGGCTCTGATGTTATACCATAATGATGCCCATCCTGCTTTTCTCCGCTCCCGCTGTGAGACCACTGGCAGTAATCCCCCTTCCTGAAGCCCAGCATGTCTTGATGCTGTTTAACCTATTGCCATGCACCTTGAGTTTTCACCATCCCAGTCCTTGTTCCCAACGCTGGTAATATCTGTTTTCACTGCCACCCCTTTTAGTAACAATCCACCCTGTTGTCTCAATAGGCCCCTTCTTGCATCCTCATTAACCATCAACACACAAACCCCATGGACTGTAAATCCTCTTGACCTCAGGTGAGGTGTAGGGAATGATGTGCAATCCCTACACTTGGCTGACCAGATCCTTGACGACAACTCCCTGACTGTGGATCCACAAATCCCTGACAGGATAAATTGTTATCTTTTCCCCTGGACTGCAGTTGGACAGGTTGCCTGATCCTGGGCGCCCGAATGTAGCGACTGAGAGAGGCTGTGCCCCTAGACACCACCACCAGCACCATCACCACCCTACACACACACACACACACACACACACACACACACACACACACACACACACCCAAATATACCGCCCCCCCCCACCCCCGCCCCACACAGACAGACACACACACACCACCCACCCGAACCAAGTTTGGGACATGGGTATTTGATTAAATAAATATCCAACGCATGTTACATGCTGCAGGAATTATTTTGAAATCATAGTGTGGGCATCCAACAAGACGTCCTTCTGTGTACCCTCTGCCTGACAGGTCCTGACCAATGAGCAGTATTGGTAACCCATCATTCTTTCACAAAAGAGCATAACAATATGGCGGTCAGCCTTAAGTGAACAAGTGCTAAGAGAGCAAATGAGCAGCCCTGAGATTAAGCCTGCTTCAGTCAATGAGCTGGGACTGTGTATCTGTATCCAAACCTTCCACCTGCAGCATTTCAATGTTAGTTGCTGATGTACCCTAAAATGCATGTCAGTGCTTCCTGGCTGGCTTGGCTATATGGATCATAGAGATGCTACGATGGTCATGAGGGCTGGATGAATATCCATGAGTAAGGGGTGCAGATGGCTGGTGCCCATGGATAGTGTTCTGAGATGGCATTTGGTGATGAGCAGCATGGAGACTAGCCGTAGCTAGCAGCGAGCTAAAATCACCAAGTAGCCACATTGAGTTGAGAATTTTTGACATCTAGCTTGTTCAGCGAATTTGGTGAGATAAGAAGCTGAATATTTGTGTGACAAGTTGCAGCATTAACAAGGCTTTTAACAAGTTATACTCTCCCTTAACTGGCAACTCGCAGCTGCCTACAGAAAAACTTGCCTCTCTGCTCAGCAAAAAGCATAAATGAAGCAGTGAATTGCTCCTGTTGTCAAGCTAGGCCTCACCAGAGTCTTTGCACAATCTTGCCCTAGTCCTAATTGCTCAGGCCCAACAATATTCCACTGGTGAATTATAGGGAGGAAGAGAGGGTTCAGGATGAACAGTATTAAAGGGAATTACAAGCAAATTCACCAGAAAAGCTGATTTAAAATCCTGCATCAGCAACAAAAATAATTGCCGAGTTTGGCTTTGTTTTCAAGGTTTCTCTCTTGCTGAAAGATATCTTTGGTTTACATTTCAGATCCATATGAGCTACAGTGCAAAGTGGAAGATCATTCATGAAACAAGTCTATATTTAAATCAAGATTAACAAATGCCATTATCAAGCCTTTGATCATTATCAATGGTTTTGCTTAGATTGCTGTTTAGCTCAGGAAGACATATGTTGCATACCAGTTTCTCTGCCAGCTCTCATTGGGCAGTTCCAAACAGAAGCCTAACTAGTTCTATTTCAGTCCCTTTTCTTGCCCATCCTATCTCCAGGTATGTGGTCTCTGTTGAAGCTTTACATTTTATGCGTATGTGAGGAACATGAGAATGACGAGAACGAGGGTAGGTCCGATCAAGGACAAGAGTGTGAGACTGTGTATTGAGTCGGAAGAGATAGGAGAGGTCTTGAATGAGTACTTTTCTTCAGTATTTACAAATGAGAGGGACTGTATTGTTGAAGAGGAGAGTATGAAACGGACTGGTAACCAAAGGAGATACTTGTTAGGAAGGAAGATGTGTTGGGCATTTTGAAAAACTTGAGGATAGACAAGTCCCCTGGGCCTGATGGGATATATCCTAGGATTATGTGGGAAGCAAGAGAGGAAATTGCAGAGCCGTTGGCAATGATCTTTTCGTCTTCACTGTCAACGGGGGTGGTACCAGGGGACTGGAGAGTGGCGAATGTTGTGCTCTGTTCAAAAAAGAGAATAGGGATAACCCCGGGAATTACAGGCCAGTTAGTCTTACTTCGGTGGTAGGCAAAGTAATGGAAAGGGTACTGAGGGATAGGATTTATGAGTATCTGGAAAGACACTGCTTGATTAAGGACAGCCAGCACGGATTTGTGAAGGGTAGGTCTTGCCTTACAAGTCTTATTGAATTCTTTGAGGAGGTGACCAAGCATGTGGATATGGGTAGAGCAGTGGATGTAGTGTACATGGATTTTAGTAAGGCATTTGATAAGGTTCCCCATGGTAAGCTTATGAGGAAAGTAAGGAGGCATGCGATAGTGGGAAATTTGGCCAGTTGGATAGAGAACTGGCTAACCGGTCGAAGTCAGAGAGTGGTGGTAGATGGTAAATATTCAGCATGGAGCCCAGTTACAAGTGGAGTTCCGCAGGGATCAGTTCTGGGTCCTCTGCTGTTTGTAATTTTTATTAATGACTTGGAAGAAGGAGTCGAAGGGTGGGTCAGTAAATTTGCAGACGATACGAAGATTGGTGGAGTTGTGGATAGTGAGGAGGGCTATTGTTGGCTGAAAAGGGACTTAGATATGATGCAGAGCTGGGCTGAGGAGTGGCAGATGGAGTTCAACCCTGTCAAGTGTGAGGTTGTCCATTTTGGAAGGACAAATAAGAATGCGGAATACAGGGTTAACGGTAGGGTTCTTAGTAAGGTGGAGGAGCAGAGGGATCTTGGGTTTATGTTCATCGCTCTTTGAAAGTTGCCACTCAGGTGGGTAGAGCTTGTAAGAAGGCCTATGGTGTATTAGCGTTCATTAGCAGAGGGATTGAATTCAAGAGTCGTGAGGTGATGTTGCAGCTGTACAGGACCTTGGTAAGGCCACATTTAGAGTACTGTGTGCAGTTCTGGTCGCCTCACTTTAGGAAAGATGTGGAAGCTTTGGAGAGGGTGCAAAGGAGATTTACCAGGATGTTGCCTGGAATGGAGAATAGGTCATACGAGGATAGGTTGAGAGTGCTAGGCCTTTTCTCATTGGAATGGCGAAGGATGAGGGGTGACTTGATAGAAGTTTGTAAGATGATCAGGGGATTAGATAGAGTAGACAGTCAGAGACTTTTCCCCCAGGTACAACAGAGTGTTACAAGGGGACATAAATTTAAGGTGAAGGGTGGAAGGTATCGGGGGGATGTCAGGGGTGGGTTCTTTACCCAGAGAGTGGTGGGGGCATGGAATGCGCTGCCTGTGGGAGTGGCAGAGTCAGAATCATTGGTGACCTTTAAGTGGCAATTGGATAGGTACATGGATAGGTGCTTAAGCTAGTACAAATGTTCGACACAACATTGTGGGCCGAAGGGCCAGTTCTGTGCTGTATTGTTCTATGTTCTATGTTCTATCTGTACAGAATTGAACTGCAAATAATTAATCTTTACATTAGCAAATTGGGGGTCACTTCACCAGATGAGGTGCAGGATAGAGCCAACAGTGTGAGTACAATCTCTGCATTGACTCTGTCTCTTCACCTTTCTCCACACTTGTGGAGTGTTGATCATCAAGCTATATATAAACAATTATCTGTCTCCAAAGGAGAGAGATGCTTACAGTCCTTTGTGGACTGTGACAAATTACCTTACCTCACATTAGCAACATGGCAGGATGATGAGCTCTCTTGTGGTGCAGTATTAGTATCTCTTCTTTTGAGCAAGGAGATTCTGGTTCAAGTCCTGCTTCTGAGGTATGTAATAACATTTCTGAACATATTGATATAGAAAATGTCTGACATCATGACAGACTGTAAGGCATTACCAGATTGTTTAGAGACAAAACCAGGTATCCGCAAAAACCATCCAAGACAATAAGCTAACACAATTGTTTTTAATCAGATCAGCAATGAGTGTCAGAATTAGTCTGACCAGTTCCTCTTAGAAACATTACTGATTGATATCTAGTCCTATTCTTGGCATATTCCTGACCAGGCCAATCTTAGACTAGCCCATCCTATTACAGATTTGTTGCTGACTGGGTCAATCTGAGATAGCGCTCTTACACTCTAATGTGACTTGTTCCATGAAGAAGGATTGCACTCCCATGCATTCATGATTTGTACACATAATGCAGCTAATTACAGATAAGCAGCTTCCTGTTTTAGTTTTCACTTTACTTCAGATTTGGGAAAACAATTGTAAATGCAGAAAGTCTTTGGCCTGTACTGTTTAGCTCGTCAAAGATGGAATGGTAAACTGGAAGACAGGAGGGGGAAAAAAACAGAGAACAGAAGGAACAGTAATTAGCTATGTAAATAGTGTGGCATTCCAAATCGTAATTAGCCAGGGAAAAGAAATATTCACGCATGTCACAGGACTAATTTTCGTATGCAAATTACCAATCAGGATTATAAATGGTAATAATGTTGGTTTGGTAGAGTGAGTGTTTGTGACTCATTAACCGAGGTGTGAGCTGAAACGGATTTCATCTGACATTTGGAGAGAGAATGCTGTGATGGAATGAAGAAACATGCAAAGTAAGGAGCATGCAGTGAGAGAGCTTGTCACCTGTCTAAATCCCATTTCACAGCAAAAGAGCAACAAACTACCCCCTCCCAACTGATTTAAAACCTGTGGGAGCACATTAAAGAGGAAAACCAAGCACAGGAGTACCGTTCTCTTTCAGAAATATTGTTGCAGAGTGTCAGTTACTCCAGTAATGAAATCTTGAAATCGTTTAGCTTTAAACAAATTCCCATCAGCACAAGCAAGGTGTGCTAACCATGAAGGATTGCTGGGAATGGTTGCTTTACACAGTGATGATAACTTGGGTTCTAAAAATGTAACATTTCATGGAGAGATCGTAAGTGACGAACTGCAAGGTTAATCCACTCTGAAGTGCAACACGTTGCATTTTTAGATGTGTATTAAAAATATATATAGACAAAGCTTGCAAGATGACAGGATGGAAAAGGATACTTGACACGAACCGTTGTGCAACTGGACTACCTCACCATGAAATTTTATGTGAGTTTCTACCCCTTCCCCCAGTCTGGATTTTCATGCCTTCTTTCTTGAAGGCCCTCATCCATGCATGATTGCCCAAAACTGAGTGGCTGTTCTTCACACTAGAAGACTTGTTGGAAAGTGGACTTATACCAGTGCCTGGTGAAGACAAGATCAGGCTCATCTGTCTTTTATCCAAGGTCAAGTAACCTGACAATCAACGTCTGCACTTGCACAGAAACAGTGGTCAAGTCCATTTAATAGCATAGAACCAAATGTTTGCAAAACTTAATGCCTTAAGTGAACAAGGAAGGAAAACAAGAAATGTAACAAAAATACTTTGCTGCTCATGAATTTTAGTGCCACTTGAGTCTATTCCACATGGTTGATTTGCCACCGAGCTCGATACACAGCAATATTGAAACTAAACTCCATATTTTTCCATTATTTTCTCTCTCATTCTCACTTTCCCCTCCACCACAGCATAAACCCGTGTAGTTACAAAACCCATTCCTGACCAGTTTACTCATCCAGCCCAGGTGGACTTTGCAGGAGTAGCTCCAGGGGGAGAAAGATGTCCATCCCTTCCTTCCTGTATGCCAGATTGTGAACTTTGCTCCTATGTCATGGCACATGACTGACTGCCACCATTCACAATCGGACTGCGCTGATATGCAGCTTGGGCCTATGGTTTAGGCTCCTCCCTGTAAAAAATTCCTACTTGTCCTGAAGTTCACTTTGCTTTGTCATGACAGCTGAACCAATAAAAGCACAGTACTGTCTTTATAACAGTGTCTGCCTACCTTGTTTTAATTTGAGACCGAAGCATAATATTGATCTCTCTGATAATGAGGGGTTGATTAAAAAAAAACAATGCATTTCTCAGTTGAAACTTGACATGTTTCATGAGAGAATGGACATATCAATATTTTGAAAAACTGAAAAGTCATGAAGCTTGAGTGCAATTTTACTTTATCCTACATAACATGGGTGAAGCGAAGAATAATTGAGGGAAGTTCCATTGCACTTGGAACCTGTTTTATTGTGTTCTTCTGTTCTCTGTTAAGTGGATGAATATCTTTTCTCTTTGGCACAGTGATCAAATGGAATATGGTATTCCTTAAGAGGACAGGTTTCTACATTAGAAAGCTGTAGTGTATTATGTACAGGTTGATACCCTTCTATTGTAGCTTCATTACTTGACATTCTGTTCACAATAAGACACTGCAGAGATACTCCCTTTGTGTTTTTTGTGTGACAAAATCAAAAACTCCTTCTATAGATAAACAAAGTTTGTCATTTTGTTATCCTGAATAAAGTCTTTGTTGTGTGAACCTAATTGGGCATGAACTTGCTCCGTAGTTAAGAGTCAACATTGCCGTGGGTCTGGAGTCACATGTAGATGGCAGTTTTCCCTCTCTAGTGAGATTAGTGAATCAGGCGGGTTTTGCATATTCACAATTATTGAGAATAGCTTTGTATTCCAGATTTATTACTTTAACTTAAATTCTACTGGGGGCTATGATGGGATTTGAACAAGTATCCTCAGAGTATTAACCTGGATGCCTGCATCATTGTTTCACTGACATTACCAGTATAATGTCACCTCCCAACCGAGACCATAATTTATTGAAATTTCCCCATGTGCAGTACTGTTAAATAATGACTATAGTTAAAGCTATAAGCTAAAATATTCTTACCGGGATATAAAGCCCTTAAGCCATTTTTGAGTTTGTATTATGTCTTAACTGACAGCTTTGCATTCAGGCAAGTTCAGGAGGGCTGGCATTCAAATGGTGGACACTTTGTCACTAATTTCACAGTGTGCTAGATCAATGAGTGAGACTCTTTGCTGACAGTAGTAAGTTGGAAAAGGAGCTTGTCATTGTATAACACACAGTAGAACATCACTTCCACCATAGGTATGTCTGCCTCTTGGTGAAATGTATTACATTACCAAAAGCGATTGCAAACTGGAGTGACTATGACCATCATAAAGAGACTTCTGCCCCTCGTCTTAGCTTGGTTCATACTCGGTTCTGTCAAAGATTGATTTATTATAACACAAAGGCTTGGGCCCCTCAGGTAATTTGGAAAAAAAAATCATTTGGAACATACCAGCATTTTGACCCATCTCATCAACAATAAGCCTTCCTCCTGAAGCAGAAAGACAAATAATTCACACATACAGACTGACATATCTTTCTCTGTGCACTCCCAGAGATGATGTGCCAATTCTGTTTTGTCGTCCTTTTTAGGAGACTGGCTTGGTTCCAGGGGGTGGCACTGAGTCCCTGAGATAAAGTATCTCCCAGCATTAATCCTTCTTGTCATTCAGGGCTTGGCCAACAATTTGATTGTGAAAGCCACCTTGTAGCTGCTAATAGTTTCCTGTTGTGGCCCATTGTGCTGTTTTATCAGGGCCACCTGTTCTTCTCCAAAAAAACACAGGGGACAACATGAAAAATATAAATGGATGTAAACACAGAACACCTGCGGAAACAGGACAGTGTTTGAGCCAAGCTTTTCCCAGCTGCTGTTGGAGGAAAACAAATGTCACCAGCCTCAGTCCATTCACAGACACATTAGCAACTTGTCTAAGACACAAATTTCATATTTTGTTTGTTCTGTATCCCACATCCACCCCTCCCCAACCATATTGTTTCATATTGTTTTTGTTATTGATATTTTAACAAAGTTACCAGTCAGACCTCTGAGTTGGAGGCTTCCCCCTCTCCAGACATTGGCGCCCATCATGTGGGAAAATACTACAATGCAGTACTGGTGGAGTGGCAGAATCATTGGAGAACGGGAAGGGGGTAAGGGCATGGGATGTTTCAGGATGACAATCCATGAGATCCATGAGTTCCGGTAAGACCAGTCCCTCCGTGACTCCCTCGTCAGGTCCACACCCCCCACCAACCCAACCTCCACTCCCGGCACCTTCCCCTGAAACCACAAGAAATGCAAAACTTGTGCCCACACTTCCCCCCTCACTTCCCTCCAAGGCCCCAAGGGATCCTTCCATATCTGTCACAAATTCACCTGCACCTCCACACACACATCATTTACTGCATCCGCTGCACCCGATGTGGCCTCCTATACATTGGGGAGACAGGCCGCCTACTTGCGGAACGTTTCAGAGAACACCTCTGGGACACCCGCACCAACCAACCCAACCACCCCGTGGCTGAACACCTTAACTCCCCCTCCCACTCCACCAAAGAAATGCAGGTCCTTGGCCTCCTCCATCACCAGACCATGGCAACACGAGGAAGAGCGCCTCATCTTCCGCCTAGGAACCCTCCAACCACAAGGAATCAATTCAGATTTCTCCAGCTTCCTCATTTCCCCTCCCCCCACCTTTTCTCAGTCCCATCCCTCAGACTCAGCACCTCCTTCTTGACCTGCAATCTTCTTCCTGACCTCGCCGCCCCCACCCCCTCTCCGGCCTATCACCATCACCTTAACCTCCTTCCACCTATCGCATTTCCAACGCCCCTCCCCCAAGTCTCTACGCCCTACCTTTTATCTTAGCCGGCTTGGCACACCCTCCTCATTCCTGAAGAAGGGCGTATGCCCGAAACGTTGATTCTCCTGCTCCTTGGATGCTGCCTGACCTGCTGCGCTTTTCCAGCAGCACATTTTTCAGCTCTGATCTCCAGCATCTGCAGTCCTCACTTTCTCCTAATCCATGAGATCATTCAACTTGATGATGTTTCAAATGGCACGGCAAGAATAAGTTTGAACTCAATAAAATCTGGAATTAAAAGTCTAATGAGGACCATGAGACCATTGTTGCAAAAGCCCACTTCATTCACTCGTGTCCTGTAAGAAATGAAATTTGTCATCCTTAACTGGTCTGATCTGTACGTGACTCCAGACCCACAGCAATGTGGGTGACTCCTAACCATCCTCTGAACTGGCCTTGCAAGCCACACAGTTATAGCAATTAATATAAAGTCTGAAAACAAAATGAAACAAGACAGACTATCCAGCATTAACTTAAGTACTGGAACCAACAATGGCAAATGGGGGAAGCACAGTCTTTCTTGCCAATTTCTGGGGTCTGGTGCCAAAACTAAGAGGTTGTCGTACGGCTTAGTCAAACCACAGCCTGAAAATGCCACACAAATGGAATCATGGCTTGCACAAAAAGTCCTATTCAACACGCTGCTCCCCTGCTGAACTGAAGCATTGGAGGGGATAATACAGTGGTACAGACTAGAGAGGGGGTTGCCTGGCAGTCCTTAACAACGACTCCAATCCCCATAAAATCACATGAAATTAAGTCATGTATGGGTAAGGAAATCTCCAACTGACTACCACATGACATCTCACTCAGCTGTCCAATCAGTGTTCCACCATGTTGAAGACATTTTCTAATCAACTTGTTCAGCGATGGTATTACACACCTCTGGAGTAGGTGAGACTTGAATCAGGGCCTCCTGATTGAGAGATAGGGATAATATCACTGTGCCACAAGGGGCCTTAGAGGAAACACTGAGGGTGCTAAAGGCACAGAATATACTTGAGGTGGGAACATCAATGTCAATCATCAAGAATGACTCAGCAGCACCACTACTGGTTGAGCTAGTCAACTGCTAAGGGACAGTGCTGCTGGACTGAGTCTCTGGCAAGCGGTGAGGGAACAACCAAGAGTGAAAAACGTACTTGACCTCTTACTCACCCAGCTGCTTGCCACAGATACATCTGTCCATGCTAATATCGGTAAGGTGGCCACTACACAGTCTGTCTGGAAATTTAGTTCTGTCTTCACATTGAGCATACCCTACATTGTGTTGTGTAACACTATCACCATAGATTTCAGACAGATCTATAACTCAAGACTGGGCATTAATGAAGCATGGTGAGAGACCAGCAGCAGGAGAACATGACAAAACAATCTGCAGCCTGATAATCTACCATATCCCCACTCAACCATGATCATCAAGATCAACCCAGATTCAATGAAAAATGCAGAAGAACATGGGAAGATGGGTGTCAATTATCTCTGCATAAATTCCTCAGGGTAGTGGCCTAGGTGCAAACATCCTTAGCCAGATCCTCAATGACTGTCCCTCCATCACCAACTCAGATGTGAGAATGCTCACTGATGATTGCACCATGTGCAGCACTATTTACAGCTCCACAGGTACTGATGTAGTACACATTCAAACATTGCAAGATCTGAACAACATCCAGGTATGGGCCACCAACAGGCAATTAACAGTCATGCTTGACAAATACCAGACAATGACCATCTCAAACAAGACAGAATCTAGCCATTGCCCCTTGGCATTCAAAAGCTTTGTTGACGCCGAATTGCTCACAATCAAATTATAGTGGTGAACCAGAAACTGAATTAAGCTAAACATTGCTGCAAGAATAGGTCAGAGGCTAGGAACTCCGCAGCAAATAATTCACCTCCTGACTCCCTAGTGCTTGTCTACCAGTTACAAAGCACAAGTCAGGAACGTAATTGAATATTCCCCATTTACCTGGTTGAGTGCAGCTCCAACAACAGTCAAGAGTATTGACATTACCCAGGGCAAACTTCATTAACAACCAATCCGCCATTCAACATTCACTCCCTTCATCACAAATGTGCAGTAGCAGCAGAATGGAGAAAGCAATACACCCACTAATCCTTGGCCAACAGCACTTTCCAAATCTGCAATCACTACAACCTAGAATGAGAAGGGCAGCAGGTTTATGGGAATAATTGCAACTTTCCCTCCACACCACATACCATCCTAACTTGGAACCACATCAGTATTCCTTCATTGTTACTTGGTCAAAATCCTAGTCAAAATGCAAACTGTAAATTTTTCGACACCCCCAAGGACTGCAGTAGTCAGGAAGGCAGCTCATTCTCAAGGGCAATTAGAGATCAACAAGAAATTGTGGTCTAGCCACTGATGCACACATGCCATGAATGAAAAACAATAGCCCTTGAGTGCCAATTAAGGCACTTCATTTTCTTTACTACCTCAAAACATTGGGTCAAAACCATATTATCTTGCTAACCCATTATTAATTTTTGTCTCCAAAAGCCAGATTTTGAAATTCCCATTCAAATTCCTCATGGCTCCAATCTATATCTGAAAACACCTCCAACCCTGCAGCTGTTAAGTATGCTACTCCTTTGCTCTGGTCTGCTGAAGGCCTCCAATTCCTTCATTTCACTCTCTACTTTTGCCTCCATATCCCTGCAATGTTCACCTTGCTACTTCTCTTCTTTCTTTCAAAGGTCCCTGTAAATCCGTTGAAGTGCCTTTAGTTGCTTCAATCAGGATGTCTCAAAATGTTCAGGATTTGTATGATGGAATGAAAGAAATGTCATGTCCTAGAGTCATAGAGTCATAGAGATGAACAGCACTGAAACGGTCCAACTCGTCCATGTCGACCAAATATCCCAACCTAATCTAGTTCCACCTGCCAGCACCCAGCTCATATCCCTCCAAACCCTTCCTATTCATAAACCCATCCAGACGCCTTTTCAATGTTGCAATTGTACCAGCCTCCACCACTTCCTCTGGCAGCTCATTCCATACACGTACCACCTTCTGTGTGAAAAAGTTGCCCCTTAGATCTCTTTTATATCTTTCCTCTCTCACCCTAAACCTATGTTCTTCAGTTCTGGACTCCCTCATCCCAGGGAAAAAACTTTGTCTATTTATCCAATTCTTGCCCTTCATGATTTTATAAACCTCTATAAGATCACCCCTCCAATGCTCCCGGTAAAACATCCCCGGCCTATTCAGCCTCTCTCTGTAGCTCAAATATTCTAACTCTGACAACATCCTTGTAGATCTTTTCTGAACCCTTTCAAGTTTCACAACGTCTTTCTGATAGGAAGGGGACCAAAACTGCACACAATATTCCAACAGTGGCCTAACCAATGTCCTGTACAGCTGCAACATGACCATCCCATCTCTTGTACTCAATACTCTGACCAATAAAGAAAAGTATACCAAATGCTGCCTTCACTATCCTATCTACCTGTGACACCACTTTCAAGGAGCTATGAACCTGCGCTCCAAGGTCTCTTTATTCAGCAACACTCCCTAGCACCTTACCATTAAATGTATAAGTCTTGCTAAGATTTGCTTTCCCAAAATGCAGCACCTCACATTTATCTAAATTAAACTCCATCTGCCACTTCTCAGCCCATTGCCCATCTGATCAAGATCCCATTGTAATCTGAGGTAACCTTCTTTGCTGTCCACTACACCCCCAATTGAGATGTCATCTGCAAACTTACTAACTGTACCTCTTCTGCTCACATCCAAATCATTTATATAAATGATGAAAAGTAGAGGATCCAGCACCGATCCTTGTGGCACTCCACTGGTCACAGGCCTCCAGTCTGAAAAACAACCCTCCACCACCATCCTCTGTCTTCTACCTTTGAGCCAGTTCTGAATCCAAATGGTTAGTTCTCCCTGTATTCCATGAGTTCTAACCTTGCTAACTAGTCTCCCATGGGGAACCTTGTCGAACGCTTTACTGAAGTCCATATAGATCACACCCACCTCTCTGCCCTCATCAATCCTCTTTGTTATTTCTTCAAAAAACTCAGTCAAGTTTTGCACTAACATTGCAGGAGCAGACCATCTTTAAATGAGTGGAATGGGTGTGTGATTGGAAACTACAAAGCCTCTGGCTTCAACATAAGTTAGTTTGCTTACTATTGGCACTCACTTGATTTGTTAATTTGGATGTGGACTCCGAAAGTAAACTCTGGAAGTCATTGGGAGCTACAGCTATAATTATAAAACAGATATTTTCAAGCACTGTGAAATAATTCATGTACATACATATAAGCTGGTGTGTTATCTCTGCATACCTCCAAGATATAAAAGACATAAGACTTCCCACCTACATTGCAATGTTGGAGGCTGAGGGAAAAATCCTAGTGTCCAGTGTTACCAATGAGGAAAACGTAGAGAATATATCAAATGGAACTGAAAGCTCTTAAGGCCTTCACTTGGAAGTGTGGCATTTGTTCTGCCCTCCTGAATACTGTGATCACTACCTTGAGTGATAATGGGTGAGAGTACCTCAACTCAAATAATACTGCATTCTATGTTCATTTTGGTATATAATTGGAAAAAGAATGTTGAATTCTTGAAATAGATTTCATATAAGATTACACTTTGTGGATGTCATGGGGTGTAGATTTGTGTTAGTATTAGGAAATATGGATTGGACATTTTATAACCTGACATTTGAAAAAAATTACCAGGATGTTGCCGGGAATGGAGAGTTTGGTTGATAAAAATAGGCTGGGACTTTTTCCACTGGAGCACAGGAGATGGAGGAGCGACTTTGTGGAGATTTGAAAAATCATGGGAGTGACAAAGGTCTTTTCCCTAAGGTGGTTCAAAACTGAGGGACATATATTTAAAGTGAGATAAGAACAATTTAAAAGGATATATAAGGGGCAACCTTTTCTTACACAGAGTGGTTAGTGTGTGGAATGAACTGAGTGAAGAAGCAAATACAGTTACAATGTTTAAAAGAAATTTGGATAAGTACATGAATAGAAAGGGTCAAAGGAATATGAGCCAAATGCAGGCAGCTGGGACTAGTTCAGTTTGTGAACATGGTCCCAAGGTTGCACAGTCCAAAACTAGAAGTGGGGGGGGGGGCATACATTTAAGGTGAAAGGGGAAGATTTAAAAGAGACCTAAGGGGTAACTTTGTTACACAGAGGTGGTGCATGTACGGATCGAACTGCCAGATGAATTGGTGGAGACTGATGCAATTACAACATTTAATAGGCATCTGGATGGGTATCTGAATAGAATAGAATTGAATATCCTTTATTGTCACATGTACTCCGGTATTGGAGAACAGTGAAAGGTCTTTTACAATGGCTGCCTTCCGTTGGCGCCAACTTAGTCACTAGCACCTAAGTACAAATCTTACAGAGTAAAAGAATTGGTGATCATCCAGAGTAAAAAAATAGGCTAACATGAAACAAGGAAAAAATCCGGAATGATAGTAAGTGACCACTAGTGCTTAATTTCCAGTCCATGCCTCCAGGCCCCAGAGCAGGCGACCACACTGCCAACACGTGCTAGAGTCCATGCAGCCATCGCTCCGGGAATCGCCCACTCGCTTTGCTACCTCCACAGGACACAGTCCACTCACTCCGCTCCAGTGTGGCTTTGGAAGGACATCAGCCAAATGCTGGAAAATGGGACTAGATTAAGTTAGGATATCTTGTCAGCATTGGATCAAAGGGTCTATTTCCATTCTGTATAGCTCCACGACTCTGTGACTGTATTTGGGAACTGAGTCCATAAAATCTGACCTTAACTGCCATATTGTTGACTCCTGGAGACATGGGCAGGTATGGTTTAATTTTTTTTTGACTCCCAGGGTAGAATGGAAGGACCATGGGTACCAAAGCAGCTGGTTAGATGGCCCACCTTAGTTTGCTGTGTAAAGCTGTACAAATCTCTCTAATAGTCTCTAAACCTCATCCTTCAACCTCCTCACCTCATGCCCTTGCATATTCATCTTTATGCCTTTTCATGCCCCCATTCCATCTCCAGATCCTAAGAATATTGCTCGCATTCACACGTACGGTCTTTAAAAGCCATGTCAATTGAACATAATACCATTTATACACAGAGAAGGAAATATTTCTTCTTCTCAATAAAATTAAATCCTTTAGGTATTCATTCAGTTGTAAAATCAAACAAAATATTCTACAAAGTCAGATAACTCCTTAATAACCTCTTAAAGCTGTCAAACAAATGGACTACGCAGTGCCACACTAAGCTAAGGGGTTTATTAGAGCTTAAAACTCAACCAAGCATTTATAAGGGACTCAGCTACCAAAACAAACATGTGCAACTTAGAAGTAAAAACAATCATGGGTTCAGCAGCAAGACATCATTTCTAAGTTAAAAAAATCTGGACATCTAAATTCCAGATCATGTCAAAACAATTTCCAAGCATATTTATCTGTACTTATTTTTTTCCCTAAAAGGAAAAATGGTCCAAAGCATCTCAGCGCTTGAACGATGCTGGTCAATGTAATGTTCAATTTATCTTTGCAGAGGTTGATGATCAATTGCTGCAAAAATAAAACACATCTACCTTACAGCATGCGACAGTGACATTTGAACCTGCCAAGATGTTGACCATTTATTTGTCAGGAAGTTCCCATTCCCATAGCATAGCAAGCATCACATAAGGTTCACAAACTGAAATGAGGCTCACTCTCAGAAACCTTCCAAAGCCCAACCAGTTTGAAAAAGAAAACACTGTAGGATATCAAATGCAAACTTCCCTAAGACTGTCAATGCTGACCCTGACATCAAAAGATGCATATGAGGGTCTCAATCCACCCCTAACCTGAACCACTTCTTCCCTTTGGAAAGGTTTCATAGGTTGATTTTTATATTGGAAGTTTAATGTTTCTGTGCAAAGAACAAAACTTTGGTGAATCCTGACCCAATTCCTGACTCAAGAGGACACAAATGTCCAGCCCATGGAGTCAGATTTTGCATTGATGTCAATGATACCCAGCTTTACGTGTGGACTGCCTCTCTCTATCTCTCCACTATCACTGTGTTTTCTCTCTGCTGGATTGGGTAAAGGATGACTTCTCCTGACTAAGAATGTGATCATGCCTTCAACATCTCCTTTCTTTGTCTAAGATTGTGAGGCAACTTTTTTTGTACAACATAAATGGAAGTTGTTGAATGAGTATGATATATTAATCTTTCAGGCCTTGAGTTTGTTTATGACGATTGAAGAATAATTACTTTACACATCTGCTTAAATTCCATTGCCCACCACTTTAAGATTCAGAACAAAAAATGAACTCCATTACATTTCTTAGGTAAATGCAATTATCAGTTGCGTGGAGTAAGATGAAACTGAGTATATGTTCTCATAGGATATTGAAAGCATGTTATGAAACATACTAAAAGTGCTGAAAGTATTCTGTTGTCTCTTGATAATTGCTTCAAAAGAGCAAATTTAATGGGACCAGCTTTATATGAATGGCAGGATGTATTAACCTAGCTTGTAGCATGAACCATGACCTGAGGGCTGGGGCTGTAGAATTCTGAAACCACATTTCTTGCTACTTTGAAAAGAGTCTGGCTTGTAAAATATTTACCCAGACTCTTTTGTTCAGCTCTTTTGTACAATGCCCACAGGGATGCACAGGTAACTCTGCCATTTATCAACCTACCATTCTCCAATGGGAAAGTGGCAAAAGGTATTGTACTCGTACAAACACATAAACTGTGGTTATAAGAGCATGTCAGAGGCTAGGAATACTGCAGCAAATAATTCACTTCCTGACTCCCCAAAGCCTGTTCACAAGGCACATGTCAGGAATGTGATGGAATACACCCCACTCACCTCGATGGATGCAGCTCCAACAACACTCAAGAAACTTGACATCATCCAGGACAAAGCAGCCCATTCGATTGACATCACATTCACAAACTTTCACTCTCTACTCACCGACAGTTAGAAACAGTAGTGCAGAAGTTCACCAAGCTCTTGAGATACCATTTTCCTAATCCCACCACTGCTGCCATCTCGAAGGACAAGAGCAGGAAATACATTGAAACACCAGCACTTGCAAGTTCCTCTGCTGGAATGATCTTCCTTCACTGCTGCTGGGTCAAAGTCCTGGAACTCCCTCCCTAACAGCACTGTCAGACTATCTACTACAAAAGGCCTGTAGCAGTTCAAGAAGGTGAATCATCAGAATCTTCTGTAGGGTATCAGCAACACATACTGGCCCAGCCAATGAAGGCTGGCAGAGTTTACTGTACCTCATTTGAATGTTGGTGTTTTGCAGTTTCTGGCACAAAGTAGGGGAATGGTGGGAAAAGAGATGCAGGGCAGACAGGCAGAAACCATAGGAGACCTTTATCTTAATAAATATTGTATTTAAATTATTTTTGGACCTGCTAGTAACATGGCCTCATTAAGTCTCCTAAAAATCACGTGCTGGAAAATGGCTTTTTGAGCCAACTGCAACACCAGCGGAGCTCCATATAATAAAACGTACCTTTACATTTCTTTCTGTTTTGGCCTTTGCCCTTGAAGGGTGGGTGCAGGAGCTTTTAAACAGAGTTAAAATCATGCAGTGCTGACGTTCACTTCTCCATTTCCCTTTTGATTTCATACAATGTTGTTCCTTGTCAGTTCTCTGCAGGGCTGCTCAGATGTGAGGAGAGTCTTTGGAAATGAAAAAAAAATGTCTGGAAGAGAAAGAAATGTTTTGAATTTTATCAGAGAACACTAAGGGTGGGGGGGGGGGGGGGGAGTGGTGGGGGTGGGGGTGAGGTAAACGGAATTGGAAATGAGAATTCGTCAATTAGAAGTAGAAGCTTGTATTACAGCTTCAGCCCGAGCCTCAGCAAAACAGAAGCTGGAGAAATAATGAGAGTCCGCCCACATTACAGCTTCCTACAGGACAGGCCTTTAGACAACATGCATAATGGAATGAAAAGAATCCACGCATTCCCTGCACTCCATATCCACTAAGGATGGGGAAGGTCTACTTGTCTGCCTCATTACTGACTATTCAACCACTTGATTTGAGAAACAGTGAATGTGATTTCCAGCCTTTATTCGACCCATCGTACCCAGTTAGTAAAGAATACTCCCAGACAGCCTCATGCAGAATATTTAGTAAATGAAGAGTTTAAAACCAGCTTGGTACTGACCCTCTTATATAAATATTAATAGCACTGCTCCAGTTGTTTAATATGATACCATTTATTTTTTTTTTCTAATTATGCTTATTTCATTCATTTGGCAATGCACCAACATCTCTTCCCTCAATTCCCTTAACAAATTGACCAAGCACAGACACATCGGGACAATTAGCAGCAACAATAAATGGCTCCTTTTCCTTAGTTTTAATAAAGGGTCAAAGTGTCATATAACAATCTGAATTTCAAATTTTTAATAAAATATCAGCAACTATTTCCTTTACTTCTGCCTGCTAAATTATTTATTTGCTTTCGGCCTTGAACAAATCTACTGCAAATTTAAGCTGACTGCATTTCTTAAACAGTATTTCACATTTAATTGCTTTCTTTAAAATTATTTCTTTAATAACTGACCACACAGACAGCATCCACAAAATAGAATTTAGGAGTTTATTTTTGAAGTATTGCTCTTAAATATGTAATTTCACCAAATTCTGCCTTTGCAATTCCGGTATTGCTGAGTCCTTTCTGACATTTTGAAGTTTGGGTAAAGATCTCTGCAAGAGGAAATCAATCTTTTTGGAGCAAGAAATTTCACAGAAGACTTATTAATTGTTTATTATATCCAGGTGTCCATTGTTTCCATTGCACTACCATTGCAAGTTCCAAATATTGTGACCTTAATTTCTTGCACTCCATACGTGATATTAAAAAGTTGCCTTTTTTGCGTAAATTTTACACTGATTAGGGTGAAGTAGACATTTAGCAACAGGAACTTATTCCTTTCCTGTCCTCATTGGACTGACATGGTTTGATACAAAGGGGAAGGAATTGTATTCAAAGCAGAGTCCATTGGCAGATAGTGGTGGCTGGGAGGAGTTACTAATCGTAACAGCATAAGCAAGTTGAATTAACATGAGTAGAGGAAGATCTAGCAACAGTTTATGTTGGACAGAATGAGATACTAAGTCTGACAATTAAGAGATTAAAAAAACTGGAATAACTGTAGCTGTTCAAATTGTACTGTGAGTTACGAGCACTGATTCACTGCAAGTATGTGGGTTAATGATTCCACTGACACAGCTAAAAAGAACATAATTTCAGACACATTTGTTAAAATATTAAGCGTGACTTTACTGTACGTTCAGAGCCACACAGATGTCTTCTGCGATGGGTCAAAGACTCCAATAGTGTTAGATTGCTGCACTATCAATAAAAATGATGGTAGTTTTGTGAATGCATGTTGTTGGGAAGGGTGTATTTACCCACAAAAAGTGCTGAAAGCTATGAGTGCAATATTCTGTTTTGTAGTGATGTTCAGTGAAATTGTTGCAGACAAGTATGTGCTCAGTAAATTACCTCCATAGACTCATTAACATTGTTCAGTCAAGATCAATAGTGTGTGTTAAACCACTTTATCCCACAACTCTCATACCAAAACTAGCTGATGTCAAGATTATCCACCAATGGTGCAAATGTAAGCCTTTCCATGAGCAGCCAGTGCAGGTAAAAAATGATATTGCATTCTTTGGACCTGCCAAATATATTTTTCCCATAACCTCCTTTTCAGTTTGAGCTAGAGTCACATGTTGGAGGGAAGGTAATTTTAATCTATTTTAGTAGGCAGGAAACACACAGGGTTAGATGAAATATTGGCTCATATTTACTCTCCCAAAGCAGGTAGCCTGAGTTGGGACTTTGGCCTATTCACTGCATTTGCTTCAAGAAAATAATGGCCCTGATTATGGAATACTCATTCTAAAGTTGGGTACAATGCAGATTGGAGTGTTTGAAAGGCCCGTCTTGGTTCTCTGGGGTCTGTCTCAGTTGTTTTATTCAAAATTAGGCCTTTTAGCCTTCATACACCCTCACCTCTCAATTGCCCACCAGTCAATATCCACCCACTCTTCATGCCAGCTCATGCCACCCCTGTAGCTCCATTATGTCATTTTACCCAATGTCTATCATGTGCACTCCTGAGGATTTGGGCTGAAATGAAATAAAGTAAGTTTCTAAACATTTACTCCAAACTTCACTGTATGTATATATAAAAAAGTTTATTTCTGCAAGACTATTCAGTAAATTTAAACCTCCTCAAGTATGTGATGCCTTATCAAAGCAAACATTTGTCATCATAATCCAGCATCAAACACAGCTAATTCTTTAATGACATCTATGAGCTATCAAACTGTGAGTTTACAGATCTACATTGATAATGATAGCTGTAGAAAGCAGTCAAGCACTAATAACACAAAAATCATTGTCATTACAGCTATTTAAAATGCTGGAACATTTCTCTTACTCTTACAGACATAAACATGCAGTGTGTTTCCAGTTTTCAAAGTGCAGGAGTTTTAAATACCATGTCAAAAAAATCAAAGCTTTTTTGACTTTCACCAGCATTTTAGACTACCTCATAAATTATTAACTCATACTCCAGACAATACTCTTGCGTCAACAAGAATGGGATCTTTTTGAACTCAACATGGAGTTCAAATGGTGCTCCTGAGTTTACCTTACACTTCTTATAGCCAATCCCTATCACCAACCCACAGCCCAGCAAAAATGGTTTCTGGCGCATATGGATGAAATTTTCAATTCCGAAGTCTGTCTGCTTGTTTAAAAATGCTATGGACTCTTGTGTGTAAATCTCAGCTATAGAATCAAAGTATGGAGTAACACCTTCTGCCCAGCTCTCTATACATATATTATGTTGTTAATAACAGCTGCCAATACATGTGTTAGCCTTACTCAGAACAACATACAGAACACGGAATCAAGATTGGCTCAGCCCAGGAGGCTATTCAGTCCAACAAGGATGTTGCCAGGGTTGGAGGGTTTGAGCTATAGGGAGAGGCTGAATAGGCTGGGGCTGTTTTCCCAGGAGCATCGGAGGCTGAGGGGTAACCTTATGGAAGTTTATAAAATCATGAGGGGTATGGGTAAGATAAATAGTTAACATCTTTTCCCTAGATTGGGGAGTCCAGAACGAGGGGGCATAGGTTTAAGGTGAGAGGGGAAAGATTTAAAAAGAACCTAAGGGGCAACCTTTTCATGCAGAGGGTGATGCGTGTTTGGAATGAGCTGCCAGAGGAAATGGTGGAGGCTGGTACAATTGCAACATTTAAAAGGCACCTGGATGGGTTTATGAATGGGAAGGGTTTAGAGGGAAATGGGCCGTGTGCTGGCAAATGGGGTTAGATTAATTTAGGATATCTGGTCGGCATGGACGAGTTGGACCAAAGGATCCGTTTCCATGCTGTACATCTGTATGAGTCTATGACTCCATGCCTCTGTTCAGTTCTTTACAACAACATCTTAGCTCATCCCACTTCCCTACTTTCCTATAGCTCTGCAAATAGTCTCTTTTCAGATTATCACCGAATTCTCTTTTGCAAGCCTTATGTGAATCAGCCTGTACCACATTCTCAGGCAGTGCATTCCAGATCCTGAGCAGGTGTTCAGTGAATTCCTAGCAGTAGAACCTTATGTGGAACCCTTTAAAAAAGTCTGCTTTACCTCAAGTAGAGATGGCGTTCCTGCTTGGGCTCAAACTGATCTTACAGTGGAAGCTTCAAAAAGAAGTTCAAACCTTTATTTGGACTTACTAGGAACATATCACATGTTTTGGGCTTGGGCATCAAACACCAATATATTTTGGGTTTTGACCTTTTTCCAACTCACAATTAACATATACTTCCTGTCCACCATATTGGAGACTGTTTAAAAATATCTGAACCCCAGTGTTCAAACTACAAGTTGAAGTTTGGAGACAGGCAGATTGAATTTGTAAAAGGTAGGAATGGTTGATTAATTTAAATGAACTTTGAGAAAATTAGGGGATGATAGGAATGAAGCATAGTTGGAATATATGGATTTTCTGAAGGTGTTTAATCAGATGTCATGTAAGAGACTTGTTATGAAAACCAAGACAGATTATATTAAAGGCAATTTTCAGATTGGCAGTCTGTAGGAAGTGGTGTAGCTATACTCAAAACCATTTTAGTTTCCATTTATAGAGCTGATTCAGATGAAAGCTATGAGCAACAACATTAAAGTCTTCTGGCAGTACAAATGAGAGACATGGGAAATTGAGGAAGAATACTGGTGATTTCAAAAGGATTTGAAAAGGACATGGATAGGTTAGGGGAGTAGGTGGATAACTGGCAGATGTACTGAAAGGCTGAAATAAGCATTAGTATATTTCAGGGGGAGGTGTACAAGAAGGTGATAGCAGCCATATTCTAAATAGTACAATCCATTAAAGAGTCAAAGAACAATTCACTTTAGTGAAATAACTACCTAGATATTTAAATAAAGGGTGGAGGAAGAGAAAAGTCATAAATCATAATCTGGATATTGTACAATAAGATGTTAAATATCAGAGCCAGAAAGAAGTAACAGTGGATTGAATTTCTGTTCAAATTCTTTAAGACACAGCTGAAATACTATGCACTGTTCAGGCCACTGCATTGCTCTGGTCAATAGTATAACATTCTCATGGTTCGTTAGAGTGACGCAAAGAATCAATCAAATCAAAATAACAAAAAACATCAAAAACAACATGATGGTTGGGTGACAACCTGTCACTTGTAGCCCAAAGCTGCTAAAAGGTAAGAGTGAGAGATTTCCTAGTTTTTGCAAGGTTGCCAAGTTGAGAGAGCAAACATATGTGGTTGCTGCATCTAACTTTGTAAACTTTAAACTCAGAATAAGGTTACAATGAGGATGCAGGGTACGTAGGTAACTGCTGTTTTCGTAGTGTGTTGGTATGCTCCTGATCTGCTTTTCTGTGCCTTTCCATAATGCTGCATGTACTGACAACCGAGCAGGTCAGATGGTATCAAACATTTCTGACTATCTTCACCAACTGCATGTTTATACTGTGATAGTGAATGCTGATTTTGAAGTCTTTCGCATTCAAATTCCTTCCATGTCAGTTTGGAAGTGAAGATTACGTAAATGAGTAATAGAGAAATATGAGCAGAGAAAATAGATCTTTCTCTGCCTTGTCTTAAGGAAATACTCAAATGGATGCAAAAAGGGCAAAATTTGAAAGGTTTTTCTCAATGTGTGGTGACTACAACTTACTCCGAATTGCTGCCTTGTCACTTTGCCATTTGTTCAGTCACACATTGATCTGTATTGCAGCATTTCAGTTCACCACTCCAACACATGATTCACCGTCAAGACTGCTGGGACTGTGTGGAACCATCACAAAACACTCTGGATGAAAAAAACATCAGGATAAGAGGATTTTCAGGATTGCCTACTGTCACATTTAAGAGTGTCTCTGAGGCACCACACAAAGACAAAAACAGAACATCACTCTCACGCTTCAGTCTTGCTGAAGAACGTTCCGGCACATATTAAGTTTTCTACTCCTCGCTTCTTGGACAATCTCATCAGGCACACCTGCCAAACTAAATGCCAGCGTGACCATGCCTGTAATCTAAAAGCACAAGAACTGCTACCATTTCTTCAATAATGCCATGTTCCCACATTAACACTGGTCATGCACATTAGCCTGACTTCGAGACTAGGGCAAGGATTCTGCCCTCTCTGGTCCAGAAGAGTATCAGAGGATACCTGATAAACTGCATCAAGAACTAATGAACTGAGTACCACAGGATCTGTTTCAAGAAATGATGGAACCCGGCCTGATAACAACATGTCATCATGTTCGACCACTCCATCCCCAACTGTGACTGTTGCCTTCTCTACTGCTTTACTGCTAAATCAATTGGAACAGGTTCGTAATGCTAGTGAAATTCATGGAACAGCTCCAAATGTTCTTATCAGAGCGTCATCCAATTATTTTATCATTGAATTTCAGTGGCTGGAGAAAGCTGAGAGAAATTCGCATTGAATGTAACCCAAACTTCTTTTGAAGAAAACTTAAGTTACTGGAGAGGCTGCAGTGAAGTTCCACAAATTGAACTGTTATCATCATCATCTGGGAATGGCATTTTCTTATAGACAGAATATAGTCAACATCTTGAGCTGACATGTCTTCATCTTGGGCTGGAACATCTGGTAACTACTGTGAAGGCTGAATTGGACAAGGCTTGTTAACTCAACAAGAATTTGTTCTGATGCTACAGGACATTAATAGGCTCCTTCATTGTAGGTGATTGTTGGTTGAAAGTTATCTTTAACTGAAAGGATGTGATTGCCTGAACTTGACATTTCATGGTCAAAGACATATAGCGTGAAGCCATTCTAAACTGTAATCATCGTAACAACGGCTGTTCCTAAATCAAAAAGAACTTTAGCACCAAAATTCCTGGCTTTCTGTACTTATGCCACTTATAGAAGTTCAGTTGTATAGTCCCTGTTTCTGATCCAGAAGTTTTGGGTTCAAGTCTGAATTCAGGACGTGATCACTATGATATGTTTACGATGAGATTTAGGAGTTGAGTATCTACTTGTGAATTTTTTTTACATATACCAATGACAGATCGCAAGAGTAGGCAAAATTCATGGCCAGCCCACGAGATCATAGAATCATAGAAGGAGGCCATACAGCCCATTGAGTGCACACCGACCCTTCAAAGAACACGTGGAAAGGAATTTGGGCCTCTGCTATCATCATCCGCAGGAGACGGAGTGCCTTAAACTTGTTCCTTGGGAGGCTAGATTAATGCTCTGAAGATATAGTTCAAATCTCCCATGGCAGATTGAACTCAATAAAAATCTGGAATAAGTAGATACTCTAATGGTGGCTATATAGCCATTGTTGATAATGGTCAAAGCCCAGCTGGTTCACTCATGCCCTTGAGGGGAGGAAACCTGCCATCCTTACCCTGGTCTGTCCTGGATGTGACTCCAGACCCACAGCAATGTGGTTGACTCTTAACTGCCCTCTGGGCAATTAGAGGTGGACGATAAATACTTGCCTAGCCATGAGCAGATAAAAATAAAACCCCTAGCTCCAGTCTACAATAGTCTTGTGATGATGTACATTGCCACAGTAATTTGGGCACCTGTGCAGTAGGGGTGGTGGTTAGCTCAGTTGGTTGGACAAATGGTGTCTGCAGCATAGGGTTCAATCCCTATTCCAGCTGGGGTAGATTCGGGACTTGCTTCCTTCACCTCACCATGGTGGAGATTGTGACACTGTAAGTCTGACCTACCTTCTGGCAGAGATCTCAAAAAGCAGCTGTTAAACCTCCCCCTTGCCCCCTCCCCAACGCCACCACACCCCCACCCCACCCCTCAATCCCCCAACTGGGTGTGCAGCCACAGGAGCTGGACAGGAATTGCAGCACAGTGTCTTTTGCATTGCAAGTACCCTTTTCCACGAACATATTCCACCTTGCCCCTCAATGTACTGCTGTACTGTTAGGAAACAGAACTGTCTGAACATAACAGTAGCAGCAGCAGAATGCAATGCAGAGCAACAAGCCTGCCATTAGTCAGATCCCTTGTCAGTAAGATTGCACTGTAGTGACAGGATGCCAGTTCTACACAGCCCTGAGGCAGCTGGTCACAATCCTCAGCAGAGGGGCTGCACAAGTGGACTCCAAACCTGAGCCTCCATGCCCTCCATCTAATGTAAAATAAACGGAGTAAATTATCTTGGCAGAATGGTAATTAAATAATTATCAAGCACTTAATAACAGGAGTGAGTGCTCTGAATTACCATAATACACAGTCGCTTCGAGGTCTAATTGTTGCATTACACCAGAATTACTCATTCATTATTCTTGTCATTTTTGGTGATAGCGTACGCATTATCACCAAAATGAGACGGCAACTATTTTAGTGAGCAATTAGGAAGGCATCAGGTCTTTAACTGCACACCGCTGTACTTTTGATGACTCTTTGCTTTAACACTTTCATAGTTGTAGACTGACCAAACTATTTGTGAGAGTTAGCAATAATTTAGGTCAGGCTTTGGCCTACTTTTGCCCTCAATTCTACCCCAAGAGTTTAGGTACTCCCAAGCATTGCGCATTTCATGATCATAACACTGTCTGTCAACACTGACATAAGCCACTTTCTCAGTATCTTCTGCTCTCCTTCAAAGTAGAGAAACTCTAGCTGCTCATTCGTTTAAACTGAATTCCTAAGTTCAGAATTCATTTTCCAATTTTCTCCTTCTGCAAAAAAATCCCCAGTAAAAACAAATAATTCTGTGCTAAGTCTTTGTTCGTGGTCATCCTTTACCTCTCACAAGTGATCAATCATGTGAAAGTTTAGATCATGTCACCAAGGGTTTCAACATGGATGGCATCTTAATCAGGCCTCATCCTTTCATTGCTTTGTCAATGGCATGCACATTTTCCAACAAGTATGGTGCCCATTTTTGTGAGCAATTAATACTTGAAACTTTTTGCTTCTCTTCCCCACATGCAACAAGTACCTACACTTGCTGCTTCTTTTTTGATAATCAGTCTGGACCAGGCACCTTTTGTACCTTTAGTGTTTTCGAGCACAGTGGTCTATCCTGTGTTGATATTGCTATAGGTATTGCCTCAGGAAGCATCTTTCACAGTAGAACTGTAGAATGTATGGTTCAGCAAAAAGGCCATTCAACCCATCATGTCTACAATGACTAAGTAATTTAGCTACACATTCTAATCCCATTTATCCAGCATCTGATCTGAGGCTTTGCAAGTTACAGTACTTCATTGGCAGATCCAAGTTCCTTCTCTATGAGTTCAAAGTTTCTGCCTCAGTCATCAAAACTGAGAAGCGCATTTCCGACATCCAATGTCCTTTGGATGAGAAAGCTTTTCAATATGTCTCCTCATCATATTCTGAATTTGCTTTGTACATTCCTTCAGCACCACTGAACCAGAATATCATCATTTAAACTGTGAGACTGCAAGGTGGGGTTAGGTTGGCAACAATTGACTCAGTCAGACCTAAAACGTGACACATATTCCACCCTTTTGGAATATATAGTAGACATCATGCAGACAACAGCTTTGTGGAAAACCTGTGTTCACTCAGTGCTTAACTGCTAAAAGATTTTATCACTCTGGCAGACACACAAAATTACCACAAAATATTTCTGCATCAAGGGAAAATTCACAATGTTAGAATAGCAGAATAGAGCTCAACCATAATCAATGCACGATCAATACAACTGAGCTGACTTATAATGAACAAAGGGAGTTTATTTGTAATCTATACAAAATCATTCGTTGATAAAATCGACAAAACACTACAACGGTATCTGGAATTCACTAATAAAACAGCTCTTGTAGAATCAACACAATGATTCATTGAGGATAAATGCAGCAATCACTATTAAGTATGTTTATCTATCATTTATACAACAGTTATATAAATAACCAACACAAAAGTGTTCCATCCTACTTGTGTCATCCATACTCAATATAACAATGTATGCGTGTAATCCATACAACAATATTCACTAAAATTCTTACATAAGGGTTCAAAAATAATAACCATAATGAATATATAATCAGTATCAGAGTTGTAGAGTCATAGAGATGTACAGTATGGAAACAGACCCTTCAGTCCAGCCTGCCCACGCCAACTAGATATCCCAACCCAATCTAGTCCCACCTTCCAGCACCTGGCCCATATCACTCCAAACCCTTCCTATTCATAGACCCATCCAGATGCCTTTTAAATGTTGCAATTGTACCAGCTTCCATCACTTCCTCTGACAGCTCATTCCAAAGACGTACCACCCTCTGCGTGAAAAATTTGCACCCTAGGTTTCTTTTATATCTTTCCACTCTCACCCTAAACCTATGCCCTCTAGTACTGGACTCCCCCACCTGAGAGAAAGACTTTGTCTATTTAACCTATCTGTGCCCCTCATGTTCTTGTAAACCTCTATAAGGTCACCCCTCAGCCTCCGACACTCCAGGGAAAACAGCCCTAGCCTATTCAAGCTCTCCCTATAGCTCAAATCCTCCAACCCTGGCAATATCCTTGTAAATCTTTTCTGAACCCTTTCAGGTTTCACAACATCTTTCCAATAGGAAGGAGACCAGAATTGCACACAATATTCCAACAGTGGCCTAACCAATGTCCTGTACAGCCGCAAAATGACCCTCCCAACTCCTATACTCAATACTCTGACCAATGAAGGAAAGCATACCAAGCACCTTCTTCACTATCTTATCTACCTCCACGTTCCCCTTGTAAATTTAGGTAATCATTTCCTATCACTGCAATGAAAACTATGGGAACTTGAATTGTAGCTCCAATGTACAGGAGATTGAGAGAAATGAGGTCATGAATAAGGTTTCAAGGTCACAGGAGTCTACTAGCAGGCAGGAAGGTGGTTTGAAGTGTGTCTACTTCAATGCCAGGAACAGACAGAATAAGGTGGGTGAACTTGCAGCTTGGGTTTGCACCTTGGACTTTAATGTTGTGGCCATTTCAGAGACATGGATTGAGCAGAGTCAGGAATGATTGTTGCGGGTTCCGGAGTTTCGATGTTTCAGTAAGATCAGGGAAGGTAGTAAAAGAGGGGGAGCTGTGGCATTGTTGGTCAATGACAGTATTACAGTGGCAGTAAGGACATTTCATGAGGACTCGTCTACTGAGGTAGTATGGGCTGAGGTTAGAAACAGGTTAGGAGAGGTCACCCTGTCGGGAGTTTTCTATAGACCTCCAAAAAGTTCCAGACACATAGAGGAAAGGATTGCAAAGATTATTCTGGATAGGAGTGAAAGTAATAGGGTAATTGTTAGGGGGGTGTTTAACTTCCTAAATATTGACTGGAAACGTTATAGTTGGAGTTCCTTAGATGGGTCAGTTTTTGTCCAATATATGCAGGAGGGTTTCCTGACACAGTTTGTAGATAGGCCAACAAAAGGCAAGGCCACATTGGATTTGGTACTGGGTAATGAACCAGGCCAGGTGTTAGATTTGGAGGTAGGTGAGCATTTTGTTGATAGTCACCACAATTTGGTTATGTTTACTTTAGCGATGGAAAGGGATGGGTATATACTGCAGGGCAAATGTTATAGCTGAGGGAAAGGCAAATATGATGTGATTGGGTGAGATTTAAGATGCATAGGATGAGGAAGGAAACTGCAGGGGATGGGCACAATTGAAATGTGGAGCCTGTTCAATGAACAGCTACTGCGTGTCAGTGATAGGTATGTACAGAGGAACCACTATTGTCTGAATAAGATGGGCAGGCGCTATTTCATTTGGATAATTGGTTATTCGAATAATTGATTTCACCTTAAACAAGGGACGCCATTACACAAGGTTCCAAACAGCTTCTACGATCACAAGAGTATTGGTCAGTTTCCGGGAACTCAGTGTCGCGATAACACCTCCTCACACATGTGTTTACTTTCTCAGCCAATTTTTCATGAATGGCCCACTAAAGTGATGGGAATGCACTGTACTGTAAAACATTTACTTTTGCAAAGAGCTGTGTAACTAACCTTTACCTAAAACATACCCAGTCGCTGCTGTGTGAGGTGCTTGTGTCTCTTTGTTTTTGTCAGTGTTTTCACATGTTCTTCAGTACAGGTGATCCAAATACACTCACCTCTTTAATATAACATTTCAGTGGGACCAAAAGATCTTCTTCAATAATTCAAAATTCGGATAATTGATATTCAGATAATCGAGGTTCCTCTGTACCTGTCAGGCAGGAAGGAAGTGGTTGAGAAGAGGAACTATGGTTTACTAAAGAAGTTGAATCTTTTGCCAAGAGGAAGAAGGAAGCTGATGTAAAGATAAGACATGAAGGCTCAGTTAGGGCTCTTAAGAGTTACAAGTTAGCGAGGAAGGATTTAAAGAGGGAGTTAAGAAGAGCCAGGAGGGGACATGAGAAGCCTTTGGCAGGTATGATTGAGGAAAACCCTCAAGCTTTCTATAGGTATGTCCAGAATAAAAGAATGACTAGGGTAAGATTAGGGCCAGTCAAAGACAGTGGTGGGAAGTTGTGCGTGGAGTTTGAAGAGATAGGTGAGGCGCTACATGAATATTTTTCATCAGCATTCACACAGGAAAAAGACAATGTTGTCGAGGAGAATACTGAGATACAGGTTATTAGACTAGATGGGATTGAGCTTTATAAGGCAGAGGTATTAGCAATTCTGGAAAGTGTGAAAATAGGTCAGTCCCCGGGCCAGATGGGATTTATTCTAGGATTCTCTTGGAAGCCAGGGAGGAGATTGAAGAGCCTTTGGCTTTGATCTTTATGTCGTCATTGTCTACACGAATAGTGCCAGAGGACTCGTGGATAGTAAATGTTGTCTCCTTGTTCAAGAAGGGGAGTAGAGACAACCCTAGTAATTATAGACCAGAGAGCCTTACTTCTATTGTGGGCAAAGTTTTGGAAAGGAATATAAGAGATAGGATTTATAATCATCTAGAAAGTCATAATTTGATTAGGGATAGTCAACACGGTTTTGTGAAGGGTAGATCGTACCTCACAAACCTTATTGAGTTCTTTGCGAAGGTGACCACGCAAAGATGAAGGTAAAGCAGTTGATATGGTGTATATAGATTTTAGTAAGGCAGTTAATAAGTTTCCCCATGGTAGGCTATTTCAGAAAATACAGAGGAATGCCATTGAGTGTGATTTAGCAGTTTGGATCAGAAATTGGCTAGCTCAAAGACAGAGGGTGATGGTTGATGGGAAATGTTCATCCTGGAGTTCAGTTACTAGTGGTGTACTGCAAGGATCTGTTTTGGGGCCACTGCTGTTTGTCATTTTTATAAATGATCTGGATGAGGGTGTAGAAGGATGGGTCAGTAAATTTGTGGGTGACACTAAAGTTGGTGGAGTTGTAGACAGTGCGGAAGGATGTTGCAGGTTACAGACAGATATAGATAAGCTGTAGAGCTGGGCTGAGAGGGGGCAAATGGAGTTTAATGCAGAAAAGTGTGAAGTGATTCACTTTGGAAAGAGCAACAGGAATAAAGAGTATGGGCTAATGGTAAGATTCTTGGTCATGTGAGCAGAGAGATCTCGGTGTCCATGTGCATAGATCCCTGAACGTTGCCACCCAGGTTGATAAGAAGGCATATGGTATGTTAGTTTTTATTGATAGTGGGATTGAATTTCAGAGCCATGAGGTCATGTTGCAGCTGTACAAAACTCTGTTGGGGCCGCTTTTGGAGTATTGTATACAGTTCTGGTCGTTGCATTATGGGAAGGATGTGGAATCATTGGAAAAGGTGCAGAGGAGATTTACCAGAATGTTGCCTAGTATGGAGGCATGGTCTTATGAGGAAAAGCTGAGGGACTTCAGGCTGTTTTTGTTAGAGAGAAGGTTAAGAGGTGACTTTATAGAGGTATACAGGATGATCACAGGATTGGATAGAGTGGACAGTTAGAGCCTTTTTCCTCGAATGGTGATGGCTAGCATGAGGGGACATAGCTTTAAATTGAGGGGTGATAGATATAGGACAGCTGTCAGAGGTAGGTTCTTTACTCAGAAAGTAGTAAGGGCGTGGAATGCCTTGCCTGTAACTGTAGTAGACTCACCAACATTAATGGCATTTAAATGGTCATTGGATGAACATATGGATGATAATGGTTTAGTGTAGGTTAGATGGGCTTCAGATTGGTTTCGCAGGTCGGCACAACATTGAGGGCTGAAGGGCCTGTACTGTGCTGTAGTGTTCTATATTCTATTAACTAAAATCAATGCAACACCATTTATAAATGAATGAATGAATGAATGATTTATTGTGACATATATTTTGGAGATACAGTGAAAATATCAAACAATCCTTAATATGTAAACACTACAAATATCGTCAATTGGAGTGCAATAATGACCATTTATAATGAACACAGAGAGCAAATCATTGAGGAACACAGGACACTTTCTATAAACCATACCACCATCTTCATCCTTCATCAGTATGGAAGACCTCACCTCTGAAGAATATGTAAGAGTTCACACGTGATCAAAGAAATCATCTCGAAATGATAACACACACATTGTCCCAGATATTTCAATGGCTGTCTAGTCACTGGAACATATGCACATCAGAACCAAGTGGAGTCCCTGTCACTACTGACTTTGTGGGTATCGCCGAGGCAATTGAACTTTCCAATATGCAGTTCTCTTCAGTCCAAAAATGGTCTATTAAAGTCTGAGAATTCAGAGGGCTCTGACTCACTTACACTTAATAGTAATCCAGGATTATAAGCCTACTGTATCTACTCGGTAACTAATAAACTGAATCGCCCACTCAAAAACCCCTCTGAAGACATCCCACCAACCATTCCCGTGCCCTGAAAATCTCCTTCCCCTTGCTGGACCTAACACCTGCACACTCCCTTACTTGGCCTGATCCAACCTGTTCTGACTATTCCTTGCTGGCCAACTTGATGCCGTTGGACTCAACACTTGATCCTGAACTGACCCCATCTGACTCTGCTGGACCTGACATCATCCCCCCAGACCCAGCCCTTCCACTGACCCAAAACACTTACCTGTTATCCCATTCCCCTCATCCACCTGGCACCCTACTCATCTAAGCAACTAGGCTTCCTACCCCCTCAGTTACACTTGCCGTTTCTTAGTCTTTAACCCCTAAAAAAGAGATAGCATATGTCATTTAGAAAAAATGTCTCAGCCTGCAATGCTACTCCTGTGCTGATACATTTCTCTCCAGTTTCTTCTGATGCATTTGGCATGGGCCAGATTCAGAATTTTGGAAAAAACCGACAGGTAAGTGGATAACATTTAAAGAAGATTACTATTGGTTGAGAAATTGGATGCCTATGATCAATGCCATGGTGGTCCAGTGTATTATGTATGCTACAACTGCAGCAGTTACAGATAAACTCAGTTGTACTGATCATGTCACACTATTGATTACAGAAGAGTCTAAATCAATACTACACAGTCTATTTATAATCAATCCAACAACGTTTGTTTATAAATTATACTATAGTCTTCATCTAGGATCAATGCAATTGTGTATTTTTTGCAATTAGTACAAAGGTTCATACAGTGTATCTGGAATCAAAACAACAGAGCTCATTTACAACTGATACAGTAGTATTTATTTATAACAGTAAAGCATTCACTTATCACCAATAGCAGTGTTTATAACAATGTAAATCTATCATTCATATAGTGCAGTTCATGTATACATTTCAACAATAATCCCTTCAATTATGTTTATCATTTAATTAATAAAACAATGGAAATCACTGTAGTCCATGCAAAGTTCTATAATGAATCTAACAACGCTATAATAGATTCATCAAAACTGTGCTATCAATCAATGCAACTCTGTTTATCCATAATTAATGAGTTCCATAAGAATGTGTATATAGTTAACCTATAATCAATAAGTTACAATAGTACCATTCGCCTATAATCAATGCAGTCCTGCATTTGCCTCGACCAAGAGACTGATTATAAGCCATTCAACAGAGTTCACAGTCCAACCATGTTCACCACTAATGGATGAGATCTTGCTCATCTATATTTAATCCGAGAGTTAATTTGTATTTCAAGCGACATAGCATTCAACTGTGATTCAGAAAACAGACCTACTTAATTTCCTCAGCTTTTAGTTCTATATACATTTTCAAGGCATGAAAAGTGATTGTTGGTCTAGAAGTAATCATTAAGTTCAGGCTAGTACAAGAGATAAAGTCTTACATTTAGGATTGTGTCAGAGAGTAATTGGCTGAACTCATTGTATTGGCAATCTAAGAGTTAGGAGTGCTTCAGATGGGTGGCATGAACTTCTTTTGTTGACTATGGGTTAAGTGCTGAAACGTCAGTCGAAGGAACATTTGTGTTTGTACTAAATCCAGCAGAGAACAAGGAAAATTGAGTGAGAAGTAGCAGTCTGTGCTGCTTGTTAAACCTATTTGTAGCTCAATTGCTTCTATCGGCACTGCCCTCTGCTGATCTTCACTATCTGCTCTTGTTTCAAAGTGAAGCTAAAATAATGGCAGTATACCGAGTGCCATTGTGTGAGCAGTACTGCATTACTAAGGTTTCTTTCCTCCAACTACTGAGCACCGTTTAAAGTCATGTGTTTCATAACAATCAGATTTAAGATAACATTTAGGGATGTAGGAAGGGGAGTAGATCATTTATCCCCTTGAACCTGCGCAATTAGATCATGGCTAATTTTAATGCTAGCCACCTTAATAACCATTCTTTGCGACGATCTATCAATTCTGACAACAGTCATCAACCTGAAACCTTAACTCTTGTTTTTCCCTCCAAAGGTGCCTCTTGATTCAATGAGTATTTCCAGCATTTTTTAAAATTTTTATTCAGATTTCTAGCATCTACATTTCTGCATCAGCAATAAATCTCTCTATGTTAGTTTTGAAAATTTCAATCGAAGATGATAAATTTGTTTTGTAAAGAGAGTTGTAGATTTTGAGCATCATTTAGTGAATAAATGCTTTTGAGTCACGCTGAGCTGGAATGTAAGATGAAGCCCGATTTGGTCGAGATCCACTTGTGGGGAGAATATCTTTGCTCATCATCTGAAACAAGCCAATTTGATAATCTTTTAATCTTCTATGATTAAAGGACAACAAGCCTAAACTATGCAACCTGTCCTTTTAATCCCTTTTCCACTCTCAATTATTTCTGTAGTAGTTAATATATCAGTCCTGAGGAGGGGGTCTTGTAGTGTAGTATTAATGTACATCAGAGGTTGAGTTTCAAGCCCCAGAAATGTGTTGTTGTGGGGAATATCACCAGCCTTGGAGTCAGAGTCGGGGTTCAACGACAGAGTTTATTGCACAAGGAAATACCAGAGCTCCAGGGAGAGAAGGACACCATCAGCAGAGTGGTCAGCTGCGAGTCTTCTCTTGACCCGGACACATGTCAAGATACTTTTATACGTTTTGTAATAATAGGTCAGTGATGAGGTTATTGTCTTTGTTACATGGTTTGTTTATGGTAAAAAATTGCAGAATCGTTAATAGTTTCAGTGCAGCCACTGTCAGTTCCAGCGCAGTCTTTGTTAATTTCCATGTAGTCATTGTCAGTTTCAGCGCAGACATTGTCAGTTTCAATGTCTGCACAGAAGTCCATTTCAGTAGTAATGGATGCTAATCACCTTTGGCTCATGCCCGAAACGTCGATTCTCCTGCTCCTTTGGATGCTGCCGGACCTGCTGCGCTTTTCCAGCAACATATTTTCAGCTCTAATCTCCAGCATCTGCAGTCCTCACTTTCTCTTTGTGTGTCAAGTGGCCAACTTATGGATCAGTGGCCATCTTGTGCGTCTATGTGCCCAGTGTCACCCTGCCCCGTGCTATTTACCACTTCACTCCCCCCTTGGTGGTCAAGGAGTCAACTTCCAAGATTAGATTAGATTAGATTAGATTAGATTAGATTAGATTACTTACAGTGTGGAAACAGGCCCTTCGGCCCAACAAGTCCACACCGCCCCGCCGAAGCGTAACCCACCCATACCCCTACCCTTACATCTATATCTACCCCTTACCTAACACTACGGGCAATTTAGCATGGCCAATTCACCTGACCTGCACATCTTTGGACTGTGGGAGGAAACCGGAGCACCCGGAGGAAACCCACACAGACACGGGGAGAACGTGCAAACTCCACACAGTCAGTCGCCTGAGGCGGGAATTGAACCCGGGTCTCTGGCGCTGTGAGGCAGCAGTGCTAACCACTGTGCCACCGTGCCGCCCACAGACCACCCAATTTACATGTAGAAGTAGGGAATCTCTAGGGGCTCCTCCACCTGAGGGGTATCATGGAGTGCCAATTTTGTTGGGGGCTCTTCCATGGTCGCAGCTGGTACAGTTCTTGCCAGTAGCACCTTATAGTAGAGCTTTAAACACCCGAGGCCCACACGGAATATCAGCATGAGTGCAATGAGGAGAACTATCCTGTGTGCCAAATAGGGTCCTCAAGATTTATTAACCAATTTAGCTAGCTGTCTATAATTGTGGCTCCCTGTCGAAAATTATCTAGCTGGTCTAGGATATTCTTGATGACTTCTGGAATGTCATAAGAGGCATCAATAACATGGGTGATACAATGTCACCAATAATTGTACAAACTCCCCCTTCCTGTGCTAATTGATAATCTACCACGTAACATGCCTGCTGTGTGTAGAGTCTGAGTTCAGCCAGCTCTGTATTAATTGCTTCCAGAGCGTTTGAGGTGTTATTGCCTAAGATAGTCAGGCCACATACAAGATAATTTCGGTTTTTAGCACTGACGATCCCTGCTGTGCCCCTCCAAAGATAGAGATCCCAAGAATCCATACCCCAATGATGACACCAAAGTGGTGGGGATCTGCCATGGCTGATAGAGCGGGTCACTATCCTTCTCCAGATATGTCCCCTCCTGGGACATGGTACAGTAAGGGGTGCAAATTGTCCCTACTGCGAACAGGTTTGGGAGGTCTGGGGTGTCTGTCACATAGGTCTCCTGAAATAGAAAAACAAATCCCTTCACTGCTCGGTAACATACATTGTACTGTCCTTCCACCTGTCTGTCCATCCATGTCGCCCCTGATCCCCTGGTGCCCCCCCACATTGGTAAGTGTCGAACTGTTACGTCCATGTGGCAGAGCTGGCATGGGTGCCATTGCACTGACCTCATATTATCTGAATTTTCTGCCCGCAGAGACATTGAAGCATGCTTGCTCGCTGCAGGTGCAGGCAAACTGTCCCCTGCTGACTGTATAACGCTGATAAGTACACCGTGTCTGGACACATGAGTCATGTTTGCGAACCAGGGCATACACACATTCCCATCCCTGCCCTGTGAAACAGAGTGGGTAATTACCGGGTTTTAAATGGGTCTTCCTTTCCCTCGGCTGGAGGGCCTAGCCCCAGGGACCGGTGGTCCTGCCCAGCTACACACACTAACCCTGGAGTCCCTGTTTGTATTTCCCTATCTGCTCCTTACACGGCGCTCCTGAGATGTCTACAGTATATAGATCATGAGGGTTCCACACCAAGATGGCCACAAATAGGGATTCTACTGATCGCGTCAGTGGGTAGCAGACAGATCGGTTCCCACGTAAATTTAGGTGCGTTTTATAGAAAAGGTTACTTACAAATCCTGACATGCTCCCAACAGTCGCGACACTTAAACACAGTAAAATACATACAGGTATATATATTTTGCAGAAAAATAAAGTTATCGGTTAAAGTCTTTGTTTTCGTCAGGACGTGCAGTCGTGCTTCTGTGTGGTTTGTTCTGATAGGTTTTTGGTACTTTCCCCAAAATAACCGTCTTATCCACCATTCCTGTCTGTACCTGGGGAATGGTTAATGACATTAATTTGGTCACAGGTGTCTTTAAACGGTTTTTACTTGGGTCCAGTGCTTCCATGTGCCTTTTCCTTTAATGTCCAGGCAGGCCCAGTGTCCCCATTTATTACTGTCATATGGCCCATTCCATTTTGGGACAAAGCCTGGTTTGTCAGGCAGTGCTCACACCAGGTCCTGCTGCTGGGGACCTCAGGAAAGATTTCAAGTTCCCCCGCCTTGTTTTTTTTGTCCTGTTTATCAATTACAGATTTCTGCATCCCTTTCAATTGGGCACTTAATTCTAACACATACCGCCGAATTTTGTCCTTTAGTGGACCCACATCGGTGCCACATGTGACTATTTTCTCTGGTAATTGCATTGCTGGTCTGGTCATTAATTCAGATGGTGGATTCGTGGTGCTGGAAGAGCACAGCAGTTCATGCAGCATCCAAAGAGCTTCGAAATCGACGTTTCGGGCAAAAGCCCTTCATCAGGAGTTAAGGCAGTGAGCCTGAAGCGTGGAGAGATAAGCTAGAGGAGGGTGGGGGTGGGGAGAGAGTAGCATAGATTACAATGGGTGAGTGGGGGAGGGGATGAAGGTGATAGGTCAAGGAGGAGAGGATGGAGTGGATAGGTGGAAAAGGAGATAGGCAGGTAGGACAAGTCCGGACAAGTCATGGGGACAGTGCTGAGCTGGACGTTTAGAACTAGGGTGAGGTGGGGGAAGGAGAAATGAGGAAACTGTTGAAGTCCACATTGATGCCCTGGGGTTGAAGTGTTCAGAGGCAGAAGATGAGGCGTTCTTCCTCCAGGCGTCTGGTGGTGAGGGAGCGGCGGTGAAGGAGGCCCAGGACCTTCATGTCCTCGGCAGAGTGGGAGAGGGAGTTAAAATGTTGGGCCATGGGGCGGTGTGGTTGATTGGTGCGGGTGTCCCGGAGATGTTCCCTAAAGCGCTCTGCTAGGAGGCGCCCAGTTTCCCCAATGTAGAGGAGACCGCATCGGGAGCAACGGATACAATAAATGATATTAGTTGATGTGCAAGTAAAACTTTGATGGATGTGGAAGGCTCCTTTAGGGCCTTGGATAGAGGTGAGGGAGGAGGTATGGGCACAGGTTTTATAGTTCCTGCGGTGGCAGGGGAAAGTGCCAGGATGGGAGGGTGGGTTGTAGGGGGGCGTGGACCTGACCAGGTAGTCACGGAGGGAATGGTCTTTGCGGAAGGCGGAAAGGGGTGGGGAGGGAAATATGTTCCTGGTGGTGGGGTCTGTTTGGAGGTGGCGGAAATGTCGGCGGATGATTTGGTTTATGCGAAGGTTGGTAGGGTGGAAGGTGAGCACCAGGGGCGTTCTGTCCTTGTTACGTTTGGAGGGGTGGGGTCTGACGGCGGAGGTGCAGGATGTAGACGAGATGTGTTGGAGGGCATCTTTAACCACGTGGGAAGGGAAATTGCGGTCTCTAAAGAAGGAGGCCATCTGCTGTGTTCTGTAGTGGAACTGGTCCTCCTGGGAGCAGATCTGGCAGAGGCAGAGGAATTGGGAATACGGGATGACATTTTTGCAGGAGTTAGGGTGGGAAGAGGTGTAATCCCAGTAGCTGTGGGAGTTGGTAGATTTGTAAAAAATGTCAGTGTCAAGTCAGTCGTCATTAATGGAGATGGCGAGGTCCAGGAAAGGGAGGGAGGTGTCAGAGATGGTCCAGTTAAATTTAAGGTCAGGGTGGAATGTGTTGGTGAAGTTGATGAGTTTCTCAACCTCCTCGCGGGAGCACGAGGTGGCGCCAATGCAGTCATCAATGTAGCGGAGGAAGAGCTGGGGAGTGGTGCCGGTGTAATTACGGAAGATCAACTGCTCTATGTAGCCAACAAAGAGACCGGCATAGCTGGGGCCCATACGTGTGCCCATGGCTACCCGTTTGGTCTGGAGGAAGTGGGAGGATTCAAAGGAGAAATTGTTAAGGGTGAGGACCAGTTCGGCCAAACGAATAAGAGTGTCGGTGGAAGGGTGCTGTTGGGGACGTCTGGAGTGGAAAAAACAGAGGGCTAGGAGGCCCTGGTCATGGCGGATGGAGGTGTAGAGGGATTGGATATCCATGGTGAAGATGAGGCGTTGGGGGCCAGGGAAACTGAAGTCTTGGAGGAGGTGGAGGGCGTGGGTGGTGTCTCGAACATATGTGGGGAGTTCCTGGACTAGGGGGGGAATAGGACAGTGTTGAGGTAGGTAGAGATGAGTTCAGTGGGGCAGGAACATGCTGAGACAATGGGTCGGCCAGGGTGGTCAGGCTTGTGGATCTTGGGAAGGAGGTAGAACCGGGCAGTGCGGGGTTCCTGGACTATGGGGTTGGAAGCTGTGGATGGGAGATCTCCTGAGGTAATGAGGTTCTGTATGGTCTGGGAGATGATGGTTTGGTGTTGGGGGGTGGGGTCATGGTCGAGGGGGCAGTAGGAAGAGGTGTCCTCGAGTTGACATTTGGCTTCAACGGTGTAGAGGTCAGTGCGCCAGACTACCACTGCGCCCCCTTTATCCGCTGGCTTGATGGTGAGGTTGAGATTGGAGCAGAGGGATTGGAGGGCTGCGCGTTGTGAGGGTGAGAGGTTGGAGTGGAGGAGGGAGGTAGACAGGTTGAGGCAGTTAATGTCCCGGCGGCAGTTGGAAATGAAGAGGTCGAGGGCGGGTAATAGGCCAGCGCGGGGTGTCCAGGTGGATGCAGTGCGTTGGAGGTGGGCGAAGGGGTCCTCGGAAGGTGGGCGGGAGTCCTGATTGTGAAAGTAAGCTCGGAGGCGGAGGCGACGGAAGAATTGTTCGACGTCACGGCGTGTATTAAATTCATTGATGCGTGGACGGAGGGGGATGAAGGTGAGTCCTTTGCTGAGGACTGATTATTCGTCCTCAGTGAGGGGAAGGTCTGGAGGGATGGTGAAAACTCGGCAGGGCCGGGAGCTGGGATCTGGTGTGGGTGAAGAGCTGGGAATGGGGGCGGAACCTGTAACTGGAGTGGGTGTGATGGTGGGGGAATGGGGGTGGAGTCATGAGCAGGGGTAGTGTTCCCCTCGGGGTTCTGGGGGGTGGGGATAGTGACAATGGGGTCTGCGGGGGGCGTGTCAGCAGAATGCAGGTGAGTGGCGCTGGTGGGGGCAGAAGTGGTGGTGACCATGGCAGTAGGGGTGGCGGAAGTCACTGAGCATGTGGCATCAGCGATGATGTGAGGGGCGGAAGTGATGTCAAGTGTGATGCATGAGGAATTGTGAGGGATGGAAGTGGTTGTGGGAGTGGCCATGATGGGGGCGGAAATGACATAATCAATCAGCGTGGGAGTGGCAGCTGCATCAGCCGCTTGGCTAATGACGGAGTAGATTCTGAGGTCAGGGGAATCTTCTGGAACGTTTGAGGAGTACTGGTTATGGAGGTGGGTAGATAAAAGTTTGTTGTACTTAGTTTTTTATGTTTGAGATGGAATTGAAATACTGTTTGTTGAGAGTATGAATTCTCCTTAGGATGTAGTACGGAGTGGGTCCTTTGCAATTCTGAGAGAGTGTGGCCCTCAGCTGAGGCAGGGCTGACTGTAGAGAGGTTAGGTGCCGGCGCATTGCTGCAAGCGTGGAGCGGAGGATCTTGAAGGAGAACTGTTGCTGGTGTTTTTTAATCTGTAGTCTGTACTGTTTGTCCTGTTCGGGTCCGAACTCTGCTGGTTTAAAGGTGGTCCGGAGTCTGTGTGGGATGAGTTGGTTACGAGGCAGGTACTGAGGAAGCAAATGTGGCTGTGGTAGCGAGTTTGTTTCACGACAAGGTTGAAGAGCTTCAGGGCAGAGGAAATGACCTGGGAGTTGCAGTGGGAGAGGGACTCCCTGAGATTCTTGTAGAGAGAGGAGGAAAACTTCTTCAAGGCAGGCATCCTTGCAAGAGGATTCGCAGTAGGGTTACAATCAATGAGGTAAAAACAATGACTGCAGATGCTGGAAACCAGATTCTGGATTAGTGGTGCTGGAAGAGCACAGCAGTTCAGGCAGCATCCAAGGAGCTTCGAAATCGACGTTTCAGGCAAAAGCCCTTCATCAGGAATTAAGGTAGTGAGCCTGAAGCGTGGAGAGATAAGCTAGAGGAGGGTGGGGGTGGGGAGAAAGCAGCATAGAGTACAATGGGTGAGTGGGGGAGGGGATGAAGGTGATAGGTCAAGGAGGAGAGGGTGGAGTGGATAGGTGGAAAAGGAGATAGGCAGGTAGGACAAGTCTGGGCAAGTCATGGGGACAGTGCTGAGCTGGAAGTTTAGAACTAGGGTGAGGTGGGGGAAGGAGAAATGAGGAAACTGTTGAAGTCCACATTGATGCCCTGGGGTTGAAGTATTCCGAGGCGGAAGATGAGGCGTTCTTCCTCTAGGCATCTGGTGGTGAGGGAGCGGCGGTGAAGGAGGCCCAGGACCTCCATGTCCTTGGCAGAGTGGGAGGGGGAGTTGAAATGTTGGGCCACGGGGCGGTTTGGTTGATTGGTGCGGGTGTCCCGGAGATGTTCTCCTTCTCCACCTCCACCCTCCTCTAGCTTATCTCTCCACGCTTCAGGCTCACTGCCTTTATTCCTTATGAAGGGCTTTTGCCCGAAACGTCGATTTCGAAGCTCTTTGGATGCTGCCTGAACTGCTGTGCTCTTCCAGCACCACTAATCCAGAATCTGGTTTCCAGCGTCTGCAGTCATTGTTTTTACCTCATTGATTCAGATGGTGTTAGCCCAGTTGACTGATTCATGGTGACTCTTAATTTCACTGGAATGGCTGGCTGCACCTCCGCCCATGTTCTGCCTGAGGTGTGCAGAGCCTTCGCTAAAGTATTTTTGAGCTTTCTACTCATTCTCTCTACCATCCCTGAGCTCTGGGGGTGATAGGGATGTGAAATGTTTGTCTAATGCCCAGTAATTGTCAGACAGTCTTCATGACCTTTCCTGCAAAATGTGTCCCTTGGTCGGAGCTGATCTGGAGGGGTACCCCACACGTCAAGATTAGCTCCTCCGTTAATATTCTGGCTACAGTGGTCTCAGTGCAGTTTTTGGTCAGGAATGCCTCTATCCACTGGGTGAATTGGCCTATGATGACCAGGCAGTACGTTTTCCCATGTGAGGGTGGTAGTGGCCCTGTGAAATCTACCTGAAGGTGTTCCCAGGGTCCCCTTAGTCTGGGATGGTGTCCCATCCTAATGTTTATGGGTCTCCCTGGGTGATGTTGTGTACAAACCGTGCATCTGCAGCAGTACTTGGCCACGTCTCTTCCCATTCCCTTCCACCACAACTCTCTCCCTAGGCTTGCAATCACGGCCTCTCTACCTGTATGGTAGAGCCCGTGGTGAAGTTCAATCAATGTGTTCTGTATACACACTGGTGCTACCACCTTGTCTGCTCACCTTCAGATACCATCCTCCCCCTTGAATGCCCCCTGCAGTTTCCATTTCTCTGTCTTCCTGCAGGGTGACCTCCTGTAGCTGCCGAATTTGGATAGCATCTTTTGCTAATTCAATAGTGGCTATTGCAGCCTCATCAATGGCTTCTTGTTCTGGGGATTTCTGAGCTGCTCAGTCTGCTGCTGGTTTACTTTGAATTTTAGCCAACTTGGACTTTTGCTAGCTCCTTTTGATGGGCTTTTGTTTTCATTACTGCAGCCTCTTTTGGCTGTTTACTGGCATGTAATATTGCCTGAATTCTTAACTGGTGTCTGATAGGGGCTCCCCTGCGGTGGTGGACCCTTTTCTACCCCATGCTACCATGTGGTCATGGACTACACCGAAGGCATATTGACTGACTGTGTATATATTCATGATTTTTCCTTTTGCTAGTTCCAGTGCTTTGGTGAGTGCTACCAGTTCTAATACCTGTGCTGACTGACTTCCATCAATCCTCCCTAATGTAACTGTTTCTAACTTACCATTGACCACAGCCCATCCTATTTGGGACGACCCTGCTACATATTTTTGTGACCCGTCCATGAAGAGGGTCTCTTTTGGCTGTGTCTAGTGGGAGTATCCTTTACACTCCTCCTACCTTCATCCCCATCTATATCCTCACAACTGAGTAGTTCCCCTGTATCTAGAATTCCCTCAGCTGGGTTTTCTCCTGTATCCCTAACTATTACCACGGACTGACTTGGGGGTAAAAGAACTGCCTCCCACTTTACCCTTCTCATTTTGGAGACGGCCCTCAGTTTCCCTGTGTTTAGCATCTCCACGAGGGTGTGTTTAGTGTGGAGGATGACATTCCCGGTCATTACTATGGGCTCGCTAACCCTAACAGCCCAAGCAGTACAGTCTAAGGCTGCTATACAGCTGGGCAACCTGGTGACTACTGGCCATTCTGTAATTGAGTAGTACCCTACAGGTCTTCTCCTGTTACCAGTCTTGGGTGACCACTGCAAAGTAAAACCCTCCCTCATTATTACAGTGGATATGAAAATCCTTAATGGGATCTGGCAGCCCTAGCCTGGGGGCCGATATGAATTGAGTTTAAGCTGACTGTTTGCCGCCTCCTGTTCTGGCCCCCAGGTTACAGCTTCCAAGGCGGGCTTGCCTCCTTTAATTGTCTCTGGATCGGTTCAGCTAATTTTGCGAACTCGGGTATAAAGCTCTGACTGTAGTTGACTAGCCCCGTGACCTTTCTGACTCCCCCTGACAGTAGCAGATCATGGCATCTGTTGGATTGCCTTCTTGTGGTCATTGAGCTCCTGGGATATAAGGTGTCCAAGCTATAAAACTTCTGTTGTCAATCTGTGCCTTTGTGGGGCTGACTTTTAACTCTGTGGTTCCAACTCCTGTGATACTAGACATAAAGCTTCCTGGTGTCCTGACTTGGACTCTGAGACAATTAGGATATTATCTACGTAATAGAGAGCAGTGTTATCGTCTGGTAAATCTATTCTCTTCAGAATGGTCGTTTATCACCGTGTGAAAAATAGTGGGGCTGTTGTGGAACACTTATACTGCCTGTCCCTCACTGTAAAAGCAAATGTATTCTGGGACTCCGGGTGGAACAAAATAGACCAGAATCCATTGGCCACATCTAAAACAGTAAAAATCTTGTGTTTGGGGACCAAGCCATTTAAAATGGTGGAGGGGTAGCTACAATGGGATGCAATTTGGGAGTGACCATATTTAGTCCTATATAATACAGGGTTAATGGTAGGGTTCTTAGTCAGGCGGAGGAACAGAGGGATCTTGGGGTCTATGTACATAGATCTTTGAAGGTTGCCACTCAGGTGGATAGAGTTTGTAAGAAGGCCTATGGAGTATTATCGTTCATTAGCAGAGGGATTCAATTCAAGAGTCGTGAAGTGATGTTGCAGCTGTACAGGACTTTGGTTAGGCCACAGTTGGAGTACTGTGTGCAGTTCTGGTCGCCTCACTTTAGGAAAGATGTGGAAGCTTTGGAGAGGGTGCAGAGAAGATTTACCAGGATGTTGCCTGGAATGGAGAGTAGATCGTACGAGGATAGGTTGAGAGTTCTCGGCCTTTTCTCATTGGAACGGCGAAGGATGAGGGGTGACTTGATAGAGGTTTATAAGATGATCAGAGGAATAGATAGAGTAGACAGTCAGAAACTTTTTCCCCGGGTACAACAGTGTTACAAGGGGACATAAATTTAAGGTGAAGGGTGGAAGGTATAGGGGAGATGTCAGGGGTGGGTTCTTTACCCAGAGAGTGGTGGGGGCATGGAATGCGCTGCCGGTGGGAGTGGTAGAGTCAGAATCATTGGCGACCTTTAAGCGGCATTTGGATAGGTACATGGATGGGTGCTTAATCTAGGTTAGAAGTTCGGCACAACATCGTGGGCCATGGGCCATGGGCCATGGGCCATGGGCCATGGGCCATGGGCCATGGGCTATGGGCCATGGGCTATGGGCTATTCCCATCAGGCTTTATTACTGGCCACCTTGGGGAATTAGTTGTACTTGTCATTACATTCAGGATTCCCTATTTCACTAGTCCTTTCACTATCTCCACAACTGCTTTTTCTTCAGGTTTTGTTGGGTATTGCCGGGGGACATATGCTCCAGTCCAGGAACCCTTATCGGGTCTATGTTAACTAGATTAGATTGCCTATATTAGACCTGTATCTAACTTTGTTTCTGCCCATGCTCCGGGGATGGAGGTGCAGATGGCTCTGAATCCCCCCTTTCCAAGGTTCCAGTCCCTACTGGAGACTGTAGCCACTTTAATAGGTTCAAAGTTACTTGTACGTTTCCCAATCTCAGTCTTTTGACCGTCTTGTCTGGGCCAAATTAATTTCCTTTTTGCACAATTAATTAAAACATTATATTCTCTCATGAGATCATTGCCCATTATGGTGCCCTCGTTATTTTGGCATGCATAGAATTTCATGGGGATATTATATATATATATTGTTTATTTCTACAAAGGTAGTTTTGCTTAGGTATGTTGGTGTTTTATCCCCTCCTACCCCAGTTAAGTAAATCATTTTATTTGTGTGGGGTAAGGGTAAGTTAGTGATGGATACAGCCGATCCTGTGTCTACAAGCATTTGACATTTCCTCCCTCCTATGACTGCAGGCACGGTAATTCTCCCCTCTCCCTTACCCTCACAAATGGGGCCAGCTGGTTGTCAGCTCTGCTGACCTCAGGACTCCTGTGGTTCTGCAGTGTTCCGGTTGGTGTTTGGGGGTGTCCCATGCTTTTCCCAGCACACTGCTTCTATGTGTCCTATTCTGTTGCAGTGGCTGCAGTATTTTACATTGCTCTCTGCTCTAGTCCCTGTTCGTAGGGTCCTACATTCTCTCGCAAAGTCTCCCTGCCATCTACCGTTGTGGCAAGATGGTTTTATTCTATTCTCACCTCCATTTCAGTCGGCTGCTTTGTCAGGTCTTGCCTTTGCCACTGGAACTTCTGCCTCCTGCACCCTGCTAGCCACTCACCTAGATCATCATAATCCTGGGACATTATTACTTCCATTTTCAGGATGGCTTGGTGGACACAAGGGGGCCAATCTTTAAAAGCTTAGATGAATGCCCGGTCCCCCAATTTGGTTTTGCTTGCCCTGAGCATTCCTGATAGGCACTAAATAATCGTTCCCCTTATTCAGGGGCTCATTCCCCTATAAGTAGTTGACTGGTCATGATCTTGCTTCAGTTTGTGGGAGCATTTCCCAGCACTCTCTGGGTTTCCTCTTTAAGACTGGTGAAGGGGGCCTGCTGGGCATCTATCTCTGCTGTCATGGCGACAGCATGTGTTCACCTTCCTGCCCTAAAATCTCAGGCTGCTGTGGTATCGGGTCCACCAGCTACCTGTCTCCACTTGTCCGCTGGGCAAGCTGCCCAGACCAGCTGGTGTATGCCTCTCAGGTGTAGTTAGTGCCCTACCCATACACTATCCAGCTCTTCCCAGACACTGGTGTTTGCGTTCCGGGGCTGTAATTTGCCCAGGGAAGCCATAATTTGCTGCCTCTCCCCTCAGGGTGAAGGGTTTATAATTCACTTGGGCTGTGAATCTGTTCCTTTTCCAGCAACACATTTTACACCTCCTTGTTCAGGCAGGCTGAAGTGAGGTCTGCAGATGCTGGAAAAGAGAGTTCAGATCAGAGTGGTGCTGGAAAAGCACAGCAGGTCAGGCAGCTTCTGAGGAGCCCCTTCAGGGCTTTTGCCCGAAACATCAATTTTCCTGCTCCTCAGATGCTGTGCTTTTCCAGCACCACTCTAATCTAAACACCTACTTGTTCAGTTAGTCAGATTGGTATACCCAATCCTTTTAGTTTTATTCCATTTCTGTTTATCTATCCACTCTCTCCATTGTGCTAATGTCTGGGATAGATCCTAACCACTTTTCTTCATTTGCTGTGTCAGCCCTTGTCTGTCTGCCTTGTATTTCTCAATAAGTATCCCACTTAAAACTTTGATCTGCCATTTAGCAGAATGTGTACCCCAGATAACACCAACAGTGAAATGTTCCTAACCAGTGGGGACTTCTCAACCCCCTAGCCAATAATACTATCCCAGCACTGTCCGTACGGCCGTAGCAGTCTCCAAGCAAGGAGTGCTCTCTATCGGTGAGACTTCTCTACCCTCCCGGCACCACTACTAGTCGGTACCTAACGGTCGGCTGGGAATGCTGGCTCAATAGGATGTGCTCTCTACCAGGACCCCTCTACACTCCTGGTGACCTCTACTGACCCAACACCTCCTAATAGGCCCAGAAACCTGCCTCTAGCCCAGTGTGCTCTCTACCGGTGGGACTCTTTACCCTCCCGGCCACTGCCATTATTCAAGCTCTATCATTCTACTGTGCACTGGCAGGGTATCACGTTTACTCACGGTGTCCATGCTTCCCCCCCCCACTTGGTAAGGTGTGCTCCACTGAGGTTTGGCTCTTGGTCAGAGTAATCAGCTCTTCTTCCTCACCGCATTGGAAATTACAAGTACAGACAGCACCCAACTTTTAACTTAAACTCTAACTGGGCTCCGCGTTGTTCACCCATACAGAGTCCAATGTTACCTGACTTTGCCACTTGAGCTTCACAGCTCCTAGTGCCCTTGGCGCCTCAATTCCCACTGCAAATCCCAACCTTCGCATGGAGGGGGTTGGCGTGGGTTGGCGGGGGGTTGTTGGGGGGGGTGGTGAGGGAGGATGGTGGTGGGGGGGCTACCCTTCTTAACAACCAGTTTAGGGGCAGGGTTTTTGAGACAGGCACTACCTTGTCCTCTGGCTGTTTCAGCACAAGCAGCAGGTTCTTACAGCAATTAACACTTACTCCCCACAGACATGAACTTAATTTTTTTTAACTCAGTACTGTATCACGTTAAACATTACAATCAGGGTACCTTTTAAACTGTGTCCGTAGCCCGGTCTGATTCTTCCTGTTTGCAGGTACAAATTGGTTCTTACCCCAGCTTTGATCAGGGCACCAGTAACAAAATCCCTGCTCGCAGCGCCAATTGTTGTGGGGAAAATCACCAGCTTCGGAGTCAGAGTCGGGGTTCAATGGCAGAGGTTACTGAACAAGGAAGTACTGGAGCTCTGGGGAGAGAAGGACACTAACAGCAGAGTGGTCAGCTGCGATTCTTCTCTCAACCCAGACACATGTCAAGATACTTTTATATGTTTTGTAATAATAGGTCAGTGATGAGGTTATTGTCATTGTAACGTGGTTTGTTTATGATAAATATTGCAGAATCGTTAATAGTTTTGGTGCAGTCATTGTCAGTTCCAGCGCAGCCCTTTGTTAATTTCAGTGCGGTCATTGTCAGCTTCAGCGAAATATTGTTGGTTTCAGTGTCTGCACGGAATTCCGTTACTATAGTAATGGGCGCTAATCACTCTTCCTGAGAAGGACGATTACTGCAGCCCTGGCTTATATCACTCTGTATTGAGTCCGGATCAAACTGTTAGCATTCCTATCAAAGGTGTTGGCTGGACCCAGACACTTCGGGCAGTGTATGCTCCTCATGTGTATTCTCTCCCCCGCCCACCTTAAACTAATTAACAAGTTTGTGGGTGCATTGTGTTGTCATTCTGGTGGTCTCAGGCAGTGTCTGTGTTTGCTCTGCTGTCTCTCTCTATATTGTGGTCTGGCTGCCATCTTGTGTGTCAAGTGGACAACGTATGGCTCAGTGGCTATCTTGTGTGTCCATGTGCCTACTGTCACCCTGCCCTGTGCCATCTCCAATTTCATAACAGGTTGGTTTAAAAAAAGCAAATTATCCTTCATGAGGTACAGTATTCACAATTGAATATCATACTCCAGATGTTTTTATTGTTACACTTTATTTCCTCCTTGGGGACATTTGCAAGGATTTTTTTTCTCTCTGGTGAGTGTTAGGTTCATCTTCAATACCATTTAACAGACCCAGTCAAAATAAAGCCAATCATTGTATTTGGTGCATTGCTGCAGAAAAAGAAGCTGGGAAATATATGTGGACTGCATGGAAACCTGATAGTTTCTGTCACTAAGTACTTGTGGAAATCTGATTACAATGTTCCTCAGAATAACAATCTAGATCGGACTTCAGTCCACTATTTTCAATGTTTATCATTCTTATGGAAAATGGATATCAAGTGTGCCATCTTTGTAATTAGAAGTGGGGGTATGCAGGTAATCCACGATGAATAGATCACGTTAGTGATATAATCACATATGCTCCATAATACTCTAATGAAGCGAGACATCAACATGAGTAGTCTAGTCTCTGGAAGATGAGTAAGACACTTGGACTTGCTGCAAACCAAAGCTAGGAATGTTGCGGTTAATTGCAGTCCTATGAACAAGAATAATATTCTCCCTTTGTTCTTTTAATAATGATGTTAAAGTGATGCCCTCTAGTTATTCATTCATTGAGCAATGGAAATGAATGTGCCTGGTTTCATTATCGATACTGACATGAACCATTTGGACAGAATGACCTGTTCCTCTGCTATAACTACTGTAAACCCATTATCAGTCAGTCAGTTGTTTTCAGGTTTATTACCAGCCCTCTATCAGTACCCGTCAATCTACAGTTGGTTCTGATATAATGCAATAGTTCCGTTCTCGTGCAATCTTGCGTTATAAGGAAATCACGCAATAGCTGCACTATTTAAACCAATGGGGCTGGAATCACATTATAGCCAATACAAACAACGAAAGTTCGTGTTCTACAGATAATGGTCTAAATTCTTCAATCGCATTGAAGAAACACATGCTATAGCAGAACCGACTGTATTGATGAAATGAATGAATATCATTTGCTGCCAGTGGGAACAGGGTAGTATTAGTGGCCAGCAGATGGCACAGCCCCCCCCCCCCATCAGTGGTGTAATGGCAGCTACTATTTTCTTTCCTTCCATGGCAATCAATATCAGCACAAATAGAAAACCTTGCTTTGAACAGATTCAATCGCATTCACCATCTGCTTCACATCATTAACTTTATCTTCAAAATATAGAGTGTCAGCAGCAGCTCAGATTGTACACTCTTATTTCTGAATCACAACGTTCCATTTTCAAGTCTGCCTCTAGGCCTTGAGCTAAAGAATGTTGACATTCCAATGCAGTACAGAGGGAGTGCAGCAGTTCACTGATGTTGGTTCTGTCTTTCAAATGAGATATCCATACTCTATCTGCCTGGATGTGAGTGATGCCCTCTAGTTATTCATTCAATGAGCAATAGAAATGAATGTGCCTAGTTTCATTATCGATATCAACATGGACCATTTGGACAGAATGACCTGTTCCTCTGCTATAAGCACTGTAAACCCATTCTGCTGAAGAGGAGTGGGAAGATATGTATTGGCTACATTTAACCTTCAATCAACATTCACAAAAATTTGATTATTAATTTTGTTTTGTTGTTTGTGGGAGCTTGTTGTGTACAAATTGGCTGCCATGTTTGCTATGCTACAACAGTGACTACATGACAGAAGTACTTCACTTTTACTCTCAACGTTTAATCATATTGTAATTTATAATGAAACTGAGCCCAGTGAGCTGTCAGAAAATCATTAGCCAACAGATCCCATATTTTTATGAATATTGAGGCCTATTAATGCTCCTGTACCAACCTAGAGCCAACTCATGACTTCCCCACCTACCACATTGTGTCTTTATGCCCTCTGTACCAAATAAATTCTCCTGAACTACACCTCAATAGGCATGCCAACATTAAGTAAAGTTCTAAAAAACGATTACAACATACACTCTATAAAAAGGACCATTCATGAAAGCCAATGCAAAATATTTAAATTCCCTCAAATGTTTTAGCCCTAATTAAAACAGACATGCTTGCATTCATTATCCCCACATTATCTAATCCTTTAATAACCCCTTGAGCTGTCAGTCCAACTGTAAACTCCAGTCTGTAAACTGTAAACTTCCAATCCTCCCAGATTGTGGAAAGCAGTCATGCATCAATGATTCTAGAATGAAAGTACTTAGGGATACGTCAACAAAAGCCTAAGGAATCTGTCAGACGAATTTATTTCCAAATATCACAGATCGAGGCAAGCAGTTTTTGTTTCCTAATTTTTAATAAGCTGAAAATGTAAATAACTTAACTAATTGGATGTTCTACCCTTATCCACCCTTCAAGAGCATTTATAATTTTTCGAAAGATGCACAAATCTGACATTGTGGGATAAGGCCCTAGATTCAGTGAAAATGTGGACCATTTGAACTCAGTACTGGCAAAGAAAGGATCTGCTGGAATGGGTATAGGACTTCTGGATCTGGGTGCAGCCTATGGTTTTGGAAGATCCCCAGAGTCTTCATGACTCCATGAAAACCCAGGGCTCTGTTTTTGAACTGTTGGCTTGGTCAGCAAGGATAAAATTTTCAGTTCTTCTTCCAAGTAGTGCCACGGGATCTTGGTAGGTGAGGCTTTAGTTTAACGTTGAAAGACAGCACTATCATTCTGCACAGAATTATTGACCTTGATGTTTGTGCACAGGAGCTAGACTGATCAGCAATGAAGCTATTTGCAATAGTACAAAGGCATTTCCCTGAATTTTCTATCTCATTCAGAAAGCACTGAGATTTACCCAACCTGATACTGTGCATTTATAATGTTTACTGCGTAGAGATGGTTATCAGGGGACTCCAAAGTCGGAAGGTTTGCAGATGTTCGAACGATAACAGGGCTGTTTTTGCAAGGATCGCACAGCAAAAATGTTTTGAACCTACCACCATCTCCACTACCCACGCAACTTCACAACCCCTGAGGAGCAGTGCGTATTACTTTTATTGACAGTACTCTATTCTGGCCCTCAAATGCCACGACTTGTCTTCTCTGGCTGCTTGTTAGCTGTGGAGAGTGACAGGCCAGGGAATGGAACAAATTCCTCCTCTGCATAAACTGACAACAACTAGCAGGCATAGATAGGGCCTGGCTGGGGGCAAACAGGGGACACTCACTGGATCATCTACAAATTATTTCTGATTCCAGCATCAAGCTTTGAAAATAATCTAACTGCTTTAAGATGAAAAACATAATCATTTAGACAGCCATTGGAACCTTACTTTCAAGTTTTCATTTAGGTTAGTTAATTTGCATTCTGAAAAAAAAAGCTTGATTGCTCAGAAACACAAGATTTTGGCATCTCTCAGAAATGGCAGTGGTGGAGTCGGGAATATCCAGGCTCCTGTGTCTGGGCTGTGCTCTTTGTTCGCTTTTCCTTTTTACTTTTATCCCATTCTTCTATCACTTTTATTTAGTTTTTGCTTAAACGACCTTCAAGAGAGCTCTTTCGGTGGGAAGGTGGACTCGATTAGGTCCAGAGCACTGGCGTCTTCAGACACAGCATGGCTACAGAATCGGAAGGCCTGAGTCGCCCAGAGCGGGATTCTGGAAACAGCACGGTGTGGGCTGGTGTAGGCCAGAGCAGCGTATTGGTAGCAGCATGGTGTGGGCTGGTGTAGCCCAGAGCAGGATTCTGGTAGCTGCATGTTGTGGGCTGGTTTAGCCCAGTGCAGGATTCTGGTAGGAGCATAGTGTAGCCTGGTGTAGCCCAGAGCAGGGTGTTCTTAGCAGCATGGTGTAGCGCAGAGCAGAATTCTGATAGCAGCGTGTCGTGGGCTGGTGTAGCCCAGAGCAGGATTCTGCTAGCAGCATTGTATGGGTGGTGTAGGTCAGACCAGGATTCTGGTAGCCACACAGTGTGAGCTGGTGTAGCCCAGAGCAGGATTCTGGTAGCAGCATGGCATAGGATGGTGTAGCCCAGAGCAGGATTCTGGTAGCTGCATGGCATAGGATGGTGTAGCCCAGAGCAGGACTCTGGTAGCAGAATTGTGTGGGCATGTGCAGGCCAGAGCAGGATTCTGGTAGCTGCACGGTGTGGTCTGGTGTAGCCCAGAGCGGGATTCTTGTAGCAGCATGGCGAGGGCTGTTGTATCGCAGAGCGAGATTCTGGTAGCAGCGTGGCGTGGTCTGGTGTAACCCAGAGCGGGATTCTGGTAGCAGCATGGCGAGGGCTGTTGTATCGCAGAGCGAGATTCTGGTAGCCGCACGGTCTGGGCTTTTGTAGCCCAGAGCGGGATTCTGGTAGCCGCACGGTGTAGGTTGGTGTAGCCCAGAGCGGGATTCTGGTAGCAGCGTGGCGTGGGCTGGTGTAGCCCAGATCATGATTTTGGTAACATGTTGTGAGCTGGTGTATCCCTGAGCAGGATTCTGGAAGCAGCAGGTGTGGGCTGGTGTAGCCCAGAGTGGGATTCTGGTAGCAGCATGGCGAGGAATGTTGTATCGCAGAGTGGGATTCTGATAGCAGCATGGCATAGGCTGGTGTAGCCCAGAGCAAGATTGTGGTAGCAGCATGGTGTGGGCTGGTGTAACCCAGAGCAGGATTCTGGTGGCCACACGGTGTTGGCTGGTGTAGCCCAGAGCATGATTCTGGAAGCAGCACGGTGTTGGCTGGTGTATCCCTGAGCGGGATTCTGGTAGCAGCATTGTGTGGGCATGTGTAGGCCAGAGCAGGATTCTGGTAGCCGCACGGTGTGATCTGGTGTAGCCCCGAGCGGGATTCTTTCAGCTGTACGGTGTGGTCTGGTGTAGCCCAGAGCAAGATTCTGGTAGCCGTATGATGTGAATTGGTGTAGCCCAGAGCAGGATTCTGGTAGCCACATGATGTGGGCTGGTGTTGTCCAGAGCAGGATTCTGGTAGCAGCATGGCGTGGGCTGGTGTAGCCAAGAGCAGGATTCTGGTAGCTGCATGGCGTGGGCTGGTGTAGCCAAGAGCTGGATTCTGAAGCAGCACTGTGTGGGCTGATGTAGCCCAGAGCGGGATTCTGGTAGCATCACGTTGGAGATCGTGAATCTGGTAGCAGCGTGACGTGGGCTGTTGTATCCGAGAGCAAGATTCTGGTATCAGCATGCTGTGGGCTGGTGCAACCCCGAGCAGGATTCTGGTAGCAGCCTGATGTAAGCTAGTGTAGCCCAGAGCAGGATTCTGGTACTAGCATAGTGTGCGTTGGTGTAGCCCAGAGCAGTATTCTGGTAACAGCGTGGCGTGGGCTGGTGTAGCCAAGAGCTGGATTCTGAAGCAGCACTGTGTGGGCTAGTGTAGCCCAGAGCAGGACTCTGGTAGCAGCACGGTGTGGGCTGTTGTATCCCTGAGCAGGATTCTGAAGCAGCACGGTGTGGGCTGGTGTAGCCCCGAGCAGGATTCTGGTTGCAGGACGGTGTGAGCTGGTGTAGCCCAGAGCAGAATTCTGGTAGCAGCACGGTGTGGGCTGGTGTGACCCAGAGCAGGATTCTGGTAGTAGCATGGTGTGGGCTGTTGTAGCCAAGAGCTGGATTCAGAAGCAGCACGGTGTGGGCTGGTGTAGCCCCGAGCAGAAGTCTGGTCGCAGCATGGCATGGGCTGGTGTAGCCCAGAGTGTGATGCTGGTAGCCCCATGGTGAGAGCTGGTGTACCCTGAGCGGGATTCTTTCAGCTGTACGGTGTGGTCTGGTGTAGCCCAGAGCAAGATTCTGGTAGCCGTATGATGTGGGCTCTTGTATCCCAGAGCGGGATTCTGGTTGCAGGACGATGTGAGCTGGTGTAGCCCCAAGCAGGATTTGGTAGCAGCATGGCGTGGCCTGGTGTAGCCAAGAGCAGGATTCTGGTAGCCGCATGGTGTGGTCTGGTATAGCACCGAGCAGGATTCTGGTAGCTGCATGGCGTGGGCTGGTGTAGCCCTGAGCAGGATTCTGGTAGCTGCATGGCGTGGGCTGGTGTAGCCCTGAGCAGGATTCTGGTAGCTGCATGGCGTGGGCTGGTGTAGCCCTGAGCAGGATTCTGGTAGCAGCATGGCATGGGCTGGTGTAGCCCAGAGTGTGATGCTGGTAGCCCCATGGTGAGAGCTGGTGTACCCTGAGCGGGATTCTTTCAGCTGTACGGTGTGGTCTGGTGTAGCCCAGAGCAAGATTCTGGTAGCCGTATGATGTGGGCTCTTGTATCCCAGAGCGGGATTCTGGTTGCAGGACGATGTGAGCTGGTGTAGCCCCAAGCAGGATTTGGTAGCAGCGTGGCGTGGGCTGGTGTAGCCCAGAGCTGGATTCTGGCTGCAGCACGGTGTGGTCTGGTATAGCACCGAGCAGGATTCTGGTAGCTGCATGGCGTGGGCTGGTGTAGCCCTGAGCAGGATTCTGGTAGCTGCATGGCGTGGGCTGGTGTAGCCCTGAGCAGGATTCTGGTAGCTGCATGGCGTGGGCTGGTGTAGCCCTGAGCAGGATTCTGGTAGCTGCATGGCGTGGGCTGGTGTAGCCCTGAGCAGGATTCTGGTAGCTGCATGGCGTGGGCTGGTGTAGCCCTGAGCAGGATTCTGGTAGCTGCATGGCGTGGGCTGGTGTAGCCCTGTGCAGGATTCTGGTAGCTGCATGGCGTGGGCTGGTGTAGCCCTGAGCAGGATTCTGGTAGCTGCATGGCGTGGGCTGGTGTAGCCCTGAGCAGGATTCTGGTAGCAGCATGGCGTGGGCTGGTGTAGCCCAGAGCGAGATTCTGGTAGCATCATGATGTAAGCTAGTGTAGCTCAGAGCAAGATTCTGGTAGCATCTTGGCGTGGGCTGGTGTAGCCTGGAGCGTGATTCTGGTAGCAGCATGGTGTGGGCTGGTGTAACCTGGAGCGTGATTCTGGTAGCAGCGTGGTGTGGGCTGGTGTAGCCTGGAGCGTGATTCTGGTAGCAGCGTGGTGTGGGCTGGTGTAGCCTGGAGCGTGATTCTGGTAGCAGCGTGGTGTGGGCTGGTGTAACCTGGAGCAGGATTCTGGTCGCAGCACGGTGTGGGCTTTTGTAGCCTAGAGCGTGATTCTGGTGTAGCCCAGAGCAGGATTCTGGTAACAGCATGGAGTGGGCTGGTGTATCCCGGAGCAGGATTTTGGTAGCTGCATGGTGCGGGCTGGTGAAGCCCAGAGCAGGATTCTATTTGCAGCATTTTGCGGTCTCGTGTTGCCCAGGGCGGGACTATACTGGCAGAGAAGGAAAAGCTTAATCTGTGTTATTTGTTTTATTTTATAAGTTAATGAAAATGGTGCCAATGTATGGTGACATTGTAAACTATTCACTGTATTTTATAATCAATACAAGTGACAAAACATAATTAAATTTAATTCAATTGTTGTGTTTGAAACTGACTTTCAAATCATTAAATATATGTCATTCATTCAGTTTGTATTCAATCATTCAATTGCAGTGTTTTATTAGGAGTGTCTGTTGACTCTTGTCCATTTTGTGTACTGTTCGTCAAACCTGTGTGTGCAGCAACTGAGAAAGGTCAATCCATCGGAAGGGAGAAGCTGGAAGTTTGTGATTCCAAATCTTTTAAAAATTACTGGAAACAAATCTCTTGTTCAGGCATTAGAACACATGCCAATGATCTGATAGAGGTTTGCAGAATTGAGAATAACCTGGATAGATTGGATATGGAGAAATTGTTCCCATGTGTAAAAGGAGTATGAATGAGAGGGTATAATTTTAAAATGATTTGCAACAGAAGGAAGGGTGATAAGCGTGAAAAACATCTTTTACATTCAGCAAGTATGTCGGGTATGGATTGCATTACGTGAAAGTGTGGTGGAGGTAAGTTCAGCTGAAATCTCCAAGAGGGAATTGGATCATTATTTGGATGAAAACATAGATCTGAGGAGAAAGGAGCTTGGTGTTAGGTGATCATATTCATTTGAAGAGCCAATGAAGGCGCAGTGGGCTGAATAGTCTCTGTCTATATTGTCAGACCTCTGCGATTCTGTGTGTAATCACGGCACATCTCCAATTCTAAAATACAACATTGTGGGAACCATTTATTTGTTTCTTTCCTGCATTATTTTATGGTGAACGTCATTAGTATTGGTAAATGCAACACTCTTGAGTTTTCCTTATTTGGTGCCACTATTAAATATTTATTGGATTGGATACAGAGGAAACCTTAATACGAAGAGTTCCCTATACATAAAGGGAAAAAATTACTTAAAATTAGCAGTGCAAAGTGCCAGGTGGGAAGGATTGTGTGAAAAAGAAGCACTTAGTATTCACAGTGAGTATTGCCACCATAGTGAGTGCACATCATCAGACACAGCTTCAGCAGTGAAGTCAATGGCATTTAAATTAATTTATACCAAGGCTGCATCGGGAAAGTCAGGAAGTAAATTTAAGTTGAAAAAAGGGCAAATTAAAGACAAAATCTGACAGAACAAGAATGTTAGAAAAAAATTCAAGACTCTGCTAACAGTGGGAGATAGATCATTTAAACTGTGGATTTGTTGGGATCATTTATTCAGGCTGGAACTTTACTTGGAAAATCGGGGATTGTGAAGTGTCTGTTTTATGCCATGGAAAGTGGGAAAGAATTCATTTTGCCAGTGAAGGGGCAGGAAAATTCCATCTAGGTTATAAAAGATGGAAAAAACTTCTATGCTGCCTGCAAAAGGCAGGAAAACAAAATTTTCATCACAATAATGTGGTGAAACCCTGATAAGCAGTACAGTTGTGTTATTTAACAGAATGCAATGCTCTGTTGGAAGATAACAATATGGTGCATCTGTAGCATTGAATTTCAACCTTGAAGAGACATTTAGACAGGAGTTTTTTTAAAAATTGAGAGAATGCAAGATTAAAAGCTTATAAAGTTAGAACGTTCCGATAGTATGGAGAAGCTGCAAAGGTTCAACAACTGAATTGTATTAAGAGTAAATATGAAGAAATTATGTGAGAAAAATATTATTTGAAAGATATAATGTAAGAGATAGGCCAGAATACTAGTTTAGAGATCTTGGAGAAAAAAGTTCTTAAGATACAGAATTATGTCAAAAGTAAAGATTAAATATTTACTGAAAAAGTAAATATGCCATGCATTTTATGGGATCTACAACTAATGAGGTTATTAATCAACAAAATATGAAATAAAGCATGGATACTTTGAATAAATTTATGGAAAAATAATTTGTTCTTCAAAAAAACGTAACAAATTTTGTTATGCACACACACATTTTTGCAAAGATATCATGCATTGGGAAAATTAAGGGAAATAATACCACTGTGTGAATCATCAGTACAAACTAAAAGGGCAGAATGAGTCAACTCCTCACAGTTCCCTCTGTTTCCTGTTAATGGGATGAAGTTGCTACAGGTGCAGAATGTTGGATGCCCCTCAGTTTAGGTGGATGATCAGTTAGACCCATGACCTTTGATTATTAGCGGTTCAGTTTTTACAGTTCATTAAGAAAGCACAGATATTGATTTCTGGAATTTTATCTGTTTTCCAGGAAATACTTCACCTTGAGATATCTCTTCACTTGGTTTTGTTTGAAGAGTTATCATTTACTCACCGAGAGAGAGATGGTTTCCTTTCCACCAGCTTTCTTTCATTTGCCAGCAGCTCCCATTCGAACAGATAGCAAAAGTCTGGAGATTGTTACAATGTGACAGTGGCATAGATTTTCATGTTGGTTTGTGAAACTATTAAGGCAATAAACATAATCTGATTTTAAAAGCTTTATTGAACTTTTTTTTTCCACAAAGTAATTTGCCTTTTTAAAAAGAGGGTGAACTGCTTTCTCTTTGTAGTCCTCTTTTACAAAAAGACGCATTTGAATTTAAAGTTTGATTGATTCTTAGGTGATCCAGGGTTATGGCCTTTGGTGATGACATATCTCTGTAGAATCCGTTGAAGACAAAAATCAACGTTTGTCAGAAGAAACAAGTTTTCATCATAGAATCCCTACAATGTGGAAGTAGGTCATTACTTCCACTGAGTCCACACCAACCCCTCCAAAAAGCATCCCACCACGACCTACTCCCTACCTTATAACCCTGCATTCCCTATAGCTGATCCACCTTGCCTGCACATTCCTGGACACCATGGGCTATTTAGCACAGCCAATCCATCTAACCAGCTCATCTTTGGACTGTGGGAGGAAATCCACACAAATAATGGGGGAATCTGCAAACTCCACACAGCCAGTCGCCCAAGAGTAGAATCGAACGTGAGTCTCTGGCATTGTGAGGTAACAGGATAAACCACTGAGGCACCGTGCCATCCTTGAGAACAAGAATGAGCAGGACATCCACTTGGTTGCAGTGAGGAAATATTGTTTGAACAGTTAAATAGACTTATGAACAAATTAATGCAGCAGATGCGACATTGTTGCTAGATGAGTTGAGACAAACTCGAAAGTAATTATTTGACTTTCAAAGAAAAATTTTGCTGTACCAGTAAAAGAGGCAATGCTAAGTGAGCAGCAATCCTTTATCATTTTGGTTGATGATGTGAAAATATGTGGTTTGTCAAGAACACACCCAGAGGACAAGGAAAATATCCAATCTACTCAAGAAGTTGGAGTAAAGAGTTTGCATACTTCGATATAAACATATCAAGGTTGAAAATAAAGTTTACTTGATCAAATTGGTGATGAGCTGCCTATAACTCCATGGAAACAAGACCAATATCCACAAATTTCAGGACCTAGTCAAATAGAAAAACAAATTGCCTGTTCTGAACATTAGCAAGAAAGAAGATACTGTTTCTAAAAAAAATGCATAGCAATCACCTTCCATAGCGGACATCATGAGATGAAAGCTCCTCAAGGTGATATGATCAGAAAACATCCTGAGATAGTGGGGAACACTGCTTCTTTGAACTTAATTCAGGGATTGTGGGTTTACTTAATGAAGGCATTAGGAGAAAATGAGAACATGCTGGAGATCAGAGCTGCAAAATGTGTAGCTGGAAAAGCGCAGCAGGTCAGGCAGCATCCAAGGAGCAGGAGAATCGACGTTTCGGGCATAAACCCTTCTTCAGGCATTGACCAACTAATCTGGCTCAGCAGGAATGGCAACCCCTGCCAAGGACATCTGAGAGATAAAATGTCCTCTCGGAGTTAAATAAATGACAGAAGATCAGAAACAAGGTCAACATTCTTCAAGCCAAAGACCTACCAATTTTTAAGGACAAAAGGAATGCGTTCTGGAAAAATTGTGAAACACTCAAGCCACCTAAATTTGTAAAGTCAGAAACTTTGGAGCAGTTGGAATATTTGTAAATGTAAAAGTAGTTATGCACCTGAATGTATGAATAATAACTATGGGGAAAAGCCTTGGTGGGGAAAGAAGTTGTCTGGAGTAACTGTGCTGAAAGGGGTAATTTTGGGGATTGTATTAGACACCAGCCAATGGGGGATGGCAATGAAGCAGCTGGTGAGCCTGGATGGCAGTGAACAGTGATAGATTCAGTCCAGTGCGGGGCGAAAGTGTATCCTTGTGGGGAAAGCCCAGCAACCCCAGGCCTATGGCCATAGAAGGACTGTAATGTTGAACTTTTAATTAAATTCTTTACTTTTCTACCTAAGTTGGCATTGGGGATAGTGACTTTGTACACTTTTCACTGTACTCCTGTACTTCTGGACTTGAGTACAGGTAACAATAAAACCTAATTCTAATTCTATGGTCTTGGATGGGGAATCAAGAAGTGGCTCTAGCTCCTGATGGGGTCATAACTGTCACCCCGGCTTCTTGTGTTCTAAATAATTATCTCTAACTGTCCAAAGTGATTTGAACCTTCTGAGATCATGCAATAAATTACACATGCAGTTTGTTGGGCCCTGAGCAATCATATTGGTTGCTTATTTCTTACTGATTCTTCAACATATTTACATTTGCCTCACAAGTGGGAATGATCTTTCTATGTCGACTCATTCCTTTTTCTCGAACTACATAGCCTTTCCCAATTTCCAACTTTGATAACCGAGGAAACAAGGGACATTGTAACACTCTACAGTTTTTTTAAAGAATGAAAAAGTGAATTGTGAAACTTAGAAATCTCTCGATGAACATCAAAGGATGACTTTAAAAAAGGGCAAGAGCCCCACTAATAATTGTACAGCTTTATGAGGAATGAAATGAAAACATGTGGATAATCCACTCATTTCAGAAATGTAATCTTTATTTCTGGAGGAAGGGGCAAGCACTTAATTCAGAAAAAAGAAAGCAAAGCAACTGAGGGTGAGAGGGGAATAAGCTGTGTGTTTCACTTTGCTCCCACCTCCTGACTCTCAGGCCACATCTTGATTCAAGATGTTGTTAGAAAATTATTGATCTGAACTGAGCAGCAAGCACAAAAAAAGTTGTAATTGCCTCTGCTACTCCAATGTAGGACACCAGCCCGAGGGGAAATTTAGCTTTGTAGCTAAATAGTTTCTATGATACTTCAACCTTTGAAGTATTGAATTTCTGCTGGGACTGCAGATTGCCCAGGCGTTTTCTGAAACAGAATTTTATTTCCTCAAATGTCACTGTGAGAGCAGAACAGCCAACAAAACATGTCACATTCAGCATCACAGATTCACAGTTAGATGAATGCTGAGACCGAGTGTTTCATCTGCTGATGTCTATTTTTTAATATATCTTCAAACATGTAACTGGTGATGCCTGCATGTGAGGACGGAGTGGGATTTGGGTAGAAATCTGATTTCTATCAGTCTTTTTTCCCAGATTCTGCAAGACCTGTTACCCATTTTCTGTTTTTATTTCTAATTTCTAACCTTATTCCTTTAATTTGTTCCAAACTTTCATTGACATATTCATTCATTTGCCTGTCCGTACAAATATATCAATTCCAAAACAGGACCATAAGACCAAGGAGCAGAAAATAGGCCATATGGCCCTTCACGTCTGGTTCACCACTCAATCACGGCTGATAGGTTTTTCAATGCCATTTTGCCACTTTCTCACCTTTGATCCCCTTAGCAATCAAAAACCTATTTATCTCTGACCAATTTGACGTTTCAATTAGTTATGCTGAACTACTAAATGAATGCTTCCATTGGCATTCTTGCATATTTCCTGCAACTCATCCAAACATCAATCATTTGACAATCCAACATGTTGACTGAACAGTTGAACTGGCTAGCTGCCTGGATTGGGCATACCTATGGGGATAATTGATAATGGGCAGAATCTGGTCTCCTCACATGTGGTAAGTTGGGTGGCAGGGTATGTTTATATAGGCAAGAGAGTAGGAGGGGATGAGTCCTCACCACATTTCCACCTACCACCCTAATTATTTCTCACTCAAGGGCCTCATACTACTATCACCGGCACAACCTAATAGAGCAGAGACATTGCATGTCAGGAGCATGACAAACAAGTTACAGTGCATCTGCTTGCAAGTTCTCTCATTGAAAGACACTCAGACCCTGATCTAGGCAGCCAGATGATGAGGGAAGAAGTCTCCTGGAAGCTGCCTCCACATCTTACCCTAGCTGCTGATCCCCTTAATGCCTCTCCCTCGTGGACTCCACCTTGTAGCTCCCATCCTATCATCACTCACCTGCACCCTTCCTCAATCTGATCCCCCCTGTGTGTGTGTGAGTGATGCCAACTATAGCCACCACCTCCCTGAATGTGCTGCTTTTAACAGGAGAACTGCAGCCTCTAATTGGCGGGTAGGCCTTGCCCGCTGGGTCTGCTGTTGGAGGAAGGATTATTCCTATCCTGTTAAGTTCCTACGTGGTACAAGATGCAGTGCAATTTCTCAACAAGACACTGGGGTCTTGTTGACTTCCCATAGTTGAGACCCCATTCAACATTCTGTCCTGTATCTAACTCAATACTTGCAGAATCACAAAATTGTTACAGAGCATTTGGCCCCATCAGCTCCTCATTGGCTCTTCAATGGGCAGGATGACTTACTGCTATGTGCCTGCTTTTTCTCCATTTTTTTGCTCAATGTTTCTATTCAGATAATCAATCAATGCTCTCTTAAATTGCTCAATTTAACCTACCTTTGCAACACTTGTAAACAGTGCATTCCAGACCCAAATGATACCTCATATGAAAAAGTTTATTTTCCAACTCACATTTGCTCGGTTTCCTATTTCACTTTAAATCTTACTATTGATCCTTTTAGGAGCCAGGAATTTCTCACTATCTGCACTATCTCAACCTCTCATGATTTTGGAAACTTCGAGCAGATCTCCTTTTCTTTTTCTCTTTAAGGAGAACAGTCCTACCTGGTCAATATATCCTCATAACTGAAGATTGCCATTGCCGGACCAACTTTTGTGGATCTTTTCTGCACTCCCTCCAATGTATTCACATGCTTCCTGTATCATGACATTCAGAACTGTACTCAAAATTCCAGCTGAGGTTAATAAGCAGCTTAAACAAATTCAGCCTAGCCTCCTCGCTCCTGTACACTGTGCCCTTCTTAATAAAGCCCAAAATACTGTATACTTTATTAACTACTCTTTCTACCTGGGTAGTCACTTTCAATAGTGCAGGCACATACTTGGAACCTTCTAAGTATTGTACCCTTGATCTTCTATCTTTTGTCCATGTTGTTCTTATCAAAATAGATGACCCTACACTTCTCTGCATTGTACCTTTTCTGCCATCCATTTTCCCACTCCATTAACTTGTTTATGCCCTTTTGATGTTCTAAACTGCACTAAGCAAAGGTTCCAAAACTGACACGTGGGCAACAAATCTTCCTCCAGCCCTAAATATCAATTGATCTGACTCTATTTCCTATTGTTCAGCCATTTCTTCTTTATTTATGTTTCATGTATTATAGTGTTTCTCATAAATGTTCTGTGGCACTGTATCAAGCATCTTTTAAAAGTCCATACAGATACATCATTGATATCAACATCAACCTTTTTGTTATCTCTTCAAAAACTGCAACACATTTTAGGAGAAAGTGAGGACTGCAGATGCTGGAGAGTCAGAGTCAAAAAGTGTGGTGCTGGAAGAGCACAGCAGGTCAGGCAGCATCCGAGTAACAGGAGAGTTGACGTTTCAGGCATAATCTCTTCATCAGGAATGTTGAGGGGGGAAGGGGGGGGTGACAGATAAATAGGGAGGTGGGTGTGTGGGTAGGGGGAAGGTTGCTGGGAAGATGGGGGTAATAGTGATGGGTTGGTGGGGAGGCTGGAGTGGATAGGTGGGAAGGAAGATGGACAGGTTGGACAGGTCAAGAGCATGGTGCTGAGTTAGAGGATTGGATCTGGGATGAGGCGGGAGCTGGGGAGATTTGGAAACCAGTGAAGTTGATGTTGAGGCTGTGTGGCGGAAGTTAGTCAAGCACAATGTTTCCTTTGGAAATCTATATTGGTTCTTCCTAAACAAAGACGTAACTGTAATTCTATCACAAACAAATTGTGCCGAGAAGATTTTCAGCCATTTGAATTAAATTGGGTGGTCTGTAATTGCTGGACTTATCCTTCAAACTTTTCATCATAAAATCCCTAAAGCATGGAAGCAGGTCATTTGACCCATCAAGTCCACACCAATCATCCAAAGATCATCCCTACTCTGCATTTCCCATGACCAACCCACTCCACCAACTTGCTTATGCCCTTTTAAAGTTCTAAACTGCACTAAGCAAAGGTTCCAAAACTGACATGTGGGCAACAAATCCCTGGTCATCTGCACATCCCTGGTCATTATGGGAAATTTTGCATGGCTAATCCCCCTAACCTGCACATCTTTCAGCTGTGGTAAGAAAACAGAGCATCCCAGAGGAGAATGTGCAAATTCCACACAGACGGTTGCCCAAGGGTCAAATTGAACCCAGGTCCACGGTGTTGTGAGGCAGCAGTGCTAGCTACTGAGACATCATTTCACCCTTTGTTAGAAGGCCTCTAATACCCCAGTCCTCTGACAGTTCCCTTGAATCTAGGGAAGACTGAAAGAATGCAGCCCCTGTAACTTTCATTCCCACTTCTTTTAAGATCTTTGGACGTATCTCATCCTCTCCCAGTGCCTTGTCAACTTTAATCTTGCTAGCCAATCCAAAACTTCCTCTTTCTAAATTTTGAAGCCTCCTAGTGACAAAGACTCTTCCTGTCTCACCATAGCCTGAGTAGAATTCTTGGTTAAAACAGATGGAAAACATTCATTAGCGGACGTGGATTATCTTCTCTTTGAAGAAGGCTTTTGACAATATCTGACATAAGAAATTAGCACGTGAAGTTAAAGAATGTGATATTGGGATAATATAGAGAACTGATTGCCCAATAGAAAACAAAGAGTAGGAATAAACAGGTCTTTTTCTGAGTAGCAACCAGTGACTAGCAAGGTACTGCAAGGATCAGTGTTTGGACCCTGATAATTCATGATTTAGATAAGAGAATTAAATCTAATATCTTCCAATTTGCAGATGACACAAAGTGGCATAGGACAGTAAGCTGTGAGCAGGATATAGAGATGCTTCAGCATGATTTGGACAAATTGAGTTAGTGGTCAAGTGCATGGCAGATGCAGTACATTATGGATAAATATGAAGTTAACGACTTTGATGGCAAAAGCGAGAATACAGACCACTATCTGAATAGTGATAGATTGGGAAAGTGAAAGGTACAATGAGACTTGGGTGAGCTTGTACACCAGTTTCTGACAGTAAGCATGCAGGTGCAGTAGGTGGTGAAGAAGCAAATTATATATTGGCCCTCGTAGCAAGAGGATTCAAGTAAAGGGGTAGGGATGTCTTGTTGCAATTTCCAAAGCCTTGGAAAGGCCACACCTGAAGCATTGTGTGCAGTTTGTTCTCCTTATCTGAGGAAGGAGGTTCTGGCTATAAGGGAGTTCAAGATGGGATGGCAGGACTGATGTATGAAGATATATTGGAGTGGTTAGCACTATATTCACTGGAGTTTAGAAGAATGAGGGAGGATTTTATTTTAGAAACCCATAAAATTCAAATTGGACTAGACAGGGTAAAGGCAGAAAAGAAGACTTGGGAGTTGAGAACCAACTGTCACAGTCTCAGGATAGGCTATTTAGAACTGGGATGAGGAGTGATTTCTTCGCCCAGAGAAAGACGAACCTGTGAAACTCTGCCACAGAAAGTGATTGAGACCAAATCATTGAATTTTTTCAAGAATGAGTTAGATACAGTTCTAAAAGATAAGGGATTAATGGGAATAGGGAGAAAGTAGGAATAAGATACTAAGTTGCATGACCTGACATGATCATATTGAATGGCGAGTAGGCTTGAAAGGCTGAATAGTCTACCTCTGCTCCTATTTTCTATGTTTCTATTTAACACTTTAGTCATGCAAGCCACTTGGCTCCTAATCAGACCTACTCCTTCCCTTACTACACTTTTACTATCAATATGTCTGCAGATGACTTTGAGATTCATTTTCATGTTAGCTCTTAGTCTTTGCTCATACTTCCCTGCTCTGCTTTTTCACCTCCCCTCTGAATCTTTGGTGTTTTTGGTTTTCAATTGTGTTTTCTACCGGACCCCTGTCATAAGAATACCTTTTAACCTTTATTTTAATTTCTAACTCTGTTTTTATCCAGGGAGCATTGGATTTCTTTTCCCTTTTCAGGAAATACATCTTGACTGTGCCCAGTCTACCTCATCTTTGTCTATTTATCCTATCTATGCTCCTCAGATTTTGTAAACCTCTATAAGGTCACCCCTCAGCCTCCAACACTCCAGGGAAAACAGCCCCAGACTGTAGCTCTCCCTGTAGCTCAGATCCTCCAACCCTGGCAACATCTTTGTACATCTTTTCTGAACCCTTTCAAGTTTCACAACATCTTTCCGATAGGATGGAGACCAGAATTGTATGCAATATTCCAACAGTCGCCTAACCAATGTCCTGTACAGCCACAACATGACCTCCCAACTCCTGTATTCAATACTCTGACCAATAAAGGAAGGCATACCAAATGCCTTCTTCACTATCCTATCTACCTGTGACTCCACTTTCAAGGAGCTTTGAACCTGCACTCCTTTGTTCAGCAACACTCACTAGGACCTTACCATTAAGTATATAAGTCCTGCTAAGATTTGCTTTCCTAAAATGCAGCACCTCGCATTTATCTGAATTAAACTCCATCTGCCACTTCTCAGCCCATTGGCCCATCTGATCAAGATCCCATTGTAATCTGAGGAAACCGTCTTCGCTGTCCACTAGACCTCCAATTTTGGTATCATCTACAAACTTACTAACTGTACCTCTTAAGCTCGCATTCAAATCATTTATGTAAATGACAAAAAGTAGAGGACCCAGCACTGATCCTTGTGGCACTCCACTGGTCACAGGCCTCCAGTCTGAAAAACAGCCATGCACCACCACCCTCTGTCTTCTACCTTTGAGCCAGTTCTGTATCCAAATAGCTAGTTCTCCCTGTATTCCATGAGATCTAACCTTGCTAATCAGTCTCCCATGGGGAACCTTGCCGAACACCTTACTGAAATCCATATAGATCACATCTACTACTCTGCCCTCATCAATTCTCCTTGTTACTTCCTCAAAAAACTCAATCAATTTTGTGAGACATGATTTCCCACGCACAAAGCCATGTTGACTATCCCTAAACAGTCCTTGCCTTTCCAAAATACATGTACATCCTGTCCCTCAGGATTCCCTCCAACAACTTGCCCACCACTGACGTCAGGCTCACCAGTCTATAGTTCCCTGGCTTATCCTTACCACCCTTCTTAAACAATGGCACCATGTTAGCCAACCTCCAGTCTTCCGGCACCTCATCTGTGACAATTGATGATACATTTGATTATTCTTGGTCTGCCCTGCCTGTTGTCTTTTCTATTATTATCTGGAACATTACAATACAATGGTCAATATCTTCTAAATGTTCACCATTGACACTTGATCTGCTTGGATTACCTCATTTCCAAGAACCAGTTGCAACAGTGCATCCTTTCTAGTTGGACTGGACACATAATGCTGCAGGATTCTTTTCTGAACACAATCTAGGAATTTTTGCCCCTCCTCACCCTTAATATTATTTGTATCTATGAATTCCAGTCTACACTCAGGTAGTTATATTCTCCATTTATAACTGCTGTTTAATGTTAGTATCACTCTGCAATGTCCCTGCAGATATGCTCCTGTGTTTCCTTCCTACTATTTGGTTGTCTGTAGCACACACCGAGCATTATAATGACACCTTGGTTTGTTCCTTAGGTCTAGCCAAGTTGATTCTGTCCTTGAACTCTCTGTGATATCCTCTCCCTGCAGCAGTACAATGCTTTCCTTAACCAATACCATCACCCCTCCATCTTTTCCTCTTTTTCTATCTGTTCTGAATACCTAATACGTCAGAATATTTAATACTCAGTCATGCTCTTCCTTGAATCAGGCCTTTATTATCACTACAATATCATATTTCCAGAAGACAATCTGCATCAGTAACTTCCTGATCTTATTTACTATTCTCTCTGCTTTCACATACAGGCACAGTCCTACTGATTTAGACTTCATTACTTTCTGCCTTGTTCTGACTTCATCGATTGACTTTCAATTCACTACATTACTGCTATCCATCTCACCAAGTATTTTGTGCACCCTGGTATTTCTCTCTAACAATCTCTCTTGTTTCCCACACCCTTGCCAATTTTGCATGCACTTGATTAATTTGAGTGTTTTGATGCATAGCTTATGGAGTTACTTATTGCAGAAATAGTTCTCTTCACCTACTTCTCAGTATCCATTGATTCTGTAGAAAGTTATGGAGATGAGAATTACCTAGATCAGTGTTCTGAGTGAGCTCCTCAGTTTCTCATTCCTCCTCCTTGAACACAATCACCTTTTAAGTATCCTTTACTCAATCCTAGAGCACAGTAACATGTTGAAGTCTAACTTCCCAAATAATAACGATATGATACATACCTACACCATACTTGTCTGGCCAGCAACCAGTTGAGTATGGATGGGGATGGGTCTTGGAAGGGTAATAATGTGTTCATGTCTTCAAAAATTAGATCAAAATGTATAACAAGTGGGTCCTATAATCACAGTTCCTCCAGGATATATTATTGAAGATGAATTCTCTAAATTCATGCAGTAAAGTATCTTGAGTCAATCCAGAGAGAATAAACAATTAAATTTTGTCAACTGAATGAATGATTAATCATTATGTACAGTAAGAGAAATATAAATGATTTGAAACTGCATTAGGACTTGAATATTACATGTACTGAGTGAGGAACAATATTATACACTCTTCAGATTACATGAATCTGAGAATGTATGTCAGTTTTCATGATTGAATTGTAAATTGAATCAATCCTGAATACTTTTTTGAAGGTGTGTTTATTTGATTGTTGAATTCCAATCTATGCCTATGACCACCTCCGTGTTTCCCACTAAGCTAACCTGTTACTTTTTTTGCCACTTTGGATAAACCACTGTTCTCCATCTGAAATCTTTCATTTTTAGATGGAATTCAATTGCATTGTCTTTGACAGAACATCAAAGCAAAACACTGTGCTCACCTCTACTTCCAGCCATTGGTCAGATGACTTCTTCTCTGTGGTAGGTCATTTTATTGTGGAGTGAAGATGTTTTGTACTCTTACCATACAAAGCAGTTCTACATTTATACCCTTGACACTATCCAGCCTCCAGCAAATGAAGTTTGACTACATCACAAACTAATCACATTTGACCAATTAACTCAAAGCTTGCATCACCTTGGAAAGAGACTTTTAATGAACTAAGATCTCAGATTCAGCTTGGGCACACTGTCCACAGGTATTATGTTGTCCATTGAACCATGTGATAGTTACATAAGACAATACTACGACAACCACAAATTTCAACTGATAACTAATCCATATTTGCTTCATTTTGTCTGCTTTAAATAAAATGCAAGCTTTACTGAGTTACTGTGACAGTTCAGTCTATTGGTGCTGAATTACAGTACATTATCTAAACACATGCACATTCCTTCAGGCTAACACAGAAGCATTTTAAAACCAATGACCTTTTTATTAATTAGGTCATCATTACATCACCAGACTTCATTTGTTTTCTCTTTATTTCACTAATTTCATTTCAACTAAGCCAGCAAATTTTAGTTTATTTTTTAGGTTGCATACCAATAATCCTGTGCACAGCAAATGCAACTTTCATATTGATCAATGATGCAAAGTAATTGATCATGTAGACTAATGCCCAATTCCTGAGTGCGCCTATGGCAGCTTCATCTTCTCCTCATCATCTATTCCCTTATAATTCAGTAGTAATCTCTGGCTGGTTCTTTGGAGTCCTTGGCTATCGACAGATGATCTGTACAAAACCCCAAGCAAACCTGCTGAATACAGATACATCATCAAGAAAACTAGTGAAATTTCACAGCAACTCTGAAATTCGATGGAATAGCAACTCGCTCAAATAGAGCTGAGAGAAAATGTTTAGTCAAGGACTTTAGTTTGTCGCAGTAACAGTCTTAAAAATGAATGTTCTTGCTCTGCATAGTGCTTTGGCAGTTTTATTTTTAAGATGAAAATGGAATGAGTGCAGTGATTCTTCATAATGCTGTGACCTTATAGTACTTCCTGTTGTCATAAAATTGTGACATAATTCCCCTCTTGGAATGCAGCTCCAGCTCATTATCGTCTCCCAGATCTGTCAGAGATTTGTATTCCTTTTTATAAGTTATTGATTCTATTAGGATTGTAACAAACTTGATAATGTTACAACCCTTGTGTGAATGATGCCAGGCACCTGCTGCAGTTAGCTTGTCCAGATAGATGGTCATTTTTAAGTCCCATACATGCCAAAGTAAAGCTTGCCACTTTATGATGTGCTGCACATTTAGTTAGAGCATATAAAACAATGTTTAAATACATATTAGTTAATCCTCTATATTAATGCTGACGCCTCTTGTGCATCAGTGCAGCATGACTTGTTATTTTCATTAACATGATTCTACATGATAATAAAAATCAATTCTTATTGTGCTGACAGTGTTAAGTTGAGTCTTGAACTGAAAGTGACTGAAAAATCTGAATAAAATACAGCTGACTATACTTGGATTATTATTGCCTGATAAAAATTAATTGGATTGACCCCTTCCAACCCAAGTAATTGGTTAATCACTGCTGTGGAGCCACCAATGTTGAAATATTACTGCCCTGTTTAACACTCGTAGGAAAATGCAAACGTTGTTGTTAGTGGCCAATAGCAATTGACAAGGTATCAGAAGTTTCAGAGAGTTGTTACCCAGCAGGCTATATATATATATGCTATTGTGTTCAAATGCTGAGCTTTATTATTCCTGTATGCAACTATCAATATAGCTGTATTGTCATTACCTTGAACTGTGTTGGTCTGAAGAAAGATTAGTGAAGGGTTAAATAGCAGTCCCCCACCCAATCTTCCACAGTGAATAATCCATTGGAGTCTGTTTTAGGAAGTTATGCCAATTAAACAGGAGCTTATATGTGATAAATATTAAAATGACATTGTTATATTCATCAAGAATACATCAACTTTAAACACAAAAAAAAGACATACACGCAGACAGCAAAATAATACAAAAAAAACGGAGACACCCACAAGGATATATGCACACAGAAACAAAACCATGCATCAACACACACACTGCTACAAACAAGGAGAGCCATGCACACACACTTGTAAACACAGATACAATGATACACACTGACAGGTACACAGATGAACACATAAACATATGAACAAGCAAACTGGCAGACACAATGGCAGTGTGAAGCTGAAAGAGGTTTATGAAAGTGTGCGTGAGGTGCATGTGCCTGGCCCTCACACAGCCTCAGTAATTCCACATTATGATGTTACTCTCACTAATTACACTCCAGTTAATTGGCAGTTTACAGCTTCAGCAGAGAAAAGCAGGAGGGGATGCCCGGCAGGCACATGACTGAGTGCATCGCCCTACCATCACAGGAAGCACCACATCGATCGATGACCCGCATGTTCAAAATAAAAGGTGTCAGACATTTGTTTCTCCCATATCACTAGACACAAGCCTCACTCCTGATCCCTGTTGTGGGCGGCAGGCAATTTATATTGATGCGCAGCACGTAATTAAATCAATGTGAGATAATGAACACCAATTAGTGGTCCAGTTAGGCAGATCTTCTCGTGTAAATACTCTATCTTTCCCAACGGGTAACTCCTTTTTATAATCTGTTTATGTTTAATTTCCAACAGCCACAGACACTTTGTGTGTTTGCCACCAGCTCCCACATGTAGCAATTTAGAGAAGTGATTGGTGCTTCTGTTTAATTGCCCAAACTGCACTGTGGCAGACTATAAACTCCTCTCAACCTCTCCTGGAAGTGGAATGATTAATATCCAGTGCATTTTGGTGAAAGCAACAAGCTTGGATGATCGACAGAGTGAAAAAAAAATGCAAATATAATAAGGCTCTGTTCAAAATGGAAAAAGAAGGTACAGAATAGACCTAAAGCGAAAATTAATTGAGGCTTTGCAAGAAATACGGTGCATGAGGAATTCATGTTGTTTATGTGTGCCAGCAGTTTGCAGGCAGATTGTTCTCTTTTCCTGAGATTCTGGACAGTTGCATGTGTCGGTGTTCTACTAACAAATCTCTACAGGCTAGGTGCTGAATCTATGATGCTACCTTTGCAGTAACTGAACTGCTATAAAGTGCCATTCATTCAAAGTTGCTGCAAGTATCGTTAGTATAATGGAGTATACTTGGCACAATGGGAAAGAAAGATGTATTCCAAAGCTCCCAACATTTTCATTATTGAGGAGGTTGAGCAGCCACCTCCTCTCCTTCATGTCCTCTCCTGTGTTCCAAGGGGGGGCCTTTTTGTCACTATTTTATGACAACAAGAAATACTCTAAGGTCACAGCATTTTGAAGAATCACTGCACCCATTCCATTTTCATCTTAAAAATAAAACAAAATCTTTCTTAAGATACATAGTTCATATCATTTGCTCAATTTTCTCAATTAAATTTCATTCACAGTTAAATGATTTCACATGGACCTGAGTGTGTAAGGCTTTATCATCATTCCAAAGGGGAACTCTTTAGGTCTGGTTGATCAGAGACAGATATGGAATCACATCGGCTTTGGGATTCATTGACCAAAACTGCTTGGAAACCAAAAGCCAAATGGTTATGCTCGGTCCCTGGGAGTTATCTGTTTACCTTGGATGGCAAGTCCTCCAACCAAAACCATTAAAATAAACTATAACTTTATTAATTTTAACTGATCGCTATTTATGGGATCCTACTTGGTGGAAAATGGTTGTCATGTTTCCCAACATAATGACAGAATTACTGTATGAGTCTGTGAAATACTTCAAAATTTTTTGATGTTGTGACATCTATTTTTGAAAATCAATAAACCACCTTTACACGAAGAGATTTAAGTTTTGGAGAGGACAATGCCCCTTTAAGAAATATTTTATTCACAGCTTGAAAGTCCACCAATCTCTGAGATTTCCTCATATTGATATTTTACTTAAGTAATTTTATTAAATCTCTTTAAAGAGCTGTTGTCCCAAATAGTGTTAATCTAACCTTTAATTCTATAATTTGCTCGATTTATTGATCTCTTTGTGCACAGTTGTGAAATGAGGACCAGTCATTTTCCCACAGGCAGAATTATACATCCCAAGGGTTAACAGCAGAGGAGGAATTATTATTTCCATAGAACTCTTTTCCTAGTTTTATGTATGATATAGTTGTGTTTCCCTTTAACATCCTCACCACAGAGGAGGGGCCCAATAACAAGATTCAGCAACTTTTCCAGTCAATAGCTTCCCGATAGAGGCCCCGGGACACATGGCAAAGCCAGTAAAATTTTTCAGGTGGAGCAATTAGGCCTTAGAAGCTCTGCGGGTCTCTCTGTTATCATCAGTTTTCTACTTTACATTTGGACGTCTGTCAAAAGTTCCTAATTATAATACTGCTTTAAGAGCTTTAATGTTAATAAACCAACAATAGGAACAAAGGAGTAGGTTCATACAGCCTTTTGAACATTACGATCTTAACACTACTTATTTGTCCCTCATTTATCCCCATAATCCTTGATTCTCTTGTCTATGAAAATTGGTTCTAACACAATTTGTGTTGCAGACGTTTTGTCCCCTGTCTAGGTGACATCCTCGGTGCTTGGGAGCCTCCTGTGAAGCGCTTATGTGATTTTTCCTCCGGCATTTATAGTGGTTTGAATCTGCCGCTTCCGGTTGTCAGTTCCAGCTGTACGCTGCAGTGGTCGGTATATTGGGTCCAGGTCGATGTGCTTATTGATTGAATCTGTGGATGAGTGATCCACAATCAATAAACACATCGACCTGGACCCAATCTACCGACCACTGCAGCAGACAGCTGCAACTAACAACCAGAAGCGGCAGATTCAAACCACTATAAATGCCGGAGGAAAAATCACATAAGCGCTTCACAGGAGGCTCCCAAGCACTGAGGATGTCACCTAGACAGGGGACAAAACGTCTGCAACACAAATTCCCAGCTCGGCGAACAGAACCACAATAACAAGCACCCGAGCTACAACTCTTCTCACAAACTTTGGTTCTAACACAGTTAAAAATCGCACAACACCAGGTTATAGTCCAACAGGTTTATTTGGAAGCACCAGCTTTCAGATCACTGCTCCAAAGGCTAGTGCTTCCAAATAAACCTGTTGGACTATAACCTAGTGTTGTGTGATTTTTAACTTTGTACACCCCAGTCCAACACCAGCTTCTCCAAATCATGGTTCTTACACAACCTTAATTAAATTTAATGACTCTATCTCCACTGTTTTCTGCGGAAGAAAACTCCATGGATTAAAGGCTTTCTGAGAGAATAAGATCTCCTCATCTCCATCCAATAGATGAGACCTCTTATTTTTAAACTGTGTTCCCTACTTCTAGTTTATCCTAAAAAGGGGAGGTATCCTCTCAGAATCCACCCTATCAAGTCCCTTCAGGGTCTTATATGTTTCACTCTTCTGATATCAATGGTTATAGGTCCAGCCTGTCCAACATTTCTTCTAGGCCCTATATGTCTGCAGCAAATTTTCCAAGCCATTATATTCTAATCCCCTAGCACCAACACTGCATTTGATATAAGGTACAAACTATTTTCTTGAGACTCGTGTACCAGAACACCCAGATCTCTCTGTACCTCCAGGCTCTGCAAACTCTCTGCATTTAAATAGCAAACTACATCCACACTCATATAATTGATTTAAATTCCTTTGTAGACTCTCTGAGTAGTATCTTTTTGGGTGTCTGAGAGTCATAGGTGATAACGAGATTTGTGGTAGACTTGACAAGAGATTCGACGAGGCCCATCCTGACGTCACCATTGTTCCATCCATTGAGCTTTCCATGAGCAGTTCAATGAGGTTTTCACTGGGCAATAGTGAGTCACCAGTTAAGAGAGATTATTGCTTGACAGCCCAGCTCATCTCATGAATATTCAGCTCCCTGTCTCACCAAATCTGGGAAACAAGCAAAATGTCAAGAAAACTTAACATGGAAACTAAAGCATATACTTGGCAAATTCAATGCACCCCTTGCTCCAAGTGGCACCCATATTGGGTACCAGGCACACCCACTGCATGCCCATGGACATAGGTGTTGACCTAAACCAAAGAGCTCTAATGGCACATCACCTTTCCAGTTGCAGGGCACTTCTGCACTTCAATGTTACACCTGAGGCTGTGGCAGCAATTATCGTTCTAATGCTGCAGCAAGAACACTATATGCCCAGGGACATGCACCCAGTTTATGGACTAGATCAGGCTGCATCTTTGCCCCTTAATTTGCAGTCTTCACTCACTCTGAGCCTACATGAATGTTCACAGCAACCCCCTTCCCTTTTTGTGCTTTGCCTCCGCAGACAAAGATATCATACCCATATCGCTTCTAATTTACCATGGTAGTTGTCAGAGACTTTAAGGAAGGAAGCTTGTCATGGTTGTCAGCAGGCCTTTGTTGAGTTGAAGGGGAATAGCCTTCATTCAGGGAATGTTGCCCCTGTAAGTCCAAGGACAGTTTCTGAAATCAGTCCAGAGATCTGAAACTGGTCGACGAACCACTTGGGGCAGTTGGAGTCAGAACACTCTCCACAAAACGGTTAAATATGGGGCAGCTCCCACCTGTCCTGGAGTCTTTCTGCTCTACTGCATACTGCTTTCCTCCTGGAGATGGAAGTTCAAGGAGTTGAAAATGTGCGACACAGCTGTTACTGTTACTGTGCAGGTGGGGAGGTGTCCCGAATGACTGAGTAGGCAGAGGGCATGAGGATTGATGATGTCAGGGGTTGGGCTGATTGAGAGTTGGTGAGGGAAGATGTTACAGGCAATAGTGACAGCAATAGAGTATAAGCCTTGGTAGGAGGTGGGTGCAGTAGCAGAGATAGAAGTGGGGGGGTGGGGGGTGGGGGGGGGGGGGTGGGGGTGGGGGAGGTGATGTGAGATATTGGAAGAAGATGGCGGCACTTACGCAGGCAGATTGGAGAAGATCATTGACCTTCCTACACAGCTGATCATTCCTCCAGATAACTGAGCAATCACTGATCCATGTGGCAAATTCACAACAGTTTGGCATGATTTGCTCTGGTCTCATGGCCTCCACTGCTGGTCCTGAGGAAGAGAAAGTCCCACCCATGCACCATCCCTTCCATCAGATCTATCAATCCATGCACACAACATGGGCACCAATATCTCCCTGCCTGCCACGTCTGGGGCAAATGTCGGAAACCTTGCAGGGCCGCCCTGAACTGGCAGCACTTGTCTGGGTACACAATGGGCTTTTAAAGATGGCATGGGCACAAAGGATGCTGATCAATTTTGAGGTGTCTGCTGACAGGCTGTTCTGAGGAGATGGTTTTGGGATTTAAGGCCCAAAGTGCATTGTAATGAAGCAGAATAAATTCAACCATATCCTTTGCCAAAAAAGCCTTCTCAAGGACACTGTCTGAGGGTGAGAGGTGGGCTGCGTTCGCTCTCTCTCAGACTGTAAACAGACACACAATCAGGCACAGGCCTTTGTTGAGTCTGGAAGAGTTTCCATGGTTTCTTGGAGGTCGGGGAAAAATGCACAACACAGAACAGAGCCTCCAGCAATGCACTGTGTCAATCACTGAAAGGGCTCATGTCAAAGACTTGCAAAGGCACCCACTGATACCTAGGAACCAAGGACAATGCAATTCAGAAACAAGACGATTTTGCAGCCTGACTCTAATGGAGACTGTATCTAAAGAAATACATCAGAGCTGAGGGAAAATATCTCCATGCTCAACTGGAGCTTCCTCCAAACTGTAAGAATCCGTGCCCCTCCCCACGCATTTTGTTCAGGATCAATTGCCAAACCAATCTGTTGTATTTCAGACTTTCCTGACAGTGAAATTCAAACCCTGCTTTATAAGTGAACAGAAGTGGTTTCAAAGACCTAACCCATCGCTTCCCACCCCCCATTAAGATCAGTACAGTCTCCTCCTTAAAAGGAAGTTTCATTTGGCACTGCCCCATTGTTTGATGCCAATTGTGACTGTGCGACTGTAGAATTACATCAATGAGATAATCTAGCCTGCTAGCATCTCTGGGCACTGTATCCACCAATCCTCAGTGCCCCTGCCCAGAAGACAAGCTGGCATTCGTGTTCCAGTATGTTAATTCTAGAGTCGATTCTCTGAGGCTGCATCACACTTGCTGCCCATAAAACACCCAGCAAATCCTGGCACCATACCCAGGGCAGCTGCTGAGGGACATGAACCTTAATCTAAACACATCAAAGATAAGAATGCACAGGAGTTCTTGTTTCTCCTCAAAATATTTTCTTCTGCTGTTCATTAAATAATCGTACTTCCCACTGTTAACATTTTACAGCAAGCGATGAAAACCCCCAGACTTCAGAAAACTGGAAGATCTTCAACGCAAAAACCTTGGCTTGTTTGTTGATTTTGATTTTTAAAAACTTCTTGAATTAGTGGCAAATGATTTTGTGCCTGTTAATTTTTCAATTAATAATGGCATTAGACTTTTCCCAGCTTAATCTGCGGGGAGTACACAGGACATAATATTTACTCGGATACTTGGAGTCATGCCTTTTAAAATAGGCATTAGGCAACTAAATGGGCAAACCAACAACACCAAGTTGCATTTATAAAGCTTCTTCAGTGTCACAAAGCAGGATCCAATGTCAGTTGCATGATCCAGAGAGGAAAACACAAAGACACAAAGACCTGGTGGCCTAACTAACAATTCTCAAAAAACATTGAGGAAATGTTCAATATTTCTCCTAATTCCACTGAAACACTCAGGACTGCTAACATTCACAGATCTTTGTTGAAACCTCCCTCTTCCCTCAGACTCAGCCTGTCAAGGAAGAAATCAATAAGTCTCCTACCTGTGCCCACATAGGTAGGCTGTGGTGAGGCAGGCTGATGATGGTCAGTGACATTTAAGTGAGATCCAAAGCCAGATACAGCTGACATGATTTGGAGACGCCGGTGTTGGACTGGGGTGGACAAAGTTAAAAATCACGCAACATGAGGTTATAGTCAAACAGATTTATTTGGAAGTGCTCTGAAAGCTAATGCTTCCAAATAAACCTGTTGGACTATAACCTTGTGTTGCGTGATTTTTAACTAGATACGGCTGATGTTTTGAACTTGTTCAATTGTCTTCATACTTATTTGGAGAGGAGTAACTTTACAATTATTTTGTAACTGTACTCTTCAGTGGAATAATAAACCTTCTATTATGACTGTGTAATGATGATATTATATATTTTGTAAAGAAGGCTAATCTTTTTAAAATTAACCAATCTTGCAAGATGGCTCCCAGAACTCTCGTGCTGGTTAACTGCAACCAGAAAAAAAAACACACTGATGGATATATTATTTCAGTATTAACCACAAAAGGAAACATTAGAATTCAGCTCACTCTTGGACAACACAATAAAGGTATGTGAATTCAAAGCTTCTGGGATAACAGGTGGCTGGAAGAACACCACAGGAAATTCAAGCATTGTTAACTTGTTGGTCTAGTAGATTTTTTTATATTCATATAAGAGATGAGGGAATTATTGACTGGGCCAGCATTTATTACCCAGCCCTAGTTGCCCTTGTGGAGCAGGGATTGAGCTGCCTTTTTTAACTGCTGCAGTCCATTTGATGTACATCGACATACAATTCTGTTTGGGAGTAAGTTCCAGGATTATCACCTGTGACAGTGAAGGAACAACAGTACATTTCCAAGTCAGGATGGGAAGGGACCTGGAGGGGAACATCTCCACTTCTGACCCTATAATGGAGGGAAGGTCACTGATGAATCAGCTGAAAATAGTCGGGCTTAGGACACTACCCTGAAGAACTCCTTCAGAATTGTGCTGGAGGTGAAACAACTGACTTCCAACCATCACCACCATCTTCCTTTGTGCCAGGGATACCTCCAACCAGCCTCACTGTGACCAGCTGGGAGGGCATCAGACCTGGATGTCAGGGTGACCAGAAATGGCGGGTGGGGAGGTGCTGTCCCCACAGGCCCAGTGGAGAAATTGATGAATCTTCCTGTTTGCGTGGCCCCTCTGTCTTTTTTTTTAACATTAGGAACACATTTAATTTGTCCTTAATTTGATCATGAGTTTAGAGGTAGCTTATTAGGACACTATCCCGAAAAAATTGCTGAGAAAGTTGCGCTGATGGTAAGTGCTGGCTGAGGTATCCCCCATTTCATCCTGACTTCAGGTTCTTAAGCCTGCAATAAAATCCTGCTCATTATTTTTAAAAAGCTCCAGCTCCACGATACAAGGCAGTTGATATTCTGGGTGCACTGCATTAAGCCTGACACACTCATCCTAATAATGGTCGCTCCAGTAATAAAATAAGATAACTATTGATCCATTAATGCGATTAGTCCATTTTGCTGATCAGAAACATCCTGAACTGCCATTTAGTGAATAAACTGTGCCGGCCCTTTTACTCAGGATCTCGACAGAACTGAAATCTCATCAGAAATGAAACAGGTCTGTATACATTTTATCAAGTTCATAACAGCCAATTACAAGCCCCCATGACTTCTCTTAAAGTTGTGCTTTACCTAGCTCTGCTGGAAGCAAGCTTAAATACATCAGTGCTTGAAAGAAGTCAAATGGTACATTGCACTTTGCCACAAGGGGATTTGTGTGCGTGAGTAAAGAAGTCTTGCTTTAGTTGCAGAAACCACATTTGCAGCATTGCGTAGTTTTGGACTCCTTATCAGTGGAAGAATATATTTGCCATAGAGGGTGCCAAAGAAGGTTCACTGGATTAATCCCTGGAATTTTTTAATGAGACAAGGTTGAGGATATTTTTTTTTAGAGTATTGAAAAATGGAGGGTGTGATCTCATTGAAAATGGTAAGATGTTTACGGGGGGTTGGGGGTTGGGGTGTAACAAATTAGATCTCAATAATACATCTCCCTGGCTAGTGACTCTGAAACCAGAGCACATAATCTCAGGATAAGGGACAGGCCAATTAAAGTGGAGATGAGGAATTGCTTCACTTGCAGAGGGTGGTAACTCTTTGGAATATTCTATCCTAAAGAGCTGTGGAAGCTAAATCATTGAGCATGTCCAAGACATGAATTAATTGTCTGGACATGAGGGACATCAAGGGTATGGGGATACAATGGAAACGTAGCATTGAGATGAATAAACAACTGTGATCAGATGGAGCAAACTTGGCAGGCTCTATGACCCCTTCTTGTTCCTATATCCCTAAATCCTTCCATCCAGAAAGTATTGCTATACATTAGGCAGAACATTCAGCTTTGTACAAGGCACATAATGGATTGGCTGCCTGTTACATGTTGAAATCGAAACAATGCAAAACCAGGTGGATGAGAAAAGGTGGACAATGTGACCATTTGGTCTGTCTGCCAGAGTTGAAAGGATCTGTGTGTACCCTTTCTGATCAGTATGCATCATAACAATTTGTCATTTTCTAATCAAAAACTACTCCTATTCAACTACTTATATTTCTGTGTCTGCTTGTCAGATCATCTGCTTATCTTTAGGCATGTGTGAATCTATCTAGATTTAGCTTTGTGTAATTCTCTTCCAGTCTCTCTCTCTCTCTCTCTCTCTCTCTCTCTCTCTGTCTTTGATTGCCTCTCTCGATTTTTCAGGTTCTTAGCCATCGTCTCGCCCTTTCGTTTGGTCTGTCACCTCTTCTTGGTTTTGCTTACATTTGTTTATCTGTCTCGATACTTTATCGTATCTGTCTGCTTTTCCTCTTATTGTCACTTACTGCATCTGTATCTGTTTCTTCGCATCCTTGCCTTTTTTTCTGTATCTTTGACTGTTTGTGGCTTGCTTTCTATTTACAGGCGGGAGGATGCACAAACAGACCAACTGAAGCTCTGGAATAATATCCCCAGCACTTTGCCAATTATTACAGAGAACACATTAAAAAGTTAGGAGCACACTCAAGATTCCCCATGCTCTGACCTGCTGACCTCTCTCAGGGTGCTCTATCCACCTTACTCCATTGAAGGGATCCCCAGATAGTTCCAGATATCCCCAGCGGTTGGTACGTGTTTACCAGTGCATATCTGTAGACAATTATTGGTTGCAGTTACTGTTTCCAATCCTGGCAATGGGGTTGCCCATCCTGCAGGATGTTGGAGCAGTTCCTTGTCTCAATTCCAGCTGGGACAACAGGCTGGGCTGTTTCATGATTAGTCTTGATCTATGCAAACTTTTATGATGGCCCCTCGACAGGGCTTGCATTTAAATGGGAATAGATCTCTTTGGGATTAATTCTGGTTCCTGCATCACATTTTACACCTACTCCATGCAAAGCTAATGATTATAGGTTGCAAACGTGGTGCAATGGAAAGGGGAGTCTAAATTAGATAGTCCCTGAAAAAAGGTGCAGAGATCACAATGCATAGTTATCCAATATCCATTCGAGGTAACAAAGGCAACATCACGACTCTGTGCTCCCTGCTCATTATAATACTTTCTGCATACAGCCAGATCTACTATTCATTAACTGTACACATTAGTGAAGGCTCCAACAGTGAAGCTTCCCAGTACACTAAAGCCTGAACTACTTCAAGGGAACATGTGTTGTGGAGCAGCTGCTGCAAGCAGTTTACTGAGCTGACTCTGACCTAATAGACAGAAAGGATTACTTGACATGGGAGAGCGTGATGGCCCACTTGCTAATAGCAATGTACACTGGAGACCTTGGTGGAAGAGGTGGAGAAGAGGAAATGACTAGAGAGGACCAGGAGATCTTCTGAACTGGTGATGAAAGGACAGTGGGAGTAAGTGGGCGTGGAGGGATCCAAACGAGGGATTTTACCCGGGGGATTTCGATGCTTAATAATCGTATATGAGTGATTATTTCTTCAGCTGTTCGACCCTACCATCTGAATGATTAACCTCAGCCTAGTTAAAGCATTGCACCCCCATCACCGCCCTTCACTTAATGCCGTGCATGTCGCAGACCTACATTTTATATAATGGATTGCAGGCACTGTCACTCAGTGGGAAACACCACTGCCAAACTCCAACAAACAGCGATCTGAAAATGATTTGATCATTTGTTGTTTTTGCTCTGGCGGGTGAGAGATAAATGCTAAACATTGGTTGGGATGCCAAGGAGAACTTGCTCGTGCTTCACAAACACACCACTGGGGGAGGTTTACACTCTGAGAGGGCAGATGGGGCATGACGTTTCCATCAAGCTCAGCATTCAGGCAGTGATGACTCCCTCAGCATTGTGCTGGAGTGTCAGCCTCAATGTTTTGTTCAGGTCTCCGAGATGAGACTTGAGCCTACAATTTCCTGACTCAGAAATGTGAGTGCTAACAACTGAGCCATGGCTGGACATGGCCATATCTGGACATGGTCATGCTAATACTGTCTGGGTTTGCACCTGGAGAATGGTTGTGAGGATGAGGTAATCCCATGCATGGGGCCAGACCCAGAGGGGATGACAGTAACTGGGGGATCCATGTAAATGGTACGTAATGGTGAGCACGCAGAAGAGCTGCTATTAGCAAGTGGGCCATCCCACTTGGGTGAAACCAGACAGTGTTATGACATCTGGAGATTTGAAAGTGGAAACACAGATTTCAATGCCAATACCTGTTTCATATATTAGATATTAATAAATCCAGGTATTCGTAACTAGGAAGGTTTAAATCTCATTAAATCTGTCTTTAGTCCCAAATAATGTGTGTTTGCTGTAGTCAGTAGGAGGGTAATGAGCAGCCAGTGCTTCTAACCATCACTAATAGATTTCTAATAGACCTTTACTGTTAAGTACACAGCAGACAGCGTGTTTAATGTTTAATACATAACCCGATTAGTTCACGGTTCTGCTTTATTTAGTGTCTGCTGCTGCAGAAGATAGAAGGTTCATTTTTATTCTCTTAATGAAGTCATGGATCTAGAAAGTTAAAAGAAGGAATGTGAATAAAAAAAGGAAGAAGGATGATGAGAGAAATATAGTATTTCTCTCCAGCCTGAGGGTACTCTCAGGTAGGCTCTCTCTGTCACCCTCCAGTTATAGTCATTTTAATTGAGCTGTATTGTGTGTATCTTCTGATACACAATAGGTGAAACATGAACCCGGTCCTCCTGGTTCATGGGCTGGGACACTACCACAACACCTCAAAATCCTAAACCCTCCAGTTACAAATATTTGCTCATGATTTGACACACAGGAAATGCCAGCAAATGGCATTAATGGATAAATAGAGAGTGGCCCATCACTTAAAGTAAATATATGGCCACAAGTAAAAGTAGTCTAATTATCAATGCTCCCTGACCTCTTACACTCGATCTTGCTCTATGTCTTGACAATAGCTCCCAAAAGCCTCCTGCCAGTCCTTCTAAATTTTGAAACGGTTCTTTGTCCTCTTCTGGACCTTCAGAGCACAGATGTTAAGTCACATGTGACCAGCTCAAATTATTCCTTGCAGCTTGTCGTGGCTTCACTAACCAACACAATGACTGGCTATTTCTCAGTAAAACAGATTATACAGTTAGTAATTGTGGTTAATAAGCCAGCAGTACTGCTGTCATCGTTTAGAGGCAATAGTTAATTGCCAGGAGGGAGGAGCTGAACATGCTCTCCTACATGTCACAAACATTTTTACATTTTTAAAATATTTGCTTTACTCTTTAGTCTTGTTGGCTCTCCAACACTTCCAGGAGAGGTGGTAGATTGGAATGAGTGCTGAAAATTGACAGCAATTTCTTTGTTTATGCAGAGAGCTCCACATTTGCCCTTTCTGAGCAATCGCACAAGGAAGTGGTGATCAAGGCCTCTCTCTGGTGGTTACACTGAGCAGCTCATGATGAAAAGATTTTCCACACTTGCAAATCATTTTGATCTTAAATTTCGAAATTGCTGCCAGTGAGGCAGTAGAGTGAGAAAATGAGGATTGATAAATTGGAATATAAAATCTTAGCTACAGCTGCATAGGGATCTAAAAGTGTAGCTAATGCCACCTGCGAAGGTAGCATTTGCAGAATATTTAAGTTTTTAGCAATATTGCCAGCATTCCTGTGAATGTAAGTTAGTTCAGAAATCCTGTGCGTCTATAAATACCATCAGGATGTTCCATTGGAAGCAGGCCCTAGGCTTAGGATTCAAAATGCCATTTTCAAACACAAACATACAAACAGGGAGCTGGAGTAAACACTTCACCCCTCGAACCTGCGCTGTCATTTAGTTAGATCATGGCTGATCTGATTACTCAACGTTCCTATTTACCCTCGATAACCTTCTGTCCACTTGCTTAGCAAGAATTTATCTATTTCTGCATCAAAAATATTCAAAGACACTGCTTGCACTGCCTTTTAAGGAAAGGAGTGCCAAAGACTAATGACCATCTGTGAGAGAAAACAAAATTCTCCTATCGCTGTGTTAAATCGACAGCCCCTTATTTTTTAAGCAGTGAGCCCTTGTTGGCGATCCTTGCAGTTTAAGTTTTCCCTCTTTATTAATCTTTTTGTTATTCTTTGCTTTTGAAAATGTCCAATTTTCTGATATGGCATCCATCTTTATGCAATGATATGTTTTTTTTTCTTTCATTTAATACAAATATCTAATAATTTTAATTAATTAATTGATGGGTCCTCCGCTTGAGATTTATTTTCTTGTTCAGTTGTATGTATCCTGTGTTCTGAGACATTCCCTTCAATATCTGCTGACTGCATCTCAATCAAATTTGCTCATTCTATGCAGCTAGCTCTGCTCTCATGCTCTCATAATTACCTTTATTTAAGTTTAAAATACTGATGTTGGACCTCCTCTTCTCTCCCTCAACCTGAATGTAAAATTCAATCATGCTTAGTTCATCGTTAACAACAGATTGGCTGATATTTTTGTATGTAATTTGGAAAGCCATTTTCTTTCGACCCTACAGCCTCTACTGCCTGATCTGGATCAAATTATTCACCACCTCTTTTCCATGTCTGACCCTGACCACGCCTCTCCTTCATCACCAAGGCAACTTCCTTCTATCACTGTAAACTTTCCCAACTCAGCCCATCTACTGCTGAACACTCGTTCATGAAGTTCTTTCCCCTTTATGGCTTTAAAATTTCATCCAACCCTTTCCTGGTCAGCCTCCTTTTTTTCACCCCCCCCTCTCCAGCATCTTGAACTCATCTTTGGGAGAAGCCCTGTCATCTTTGGGAGCTCTACCACCTTCTGAGATATCAGCCCTCTGCCAGTTTTGGCCCCAAGAGCATCACTGGCTTTAATTCCTCCAGTACTTTTTTTAAAATCCGTTCACAGGAGGAGACGTTGCTGTCTAGGCTAACATTTATTGCACGGCCTGAATTACTCTGAGGGTTGTTAACAGCCAACCACATTGCTGTGGGTCTGGAGTCATATGTAGGCCAGACCATGTAAGGAGGTTTTCTTCCCTAAAAGGATATTATTGAACTAAATGGGATGTTTTGACAATGGATTAATTCCAGATTTTTTTTTTATTCAGTGCAAAATCCATCTGCCATGTTGGGATTTGAACCCAAATCACCAGAACATTCCTGGTCTTGGGATGAATAAGGTAAAAACAATGACTGCAGATGCTGGAAACCAGATTCTGGATTAGTGGTGCTGCAAGAGCACAGCAGTTCAGGCAGCATCCAAGTAGCTTCAAAATTGATGTTTCGGGCAAAAGCCCTTCATCAGGAATAAATTTATTCCTGATGAAGGGCTTTTGCCCGAAACATCGATTTCGAAGCTAATGGAGGCTGCCTGAACTGCTGTGCTCTTCCAGCACCACTAATCCAGAAATTTGGGATGAATAGTCCAGTAATAATACTACTCGACCATCACCTCACCCTAGCTGTTGAGCTGCTGAGGTATCATGCTCTGAAATCCTTCCCTAAACCTCTCTGCCTCTCTAGCTATCTTTCCTATTGAAGATGGACCTTAACCTAAACCTCTTTAACCAAACATTTCCTCATAGAGTCATAGAGATGTACAGCACAGAAACAGACCCTTCAGTCCAACCCGTCCATGCCGACCAGATATCCCAACCCAATCTAGTCCCACCTGCCAGCACCCGGCCCATATCCCTCCAAACCCTTCCTATTCATATACCCATCCAAATGCCTCTTAAATGTTGCAATTGTACCAGCCACCACCACTTCCTCCGGCAGCTCATTCCATACCCGTACCACCCTCTGCGTGAAAACGTTGCCCTTTAGGTCTCTTTTATATCTTCCCCCTCTTATCCTAAACCTATGCCCTCTAGTTCTGGACTCCCCGACCACAGGGAAAATACTTTGTCTAGTTATCCTATCTATGCCCCTCATAATTTTATAAACCTCTATAAGGTCACTCCTCAGCCTCCGACGCTCCAGGGAAAACAGGCCCAACCTGTTCAGCCTCTTCCTGTAGCTCAGATCCTCCAACCCTGGCAACATCCTTGTAAATCTTTTCTGAACCCCTTCAAGTTTCACAACATCTTTCCCATAGGAAGGAGACCAGAATTGCACAGAATATTCCAACAGTGGCCTAACCAATGTCCTGTACAGCCGCAACATGACCTCCCAACTCCTGTACTCAACACTCTGACCAATAAAGGAAAGCCTACCAAATGCCTTCTTCACTATCCTATCTACCTGCGACTCCACTTTCAAGGAGCTATGAACCTGCATTTGTTCAGCAACGCTCCCAGGGACCTTACCATTAAGTGTATAAGTCTTGCTGAGATTTGCTTTCCCAAAATGCAACACCTTGCATTTATCTGAATTAAACTCTATCTGCCACTTCCCAGCCCATTGGCCCATCTGGTCAAGATCCTGTTGGATTCTGAGGTAACCTTCTTCGCTGTCCACTATACCTCCAATTTCCTTCTCCATCTAACTATGCTTGTTTATTTGACTTAGTATGCCATGAGCCCCTGAGTGAAGGGAGGGAAAAGAAATTCACCAGGTACCATCCCTCCTTCCATGTTGAAAATTCTCCATGGTGTGCTTGTTTGAATTGTATTGTAAATTAGGCAGCTGAATATTAATAAGCTGGATTCAGATGTTAATAATGCAGTTAACAAGCAATAATCCCTCTTAATTGGCTAATGAGAAGCTTGCCTCAACATAAAAGGCGCAATGGGATGCTTCCAATGTGGAGATCTAGTCATTTTGCAACAAATTTCACCACAGCCTTTATCACTCAGGCTCCAGAACGTTCCACCCATTATAACGGACAAATGAGTTCATGATTTTCTAGCCAGCATATTTTGGAGAGATTAGCACCCATCCTATGCCAGATCTATTGGCACTCATCTCTCTGACTATTAACCTCACCTCACATCCACCAATGAGTCTGTTTTGTATTGTTACCCCTTCCCCACTCCAGTGCTCTCCTCAGTTCATGCTCATCTGATTGTGGCCTCAACTCCACTTTCCTACTCATTCCCAGTACCCTTTGATTCCTTTGTTTGTCAATAATCTACCTACCTCCACTCAATAACTCAGCCTCCACAGACTCCCAATCTTCTGGCAGATACTTTATTAGATTTTTTTTTAGATTAGATTCCCTACAGTGTGGAAATAGGCCCTTCGGCCCAACCAGTCCATACCGACCCTCCGAAGAGCAACCCACCCAGACCCATTTCCCTCTGACTAATGCACCTAACCCTATGTGCAATTTAGAATGGCCAATTCACCTGACCTGCACATCTTTGGACTGTGGGAGGAAACCGGAGCACTCGGAGAAACCCATGCAGACACGGGGAGATTGTGTAAACTCCACACAGACAATCACCTGATACTGGAATCAAACCTGGGACCCTGGCGTTGTGAGGCAGCAGTGCTAACCACTGAGCCATTTATTTCCAAACTATTGCACCAGAGAAAGCTTCCTTTCAGCATTCATCCTGTAAATCACCTTAAGGTCTTCTGTTTTTCAAAAAGGTCACCTCTAATTTTTCTGAACTCCATTGGATACAGGCTGAAATATCTCTTCCATCCTAGAAATAAGCTGAACAAACATTCTCAGGGCTGCTTCTAATCCAATAATGTCCTTTCTTAAATACAGCCATAATTGTCGACTGTACAGGAGCTGTGATCTCACTAACTACAACCAAAGAAGCACAGTTTTGAAGTGCAGTCACTGTTACAATTTAGGAAATGTGGCAGACAATTTGCATCTTCCCACACACTGCAATGTGGTAATGACCAGGTAATCTTGCTTTGTTTTGAGATGTTAATTAAGGCATAGCTATTAGCCAGGGCCTGAGGGGCAATTCCCCTGCATTTATTTGAAATGATGCAGTGCCGCTTGATTTTTAAAAAATATTTACTCAAGCAAGCAGATCGCGGTCTCATATTTAACAGCATATCTGAAAGACAAAGTTAAAAATCACACAACACCAGGTTATAGTCCAACAGGTTTAATTGGAAGCACACTAGCTTTCGGAGCGACGCTCCTTCATCAGGTGATTATGGAGGGCTCGATCGTAACACAGAATTTATAGCAAAAATTTGCAGTGTGATGTAACTGAAACAGACAATCAATTTTTCAATGTATAATTTCAGTTACATCACACTGTAAATGTTTGCTATAAATTCTGTGTTACGATCGAGCCCTCCATAATTACCTGATGAAGGAGCATCGCTCTGAAAGCTAGTGTGCTTCCAATTAAACCTGTTGGACTATAACCTGGTGTTGTGTGATTTTTAACTTTGTACACCCCAGTCCAACACCGGCATCTCTGAATCACATCTGAAAGACAGCATTTCCAACTAGTGCAGTGATCTACAGTCTTGCATTGGACTATCAACATTGATTATTGTGCTCAAGTCCTGGAGTGGGACATCACTACAGAACTTTATGGTTCTGAAACAACAGTGATACTGTGAGCAACTATGGATTCAGCACAACCTGTTTTCAGAGGCCAGGGCTCACCTGTAACCTACAGATGGAAATTCCTGATCTTTCAAAGATTCAGAGGGAATAGTGAGCTCGAATGTACAGGTTGAGTCCCTGCTTGAGGTCAGTTGTACGGCAGAAGTGAAATTCGGCAGCTCACATTTTCCAGCCATGTTCCAAATGAGCAGGAGCAGCACTGAGTAGACATGTGGGCTGAAGAAAGGAGCATAGTTCCTGCTGTGCTATCTGACAGCCTACAATGGAGAGAGTGGTTTGCAGCAAAGCTGATCGTAGTGCATTGAGTGGGGAATGTCTGTATTCATGCTCTCTAGAGGTTAGAGGGAAAGAGGCTTTCTTATTACCTCTGTCACAATTACCCTAACAGGATTGCTCCCATTCTTCTGCTGAATGGTACCATCTCTTGGTAGCTCACTTTAGGATGATTTTATTTCTAATTCATTACCACTTCTTGACTTATGATATTCTTCACTGATGCTGCCAGTCAGATCCCACAGCTCTGTGCTGGAGTCGACTCTCTATGTACCTTCGTGTTGATGGTTTGATTGACTCATCCCAGCTCAGTACAATGGTCTCTACAGGAAGTGCGGATGAGGAGTTCTTGGCCTCACATACATTTAAATAAAAGGCTGGGCTATCAGGAACTGCCATTTCCAAAACAGTGTTCCCTGTGGATAATGAGGCCCAGTGTCCTCTCCACCTCAGTACTAATCACTTTCAGTGCTATGTGAACAAGTCGATATAATTTTGAAAAGACAGGTGACCTAATTGACAGCTGACCAATATATTTGCCTCACTGGATTGAAGCTGAACCCAGGGGCAGCGTGCAAGGTAACTGGGAGGCAAGCAGACAGTACATCTGGAATAAGTACAGAAAGTGCTGGAAAAACTCAGCAGGTCTGGCAGTGTCTGTGGAAAGAGAAGTAGAGTTAATGTTTCGGATCCAGTGTGACTCTTCTTTGGAATGGAAGACTGGATTCGCAATGTTAACTCTCATTCTCTTTGCACAGACGATGCCAGACCTGCTGAGTCTGTCCAGCACCATGTATTTACTTTAGGTTTCCAGCCTCCACAGTTTACTTGAGAGGAAATCTGGTCTAGTACTGCTTGGTAGTGTTCAAAGTTTTTATAAAGAAATCCATTTATATTCTCTCATTAGGTCACGAGGGCATACACAATTTGTTAACTGGGGGGCTTGTGTTATAATACGCTGCAGGGTACCTTAAAGAATCGTCAAATTACAAAAAAAACGATGCCCGAAAGATGTTATTCTGCCTATCAGATTTATGCAAGCTCTTTTGAAGAATAAACCTATCAGTCCCACTCCACAGTCTTTCCCCAAATCCCTGCTTGATTAAACAGTTGCGAAACCAGAGGCTGCAGACCTTACAGCTTTATCGCAATGTCCTGTTTATTGTTCCCTAAAGACTGAACTTAAGAAAAACAACATAAAGTTGAGATGGAATTGAAACATCAAGGAGCTGTTACGGTCTCATGATCCATCGCTGTTGCATGATGAATTATGTATCAGCTGGGGCAGCAGTTAGCGATGCTGCACTTGACCCTCAGTGGCCCAGGTAATGGAGAGGATAAAAATCAACCAGCTCTTCCTGAGATTTAAGCTCCTGCTCATCACTCCTCTTCCACTCCTGCAGAAGCCGTTTGTGTGTGGGCAGAGGAGGAGGGCAGCACCAGGATCGGGCACGATTTCCTGATGTGAATAATTCAGCTGCTGGCATTCACATGATGAATCCCTCCTGAATAAAAGCAAGACACTGCAAACACTGAAAATCTGAGACAGACACACAGGAACGCTGGTGAAACTCAGCAGGTCTGGCAACAACTGTGGAGAGAAACAGAGTTGATGTTTTGAGTTTGGTATAATTCTTCTTCAGAATAAGAGTTTCTCCAGCCTTTTCTGTATTTGTTTCTCAATTCCTCTTCTCTGCTGTCAGCAGGCAGGATTTCGCTGCTCGTTGGATGCTGCCTGAACTGCTGTGCTCTTCCAGCACCACTAATCCAGTATTTGGTTTTCAGCATCTGCAGTTATTGTTTTTACCCAGGATTGATCATGCTCACCATTGATGCTACGTAGCCCTGTCCTAGCCCCTAACTCCTGCATTTTCACACATCTTTGTCCATTACTATCCACTCCCAAGGTGGAGGGTTAGCCCTTGTGAAGAACATTTGCAAGGTGCAAATGGATTTCTTTCTCGGTAAGATCAAAACATGCCAATCAGTTCCCTCTGTTCCGTCCCAACATTGCACTCGCTCACAAGGTGAAATTTCCCCAAATGATTCCCCATTATCCTGGCCCTGAACTTGCATCTCTCTCAGTTTCTAACCAGTCTTTCCTCACAATTTTTTTAGTTCATCATGTTGACAAGAATCACATCCTGCCACCTTGTCCCTATCTCCTTTAAAGTGCTGACTCTTCAGGCTCCCATGTTAACCAGTAATTTTGATGGTTTTCTTTCATCACGTGCTGTCCATCTCTCTATTAGATCTGAGGTCGTCACCCCTCTTTTAAAAAAAACCCTTGACCCCAAATCTCCAAACTCCATTTCCAATTCTTAATTTGCACTCACTTCCACTTATCTATCACCCTGTTCCATGCTGATCAATATTGGCTTCGAGTCAAACCTTGGGTGGCACGGTGGCTCAGTGGTTAGCACTACTGCCTCACAGCACCAGGGACCCAAGTTCAATTCCAGCCTTGGGCAACTGTGTGGTATTTGCACGTTTGCCCTGTGTGTGTGTGTGTGTGTTTCCTCCCACAGTCCAAAGATGTGCAGGTCAGGTGAATTGGCCATGCTCAATTGCCTGTAGTGTTAGGTGCATCATTCAGAGGGAAATGGGTCTGGGGGGGTTACTCTTCAGAGGGTCGGTGTAGATGTGTTGGGCTGAAGGGCCTGTTTCCACAATGTAGGGAATCTAATCTCAATTTTAAAATTCCTATCCTTCTTTTCAAGTCCCTCCGTGACCTTGTCCTCTCTATCCCTAGACACTTGCCTCTACCTCCCTAAATATCTGCAAGCATTGAATTCTGGACTGTTAAGCATTCCTGATTTTAAATGCATTACTATCGGTGGATGTGCTTTCAGTCCTTAAACATGTCTCACCTTCTAAATCTGTGCTGACCTTTCCTGGAGCTTAATGTTAAAATCCCTCCAATCAGGCCTTCTTTTGCTATGTCATGGTTTTGAAATGCCTCTTGTCAATGTCACAAATGGCATTGTTTGTGATTGTGACTATCCTTCTTGGTCTGACTGCAGCCTTTGTTAACATCCAACACCTCTTCCCCATCATCCAGCTTCTGTGACAGTTCTCATCTGGTTCCATTCTTATCTGTCTAATCATAGCCAAAGGATTACTTGTATTAGTTGCCCACCCCACTCCTCACTGTCATCTCTATTGAGTCCTCCACTGTTGTCAAAACTATCAGACTGTTTATCCAACATCCAGTATGACATAGTACAAATTTTCTCCAATTAAATCGTATCTTCATTTGTCCCCTCACTACTGACTCCATCCCTCTCCCTCACAACTCTTTGGCCCTAAACCAGAAATTACGATCTTGGTATGATGCCTGAATCCCAGATGTGCTTCTACACATAGATCAACTATGGCACTGTCTCAATCCATTCTCTGTTGAAGTCTTCACAAGTGCCTTTGTTATCTCTACACTTATCTATTCCAACACATTCTTTGTTGATCTCTCATGCTCTACCCACCCCCCTCCCCACTTAAATCCAGGTTCACCTAAAATTCTACTGTTTCATTTCTTAACCCGCACTGACTCCCAGTTCACCCCTCTGTGTTCACTGAGGCAATGTTGTGAATTTAAATTTCTGTTCCTTCTTTTCAAATCCCATCACAGCTGTGTGCCTCCCTATCTCTTTAATATCCTCCAGCTTCAGTGGTTAGCACTGCTGCCTCACAGCGCCGGAGACCCGGGTTCATTTCCCGCCTCAGGCGACTGACTGTGTGGAGTTTGCACATTCTCCCCGTGTCCGCGTGGGTTTTCTCCGGGTGCTCCGGTTTCCTCCCACAGTCCAAAGATGTGCCGGCCAGGTGAATTGGCCATGCTAAATTGCCCGTAGTGTTAGGTTAGGGGTAGATGTAGATGTAGATTTAGGGGTATGGGTGGGTTACGCTTCGGCGGGGCGGTGTGGACTTGTTGGGCCGAAGGGCCTGTTTCCACACTGTAAGTAATCTAATCTCCAAGGTACTGGCAAACCTCTCCCTCTGGCTTCCTGAGCATTCTCGATTTTAATTGCTTGGCCATCTCTTTCATGGCCTTCACCACAGTTGGCATAGGCCCTGACCTCAGGAATGTTCTCCCTGCTTTTTGCACCCCTTTACCTCACTTTCCTCCTTGAAAAACATTCCATAAAACCCACTATACTATCCAAGCCTTTGGCCATCTGATCTCATATTTCCTCAATATGTTTCCATGTCATACCTTGTTTTATAATGCTCCTTAAAGCACCTTGGGAAGTTTTTGTTACATTTAAAGGTAGTATAAACCATACATTCTCATTGACATCGTGGGTGAAATTTCCCCAAATAATCCCCCAGTACCCTGGCCCTGAACTTGCATCTTTCTCTAGTTTCTAACCTGTCTTCCCTCATGATTTTTTGAGTTCATCATGTTGACAAGAATCACTTCCTGCCGCATTGGCCCTATCTCTTTAAACTGCTGACTCTTCGGGCTCCCATGTTAACCAGTAATATTAATGGTTTTCTTTCATCAAGTGTCCAAATGAGAAGAAACTTCACAGATTTCTTTTTCCTTCGCTACGCCAGTTTCTTTATTAGCAATTTAAACATTACAAAGACTTTCAACAACTTGGAGATGGTAAGGACTGCAGATGCTGGAAGCTAGAGTCAATAGATGTGAAGCTGGAAAAGCACAGCAGGTCAGACAGCATCCAAGGAGCAGGACAGTCAATGTTCCAGAATGAAATGGGTACTCTCTGACCTGCTGTGCTCTTCCAGCTTCACACCCATTGTCACTTTCGACAACACTGGACAGCAGGAAAACTGAGGTGGCTCTTAGGTCCAACATGCCTGGAGCAATAGCAGACGGATTAATGTCCTTCATTCACATTGTGTCATCATGCCCTGGTTTATTTGCAGACCATAAGCATAGATCAGTGGCTGGGTGCTCCAATCAGCAAGAACTTGGCACTGGATCGCACCTCAATTTCTTGTGGCGGCCTGGTCAGCTGACACTGCTTGAACAATGAAGGAAGCAGACGAAGTTCGGAGACCTGTTTCTGAAGCCATGTGTGAGGAATTGTCACAGGGAGGTGAGGCTTTTGCAACACCTGAGGGGCTGTCCCCCAGCACAAAGCAATGCACTCCCTGGGAGGAAAAGTGATAAAGAGAGCAGCGACGTCTTGGGAGAGTGCATTCAGCTTTGTAACTCCTTCCCATCGTCTGATACCATGTGAATCATCCATCAGGTCACCCTGCAATTCCCTTATATGCTCAACTGTGAAGCCATAGCGTCAGAAGGGAAAAGCTGAGCTCCGGCTGGGGGGGCATTCATTCTCAATTATTCCACATGATCCGGAGACCAAATTGAAACTCATCGCAGTGTGGGATTAGACACATTTTAATAGTCATTACATCTAAATCAATGAAATCGGAATCACTTATGGGCTGCAGTTTAATTTCCATTATCGTCTATCTCCTGTTTCTGCCGACTTTAACCCTCCCCCTCCTGAGCAGGAACATGAAATTCAAAAGGAAAATCAGCTCGCAAAATAGGGAGAAGGAACTGCAGAGAGAGGGCAAGGAGGACGTTGTGCGGTTTGATGATTGAAGGGGGGGGAGTATGGGAAGTGGGGTATGACAGCAAAACTCATTTAGTGCAGGAGCAAATGTAAATTGCGCTCTGTATGTGAAACAGGGAGGTAATCGTATTTGAGTAACATGTCGAGCTCAGATCATCAGCAAACTTGCTTCCTCATTCTCATTGTTGTTGCTGACAGGCAGGAGATTGTCTTGTTATAATACACTGCCGTTCTGCATGCTCAGTGCTGGCAGCTTATACCTTCAATGAAGCAGCTGCTCCCTCAAGTGACAAAATCTACATTAAGAGAATCAACAAGGCCCATTGCAGAGAGGCCCGAGCAGGAAATAACAGGCCTCTTGTCTCTAATGGGACTGATCAATTATTATCTGCACCCATATTTCTTCGACGGCTGATTGTTTCACCGGTTCTGACATCTAATGCAGCCTTAAATTACTCACACCCAGTGCGCCTCTACAAGATAGCAGTAAAATCAAGAGAGAAGATCAGGGGAAGGTAATTACAGTATGGAAATGACGCTGATCACTCATGCAGAGCGCAGACCTTGAAGCTAACCCAATACCCTCCCCCACACAGTACTGGGCAGCAGGCGGATAGCAAGTGCTGCTGCCAGTCTCCCCCTGCCAGCCTCCAGCTCTTCCACTTCCTCTGCACAATTTAATTTCTTATCCTCACTGGAATATGTTCCAGTTAACCCCTTATTACAAGAGGTTGGGGCAAGGGGATGTGGGTGAGTTGTTAAGAAAAACCTATCCCTCTGTGCAGAGCAGAACTGGGCCAGGTCTAGCAATAGGAGCTCAATCCAATCATATCAAAGCTTAGGATTGATGGCACAACTGAAATAAATCATCCTTAACCTGAGCTCTCCATCGTCTGGACATGTTCTGAGTCCACTTTTTTCTTTCTTGGCTGAAGGTGGCGACGTGTGTTACAAACAGTGTACTGATGGATGATAGGAAGTCAGGCAATGTCTCAATTCTTAAAATTATCTTTCTCATATTCAAATTCATCTATAGACATCTCCCTCCATCACTCTGTAACCTCCTCCAGCGCAATAAATCCGCATAGTATGCTTCCGGGTGTTGTCTCTTACAAATCTTTGATTTAGATTGTCCCTTCCCCTCCCCACAATCTTGATTGGTGGTCATGCCTTTATCTGCCTAGGCCTAAGGTCTAGAGCTTTTCCTAAAACTCTCAATTCTCCTCCTTTAAATTGCATTCTAATTCCAATGTCTTTGATCAAACCTTTTGTCACTCTGGACAGCGAAGAAGGTTACCTCAGAGTACAACAGGATCTTGATCAGATGGGCCAATATGTTGAAGAGTGGCAGATGGAGTTTAGTTTAGATAAATGTGAAGTGCTGCATTTTGGGAAGGCAAATCTTAGTAGGACTTCTACACTTAATGGTAAGGTCATAAGGAATGTTATTGAACAAAGAGACCTTGGAGTGCAGGTTCATAGCTTCTTGAAAGTAAAGTCGCAGGTAGATAGGATAGTGAAAAAGGCATTTGGAACACTTTTCTTTATTGGTCAGAGTATTGAGGACAGGAGTTGGGAGGTCATGTTGCGGCTGTACAGGACATTGGTTAGGCCACTTTTAGAATATTGCGTGCAATTCTGGTCTCCTTCCTATCGGAAGGATGTTGTGAAACATGAAAGGGTTCAGAAAAGATTTACAAGAATGTCAGAGGCTGAGGGGTGACCTTATAGAGGTTTATAAAATCACGAGGAGCATGGATAGGGTAAATAGACAAGGTCTTTTCCCGGGGGTTGGGTGAGTCCAGAACTAGAGAGCATAGGTTTAGGGTGAGGGGGGAAAGATATAAGAGACCTAAGGGCAACTTTTTCACACAGAGAGTGGTGCATGTATGGAATGGAACTGCCAGAGGAACTGGTGGAGACTGGTACAATTGCAACATTTAAAAGGCATCTGGATGGGTAAATGAATAGGAAGGGTTTGGAGGGATATGGGCCGGGTGCTGGCAGGTGGGACTAGATTGGGTTGGATATCTGGTCAGCATGGACGAGTTGGACTGAAGGGTCTGTTTCCGTGTTGTACATCTCTATGACTCTGTGACTCTTCCTAATATCTCCCTGTATGGCTTAGTGTCAGATTGTGCCTGATAATATTCCTTTGGAACTCCTTAACTGTGTTAAATTGCATAAGCTCAAAACTGGAAATCAAAATCAGGCAACTTCTAAGATGGGTGGTGGTTTTGAACAAAGCTGCCAAGTCAAAAAATCTACTGCTCTTTTCTATGGTGGGTCAGTAGGGAAAAGACTCACTTCAAATTTGTCTGACAATCCCCGATTAAAATAGATATCCATTCTGTGATTCAGAACCAGTAAAAGTGGAGGAAATGTGTGACTTTTCATAAACGTTTGGCAACACTGTCATTTTTTTTCTTAAATTTGAAAAGGAAATTTATGAATTTATACCACTTATAAAAAAGAGCAAAGGCAATTCTTGGACAATAAGAAATACTGATCTATGTGTCTGGTGACCGGTGCCAACAGGAAGGCTTGTTTTTAAAGAAGTGAAGTCATATGGCCTAGAACACTGAAGCAGCCAGAAAGTCAAGCAGAAGAATTGTAGAAGAGTTCAGAAGGTTCCAGAATGAAGATTGCACTGTTAGAACTCTGTTTACATGGAAGCTGCAGAAAATCAGTTAAGTCCTTGAAGCAAAGAGACTGGAATTCTGTTTGGAAATATTGTGTGGAATGGGGACCCACTATCAGTGTAGACTAGATAATAAATCAGTAAGGTCATCTCGATTGTATCAATGGTTCCATGTGCAATTTATTGTTTGTATAGAGTATAAATTGCCTGTTATTTACAATTGTTATGCAATTATTCTGAGTTATGTTAAAGTAAAAGTTACTAAAAGTGAAGCCTTGATGGTAGTTTCTTCATTTGGTGTGTTGTCCAATAAAAAAGTTATTTTGCTTTACAGGTCCCTATGTAAAACCTCTCACTGTGGGTCTTTATGTTCAATGTTATCTGATTTAATTTAATTTAGTTTTACTATTCCTCACTAAACTGTATCCTAGCCTGCTCTCCTGCTCTTATATCTTTCCACTTAAGGTCTTGCTTTTGTTATGTGGAAGAACAACCCTGGATATGTTTAAAATCAACGAGGCGAAAGTGAGGACTGCAGATGCTGGAGATCAGAGTCAAGAATGTAGTGGTGGAAAGCCACAGCAGATCAGGCAGCATCCGATGAGCAGGACAATCGACATTTCGGGCAAAAGCCCTTCATCAGCCTTCCTGATGAAGGGCTTTTGCCCGAAACGTCGACTTTCCTGCTCTTCGGATGCTGCCTGACCCGCTGTGCTTTTCCAGCACCACTCTCGTGACCCTGTATGCGTTGAAGTCTACAATTTATTGTTGACAATGTTAGCAAGATGAAAGTTTAATGTGACCAATAGAGATTTCCTTGTTTTCCACTTTCACTGAAGTGGCGAAATAGGCAAATATTAAATTTTGCATTATTGAATATAAATACAAAATAGCTCTTCATTTTTGTAATGTTTGATCTAAAAGACTCAGTCCATGGCTACACTAACTTTTGAATCTACAAGGTTCCAGGTTCAAGTCTCACTTTGTAATAAGTGAGCAGAAAAATCAAGAGATACTGTAGGACAGCATTGAGGGTGCACTACACTGTTGAAGGGGTCTTCTTTCAGTTGAGACATTAAAAGTGAGGTTTCATTTGAACACTGGGATAGATGTAAAAGCTCCCATGGAACTCTTCAAAGGAGAATTATATCCAAGCAATGGTTACTTCTCACTCAACAAATCAACATCAAACTTTCTGATCAATATCCCATTGTTGTTTGTGGGAATTGGCTGTGACATTGGCTGTTGCATTTCTCACATCAAAATGTTAACTCGACTTTAGGAGTAGACAAAGGCTGAATAGGGGCAGATTTCCCTGTAACATCAGAGGCTGAGGGGTGATCTTATAGAGGTTTACAAAATCATGAGGGGCATGGATAGGATAAATAGGCAAGGTGGGGAAGTCCAGAACTAGAGGGCATAGGTTTAGGGTGATTGGGGAAGGATATCAAAGGCACCTAAGAGGCAACTTCTTCATGCAGAGGATGGTACGTGTATGGAATGAACTGCCAGAGGAAGTGGTGGAGGTTGGTATAATTACAGCATTGAAAAGGCATCTGGATGGGTATATGAATAGGAAGATAGGGATATGCGCCAAGTGCTGGCAAATGGGACTAGATTAGTTTAGAATATCTGGTCCACATGGATGAGTTGGACTGAAGAGTCTGTTTCTGTGCTGTACATTTCTATGACTCAAGACTCTAAGTAACACATTGAATGTCAAGCAATTTGAGACATCCAGTGGTTGTACAATATGCTACATAAATACATGTTTTTGTCTCTAAGAACTAAAGGACTCTAATCTCAAATTATAGAATTACATTGACTAAGTGATAATGTCAACCTGCATTTATATAGCATCTTTAACATGGAATACTGCTGGAAGGAGCTTCACGGAAGTATAATCAAACATTACTTGGTACAAATGTGAAAATGTACACATTAGGTTCAGGCTTTAAAAACCTGAACAAGAAGATTAATTTCAAATATGAACTTTATAAAAATAAATAGTGGGGCAGAGTGGGGGAGGGGGGGGTGGTGGGGCGGGGTGGGAGGTGGAGGAATGCAGTGAGTGGTAGAGAGGTCTTAGAATTCCAAACCATGGGATGTAGACAGTTGAAGGAAGGGTTAATGATAATGGGGCAGGAGAAACAATCTAATAAAGAAGTCTGAATCGAAGAGAGGCAGTTGTTGAATGGATGGGGAACGATAATAGAGAGGGACCAAGTCAGGAAAGGATTTAAGTATAAGAAGTTTTTAAAAAATATATTTGAGTTGGGGTGACTTGGAGCTGATATAGGCCACTATGCATAGCTGGAAAAATTGAACTTTATGCATGGTGATGGATGGACAGTGGTCATCAATAGGACAGTGAGTTTGGAGAGAAGAAAGACTGGGTTTCAGAAAGCGATGGGCTGACAGGGATGCTGAGATTGGTGATGTTACCAAGAGGGGGAACGACTGTCGTTGTGCTGAAGGGGATATGGGTCAGCATCCCACTTGGAATCAACTGACACTATTTGACTGGTTGAACGGAAAGAATGGGAATGGGATGGATTCAGTAATGAGGTGAAAGGGTGCATGATGGAGGCAGAAGGTGATGGCTTTGTTCTTTTTCAACAATTGATTGCGCCTATGTTGGATTTACTCTCTGACAACATAGAAACAGTGAAGCAAATGAGAGAAGTAGTCATCAGATAGAGCTGAATATTGCCAGTGAGTGTGGGACCTGACCTCATTGTGTCATCAGGGGCAGTGCTTACAGAAGGAAGAGATATAATATGAAGGTGCACCATTATGATGCCTTTAGTAGCAATTATTTAATTTTACTTTATATAATGTTCCATTTTACACACAGGAAAAGTACAATGGTACAAAAGTGCAATTTAAAGACACTCTGCAACACTGCCAGGGCCCAGATGAAATCAACACTTATTCTGAAGCCCATTGTGTCGAAAAACTATGTATGGTGCTCGACTCTGTGCCTGACCCCCAAGGTGATGTAGAGCGTTAGTTATATTTTAAAAAACTTTATCTACGAAACAGTCCTTTTCCACTGGCCTCAATGAAATATGGGAGACACAGGGAATTTGTTTTTGTACCTAACCCAGCCAGCTAGCAATGAGATACAAGTCTGAGAATGTACGTTTTTGAACATCAAGGAAATGGCACCACCTACACTAAAGAAAGAACTGTCGGTTCCCGGGAAAATGAATCATTTTTGACACCGCTGTCACTCGTGGACAAATAGCATAATAAAGAAACAGAGAGCTGAGATGAAAGTACAGCAGCAGGGCAGAGAACAAAAGGGCAAAACTCACCAAATCAGAAATATATCACAGGACATAACTGATAGTTTAGAAGTGAAGAAATATTGGTTCGCGAACACTGCAGAAAAGGTGCTTCGAGGTCATATAAAGACGTGACAATTGCCCAATAGATTGAACGTGGGCCTGTGAAAATGTGGGTTGATTCTGGATATCTGACAAACCTTACTGTTGAGCGCAGCTTCAAGGATTAGTGAGTTATGAGAAGATTTGTAGCTCAGGTTGAGATTCTGAGTGTAGGTTTGGTCACTGAGCTGGAAGGTTCATTTTCAGACGTTTCATCACCATACTTGGTGACATCATTAGTGAGCCTCCAGTTGAAACACTGGTGATATGGCTCGCTTTCTGTTTATGTGTTAGGTTTCCTTGATTGGTGATGTTATTTCCTGTGGTGATGTCATTTCCTGTTCTTTTTCTCAGATGATGGTAAATGGGATCCAAGTCAATGTGTTTGTTCTTTTTTAGATTACTTACAGTGTGGAACAGGCCCTTCAGCCCAACAAGTCCACACCGACCCTCCGAACAGCAACCCACCCAGACCCATTCCCCTACGCCTAACACTACGGGCAATTTAGCATGGCCAATTCACCTAATGTGCACATCTTTTCGACTGTGGGAGGAAACCGGAGCACCCGGACAAAACCCACGCAGACACAGGGGAGAATGTGCAAACTCCACACAGACAGTCGCCCAAGGTGGGAATTTAACCCCAGGTTAACCACTGTGCCACCGTGCCGCATTGTCACAGTGAGGCACTCACCAGAATGTGCTCCAGATTGGAATGTTAAAATACCCACCAAGGGGTCTGCACTTGAGCTGGTGGCGTTTTGTGGTAGACCCAAGGGTTTAGCTTGTGCTTCCTCTGTGGAGTCTGTGGCTTCTTCCACGCGGTAGTTGGGGGTGGAGCCCTAAAGGGCTGGTCTCTTTAGGGCAGAGACACTGTGGGGCCTGCTCATATCTGCATAAGACTAGAGAGGGAATCAGTTATGAAAGAGGAGAAGAAACATGGGCATGCTAAGAATATATTCAGAGTGACACTAATTGGATAACAGTTCAGCACCTGGCAAGGAATCTTACTCAATAAAGGTAAAATACTGCAGATGCTGGAAAGCTGATACACACACAGAGAATGCCAGAGAATTTCACCAGGTCTGACAGTATCCATTTTGTCATTTACCCCACTGGGCCTCTACATCATCTGTCCCCTTGCTATTCCACCCCCTCTGTCAACTTATTAAAAAATTCTAACGCCTTTCAGTTCCAAAGCAGCCCCCTACTGGTCTTGAAACATCAACTCTGTTTCTCTCTGCTCAGATATTGCTGAGTTACTCCAGCATCCTCACTGAATCTTACTTGGAGTTGGAGGTAGGTCTTGGCAATGCCACATGAATGGTTACAGGTCTTTCCCATTAAGGCTTCGAGGCAGTGAGCTGACAAATGTAGGTATTCCAAAACCTTTCTTGGCTCTCTCTGTCTCACAGTGAGTTGTACTCCCCTGGAATGAGCAAAGGGGAGGGATTGAGTGAGATGGACATGGGCACTGGTATTAGTGCAGAACAGTGGACAGGTACAGAGCTGTCTTGAGTGAGAGTTGAAAGCGCAGTGTTCATGCAGGGATAACAGACCAGAGGTGTGGACTGGTGGAGAGAGTTTGGGTGAAGATGTTTTATACAATAGTGACTATGATAGACCATGAGACTTAGGGGTGAGTTGTGTTGGGCAGTGGCAAAGTTAGAGTGAGTGTGAGGTAACAGAGACATAGTGACACTTACCCTTGCAGAGTGAAGAAGGTCATTAACCCTCTTACAGCATTGCTGAGCAGTTCTCCGGACAGTGGACTCCACACTAGAGTCCCAGCTGGTGAATTTGGAGTGGGCTGGCTGGCTCTGGGGCTGCGGTCTTCTCTGGCTCTCCTGAGGAACAAGGACAGATTTCCACTCTATCATCTCGCCCACCATGCTGTCCAAGTTCCTGTCAGCAAAGCTTGGTGACAACCTGTCTCTATTGACCATCTCTGGGGCAAATCTGCACACACTGAAAATGGCACCATGATGGGAAATCCAGAAGAACATCCACATCTCATCAGTGCGAGATAGAGTGAGAGTAGTGCTATGGAGGTGTGGTGTACATTTAATCAGCTGAACACCTTTAACATTGCATTGGAAAACCAGTTAGGGTTCACAGAGAGAGAAAAACTCCTTCACATAACTCCCCAAAATTGACACTTAGCCAAAGTTTGGGAAAATGTAATCCAATGTGTGCAAGACAGTGGGTGAGAGGCAGAACTTGTTTTCCTGTTGCTCTTCACCTAATATGGATTCTCGGCCTTAACTCACCCCAGTGCTTAGATTGGATAATTCTGCTACTCTACCTGGCCAGCAGATTTATGGGCCCACACCAGGTCCATGACTAAGGGAGCATAGTTTTTAATGGTACAAGTGTTAGGAACTGGCACACATGATAGTCTCCCAAACACCAAGACAAACAAGTGTCAGTATAAAAACACTTGGGAAGTACATATGGAAGAATAATAACTTCCATGAAGAACTGAGAACTGCTGAGTTGAAAAAAAACTGTATATATTTTGTTAATTGCCTGGGGCCTGCAGCTGCAGCACATCCTGCCTAAGGTGTAATGTCTTTAAGCATCTCAGCACTATCCAGCTCCCATGCCACCTGTGCTGCCACATGCCAATGACAAATGCATGCAATTTCACATCTGCCTACATAGCTTCCCAACGTATGTGATTTCACCGACTGCAACTTTTTCACAGTTTATTGCTGAACCCAGCATCTCTGTGAGAGGTATCATCGTTTAGTAACTATCACAAAACATTTATGCTGCCCATAATAATGCACTGAAAGATACAATGAGAGATACGTTCCTCAAATTCCCAGGCAAAGTTGGCAATGCACTACAGGCAAACTACTCCAGACAGTATTTCACCCAAGTAAACATTTCTCCTATGAAGACGGTCAGTGCCATTCGGCTTTTCAGCTGTGCATCAGTATAACTGACCTCATGTGTTCTTAACAGTTCCAGGAGCATCCACAGCTGGTTATCCCTCTGTACTCCACCAATGCTAAAACTAGTTGTAACACTTCTGTCAGCAAGCAAATCTTTCTTTAGATTACTCATTCACAAGATGAGGGCTTTCATGGGATCTAAGCATCATTGGCTAGGCCAGCATTTATTGCTCATCCCTAGTTGCTCAGAGGGAAGTTAAGTACCAGTCATATTGCTGTCAGACTAGAATCACATATCAGATAATCCTATTTCTCGATTTTTATTGAATTCAAATTCCACCATCTGCCACGGTGGGATTTGAACCCAGGTCCCCAGAACATTACCTGGGTTGCTGGATTAACAGTCCAGCAATAATACCACGAGGCCATCACCTCCCTTATTCATTTTAGTGTGTGCCGAGGGTAGATAACAGGACTTCTTGAACCATTGTAGTCTGTGTAGTGTAGCGATGCCCAGAGTGCTGTTAGGGAGGGAGCTCCAGGATATTGACCCAGTGACATTGAAAGAACAATGTTATTATACAGTATCTGGATGATTATATGGCTTCTGGAGGAATTTTCAGTTGCTGGTGTTCTCATGTCTCTGTTGCCCCTGTCATAGAATCATAGAGTCTTACAGCACAGAAACACAGACCCTTCGGTTCAACCATAATCCCAAACTAAACTAGCTGCACCTGGCCCATATCCCTCTAAACATTGCTTATTTGTGTATCTATCCTTGTCCTTCTAAGTGACAGAAAGTGTGTTTGGTAGGTGTCCATCAAAAAATATATGGAGGGTTCTTGTAATGCATCTTGCATATGGCACCCACTGTAGTCACTGTGGTGAAAGAGAATGTTTAAGGTACTGAACAAGTGAGTTTTGATTCTGGTGGTGTTCACCTCCTTGAGTGCTGTTGGAACCATTGCCATCCAGGCAAATGGAAGGTGTTCCATTACAGTCCTGACTTGTGCCTTGCTGCATGAGATCCACCCACAAGAATAGGGATTTTATTGGCTCACTGAAAGGTTATGGATTTTACTGCTGCAACTGTCAGATAGCAGGGAGGAACACTCCGGAAGCAGTTACATTCTAAACCTCCGTCCACTGTGAGAGTATTGTAAATCACTGCTCATTATATGCCATATGGAAGTCCTTCAGCTGAAGTAATAAGGAATCACCTCACAGTCTGTCCATCTTCAGTCCTTCGCAAAACAACTTGTTGTTGACAAATTGCACTGTGGAACCAAGCTGCATTTTCTTTTCCTGGTCAAAAAAGGGAAATTATCAATTTTACAGAAAAAATAATGTTCCTTCTGCAAAGTACAGACAAATCAAGCAAATCTTTGAATTAGACATTGTTTCCTCCTCCCTAAGTCATTAGTGTACTTAATTAGAGCAGAAAAGCATTCTGATAGAACCTGAAAGGAATCATTAAATCCCACTGTTGCTGTGATGTCTCATTACTCTGGCAAGGAGCTGTATCATGTTCCCAATTACAAATTATAAAAAGGAGAACTATCACTTGACTAGTTCAAAGCTTTCATGGCTTTTTCAAGCCATTTTGATACTTTAGTTTCTTTCTTCTCCTCTCTCTATCCTGTTTGTCCAGGAGAGTAGCAGCTGGCTCCTTCAGGATTCAGGGCATGTTGTTAAAGCTTTTGCCCCAGCTGGTTTTATGGCACTGAACCTGCGACATTCATTAATTTTCCTTCCAATCCAGCTCAGGATACGGGTTAGCAGCTAATATACATTCGGTAGATATGCATTAGCTGTGGGCTGATCATTGCACTTAGTTCAGTTTTTCTTTATCAGCCATTTCAAAATCATCCTCAGAAGAATGAAATATATGTCTCATCAGCGGCAAACAACAACATGCATTTGCATAGCGCTGTTGACATAACAAAATGTTGAAAGGTTCTTTCTCAGCGTGTATCACAGGGTTTGGTCCTGTGCATGTAAGCATAATCCATTAAAAGTGAATTCTTTGCATGTGTCTGGGATTGAAAGGCTCATCTGTGACTCACTTCCAGCTGTTCGGCATGTATACATAGAGGACACATAGATCATAGGGGAAACTTTGCTTCAGTTTGATGGATTGTGGCATGTGTCTGATTTTGTTTTAATTTCTGCACATATGCATGTCTCAATGTCAGCTCCTTTACAGGACAGACAATGTAAAAGTCAATCAACTCAACCTTGTGCCATGTGGCTCATGAATTTCTTTCCATGTCAGTATCCATACCTGCATTGAACACATGGGCTAACAGGGATCTTTTCTTTCCTGCTCATGTGTGTCTCTTGCATAATCTGGATACCAGTGTCAGCCCTGACATGGCATGCCCTGACAAATCATGTTCCTAAAAAGGTCAAATCACTTTTCGTTTTGTCTGCACCTTAGTTTAACGTAGTGACAAGCTGAAACCTCAGGCATCCCTGCAATTGTCATTGAGGCAGTTAACTCCAGCTAACGGTCAATTCATCTTTATAGAGCTATTTTTGTGTATCCCATCATTCATTGCCTAGTGGGTTTAGCTCATGTTAACAAGATCAGAATATCTAACATCAATAAGCTGCTTTCCTCCTCACAGTCTGTCATTGCGGAAACCTTTCACTGAATTTCATACATCAGGAGCTTCCAGGCATGTGATATTAAAGAGGATACGGTGAGAGCATTGAATGACCCAGATCCTCAATCACAACGAAAACACCAACAGGCATTCAATACAACACTTCCATTACGGTTTTCGATAAGGTTTTAAGATGTCCTGGTGGTCCAATATCGAGGTGGGAGCAGGTGCTTCAGTGACCCTTGAGACAGGCTATTTATTTCATGGGGCCCATCATGGCCAGGTCTAACCCTTTCTCAAAACAAACTTTTACCGTGAGCACTGTCCAGTGGAAGTCAGCCAATAGTAGCTGAGGGCAGCAGTACTGTAATTGACTTCCTTCTGTAAGTTTTCCAATGGCCACTTATCCCGATCACTCCTTCGGATCATAAAAACACAAGAAGCAGCAGACTTGTGTTTAATATAGTGTTTAATATGCCTACTCTGCAATTTCATATCATCATGTCTGATATTCTACCTCATTTTTCTTATCATTTTCATTTCCCTTGATTTTCCAAGTGATTGGAGATTTATCTAATCCAGCCTTAAATATGTTATCGACAAAGAAACGTCAGCCACTCTCTGGGACTAGACAATTGTGAAGTTTCACCACCATCTGAGAGAAATGATTTAACTTCATCTCAGTCTTAAGTAGTTGACCCCTTATCCTGAGACTGTGCTCCCATATTCTAGATTCCTCTCAGTAGAAACAACCTCTCATTGTAAGAGTTACCCTGTCAACCCCTTTCAGAATCTTGTGATGGATCACTTCTCATTTGTTTCTAAGTCTCAAAGAATATAGGCTCAATTTAATCAACCTCTCATCGTAAGACAACACTTTTATCAGGACAGTGAGAATCAAATGTCGGGTGTCCTTGGTCTAAGCAGTCCAATACAATCTTGCACAATGTCTTCACCCAATAAGCCATCCCTTCGAGAGATATTTTGAAACAGACTGAATGAATTCCTTAAAGTAGTGTTTTCATTTTATGTACTCTAAACTTGCAGTGTTCAATAAGTCAAGGTATAATGTAATGACCATTGTGTAGAAAAGGGTCAATCCATAACTTTCCTTGTAATTGGTGGGATTTTGTGTCAAACTGTGTAAGTGTTGTTCATCCAACAAAGGAATCTGTGCATCGCATGGTGAGATTGAGTTTCAGGTACTGTTTATGTCATACATCCACTGGAATATCAACCCCCTCATATCTACCCCAGTCTCAGTTGAGCTTGTTAACTGTAACTAGGAGTGGTGATAGTAGATGTCTCAATAGGTCTTAGTGTCCAGGCTACAGAAAGAAATAATCAGTCCAGATTTATTCTTCTGAATGCTGGAGGGCACGATAGAATAATCTGGACTGTCCCTTGAAGAATGATGGTTTGAGCTAGGTACTGGAGAAAGAGGGAAAACTTTGAAAGTGCAGGAAGAGTAGCTACCTTCAGAAAAGAAAAAAAACTACATAAATATGCATCTATTTCAAGCAGTGAAACCCTCAAATATTTTCATGGTTCTTGTGCATCCTGAATCATCTTGTGATATTAGCTGTGTCTCCCACAGGCTGTGTCCTTTGAGATCTTGCAGGACACAATGTGTTTCCACTGGGATTGTGATGCCGGAGGAGCCAGGACTGTTTTGCTAAAAAAAACCTGACAAATATTAGAAGCTGTTTATTTACACTTTATTTCATTTCATTGCCTTGCCATTACCCAGAATTCCCTGTGTGTTATGTTTTCACTAAAAACAATATTGAGCACAAACATTCCCACCAAATATCAGAGTCTCCTTGGGGAGTGAGCACAGTTATCGTTAATGAGGGGCTTTCATCCTCATGCTCCCGGCTTCCTCTCACTGACAGGTTGTTACTGAGTTTCATTCCAACTGGGACCTAGGAAACAGCAACAACATACACAGCCTAGACTTCAACTCTCCCAGCTACCTTCTGGCTGAGAGTATGTTCCCACAACCAAGCTCGATCTCTTGGCCCACCCACCCCCCACCATCCAAATCTCGCTAACAGCCATTTTCCTGCAGGGGTCAAAGATAGGAAGCCTGAATGCTTCTTCCCCTTCCTTACTTAGGGGCAGGAGTTTATTACACATCAGTTCTGATAACATGATAAGCAACAGGAGCAGGGCTAGACCATATGGCGCATTAAGCCTGCTCCACCATTCAATAAGGTCACTGTTGATCTCTTCATGGACTCAGCTCCACTTATCTGCTCACTCACCATAACACTTAATTCCTTTACTGTACAAAACCTATCTTTGCCTTAAAAACATTCAATAAGATGACCTCAGCTACTTCACTGGGCAGGGAATTCCACAGCTTGACAACCTTTTGGGTGAAGAATTTCCTTCTCAACTCAGTCCTAAATCTGCTCCCCCTTATTTGAGGCTATGCCCTTGATGCATCCACGATTATAATAGGAATATAATGTTATATTATGCAGAGAGGTATGTCATAAGAGGCTGACACAAGGATATATAACACTGATGAGACGAGGGCCTCACATTGCACACCTCACTCAGTAGAAGCTAGTAAATCACTGACTTGGGTTTATCGACCTTGGAAGACTGCAATTGAGAAATAGAGATACCTGCACTGGATGACACACTAAACACGAGCGAACGAGACACTGGCTGTCTTGGAAGGCTGGCCTATACCCATTCTTCGCTGACAAGGGCACTGATCAGGAACAATGGCTACCTATTTTCAGGGAATAAAGATTTCAGCATGTAAGATTGCTGCAGCCATTGAACATGGCATCAGGAACTGCAGACATGATGGACTGATTGGCATTTTTCAGCAACGTAACAATTCAGTGAAGGTCTTGGATAAACTGGTGCAATGTTTAAAAGGCAATCAGCCATCTATGATCCTCATTGTTATTTTACCTATTGCTGTTTGTCCGCAGCTCCTGTCTCTCACTGAGCTGGCCTGTGTGCTTTTCCCCTCTGGTAGTGGGGAATGTTTTCACAGGTCGCAGTTGATGTTTAGCTTATTCAGACAGCAGGGCCTCCTGATGGCGACTTTAATTAACATACTCCACAGCAGGACGGTTGGGAGTGAGGGGCTGCTGGGCACGCTCCAACCAGCCTTAGCTGTTGCTGTAGTCTGTCCTCCAGGCTGCATCCCAGCTGTAAGCAGCCCTGTGCTGATGGCCTTTAACCACCATCTGTAAACAGAGAGATCTCTCTGTAACAGAGCAGTCATTGAGAAAGAAAAGACTACTTTGGCCCTCTTGGAAGTTAGGTCTTAGGGTTTTACTGGAGTTATTTTAGTGAATTTTCTGGTGGCTGTGGTATGTGGGATAATGGAAAAACACCAGATCCAGCCAGATCCATGCCTGTTGCAAAGGACCTAGAGCCTCAGTTATTCAGTTTGTTTTTGTTTTACACCATTTCTCAGTTTGGTATATACTGAATAAAGTATTTTGCAGCAAAGTATCACTCTGTCTTGTGATCAGCTGACCTAATTTCTTTCTGTAGTTATCAGATTCACCTAATCAATGACACTGAAGTGTCACTTCAGTGACATAGTGAAAGTGGATGTCGATCATTACCAGTTCGTTGTAATTCTTCTTTCTTTCATTTATAAACATTAAGAATTCTTCACTGGTTGTAAAATTCTTTTGGACATCCTAAAGTCGTGAAAAGCATCATACAAGTGGAGACCTTCTTCTCCTGCGTTTATGTTTTTCCCAAGCACCTCTCATAGCTGTCTGATAAGCAACTAAACCAATCCCGGAAATCTGAAATGCTAGCAGAAAATTCTTGGAAACCCTCACCATGTCAGTCAGCATTTGTGGATGGAAAGACAGCATTAATGCTTGGATTAGATTTTAACTCACTTAAAAACCCCATTCATTTATAGTCAGGGTTAAAATCAGGCCGAATGTTTCAGATCAATGACCTTTCAACCCAAGTGGAAAATCATGGAGATGTAACAGCAAATCTGAGGAGCGAGAAAGGGTAGGCAGCAAATTAACAAAAAGGAATGGATTTTGATACAGTGGAAGCAAGAGAGATTAGATAACAAAAATATATGATGTCACAAGATAAAGGCTATGGTAATTGTCCGAGTAAAGAAATGAAAAATTGGTCTCTCTGTTGGGCAATGTTTGGGGTGCTTTAATTTTTTTAAGTTTACTCAAAGGTATGAACGTCACTGCAAAGCCAGGATTCATTGCCCATCCCTCTGACAGTCATTACGAGTCACTCACATTGCTGTAAGTTTGGAGTCAAATATAGGCCAAACCAGTATAGAACAGTATATTCCCTTCAGAAAAAAACTTTAGTGAACATGCTGGGTTTTGAAAATAATCTGGTAGATTCATCGTCACCATTACTTAGACTGATTTTATTTAATAAACTGGATTTAATGGTGTGATTTGAACTCATATCTCCAGATCATGGCTCCAACTTTCTGGATGACAAGACCATGAATGCAAACACTTTTCTATCAAATGCCCTATGACTATCACAATCACCAGATAGATTGGAATCTTGGTCCCATTTTAGAGAAATTTAAGTGCTATGCTTGGAATTTCCCTTTGATGGTTCCTATGGTACTCGATACAAACATACAAACTAACAGCAGGAATAGGCTAATTGACCCATCAAGTTCCACCTGTTCCACCAATCAACATGAACATAGTTCATTCTCAGTCTTAACATCTTGTCTCTCCCCACACCCTTTGACATCTTTTGGCTCCAGAAATCTATTTCTTTCTTAAATATATACAGTGAATTACCCTCCACTGCCTTATATTGTATAGAATTCCATAGTTTCACTACTGTCTGGGTGAAAAATTTCTCATTGCAGTTCAAACTGCTCTGCTACATAACCTGAGACTGTCACCCCTTGTTCTAGAGTGTGAAGTCAGGGGAAACATCATTGCTGCATCGAGTTAATCCAGCTCTGTCAGAGTTTCATACATTTCTATGAAATCCCATTTCATTTTTTTAAACTCCATTGGAATACAAGTCCATCTGACACAATCTCTCCTCATACAACAAACCATCCTCGGAATCTATCTGGTGAGCCTGCATTGCACTCTCTCTACGTCAACTGTATATTTTCTTTGGTCAAGACACCAAAACTGCACACAATAATCCAGGTGTGACCTCACCAAGGCCCTCTAAAGCTGCAGTAAGACCTCATTGTTCCTTGCTCAACTCTTGCAATGGAGGCCAATATATCTTTTACCTTTCTAACAGCTTGCTGCACATGATGCTTCCTTTCAGTGACCACCTCACAATGACACCCAGGTCCCTTTGTACATGAAGATTTCCCAGACTATCGCAAATTATGTAATTACATAATATTCTAGTCTAAGTCGGCTCAAAACCTGTTTACACCTTCTGCACAACTCACAATCCAACCAACATTTGTGTTGTCAACAAACTTGGAAATGTTACATTTGATTCCGTCATCCAAATTATTGATATAGATACCCCACTTGTCATTGCCTTCCAACCTGAAAATGATCCATTTATTCTCACTCACTGTTTCCTGTCTCCTAAACAATTTTCAATCCATGTCAGTATATTACCAGCAATCTCATGGACTTTGATTTTGCACACTAACTTCTATGTGGGATTCTATCAAAAGCTTTTTGAAAATCCAAATATGCCACATCCACTGTTTCTCCTTCATCTGTTCTACTAATTATGTCTTCGAAGATTCCAGCAGGTTTGTTAAACACAATTTCATTTTCATAGATCCATGTTGTTTTTTGATAACTCTGTTGATAAGCAGCCTGTTATCACATTTTTTATGTTAGAGTCCTGCATTTTTCCGGCTACTGAAGTTTGGCTAACTGGTCTGTAATTCCCAGTTTGCTACCTCCTTTTTTTAAATTATGTGTTTACATCTGTCACCCTCTAATTTATGGACTGTTCAGAATGTACAGAGTATTGGAAGATGAATACCAATGCATTATTCCCATGACCATTTCCATGCTTCAATACCATGGGATTTTGATTATCAGGCCCTGAGGAGCTTTCCAGCACTATTTTATAACTAATACCAATCTCCTTTAATTCCTCTTTCCCAGTAGATTCTTGCTTTTTTCCGAGCATATCTGGATAATTATTTTTTTGTCTTCTTCTGTGAAAATAAAGCTCAAGTTCAATTGTCCAAATATTTCATTGCTCTCATTATCAATTTTTTGCATCAGTATTTACTGTGGAAAAGGACATGGAAGATATAGAATGTAAAGAAATAGATGGTGACATCTTGAAAAATGTCCATCTTACAGAGGAGGAAATGCTGGATGTCTTGAAATGCATAAAAGTGGATAAATCAAGTGTATTCTGGAATTCTGGGGGAAGCTAGGGAAGTGATTGCTGGGCCTCTTGCTGAGCTATTTGTATCATCGATAGTCACAGGTGAGGTGCTGGAAGTCTGGAGGTTGGCTAACGTGGTGCCACTGTTTACGAAAGGTAGTAAGGACAAGCCAGGGAACTATAGCCCAGTGAGCCTGACGTTAGTGGTGGGCAAGTTGTTGGAGGGAATCCTGAGGGACAGGATGTACATGTATTTGGAAAGGCAAGGACTGACTAGAGATAGTCAACATGGCTTTATGCATGGGAAATCTTGTCTCACAAACTTGATTAAGTTTTTTGAAGAAGTAACAAAGAGGATTGAAGAAATGAACTATATGGACTTCAGTAAGACATTCGACAAGGTTCCCTAAGGGAGACTCGTTAAAAAAGGTTAGATCTCATGGAGGGAGAACTAGCCATTTGGATACAGGACTGGCTCAAAAGTAGAAGACAGAGGGTGATTTAGATTAGATTAGATTAGATTACTTACAGTGTGGAAACAGGCCCTTCGGCCCAACAAGTCCACACCGCCCCGCCGAAGCGCAACCCACCCATACCCCTACGTCTACCCCTTACCTAACACTACGGGCAATTTATCATGGCCAATTCACCTAACCTGCACATCTTTGTGACTGTGGGAGGAAACCGGAGCACCCGGAGGAAACCCACGCAGACACAGGGAGAACGTGCAAACTCCACACAGTCAGTCGCCTGAGGCGGGAATTGAACCCGGGTCTCTGGAGCTGTGAGGCAGCAGTGCTAACCACTGTGCCACCGTGCCGCCCAGAGGGTGATTTGTGGATGGTTGTTTTTCAGACTGGAGGCCTGTGACCAGTGGAATACCAGAAGGATCGGTGCTGGGTCCACTACTTTTCATCATTTATATAAATGATTTGGATGTGAGCATAAGAGGTATAGTTAATAAGTTTGCAGGTGACACCAAACTTGGAGGTATATAGGACAGCAAAGAAGGTTACCTCAGATTATAACGGGATCTTGATCAGATGAGACAATGGGCTAAGAAGTGGCAGATGGAGATTAATTTAGATAAACGTGAGGTGTTGCATTTTGGGAAAGCAAATCTTAGCAGGACTTATATACTTAATGGTAAGGCCCTAGGGAATATTGCTGAACAAAGAGATCTTGGAGTGCAGGTTCATAGCTCCTTGAAAGTGGAGTCGCAGATAGACAGAATAGTGAAGAAGGTGTTTGGTATGCTTTCCTTTATTGTTCAGAGTATTGAGTACAGGAGTTGGGAGGTCATGTTGCGGCTGTACAGGACATTGGTTATGCCATTATTGGAATATTGTGTGCAGTTCTGGTCTCCTTCCTATCGGAAAGATGTTGTGAAACTTGAAAAGGTTCAGAAAAGATTCACAAGGATGTTGCCAGGGTTGGAGGATTTGAGCTATAGGGAGAGGCTGAACAGGCTGGGGCTGTTTTCCCTGGAGCGTCGGAGGTTGAGGGATGACCTTATAGAGGGTTACAAAATATTGAATGGCATGGACAAGGTAAATAGACAAAGTCTGTTCCCTGGGGTGGTGAGAGAGGAAAGATATAAAAGAGACCTAAGGGCAACTTTTTCATGTGGAGGATGGAACGTGTATGGAGTGAGCTGCCAGAGGAAGTGGTGGAGCCTGGTACAATTGCAACATTTAAAAGGCATCTGGATGGATGTATGAATAGGAAGGGTTTGGAGTGATATGGGCCAGGTGCTGGCAGGTGGAACTAGATTGAGTTGGGATAGCTGGTCAGCATGGACAAGTTGGACTGAAGGGTCTGTTTCCGTGCTGTACATCTCTATGACTCTATGACTCTAATTCTGTTGTTTTGGACTGTAAATGGGAATATATTTTGTTTCATTAAACTTTCCTTTTGCATACTTATCCAAGTTCCTACTGTTGTTTCTATGGTCCTTGCAAGTTTATTCTCATACTCTTTATTCCCCCTCATAATCATCCTTTTCAACCTTCTTTGCTGAATTTTAAACTGCTCCCAGTCCTCAGGTTTGCTACTTTTTTCTAGTAACTTTATGTGACTCCTGTTTACAGTCTACACTATACTTCATTCCTTTTTTTGTTGACCATGGTTAAGCCACTTTTCCTGCAATGTTGTTTCACCTGAAATTAAACTACAACTGCTGTAATGTATGTATTCGATACTTAAATATGAACTATTGCCTATCCAATATTATGCTTCATAATTAAATTATTGGGTCTAATGTCACCAATCTCCCTTCAGACCTTTTCTGTATCCTTGTTTAGATTTGGGGCCTGAATTTCAGATTGGACTACTTCACTTTCTATCCCAGTGAAGAATTCCATTGTGTTATGGTTACTTTTCCTGAAGTAATACTTACAAAAAGCTTACTGATAAACTAATTCTCATTGCACAAAACCAAATCTGGGAAAGCTGGTTCCCTAGTTGGTTCCCAATATATGGTCTACAAACTCTTCTTGTCCAGGAATTCATCCATCACAGTATTAATGTAAATGTGGTTTGCCCAGTCTATACTGTGCATACATTAGAATCATGCATGTTCACTGAAGCACCTTGTTAGATGGATCCCTACTGTCCTGCTAACTGCCATCTACTACCTTACCACTATTATACACAGACAATTCCCACTCACATTTTCGACCCTTTGGTGCACCTCAGCTGATTCCACCTCTAGATTTCCGCTATCAATATCCTTTCTCACCAGTGCACTGATTTCATCTTTCACTAACAATGTCAACCCACCTTCTTTTCGAAAGATTGAATATCATTGGATGTTCAGCTTCCATCTTGGGTCACTCTTTAGCCACATCTCTGTACTTGCAATTATTTGCAATCCATTGATGACTATTCATATTGTTAATTCTTCTACCTTACTGTGAATGCTCCGTGTTATTATGTATAGTAACATTATAGTTGTCCTTTTAACATGTTTACATCATTTCTGCATTCCAGCCCTCTTTGTTGTAAGGCTTCGTTTCCTCTGTCTTCCCGTTTTGCTTTCTACAATCCTGACTTCTATTTCCATCTTTGTCTTCCTCACTCTTCTTTCCCCACTCAGATTCTCATCCCCTTGCCATTCCTGTATAAACCCTTCCCCAAAATACTGGTGAATGTTCCTGTGAGGATGTTGAACATAGTCCTGTTGGGTGCACCCAGCTTGGACAGGTTGCATTTTCCCCAGAATTGGTCAAGAATCCAGATTCTAATCTCTTGTACCATTCCTCCAGCCACACATTCAACCAGTCTCTTTTCGAATCTCAACAGCATGTGGTACCAAAATTACTACCTGTGATATCTTTCTTTATAATTTATTTTCTAGCTCCCTACATTCTGCCTGGGATTCTCATCCCTCCTTTCACCTATGCCCTTGGTACAGACATTTCCCATGACCTCTGGTTGTTCTCCCTCACCCTTCAAAATGTCCTGCTCTCATTTGTTTTTCTTTATCTTCCTCCCCTGTGCAGCTGAGCCAGTCCTGGCACCATGGACTTGACTGACTCTGCATTCCCCTGAGGAGCCCCAATGGTATCGAATACAGAAATTAGGTTTGAGAGGGAGATGACCCCAAAAGGTTTCTCACCATCTGCCTGGTTGTCCCGATGCTTTTACACGGTCTTTCCCTTTCCGCCTAAGCATTCCTTCCCTGGATGTAAGTTTGCTCGCTAAGTTGGAAGTTCGTTTTGAAACATTTTGTCACCATATTAGGTAACATCGTCAGTGAGCCACCGGTGAAGCACTGGTGTTTGCAACCCACTTTTTATTTATGTTTTCAGGCTTCCTTGGGTTGGTGATACCATTTTCTGTGGTGGTATCATTCCATGTGGTGATGTCATTTCCTGTTCTTTGTCTCAGAGGGTTGTAAATGGGGTTCAAATTGATGTGTCTGTTGATAGACTGGTTGGAATGCCATGCTTCTTGGAATTCTTGTGCATGTCTCTCTTTGGCTTGTCCTAGGATGAATGTGTTGTCCCAGTCGAAGTGGTGTCCTTCCCCATCTATATGTCAGGATACTAGTTAGAGTGGGTCAAGTCTTTTTGTAACTCGTTGATACTCATGTATCCTGGTGGCTAGTTTTCTGCCTGTTTGTCCAGCTTCCAGCTCAGTGGGAAAACTTACATCCAGAACCTCAACCTGAGCTACAATCCTTCTCAAAATTCATTAATTCATTCCCTGTTCTGCAACCACCTCACTGTATGTTCTATCCATAAAGACTTCATTGATACTCCATAGAGACTTCAGCTGATGTTACAGTATCATGGCTTTCCAGTATGATTTAGATAACAAATATACAGTTTTGAAAGGGACAGGCAATGTATGTACACATTTATCAGTAGCCTCGTATAGGCATTCACTGGACTAGGTAGTCCTACCTGACACTTCAAAGAAAACATCTTTGGCATTACTAGTTAATTATTGCCTATCTTGGAAATTACCTATCAGGGGTGGCATGGTGGCTTTTCAGTTAGCACTGATGCTTCACAGCACCAGGCACCCGGGTTCGATTCCAGCCTCAGGCGATTGTCTGTGGAGACACATTCTCCCTGTGTCTGCATGGGTTTCCTCTGGGTGCTCTGGTTTCCTTCCACAGTACAAAGATGTGCAGGTTAGGTGAATTGGCCATGCTAAATTAGGTGCATTAGTCAGATGGAAATGGGTCTGGGTGGTGTTCAGTGCATTAGTCAGAGGGAAATGGGTCTGGGTAGATTACTCCGGAGGGTCAGTGTGGACATTTTGGGCCAAATGGTCTGTTTCCATACTGTAGGGAATCCAATCTAATGCCGCATTCCGAGAGCGTTAAGGTCACTACTGCGTTAAAACTATGTAACTGAATCCTTCCAAGCTGCATAAAGATGACATAATGACAAATCACTCAGCCAGTGGGTCACAATGACAATGGCTTTGTTTGAAAAAAATCTATGTGTTCATCAATTTCCTTGCATAAGGAAGGCATCAGGTGCATAGAGTGCGGGATCCATGTGGCAAGGTTCCCTACAGACTCTCAGGTGCCACTTGTGTCCTACTGAATCTGACTGCCACCTTATAATTGGCAATGCAGAACACTGGCCTTTTGAGAGGGCTCCTTGGAATATTAAACAGTGCAAACCTCTTTAGGATCATCTCATGCACATTGGCTGGTCCAACCCTTAAGATGAAGGTAAGTACAGGTACTGTACCAACTGTCAATTCCCAACATACTTCATTGTACCCATTGGGTTTCCTTTCAATTCATACTTGACTGAGGTTCTCTTGCAATATTTGCTCGAGCCTTGGCAAAGCCTGACAAATGCTTAATCCCCATTTTTAAATTGGGAAAGTATAAAACTATATCTCACCTGATATTCAGACACATTGCATTCAATGGATTTTTCTTTAAATTTAGTCGCAATTAGATAGTGGGGCAATGTTTGTTTCCTGACTCTGTCTTATTGAATTAACCAGAAGACTAGAGTGCTCTAAGAGCATACCAAATACATCTAAACATTTGCTAAGGATGGAATTTGTATTTATGTAGCACCTTTCACATCATCAGGATGATGAAAAACTCATTATAGCCAATCAACTATTAGTGAAAATATAGAAGATAATTGTGCAGGCAACAAGTTTCCCTGAGAAGAAATATGACAATGAGAAGGCAATTAGATTGGTTTATGGTTATGGTTTAAGCTTAGATATTGGTCAGAATTTCCCAGAATTCAGGTTTATGATTATTGACAAAAATGTTGGGATTGGTCCATGAGGAAATTTTTAAGTTTTGCAGTAAAGTTACAGTGATCTGGAATTGTCTGAAAAGATAGAAGACTCAAATGTAGCTTTCAAAGGAAATTGGATGCATGCTTATAGAGTCATAGATTCATAGAGATGTACAGCATGGAAACAGACCCTGCTGTCCAACCTGTCCATGCCAACCAGATATCCCAACCCAATCTAGTCCCACCTGCCAGCACCCAACCCAAATCCCCCCAAACCCTTCCTATTCATATACCCATCCAGATGCCTCTTAAATGTTGCAGTTGTACCAGCCCCCACCACTTCCTCTGGCAGCTCATTCCATACACGTACCAAAAAATAAGTTGAATAGGATTACACAGGCACTCTTTCAAAGGGCTAACATAGGAAAGGCAGCTGAATGGCCTCCTCTGCATTGTACAATTTTTTGATTTGAAGAATTATTTAAATATCTAATTGAGTGACACATAAGTCCAGTACCTGAAATTCAGTTCATGAACCTTAGGGAAAATATTTTATGAAATGGATTTTTCAGAAAGGGAGACAGTTTGACTGCTTCATATAAAAATCACAAACCCTTTGGATTACACCTACTCACTTCGCAGTGTGTTTTGGGGACAAGCAGAACCCATTGCTTTCAAAAATGTGTCAGCAGATACAGCTAAGGCCCATCTGGTGATGGTTGCAAAGGTCAGAAATGTCATGTTCCCTGTTGGGAGGAAATGAGGCAGGAAGGCTTGGAAGATAGGAGGTAGAGGCAAATTGAGATACATACCAGTTGTGCTCCTGATGGTGACGTGGAAAAACTAGACTTGCCTTGAACACAGAGGAGAATAGACCATTAAAGTAGGAAAGGCCATATCCAGCAGTTATTCTGCAGCATCTGTGACACATTGCATCAGGAGGTGACCTGCCCATGACAAGCTGTGTGGCTGTAACTGGACGCTCAAAATCCCAAAAAAAGAGAGCAGCAGACAGAAAGGCTTGTCCCATCCTCCCAATGATCAAGCCAAAGATGCTTCCCTCTGTGACCCGAGGATCCCCTCACACTGAAATATTTTATTATTTTTACATCTCTGAGTGTGCCTTCAATTTTAAGGCTCGCTCACATTCTCAAAACTGCTTCATCAGTGTATACCTCTCCCGTTAGGGATTCCAAGACTCTCAAACTGATGGACCCCTACTGGGCCAGCAACAATGAGGGTTCTGTTAGATCTCTGAGGTGGCCAATTGGAAGGCTCCATCCAAGAAAATAATGTTGTGTCTGGTTCCTGACAAGTGGGTCTCAGGAATTGTTCCTGATGTCAAGCTTCGAAAGCCCATGAGAAAAGTCAACCAAAGGTGTCTGAGATCCTAAGGTCGTTATAGGGTCAGAAGAGGCTGGAGTTGCCACAGTTTTCAACACCATCTGACTTTTCCAGCAAATGTGACTGCAATGTGGGCGGAACCATAATGATCTCACCAGGACAGACAAAGTCAAGACCTCAAATGTTGTGATGGGTTCAATGACCTTCATCATTTACAAGGATCTTGCAATTCTTGCACCATCTAAGAATCAAGGTGGAGACCTTTGTGCTGTCTGTTACTCATCGCCATTAGCTATCAGAGGTAGACTTTTTCAAAAGGCATTGCCACGTTGGATAGTTTATCATTGCTGTCAACAGTTAAAACTGTTCAAAGGCTTTTTAAAAATATAACAGTACACATTATCCTCCTTTTGAGAAACATTGCAAGTTGATATAGCTTCCACCAACCATGGACACATCAATTTGGGAACATTTGGGTCCAGACTGAAGAGTTCTCCCAATCAGTTGGCCCTAAGCGTGAGTCGTAGATGGGACACCTCTCCAGTCATACAAAAATCATTGAAGAAATTTGGATAAGTAGCTAAAAATGGAGAGGGAGGGCAGAGATAGAAAGAAGCCTATTGGGTCATTTGTTCTACCCAGTTTGATTGTTTGTAAACCAAACCATCGAAGACCCTGGAAACAAAAAGAATATGGTGGGTGGGAAAAGCCAACACTGTGAGCTGTAACAATGGGGTTCAATGAAAGATTGTGTGAGGGGAGTTGTGTGGAGCCTAAGAATGAATTGGGCTGAATGGTGTGTTTCAGCACTGTATATTTTATGTAAGTAGCAAGACAGGAAAGGGAAGAGGGAAAGAAAGTCAAAGTGAAAATATATAAAATTAGTAACAGGTAATGAATTCAGCTTTTTCCTTAACATAATAATACAAATACACCAAAGGCCTTTCATCCCTGGGAGTGGTGGATTGAGTCCAAATAGTTATCAATTTAAAGGAGCAACAGCTTCAGAAAAGGTATTTGACAAATGCTGTTTTAATGAAGAGAGCATGCCTTTAAGGTGGTTGCTCCCTCCCTCCCCTACTCAGCTCCCTCTGTATACCTCTATAAACCTCAGACAAGGAATGTGGCTGATTGTTAAATCTTATACAAAGAAAGAAACAGAGGATCCTTGTCCTGGGCGGTAAAATGAAAAATGTAGTCACTGTAATGTACTGGAACTTTAAAATAGACAAATGGTAGTATTGGAACAGAGTAGCCATGACAACGGCCAATCAGACTCTGGTAAACTCATTTCCAGCCAGAATATAGAGTTTCAGCTCACAGAACACTTACCAGACGTCAGGAGAAGATCAGGTTCATCCTGCTTTTGCTCTCAAAGGCAATTCAAATGGTGGGCACCAGCATCTAGTTTCAAGATTTTTATTTAAAGCAACATCCAGAACAATTCCAAATATTACAGATCAAAACGTATCCAAACAGCCAAAAAAGAAAAGAAATTGGCTGTGAGTATGAGACATCTTTGTGAGATCAAATGCAAATAATTTCAACCTGATTTCCATAGGAATCGGCTCCTTGTGATGTTTTATGTGCAGCACCATCAGTCTTTGAACAGAGCACATGTTAACTCTTCCAGACCCAGTAAAGAAGGAGCAAATTGCCAAAACTAAAAACAGAAAACGCTGGAAACCCTAAGCAAATCATGCAGCATCAATGGAGAAAGGAACAGACTTAACATTTCAGGTCAGCAATGAGTTTACATCATGATCTGTCTTTCAGATTTCCAGCATTTTGTTTTAGCAAATGACTGCAATCCTTGGCATTCAATTTTATTTAAGATAAATTATTATGAAATCCGTTCAGATCACTCACCAAAATGACCAATGTCATTGACCAGCACATATATCTTTCTAGGCAGGTATGGTACACAGTGAAGCTGCAGGAATCACCAAACTATTTTATTATTGTCCAAAAGGAGGGGATTCCTAGTTTTGATGCACAGCCTCTGTTGAGTTATAGTCATAGAGATGTACAGCATGGAAACAGACCGTTCGGTCCAACCCGTCCATGCCGACCAGATATCCCAACCCAATCTAGTCCCACCTGCCAGCACCCGGCCTATATCCTTCGAAACCCTTCCTATTCATATACCCATCCAAATGCCTCTTAAATGTTACAATCGTACCAGCCTCCACCACTTCCTCTGGCAGCTCATTCCATACCCGTACCACCTTCTGTGTGAAAAAGTTGCCCCTTAGGTCTCTTTTATATCTTTCTCCTCTCACCCTAAACCTATGCCCTCTAGTTCTGGGCTCCCCAACCCCAGGGAAAAGACTTTGTCTATTTACCCTATCCATGCCCCTCATAATTTTGTAAACCTCTATAAGGTCACCCCTCAGCCTCCGACGCTCCAGGGAAAACAGCCCCAACCTGTTCAGCCTCTCCCTATTGCTCAGATCCTCCAATTCTGGCAATATCCTTGTGAATCTTTTCTGAACCCTTTCAAGTTTCACAATATCTCTCCGATAGGAAAGAGACCAGAATTGCACACAATATTCCAACAGTGGCCTAACCAATATCCCGTCCAGCTGCAACTCCTGTATTCAATACTCTGACCAATAAAGGAAAGCATACCAAACGCCTTCTTCACTAACCTATCTACCTGCAACTCCACTTTCAAGGAGCTATGAACCTGCATTCCAAGGTCTCTTTGTTCAGCAACACTCCCTAGGACCTTACCATTAATTGTATAAGTCCTGCTAAGATTTGCTTTCCCAAAATGCAGATTTACTGCCTCTGAGCTGGGAAAGGATGCTACAGTTGGCCTCAGCTCCCTGGGACATGAAAGAGCTGTTCAGCTTGAGTTCATGTTCATCAACATTGTCCACAAAACATGGAAGAATGTACTGACTTCAAGCTATCCCAACAGAGTTTCTCCTGACCAAATAGGGAACAAGCTAACATTAACCATCCAGGTAAGGGCCTTGTGGTGCAGTGTAATGCATCATCCTCTGGGTCAGAAGGTCTGATTTCAACTCCTAGTTGCCCTGGATGTGTGACAGAACTATCCAAACAGATTGAGCAAAAAGTACTTTCTTCATTATCCAAATTTAAATTTCTACGTCCAGGTAGCACAGTTCACCTGCAACTTAAACCCCAGGTAAAGATATTGTCTTCAAGAGAAAAAGGGTGAAAGGTGAAGGAAGAGTAGAAGGTTAAAAGAAAGTGCTGGATGAAACATGAGTGACATTGAAAAGGTGAAGCCACCAGAACAACAGCATAGCTCGTCTCCTTGGAAATGCTGATCCAGTTAATTTTGTAGAGTTGTCTCAGATCAATCTACTTGCTGGGACCCTGCAATGTAGTGGTTCAGATCAGAAATTAAACCACCGGCAACAACCCCTCCCCAAAATTTCACTTATTAGAAACAGTATTTGAAACATATTCCTCAAAACTGAATTGAGCCCCGTCCCCACAAGTGTCAGCCGGCAACTCTACTAAAGAATCTGTAAAGTAGGGTTGACATCCATTTTATTGCTTCCAAGAATGGGGTCAGCTCAGTTTAAGCGCCTGTCTCAAGCATGGAAACAGCAGGAACACTGAGCATGCTGGCTCGGCCTAGGGAGCAGCGCCCAATTACATAGGGAAAGAGTGTCGAATCGTAATGACTGTGCATAAACAAAAGTATGATAAAATCTATGCACATGCATTTTATCAACAAATTCAATTTGAAATATTGTTGATATGGATTGATTTCCTGATTCGAAATCAGGACTGCATTGCTCCTCACCCATGTATTTCATAAAAATAAGATGATATTTCTTTGTGATTGTTCCAAATTGTATTCAGTACAAGCAGGCAAGGAGATCCCAATTAGTGGTAAAACTGCATTAGCCAACCATCCCATTCACTTGAGAGCCAATCCCTAAGTTCCCAGCAGTGACCTATATACACAGGAGATACATCACAGTTACACAGCTTAGAGAGGCCAACCCATGCTTTGAGCTTAGACTTAGCTGCTCTTCACAGTAAGTAATCACTACAAAGTCTCAACAAAGAAATGAAACTAGATTGACCACCTGGTATTGACCTAGGCATGGTAAACAACAAAGCAGAAACAGTAATGTCAACTGTGAAAAGTCCTCCTCACTAACATCGGGGCGGGGGGGAGCGGGTATCAAAATTGGGAGAGCTGTCTCACAGACTTGTCAAGCAACAGCCTCACATTGTTCTACTCATGGGACCATACCTCACAGACACCACCATCACTATCCCTGAATATATCATGTCCCACTGGCAGGACAGACACAACAGAGGTGGCAGCACTGTGGGCTATACAATAAAGGGGGAGTTGCCTGGGAGCCCTCAATATTGACTCTGGACCCAGGGAGTCTCATGGCTTCAGGTTAAACATGGGGAAGGGAACCTCCTGCTGATTACTACATACTGTCCTCCCTCAGCTGAGAATTGAGGGAGTTGTTGAACACTCCTTCATGTTCAACAACACTTGGGGGAACCACAGAGGATGGTAAAGGCACAAGATAAACTCTGGGTGTGGGATTTCAATGTCCACCACCAACAGTGGCTCAGCAGCAGCATTACTGATTGAGCTAGATGGGTTCTAAACAACATAGCTGTTAGACTGGGACTGCGGCAGGTGGTGAGGGAACCAACAAGAGGGAAAAGCATACTTAACCTTGTCCTTACCAATCTGCCAACTATAGAAGCGTCTGTCCATGACAGTATCAGTGAGAGCGACCACTGCACAGTCCTTGTGGAGCTGAAGCCCCGCCTTTACATTGAGACTAACCTCCATTGTGTCGTGTGGCACTATCACCGTGCTAAATGGTACAGACTTAAAACCAATCAGGCAACTCAAGACTGGGTATCCATAAGGTGCTGTGAACCATCAACAGCAGCAGAACTGTACACCAACACACTGTAGCCTCATGGCCTAGCATTTCCTCACTCAACCATTACCATCAATCCAGGGGATCAACCCTGGCTCAATGGAGAGTGAGGAGGGAATGGCAGGAGCAACACCAGACATACCTGAATATGAGGTATCAGCCAGGTGCAGCTTCCACAAAGGACCATTTGTGTGACAAACAGCACAAGTAGCGAGTGATAGAGTTCAGTAATTCCAAAACCAATGGATCAGATCTAAGCTCTGCAGACCTACCAAATCCAGTCGTGAATGGTGATGTACAATTAAACAACTCACCGGAGGAGGGAGCTGTACAAATATTCCCATCCTCAATGATGGAAGAGCCCAGCACCTCAGTGCAAAAGATCAGGATGAAGAATTTGCAGCAATCTTCAGCCAGAAATACCAAGTTGATGATCAATCCTGGCCTCCTGCAGAGATCCCTAGCATCATAGTTGAAAAGTGTGGCGCTGGAAAAGCACAGCAGGTCAGGCAGCATCTGAGGAGCAGGAAAATTGATGTTTTGGGCAAAAGCCCTCTGCTGTCCTCACTTTCTTGCAGCATCATAGTTGTCAGTCTTCAGCTAATTTGATTCATTCCACATGATATCAGGAAATGGTTGGAGGCACTGGATACTGCAAAGACTATGACAACATTCCCATAATAGTACTGAAGACCCATGGTCCAGAACTTGCCACTCCCCCAGCTAAGCTGTTCCAGTCCAATTATAACACTTGTACCTACACAACAATAAAATCAGGGGGAACACCTTCCGCAGGTTGGAATCATACCTGGCATGTAGGAAGAAGTGTTGTGGTAATTGGAAGTCAGTCATCTCAGCTCAAGGACATCTCTTCAGGAATTCCTCACAGTAGTATCTTAGGCCTGATCATCTTCGGCTAATTCATCAGTTACTTTCCCTTAATCACAAGGTCAGAAGAGGAGATGTTCGCCAATGATTGTGCAATGTTCAGCACCATTCACAACTCCTCAGATGCTGAAGCACTCCATGTTCAAATCTAACAAATCTGGACAATTTTCAGGCTTGGGCTGACAAATAACAAGGAACATTCACATCACACAAATACTAGGAAAAGTCCATCCACAACAAGAGACAATCTAATCACCACGCCTTGACATTCAGTGATGCCACCATATTTGAATGCCCCCACTATCAACATCCTTGGGGTTACCATTGACCAACAACTCAACCGGACTGGCCATTTAAACACAGTGGCTACAAGAGCAGATCAGGGACGAGGAATGCTGCGGTCAGCAACTCCCCTCCTGACTCCCCAAAGCCTGCCCATCAGCTATGAGGCACAAATTAGGAGTGTGATGGAATACTCCCTATTGCCTCTCCCATTCCCAAACTCTCAAGAAGCTTGACACCATCTAGGGCAAAGCAGCATGCTTGATAGGCATCACATCCACAAATATCAATTTATTCCAGCACACTCAAGGGTAGCAGTGTGTGCTATCGACAAGATGCACCACAGAAATTCACCAAAGTTCCTTTGACAGCATTTTCCAACCACACAACCACTTCCATTTAGAGGACAGGGGCAGCAGATACATGGAAACACCACCACTTGTGAGTTCCTCTCCAAGCCACTCACCATCCTGACTTGGAAATATATCCCTATTCCTTCACTGTTGCTCAATCAAAATCCTGGAATGGCCTCAGCAAAGGGCATTGTGGGTCAACATACAGCAAATGAGCTGCAGCACTTCAAGAAGGCCCTGCCTTCTCAAGGGCAACTTGGAAAGGGTAATGAATCCTGGCCAGCCAGTGATGCCCACATCCCATGAGTGAATAAGAGAAAAAGATTGATTGAGCTGTGAAGACATTCATTCAGACATCATCATCTCTATAGTTTGATGTCTGAAAGCTTTAAGCTCTGTCTGAAATAGAATTAGAAATAGCCAGCAAGATGGTTCACTTCATTTCTATAAACATATGGATGGAACTGAAGGACTCTGGGAGTGTGCCAAATGCCAACCCAGCATTGACATATTGATAGCTAGCTGCCTGCATCACTTCTGATGAAGAGACACCAAACTCGAAATATTGACTCTGCTTTCTTCCCACAGATGCTATGAGACCAGGTGAATTTTGCCAGCAATTTCTGTTTTGGCTTTTGTGCCAGCACCACTTCGATGTCTAGAAACTGTTTAATAGTTCCTCAAGGACAAATCTGACTAGCTACCTCCTAGTCTGAATGGGGGATTTGGGAAGGAGAGAGAGAGAGAGAGAGAGAGATGATTGTAAGGAGTTTGGATAGAAGCCAGAACTGTTGTGGATCCAGGAAGTGGGTCACAGCTTCTCCAGTTGGCTCCATAATCAGATGTGTGTGTTTTTTTATTTCACTTTCAGTGGTGACCTCTTTGGTCTCTGTAGGGACTATTGGTCAGGCCACATGTAAACATGATTAACCCAAATGTAAACAGACCAACACTGCAGCCCAGTCTCAGGAAGGGAGGCTTAAACTGGCATTAAAGAGCATTAATGCCAGAGTCAGACAGAAACTGGGTGATTATAATAAAGCATATATAATAAGGCAGGCAGTGAGTTTCTATAAAATGGATGCAGTGTCAACATTGTCTCTGAATTTTGTGGGAGCTGGTGTGATAAACAGCTGTTCCCTCACAAGTATTTTGAAACTGCAGATTTCCAAAATATGGATTGACCTTATAGAGGTTTACAAAATTATGAGGGGCATGGATAGGGTAAATAGACAAAGTCTTTTCCCTGGGGTCAGGGAGTCCAGAACTAGAGGGCATAGGTTTAGGGTGAGAGGAGAAAGTTATAAAAGAGACCTAAGGGGCAACATTTTCACGCAGAGGGTGGTACGTGTATGGAATGAGCTGCCAGAGGAAGTGGTGGAGGCTGGTAAAATTGCAACATTTAAGAGGCATTTGGATGGGTATATGAATAAGAAGAGTTTGGAGGGATATGGGCCAGGTGCTGGCAGGTGGGACTAGATTGGGTTGGGATATCTGATCAGCATGGACAGGTTGGACCGAAGGGTCTGTTTCCATGCTGTACATTTCTATGATTCTTTATAATTGAACACCCAGTGTGGCCATTCATTTCCAATTGCTAAACAGATGCAAGTTCATGACACGTGACGTGAAGAAGATGTTTTACTGTACGCTAAAACCCAACATTATTCTTTTCTTCTCTAACTCAACCGCTGAAGTGATAAGTTATTACTTTATTAGGTTTCTCAGTTAATCTTGTCACTTGTGCATCCTGTTTCATTTTGTTACTTCTGTCATCAGATCTCTGGAATATTTGATGCTCTCTCCAGGACAATTTAACGCAACACCCATGAGCTCAGTTCTATCACCCGAGGTGCATTATCCACGTGCACTGTGCCGTGAAAGGGTGGGATATTCATCCTGACATTGCTGGGGTCACAAGGGGTAAGGAGAGGCATGCTCTGGGCTGGATAATTGCCCCATGTACATAGATAATATGTATCTATCTGTACAGAGATGTCGCATATAGGGTGAAGAGTGGTGTATTTATTAGCTGTCAGTCTCTGGCAGCACTGAGCTACACGAAGCAGGACAGCATAAAATTATCATACACAAGCATGAAATTACAAGATCACTCAGAATTTCCACAACAAAATTATTTCATTTCGGAGAAGACCGTTCTCCCATTTTTTAAGCTTTGACACCTGGGCTGCCAACACTCCAAATCGGAATTTCACTGGCACCATGGTAACGAGCAAGGACGTAAACTAGCCATGGATATACATAATCCTGTATACCTTAATGGCTTTCCAAAACCCCCGTGGGACTTGCAACTAAATAAATGTTGCATGCAACAACAAGTACATTATAATACAAAGAGCATAGTGAATAATCTGATACCTCACTGTAACAAATAACCTTGTAATAACCTTCCATCAGACATGTGATTGATAAACTCACATTTTCTCCAGTCTCAACAGCACTGCTTTACGCTCAATAATATAAAGAGAAATTAATTACTGTCTTTAGAAACTTGTAGCATTCAGCTCCGAGGAAGCTAATTGTACCCAGTTTAGTACTCAGCTGGAAATTACGCATCTATTTTGGGATAGGATAGGGTGTTGGGGGTGGGGTGGCAGGGAGGGTTGTCAGGCGATATTTTCTAAATGCGTTATTCCCACTGTTGAGGCCATCATTGAATATTTGTTGAAACAACCATCTATTCATTTTATATATATTGAATCACAAATTAATATATTCTTCCCCTTTGTTGTCTGTAGTCAATGGGAATGCTGTCTCCTCTACACTTAATCCTTTTGCTTTTACATCTGAATTTAGTAAACGGAGAAAAATATAGCTCCAGGATTCTCTTGTCCCTTCACTGTTCCAAAGTTTCCCTGCTACCCCAACTTGACCTTTTTTTGGTCTACTTTCTACTCAATGTGTGGAATATAGTGCAAAGGAAAGGAATATTCTGTAGCTGCAGTTAATATTTAATATTTCCATTCAACACAGGTTAGAAACATTGTACAGCTCTACCAAGAACTCAGAGGTCAAATTAGGAACAGCTTTAAACATCAGAAAGAGCTCCTGCAACATCAGCTCCTTCCGGGACTTAATAATGGATGGACTCATTGCAGAGTAATGTTCCCCACTTACTGCACCGTCCAGCGCTCCCAGTTCAACTAACACAATAGGTGAAGTGCAGAGTCATAGACCCATAGAAATGATACAGCACAGAAGGGGACCGTTCTGTCCATCTTGTCCATGCTGACCAAAGTTACTTAGATGCCCTTTCTCATCTCACCTTCCCGGACACGGCCCATTGCCCTGCAGATTACAGTACTCCCGGTGCAGATCCAAGCACATTTTAAAAGTGTTTATAGTCTCTGCCTCCACCATCAACTCAGACAGAAAATTGCAGTCATCCATCACATTCTGTAAAAAAAGTGTTTCCTCACAGTCCATCTAATCCTTCTACTACCACTTAGCTTGAGTCTTTGACCCTGTTTTTTTTTAAATTCTCTGCCAAGTAAAATAGGTTCCTCCCACCTATTCTACTCCTATTCCCTTCAGTTGCATATGCCTCAAACATGTCACCTCTCAGTCTTCTCTGTTCAAAAGAAAACAACCCCAGCCTTTCCTGGAATTGTAGGCCAGGTATTGCTTATAAATGCTGTTTGATTGATAGAGAAGATATTGATAATAAGGAACTTCAGGCTATTCCCTTAATGAGAACCTGATCTGCAGAATTGATCTGATGGCTCTGTCGGTAGATTCAATATGAACCCCCATGATCTTCTTATGCTTCTTCAATATGATGCCTCAAGTGAAATATCAAGCATTCCCAAGTCCACCAGTGTCTCACTTCACCACTTACTATGCCTTGTGTAATCGCTCTGAATCAGATCATCAATGTGATGTTAAATTTGGACTCTAGGCCCATGTGTGCTGGAAGCTGTGTTGTCACTGAATCCCTAAAAATCTTGAAAGAGGCCATTTGGCCCATCGAGTCTGCACCAACCCTCTGAAGAGCAAACCATCCAAACCCAAACGCTATCCCCATAACCCCCATTTAACATAGCAAATCCACCTAACCTGATTATCCTTGGGTGTAACAGGACAATTTAGCATGGCCAATGTACTTAGCCAGCACATCTTGTGGGTGGAAACTGGAGCACCCATCGGAAAGCCGCACAAACACAGGGAGAATGTACAAACCCCACACAGACAGTCATTTAAGGCTGGAATTGAACCCTGGCACAGTGAGGAAGCAGTGCTAACCACTGAGCCACCATGTGTCTTCCTCAAAGTCTTTTCCTGTGGAACCCTAAAGGACAATGGACATGAGGGCTTTCTTTCTATCTGCCAAAGTTGGCCTCAACTTGAGATCTGAAGGGACTATTTCAACTTCCCAAATCCAGGGAGACAGACAGAGGAAATTTTTAAGATAACACTGAGGGGCTCACATTGTGTTTGCAGTATGTCTCTACCTTCTTAACATATTTGAAATCTAGCTTAGAAAGAACAACGGGTCCAGGACAGCACAGCACAAACTTAATTGGTGAGATCACATCTTGATGACATATCATGATAGATTGCTATTTAATTTCAGATGGGCTAGGGGATGGAAAACCACAGAACCCACGTGACAGCAGGCAGCATCATAACCACAAGAATCATCACTGCTTAGGTCATGAAAGGTTTCATAATGGACACCTTGGACCTACCCTGCCTTGGGTCTCTCATTTCATGAACTTTACAGATTGTACCTCCCCATTCCAATCCTCATGTAACCTGTTTGGGATGACCTGAATTTCCCCCCATCCCCAGAATTTTCCATTTTTTTCCAGGACTGACTCCAGGTACAGCCAGGGTTCAGGTATTAATATGAGGCCTGGAAGTGAAAATCTCTATGAGCACACATGCTGAGGGTCTAGATGCTTTCTCGTGATCATCATAAGTTTGGGCCCCTGCAGACTCCATTTTCTCCTTGAGTCAAGAAATAAAAGACCTCCTGTGTCAATTGAATTGCCTCAATCCAATATTTAACAACAAATCTCATCTGATTGACAAAATTCTCGACATTGAATATTTTACATGGAAAAGCCAGAAATAAAAACCTAAAGAGCTGCGGCTGCTGCAAATCAGAAGCAAAAACAGAAATTGCTGAAACAGCTCAGCAGGTCTGGCAGCATCTGTGGAGAGAAATCAGAGTTAATGTTTCAGGTGCATTAATCCTTCCTCAGAACTCAAAAAGCCAGATATAAGTTGTTTAGTTGGAAGAAAGCAAAAAGAAGATGTACCACATTAGATGGGAGCAAGCTTAAATCTTAGAAACAGGTAGAGAGACTGGATCGATAAGAAGTTTGCGGTTTAAATTCCAACTGTGACTTATTCCCTTGCAACTGTTATTCAATATCTAAATCACGTTAATCTTTCAACTCTCCTCTCAAGATCTGTCAGTCTCTTTATAGTCAGAAGGAAGTCTGTGTATTCTTGGCATTCTTTTCCCTCTTTGATATCTGTGGACAATTGTTTACCTTTACTTTGTTTGAGATATGTTTATGGCTTCAGTTGGAAAATATAAGGTTACCAACTCTTTTTTTCATAAAGGAGGAAGATTTTCATGGGCCACTTTGTTTACAATTTCAGAAGGATTACTGATAGAGGAAGAATTTCTCAGCTCACCTGGACATGCTTCACAATATAGATCTGAAAAGTGCACCACGAGTTATTATCTTCTGATATTTGAAGCCCTTGTTTGCAATCTCTTTGAGTATTCTAACAGAAGGTTTAACCCTTGGTGGTTGCCTTCAGTAAAACAGTGAAGCAAGTGGCTTGATACCCAAGTGTGCTAAAACATTCATACAATACGATGATGCAGAGTAATTTCCAGCCTTCTGAATGTCAATGTTTTGAAGTGCTGCAATTTAAGCAAATATTTAAAAGGACTTCAACCATGAATTATGTCAGGACTGCAGAGTCAGATTAGAAATAATATTGGGTGCATTTGAAAGGGTTAAGCAGAGTACCCACTGCTTGAATTGTTTAAAGTAGATATTACACACCCAGCCCTCGCAGCCTGACATTTTACATTCTCCAGAAAAACACAAAGGATTGAAGCTATTCCCATGATCCCATATTCTGCATCTCTAACTGTGAGCTCAGGTGCAGCACCATTTGCCCCGGACCAGCTCATCAACATGAAGGCTGAACTCATCCTCTCTGCATCGCTCCTGCCACTGGGCTGATTAATTGGCTTCTGGTAACAGCACCTGAATACTAAACACCACAGCCCCATCTCTCAGCTTCTTCCATCCCTGAGCCATTTACATATTGTTCTGCATTCTCTTCTTTTCAACAGAGAGAGAGAAAAAAAAATCCCACAGTGGCCATGTAATTCAACACACTGACAGAGGGCACTTGGTCTCCTATGACAAATTTGAACGATGCTTCAGATGTTCATCTAACGAAAACTAAACATTTTCTTTAACGGCTGATTATGATATTAGCTTGAGAAGGCATACTGACTGTGTGCAGACCTGGTTATTGCATCTTCATCACATTCCATCACAATCACTCCTTCCCTCCAAATTCCCTTACGTTGTATTTGTGTAAAGCAGAATTGAGAATGTGTGCACCAGTTGAGGTGACTGATACTGCCGACAGGATTTGGGGCACATTCATGTCTTCCACACTCAGTATTAGCATCAAGCAGTCCTATTTCAGTGACAGAAAGATAAAAGTTAAGTAAACAATGAAGCTCTGCCTATTAAGCTCCACAGGTACAATGTGGATCAACTGCAGAATAAAGCTTTGCCTATTATATCCTACCAACAATCTTGGCCTGAACCTCAGAAGGGTGCCTTCTAACTGAGCCATTCAGCAGCTTCAAGCATGTGATTAGCAACTAGTATCAAATGTTGGAGACAGTTTGGGCTGTGGGTCAAGGTTTAGACATCTGCAACTAGCAGGGTGGGTAAGGGGAATCAATAGATGCAGCATATCTGGAGTGACAGAAGAGTAAAAGTAGGTCATTTTCAGCCTTGCTGACTGTAAATAAAGGGAAGCCATGAAGATGAGAGTGGGGCAAGTGACCAGCAATTTCAAATATTGGATAAGAATCCAAAATGATAGACAAGAGGGAAGATCTAGGGGCTGACAAAATGACCTGAGACAGTAAAAAGACAGAAAATGCAATGTGAGCTTTCATAACAGACCTGGGAGAGATAACTGTACGAGGAAACATTCATGTTCTGGAAACAGAACCTCTGATCATTGGAGAGAGAGTTCCTGTAGCAGTAGTTCTGAAATACAAAGGAGGGCAAGCAAAGGATGTAGCTTGATAGGTTAGGCAATAGAACAGGGAGGATAGACCAACTTAAGAAGTAGAAGCCCTGACAACACTGATATTTTAGAGGCTGCCGACAAATTAGAAAATGCACTAATATGAGAGGCAAAACATAAAGAAACGGATAGTTGCAAAGAATATAATGTCCATACTGAAGTGTCAGATAGGGGCCAATCAGCCTAATCAAGCGAATAGATATGCACAGAAAAACATCTTCCAATATGGGATATATGAGGCTAAAGCGAGACTAGTGGTTCAGGGTTTGCAAAGAGATGGAAAAATCAAAGGATTTCAGCGTATTCCCCCCACCAGAGGGAAAAGAAATGCTGAAAATTTTCTTAGCTCTGTTGACCATGTATTCATAGGAATCCAGGTCAATCAATATGAGAGCTGTATTTTCCAAAGCAGAAAATTTCAGAGAGAAAGTGTTTTTAAAACTGCCTCAAGAGGCAAAAAAATGTAGAAGAGAAATTGTGGAAACAAAACAAGTGTGTTCAGGGATTGAATCAAGGCTATTCTATCTCTTAGTTAGGCCAAACTTGCGGAAAATAAGCTGGACTCAATAGAAAGCAGACCCTACAATGTTCTATTGGTTACTCAAGCAGAAGATTTCAGGTACCTTTCTGATGTTTGTCAATGATTTGCTTTGGGGAGATTCAGTGGAAGTTGAACAATCTTTTATATTTAAGATTGAAAGTGACTTTAAGACAGGCTTCAAGGACCTTAAATTATCCAGGCTCAAGCAGTAAGTAGAATTGGCTAGGGTAACCTTGAATCAACAATTTTATCTCTAACATGTTGCTTCTGTCCCAATAAATTGTGTGAGGTTATCATAGAAAGGTGATCTTGCATTAAAAGAAGAAACAGACCAGTTAGGAAGTTTAATTGAGCAGTTAAATTGGCTATGTACTCATATAAAACTTAATGTTGGTTACAGTGCATTGGAACTAAGTCCTATGATGAAACACACTAAAATTGAAAATGGTTTCAGGACAAATAAACTATTACAAAAATACTAAATTCAGGGAAATGTGTACTCAAGCATTGGATGACCTGAAGGATAGAAAATTAGTTTTTATTCATCCTCCCATGCCAATCTTCCAGATTGCACACCTGGATTTATAATATTCTTAGTGGGTGAAAATCGAAAGTGTTGTCCCTGGGACTAGGAAACTATGAAAATATAAAGTGGCGATAAAAGTACCTTAGATACAGACATACCAAATTGAGTAGAAGCGGTGAATATGGGGTTCTGCTTTTCACATCTTTTGGGGAATCCTATAAAATGGACCATACTGGAAATGATTTGCTCATTGGATGTAGATAATCATTCTGTAAGGGGAAATGCACATTTGAAACAGAGTATGACTTGGAAAAGGTTAAGGATTGAGTTTGCTAGTATAAATGAAACACTGCAAAGAATACATGGTGGAATGAGCCAATACAAGTCACCAGTTGTCTGACTGGTTTACAAAAATGAACACTTATACAGAGACCATTGGAGGTCCTCAAAAAGGAACACTTTATTCTTTGATATGCTACACAGAATATGGAAAATCATTCTTTTACATTTGCTATTGAAATATTGTGTATATTGTAACATTTTAATTTGAGGAAAATGATATCAATGGGATGTTAATTGTATTACCAAGATTAAGAGTACACAATTGATTAAGAATCTTGTGCTCCCACAAAAAGACTTCTGGGATGCTGGATGTTGGTTAGGAGGAGGTAGATGCATGTAATGTTGCACTGTCAATAAATCTAGTATTAAGCTAAATAATAAGCTTTTGTTCCTAATTTACCATATGACTTCTGAATAAATGAGCCTACAGCACTGCTGCCTCACAGCACCAGGGACCTGGGTTCGATCCCACCCTCGGGTGACTGTCTGTGTGGAGTTTGCACATTCTCCACATGTTTGCGTGGGTTTTGTCCAGGTGCGCCGGCTTCCTCCCACAGTCCAAAGATGTGCAGGTTAGATGAATTGGCCATGCTAAATTGCCCATAGTATTCAGGGATGTGTAGGTTAGATGCATTAGTCAGGGGAACTGTAGAGTAATAGGATATGGGAATAGGTCTGGCTGGGATGAACTTTAGAGGGTTGGTGTGGACTTGTTGAGGCAAAATGCCCTGTTTCTACACTGTAGGGATTCTATGATTCTATGATTAATTCCCAGGCTATTTCTCATGGCCTCATCAATTCCAACAGACCCAATTAACCTATCTTTCCACACCTATTGTCTTCTCCAAAGCCCTGACCACTTTTCCTATTGGCTCCTACATCCAAAACAAACCAGAAAAATCTTTGTAAATATAATTGGATCAGTTACCTATGGAACAAGTGCTAACCCAATACAATTTTACCAATGTGTTAGATGTGACACTGAACTCCCTCCACCCTGGAATGTCTGCAGCTTGTCAACCCAAAGGAGGCAAGTGCTTGAGGTCAGAATACTGTGAAGATAATAGGCAATCTAGAGATTGGAGGTGCAAATCAACAAGTCCAAAGTCATGTACAAGGAATATTTGCTGGAAACAAATGTCAGGAAGGGATTTAGCAGTGGAGAAGCATCTGCTGCTTCTTCCAGCTGGTTCATGCCTGTCTTTCATCCTGCATTCTCTAATCCCACCCACCTCAGTATCTATCCCACTGTAGACATGAGGAAGGATTTTAGCAGCCCTGGCAAATGCAACAACTGATTCGCCTACCCATCCCCTCAATACTGGCCACCATCTCTGACTGGATGGTGATCCTGGAGGTACCCACTTCATGAGATGACATTCAGAAGATTGGACTGATGGTCCAGTTAATGCAGCAATTGCATTTGTATCCTGAGAGTAAAACTGCCATCTGGAAAGAACACCAGGAGGAAACATTCAGCCCAGAAAGGTAAGCACCGCAAAATATACCTGGAGCATCCGGCAATGTGTGCTGAATTGGATATGAGCAACAGGAAATAGAGACAAAATGTAGTGAAAGATGTTACAACTACAATTAGGTACTGCAGTGATTGGAACCATGGCCAGGTGCATCTCATTGTCTATGAAATTGTTGTTTGGGGCTGTTAACCTGGACCAATCATGGAGCCCTAACTGACAGATATGCGGTAGCTTGCTGGGTCTGTATTGTCTGCACTTTTGTATGTAACAGTATTGTCTCATGTACAAATGTCATTGTTGATATCTTTTCATATTTGAAACTGGGATTTGGGGTTTGTCCTCACTTCCCTGTAAACTGGTTGAACGGTAGGGTTTGGGGCCTTGCTTTGCTGCTCCTCTCCCTTGTAAAATTGCTGTTGTATACAGCTGTAAATGTTAACTGTTTTCTATAAACTCTTTTGGAATTGTTTAATAAAATAAAAAAAATAGGAGATTCAGAAGGTCTCCTCAGTTTAGGGACAGGTTTTGAGCTGGTTGGTCATAGTTGATGTGCTGTGTACATGTAAATAAAGGTGACTTGGTGATGGGATAATGGCCTGTGTTCAGTTATTTCAGGTACTAAGGCTACTTAACCAAATAGCCCAGTACATGAATATGGATAGAGAACTGGTTCTTTAGAAGATAGAAAATTGGATAAAGGAGGCATTTTTAGGATGGCAACTTTTAATTGGTGGATGTCACAGGGATCAAGGCCTCAATTATTTACAATATTTGTATTAATGACTTGGATGAGAGAAATTATTATACTGTCACCAAGTTTGCAGATGAATTTCTTTGCTCAGAGGATGTTAAATCTGGAATTCTTTACCATAAAGTTGTATCATTACTAATATTCAAGGCTGTGATTGAGAGATTTTTACATTGGTAAGGGAATTAAGGGTAATTGGGAAAAGGCAGAAAAGTGAGGTTGAGAATTAACAGATCAGCCACGGTCTCAGTGAACTCTGGAACAGATTCAATGGGCTCAGTGACCTACTCCTTCTCCAGCATCTTAAAATCTTAATCCACCACCAAGAATATGTTAATGTCTGGATGCTCTGGAAAGTTGATGTGAGGGTTGTTGAAGATCCCCAGAGTGTGCAAATACTGTGGCCATTGTGGCTGCAACCTCAATCCTATTCAGCTGGACCTCAAGTGAATCCTGTGGTGCATCAGTCTCTGGATAACCTAGGGTAGTTTTTTTGTGGACCAATGCAAGCAATAGCTTCCCTATAATCACCTTCCTCAGCTGACTGTGTGTCCAAGCCAATTCATGTGGCAATGTCATTTGAATCATGACCATAAGTCTGCAAAATAACATAAGACCATAAGATATAGGAGCAGGATTTGGCCATTCAGCCCATCAGGTCTGCTCTATTATTCAATCATGGCTGATGTTTCTCAATCTCATTCTCCTACCTTCTCCCCATAATCCTTGATCTCCTTACTAATCGAGAGCCTATCTATCTCTGTCTTAAGTACACTCAATGGCCTCCACGGTCCTCTGTGATAATGAGTTTCACAGATTAGCCACTCACTGGCTCAAGAAATTCCTTCTGATCTCAGTTCTAAAGGGTCATCCTTCACTGAGGCTATACCGTTGAGTCCTAGATGGAAACATCTTCTCTATGTCCACTCTATCCAGGCCTCTCAGTATTCTGTAAGTTTCAATGAGATGCACCTCCTCCCCCACCACCCTCCCATCTTTCTAAACTCCATCGAGTATATACCCGGAATCCTTATATGACAGCCCTTCACCCCCAGGATCATTCTAAACCTCCTCTGGATACCCTTCAAGACCAGCTCATTCTTTCTCCGGTACAAACCCAAACATTGCTCACAATATTGCAGGTACAGTCTAACCACAGCCATATACAGCCTCAGCAGTACACTTCTGCTCTTGTATTCTTGTATGCTTCCATTGTTCCTCCCAAAGTGCATAACCTCACACTTTCCCACAGTGTATTCCATTTGCCACTTCTTTGTTCACTGTCCTAGCCTGTCCAAGTCGTTCTGCAGCCTTCCTGCTTCTTCAACACTATTATACTATTATATTATCACTTTTTTTTGAAGATATTTTTTGTTTGTCAGTATCGCTGGGTCATGAATCAACATTTCTATTCCCACATTGCAATAATGATTACATTTCAAAAAATACTCTGTTGACAGTAAAGTACTTTGAGGCACGTGGTGATCAGAAAGTGCATTGTAAGTGTATGATTCTTTCCTTGGTTATTTGGCTGCTAAATGTTTTTTATGATTTGCCCTATTCCACTGGTAGCTCTTCAGAAGCTCTTTGAGACTGGACTAATTTCTTCAACTGACTTGCTTTACATCTCTGTTATCCTTCTCAGATATTATCTTCCAAAAATTTGGTTTCACATTTTTCAAAGCTGACTATGCTCTGCAAAGTGCTGGATCATTACTGGAAGATGGACTGAAATGTAAGAGAATTACAAAAGCAGCCATAAATAGATGAACATGTTTCCTTTGTTGTTGCAGTGTTATCTGTCATGATAGGCTGAATCCTAGCAGAAATCGGCAAAGTGTCACTTTTCATGGGTTTCATGTTTGGGTGTCTGTAATGCTGTTGCCCTCTGAAGGACCTCATATCATTCAAAATTGAAGATCCCTCCGTCACAGACCACAACACTTAACTTGCCCATTCCAGGTGTGGTATCAACCATTTTCAAATTCATTGCGCACTGCACTTGTACAGAATGATGGAAGGAAACAGCAATTGTTCCTCACTGTGTGAGTCCCAGGTTCAGCACCCGGAGGAATCCCACGCAGAATGTGGAAACTCCACACAGACAGTCACCCGAGGCTGCAATCGCACCCAGGTCCCTGGTGCTGTGAGGCAGCAGTGCTAAACACTGTGCCACCATACTGCCTACCACTGACTCCTTAAACTGGTGGCACTGGACCCACAAGGCTGACCATGGTCCAACCCTAACCATAGAGGTATGAAGCACTTGGCCATAACTGTCCCAAGCCCAAGTCCTGGATGTCAATGGCTGCCATTGACATTCTCTGCTGTGACACCCTTCCTAAAAGCCTTCTTCCTTGACTTTGCTGAGGAATACTCCCCTTTACACTTTGAGACATGGCTGTTTACATGAAACACATGTAATGTTTTTGACATGTATGCAGCTGGTATGTGATGCAGTTTTGAGGTTAATATAGTATGGTGCTGTGCAGAAACATGTCTGCATCCTTGACTGATGATTGCTGGCAACCATGCTCTGCTTTGTGCCATTTCTAAAAGGCAAGGCAGATAAACTGAGAGCTTTTTAAGGTTTGGATGAGGGGACAAAGGACAAAAATACAAGGCAAGGCATGGATGCTGTGAACATCAAGGCAGGCGCAAAGTGAGCAATTGCTGAGAGAATAGCTGGGAATCACTAAGAAGCAACCTAAAACTAACCAAGAACTGGGAGTCCATCCCTGCATGCAAAGTGTCCTTTCAGCAGCATTGTACTGAGAGGTGCCATTACTGCTATTCTTTTGGAGTGTAAAGTTCAGAGGTGTACCATAAGTGTATTGGAGATCTGCCATGATAAAGCAATGAGATGTGTCGGATGCCAAGAGCTACAGACATGGTGTGTGTGTGTGTGGTCACTGCCCACAGTGTGCCCTGAGAAGTTGGTGCCAGGTTTCCAAGATGGAGGTCTGAGGAGCAAGCAGTGATCTGCAGTAACCAGGTATCTGCTCTGACTATCATGTCAGCAATTCTTGATGTCTTGTTTCTATCCAGTGGGTGGGGAATAGCATATCAATGAGGCAAAGTTAGGTTTTACAGAGTGATAATCTGTATAAATAACCTCCTGTTGCTCACTCTTCACCATTTTAAGCCTTGGTTGGAAATGGAACTTTTTTGCTCGCAATGTCAAGAAGGTGCTCACTAGACGTCATAACTGTTTTCCCCAATTTCTCACCATGGCCCACATCAGTCAGGAGATGGAATATTCCATCTGATATTTTCAGTAGTCAGGTCATCCTCCAGATTGATCACATGTACAGATGTACTGCCAATTTCTTCTCCGGGTTTAAATAATAATAAAATACTGTGGATATTCGAAATTTGAAATAGAACCAAAGTGCTGGAGAAACTCAGCAGGTCTGACACTTCTGTGGTAGAACAACAGAACTTTTTTTTGTGTTTAATCTGACTCATCTCACTGAAGAGTTTAACTTCACATTTAGCCTTTTTGTACTACATCTACCATATATTTGCCCCCCCCCCCCCCCCCCCACTCATTTGTCCAAATAATCTTGAAAAGCTCCCTTGCCTCCTCATCACAACTTACAATCCTGAACAATTTTTTGTCATCAGCAAACTTGGATATGTCCCATTTGGTTCCCTCATCCAGGCCATTTTTATATATCATGAATAGCTAAGGACAAAGCACTGTGCCTTGTGGGTACCCCTCGAGTCATTGCCTGCCCTTTGGAAAAAGACCCATCTTTATTCACTCTGTTTCCTGTCTGTCAACAAATTCTCATTCCATACTAATATATTATCTCCTATACCATGTGCTTTACCTTTCTTCACTAATTTCTTGTGAAGGTCATTATCAAAAGTCTTCTGAAAGTAGGTCTGATGGTGTCAAATAGTGTATTTAATTTGTCACACAAAGGAGAATTTAGGGATGTAGTCAGTCTCCTGAATATAATTAGTCAGTTCTGCTAAAACGTGGTGGTTCTGTTTTTGTGCAACCCTGTGTTATAAGAAAATTGCATAATAGCAGCACCATTTGAACATCAAATTGGGCTGGAATCGCATTATAACCAATACATGCTTTTAAAGTTCACGCTGTAGAAAGTGTCCCCAATTCATCAATCGTGTTACAACGAATTTGCATTAACAAAATGCGCATTATTGCAGAATGACATGCATGTCCTTGGAGATGGAAAATGACAGTCATAATCTTCCAATGTGGTTCAGAAGGAATCCTATGTTGAAGGAGAAGTCTCTTGTTTGTTATTGTTGATGGAGTTGACATTTGTCACATGACTTGATTACCTTTACCATTGTCCATATTTTATACCAGGCCAAAGAATGGATTCACACCAATCTTTCTGCTCCCTTGTGACCTATATGTATATGGTTTAGCATGTCTTGACGTAGAACTTAGAGAATTACTTGGTGGCCTTTGCTGATTATAGTCCTAGAGTGTCCTTGTTTGACCCTGAATGTTCAGAAAGAATGCACCAGCTGAGGCACCTGTTTGATGTATTCAGGCCACCCTGTGATAATGATCTTTTTGCTTTTGCAGTGGTCATTCTCTGACAGAACAGACTGAATCTGCTCTACCTGGCTGTGGCCAAAGTTAGTGAATGAGATCAATGTTGCAATGCAGAATCTTTGGTATAGCAATTGACTGGTTTCTTACTTCATGGATCATAATAATACAAATCTGTGGAGACTGGCATCCCAACAATTGAAGTTCCTCCTGTACCAAAGGTGGAAAAGGTCTTAGATGCCCATCTCGATAAGCCATTATTAACCTTGAAGACAGATAATGTCAATGCAAGGGATAAATTAAAAATCTCACAACACCAGGTTATAGTCCAACAGGTTTATTTGGAAGTACTAGCTTTCAGAGTGCAGCTCCTTCATCAGCTTCAGTGAAATCATGTTCTCTATCCTAGTTTCAACACCTGCCTATGAATTTGACTCTCTCACCTGGCTGTTGTCAGTATGACATGAACAGAGGCTTGTGTATCCCGCAGTTGACTCCAACGTTAAGTTGATCATTTGAAGTCTGTAAATTGTTTTCAGCATCTGTGAAGCATTTTCAGTCTTTCAAATCTGTGCAACCATTTAATCTGGTCATAAATGATGAGTATTGGTCCTATATGTCTAACACAAATCGATCACCCTCAGTTTTGAAATTCTGAGTTGGCCTTGTGCCAACAATTTTCTGAGGAGAGAGTTCTAGATTCTAATTATCTTCCTGTGACAAAAGTTTCCTGGCATCAGACCTGAAGGACATAACTCTAAATCTAAGGTTACACTTTCTAATCATATAATTTTTATAGCATGGAAGAAAGTTCTTCAGCCTACTGTGTCCATGCCAGCAAGCAAATATTCATCCATTCTAATCCTATTTCCAGTACTTTGTGAGGAAGCAATGGCCTACAGGTATCATCACTGGACTGTTAATCCAGAAACCCAGATAATGTTCTTGGGACCTGGATTCCAATCTTGCCACAGCAGATGATGGAACTTGAATCCAGTAAAATCTGGAATGAAGAGTCACATGATCACCATGAATCCATTGTGCATTGTAGGTCATGTCCTTTAGGGAAGGAAACTGCCACCACCACCTGGTCTAGCCTACATGTGACTGCACACTCACAGCAATGTGGTTGATCCTTAACTGCCCTTTGGACATTTAGGGATGGGTAATAAATGCTGTCCTAACCAGCAATGCCTGTGAAGAGTAAATAAAGCATGGCTTGGAGCATTTCAAGTGTACATCTACAGTTCTTAAATGTCTTGAGGGTCTCAGCCTCTACCAGCCTTTTAGGCATTCAGTTCCAGAAAGCCAAAACCCTCTGGGGGCAAACATATTTCCTCAAGTCCCCTCCATACCTCTTACTCCTTACCTTAAAACTGTGCCCCAATTATTGACGCTCTGCTATGGAACATGTTTCTACATCTCTACCCTGTCTAGGGTCCTCAGAACTTCATGCATCTCAATCAGTTTCTCCAGCATTCACTGTGTATCCAGGGTATTTTGATTTTATCCTTTATAAGAAGGATGTAATTGCACTAGAGAGGGTGCAGAAAAGATTCAGCAAGATATTGCCTGTACAGGAATGTTTCACCAATGCAGGAAGACTGGATAAACTGATTGTTTTCTTTAGAACGAAGAGGCTGAAGGGGTAGTATCCTGAAGAATCTTTTTTCTGCACCTTCTCTAAAACAATCACATCCTTCCTATAAAGGATAGCATCAAAATACCTTGGATGCTGGAAATCTGAAACCAGTGCAGAGAATGCTGGAGAAACACAGCAGTTCCTGCAGCCTCTGTGGAGAGAGGAACAGGGTTAATATTTCAAATCCTGTATGAATCTTATTCAGAACACATCCTTCCCATAGTCTGGCAACCAGAACACATGCTAGCTTTGGCCTAATTAACACTATTTAGTATTTAAAAAATCACACAACACCAGGTTATAGTCCAACAGGTTTATTTGAAAGTACAAGCTTTCAGAGTGCTGCTCCTTTGTCAGCTACCTGGTGTTGTGATTTTTAACTTTGTCCATCCCAGTCCAACACTGGCACCTCCACATCACAACCTCCCTGCTCTTGTATTCAATGTCTTGACACATAGCGACAAGTGTCCAATATGTCTTCTTAACCAATTTATCAACTTGTCGTGCTGCTTTGCTAGGTCTATAGACCTTCACACCAAAGCCTCTCGTTCTGATCTCTCCCATCAGAGGAAATTATTTCTTTCCACCTCATTATCTCTTTGAATGGAAACAGGGCATTTACTTGCCTTCAAAAATGGAGGAAGGGCAAAGAGGGTTGGGGGAGGGTATTAGCATCTTTGGACGCGGTGGGGGGGGGGGGGGGGGAGGTAGTGAGTTCTAAATCAGAATAAAACAGTAAGACCAACACAATGTGCCTTAATTAATGACTGGGACATCGTTCATGCACTGTCTGCCATGACAAGGTTACTCAGGGGTTAAAGAACCTTCCTGTTTCCTTTCTGCAAACAAGGGGCTTGAGGACTGGCTGCCGTGAGATTTCATTTGCATAATTCAGACAGCTACCAACAGTCACCTCTAACTGATGCTAAATTGTTTTCTTGACAGCCTAAAAAGCAATTTTTCCCCCCCTGACATTTGATTTACATGTGATCTTTAAACACAGCCGCACTAGAAAAAGCATTTGGTTATTATTCAAATCACTCCAGTGATGTCACATTCCTTGATATGCCATTTACATTCTGGATATGAGACCGAATGGAGTGGAGAATCGCATTACTAATGAGATAAACTGATTGCACACAGCAATCAATTCCATTAGGTGCTTGCAGTGAGGTCTCACACTTACCCTGTGCTTGTGTAGGGTGCGTCTTAATAGAATATGCTCCAACCTAATTGCTGGTAAATGAACTACAAGAATAAACCATAATTTGCACTGAGAAGACATTTCATAATTCTCAAGTGGCTCACCAGGGAAATGTGCCTCCCACAGCCATACTAGGCCACACAAACAACAACTTGAATTGACGTAGTGCCTTTAGCCACAGTCAATAACTCAAATGTTTCACAGCAGCATAAACAACTCAAAATGTCACTCCGCTCCGCATAAGAAAATATTCCAATAGATGAGCTAATGCTCCGTCAAAGAGATGGCCACCAGTGGTGCAGCAAAGAAAATTGAGGTGTGCAGAGGTCTTGGAGGGTTGTAAGGAACAGTTTGTAAACTAGGATGTGAAAATCAAATTCAAGGCATTGCTGATACAGGAACCAGTGGTCACAGTGGAGGGATAATGGATGAACAAGACTTGGTGTGAGTGAAAAAAACAGGCATCTATGTATAATATGAGACCAGTCAAGAGAATGTGGAAATAGTCAAGTCTAGAAGGAAGAATGGAATGGATAAGCATTTCAGCAGCAGATGATGAGAGACAGAGACAGCGATAGGGAGAAAGTGAGGACTGCAGATGGTGGAGATCAGAGTTGGGAGTGTGATGCTAAAAAAGCACAGCCCGTTGGGCAGCATCCAAGGAGCAGGCAAAGCTCTTCATCAGGAATGAGGCTTGTGATAGTGATAATGATAGATGACATTATAACCTTGTGGTTTTATCTGAGGAGAATGTAGGTCTAGATAGGACCAAGGTTAAGGTTCAAGCTGATTATTTCTGCATTGAATGCCACTATACTCCCAGAGGGTACTTTCCTCATTACAGAGAGATGGCTGTTAGCTGGTTTTTATCTGAAAGTCACCTTCACCTGAGGTTGAGAAAGATATGTCTTCATGGTGATCTCAACCAGTCCAGGAATTGAATCCACGTAGTTGGCAACAGTTTGTACCTACAAACCCAATATTCAACCAGTTAAGTTAAACAACTCCTTGGTCATCGACTGCCAAGTAAATCTGCTACAATGTGCCTGTGTGTTATTACTATGGGCAAGAAGAGAGTCAGGCTCAGCTGCAAATATCCATTACTGAGTATCCTGTTGATCCTACTATTTTATCACACTATTCTGAATATTGTGATAATACTGAGTCAGAGGATAGCATGCAGAGTTCAATGCCAGCAAGATTCAACATTTGAAGGAGAAGGAGAAGAAAAGAGGAATGGTTGGAGCAGATTTCCAGCACAGACTTGAAATGTAGTATCCAACCTTATCAAGGACCCTGCTACGCCCATGCCACTTGACATCTAAGCTAGAGGTCACAGAAGAGGAATGATAAAAGATAATTTCCACTCCCCAAAAACTGGTCAAATCAGGCTTTCTTGTCTGATCCAGAAGCTGTTTAATGCAGAAAGTATTAAAATACCAGTAAAAGATTGCAGGCGAAGCTACTGAATGCATTCTAACTACATTTAAAATCACACTGTAATTTCTCAATAGAAATAGAATGTTTCAAAAAAAAATCCTGGCACTTGAAACCGTCAATGGAAATATATATTTCTACACACAAATTTCAGGCTCATCGGAGAAAGGAGATAAAATATTCCTTCACAGTAAGTTCACATATTTCACAGACAATATATAAAACAACCAAAATACACCTTATTCTACAGTCCAAATATTACCTACAAATGCAATCTGTATCCTGATGCTTTCTGTTCTGAATAAACTGGAATGCTAGTTACACTGTGAATAATCCTTAACCTGCTAAATGAACAATAGCTCCAAATAGCTGGACAATGAGTAACCCTTACCCTGATAAATCTGCCAGAATTCTACAGTTACAGTGAGTGACTGTGCACAGTTATTTTGTCTCAATAGACAGACACTGTCAGAAGCAGGTTAGTCTAACATCAGTATGTTGTACAGGAGTTTCCTGCAGACACTTTCATGCAGGTGAGAAGCCTGAGAGAACTTGATCATGATAAATGAATGGTACATTTTAAAAGCATTGAATAGTTCCAATAATAGATCTTGCTATTGTCAGGATCGCAGCTTTATATGCTGCATAATGATGCCCGATCCCCACACTCCTCATTGAGAGCAGAATTATAGTCAGAGTTGTCGTGAGTAATTCATTTCTGGTTCATACCTTTGTACAGCTGGACGGATGGGAGTTAGTCTATACTGTTAGCTGGGAATGCTGTGTACATTAGAAATTTTGGGGGTTTACATTATGTCATACCCAAACATTGTCATTCGGTGCATTTTAAAAGTATTATTTTGTAAATATAGATCAACAAGATGAAGAGGATATTACAATTTGAAGGTAGCCCTCATGTGGATGAGGAGATTGATCACTGCATTGAGGGTAGTCTGCTGACTCGGCTTTAATAACTGTAAGGATTCTGGATTAGTGGTGCTGGAAGAGCACAGCAGTTCAGGCAGCATCCAAGTAGCTTTGAAATCGAAGATTTGGGCAAAAGCCCTAATAACTGTAACTCAAGAGTGCTGAGTGTGTTGGTCATCTCCCTTAATACCGCTTTTCCTGCCTATTCTTTGGACAGCAGCAGCCCTGCACGTATGTAACGTGGAGGTGAGATGGCCTAATGGTATTATTGCTGGACTGTTAATCCCAATAACTTCTGGGAACCTGAGTTTGAATTCTCCTACAGTAGATGGTAATATTTGAATTCAATTCTTTCTCAAAAAAACAAGTCAAATGATAACCATGAAACCACTGTCAATTGTCAGAAAAAAAAACCCCTCTGATTCACTTATGTCCTTTACAGAAGGAAACTACCATCCTTGTGGTCTGGCCTACATGTGATTCCAGACCTACTCTTAACTGCCTTCTGGGTAATTAGGGATGGGCAATAAATGCTGGCCAGAGACAACTTCATCCCACAAATGAATAAAGAAAAATTATATTGCAGCATTGCCATTCAGCAGGGTGTTTTGGGTCAGAATACTTCTGTACAGTAATGGGTTAGATAAGCAAAAGTGTGTGGTCTCCTTGGCCTGGAACGTTTTGGAAGTAGAGAGATAGTAGCAGGATTTAAATGACCAAGTAGTTACCTATGGACGGATTACTCAACATATGTTTACCAGATCTGATAAACATAGTGGGATGGCAGGACTGAAGTCTGAAGAGAGATTGGGTTGGTTAAGCTTATATTCATTAGAGTTTTGAACAATGAGGTGAGATCGCATAGAAACCTATAAAATTCTCATAGGTTAAGACAGGAAAGCTACTGCTGATGACTGGAGAGACCAGAGTCATAGGTCATAGTTTAACAATACAGCGTAGGCCATTTAGGACTGAGATGAGGAGAAATTTCTTCACCCTGAGAGTGATGAGCTTATGAAATTCTTTTTCACACAAAGTGGTCAAAGCATTGAATGTTTCAAGGAAGAGTTAGATATAGTTGTTAGGGCTAAAGGGATCACAGGCTACAGGGTGAAAACAGGAACAGAGTAGGGAGTTGGAGGATCAGCCATGATCATATCGAATGGTGGAGGCTCGAAGGGATGAATAGCCTACTGTCCTAATTTCTGTGTGTCTGAGATCGAGGAACTTGTGAAAAGATGTATCTGTCTCATTTCCATTCTCTCAATATCTTATTACACTTGGTGCAGAGAATAGTCTGGAACTCAGTTACATCACCAATTCGGACCTAGTTATAGTGTGTGTCTGTTCTGGGAGACAACATGATGATATAAGGTTCTTTTTTTCCTACCTTAATCTTTTTATTCTCCTTGGCTCTGATGTTGCTGCTGCCCATTTAACCATTTTGGTACATTCATTTTCAGATATAACGAGTACCTATAAAAGTATTAATTTCTAGGAGAAGGAAACAAGTATTTAATGAAACTATCACTTTCCTTCTTGACAGTTCAACCTCACTGACCACATCTCGGACCTCTCCATGACTCACCACTGCTCACTGCCTTCCACCCCCACATCTGGTACCTCCACACCCACTCACCACTGCTCACATCTCCCACCCCACACCACCTACAAACATTTCAGACTTTTCTTTCTCAAACAACTAACTGCTTCATGAACCTATTTACAGGTTCTGCTGCAATTTCCTCCTTCAATAACCTACTCAATAACTGATTTACCCTTTGGGCCTGGATGTTCTGTCCAATATCCATTCTTGCTACTACTTTCAGCTCCCTAGTGTTTGATCTGATCAATGATGGTGAAAAAGTTGCTTCAATTAGTTTTCCTGTATGCTCCAGGATCCTGGACAATAAGTAATCACCCTAGAAGAAAGTAGAGGCCTTTAAAATGTGGATGCTAAGATGAATGCTGACTACTCCACATACAGATCTAGGACAAATGAAGATGTACTTGAAACCAGATGCAGAAAGAACTCCTAAAAAGTGACATTCAGGAATGAAAACGTCACTATTTAATTTGTTGATTTGATCAGTGTTGAAAGGCGACAGAGAGCTCTTCTAGAGAGCAAACTAGAGGGCAGCAAAAGGAACAGTTGAAGTTAGGATGATGATAGCACAGAGTGACTGTCAGTAGATTACTCTGGGTGTGTAAGGGTGGTGCAAGACAGACAAGTGTCTCATACCTTGACAGCAGATCTCTTGGCAGTAACAATGCAGCTTTCTCTGCAGTAGTGTAATGGGTTAATGTTAATATGTAAATAAGATTGTATACATCATCAGTACACTTAAAGTCATGGAATCATACAGCACCGAAACAGACCCTTCGGTCCAACTCATCTGTACCAACCATACATCCCAATCTGGCCTAGCCCCATATGCCAGCACTTGGCCCATATCCTTCCAAACCGAGGGATACCCATCATATTCATACACCCATCCAGATGCTGTAATTTTCCAGCCTCCACCAGTTCCCCTTGCAGCTCATTCCATACACACACCACCCTCTGTGTAGAAAAAGTTACTCAGGTCCTTTTATTCCGGACACAAAGAACTGATGTGGAATACATTGTATTGATAACAATGCAATTGGTGAAAGATTTGCTTCAAGAATTTCAATAGAATGTAATGTTTGCGAGTGTACCAGCACATAAACCTATGGTCTCTAGTTAAAGGCTTCCCCCAATCTAGGAAAAAGACCTTTGCTATTCACCCTATTCATTGCCCTCATGATTTTATAAACCTCTATAGGGTCACCCTCAGCCTCACTTACCAGGATATCTTTCCATAAAGAAGTCCTGTTCTGTTTATTATTAGAAGGCCACAAAAAAAGGTAATATTTACCAATATCTAGGCCTCCTGCAGTCTGTATCAATCCTAATCCCCGACCCAACCAAACTGCACCACAGAGGTTGATTGCAGACCTACCCATCCCCTTTTATGATGTAGGCAGGACAGAAGCAAATCAAAATTTAATAGAGAAACTTTGTTTTGATTTTACACCCAATCTCCACCTGAATCAATCTTTGAGTAAAGCATAAAGTTAGTGGCTGGTGTTCTATCATAGCTGTCTTTTATAATGGCTTTATCTGAGGTAATATTTAGCAGATGATGTGATGTTGGTTTCCCAATGGACAAAGCTCTTCACCCTTTTAATGTTGCATAGCTAAACAAACTGTAAAGGGACAGTTGCAGATCATTCTGATCATCCCCAAACATAAGCCTGCAAAGCCTAATACAAAATCAAGGAAAATACCAATGATTCCACGATACTCTTTAAAGGAAAGAGTAGGGAAATGGGACCTGATGAGGTAGTTCTGACATACATATCATGGGACAAACAATAACTTTCTAAGCCTAGATATTCATGATTATTCCATACACACAGAATTGATATGGAATAACAATTGATAACAATGCAATTGGTGAAAGATTTCTTTCAAGAAAGCCAACAGAATGTAATTTTTGCTAGTGTATCAACACATACACTGAAATAATCTGGGACAAATTCATTGGGATCCGTTCATCTCCTTGGCCTTATTTCAGCAAAGAAACAAAAATGAATGTGTAACGCCAAATATCTGACAACTGCTTTGGTAATTGGCTTCCAAGAACATATTTTCTGTTCTTGGTGGCATCCTGAGTAAATGTCTTCCTTCAGTGTATTACAAGATCTGATGAACAAAGCATGAAGAAGAGTATACAAAAATCTTTCAACAATTCAGTAAATAAGTAATAATTAGTTACTTTGATAAATCTTTCCACTCATTCAATTCTGACCTTTTGTACTTATAAAAATTCATCACTCCACTATGTCTTCAGCTGTGTAGACCCTAAGCTTTGGAATTCCATCCCTAATTGTCTCTCTGTCTCTCTCCTTTTAAGACACTCATTATAATCTCTCAGTTTGGTTAAGTTTTTGATCCATTTGTCCTCATATCTGATAGCTTGCTGCTTAATTTTGCCTGGGAAATTTTACTATGTTGAAAGTGTTATATCAATGCAGACTGTTGTTACAATGACGTGGCACTTTGAGGAAAGCCATATGACACTCAGATGGACAGTTCTCAATTGACAAAACTATGGTGCATGTTTTGTGGATCATACAACCTACTCCATTTCCTATGTTTTTTATGCCAGTTAGTCTTCCTACTTGCAGCAACTAAACTCAACAGACATAATCCTGCATAATTGTACAAAGCCAGAAGTTCTTATAACAGTGCCTGTAGTAAGACTGTCTGACTCTGTGGAAGCAATTGATGCCTTCTGGAAAAATGCAGAAAGAAAGGATAGAGGGAGGAAGCAATGATATAGCACCAAGTGAACGAGGAAGTTAAAGTGCAGAAAACAGGCAGGAGGAAGAAGGAGTCAAGAAGTAACTGCTAAGGCAACTTTTTTTTATATCTGAATCAATTAACCAGTTCTGAAAACTGATGGTTTTGATTGGTTTAAAAATAGGCACTGTGATGGCGAGTAACGGAACAAGTGTTATCCAATAAAAGGGATTAGATGATATACCGTGTAGAATACCAAATATGCAGGAGTGCTTTATAGGCTGGAATATGATTGAGCTGTTCAGATAGTTAATGTTGAATAATAGAGAACTGGTCATGACTTACAGACTGGAATGAATTGGGATGTTTAGATGGTTTATATATCGAATAATAGATACCATGAGCAAGAATAGACTGGAATCTGATTGGAGAGTTAGTTTGGTTTATATATAGAATAAAGTATGTTTGGGAATGAATTACAAGCTGGAATCTAATCAAAATGCTCGGATGCTTTATTTATAGCATAGATTATGTCACCTGAACATTTTGATGTGATTGCACCCTTGTTTGCCCTGGGTGATTTTCTTCCAGGTATAAAGTAAACCTCGCTGAAAACTCAGCTACAGACAGAAGTATTCATTTGAGTCTTTATAATAAAGCTTTAAAAACTCACACTCCTCTGGACAAAAGCAACACTCAGCAAATGCTGTTTTAAGAGGGGTGGTAAGAGCCACTATAACTCCCCAGTAAACCTGTTACAATCGCCAGGAGCTCTATTTATTTTACAGGAGTGAATGATTTCTTTCCTCCCCAGTGGAGAGATAATTCACACAAGTGAAAAATAAAAATGGAAATAGGTGCGAGTGAGTTATAGCCTGACAGTGCAGTCTGCACCCAGCATTCTAACATTCATCAGTAGGCATCAGTGAGGTCTGAGCATACTAGACTCTGCATCTCATTGAATACTCCCAGTCAGACTGTACTTTGAGATGATTATCTGAGCAACTTTGAAAATGACATTGCTGCACACTCAAAACCAAACTGACTCACTGCTTAAGAGAGGAGAGGCATCTCAATATTAGGGCATCATGCTGCAACCTATCAACACATTGCCCTAGATATTGGTCCTTGAAGGGACCCGTTGGGGTACAAGACGACTGTGCATGCTCCTGGCTGGGAATGAATTGCCTGCCATTAGTAGGGACAAGATAAGGGAGTCCTTCAATTATGTTTGAAGGAGCTGTATGAGGCACAATGCATATTCACATAAATGGACCTGACATGCACTTTTACTCTCATCCTTCACATCAACTCTGCTCCCACCTTCACAGTAATTTCCCCTCTCCTCCCAGTCTGAATGCCCAGGCCTCCATATTCCCTGACATAGTTTCAGGCTGCTGTGATGCTGGCAGTGATTATTGAGCATGAAGTTCAAGATCTGGAGAGATCATCCCTCATTTGCCCAATATTTGCCAAAGCCCAATTTCCAAATTATTGAAGCCAAAATTCATGTCGGTGCAAATGATCTTTTGTTAGTCATGCAAAAGGACTTTACTGGTGGTAGAACTGGAAATGAATAATAGACTGGAGGCAGTTAGGGATGGTGACATTCAGTGACACCACATCCCATGTACAAATGTAAAACAAGTCTAGACAAATGATTTAGTTTGTTTCTACATAAATAATGGGATATTCTGACAATGAGTTTCCAATGAAGAGGTAATAAATCAATTGTGTTGGCTGCCATAAATGCTTGTGCCTCATTCTTCCTGTTGATGATGGCTCACATAATCCTTCACTTATCGTCTCAAGTATCTATGATTCCCTATTTTGATCTCTTTTTAATGTTACAGATATATAGTTGATTGGTATGGTGTTGAGATGTTTGCAGTGTGTTATAGAGTCATAGAGATGTACCACACGGAAACAGACCCTTCGGTCCAACTCGTCCATGCCGGCCAGATATCCCAACCCAATCTAGTCCCACCTGCCAACACCTGGCCCATATCCCTCCAGACCCTGTTCTTATACCCATCCAGATGCCTTTTAAATGTTACAATTGTACAAGTCTTCCCCCACTTCCTCTGGCAGCTCATTCCACACACCACCACCCTCTGCATGAAAAAGTTACCCCTTCGGTCTATTTTATATCTTTCCCCTCTCACCATAAACCTATGCCCTCTAGTTCCGGACTCTCTCACCCAAGGGAAAAGACCTTGTCTATTTACCCTATTCATGCTCCTCATGATCTTATAAACCTCTGAGGTTACCCCTCAGCCTCCGATGCTCCAGGGAAAACAGCCCCAGCCTATTCAAGTCATTGTGGTATTAACAGAATTGACAGATATGGAGTCAACTGTCCAGTATGGGTATTAATAACATGCCTGAAAATGCTATTGTGGGGGAAAAGGAAATAAGAACATGCATTTGATCAGATTACTTACAGTGTGGAAACAGGCCCTTCGGCCCAACAAGTCCACACCGACCTGCCGAAGCGCAACCCACCCAGACCCATTCCCCTACATTTACCCCTTCAAATAACACTACGAGCAAGTTAGCATGGCCAATTCACCTGACTTGCACATTTTTGGACCGTGGGAGGAAACTGGAGAACCCGGAGGAAACCCACGCAGACACGGGGAGAATGTGCAAACTCCACACAGACAGTCACCTGAGGTAGGAATTGAACCCGGGTCTCTGGCGCTGTGAGGCAGCAGTGCTAACAACTCTGCCACTGTGCTGCCCACTTACAGGGCATTTGAGGACCACCAGATGTTCTAAAGCACTTTACAGTTAATCAAGTATTTTTCTGAATTGCAGTTATATAGGAAATGTGAGCTAATATGCACACAGCAAGACACTATAAACAGGAATCTGATAATGAACAACCTATTTTTAATTATGTCAATTGAGGAATAAATATTGGTGAGAATACGGAAGATAACCACCCACTGCCCTTCTTCCAGGTAGTGCCACATGTCTTATCAGCTGAGGGAACAGACAGCATGCGCAAATGTGTAGGCATCCCTCAGTGAAGCAGCAGGGTGACAGTTCATATATTTGTGCTCAAGTCATGGAGTGTGAATTGATGAATCCAGGCCTTCATAAAACGGACACCAGAGCCACAAATGACACATGGATAAGCAACTTGTTAAGCTTACAAAGAGAAGAGGTCCAAGCATTGCTGTTTAGAAAATTCCAGCAGAAACATGCTGCTTTGTCCAAGTAGCAAGAGTTGAACTACAACGTAATACGTTAGCAATGCTAACAGCACACAGATTTGGAAATTAAGAGGAGATATTGGAGGAGCATTGTATAGCAAATGTCAAATGAAACAGATATGATATAGAATGTTGGTGCTACTAAACCACAATCATGGAAGATCTAATTCACGATTAGATGAGGATTGTAACAGACACAGACTAGACCAAAGTTGCAGAGGAGCTGGCAGCGAATGCATATTTAATAATTTTCAAGGGAAAGAGAGAGCTGGGATGCAATGACAGTTGGAGAGGACAAAGACAAGGATGGATTGAATTGGTAGTCTGATAATTCAATGCTGTTGGATGCCTGTTGAAAGTTGTCCGAGCGTAGGAAGTATACAGGGACACATGTATCCCTGCTGCCCTGTCAACTATTATGTTATTCTTGATTTGTGATCATGGTCTGTAAATCTGCTTAAATGATTAGTTTTTTCAGCTAAACTGTTCTTCCTATAAAAGCTTTTATAACCTCTGATTGCACTAGGGTCTGAGGATTGTAACTGACATATTGCTGACTGCATAATGTAAGATACTTAAACCTTGGCTTTCCACATTCTAATATTGGATTCACTCCCATTTCATGCTGCAAGTGTTTAATCCCCACCTCATTTATAGCAGGTGTTGACTCACTCTCAGCTTGTGTGGAGTTATTTGATGAGCTCCCAGCCAATTCCTGTTCCTCCAGCTCTAGCCAAGATCATGCCAAGATGCTCGATTCATCCCCAACAATGCCAAGGTTTATGACTAAATTCCACCTCATGCCAGCATGCTGGCTTCAGTGTCCACTCGCTGGAGGATGCTTGCTGAACTCCCAATTTATGCCAAAGTGTTTCGCCCTCTCTTGGTGGCTGTCCCTCTTCCAGGTCACATTTGTTCATTCAAATGCCCGAGAGTGGAAGAATTTTATGAAGTTATCCCACATTATGAAATGTAACGTGATTCCTGTTGAGGTACCTGTCCTGAGCTGCCGAGGTCCTTATCTACATGATGGCATATTATTTAGTATCTTATAGCGTGCAACTCAGCTCCAAGATTTACAGATTCCTGAAATTAAGCCGTAATATATTATTGAGAGGCAACTTTCCCATGGGAAACTACCATAAAAAATGAAGCTGCCTTTTCAACATTGTGCTGGCTCTTGTATCTCTTTGTGCAGGTAAGTGTGCTGGCATGTTGTACTCATGCTGGGTGTCAATTTCCCACAATCTTTATCTGCTTATCAGAGGCAATATAAAGTATTTTGCAAACACAGTGTAGTCCTTGTTAAGTATCTACCTGATCTTCTATAATGTTTTACACAATTATCAAGGCACATACTTAAGCAGAGTAGATAGGGCAATACAAACATCAATTTATTAGATGATCTGCATATTAGTGGCCATTTATATTACTAGGAACATGACAGATTTGCTATGTCTGAGCAGTGAGTTCTCAAGGCTGCCCTCACATAAAGAATTCAACATTGACTTTATATGACACTGAACTCTGTTGTTCTGTAATTTAGCTGAGCAAATGGCAATGGAAAGCAAAAAGTACAATATACAGTGTTTTAACAGGTAAGCATTTATTTAGAGAATGGTACACAAATAAAACCCCATAAACCAAGCTTTTCTTTTTGTTAGATTTGCTAACCATAATTCTCACTGAAAAAAGACATTGAATTCTTATCAAATGACATTGTTTGTCTCCACTTCTTCTATGGTAACAGAATTCTACAATGACAATGTTTCTACTGTATCTTAGATTTAGAAAATATTCGATTCCGTGCCAAAGGAGAGGAGAGGAGATGGGCTCTTCAGTCTTTACATAGGGATGGTTACTAATGATTGAGAAAGCATTTTTAGAAGGCTTTTGAACATAGAAAGAGAGCAATAGGGGGATTTAGATAGAAATATCTGTCGGGCAGGGGTGAGATGGACTGAAGGAGGAGAGACACCGTGGATAGAGTCAATGTGTATGAGTGAGCAACAGGGAATATAAGATCGATCACTCAAGATAAAATAATTCCCTTGACTTATCCACTTGTGCTGAATCTTCTAACTTTTATATTGAGCCAATTAGTATTTGAAACTTTAGCTGTAATAAAAAATGTCCAATAATTTCGAAACCAGATCTACACATTGTACTCCAAATTTAATCTATTCAATGACCCAGCATCTCTGGGGAGGAGAATTCTACAGATCAATGGAGCAAATCTGTAGTCAAGTCAACGTGTAAACATACAAGACGTAAATCTAATGAATAAATATGCAATGGTTAAATACATGGGAAATCATATTTTACTAATATAATCCCTTTGCATCACACATCTCAGTAAAATCTCTTTTTATTGCTTCTACAGCATGTTACACAGAATAGTGTAATTTAAAATTAATCAAATGGATGTTATATTGTGATCATAGTCCAGGAATAACTGATTTTCAATGAGTATGACCAACTGGAAAATCATCTATAGTGTGAAACTCAAATCACTTGAGTGGAAAACAAGCCATTTAATCCTGAGCCATGATTGTAATAGTCTTTCTTTCTCTGTGATCCACAGCCTCTGATGTTTAATTAAATTGCCCAGATTCCTTGTTAAGTGTTGGCATGCATGGAACAGCATTGCCTTTTACAAAGATTGAGGTCTCACCAATGTGATGGTTTTAATGATATATCAGTTTGATTTTAAACATTTAGAGTTGTTCTGTTAGGTGTTAGTGTTTCAAATCACTGGTAGATCCAGAAGAAACAGCCAGTCCTCACAACAAAGTTTGTAAGCACATGTTCAATTGATGAAAAACCATGAAAATTATTAGAGGATTACTTGAGCATTATTGTTGGCAAATTGGAGGAAAGAGATTTATAATAACAGCTGTACTGTGATGAGTCAACTTAAGCTTGTTTCAGTGGCATAGATGTTCTTCCTCTAAACAGATACACCTTGAGATATTTTGGAGACTAATTTCTTTACAGTTCAAGAAGGTGCTTGTATGGGCTCTTGCATTGTAGTGGTAATGTCCCTATCTCAAAGCCAGTATGCCTAGCCTCAAGTCCCAACTGCTCCAGAGGTGTGTAATAACATTTCTGAGCCAGTTGATGAGGAAATACCTAGTAGGTATGTGAAGATTGACAGATAATGATAAATTTCTGGTTCCTTTGCCAGGCTAAAACTAACAGGAAATGACTAGATTTTCTTATGTATTTTCATGTGCTTCATGTCTGGAAGAAAATAGGTGACTGGAGACAAGATTTTTCCACTGAATAGTTGATTTTCTTGATGATACAATTTTGGATAATAGGAATTCAATGATATAAAAGCAATATCTTACCACGATCATGTTCAATTCAAAGCCTGTCCACAAGTCAAGAGTGTGGTCATACTCCTCATTTGCCTGGATGGGTGCAGCTCCAATAACATTCAAGAAACTTGATACTATCAAGGACAAAGCAGTTCATTTGATAGGCACCACAACTGCAAATATTCATTCCCTCCACCATCGATGATCATTAGATCTAATGTGTACCAACTACAAGATGCACCACAGAAATTCACCAAGCCTTCTTCAACAGCACCTTCCAAACACTTCCATCTACATAGAAAAGGGCAGCCGATACATGGAACACCTGCAAATTCCCCTTCAAGCCACTTACCATCCTGACTTGGAAATATGTCACTATCACTGGATCTAAATTCTAGAAATCCATCAACAAAATTATTGTTAAGCGCACCTACACCAAACAAAGTGCAGTGGGTCAGAAGACATCACAAAACCATCTTACCAGGAGCATCTCATGTTAGACAATAAATGTTGAGTGAGCTAGTGATGCCCATCTCCCAAAAATGAATAAAAGAAACTAATTGCTTGATCTGGGCAAACCACCTTCTCTGTCAAAGTGCTAACTCAGTTATTGATCCTACCAATTACCAGATGAAATTTCAAAGCAAAATCTGGAAAACGTGACATTAAAGTTAGCTTTTAATTCTGGTTTCCTTTTTTTTCTTTTATCTGACTGCCTTTCTCCATGCTCAGCTTCAGACCCCTTAGTATCTCAGCCAAGTAACATTCTTCTCAGACGTAGCTGAGGCGCAAGTGTCATTTGGATATTTGGCTATCTCTACTTTCGCTTGATTCATAACACAGTTGTGACAGGAGATTCCCAGGATGAAATGCTTTTGGAATGCCCTCAAAAGTTCCCTGAAAAGATCAAATTCCTTGACTCACAGGAGCTCCTGGCTTTATGACCCAACAAAATGGAGAAGGTTCATTTGGGAAGGCAAAAAAAAAGACATCACTGGAAAAAATGCAAAGGTAAAATGGGGTAGAAAGATTGCAAAAAAACTCTAAACACCTCATTTTCTTGCTTTCAAGTGCACCTGCCATGCATGGGTTAGAGTTTTAGATCCCTATAATGGACATTTCAGCCATCTCAGAACTCCTCCATACACAGTGGAAGCAAGTCATCTTTTTTTCTCGAGTAATTGCCTAAGAACAGAGAGGAAGAATATTTAATCACAAAAGCATCCCAATCAAGCTCAACTCTATTCTTAATAGATGCCACATACACAGACATCTTTCCAGTAAAATATCCTGTTGTTAGTGAGCAGCGGGCAGGAACCTTGGCTAACATTCTTTCTCCCTTACTTTAGCACTGAGTCCAATTGCAGCAGCCTAACTGCAGCCCAGATGAGATCAATATAATTCAAGTCTGCTCTCGCACATTTGCACAAAGGTCATTATCTTGATCAACTTAAACATAAAAAGGAACTACAGATGTTTTTATTTCTGGTCTCCAAAATATTTATAAAATATAAAGATGAAAGGCTGATAGTATTCATGAAATGAATGTCACCAGTACATATTAATCATTAAGACTCACATAATAGCAAGCACGTAGGAACTATTATTGCAATAGTTGAATTAATTTTAAAATGCAAAATATCCAAAAAGAAATCAGCATCACTTGAAAGCAGAACTGGCCCTTTTTTTTCTGTGCAGTACATTTTTTCCATGATTCAAGCTCACTGGGAAAATAAATTAACAAATGTTTCCCAGATGAGCTCTGGGCAAACAAACAAAATTAAAAAAAAGGATAAGACATTCATTGCCAAGACACAGAGATGGGAAAAATTTGGATCGCTGTAAGAGAGCAGTGTCAACAGATGGAAGCATTCGCTTTGTAGAGAGAGTGCCGCTGGGTGCACAGATGGTAATTAAGGGATGTATGTAAATAACCAACCCTTGAGGAAGCAAACTAAAATACGCTGCTGAACCTGCCCAGTGTATGATCCCGCCCATCGTGGCCCCCTCACACCTTAGGTCCTCCAGCAAGAACTATTCAGATGCTGAGCTTATCCTGTGTAGTGTTTGGTGTGAATGTCACCTAATAAAGGGCAGTGATCTTACACCTTGTTTTATTTAATAACTTCATCTCAAAGGCTTCTAATGAATATACACAGTGGGGGGCCTTGTTTTCCTCTTTGCTGTCAAGTGTAGATGCAAGCCGAGTACTACTGCTAAGGCTGCAGCGTTCTGCCTAAAGATGTTAAAGCTAGTCGCAATTTGTTCATGCTTTGTGGTTTGGAACTGTCTGAAACAGGGTGGTAGAGTGACAGGCCACCCTGGGACTGACTGAAGGAAGGGGATGGGAATGATGGGCCGCCCTGGGACTGACTGAAGGAAGGGGATAGGAGTGATGGGCCGCCCTGGGACTGACTGAAGGAAGGGGATAGGAGTGATGGGCCGCCCTGGGACTGACTGAAGGAAGGGGATGGGAGTGACAGGCCACCCTGGGACTGACTGAAGGAAGGGGATGGGAGTGACAGGCCACCCTGGGACTGACTGAAGGAAGGGGATAGGAGTGATGGGCCGCCCTGGGACTGACTGAAGGAAGGGGATAGGAGTGATGGGCCGCCCTGGGACTGACTGAAGGAAGGGGATGGGAGTGACAGGCCGCCCTGGGACTGACTGAAGGAAGGGGATGGGAGTGATGGGCCGCCCTGGGACTGACTGAAGGAAGGGGATGGGAGTGATGGGCCGCCCTGGGACTGACTGAGGTAAGGGGATGGGAGTGACAGGCCGCCCTGGGACTGACTGAAGGAAGGGGATGGGAGTGATGGGCCGCCCTGGGACTGACTGGGGTAAGGGGATGGGAGTGATGGGCCGCCCTGGGACTGACTGAGGTAAGGGGATGGGAGTGACAGGCCACCCTGGGACTGACTGGGGTAAGGGGATGGGAGTGATGGGCAGCCTAATGGCTGAAACTGATGAACATGAGCAAAGGGCAGCTCAGGTACAGACTGAGGAAAGAGACTGGAATGGTAGACATCTCATGGACAAATAGAAGAGAGGAGATTGGAGTAAACACGTCCCTGAACTGTCTGAGGAATTGATTACATTAGCCTGCATCTAAACCATGCATTTTCTGACTTGGAGCAGAAAGCTTAATATTAACAGTAGATACTTAAATCAGGGTGTGTTTAGTTACCCCATAGTGCTATGTGTCAACTGGAAAGAACACAAATATAAGGTAGGAGCCACTGCTGTGAATGGAAATAGGAATCTATTGACTAGCCAGGTATTCAGTCATCAAAATCAGAATTGGAAGAAAGAGAAAGAACAGCAGAAAGACAACCATGAGCCCTTGCAGGACTTTTTTCAAAGCTCCTGTAACAGCCACAATGAGAGGGGCCAGGCACTGAATGCAGTGTTCCAAATGCAGTCTAGCTAAAGACTTGTATAGATAGTATGTTTTGTTTTATCTTGTGTGGTTTTATTTATGGAAGATAATAGTCTGTTTGCTTTGGCTAAGATTTCTCCACATTGGTCATGAATCTTTGGACAGCTATGTGCAAGATCCATTTCTCTCTCAACTGATCTTAAATCAGTACCACATAGCAAATAAGCACGGTTTGACCATGGGTGATTTGGTGACGGAAAAGAAACATTCAGTTGTCTGTAAGAGCACTTCTCCACATCAACAAAAACAAAATGACAGGAAAAAATGTTCATTTTGTACTGATCTTGCCCAGCTTGCATATTTTGGTTAAAGATCATTTGTCAGAGTTTGTCCCAGACACCCAACACAATAACAATTGATGTTCAGGAGACCGAAGTCACAGAACCCTGACAGTGTGGATGCAGGCCATTCAGCCCATTGAGTCCACACCAACTGTCCAAAGAGCATCCCACCCAGACCCACCCTATCCCTGTAACCCTGCATTTCCCATGGCTAATCTTTGGACTGTGAGAGGAAACCAGAGCATCCAGAGGAAACCCACTTGGATGCAAGGAGAGTGTGCAAACCTTACACAGACAGTTGCCTGAGGGTGGTATCAAACCTGGGTCTCTGGCACTGTGAGGCAGCATTGATAACTACTGAGCCATTGTGCCACCCTGTCTATCTGAGTTTTGTATCATCTTCCAACCTGTAGACTATTACCTCAGCACCTAGAACTCAGTCATTTATGAAAATAATAAAAAGCAAAAATCCCAATTGTGCTTTTATTATGCTAAAAGCAAGAAATGATACATGAATTATGCAGATTAGAACTACTTAATATATTAAGTTAGCACGATATAAGAAAAACACTGCTGTATCATTCTGTAATACATTTATGTATTACAGAATTACTGATGCACGCTGATGGCTGAAATTGTCTTTTGTCTCACGTTCGTCATGTTTCACAGTGAAACATGTTCTCCAGAAATAAGAGGCTGCAAAATAAAATGTTATAGAAGTTAAAACAGGTGACAAGAAATAGCGAGACCAGAGAAATAGATTGAAAATGATAAAACCATAAGCATTTTCTGGAATAGGAAAAGGCCATTAAACCCAATAAGCTCATGAAACTTTAACAAATCAGCCCCAGCTTTCTCAGTGTACTTATTCACTTTTACCGAAAGACATGTATCTACTTGCCTATATTATACTGCCTGTTTCAATAACCTAAAGCAACAGGCCAGGAAATCCACTCCAAAGTCAAACAAGGGCCAATTCAAATGTGATTTCATTCCAAGTCCCGGCAAATGACATCTTCGGTGTTAGTCACGGAGCCACTCAGGGAGCAGTTTTGTCTCTCCAGTGCAGAAGAGGTGAACTAAGTTACATCAAAATTGGGAAGAGTTGTGAATTAACCAATAACCCTTTTCCAACTAATCTGTGGAATTTGCTGGAATAGGAGATGGGCCATCCTGGGAGACTCAGTGCGACCCAATCAATGCCACAGCAGCTGGTTTGATTTCTGACTTTAGCTTCTAGCCTTAGTGAATCCTCTGCTTTCAATGAGTAGAGTCTCATGATGTATAGTTCCTGTGGTGGTTACTACCCACAAGACCTTTAATAGTTGAACTGTTGCAATGACTCTGGCTTGAATGGAATAAATAATTACACTGGCAAAGATATAGGATTAGGAAATTGTCAAATTAATTTTATTGGACTTTTTCAAAATCACAAGGATATGAACAGCACACTGATCAATGATGAACAGGATAATACATGACCCATTAGAAGAAAACCAAAGCTTACAGGCTAATTTCTTCCAATTCGGTTGTGCCTTCATTTTTAAATGCCCTATAATGACTAAATCCTGCCAATCCAATTCATGTTTTACTTTTTTCGACTATAAGTTGACAGGTCTCTTTGGATCCAATTCCCAGTCTTTCTTTTAACTATGAGGTCAAAGGTTTGTCCACAAAATTGAATTTTCCACACAATCTCCAGCCATGCCCTTCAATTTCTTTAATCCAATCCACACAAAAAAAAACATTTGTCTTTCACCCAAGCATCCCCACAAAAATGCTGGCATTTCTCTTCAGCTCTGCTTTAACTCAACCAGGAGAACCAAAGAGTTATATATTCATTGAGCAACTCTCAAAATGACCTAGACCCTGTTCACACCTGGATCATTGATCTGATGCTCAGGGAAAAGAAGTAACCTCAAATGTGTTGGTCAACATCTGGCAGCACATTGAAGGTCAAAGGACAAAACTTTCTTATACCCTTCTGTGCATGTGTTGCGAACCTTTGGCAAACAAGAATTGTTTGCTTTTTGCATGGCCAGCTGTCTGAGTGGTCAAAGGTGGTCTCATATGACAACCAACCATCCAATATGGTTAATAAGCATCACCTCTATAGATCCTTCACACCATTGTGCTCTCCTGACCACAATATTGACCCCATTAAACCAGAAGAAGTTTCAAGTTGTCATTAATGAGCCTCATTCTATCAGTGGTTTGATCATTGTAAGGATTCATGTTGCTGGAAAGTTTTCTGACTTTTAGAAGTACAGGCTTTTACTCCTTTAATTGCCTATAGCCAGTTTTAATGCATTTCTGTTTATATGCTTCCACAGATGAGTTGACTATTATTATAATTATTTTACTTAACCCTTCTTTTCCCATAAAGATCAACCTGGCAAGCTCACAGTAGCCAATCTGACTAAATATACATTCCCATAATATAACAATCATAATATACAGATAAAAATAAATCAGTTACATCAGCAATTCAGGCTTTTCAAATGACAGGACTTACGGGGGAAATGAGTTACCTGTAAACTAAAATGCTTGTGGTAATGAGAATAGAAAATAGGTAAAATGAGTGTTTTATGTGTACCTTTGTCTTTAAGAGACTTTGCCTTTAAGGACTCCATGTGTTCCATCTGCCTGACTATTAGTCTGCTTTGAGCATGCAAGCTGCACGGGCAGAAATTTGTTGGTCTGTTGTAATGTCTGCTTCATAATTTATAATATGTTTCACCATTTTAAATAAACTAACCCACAGAGTGAATCAATTTTTGATGGATGAATGATTGATTATTAGATCATTATGACTAACAATGGCCTTAATGGCCTAATTCTGCCCTTATGTCTTATGGTCTAACCATGTTCACATGAGAATGTGCTCACTTCCAATCAAGGAGGCTGTTGAACACATTTTTATCGCATCCTCCTATTTCTGCATTGGTGGTTCCGAAAGGCTTTATGGAGATAAGACTTAGACGTTGAAATTTGGACATTTTTCTTACCTTTCTTGGTTTTCTTTTATTTCCGCTGTCGTTTTGTTTTGTGATTCTGGTTTGCCAACTAAGATGGTGCTGGAGAATGGCAACTTTGTACACTTTTCACTGTACTCATGTATTCCTCTACTTAAATACACATGACAATAAATTTCTAATTCTGTTTTACTTCCTTCAACTTACAGCACTTCTTTCTTCTTTGTTTTTAGGATGTGCCCATCACAAGCAGCACTTATTGCACAATTCTAAACACCCTTAAGAAAATGATGATCAGCATCTCTGATCCTCTGTACCTTAGAAGTTCTACACTATCACCACCACAAGACAAGAAGTTGTGGTGCAATGGTAGTGTCCCAAACTTTGATTTAGGCGGCCTGAGTTCAGGTGTCATCAGCTCCAGAGGTCTGTCATAACATATTTGAAAATATCTAAAACTTCAATGTAGCACATTCAAGGGATTTCTAGGTCATTACAGAGGGCTAAGTTAGAAGTCACGCAAAGCCAGGTTATAATCCAACAGGTTTATTTGAAATCACAAGCTTTCAGAGCTCTGCTCCTTCATCAGTTCACCATTTTAAATAAACTAACCTACAGAGGAAGAGCACTCCAAAAGAGTCATTGAGATGTAGAGCACAGAAACAGACCCTTCGGTCCAACTCGTCCATGCCGACCAGATATCCCAACCCAATTGAGTCCCACCTACCAGCACTCAGCCCATATCCCTCCAAACCCTGCCTATTCATATACCCATCCAAATGCCTTTTAAATGTTGCAATCGTACTAGCCTCCACCACTTCCTCTGACAGACCATTCCAAACACGTACCACCCTCTGTGTGAAATTATTGCCCCTTAGGTCTCTTTTATACCTTGCCCCTCTGACCCTAAACCTATGCCCTTCACTTCTGGACTCCCCCACCCCAGGGAAGAGACTTTGTCTGTTTATCCTAGCCGTGCCCTGCTTGTGATTTCAAATAAGCCTGTCAGACTATAACCTGATGTTGTGTGACTTCTGACTTTGTCCACCCCAGTCCAACACTGGCACCTCCACATCATTACAAAGGGTTGTTAAAGTAAACCACATTATTGTGAATCTGGCAAATCAGTTGAGGGTAGCAGATTCCCTTAAGGATGTTACTGATCCAGGTGGATTTTTGTTGTGACATAGTAACTGCATAATCGTCATTATTATAATTAACCTTTTTATACCACTTTTATTTGATTAAAATCTCATTCACCAATAAAGCTGGTGGACTATAACCAGTGACTTCTGATTAGTGGGGTAGGACACAAATTTAACATAGCTATCGAGAAACCTTGGCAAGTCACGTTCCATCACAGAATCACAGTGTTATTCCAAGTGGAAGAGGCCACTCGACCCATTGTGTCTACACCAGCTTTCACATCATGACATGCTCATGGTCTTCCCCCCCAAAAAGCCTGCATGTTGTTTCTTTTCAAATTAAAGTCAAATCCCCTTTTGAATGCTTCAGTTGAACTGAGCTCCATCACACTCAGCCAGAGCATTCTAGACTTTGACCATTTGCTCTGTGAAAAAGTTATTTTGTTCCCTTCAGAGAAGAGAAGGCACTCAAAATCATGAGGATCTTGAACTGAACAGACAGGGAGAAATTGCCCACACCTGCTGGAAAAATCAAAAACCAGGGAGTACATATCCAAACAAAACTATGGCAACAGGAGGAAAAGCTTTTTCCCCACATCCAGTGATTTAGATCTAAAATGCATTTAAATCCCCCAGCTGCCATCGTGAGATTAGATTACTTACAGTGTGGAAACAGGCCCTTTGGCCCAACCAGCCCTCCAAAGAGCAACCCACCCCCCTACACCTAACATTATGGGCAATTTAGCATGTCCAATTCTACACATCTTTGGACTGTGGGAGGAAACCGGAGCAAACCCATGCAGACATGGGTAGAACGTGCAAACTCCACACAGACGGCTGCCCAAGGTAGGAATTGAACCCAGGTCTCTGCCGCTGTGAGGCAGCAGTGCTAACCACTGCGCCACTATGCTGCCTGAAGATTTGAAAGATTCTTTCCAAGAGATGGGCCACTGGGTTGAAAGTCCAAGAATATCCCCATCTCCTCGCATTATATCAGTGATTCGTGTCCTGAACAAGTCTGAGGCTTTTGCTACATGGCTCAAGACTATTTGAAGCATTGATCATCCTGCATGATCCTGACATGTTTTAAACTGTCTCCTTATCTCTTTTAATCTATCGTCTTTGATCTGGTGCCTTGTTTTACTTTGAAGTCATGCTCTAGATTAACTTTACCTACATTATTGAAAATTTCGTTTGCTGCTATAAAACAGCTTTAATATGTCGAAGAACATTTTAACATAATGCACTTGGCAGGACTTTAAAGCAATTGGAGTTAGTCTCATTTCCATACCCTGCCCAATTTTATTATTGAAGAAAATCAATGAGTCGTAAAACAATAACTGATTCATTCACATCAGTCACCTGCTGGATGAGTTAACTTAAAATTACACTCCTCAACACCGTTAACACCTCTCAAGGACAAAGCATCAGTTTTTGCAATCTTTCTAAAGGAAAAGGATAAAAAAAGGAGAGTGGCAGGATTAGACAGTCTGATGAAGAAGAGAGAAGTGAACACTAAGAAGAAGGTCAATTTATTTACCAAACGGTTTACCTGCTCACAGTGCTCGGTTGGCTCTGAAAACAAAAATTGCTGGAGATCATAGTGGGTCAGGCAATATCCATGGCGATAGAGCTAGTTAACATTTCGAGTTGAGGTGACTCTTCAACAGAGCTGAAATGAAGTGTGGAGTGGGCCGCATTTTTGAGTTTAACACCTTCAAATTGTGAAATCTATTCATTTCACTCCTTTTAGCTTTGCTTATTACATACTCTGTCACCCTCTCTCCCTTTTCCCCACCCCAGTGGAACTGTTTTCCCAGTCTGGCAGTTAGACACACCATTGTTCTGCCATTCTCACATTCCGATCACTTAATCTGAACTATCAACATCCTTTCTCCAAAACCCCCTTTCCACCATTTGCATAAATGCTGCACCCTCCACACTTCATGGCAGCTTTGATGAAGAGTCATCTCGACTCAAAACATTAGCTTGCTTTCTCTCCATGGATGCTGTCTGACCCGCTGAGATCTCCAGCATTTTTTGTTTGCAGTTCAGATTCCAGCATCTGCAGTAATTTGCTCCCAAGTTGATTGGTTCTGTCTCTCAGAGTAGGTGCAAATTCAAAAAGAAAAGACATACTTAACATCTTCGCTACTTCACTTTAGGTATGAGTGTGGCGACACAGAAGGGAGTGTAGAAGCTAGTTAAGATGCTATCGAGTGTGAGAAACTTCAGGTGTGAAAATTGATTAGAGAAGTTAAGGTTGTTTCCTTGGAGAAGGGAAACCTGATTGGGGTGTTTGGAGTCATTAGTAGTTTGGACAGTATCAACAGGCAATGAACTCCCAAGGCACTGAGATTTGGGGGGCACAGCTTTAATGTAATTGGCAATTTCCTTTCAAAAGCCGCAATTGATCAAGTATCAGCCACACTTTCCAGCAGTGCATTTTAGATCTAAATCACTTAGAGTCATAGAGTCATCGAGATGTACAGCATGGAAACAGACCCTTCGGTCCAACCCATCCATGCCGACCAGATATCCCAACCCAATCTAGTCCCACCTGCCAGCACCCGGCCCATATTGCTCCAAACCCTTCCTATTCATATACCCATCCAAATGCCTCTTAAATGTTGCAATTGTACCAGCCTCCACCACATCCTCTGGCAGCTCATTCCATACACATACCACCCTCTGTGACTTAGGTCTCTTTTATGTCTTTCCCCTCTCACCCTAAACCTATGCCCTCTAGTTCTGGACACTCCGACCCCAGGATAAATAGACAAAGTCTTTTCCCTATCCATGCCCCTCATTATTTTGTAAACCTCTGTAAGGTCACCCCCCAGCCTCCAACGCTCCAGGGAAAACAGCCCCAGCCTGTTCAGCCTCTCCCTGTAGCTCAGATCCTCCAACACTGGCAACACCCTTGTAAATCTTTTCTGAACCCTTTCAAGTTTCACAACATCTTTCCGATAGGAAGGAGACCAGAATTGCATGCAATATTCCAACAGTGACCTAACCAATGTCCTGTACAGCCACATCATGACCTCCTAACTCCTGTACTCAATACTCTGACCAATAAAGGAATGCATACCAAACGCCTTCTTCACAATCCTATCTACCTGCAACTCCACTTTCAAGGAGCTATGAACCTGCACTCCAAGGTCTCTTTGTTCAGCAACACTCCCTAGGACCTTACCATGAAGTGTATAAGTCCTGCTAAGACTTGCTTTCCCAAAATGCATCATCTCACATTTATCTGAATTAAACTTGATGTGGGGAAAAAGCTTTTCCTCCTGTTGCCACGGTTTTGTTTGTCAATTATCTTGGATATGTACTCCCTGGTTTTTGACCTTTCCAGCAGGTGTGGGCAATTTCTCCCTGTCTGTTCAGTTCAAGATCCTCATGATTTTGAGTGCCTTCTCTTCTCTGAAGGGAACAAAATAACTTTTTCACAGAGCAAATGGTCAAAGTCTGGAATGCTCTGGCTGAGTGCGATGGAGCTCAGTTCAACTGAAGCATTCAAAAGGGGATTGGACTTTAATTTCAAAAGGAACAACATGCAGGCTTTTTTTTTGGGGGGGGGGTCAAGACCAGGAATATGACATTACGTGAAAACTGGTGCAGACACAATGGATTGAGTGGCCTTCTTCCACTCGGAATAACACTGTGATTCTGTGATGGAACGTGACTTGCCAAGGTTTCTCGATAGCTAGATTAAGTTTGTGTCCTACCCTACTAATCAGAAGTCACATGGCACCAGGTTGTAGTACACTAGCTTTATTTAAAATCACGAACAGTCTGAGCACTGCTCCTTCATCAGGCGCCTACTCCTGTAGGCAACAGTTTACCATCATCAGCAGCTTTCATGTTAAATCTACCAATTCTTCCCTCCCATTCTCTCACAATCGAACCACATGTACATGATGTATAGTTGGAAAGAAGGGAGAAAGTGGTGCAGGAAATTGATCAAAAGGATGCAGTTATCTCAACTTGAACTGGAACTAAATAAAAATGAATTTGATGAATTTTGTATAAACACTTGGGTTCATGGGCAGGTACTACATTATTGTTTCCAGGCTAGATTATATGATATTGTTGTCAACATTAGTGAAGTCCTGCAAAGAAATAGCTGATCTGCATATAAACCCCCATCTTGCAAGATACTCACTTGGAAATTGACAATATCATTTTGGACAATACCACATTTATCACAAATCATGGTCCAACCATGATTTCACATAGCACGCCGCAGAGTGAGAAGTTGATTACTGTATCAGGTCCTGTTTGTATTGTTTTGCCGAGTTGAGAGTGTGGCGCTGGAAAAGCGCAGCAGGTCAGGCAGCATCCGAGGAGCAGGAGAATTGACATTTCGGGCATAAGCCCTTCAGGAATGCCTGATAAAGGACTTATGCCTGAAATGTCAATTCGCCTGCTTCTCGGATGCTGCCTGACCTGCTGTGTTTTTCCAGCACCACACACTCGACTCTAGTCTCCAGCATCTGCAGTCCTCACTGTCTCCTGTATTGTCTTGCAGTAATAGTGCTGCAATTCTGTGATGCAATGTGACTTGCCAAGGCACTGTCTGAACATATAGAGACAATATATCGATTTATTTTTTAAAATTCATGGAATGTGGGCATCATTGGCAGGCATTATTGATCATCTCCATTTGCCTGAGAGAAATTGTTGGCAAGCTGTCTTGGAGTCAAAGAGTCATAGAGGTGTACAGCACAGAAACAGACCCTTCGGTCCACTTCGTCCATGTTGACCAGATATCCCAATCTAATCTAGTCCCATTTGCCAGCAGTTGGCCCTTATCCCTCTAAACCCTTCCTATTCATGCATCCATTCAGATGCCTTTTAAATGTTGCAATTGTACCCATTTACACTTTCAGCTCATTCCATACACACACCACCTTCTAGATGAAATGCTTGCCCCTTAGGTTCCTTTTAAATCTTTCCCCTCCCACCCTAAATCTATGCCCTCTAGTTCTGGACTCCCCCACCCCAGGGAAAAGTCCTTGTCTATTTATCCTAACCATGCTCCTCATGATTTTGTAAACCTCTATAAGGTCACCCCTCAGCTTCCAATACTCCAGGGAAAACAGCCCCAACCTATTCAGCCTCTCCCTATAGCTCAAACCCTCCAATCCTGGCAACATCCTTGTAAATCATTTCTGAACCCTTTCAGGTTTCACAACATCCTTCTGATAGAACTGCACACAATATTCCAAAAGCGGCCTAAGCAATGACCTGTACAGCCACAACATGACCTCCCAACTCCTATACTCAATGCTCTGACCAATAAAGGAAAGCATACCAAACTTCTTCCTCACTGTCCTATCTACCTGTGACTCCACTTTCAAGGAACTATGAATCTGCAGTCCAAGATCTCTTTGGTCAGCAACACTCCCCAGAACCTGACCATTAAGTGCAGAAGTCCTGTCCTGATTTGCCTTTCCAAAATGCAGCACCTCACATTTCTCTAAATTAAACTCCATCTGCCACTCCTTGGCCCATTGGCCCATCATTTCAAGGTCCCATTGTACTCTGAGGTAACCTTCTTCGCTGTCCACTGTTCCACCAATTTTAGTATCATCTGCAAAATTACTAACCAGACCTCCCACGTTTACATCCAAATCATTTATGTAAATGACGAAAAGCAGTGGACACAGCACCGATCCTTGTGGCATACCATTGGTCACAGGCCATCCTCTGTCTTCTACCTTTTGAGCCAGCTCTGTGTCCCAATGGCTAGTTCTCCCTGTTTTCTATGTGATCAAACCTTGCCAAACAGTCTCCATGAGGAACTTTGTTGAATGCCTTACTGAAGTCCATATAGATCATTTGCTCTGCCCTCATCAATCCTCTTTATTACATCTTCAAAAAACTCAGTCAAGTTTCTTGAACCATTACAGCCCATTTGCTGTAGGCAGATCTGTTAAGGAAGGAGTTCCAGGATTTTTACCTAGCAAGTGATGATTTGCTTTCAAGTCAGAATGATGAGTGACTTGGGGGAGGATCTTGCAGTTGGTGGTTTTCCTATGCATTTAGTGCCTTTGCCCTTCTAGATGCCAGTGGACTTCAGTTTGGAAGGTGCTGCCTAAGGAGTCTTAGAGAATTTCTGCAGTGCATCTTGTAGATGGCACACACTGTTGCTGTATGTATCCGTGTCCATGTTATCAAGAAAAGATTCCAATTCTTTGAAGGGTAAAATGTCAGATAAGACAGGCCTTTACCTCGAATAGAGTTAGATGGAAAATCACAAATATGGCATTCCAGTATTAAGGTCTGGTCTCACTTTCAGTCATTGACTCTGTGTAATGAGTCAGTGTAATTCCCTTAATTAGTCAGCTATATGTACATGTAATATACAGTAATGTCAGCTAGCACAGAACCCAAACTATGGGCTTAATCTTCTCAGTATCAGAGTGATATGAGCTTTTGCGATATTGTGTCAAAATTGTACAAGACACCCAACATCCTGATGTTAGGACAACGTTGTACATCTTCTACTTTTGCCAAGTGTCATAGAACATAGAACAGTACAATTCAGGAACAGGCCCTTCAGCTCGCTATGTAAATGCCAACCATGATACCATTTCCACACTGTAAGTAATCTCATTCTAAATTAATCCCATCTGCCTGCATGTTGTCTGTATTGCTTAAATCTCTGCCTGTTCATATATCTATCTAATTGCCTCTGAAATATTGCTAATATAACTGCTTCTACCACCTCCCCTGGCAGTGCATTCCAGGCAACCTCTGTGTAAAAAAACTTGCCTTGCACCTCACCTTCAAACTTTTCCCCTTCTCACCTTCAACCTGTGCTTCCTAGTATTTGACATTTCTACCTGGGAAAAAGACTCCAACTCTCTCTGCTATCCATATCTATCAAAGTTTTATATACTTTTATCAAGTCACCCCTCAGCCTTTGACACTCTAGCAAAAATGATCCAGGTTTATCCAACCTCTCCTAATGCCTGACACACTCTAATCCAAGCAACATCCTGTTAAACATCTTTTGCATCATATCTAAAGCCCCCACATCCTTCCTGTGGTGTGGTGACTGGAAATGCGCACAGTTCTCCAAATGTAGCCTAACTAAAGTTTTGTATATCTGCAACATAACTTGTCAACTTTTGTACTCAGTGCCCCAACATCGAAGGAAAGCAAGCCCTATACCACCTTTACCACTTGTGTTGCCACTTTCACAGAACTATGAACTTGGACCTCAAGTATATCAATGCTCATAATTGTCCTGCCATTTACTGTGTACTTTCCTCTTGCACTGCACCTTTCAAAATGCATTCTCACACATAGAGTCAAAGAGTCATAGAGATGTACAGCGCAGAAACAGACCCTTTGGTCCAACTTGTCCATGCCGACCAGCCATCCTAACCTAATCTAGTCCCATTTGCCAACACTTGGCCCATATCCCTCTCAACCCTTCCTATTCACATACCCATCCAGATGCCTTTTAAATGCTGTAATTGTACCAGCCTCCACCACTTCTGTTGGCAGCTCATTCCATACATGCACCACCCTCTGCATGAAAAAGTTACCCCTTAGGTCCCTTTAATATCTTTCCCCTCTCACCCTAAATGTATGCTCCCTCGCTCTGGACTCCCCTACCCCAGGGAAAAGACTTTGTGTATTTATCCTATCTATGCCCCTCATGATCTTATAAACCTCCATTTAGGTCACCCCTCAGTCTCCAAAAACACCCATCAGTCTGGGAAAATAACCCCAGCCTATTCAACCTCTCCCTTTAGCTCAAATCTTCCAACCCTGGCAACATCCTTGTAAATCTTTTCTGAACCCTTTCAAGTTTCTTGCCCAGATTAAATTCCATTGACCATTACTCTGCCCAACTATTCAACAGATTCATACCCTACAGTATCCTTTGACAACCTTTCTCACTATCCAAATCCACTATACTGTCTGCAAACTGACTAATCAGATCACCATCACCTCTGATAAAATAGCTATATTAGAATGTAGCACAGCTGGACAGCACTGCTCACCACTTTGCGCAACTTAATGTTTGTCTTTATAGTGCCAATCGACACCCAGGGCTAGAATTGGGCCAAACCCTGTGACTAGAACAGAACTGCTCATCCTTTCACAGTATCATCATGCAGCTGGTCTCTCTGGCTGATTGCTGCTCTTCCAGTCTTATCCATAGCTCTGGAAAAGGAGCAGGCAATATCCTCCAGTCTTCGGGCGTAAAAGACTGCAGGAGATAATTGGTATCATTAATAATATTGTGACTTAATTTTGTAACTTCCTTTCATTTCATGGTTTAGTTCCTTATTTGTTGAGACCTTCTAAAATGGGCCATTTTTGTTTGTTTTTTTTCTTTAATGCAGCAATCCAGTGGGTCCTGTTAGAAAATGCTGTTCAACTCAATATCAGTGAGGCTGTTAAAAGTGCAAGTTAGTGCAGCTGATTAGCAGTGCAGACTCGGTTATTCCCACAGTTAATCAAATAAACTCAGTTAATTATTCATTTGCTAGCTGTGTAAGATTCAGAAGAGCACACGTGAATAATTACAACAATGGAGACATAGCAGTGAAGTGATGACCCACCATGCACAATGGGAATGATAACAAGTCTTACAAAATACTAACAGGAAAGCAGGAAATGTTCACTCTGTTTCTCTTTCCACAGATGCTGCCAGGCCTGTTTAGTATTTCTTGCATCTTCTGACTTTTGTTTCTCATAAAATGCTGTCAGATTTTGATTCACAATCATGTGACTTATAGATGATTCTCCTGAAAGGTGAATAAGACAAAAGCATGGTTAGAAAGGAACCAACTTTTGTTTTCATTTTTTTCATCTCTACTATTTGCTCAATGAAGGATCAAAAAGCTAATTCTACACATCAATCAGAATTACCCCTTATTGTCATATAACCAGATACTGCTTCCTGTATTTTTTGTATTGTACCTTTCTCTCTGCTTGTTATCAGGGTCAGTGATGTTCAGGCAATAACAGATTTCACAAGATAAAGTTCCAGAGTGCGTTTGAAAACTGTGCAGAGTTCAGTCACAGCTTGAGCTTGGTTTGCACAATGTTAATGTTTAGGAGGGTTGTGTGGACAATATTAGTCAAAGTCTTTCAGCAACAATAGGGTCGATCCCGGAGAAGGGGAATGTCCATTTGTTACTGTTGTACAGTTCTTATGTTATGAAATGTAATTTGCATTAGAGATTACTGGCTTTGCTCTCATTCAGGAAGCTATTTCCCACTCTGAATAGCGGTTGTGATTCTGATACCAAAATGATGACCAAAGATTCAGTCCCAACTTTAATTTGCTTTCATTAGCTTACTGAGTGCTTTTATTTCATTATCTCTTCCTGCTCTTCTGAGTTTCTTACAATAGGATACTGCACCATGGAAACTGGCCATCCCTCAACCAAGTGGTCATTTGTTATGTGTCAGCATTGAGCAACATGCCTGAAAAGATTCATGAATCATGAAAGCACACAAACAAGTTTGATTCCACCATCAACCATTGTTCACAGCAGGTCACATTGATGAATAATCATAAGTGTGAACACAGTCTAAAGTTCCTCCCAAATGTCACCACGTTTTACAACCCAGTTACTGGTGTAGCTAATTCCACAAATTTTCACAGGTCCTGGACCCATTCATTTTGATGAAAAGGTGTTCGCCCACTACTTTTCCAAATCATCTCTATAAGTAGATTTAACTGCACCAAAGACTACTTCTACTTAGGCACGGTGGCTCAGTGGTTAGCATCCCTGCCTCACAGTGCCAGGGACCCAGGTTCGATTCCATCAATAGACAATAGACAATAGACAATAGATGCAGGAGTAGGCCATTCTGCCCTTCGAGCCTGCACCGCCATTCAATATGATCATGGCTGATCATTCCTAATTAGTATCCTGTTCCAGCCTTATCTCCATACCCCTTGACTCCACTATCTTTAAGAGCTCTATCCAATTCTTTCTTAAAAGAATCCAGAGACTGGGCCTCCACTGCCCTCTGGGGCAGAGCATTCCACACAGCCACCACTCTCTGTGTGAAGTAGTTTCTCCTCATCTCTGTCCTAAATGGTCTACCCCGTATTTTTAAGTTGTGTCCTCTGGTTCGGCACTCCCCCATCAACGGAAATATGTTCCCTCCTGCCAGAGTGTCCAGTCCTTTCATAAGCCTATACGTTTCAATCAGATCCCCTCTCAGTCTTCTAAACTCAAGGGTATACAAGCCCAGTCGCTTCAGTCTTTCCGTGTAAGGCAATCCTGCCATTCCAGGAATTGACCTCGTGAACCTACGCTGCACTCCCTCAATAGCCAGAATGTCTTTCCTCAAATTTGGAGACCAGAACTGTACACAGTACTCCAGGTGTGGTCTCACCAGGGCCCTGTACAGCTGCAGAAGCACCTCTTTGCTTCTATACTCAATCTCTCTTGTTATGAAGGCCAGCATGCTATTAGCCTTCTTCACGACCTGCTGTACCTGCATCCTTGGGCGACTGTCTGTGTGGATTCACCCCATTGTCTGTGTGGGTTTCCTGTGGGTGCTCTGGTTTCCTCCCACAATCCAAAGATGTGCAGGTTAGGTGAATTGGCCATGCTAAGTTCCCATAGTGTTTAGGGGTGTGTAGACTAGGGCCATTTGTCTGGGGAAATGTAGAGCAATGGGGTAGGGGAATGGGTCTGGGTGGGCTACTCTTCAAAGAGTCAACGTGGACTTGTTGGGCCAAATGGCCTTTTCTCACACTGTAGGGATTCTATGATATGATAACTAAAGAGCCGGCATTGTGGGTGCCAAAATGCCATTGAGCGAATGAACAAGTAGAGCCCAGTCTGATCGGAATATTGAAAGAAAAGCTAACAGTAGGTGCCTGTAGAAGAAGTATCATTCTTCAAATGCTATTTCAATATACTAACTTTCTTTCGCAGTTTCATTCCTTTCAAAAGATTGGGCAAGGAGAGGGATAGATCTCTAGCTGGTCAACATAAGACAGTTCAATGTTTCCAAGAATGCACTAGACAGGAACATCGAAAAGGAATCATTAACTGGGAGCCAATTCCACAATCTTTGCTCTCTGGTTCCCAGAGCCAGCACAAATTTAACTTGGAGTCAGAATGATCTGTGAGGCTCCGGTCTGGCCCACCTCAGTGAAGCAGCCCCGATTACTAAAACAAATAAAGATTTGGCTGATGTTAAAAAGATCCATGTCATCAGGAATTTTTGCCTAAGAAGCCAAAAATGACTGATGGAGCAAAGTATTCATCTTGGCAACCTTCAAGATGGCGGCACACTGTATTCTGCCTTGATACTTTTCAAGCTGCTTTAGAAAATAGAGAGAATCTCAGGTAGAATATTTCCAGTGTTTAAAAATGAATGACTGACTGAACATAACAGATAAGCTCCCAATTAGTCATCTTCAAAATTGTGTCACCATCAAATGTATGTTGAACTAACACCTTCTCTCATACTGTGCTAACTACTGAACAACATAGTGGATATACCAGTTCACATCTGTCTACAGAGCTGGAACATTCAGGTCTTCTTGGAATCCCTTTGGAATTTGTTTGGATGAGGTGCAGGCATGCAGTTCCTTTCCTGTTTTTCAGAAGAGAAAGATATGAAAATATTATTCTAAATTGATATGTTCCTTTCAGCCAATCATATTACCGTGATGGACACAGCAGCAGCACAGCCTTCAAACCTGAAATCCTGTCCAAACTCCAACTTTAATCTGATAGATTTTTTGGTGAGCATTTTCTGCTTTTCAAAAAGTTGAGTATGAGGGGTGATGAATTTTTTTTCATTTTTCACATGCAACACCAATAGTGTGTCAATGTTCAGGAATTGATAAGATTTGATTCAATGCAGAATTAGTTAACTTTGACAACAAATTCCAAACCTGTGATCACTATCTGCTAAGAGGACAAAGGCTGTAAAGTGCATACGTGCGCATGCAAGTTCTCCTTGAAGTCATTCACCATCCTGAGTTAAAACTATATCCCTGTTTTATCACTTTTTTTGGGTTAAAATCCTGGAACTCCCGTCCTAACAGCACAATAGGTGTTCCTACAACACAGGACTGCGGCATTTCCAGATGAAATTTTGCCACCACCTTCTGAAGAGAATTTGGGGATAGGTAATAAATGTTGCTCCCCAAGAGTGAATAGAAAAAGGCTTAAGGTAGAAAGTAAAGATTCCCCTCATCAGTACTGTCAATCTCTCTTAGAGCAGACATACCATGGTTTAGCCAAGGAGTAAATCTCCCTTGATGAAACGTCAACCAGGCGCCTTTACTCCAACTTGAGAAAAGCAGCCCTGTGTGCCACTTTGGCATTTCACTATTCCTGTGGCTTCTCTGCATGAGACTGCCAAACACATTACACTTAGAATCCTTACAGCCAGCAGAGAGAAACATGAATGTGGGCTGCTTTTCAACCATGGTCTCAAAATAAAGGTGTTGTATTCCAATGAATGACTCAGTCCCAGTTACATCCAGCTTCTAACTTGGTACAATGACTTGATTAGATGCACTCAGACTAACAATGAAGTATAATGTAATTTATCGATCTAAAATGGTAAATTTAGCAAATCTTTTGCCCTGTAATGACAACGAACAAAAATGTAAGTTAAAATTACACATATCAAAAGTGAGTATTAGCAACAACTTTGAATAAAAAAATTAAAGGATTAATGCAGAAATGGGTAAAAATACTTCTCTTTCTTTCTCTAGTAAGCTGGAAAGAATGCAATGCTAAAAAGATGAGTTACAAAATTAGCAATAAAATGATCAATTTAACTGTCATACTAATATTTTGTATGTTAGAACTATCCCATACAGTATAAGACCGATACACTCTGAGTCCTTCTCCCATTCCACATTAAGGATGATCCCTTTTTCAAGACAGACTCCAACAGTTCCTTTAAGGCCCATACATTAGGCCAAAGGTCGAATGGTCTGAGGCCTGTTTCTTTTAGGGCAAGCCAACTACCAGTCTGAACCCCAAAATAATCATTAATCCCCTTGATTGTATATTCAAGGACCCAAGGACATAACATGTCTTAAGGGCTGTCAGGAACATGATTGGTGGGTTTCTATGTGGTGTATTTCCAGCTGTTAGGCTGCAGGATATTAGTGTCTGAAACTGGGCTTTTCTGAGCCCATTTTCCCTACACAATAGGCACAACACAATCCAACTATGCTGGGAGGACAGCCCACTTACCCACCATGGATGGTTCACTTACCCACCATGGATGCATTCACAATGGAATTTCTAGCTGTTCATTTGCTGACAACACAAAGTCTTTTAGTAAATGCAGGAAGCACCTATTTTGAAACCTGCCCTTTTTACCGTGTGGCTGTATATGAAGTCAGCGCATTAGAATTTACACACAAATTGTAAAGTAATAGATGTGGGGAGCACCTGATGTTGATGCACTTCTGATGTTAGCACATTTTTGAATCTTCCAATTTAATAGCTGATTAATTTCTTTCTATAGGATCCTTTCCTTCCAATCTTTGCTTTATCGACTTCCATGTCGTTGTGCCAATCTCAAGAGTGTGACCCTTCAACAGATTCTCTCCTCTTAACATTTCCACCCTCCTTTCATTGTGCATGAAATTTCAGGCAGAGGCAAAGCTGAGGATCTAATGTTAGTTATCAAAAAGAGCAGAAAAGTAAACAGTTTTATTTCTAAGAGTGGGCAGCAGCAGCAGAGGAATGGTCTGTTTGCTATTGGCCCTCTATTTTGTAATGTAAAAGCTCTTTAAAGGTAGACTTAAATAGGTCCCTGTATCCGCATTCCCGTCATTTCTATGGAAATCTGTTCTATTAACTGTATAAGAAGGATCATTTTCTTTTAAGTTTGCATTTCCTACAAATGCTTTGCATTTAATCAGTAAACTAATGACCCAGTGTCTGTCTTCTGAATACTAATATGTTAATTGCTCAGTGTAAATGGGTCAGTGTAACATCACATTATTCAAACTCAGTGTCCAGCCAGTCTAAAGCAATTCCTCAAGCAATTCAAAAGAAAGCTATTGAAGGTACAAACTCATCTCGATCATTTACATGTACAGGAGAATATTTCGCCAGGGTTCTCTGCTCCTGAATCACCATCCAAAGAATTGACACCCTTTTACATTAATGAATGGGAAAACCATGGTTCAGCATCCCCTGAGGAGACATTCCTAAGCCCCTTTCAAAATGTTGTAAATGTGTTTTGCATCAGTTAAGATCAGGGTGGTAATGCCAATTGCCAATTCAGGGTTTGTTGAAGGTTCGGGCACAGATTGGGTGAATTCTGGATTAGTGGTGCTGGAAGAGCATAGCAGTTCAAGCAGCATCCAAGGAGCTTCGAAATCGACGTTTCAGGCAAAAGCCCATCATCAGGAATAAAGGCAGTGAGCCTGAAGTGTGGAGAGATAAGCTAGAGGAGGGTGGGGGTGGGGAGAAAGTAGCATAGAGTACAATGGGTGAGTGGGGGAGGGGATGAAGGTGATAGGTCAGGGAGGAGAGGGTGGAGTGGATAGGTGGAAAAAGAGATAGGCAGGTAGGACAAGTCCGGACAAGTCATGGGGACAGTTACTGAGCTGGAAGTTTAGAACTAGGGTGAGGTGGGGGAAGGAGAAATGAGAAAACTGTTGAAGTCCACATGATGCCCTGGGGTTGAAGTGTTCCGAGGCGGAAGATGAGGCGTTCTTCCTCCAGGCGTCTGGTGGTGAGGGAGCGGCGGTGAAGGAGGCCCAGGACCTCCATGTCCTCGGCAGAGTGGGAGGGGGAGTTAAAATGTTGGGCCTCGGGGCAGTGTGGTTGATTGGTGCGGGTGTCCCGGAGATGTTCCCTAAAGCGGACAGTTAGGAGGCGCCCAGTTTCCCCAATGTAGAGGAGACCGCACCGGGAACAACGGATACAATAAATGATATTAGTGGACGTGCAGGTAAAACTTTGATGGATGTGGAAGGCTTCATTATGGCCTTGGATAGAGGTGAGGGAGGAGGTGTGGGCGCAGGTTTTACAGTTCCTGCAGTGGCAGGGAAAAGTGCCAGGATGGGAGGGTGGGTTGTAGGGGGGCGTGGACCTGCCAGGTAGTCACGGAGGTAAAGGTCTTTGCGGAAGGCGGAAAGGGGTGGGGAGGGCAATATATCCCTGGTGGTGGAGTCCGTTTGGAGGTGGCGGAAATGTCAGCAGATGTTTTGGTTTATGGGAAGGTTGGTAGGGTGGAAGGTGAGCACCAGTGGCGTTCTGTCCTTGTTACGGTTGGAGGGGTGGGGTCTGAGGGCGGAGGTGCGGGATGTGGACGAGATGCGTTGGAGGGCATCTTTAACCACGTGGGAAGGGAAATTGCGGTCTCTAATGAAGGAGGCCATCTGGTGTGTTCTGTGGTGGAACTGGTCCTCCTGGGAGCAGATACGGCGGAGGCGGAAGAATTGGGAATACGGGATGGCATTTTTACAAGAGATAGGGTGGGAAGCGGTGTAATCCAGGTAGCTGTGGGAGTCAGTGGGTTTGTAAAAAATGTCAGTGTCAAGTCAGTCATCATTAATGGAGATGGAGAGGTCCAGGAAGGAGAGGGAGGTGTCAGAGATGGTCCAGGTAAATTTAAGGTCAGGGTGGAATGTGTTTGTGAAGTTGATGAATTGCTCAACCTCCTCGCGGGAGCACAAGGTGGCGCCAATGCAGTCATCAATGTAGCGGAGGAAGAGGTGGGGAGTGGTGCCGGTGTAATTACGGAAGATCAACTGTTCTACATAGCCAACAAAGAGACAGGCATAGCTGGGGCCCATACGTGTGCCCATGGCTACGCCTTTGGTCTGGAGGAAGTGGGAGGATTCAAAGGAGAAATTGTTAATGGTGAGGACCAGTTCGGCCAAACGAATGAGAATGTCAGTGGAAGGGTACTGTTGGGGACGTCTGGAGAGGAAAAAAACGGAGGGCTTGGAGGCCCTGGTCATTACGGATGGAGGTGTAGATGGATTGGATATCCATGGTGAAGATGAGGCGTTGGGGACCGGGGAAACGGAAGTCTTGGAGGAGGTGGAGGGCATGGGTGGTGTCTCGAACGTATGTGGGGAGTTCCTGGACTAGGGGGGATAGGACAGTGTTGAGGTAGGTAGAGATGAGTTCAGTGGGGCAGGAACATGCTGAGACAATGGGTCGGCCAGGGTGGTCAGGCTTGTGGATCTTTGGAAGGAGGTAGAACCGGGCTGTGCGGGGTTCCCGGACTATGAGGTTGGAAGCTGTGGGTGGGAGATCTCCTGAGGTGATGAGGTTCTGTATGGTCTGGGAGATGATGGTTTGGTGATGGGGGGTGGGGTCATGGTCGAGGGGGCAGTAGGAAGAGGTGTCTTCGAGTTGATGTTTGGCTTCAGCGGTGTGGAAGTCAGTGCGCCAGACTGGCTTCAGACAGATTGGGTGAACCTGATCCAAAGGTTGGGCAGGCCTCCATGACATGAAGCTTCACTTTCTGAATTCTACAAATGTAGATCAGCGGGTGTGGGGAGCAGAGGGCATCAGCTGAAGCAGCCGGGAGTTTCAGTCAATATGACAATGATCTGGTAGAGTCCTACAAGCAGATTCTGGATGTTAATCCTGATATTTTCACCTATGTAAAATGGGCTTGCATTGCTGTTGACTCAGTGGCACATGGAAGCTCATTAAATTACCACACTTCATTCTGTTGAGGGTTTCAGGCTTTTTTTAACATTAGTTCTGTTTCTCTTTTGATTAAAAAGCCTCCTGTCTCTAACTATTCCATCTTCAGTTCCACTACCACTCTGCAAGGAGGTGTCTGATCCCTATCTCCCACTGCCTGGAGGAAGAATAGAAAACAACAGAATAGTGGACAGACAAGCTTCCACCAGTGGTCATAAGTCCCAAAGTACTGGTACCCTCATATCTCTGCCTACAGGCAGTACACCAGAAACACTGGGTCAAAACTCTTCCACACAGCACTGAGGGCATACCTATACCCTAAGGACTGCAGCATTTCCAGAAGGCAGCTTACCAGGACAATTAGAGATGCCAACAAATGCTGTTCACATTCTACAGACAAACAAAACAAAAAGCCACTTCGATAAAAGGTAAGTGCAAATGGATACTCCAGTTCCTAAGGTATGTTGGCTAGCTTTCTCTGAGGTTTACATGGATTGGGTATACCTGCCAACATGTCACTAACTATAAACTGTTGCTTTGGGGGCACCTACCTGGCAATGACTGTAAGGAACTGATTTTGCAAGGCAAGTCAGTAGGACTATGCCATCTGACACAAGAACATGTTACGTCAACATGCACCACTGGGCTGTACTGGCAACAAAAGCCCTGGTCAGCATCAGCCACAAGCCTGCTTTCCATCTCTATCTTTTAATAACTCATTGCTGACTTCTGGGGATATTAGTGTGGAGTGCTAATGAGCCCATTTTCCTCATTGCCACCTGGCAACTAAATCTAACCGTTCTATTACTTATATGTAGATGCGTATGTCAATCTATTCATTTCTAGTGGCACCTCTTAACAGCTTTCCTCCTCTTCCTTGGCAAAGGCTTCCAATGACCTGAAATGACCTTTGGAGCTTTCTCAAAGACTGCAAAAGCATTTTTTGTATCCCTCCATTTTCGGCACTTCCCTTGAATTTTCCACCTTGCTTTAAATTTCACTTTCTCAGCAATATTTTGTTTTCACTCCTGTTCTCCCCGAAAACATAGATCCAAATATGATACATTGAGCTATACAGAAACATGACAATGAGCTGACCACAGAGAAAGGATCTGCAAGTAACATCCTTCTCTTCAAACTAGCTCTAAGCCTGGTCCTACTAGAGTGAACTGCAGTAAGAAAACCTTTCCTTTTCTGTCCAGTTTCATTCAAAAGGATTTTTGTTCTATGTTTGGAAATATGAATCATATGCTGTTTGTTTACAATAGAGTCCAGCAGATCTAGAAGCAAAAGGTGGACTGTTTAGTAGGCGTACTCACAGCTTGAATTAAGGCTCTGCTGACTGAGAGTACAGTGATGGTATGCTTGTGTTGGATCCTGGCACCAAAAAGGAGTTTTATTAGAATTGATTTCCAGATGGCACACAATTTAATCTTGGAGCTCTGTGCCTTATTTAATAGCCCAACATAGCCATACAGTAGCAGGCATACTACAGTTGGTCTTCATAATATTGGGAATGGGAGGGAGGCAAAAAATCAGCAAGGATTTTTAATCACTGTTTTGTGAGATATCAACTGAAGCTAAAATTAGACTGAAGTTCTGCTCTTTTCAAATTACAACTGTGACGACATGTAAAAAGAAATACTTGCCTAAAAATGCTTTCGGACATGGAATCATAGAATCTCGACAGTGCAGTGCTAAGGTCATGTGTAAATGCAAGTCTCTCTTTCCTCTAATGACTTCCAATACTTGGCTACATTAGTTGTTCAAAGACATCTCAAAGCAATGTAGTGTAGTCATTGTTGCTCTCCAGGTAATGGGGTAGCTTTTTTTTATGTAAACATTTAGAAAGCCTAACATGTCAATGATCTAGTAATCTGTTTTTGTGAAGTTGATTGAGGAATAAATATTTACCTGGACACACTAGGAATAACTATCTTTGAGATAGTACCATGGGATGTCTTACATTTGAGCAGACAGGAGAGATTCACAGCTTGAATGACTCGATCAAAAGTCAGCACCTGCAATTGTGTAGCATTCCCTTCAGCATAGAACTGGAGTATTCACTTTGATTATGTTCAAGTCACAGAGTCATAGATGTACAGCGCAGAAACAGACCCTTCGGTCCAACTCATCCAGGCTGACCAGATATCCCAACCTTATCTAGTCCCATTTCCCAGTACTTGTCCCATATCCCTCTAAACCCTTCTTATTCATATCCCCATCCAGATGTCTTATAAATGTTGTAATTGTACCAGCCTCCAACACTTCCACTGTCAGCTCATTACATACACACACTACCCTCTGCATGAAAAAGTTACCCCTTAGGTCCCTTTTAAATCTTTCCCCTCTCACCCTAAACCTGTGTCCTCTAGTTCTGGATTCCCCCAATCCAGGGAAAAGACCTTGTCTATTTACCCTGTCCATGCCCCTCATGATTTTATAAACCTCTATAAGATCACCCTTCAGCTTCCGATACTCCAGGGAAAACAGCCCCAACCTATTCAGCCTCTTCCCTATAATTCAAACCCTCGAACCTTGGTAATAACCTTGTAAATGTTTTCTGAACTCTTTCAGGTTTCACAACATCCTTCCGCTAGGAGGAAGACCAGAATTGCACACATTATTCTAAAATCAGCCTAACCAATGTCTTGTACAGCTGCAACGTAACCTCCCAACTTCTATGCCCTGTGCTCTGACCAATGAAGGAAAGCATACCAAATGCCTTCTTCACTATTTTATCTACCTGCGACTCCACTTTCAAGGAACTATGAGCCTCCACTCTTTGTGCAGCAAGACCTTACCATCAAGTGTTGAATTCCTGTCCTGATTACCTTTCCAAAATGCTGCACCTCACATTTATCTAAATTAAACTCCATCTGCTACTTCCTGGCCCATTGGCCCATCTGATCAAGATCCTGTTGTCCAGATCCATTATGGCTTAAAGCTGGAAGTGTTGCCAACTGAGCCACAGCTAACACTTTCGGACAACAGGTCATCTGGAAATGGCCATAAGGGGAAAGGTCCTTGTCCACAATGGGAGACTAAGTTGGGGTGGGGCATACCTTTATCAGTGTAGACTCCTTCTAGACACTGTGCACTTCAACATTTTTTTGTTGCTGCATTATGTGTAAACAATGTAATTGTACTCTTGTGATTCAGTGACAGACTTTGATACAGTTCACTTTATTCTGCTAAGTACTTTGCAAACATTTAGAAAGGGATTGTCATATATTTCCAGAGAGAAAATAAAAGATAATGCTTCTTTAAAAGCAGTCTCCCTGTCTCTGGGATTTTCAACTGCCTCTCTGTTGGTATTTATAGCCTTTCAATTATATTTCTCTTAATAACTGGTGTGTTGTCAGGCTTATATGCATGACCGATGTTTCATGTCAGCGTCTTGTGGGTTCTGTGGCAGAGTTTGAGTTATAAGCACTCTCTGTTCCTTTCGTCTATTATTCCCATTGAGACTGGAACATATGCTGGGCCCTGACCAAGGGCCTGGCTGGCGGTTTGACAGCTCAGAAAGATGGAGGTTATTGACCGGTCTGCGTTGTTGTTGCCTTTGGATTCACACCATGCATGTAAATAAGGTCATTAAACCTTGGCTAAGTCAATAGTCTATTATTAATCCAAGATTGGAATTGTTTACATTTGTTCAACTCATTTATTCCCTCCTCCTCTCTTTTAATCTCCTTGTGTTTCCCCAGACAACTGTGTTCTGCCAACATGAGTCCTTATCCCCGTAAGACGGCTGCATGGGCTGCTGTATGAATTTGTCATGGCTCATACAAATCCCATTCTGCTACTTTTCTTTGAATGAGCAAGTTCATTTTTTTGTTTTACTTCTGTTACTTTTCTTTGACTGGGCAAGTTCATCTTTTGTTTTAAACCTTTTATTTAAGCTCCTTGACAGACTGGTGAGTGAACTTCATCCCTTCAGTAAATCTAAACCACTCAAACTAAGAAGATCCAATGTTCCATTTTCACTATTTGGTTAGGCACCTGATTAGCAGTTGTGGAGCACCAATCCTTAGAGTAGAGTTTTCACCTATGGCTCTTAATTGTGATCCAGTAAGAGCCAAAAAAAGGCTAGAAAACCTTATCAAATCAAGCAGTATCTTGGGGAGAGAAACAGTTTCTGTCAGAAAGTGTTCATTTGTGGACATTGGTTTAGGACAGTTCAGGTTCAGGTTCACCCAGATGGCCATTGACAGAGTTAGGATACTCCATTTTAAATTATTGTCTTCCAGCCACACTCAACCAAGTGAGTGATTGATTGGGAATTATGCGAATATAGTCTATGAGCTGGGGCATTATTGAATGGTCTCAAGTGTTTATAATCTGGGTTAATAAAAATTTATCCATCAAACAAACTTTTTTCCCTTGCATGAATGGACCTTAAGCTCTCAAAACTTGGAGATGGCAATTTAATCATTTTTGAATTTAAAGAAAGCAACCCCTTTGACAGAGGAGCACTATTTTAGGAAGTAAATCATATCACAATTTACAATGCTTAAATGAAACTTTATTGCATGGGGGCAGTTTGTGAGAGATCCATATTTGACTGGAGCTCCAAGGCACAGGTTCCATGGAGCCATGGATTCGTTTGTCTTGGGGTTATTAAAGGACATGTGGAATAAGTAAGCTTGTTTCATTGCCACTGGCATGAAAGATAAAAGATTGGGAGAACGTCCAGCTTCGACATTTCAAAATAAAAGTACTAACACAGTGTCAGTGAGCAGACAAGTTGAAAGCCAGGCTGACTGGTTTAGAAACAGATTAATGGCCACTATCTGCCCCATTGAGCAAGACTAGGCAGTAGAAGGAACATTGGAACAAGATGAACTTCATTTGTATCTTCACTCCTTGGAATGCAAGTGGAAGATTCCCACTCTCAAAAATTGGATCTAGCCAGCTAGCTAGCCTTAACAACTCAGCCACATTTGACTTTTGATATATGTTGGTGTTGCGGACCATGGGAATGAAACAATTTCATAACCTTCCCTTTGGAGTATCTACAAGCAAGATGAAGACCAAAGAGGGCTGTTGGATATGACAGCAATGAGCGGGATACGCAAAACACTGAAGTTTGGAGACAATCTGGATGTGAGCACTTACTGTTATATTTGCTTGAAGCCTTAAGAAACCTCTTGGCCTCTTTAATTTTGCCCAGTGTCAGAAATCAGGTGATCATAAAAACAACTGCTCATCTCTGTTCATCACAATCCAAGGTTCAGGTAACTTCAAAGAGAAACAGGGACAAAACGCAGCCTCACAGGGAAATAACAGCTTTAATGGAATGTGCTGGATGCAAACATTGCATCAGGGTTCATGGCAATAACAGTGCTCAAGAACAGCAAGGTAGTGAGAGCACTATTGGTGTAGACAATGAACAAATATAAGCTAATATCTAGAACATCATAACCTATTGCACAGCACTTCAAGTATTTCCACTGACATTGGTTAATTTATTGTCTTCTAAACCAATTCATGATTAGAGCAGTCAGGTCTGAATATCAGAGTTTCAGGATGTGGAAAGTTGGACTAATGTAAGGGGAGAAAGTCACACTGCCAGAGAGACAGAAGCAAATGGTCTTCCTGGTTTGTTGCCTATCCCTGATTGTCATTGAGAAGATGGCCTTCTTGAACTATCACAGCCAGACCGGTATAGGTAACTATAGAGTGTTAATTGATGGCAATTTTCAAGTTTTCAAGCCGGCAATAGTGAAGGAATTACAATGCAGATCCAAGATAACCCATTCACCCCCATGCATCGACTGCCTTTGACCTTCATGTTGGTAGAGGTTATAGGTTTGTGGGACTTGGGGAAAAAAGTATAATCTTGTTTCTATTAAATACATTACAAAATACAGGAGCAACATCTATATCCAAAAATAATTAGATTGTGGAACATTTCAATAGTATAGATGCACATCATGGGAAGCTAGATGAGCGTATGAGGAGAAAACAACATAAGGCTATGCTGACAGGTTTAGATGAAGAAAGGCGGGAGAAAGTCAATCTGAAGCATCAGCACTGGCATGGACCTATAGGGCAGAATGGCCTCTTTCTATGCTGTAAATGCTGTCATATTATGTTATAGTGACTCACGGATTCCTGAGACATCAGAAAGTACAGTCATCCTTTACTTATTGCTGGCTCATTTACTTCGGGCATTCTTTTATCCACCTGAATGTTTGGACCACTGATGTGAGGGGTTAATTAAATGTTGCTGATTTTCAGCAGCCACACCAAAATGCCAATACAATCCTCTTTCCAGCAAGATATCATTTAATATTTTGTGTTTACTGTTAATAACTCAGTTAAAGATAATTGAATAAACAGTGCTATAGAAATAATAAAAACATTATGTTGGAGAAGATTAGATATTCATGCCATTCAGCATTTATTGAGAGCACACAATTGTCAACTTTGCTATCTTAAGTGCAGATATTCGAGGAAGTTGGCTTAAGCCCAGACAAACCCGTGTCTTGGGCAATGTGTGACTTTCTTGGAGTAGGTCTGAGTAGTACTTTACAACACTATCTCTACAGAGTACTTCAGGGAGTCCTCCAAGCAGATCTGAGTGTTGAAAAGCTTTTGAGCCTCACATCAAGCTCTGAGCATGCTCAATAGAGCTCTGCAGGGACTCAGTCAATGGGGTCAGATCGTGAGTGCCTTATGTAGCTGTACTGCCGTGGTGAGCCAAGAGCTGAGACCTCATGTCTTCTGTAATATAACAGCCAGGAATAGTGACACTTTGTTTTGAGTCAAGGAATGCATCATGGTAACTGAGCTGCCAAATTCCAATGAACACTTCCTTATTCATTGTCTTTATGTATTACAACCTGGGTTCCAGTTAGCTGGAAATGCTAAGCAATGCTTTTCAATTTTACTAGCCTTGTTTCTAATATGGGCATTCGTAGTGGGAACCTGACCACTCACAAAGGAGAAAAAATCCAATTGAACTCTTTAATGAGTTGAGAAGGGCTACCAACAGAGAGAAGGAGAGGTGAAATGACTAAGTGAAAAGGAAAGATAGGGCAAAAGTAGGGAGGCAAGGGAGCAATGAAAATGTGGACATTAAAAAAAGGTGAAATTAAAAAAAATTAAAAATATGGTGTGTACAAATAAATAGAGTAAGAATGGAATGTGGAGAAAGGGAGAAATAGAGAGCCATTATGGTGTGAGCATTGTAAAAATTCCTGCAGTTATATTATCTTGAGGAATAATGAAATATGAAAGAAAAAAAAAGGAGCTTTTTCCACTTCATGTTAAAAGAGAATTCAAATGTTGACAGTTTTTGGAAGAGTCAAGACAGCTCAGAGCACTTGGGAACGTCAGTCTAATGCCTAAGCTCCTGTGAAAAACATAACTCAAAAAGGAAGAAGTCGCATTGGCCTTTACGTCCCATGAGCAAAATGGTAGCAATTGGAACGAGAAATATACAGGTGACAAGCTGACAAATATATTTTGTTGCTTAAGCTGACTTTGAGAAATAACTTTGAATAAAATTGTACTCATGTTGTCAAAAGCGTTTCTAAGATACATTGTTAACTTTCATAATTTTTCTGTGGGATGTGGACATCACAGGCAAGGCTTTCATTTGTAGCCCATTTCCAACACCCTGGCAAAAATACTGGTGAGCGAAACTCCTTGTCTATCTGGGGTCAAGTACGGTTGCAGCACTGCTGTGAAGAGAATCCCAGGATATTGACCCAGCAACAATCAAAGAAACTTGACATAGTAGCTTATTAGAATGGAATGACTTGAAGGAGAACTTGTTAGTGGCAATGTTCCCAAGCATCTGTTGCCCTTGTCCTTTCAGGTGGCTTTGGAAGGTGCTGTCACAGGAACTTTGGCGAATTGCTGCAGTGCGTCTTGTAGATTATTCACACTGCTGCCACTATGTGTCGGTATAGGGGGAGCAAATGTTGAAGTTGGTGCATGAGGTGCTGATCAAGTAGGCTGCTTTATCCTCAATTATGTGGAGTTTCTTGAATGCTGCACAAGCTGCACTCATCCAGGTGAATGGGGAATATTTCATTTCACTCTGAACTTGTCTCTTGTATATTGTACTGGATTAGTGGTGCTGGAAGAGCACAGCAGTTCAGGCAGCATCCAACGAGCAGCGAAATCTGCTGTGCTCTTCCAGCACTACTAATCCAGTATTTGATTTTCAGCATCTGCAGTCATTGTTTTTACCTTCTTGTATATTGTAGACAGGTTTTGGAGAGTCAGGGGATGAGTTGCGCACCTCAGAATTCACAGCTTCTTTCCCGCTACTGTAGCTACAGCATTCTTATGGCTGGTCCTGTCAGTTTGTAGTCAATGGTAACCCTCCAGAATACAGAATGTGGGGATTCACCAATGGCAAAATCATTAAATGCAAACATGTTAATTCAACTCAGGGTGAAATGCATCTTGCAACACGGCAACAGGGCTGACTGGTCAATTCTTGATGAAGAGCTTTTGCCCGAAACATCGATTTTCCTGCTCCTCGGATGCTGCCTGACCTGTGCTTTTTCAGCACCACTCTAATCTTGACTCTGATCTCCAGCATCTGCAGCACTCACTTTCACCGAACTGATCAACAGCTAGGCCTAACTTGAGTGATAGCCTTACAAATATTTTTGCTGCTTTTATCTTCGGTGCTTTGATATGCTTACAGTATAAAGACCAGAAATGCAAACAGTAACGTGAAGGTAAACTCACCATAGTTCCACTCACTCATTGGAGAGAAACAACTGATGACTTAAAATGAGGCAAGATTCCTCTTCATTTCTCAGATAAGGGGCAAAGTTGAGAAGGCAGGACTTTCATGTTGATCTTAGCCAGTAACTAAATTAAACCCACACTGTTGGCATTACTCTGCATCAAAAACAAGCTGTCTCACTAACTGTGCCAGAAACAATATAATAAGTGTGGTCTTCCAATGTTCATAGAAATCATCATAGAATCCCTACAGTGTGGAAACAGGCCTTTTAGCCCAACAAGTCCACACCAACCCTCCGAAGAGTAACTCACCCAAACCCATTCCCCTGTCCTATTTCTCTAGATCACCCTGACTAATGCACTTAACCTACACATCCCTAAATACCATGGGCAATTTAACATGTCCAATTCACCTAACCTGCACATCTTTGGATTGGGGGAGGAAACCAGAGTACGTGGAGGAAACCCACGCAGACACAGGGAGAATGTCTGTGTGAAGTTTGCACAATCGCCCAAGGCTGGAATCGAACTCTGGTCCCTGGTGCTGTGAGGCAGCAGTGCTAACCACTGAGCCACCGTGCCCCTATATTCTATGCATGTTGAATAAGACTCCTCTGCTTTTGAATTCAATTCATCGAAAAATGAGCAATATTTTGTTTTCAGTCTTTGTGGTTTTATCACTTGCATTTCTATTTTGGAAACACATCAATATATATTTCCAGAGCCTTTTACTCCCCTCGTCCACCTAGTTTCTTAAGAAATGCATAGCCTCCATGTTCCTCTTACTAAAATAATCCAGTCACATTTTAGTCTATCAAAGTTAATTACCATTTGTGTGGCTATTTTGCTTGCCTGTTTAAAACTTCCTTTACATTGGTGTAATCTTCCGCACTATTAGCTTGGCTCCCAGTATCACATCATCTGCAATTTTTGATAGCGCACTATTTCCCACATTTGACTCATTTATCTATACTGTAGGACACAGTCACCTATAGGTCCCCATTATAACAACTTGTCACAAGTTCTGCTTTGGCTGACAAACATCCCTTAACTCCTATTTTCTGATTTCTGTTCCATAACTGTCTGAAGTTAGTAATCTGACCCTTGACTCCACACAGCATGACTATTGTGATGTGTCTCACTGTCAGGATGTTAGTACGCCTTTACAACACATGGATATCATCACTGCATGATAGCATGTGACCTGAGTGCATAAAGATCTCATACACCATCTTGCCTCTGATCACTTGAAGCATGACTCTATTATAAGCATGTTCATCTGTGGTAAACAAAGTTTAATACAGACCAGACACTTTTATGTCTGTGGAAAGTAATGTTTGAACATAAGTTAGTTGTAATAAATATCTACCAGGAGTCATCAATGCCACAATGTCCATATGTAGTTTCAGATATTATGGGAGATAACATTAGCATTGCTGCATCCAGTAAAACGCTCTCTGGAGGTGAGCCTACATCATTGATCTCTGTGCGAGTCTCTTAAACTATACCTTATCAAAACCTTCTGAAAGTCCATGTGTTTCGCATCCACTACGTTACTTGTGCCTACTTAATCTGTTACTGCAGCTGACAAATCAATGGCTACACTTGACCTTCCTTTAAAAATCCATGCTGACTTTCCTTTCCATAGTCTCTTATCTCTGCATTTCCTTTTAATGTCATCTTTTAGCAAAGATTCAGTCTTTTTCCAATCACTGGTGCTAAGCTAACTAGTCAATAGTTTCCTGGATTAGTTATTGATAGTAGGAATTTCATTTACTGTCTGCCAGTCATCTGGCACTAATACCTTTTTCAATTGATTTTTTTTCTCTGTACATGAATACTAGTCATTCAGCTAACTCCTCTCTTGTTGATTTGAAAACGGGCCGGCACCATCCACCTGGATCTAATGTTGTCAAGGCTCTATGTTTGGTTAGTTTCACTATTCTTCCCACCTTAACTTTTTTGTAATATTACCCTTGGCTTCCTCAGCTTTATTATTTTATTGTCAACCACTGGAAGGTTTTCTAACTCATCCTCCATCCCTATCTTCATTGTCATTTTATTATTAGTGCACCAACAGAATACATTTAATATCTTTTATATATATATGGGGTCAGAAAGGCACCTTGTACTCCATTGAAAAATGTTGCTTCTTCTCCATTTTTAATTGGTATCTTTGCCAGTTTTGTCAGGGACATCTTTTATAACCAAGTGTTCTTACTAATTTAATACATTTATCGACATATTTCTCCTTCAATTCCCATTCCACTTTCTATTGATTTAGACTCTTAATATTGTGACCAATCTTTTCCTATACTTTATCATAATCCACTTGGAATCTGTTTGTATATCTTTGGCAGTTATGCTCATTTTTATTTCTATCATAATGTCATTTCCACATTACACAACTACCCCACCAATTCTTAATCCTTCCCTATCTATTTAAATACAGTAGGGCCTGCAATATTTAAATGTAAATCCAGTCCTATTAGCCATTGTAGAGTTAATTTTAACGTGTACATGGGTTTGGAAATAAAGATCCAGATGTTCATTGAGATAAAATTCCAAGCACTTTTGGAGACTAGCTCCAACCCTGGAGTCTGGGTTTTATGGCAGATAAGAGAAAGACCAGGCAGCCAATCTGTTTCTGCAGGATAGATTATCAATTTAAATATGTTAATGAGGTTGACTGAAAGTAGCGCAAAGGAAGCTAATCATTGTTGGTGAAAGTAGCGCAAAGGAAGCTAATCATTGTTGGTGAAAGTCTATCATCTCAGCTCCAGGAGTTCCTCAGCCCAGCCATTTTCAATAACTTTCCCTTCATCATTAGTTTAGATCAGATTCCCTAAAGTATGGAAACAGGCCCTTCAGCCCAAACTGATCCTCTGAAGAGTAACCCACCCAGACCCATTTCCCTACCCTATATTTACCCCTGACACCATGGGCAATTTAGCATGGCCAATTCACCTGGCCTGCACAGCCCACACACACACAGGGAGAATGTGCAAACTTCACACAGACAGTCACCCAATGCAGGAATTGAACCCAGGTCCCTGGTGCTGTGAGGCAGCAATGCTAACCACTGAGGCACCGTGCCGCCCAAGTTCAGAAGTGGGGACATTTGTTGATTGCATAATGTTCAGTACCATTCATGATTCCTTAGATAGTGAAGCAGTCTGTATCCAAATGTATCAAGATCTAGACAATATCCAGGTTTGAGCTAACAGGTAACAAGCAATATTTGTACTACACAATTGCCAGACAATGACCATCTTTAAGGAGAGAGAATCTAACAATTTCTCCATTGTATTCAATGACTTTACCAGAGTTGAATCCCCCACTATTATTGACCTGGACATTACCATTGACCAAAACTGATCTGGGCTGGCTACATAAATACAGTGGCTACAAGAACAAGTCAGAGACCAAAAATCATGTCGCAGATAACTACTCCAGATTCCCCAAAGCCTGTCCACCAAGCTCCAAAATAAATTTGGGAATGTTATGGAATACACTTTTATTGCCTGAATGGTTGCAGCTCCAATAACACCTAAGAAGGTTAATATCATTCAGGACAAAGCTATCCACTTGACAGGTACCTCACCCACAAACATTCATTCCCTCCACCACCAATGCTGAGGAGCATCAGTGTGTACTATCTACAAGATACACATTTACTACATTGTAACTAATACTGTCAATCTACCTACCACCTAGAACATGGCTAATAGACACCCACTAATAAGCCAAATCCCCACTGTATCAGACTTTCAAATTTCCCAACCAAACATTCACCATCCTCCCACAAGCCAACCCTTCCCCACTATATTTACCTGTTCCACTTAATAACCAAGCCAGTGTTTCTAATATCTCTTGATTATGATTACTTCCTCAGTTCTACCAGTTTGTGGACAATATTACACAGACAATATAATATGCTCTTAGTTTTCATTCATTCTACATGTTAAGTGTTACAGTGATCGATTGTTTCTGTGTTTTCCATGCATTTATTTTACCTTCATTTCTCGCATCTTAATTTTCTTGCCTTTAGAATCATAATATTTGTACTCTCACCCTCTTTGCTAGCTTACTGTCTTATCTACAGTCTTATTTAATGTTTCCACTTGAATATTGATCTAAGCTTACTTTGGGTAGAGCCTATCTCATTGGCATACTCGTCTTGTGCCAGGATTGGTGTCAATATTCAAAGAAGCAGAACCACGCTAATACACTGAAGCCTTATAATCATACATTCATTTTTCTGATCTGAAGTAGATTATTTCACCATTATTGTGTTGCTGTTTGTAGGAACTTGCAGTGCGCAAATTAACTGTGGTGTTTCCTGCACAACAACAGTGACGGCTTTTCAAAAACTACTCAAGCACTTCAGAACATTCATTTGGCATGAAATGCACTGTACAAATACAACTCTTCCTTTATATCAATATACAACTGGTTACAATAGTAATCTGAATCATTACCGTTTACCCTGCTTTTTATTCTTCTAGCAGGATCTCCTCCCTTTGCTTTCACTGAGTTCCTATGCAGCCACTTTGAAATGCAGCTTATTATAGTACTGGGTACACAACAGATTCATTTGAATTCTCAACTATGATTGCAGAAGCTGTCTTCTTTCCTGTAATTATTGAATTATTTATACTTCAATCTTTTATTCCACCCCAAAATCCCTTTGAATTGTGTCTTTTCCTATTGCCTTGGTTAGAGTTCTGACCATCCTTCTTCCCTATTTCTACAGGGTTAGCAAGTAGATTATCACAGTTGGTAGGACTATCTTCTGTGCTTCCTATCAACACTGGACAGTTCCTGCCCTGCTGACTGTTAAGGTACCTTATTCCTTCACTGCCCCTGTGTCATTCCATGTGGTGCAAATGTGGTCTGAGAAACCTAGTTCAATAATTCAGTAGCAGAATGACTCAAACCTTAAGCATTCCTACAGGACGTGCCATGCAATACAATCTCACTGTCCATAGTTTTACATACCCAGCTCACACATGGTCTATGCTGCCATTATCCACTTTAATTACTTACTTATTTCCTGCAGTTATTATTTATTGATTTCTAATGCAGATTTTCCCTGAATATTAAATTATCATTAACCTCTATATTTAACCTAATTCATTTTATTTACTTCAATTGTTCACTTTTTTGGCAGGTCTTCAAAAAGTTATTGTTAATATTAGGTTATATTTATTCACGTATTGATAGTGGAATGTTAGAATTTGGTCTTTAACTAATTTTTTTGGAGGTTCAGCAGCTTTTTATTGTGTTACAGGTACATTAGTCTTCACGTCACACACTAGCTGCTATTTTCACTGCTTAAAACCAGAATTTACTAACTAGCCTTCATGTTAAAACTTCCATTGGCAATTGGATGCTTGCCCTATGGGATTGTTCAATGGTTTTCACAAGTGTCAATATTTATGTTACACATTGATTTGGTTTGATTGAAAATTCCCCATCTAAGAAAGAAATTATCCCAACGGCTCTAAAGACAAGCACCAAACAGTCTGGGGTGGCAAGAAAGAACAGCTCATAATTCTGTGACCACAGATTCTCACTCTGCTAACAAGGCATCTAAAGAATGATTAATACAACAGGGATGGGGATTTCCTTTTTCTACTGACAATTGTCACTTGGACCTCACGTACCCACCCAATTGATAGAATCTGATCACTGTGTTGAATCGGATAGTTCAGACCATTTCACACCCTCTCCTCTACACAACCGCCACACATATATTTAAGAGAAGAAAGGGAGTTAAAATGTCGAAAATTTCAGGGCCAGGAAGCTGAAAAAATTAAAACAAAAATAGGCAAACAGCAAAAAACAAAGCCATTATTTCTTGGAGTCCATTCTTGTGAGAGTTAAATGAAATTTTCATAATCTCACAGACATGCTGACAATGTAGAATAGATCTCAGAGGATGACTGATCAATTAGATGTGACCAATAATTGCCCATAATGATTGGTGAAGTCAATGGTTTTAATTTTGTAAAAGACTAACAAGTGATTATTTGATTTCAAAGTCAGCAATGGGGTGCAAGATGATGGATTACTATAATCAGTCAGAGTTGGGACTGAATTGCAATGAATTCATTTAAAATAATTACTGCACTCTTTTGCCTGCCTCTGTAACCATCTCCCCTTCACATTTTCCCTCCCATCCGCGGCCACAGATTTGCATAACGTATAACGAAATTGACCCTGTCAAGAATTTTGGTCAGAAGTATTGAGTGAGGAAAGAACATGCAATATAATCTCGTCTAATAGCCTGAACGATCAAAGTATTTTTCTCTAGGGCTTATGGAAGAGGATTGATTCTATTTTGAGGCGAGGATGCACAGTTTTAATTTCTAAGCTTATCTCATTAAAGAAATGGACCAGTGCTGGAATTTAAAGTTGATTAATTGATTTGCATGAAGGAGAAAGGCTGTATTCGATCTACTGAAACTCACATCTTCTGTCCTCAATGATAAGATGTTTGGAGGAGGGAGGGTATAAGTACTGTGTACAACAAGAGGATGATTCACACCAGCTCAGATGAAACAAGTGGCAATGGGTTGCATGTGATTGTCTAGTAATTTGCCACTTCAATGGTCTATTCTGTACTCCTTACAACACAACCTACCCTTTAAACTCTGCAGGCTGCTAACAACTAGCCAAGCTGGTGAATTGCAGTGTAGTGATCTGCAATTCTGTCAGCGTGTTGAGGAATATACTGGAGTGAACTATTTTAGGCACCAGAAGCAGTGTACACACTGAACTAACCTATTCAGTCAATCTCAACTTCTAAGGACGATGGTAGACTCCTAATCAGTCAGCAAGAGAGTTTACAATAAATATATGACCCAATACTAAACGGTGTGGTGAGTCTTTGTATCAGATGTTCAATTTGGATTAGAGATAAATTACATTTAGCAGTTTGTTGTCCTTGCGTGGCATAAGAAGGAAATGTGACATCACAAATAATTAAAACTAGGTCCGATCAGTGACCTTATTTTTAAAATTGTGTTTCAAAAATCCTTCGTCTATCTTTGCTATCCAGGAATCCTCAGGAGCGTGATTGCAAGGATGAGTGATGAATTATGGGTTTGGAATGGCTCTTGACATAATCCCTTTGTACAGTGGTAGCTGCGGTTTGAAGATTTTTTTTCACCACAGGGCTCCTTCCCAAACTCAAGAGTGATTGCTTCAAAGTTATTACTCCCTCGGCTGTAGACAAAGCAAGCCACCTCAGCCAATTAAAGCCACAATGTCACATCCACGCAGCAAGATAGACTATCAACCATCAAATGTCCTGTGCCTAATACCTTCTAATGATAGGATAAATTTGCTGTCATTTAAAAATCATTATGCTACAGTACATTAATGAAAAAATATTTGCTTCCACACCATAAAGAACAACTTAAATGAAGCTGAGCTGTATCGACCCTCTGAGACATCAGGTGCTTTACCTTCATCTTCCTTTGTCCCTGCCTTGGGAGATCAGCCTTCTTGCTCTGTTTCTCCCATGTACATTTGTTCTCAGATTTCTTATCTCCATAAAGCTGCTGGTTGCAATCCATGTACAAAGGGAAAATTGCTAGAAAGTGAGAGCACATTGTAATGATGGTTCCAGTTGCACTAACAGAAGGCTTTAATACAAGAACAAATTGGTAGGTTCAAACTAATTCCTTCAGGTCAGCCCATTTTATATTTAGGCGTGCATCCAATGATAAGAGAATAAAACATCTGTCAGCTGCACTTCTTAAAGCGAAAGCCTTTACAGAGTTTAAAGGAGGTTTGACTCCCCCCAACATCGCCCTCCTTTCACCCCCCTCATCCTAATTTTCTTTTCAGTTTTCCGCAGGAGACACTGCCATAGATTTTCATTTATGCCAGTTCAGATGGTAATTGGGCAAAGTGTGAAAAAGGAACCTGTGATTAACACATGCTCACAAAATGGCAAAAAGCTTGGGAAGATTTCATTTGTAACTGTAGGGTTCTGAAGAAGTCATACCAGACTCGAAATTTTAACTTTGTCTCTCTTTCAGCACAGGTGTTGCCAGAACTGCTGAATTTCTCCAGCTTTCCCTGTGCTGACTTCATTCCTGACTTGCCCTCTTTTCTTTTCTGTGGCATGCTAAAAAGATGCTTTATGCCCAGCCAGGGAAAGTGGATGGTACCTGGTCCTTTGTTCAAGATGGTAACTGCTGCTGGGCTGTTCTACCAGAGAAGCATCATAACTAAGCTTGCATTTGTCATGGTCTGACATCCAGGCACAAAACTTTGCAGCAAGAATCAAAAGATAATGATAAAGAATAATTTTAAAAAGGTTATTTTTTAATCTTGTGATAAAGAGGATAGTGATTGCACTGTCCTGCTGCCTCAGAGGTCAAGAGGTGACGCTGGTCTTTCTGGCTTCAAGGCTCAGCTGCTCATCTTACACTGTATTCTGATCCACATAGAAAGGCTTACTTAGTGCAGAACAAGTACACTCAAATACTGCAGCAGAAATCAGTACTGAAGTGAGATGGCACTTTCCTCATTTACTTTAAAAATGACTTGCAGTTCTGCAGTGTTTTTCATGATCTCAACACAGCAATGTCTTTTACCGTCAAGAAAGTACTTTTGAAGTGTATTCACTATTATAATGAAGGAAATGTGGCGGACAATTTGCATGAACTCTCTGCTCTGCATCAACATAATCGCGCAGGATCTTTAATGGCCATTTGTGAAGGCAGACGGCCCTCAGTTCAGTTACTGATCACTTTTATAAAATGTATTACAATTTGTGGTACCTTTGTCTGTAGATGCAACTTCCTGTCATCTTCCCCATGATCTTCAGTCCTGTTATTTGTAAAACAAAGAGCCATCTTTCACATGATAATATGCCCACATAAGCTAAGCATCTGGCTTACTTACCAAGTCCATTAATATCCAGGTTTCTTTTATAATGTATGTTTATGTTATTAAAATTTTAATTATCATTAGCACTCCCTCACTATGTTGCAAACTTCTTTGTGTCTTGACACAATATAATCCTGAAGCCTGTAACTTGAACTAAAACCATTATTGATATTTCATCTATTACTCAAAATATCTCAGAGAAAAGTTATGTTCTGTTTAATAATTCTTCTGTGTGTTCCATTAATCTACAAATGCATGAAATCTATCACCAGGATAAGATGAAACTGATCTTAAACCACCTGAGCTCTGATCAATATCATTCTCCCCACCCCGAACAAACACCATCAACCCCCCACTACCTCCTACAGTCCCACACCCCTTCCTCCAGTCCTGGAGGTCAAATTGAGTATGGAGAAAAAGCAGGAACTGTGATTATGTGTGAGTAAATTGATTTGGATTATATTGGATTTGAAGAGATAACTGATTGCCTGACATATATAGCTGATTGTTTACCGCTCTGTGTTATATTTAGTTTTGTTGTTTACTTGCTGCTGACACACTTTGGAAAAATCGAGAACTTAAAACAAACTTTATGCACAAGAAAGGAAAAATGCATACTTGATGGAACCACAATGGTCCAGACTTAGCCTCTAGCAGATATTTGTACATTTGTACATGCTTATGCACTAGTTGTGGGTAATTTGGTACTGAAAGATTTAATGGAATATTAGAGGTCCTGATATAAATACATTACAAATACAGGAACTTCAGTGAGTAGGCTATTCAGTATCAAAGTGTAGCGTGCATTTACAAATGTGTCAAGCTTCAAGTGGCCCCAGTTAAAATGGAGTAAAAATGAAATAAAGAACTGCAGACGCTGAAGCTCTGAATCAAAAACAGAATTTTCTGGAGAAACTCAGCAGATGTGGCAGCACCTGTGGAGAGGAAACAGAGTTAGAGAGTCACTGGGGAGACAAAATGCAGACTGGGTGACCACTTTGCAGAATGCCTATGTTCAGTCTGTAAAAACAACCACAGGCTTCCAGTTCCCTGCCACTTCAACACACCATCATGCTCCCTGGCCAACATTTCTGTCTCTGGTCTGCTGCAATGCTCCAGCTAGCCCAGCACAAGCTGAAGGAACAGTATGGGGAGCCTGCAGCCTTTAGGGCTCAATGTTGAGTTTCGATTATATTTAGTGCCTGACACACCACCTTCCATGAAGAAAGTGACAACTTGCAGATGCTGGAGATCAAAGTTGAGAGTATAGTGCTGGAAAAGCACGGCAAGTCAGGCAGCATCCGTGGAGCAGGAGAATCAACACTTTGGGCATAAACCCTTCATCAGGAATATGAAGGGCTGATGCATGAAACATCGATTCTCCTGCTCCTCAGATGCTGCCTGACCTGCTGTGCTTTTCCAGCACTACACTCTCAACACCATCTTCCACATCCTTTACCCATCTGCACACTCCTAGATCTGTTATGCTTTAAACTAAATATTTTCATTACTTATTTTCCATATTATCATCTTTTCTCCTTCCCTTTGTCTTACACATCCCTTTGTCTGTCAACTGTCATTTTCTTTCTCTCTCTCTCTGAACTCCATCTCTGTCTATCCTCTCATCCCTCCCCTGCCATCAGTATAAATACCATCTTTTACGAAATACTATCAGTACTGAAAAAGGATCGCTGGATTCGACACATTAACTCTGATTTCTCTCCATAGATGCTGTCAGACCTCCTGAGATTTTCCAGCAATTTCAGTTTTTGTTCCAGTTAAAATGGAGTCTGAAGTGTTTAAACCATCAGGGCACATTGATCATGTCTCTTAATGGTATACTTTGTACCAACCATGAGGCATAACAAAAAGGGTCAATCCATACTCTGTCAGAACTATTCTCTGGCATCAGTTGATCTACTAGTTGATTACTGCTTAATATCTGATAAAGCAGAATGCAAATCTGTATTTAACAATTCTCTAATGTGGACAACAACTATCGGTATCAAATATGGGCAACAAAAATTGGCAAGTCTCCAACATGCTGTTAGCTGACTTCAAGCCAGCTAGCAACTGATGCAGTAAAAGATGGAGACGTGTAAATTAATTTAGCCTCTTTCGCAAACATAGGGTATCCCAAAATGTTTTATAACCATTGATTATACTTCAAAAATAGCTCAATGTTTTAATGCATGAATAGCAGCAACCAAATTGTGTATGGCAAGATCCTACAGACTGGAATGTGATCATGACTAGATAGTCTGTTTGTGCGATGTTGATTGAGGAATAAATATTCTCCAGGAGATCGGAGGTAATCCCTACTTCTTTAAAAAGTAGTGCAGTGGAATATTTTACACCCAACTGAGAGGGCAGATTATGCCTTGATTTGACATCTCATCTGAAGGATGGTACTTCCCCTGTCCTGCACTATAATGCCAGCCTTAATTTCTGTGTTCAAGTCCAGAGAGGGATTGAACTTGAAACCTTTTGACCCACAGGCAAGAGTGCTACCAACTGAGTCATGGCAAATTCAATGATCATAATGACCACATCTTCAATAATCAAATAATTATAGCCAGAAATTGATTGAGGCCACACCAGCGAAACATCCTGAAGCATCTAATGTGCCAGGTAATATGCATGTGTCCATTCTGCACAATGGTCCAATGCCCCCTTCCTTTGTGCCACTAGCCCCAACTTCAAATCCCAGCTTCAGACTTGATAGCCATTGGGAGTGTGTGGTCAGACAGGTTGAAAATCAGTCTGTTAATCCTTCCAAGGCAGGCAGTGAGTGTTGTCTGATGAAGGGTTTTTTGCCTGAAGTGTCGATTCTCCTGCTCCTCAGATGCTGCCTGACCTACTGTGCTCTTCCAGCACCACACTCTCGACACTGATCTCCAGCATCTGCAGTCCTCACTTTCACCCTAGTGAGTGCCATCTGATCAGCCAGAGCCATGTGGCAGCTATGGCGCAACCACCACTCGACATTAAAGATTCCACTCAAAAGGAGCTGGCCAAGCGACTTAGAGAGAAGGAGTTCAACTGAGTCAACATTTTGGGGACAGGATGGGTGAAAATTTAGGACGCGTGAAATTATTATATAATTTCACAAGAATCTGTGCACCATTTGATACATTTTTTTTTCCTACAGTGATTCAGATATAACCGGGAAAATATATTTTACTATATTCTACTATATTTTACTATTCCACAGTGGAAGAAGGATTGTCAATGGAGTTTAGGCTTAAAGGGTTTCCTTATATTCATATTCGTACAAAAAGAGCCAAGCTGCCAGCATTGTGGAACCCTGTGCAGAACGCAGTGCTGCCTTCTTCAACCCAGCAGCTGCTGTACACTCTATTAAGGAAGGAAGCACAACGAAGTTTTTTTTTCCCAGGGATAAAAATCTCACGTAAGGAAGATGTGGCTTTTTTTCTTAACGGATGAGCTCGTCTCTCTCTGTTTAATGAAATCAAGGTTCACAGAAGGCCAGGACAGTTTGAGCAGAGAGCAGCTACTAACAGATTCATTAAACCTGCGGCATAGCAGCTATAAAAAATCAATTTATTTCACCAGGCGGCCTGAACGATTGCCAACGGCTACAAACAGATCGGCCCCTGAGAGAGGGCAGCAAGCAACCACTCAAACCTCAAATGTCACGCAAGCATATTACATCGGCTCGAGCCCCGATAACAATTTTTTAGGAAATCTTTTGTGATTATCATTTCAAGATGAGAATTTTATTAAAAAGACCGAGAAGGCTGGCGATTGAAGATTTCAAATGTGCTTGTGTTTTTTTTAATTTTAAAATGGAAAGGGAAAGGAAGGAGGTGGAGATACCGGGCCCACTGCTGAGTTATTATCAGGTTATGTATATAATTTTGAAGATATTCGAAGAGTATTAGAGTGGGAAGGCAACACCACGAAGGAAGGAAGTTTTAATTGTGACATCGAGTTGGATGAAATGAACCTGCAAGAGACATGATACAGGACGAAACAGAGGGAGAGTCAGAGTCATTCATTGACAAACCCAGACAAAAGTAGTATAATAACGCCAAGCTGTTGTCATCGGGTGCTGGTGTCAGGGTATATCACGCCCATGTCAAAAAGAGTGTCCATACATATCCAAACTCTTCATGGTCTGCCAGGAAATTTACTGGAAAAACGTTTGTGCAAATCACTTGCACGTTTGTGCAAGGGTGGCACGGTGGTTAGCACAGCTGTCTTGCAGTCCCCTCGGTTCAATTCCAGCCCTAGGCAACAGTCTGTGTGGAGTTTGCAAGTTCTCTCTGTGTAGATTTCTTTTCACAGTCCAAAGATATGTACACTTGGTGGATTGCCAAGTTAAGATTTGCCCTGTAATTGCAGGGATTATATGGGTTAGCCATGTTTAAAAACCCCATGTGGGGTCATGGGAATGGAGTGAGATACTCTTCAGAAGATTGATGCAGACTTGATGGGCTGAATGGCCTTTTTCCTGCACTGTGGGGATTCTATTTTGTATATGGGTCTGAAAAGGGCGTTTAAGTGATTTAATACTTGATTAATACAAATAATGATTTGAGCGCTATGAGCACCATCACTTCTGATGATCTTACGAAGACTTAGTCAGAGTTAGGAGCTGGTGTACTCCTAATGGTTTCCACAGTAATATAATGCTTTTTGATTCATTATTTATTCATGAGATGTGGGTTTCACTGGCCAGGCCAGGACTTATTACCAATCCCTAATTGCCCAGAGGACAGTTAAGAGTCAACCACATTGCTGTGGGTCACAGGTAAGGACAGCAGATTCTCTTCCTTAACGGGCATGAGTGAAGCAAATGGGTTTGTACAATGATCAACAATGGATATAGGATTACCATTAGGGTTGCTGTTTATTACAGGTTATTATTTAGTTCAAATTTCACAGTCTGTCACAGTGGGATTCAAACACATATTCCCCCTGAACATTAGGTTCTGAATTGCTAAAACAGTGACCTTACCACTATGCTACTTAAAATCAGGGGACAACATGTTAAAATTAGAGATTAGACTGTTTAGAAATGAAATTATGAAGCACTTCATCACTCAAAGGACAATGGATAGTGTAATGAGAGAGGTAAATCTGTCTTCATCCTGGTGAACAATAACCTCCATTAACTATTTACATCATTAACATAAAAGTGTGGGAGAACTCGTTCGTACAACTTTGCATGCTCAGTTATAGTTCCAAATGCATCTGTATAACAATAGGCACCACTGACAATGTGCGTCATGATGGTATAATTGGACTGGCCCATTATCCCGCTGAAAGATCTGGGGGAGATACAGACTTGTTTCGCTTCCCAGGTGACTCAAGATAAATCTGTGTCCTGCCACATGGGTTGTAGGGTAATTTGTTAAATATTAAGATATATGGAGCAGCTAGAGTTCATATCTAGTTGCTTAACATTTCTGCTTTGTCACCCCAACAGCACAACTATTTTAGTGAGATATTTTAGATATGAAATTTTGATGTGCTGTAATTGTGACTGCCCTTTATATAACTGCAACAGTAAAGCAGCACATATTGCAAGTGGCAGGTTCTTGTGAATGCCTACTAAGGCATGAATCTAGACATTTAAATATCCATAGCAAAGATGCAGTATAGGAAGCAGATTCACTGCTCCCAGGCCAAAAGTACACATTACAGAGTTTCTATCATTTTTCCTTGGTTCTCTTTCCTTCCCATATCCAATTGTTCACTGTCCCTCTTTCTCTCCTCCCTCCTCTTTTCTGCCTTCTTTCTCTATCCATGTTTTTTCCAATCACACTGTACTGTTACATGTCTCCTTGATTCCTTCTAAGGATTCTGTCACTACAAACCTGAGCTGGGACAAGGTCAACATTTAGCATTGCATTAAAATGACTAAGGGTCACATACGTGTTGTTGTACATCAGACCACAGAGATGCAAGCATATTATGAGTGAGAGTTCTTTCTTTTCATTCACAAATAGAAACCAAACCAGGGTGAATTTCATCCAGGAATTGAGGGTGAAATTCCTCATGGATTCAGCTGGTTTTGATGCCAATTGTGCTAGAGCTTTAAGAGGAGCAGACACTCCATCCTCCCAGTACAAGGCAATTCAAGGAAAAGGGGCAGAGACAGGGACATGAACACTCTGTGCCACATGTTCCTATTTCCTGACTCAGTGCAGGAAAGTGTGCATTGGGAATTGCACATAGGAGCCTCCAAATAATAAAGCCTCTCCCCTGGCTTCTGAGACCAATGAAGGAGCCCCAAAAGTCTCAAAAGGACTTTTAAAAATACAAATGCGCTGGCTTATTACCTGCCCTCGACCTCTTCATTTCCAACTGCCGCCGGGACATTAACCGCCTCAACCTGTCGTCCCCCCTCCCCCACTCCAACCTCTCACCCTCACAACGCGCAGCCCTCCAATCCCTCTGCTCCAATCCCAACCTCACCATTAAGCCAGCGGATAAAGGGGGTGCAGTGGTAGTCTGGCGCACTGACCTCTACACCACTGAAGCCAAACGCCAACTCGAGGACACCTCTTCCTACTGCCCCCTCGACCATGACCCCACCCCCCATCACCAAACCATCATCTCCCAGACCATACAGAACCTCATCACCTCAGGAGATCTCCCACCCACAGCTTCCAACCTCATAGTCCGGGAACCCCGCACAGCCCGGTTCTACCTCCTTCCCGTGATCCACAAGCCTGATGACCCTGGCCGACCCATTGTCTCAGCATGTTCCTGCCCCACTGAACTCATCTCTACCTACCTTGACACTGTCCTATCCCCCCTAGTCCAGGAACTCCCCACATATGTTCGAGACACCACCCACGCCCTCCACCTCCTCCAAGACTTCCGTTTCCCCGGCCCCCAATGCCTTATCTTCACCATGGATATCCAATCCCTCTACACCTCCATTCGCCATGACCAGGGCCTCCAAGCCCTCCGTTTTTTCCTCTCCAGACGTCCCCAACAGTACCCTTCTACTGACACTCTCATTCGTTTGGCCGAACTGGTCCTCACCCTTAACAATTTCTCCTTTGAATCCTCCCACTTCCTCCAGACCAAAGGCGTAGCCATGGGCACACGTATGGTCCCCAGCTATGCCTGTCTCTTTGTTGGCTATGTAGAACAGTTGATCTTCTGTAATTACACCGGCACCACTCCCCACCTCTTCCTCCGCTACATTGATGACTGCATTGGCGCCACCTCGTGCTCCCGCGAGGAGGTTGAGCAATTCATCAACTTCACCAACACATTCCACCCTGACCTTAAATTTACCTGGACTATCTCTGACACCTCGCTCCCCTTCCTGGACCTCTCCATCTCCATTAGTGATGACCGACTTGACACTGACATTTTTTACAAACCCACCGACTCCCATAGCTACCCGGATTACACCTCTTCCCACCCTATCTCTTGCAAAAATGCCATCCCGTATTCCCAATTTCTCCGCCTCCGCCGTATCTGCTCCCAGGAGGACCAGTTCCACCATAGGACACATCAGATGGTCTCCTTCTTTAGAGACCGCAATTTCCCTTCCCACGTGGTTAAAGATGCCCTCCAACGCATCTCGTCCACATCCCGCACCTCCGCCCTCAGACCCCACCCCTCCAACCGTAACAAGGACAGAACGCCCCTGGTGCTCACCTTCCACCCTACAAACCTTCGCATCAACCAAATCATCCACCGACATTTCCGCCACCTCCAAAAAGACCCCACCACCAGGAATATATTTCCCTCCCCACCCCTTTCCGCCTTCCGCAAAGACCGTTCCCTCTGTGATTACCTGGTCAGGTCCACACCCCCCTACGACCCACCCTCCCATTCTGGCACTTTCCCCTGCCACTGCAGGAACTGTAAAACCTGTGCCCACACCTCCTCCCTCACCTCTGTCCAAGGCCCTAAAGGAGCCTTCCACATCCATCAAAGTTTTACTTGCACATCCACCAATATCATTTATTGTATCCGTTGCTCCCGATGTGGTCTCCTCTAAATTGGGGAGACTGGGCGCCTCCTAGCAGAGCGCTTTAGGGAACATCTCCGAGACACCCGTACCAATCAACCAAACCGCCCCGTGGCCCAACATTTCAACTCCCCCTCCCACTCTGCCGAGGACATGGAGGTCCTGGGCCTCCTTCACCGCCGCTCCCTCACCACCAGATGCCTGGAGGAAGAACGCCTCATCTTCCGCCTCGGAACACTTCAACCCCAGGGCTTCAATGTGGACTTCAACAGCTTCCTCATTTCCCCTTCCCCCACCTCATCCTAGTTTCAAACTTCCAGCTCAGTAACTGTCTCCTTGACTTGTCCAGACTTCTCCGATCTGCCTATCTTCTTTTCCACCTATCCACTCCACCCTCTCCTCCTTGACCTATCACCTTCATCTCCTCCCCCACTCACCCATTGTACTCTATGCTACTCTCTCCCCACCCCCACCCTCCTCTAGCTTATCTCTCCATGCTTCAGGCTCACTGCCTTTATTCCTGATGAAGGGCTTTTGCCCGAAACGTCGATTTCGCTGCTCGTTGGATGCTGCCTGAACTGCTGTGCTCTTCCAGCACCACTAATCCAGTATTTGGTTTTCAGCATCTGCAGTCATTGTTTTTATCCACATCCAACATACAGTGCTGAAAAAGACATGGCTGCCTGGGGTGGAGAAAGGGAGGGAAGGATTACAGTTACTGAAGGCAGGCTGTTAGAAGAACTCGAGGTAAAAACAATGACGGCAGATGCTGGAAACCAGATTCTGGATTAGTGGTGCTAGAAGAGCACAGCAGTTCAGGCAGCATCCAAGGAGTTTCGAAATCGACGTTTCGGACAAAAGCCCTTCATCAGGAATAAAGGCAGTGAGCCTGAAGCGTGGAGAGTCTGAATTCGCGTCCGTTTTCATTTCCTTAATCATGTTTCTGAGGTGCACTCATACTGCCCCTGCAAACACCAGTCAAATTGGTCTACAGGAAGCAATCCCAAAACCAAGAAGGTTTAAGTCACCATTGACTTTTCACTTCAGTTATTTCTTGGCTGGGTTTAATGCAATGAAGTTCCAACTCAAAATGCGACTAATTTGGGAAGAAAATGATTGATTGTATTCAGGTCACTTGCTGGCGATTGTAAGAAATGGAGAATGCCACAAGAGGGTCTATTTGAGCTGAGGTATGTTGTTTGGGCAGAATAGAAGGAGCTTTGCTTTCCACTTCTCAAACCTGCATGTGACCTCCAGAGAATTTTACACTCGCACTGTGTCTAATAAAGGGCTTCCCAGTTGGCATCATTGACCTTGATGAAAGAAAGAAAATTCAATGGGTGCCATATTAACTCCCATGTAGACATCGCTGTTGAAAGGGGAATTCAGCTTTCCTGAGGCAGAGCCATTAAAAGCATCAAAATGGCTAAATGAAACAAGCTGTTCAAACCAGATTGAGAGCTGGAATACAAACCTGAAACATGATGTCTCCCATGCAAAATCAGGACAAGCACAGTGACTGTCAGTGAAGAGATGGAGTTTGTATCCCTGTACCTCCTGTAGCTGTCTAATCTAATCAACTATCCCCTGACATTGATGAATGTAAAAATTACCGGCAGGAAACTATAATTGATCCGCAGGTAGCCTGACCACAACTGATGTGGTCAGCTTCTGCATGTACTATACCATCAGACCAAGAGCAACTTACCATCATCCAGTGCTTCTCATTGTTATGGACTAGGCCAGACCACTTAAAACATTCTTAAGCAGGCAGCTCAGACCACAACTTTGCAATTTGCTTCCATAAATGGACAGCGAAAATTACTGGAATTAAGTTAGCAAGGTTGACTACCAGGTTTAAAACAGGCAAAAAATGTATCCACAAAATTACATAATGAAACACAAAGAACAGAATAAAGAACTCCTACAGAACTCAGTCTATCCAAACTAGACTTAAGTATGCTGTTCCAAATATACACAACAGTCCCAATAAGCAAACCCTGTTTAAAAGACAGTACAAAACAGGGTCAGATACTTACAAGTTGAAGTTAGAAGGGCAGAAGAGTGTTTCACACAGCGCACTGTTGAACCCCCTATCAGTTCTGGATTGAACTAAACTGCTCAGTTTGAGAGCTGATCACTCCCTTTCCATTCTGCAGGTCGCTTCTAAGACATGACCACTTTGGCCTGAAGTCTCATCTGTTTCCATGTAAACAAAAGACCTCTCAAAATCCTTTTCAACTCTGTACCAAACCTCTTGATCGAAGTCCGGTCTGGCTTATTACACCTCTGAAAAAAATCAGAGTATCTATGAGCCAAGGAATCGCTTCTAGAAAAAAAAGGACTAGCTTTATGACATCATACACCATGACCAACACAACACTCGCCGAAAAATAACTGGAGACAAACAAGCTGTGTAACAATCTGAGTGACAGTGCAAATTATTTTGGGCAATGTTAGCAATTGTTTATTTCGAAAGCAATCAGGAGTTTTATATTTTACAGGATTAATATTGCATCCCCAACAGAACTTCGCACTGCACAGTCCTATCAAGGTAATGAACGATATTGCATCTTTTCAGGTGTCCTTCCCACCCCCCTCCCCCCACTTTTTCTTCAAAAAATATCTAATTAATATAATTTGTCAAAGTACTTTACTTAATTCAAAGCTGATATTACAGAAATACCAAAAAAGAATGAACCTCTCTGTAAACTTTATATTACACCACTTACAATTACAGTTATTACTCATAAGGTTCATGATATGTTAGACACCTAGCTCCAGTTCCTCAGTATACTATGGCTGAACGACTGAAGATAATGGCCTATTCCCATTGTACCTTCCCTTCTATCCTGCTCTGGAAAGGTTGATTGATATTGCTGGCGTTTGACATACAGCAGTCATCCAGGGTTTTGCACAATGGGCTGCCCTTTCCATGTAAGTTGAGACATTGGAGATAGGTTTCTGTTGAGCTACACTTTTGTAAGTGGGTGTAGAATGGCAGAACTGTTGGAGAATTAGGCAGAAACCCATTACTCTGGATTTTATCTCATTTACTGGTATGTGAAGAACTCACTAGTTTGCATTATACTCAAGAAAGTTCATACTCTCAACAAATGGTATTTCAATTCCGTCTCAAACATCAAAAACTGTAAGTACAACAAACTTTTATCTATCCACCTCCATAACCCGCACTCCTCAAACATTCCAAAAGATTCCCCTGGCCTCTGGAACTGCTTGGACGCCATTAGCCATGCGGCTGGTGCAGCTACCATCCCCACGCTGATTGATGATGTCACTTCCGCCCCCATCACGACCGCTTCCACAGCCACTTCCGTCCCTCACAATTCCTCATGCACCACACGTGATATCGCTTCCGCCCCTCACATCATCGCTGATGTCACACTCTCAGTGACCTCCGCCTCCCCTACTGCCGTGTTTGCTACCACTTCCCCCCCACCAACGCCACTCACCTGCACTCTGCTGACATGTCCCCCATAGATCCCACTGTCACCATCCCCGCCTCCCAAAACCCTGAGGGGAACACCACCCCTGCTCATGACTCCACCCCCATTCCCCCCACCACCACACCCACTCCAGTTACTGTCTCGGCCCTCACTCCCAGCTCCACACCCACACCAGATCCCAGCTCCCAGCCCTGCCGAGGTTTCACCAATCAACCCCACCACCCTGTGGCCCAACATTTCAACTCCCCCTCCCAGTCTACTGAGGATATGGAGGTCCTGGGCCTCCTTCACCACCGCTCCCTCACCACCCGACGCCTGGAGGAAGAACACCTCGTTTTCCGCCTCGGAACACTTCAACCCCAGGGAATCAATGTGGACTTCAACAGTTTCCTCATTTCCCCTTCCCCACCTCACCTCAGTTCCAAACTTCCAGCTCAGCACTGTCCTCATGACTTGTCCTACCTGCCTATCTTCTTTTCAACCTATCCACTCCACCGTCCTCTCTGATCTATCACCTTCATCCCACCCCCATCCACCCATTGTACTCTTTGCTACCTTCCCCCACCCTCCTCCCTGACCTACCACCTTCATCACCACCCCCACTCACCTATTGTACTCTATGCTACTTTCTTCCCACCCCCACCCTCCTCTCATTTATCTCTCCACCCTACAGGCACTCTGCCTGTATTCCTGATGAAGGGCTTTTGCCCGAAAGATTGATTCTCCTGCTCCTCGGATGCTGCCTGAACTGCTGTGCTTTTCCAGCACCACTATAGTCCAGAATCTGGTTTCCAGCATCTGCAGTCATTGTATATACCCTGCATTGATTTCAGTGTCATGCTCTTTCCTCACCCCATTCATAAATTGGGCTTTGAGGATGCTGGAGACAGAATTGTTCAGAGACCTATAATAAGGTTTACAACAGCATATTTGTGTCTATTTCTGAAGAATTGGGTCAGATATTTTATGAGGAAGCTGGGATCAGGAGTTGAGTTTTCCTAACTCTGCAATCCCACTTCCACCCTGGAAGATCTCATCCATCCTATTTTCATGTCAAGCAAGTTGATGTGGGCTGTCAAAAAGGGTGGTGCTGGAAAAGCACAGCAGATCAGGCAGCATCCAAGGAGCAGCAGAGTCAATGTTTCGGGCATAAGCTCTTCATCAGAAATGTGAGCTGTTCCGGTGCCCACCATCTCTGAGAAAAAACCAAGGTGGCAACATAGGTGGGCAGATGGCATGGCTAGTAGATGAGAAGATCAGTTTCCATTTGATATTGATCCAGCTATCTTTATGACCATTGGGCTTTTAGCACTCACTCCTTTATCCCCTCACTCGTCTCCCACAGCCCTGTCATACCCAATCATAAACCCATGATTCCTCCATAACCCCTTCATATCTTCACTCCCACCCATGCTCACTCATATACCCCCCTACATCAATGACTGCTCAAATATCTATGCCCCCTCCATGCCCACTGCTCTAGGGTCACAACTAATAAGCCATATAATGACATTTTCAAGCATTGAAATGTTTGTGAGAATAAAAACAACAATTCAATGTTCCCTTTTAAAAGTATTGAGACTCTGCCTTCTCATAAATGTGCCAAACACAAAGCAATGAAAATCCCAAGAAGAAAACTTTCAGTTCACTTCACACCTCTTAATCTTATACAAATAAATATATAAGCATCAGTGGCATTTGAAATGCCCACCCCCTAATGGAACTAGCAATAGCACAGTGCTGCATGTGGGCTTGCTCGTACCCTTATCCATTGCTGTTCAAAAATGTCAGAAATGGGAATGGGAGCAACAATCCCAGAACAGGGGCTATTCACATGCTTCCCAACTTCATCTGACCTTTAAGCAGATGGGCCAATGTTGTTCTTGTTCTGTTTTGTATTTTGTTTCCACTCAGTCAGTGAGGATGCTTTGCTACAATTGTTTTGTCACAGCATGTAGTTAGAGGCAGAGTCACCTCAATTTCACCAAAACCATACGATCTAGTCCAACATTCTAGATCTATTAATATGTATCACTGGGCTACAGTATCAGTAACAGCAAACTTGTGCTGTTATGCTCTCTTATGGACAGGGTGCACTGAGGTTGCAAACAACATACTTTCTCTTTTCAATCTAATTTGCTCTCGCCTCCAGTTTACCAGTCATCACTTGACTATAAGTTTAATAGATGGCATCTACATTACATTGTGGTAGCCATTCCCTTTTGGTGGCTCAGTGATTAGCACTACTGCCTCACAGTGCTGGGACCCAGGTACCATTCCAGCATCAGGCAACAGTCTGTGCAGTGTTTGTACATTCTCCTTCTGTCTGTATAGGTTTCTTCCCACCATTCAAAAATGTGTAGATTAGATAGATTGGCCATGGTACCATTGCCCATAGGGTCCAGGGATGTGCAGGCCAGGTGGATTAGCCTTGGGAAATATCGGGATGGGATGCTCTTCAGAGGGGTGGTGTGGACTTGATGGGCTAAAGGGCCTGTTTCCACACTAGGGGTTTTATGATTTTGGCAGACAATATGTTACTTAATTAAACATTGCAAATAGAATTTCAAGAACCTTTATAAAAGCTGACGGGATGCATTTTGTCTTTGAATCAAATGCAACGCTTTATATTTACTATTGTAAATCATCCTTTATTAACCGTTTATAGAGAGTATTCCATCCCACTTGCTAATAAGTCCCATTTTTCAAGTTCATTACGGGATGTGGAGTTTACTTCTGCTATAAGTGAAGTTCACTCTACAAGATCAGTCCCACATAATATAGATCATAGAAAAGTACAGCACGGAACAGGTCCTTTGGCCCACGATATTGTGCCGAGGTTTAATCTTAATGTAAAATATAGTAACTTAACCTACACACCCCTCAACTCACTGCTATCCATGTGTATGTCCAGCAGTTGCTTAAATGTCCCCAATGACTCTGCTTCCACCACCACCGGTGGCAACGCATTCCATGCATTCACAACTCTCTGCATAAAAAACCTACCTCTGATGTCTCCTTTATACCTTCCTCTTACTATCTGCAAAGTATGACTCCTCATACCAGTCAATCCTGCCCTGGGGAACTGGCTATTGACTCTATCTATTCCACTCATTATCTTGTGTACCTCGATCAGGTCTCCTCTCTTTCTCCTTCTCTCCAGAGAGAAATGTCCGAGCTTATTCAACCTTTCTTCATAAGGCAAGCTGTCCAGTCCAGGCAGCATCCTGGTAAACCTTCTTTGCACCCTCTCCAAAGCCTCTGTATCTTTCCTATAGCAGGGCAACCAGAACTGGACACAATATTCCAAGTGTGGTCTCACCAGGGACTTGTAGAGCTGTAGAAAACCCTCGCGGTTCTTAAACTCTATCCTCCTGTTAATGAAAGCCAAAACACCATATGTTTTCTTAACAGTGCTATCACACTTGGGTGGCAACTTTGAAGGATCTATGTAGTTGCACATCCAGATTCCTCTGTTCCTCCACACTGCCAAGAATCCTGTCTTTAATCCTATATTCAGCATTTGAGTTCGACCTTCCAAAATGCATCATTTCGCATTTATCCAGGTTGAACTCCATTTGCCATTTCTCAGCCCAGCTCTGCATCCTGTCTATGTCGCGCTGCAGCCTGCAGTAGCCCTCGATAATGTCAACGACACCTCCAACCTTTGTATCATCTGCAAATTTACTAACCCACCCCACAACCTCCTCACCCAAGTCATTTATAAAAACTACAAAGAGCAGAGGCCCAAGAACAGAGCCCTGTGGGTCCCTACTCAGCACTGACCTCCAGGCAGAATACTTTCCATCTACAACTACTCTTTGCTTTCTGTCAGCCAACCAATTCTGAACCCAGATAGCCAAATCTCCGATCCCATACTTCCTGACTTTATGAATGAGCCTACCATGGGGAACCTTATCAAATGTCTTGCTGAAGTCCAGATGCACCACATCCACTGCTTGACCTTCGTCGACCTATCTTGTCACCTCCTCAAAGAACTCAATAACTCAATAAACCTGCCCCTCACAAAGCCATGCTGACTGCCTTTAATCACACTATGCTTTGCCAGATAGTCATAAATCCCATCCCTCAGAATTCTTTCCAAAACTTTGCTGACCATAGACGTAAAACTGACTGGTCTGTAATTGCCAGAGATTTCCCTATTACCCTTCTTGCAAAGAGGAACAACATTTGCCTCCTTCCAATCCTCCGGTATGACTACCGTGGAGAGTGAGGAGGCAAATATCCTCGCCAGCGGCTTAGCAACCTCCTTTCTCACTTCCTGGAGCAGCCTAAGATAAATCTGGTCTGGCCCTGGCGACTTATCAATCTTAATGTTTTTCAAAACTTCAAGCACATCAACTTCATCAATCTTGATCTGGTCAAGACTGTATCCCAGCTCCTCAAAGCTTTCATTCACAACAAGGTCCCTTTTTTTGGTGAAAACCGAAGCAAAAAACTCATTTAAGGCTTCCCCTATCTGCTCAGACTCCACGCACAAGTTCCCTCCGCTATCCCTCATCGGCCCTACCTTCTCCCTGATCATTCTCTTATTCCTCACGTATGAGTAAAATGCTTTTGGGTTCTCCCTAATCCTTCCTGCCAAGCCTTTTTCGTGCCCCCCCCGGCTCTCCTCAATCCATTTCTGAGCTCCTTTCTAGCAAGCCTGTAATCCGCTAAAGCTGTGCTAGATCCTTGCTACCTCTACCTTACGTAAGCTGCCTTCTTCCTTTTGACGAGAAGCTCCTCTGTTCTCATCATCCAAAGTTCCTTTACCTTACCCCTTCTCACCTGTCTCAGAGGAACAAATTTGTGTACCACTCACAACAACTGCTTCTTAAATAGTCTCCACATGTCTGCTGTGCCATTTCTGTGGAATAAATATTCCCAGTCTGTACTTCCCAACTCCTGTCTGATAGCTTCATAATTTCCTTTTCCCCAATTAAATATCTTCCCTCGGGTAACTGCTCCTTTGTCTACACTGGAGCATTAGCGAATTAGTTAAGTATATGGGCACCATAATGTTTTTCACATCTGTGTACACAGAGATGAACAAGTGTATGCAGAAAGGTGAAATCGCTTGGTCTGTCCCAACTGCTGTGTTAAATAGGAGTGTAAAATCAGCACAAACCAAACTGGAACCTGGGACCTTCTGGCTATGACTCAGTTACACCTCAAGTCACAGCAAAATTACAAAATTCTTTCTGTCAATTCATTTTAGTGTTAATCAATCTCTTTCTATCACAGAACACAAACACTAGACATTTCATTTTCCAGAAATTATATTGTGGCTTTAATGGGAATGATGTTAGAACTAGAGGTGGCAGCATTGAAAAATATATTTCTTTATCTCTTTCCAAAAATTTCCTTTACATATCTTTCTGCTCTCACATAAATCCTCCTAATTGACCATTCACAAAATAATGTAATCGTGGAAGGTGTTATCCACTCACTTGCCCTAACAACAAGAAATAAAGACACTGATAATGTTGAGGAATTGTTCGTACATTAGGCATGGATCCTTCTCTGCTAGGTTAAGCATTTAGCTCAGTTGGCTGGATGGCTGATTTGCAATGCAGAATGACACCAACAGCAGATGTTCAATTTACACACCTCCTGAGGTTACGCTGAATGTCCCATCTTCTTGACCTCACCTTTCACCTGAGCTGACCCTCAGATTAAATGACCACCAATTGTCTCTCTCTAATGAGAGAGCAGCTGAATGGTCTGTTTTCACTATGGTGGCATTTCCTTTGGAGAATTAGTTTGTGATGTGGTAGGACCAAGTGCTGGTGCAGGCAGTGGAGAATTCATGTCCTCAGACCCCTGCATAAGGAATATATGAGGGAAGGAACATATGCGGCACAACAATGTTTAGAGGAAGAATTCCAGAAGAAACTGGACAATAATCAAAGAGGGGCTGAAAAGAAGAATCCGAAACACAAGAAGAAAGGTCAGACATTGAAGGAGAAGAAATTGTTGGCAATGAAAGCCAAGCAAGACCTTACAAAAAGCACAGAAGGCTTTGATGAAAACTCCAGCAGTGAGGAAGAGGTGAATAGTCCCAAGGAGAAGGTGGACGGCTGTGAAGAATCAAGTTTGTAATGTCAGTGACCCGAGACCCTGTGAAACAAGAACTTGGTCAACACAGCAATGTGTGACTGTGATGGGATTGTTGATTGTATACTTCTGGTCTCAAATACAAACAGTAAATGATGGAAATTCTCAGCAGGTCTGACAGCATTCAGAAAATTACTGTTTCACACTGGAGTTCCCTGTCAGATCAGAATTCTTCTTCTTTCCGAATTCAACTATTGGCTGCATTTTGTTTTGATACTTAGAACACAAGTTGTTTTTTCTCAGCATGGGACAAGCAAAAGACCTACAGGTTGTTCTGGTATGATGTACGTTTCGTTAACACAAATTGGTTATAAAGCAACCAACAAATTGTGGACGCTGTTTGGATATCTGTCTACTGCCCAGGTACAGCGGTTTTCTACAGCAGTTTTCCATAATGCAACTCTCTATAGTGCGAGATTGCAGAGGAATGTAATGGTGCCGTTATATCAGAATGACCTGTACCTCTCAAAGTGTAAAGTAATTATATATTTGATATTCAAATAGAAACTGAACTGTTAAGTTTTGACACTCTTGTACAGTGTAATTAACATATGAAGTTAGTATCTATGACCTAATAGATAGGTAAAAGTCACTAGCAAAACCAAGAGTGGATGAGGAGAATTCTTTTACTCTGTGATCTCTTTGAATCTGAGTGCATTGCTTGGATAAGTCATAGAAACAAATTGAATAGTAACTTTTGAAAGGAAATTGGATAAGTACTTGAAAGAAAGCAAAATATAGGACTGTGGGTAAAAGCTCAGGTGAGTGGGACTAATTGGCTAGTTCTTCCAAAGAGTTAGCACAGCCATGTCTCCAGCACTGGATTTTATGATTCTTCTCACACCTCGGTGATCAACTTTTTAAAAAAAAAATCTGCCAGAGAAAAGCAATACACCAAGTACAAAGTAGTAGCTTGACAGAGAAAAGCAAAACACTGTAGATGCTGGAAATCTGAAACAAAATCAGAAAATGCTGGGAGGGCAGGTAGTGACTGTGGAGAGAGAAACGGCGTTAGAGTATCAGGTCAATGACCTTTGATCAGAAATGTGCAGGAGGCATCGCCAGACCTGCTGAGTGTTAGCAGCCTTTTCTCGTTTCATTCACTGAGGAGATTTCTGATTAAAGCACAGGGAGATTCTTCAGTTTCACAGCCAAAAGTCAGCATCTGATCACAGCAGGTCTCAACAGATAGCACTGGTGTGTAATTCACATGAAATTCTATAAACCTAAATGGCTGTATCAAGGCAGTAATTTCATTCAGGAGACAACTGCTCTATAATAGAGCTCAGTGACACCGATCTCATTTTCAACAAAGCTGTTTTGTTATAAACACATTCACAGAGGGGGATCCATCTGCAGACTTAACTCCATCTTACTCCCAGTACCTCCACAGACTGCTACTAAGAGAAGTTAAGAGTTTCTTTTTGCAAGTGGCAAATAAAAAGTGACAAATAAGGAGATTAAACTTCAAAAGTTGTCCTTTTTTAATTGGGATTTGGTTTAAGCCCTGCATGAGACTTGAGCACAAAATCTAGGCAGGTGCTCCAGTTCTGATCTAAGGAGGTGCTGCATTATCTGAGGTGTGCCCTACAGATTGTATGTACAGTATATGGCCATATGCACCTTCATAACAAGTTGTAGGACACCTTGTAGGATACAGTCAGATCTGTGACACCAACATTAAGCCCGAACACATCCCAGAACCGCTCCATTAAGCACCACACATTTAAAACCAAAACAATCCAGATTGACACCCACCACATAATGTCTGATAAAGCACCAGCCTGTAAACATTTGCGGGAGTCTCTATTGTGTATGTGATGAAGCAATTAACCTAACCATCTTCTGTTGCTGCCATAATGTGTCCTCAAACCAACTTCCCACCCAAATAATCACCTAACATGACCTTTATTTTTCATCGTATACTCAGTAGAATTATGTAATCTACAGTAAAAGATGCCCGCAGTTCCTTTTGATTTTGCTCAAATTTATTTTAGAGATATAGACTATCAATCCTTCTTGTAATATTAGTCAACAGGACTTACTTAAATTAGGTGGTGAAGGATTAGCCGCCAATAATTTTTCAGTGGAAAATGCACATACTTGAGTAACATGAAGTAAATCATTACGTACTAACCAAGATTACAGATCACATTAATTTAGAACCAGTTAACTATATTACACTTAGTAATATAGTTAACTTACACTTAATAAGTGACATGGCTATCCTCAGAGATACCAGGCTAACTTAAGTTGCGTGGTGAAAAGTAGAGGGAAGGCTAACAGTAGAATGATCACAGCAAACAATGAGAATTAACCAGCTTTTTCCCAGAGACAGTCCATTAGAACCTGGTGGTCATAGCTTTAAAAAGTTTTTAAAGTTAACTTTTTCAGGCCAACTGTTTTGTTGCAAAAGAGTCTACACTATGGAAAGAGGCCTTCAGTTCAACTCATCCATGCTGCATTTATGGTCCTCACAAGCCTCTTCCCAACCCTCATCATTTGGCCCTATCAGTATCATCTTGTATTTCTTTTCCACTCTGTCTTATGACCCTGCCCCACTAGCTACCAAATGAAGGAGTAGCATTCCAAAAGCTAGCACTTCCAAATACATCTGTTGGACTATAAGCTGGTGTTGTGTGATTTTTAACTTTGTCCACTCTGGTCCAGCAGCGGCACATCCTCATCATGACTTTCCCACTCATGGTTTATCTAAACTTCCCTTAAATAATTGCAAAGTGGATACTCGAGAACATACCATGAACATCTTTAAAGCATACCCTTAAAGTATTCCATACATCTCTAGACCATTTTCATCTTTTTAGAAGTGAACTCAATACCTGCTGTGAGCATTGGCACACCTTATTATTTTCATTTTATTTATGAAGCAGCACAAACCCTGGTCAACTCTGATTTGAGCTTCATTCTTGGAGCAGTGACTTCTTGTTGTGACTATGGAGATAACAGAGTTGCTTCCAGCTTCTCTCCAACAATCTCAGACCATCCTTAGATAAATGAATCCAAGTTTGTGGTGCATTTGAACTAAATGTATGCGCACATATGTATGTATATTTTTTTTTAATTCTAACCTCAATGTCCCAAAAGGAAAATGGATCTGATTAGGGGAAACACTGTATGAAAAATCTGAAGCTACAGACACCAATGAATTCCACACTCCTGTACTAAAATGAATTTGTATTCAGTGCAAAGGTTAGTTGAAATGATATTTTTAAAGAAAAATTTAATGCATTTTGACCCTGCAGTAAGAGATTATGAAGCCATGTGTCCTCACCACATGCTGTTCATTCTGTTCTGTTTGCTGCAATGTAGAATCACTAGTCTACACTCCGTCAGCTCGTCTGCTCAGCTTAAACTGATCTCAGAGGCATAGTAACATGTCTTTTTATTGCTTGACTTTGGCATTTGTGTGGGCTGTTTCTCTCCAGGCTTAATTCAATTACAAATTTACAGGCAGCACTACTGTCTACATAAAAAGAGGAGAACAGGAAACAGTGAGTGTTTAACTGGTGTTTTAAATATCCCAGAGCTTTATTAAAACTATGGCGGTAATCGCAGATGCCAAGCTACTGAGATCCAACCATTAGCAAAATAGCCGCTCTTGCCAATCAATTTTTTTTACAAACTCCTTTTAATTTTACAGCTTTTTTGACAACAACAACAAAAACTACTCAGTGCTTAAAAAATCACACTGGGCTTTTCTTTCAAGCCACTGATGGTGTTTGGAGTGTTCCCAGACACACATCTGGGAGTTGAAGAATCAATTGCCCTGCCCCAAGAAACCAATTGAGTCAATGCTGAAATCAGGCAGTTGCAGTGTTGATGCTTCACCCCTAGATGTCCTCAGCATGCTATGTTACTGGCTCTACCAGTTGTGTTAGTGACATCTAATGACAGAGAGCAGTAATGCACAGATTCTTTTTCAAATTCGCCCCTCCCTTTCTAAGAAAAACATATGACCAAGGTCCTGCTTTAGATAGGTCATCTGTCAACAGTTGGAATTTTGGATGGTATTCAACTCCACCAAAATTCTATCCCACAAGGCAGCCATTTTCCAGAAGGATGATGCATGGACATCTCTTCCAATAGCCCTCTCCTGACACATAAAGGGCTAAGGCCTGAAACATGGATTCTCCTGCTCCTCGGAGGCTGCCTGCCCTGATGTGTTTTTCCAGCACCACACTCTCGACTCTGATCTCCAGCATCTGCAGTCCTCAATTTCTCCTCCCTGACATATAAAGGGGTATGCCTGAGACATTTGCTTAAGAATTCTGCCAAGTACACCTCAGCAGAAATCTCAACAACTGGTTTAAAAATGATTGATTGACAATTTCTGCAGGGTACTAACCAATCATGAACCAAAGACAATTAATCAAGCAATCAATGAACTCTAAATAACGGTCCACTGACTCCATCAGGAGTTCAGGATTGAGAAACACATGGGTTCACCGGGTGGTACCTGAACTCCCAAAGCACCAGGTCACCATGGGAATTTCTTTGGCAATAACAGGTCTGGGCACTATTGATGTTCCTTTGGCAGGCCCACTCATACATGGAGCTAATACAATCAGAATCAACTCACCACATGGTGGACTTAGAGGTGGTGCTTCCATTCTTCCTTTGCAGAGTAGGTTTATGTGAACTTTTATAGTGAAAATAATTCCAACTAAATGCATGTTTCTCTCCATCTGCCACCCTTGGAGACTATTCATCATGTGTGAACACAAAGAAGGGAAATTGGAAGCTAATGTACCATCCATGGTTTTCACTAGCAAACCTGGTTCCAATATTCTCCCACACATGCTATCCACGAGGTGCATAGATATTAAAACAGGAAGAAAATAACTTACTGCATTTCCCTTACTGAATTCAGGGACATTGAAACTAATTGCAGTGTCCAGCTGCTGTTTTGGCTAAAATTAACATACACTAATGACCAAAACGCTATACCTCTTCTAAAATGTCTCAGCATAAGATTTGTTCCAGCCTTTATGCACTGGGCCATTAAGGCTGTATTCCACACCATCCAGAGGACAGCTACAATCATTATTATGGTGTCTCTGACTGAATATAAACTGGACTAGAATCAATCCAGCACTATCCCCTGGTCAGGTCGGAAAAATACTCTCTGTGGGCTTGGAGAAATTAAGCCAAAAGCCATTCACCTGTTTCACTATTCGGGATAAGATAAACTGACTAAATTCAAACTAATTCGAACAGGCGGTTTAGGAATGGAAAATTGCCATAACCCCAATGAATCCATCCCTACATCCACATCACCTACTTGGTGTCTCACCATATCTTCACCCTTCTCTCTCTCGGTGCGGATTACCCTTTGTCTCTTCAGTTTATTATTACTGCACACTGCTGACAGGAAGAAGGATGAGTGAAAAAAAAGTGCATATGAGCTTGCTGTCTGTGTGTCTCGAATAAATAACATTATTTATTCTATAATTCCTTTACCCTTATGTCTGACTTCCCTTCATCTGCGACTCCTTCATTAACCTGTGACCCTAATTATTTGGAACCTTAGGTTGCAGTGAGTTATTCCTCTGGATCGGTATTTCCATTCCTCCTGCCTTGGAACTCTGTCTGAGCCACGGCTTAGAGATGTGCCTGAGATCCACAAGGTGTAATCCTTCCAACACATTACCAGCATCTGATGAGAAAAATGAGTATCTAGAGCAGATTACAAAATGTAGTATCCCAGCTGAATGCAGTTAAGAGCAAAGCATTCAATTTCTTCACTCTGAAGCTAGAAACAGAATTCACTTCACTAACAGAATGTTACAGGGTCACTGACTCTTTCTCACCTTGCCTGACTCAGATGCAAAGCAACCCAGGATGTCTTCAGTTATTTATTTACTCATTCTGTTTCCTGGTGATGTACAGACAATGGAATCACACAAAATTCAGGCTGGTCTCCCATGAAACTATCTGCCACTCAGAATTCAGATTTAATCAGAATTCACTCCTTGCTACATCCATCATACAAAATCTAGGTTAAGTCGGGTAAGTCTATCAGCTTTGAGCTTATAATGAGCCATGTACATGTATCAGTGGACAGCTTACGGGTGAGCATTACATGTGTATTGGTGTAGAGTTTATTAATCTGCTGGATATACTTATCCATGTAGCGTTTATTGGTAACCCTTACAAGTGTAGGGTTAATTACTGAAAAGTATATCTTGGCATAGAAGTCAGTGGAGTATGGCTGTTTTGTAACCAGGTAGAATTTATGAATGGAAAGTATATTATTCTGTGTCTCAATGAGACAATAAATTATCATTGTTGTATTAGTGTAACTCATACTCAAGTACCATTTCTGATTATGTTGGTTAAAGAAATAAATATAGAATATCATTATTGAATTATGTAAAGGTAGTGTTGTGAAGTTTAACACATTGTGACTTTAAAGTTAATGGTCTGAGTTGAATTACCATTTCAGTGGCCTCAAGTACTGACCTGAAAGCTGCCTGCACCATGCTTGTGGCCATGTCTGAGTCTCCAAATGAGGTTAAATGTTATCATTTACAAGACTCAAAACGTAGTTCGATGATATTATACAGTTGACTACCTGCCTTCAGGTTTCTATTTGTCATTTTTTTCCTTACTGCTTCTTCCTTTTTCAGTTGTTCATTTTATATATCCAGAAGTATCCTGGGCCTGTAAAAGGTGTACAGACAGTGTACAAAGGCTGTTAGCCCATCAGTGGGCCAGCTGTGCCACTGGCTATGCTGGCCACTGCTGGGACTGCAGGAGGCCTTCCCGAACAGCAGCAGCAGCAGGAACAAGGGAGGACCCAGGAGGGAAGTGAGGCAAGCTTTCTGCACCAGTCGGCTAGGCCCCACAGAGAGTGAGGAAAGCAGGTTCTAGGCTGAAGGGCTGCTGTGGTCTACGTGCTGGACAGTATTGGCTCCTTCAGCAAGGTCATTCCTTTGCACCAACAGTGACCTATATGAGGCACAGTCGAGAGTGTGGTGCTGGAAAAGCACAGCAGGACAGGCAGCATCCAATGAAGGGCTTATGCCCAAAACATCGATTCTCCTGCTCCTCGGATGCTGCCTGTCCTGATGTGTTTTTCCAGCACTACACTACCGTCTCTGATCTCCAGCATCTGCAGGCCTCACTTTCTGCCTCCTTTGAGGCACTGAGTGCACAGTCAGAAGGACACTGGATGCTCCATCAGAAGCACCATCACCCAGACCCCCACTCAATCCCAAGAGGTGGCTGCCAGTATCTGCCTCCTGAGACTTGAAAATTCCCCAGCCACTACTGACGTTCGACAGAATGCCCCGTAGTGGTGAGATAAAGTTTTTAATTGGTCGAGATTCTTAATGGGGCGTGGAAGTGTGGGTGGTAATGAGTCTGTCCTGAGCCATTGCCATTCCCAACTTTATCAGGGAGTTAAGAAAGTGATTATATTGCTGGACCTGCCTCCCAGCCCACCCCAGTGGAGGGGAGATGTTCAATTCCACACTTTACATTAACCCAAGCTCTTCTTGCCCTCCTCTTATAACCCATTTTAGCCTTGCTGCAGCATTGCTCACTGTTTCACCACACCCATTATGGATAAAGGCTTTGTTGTCTTCTCTCTCCCAGCTCCATGATGTGCCTTGATGACATTGTCACAGGCATGGATTCAGTTCCCTTATGTACACTGTTAATATCTACATCTATCTTTCCATTCCATTGATTCACACTCAGACCATGCTCATGCTGTCCAACTGACAGCTTAACAGTACGTTTTTTTCTACATGAGAACTTCCTCCAAATAACTATCAGGAAGACTGCAGCCACCATTTTCCTCCCTTGACAGGGGTTTTGCTCCCATGGCATTGGCTCCCTCCCCCTCTCCGACCTTTCATTAAGGATGATTCTGACTGTGTAAAACCTTGCCACCTGCCTGACACACTTTATCCTATCCATTACCGTGGTAGTTGTACCTACCTGTGTGACATTTCCAGCTTCCATTCCTGCTTTTGCTCCTTTGCTGAATTAACCATACCTTTTTCACTTGTAGATCCAGTTAACTTAATGGACTCCTTGCTGGCCTCGCATCCTCAACAAACTTCAACTTAACTGAATTTCTGCTGCCAGCATCCCGTTTTAACTCATTCGCTCAGCATTTTCATCTGCACCATGCTCTGTTAACGTAAATTTTAAATTTAATCTTCTTCCATATCTCTTTACATTTATACATTAACTTGTTCCACTTTTCCCCTGAAATCTTCTCTGGCTTGATGTCTCATTACTCACTCTTGTATCACTCTTCAATATTCCAACAATGGCCTTTTTTATTGTTGTACCCTCTCTTCTGATGCTTTCCATGACTGTAAAACCTTCATATGCTTCACATCACTCGCTTAATCTCCTTCATTTATCCCTTTCATCTTCAGGCTGCTATCCCCTTTAAAAAATTGTCGAACAATCCAACTGATGCACTATGTTCCTGGATCCCATTCCTAATCCCTTGCTGTTGAGCTTGGCATCAATTCTCCCTAGCTATCTATATTTGTGAAGAAACTAAACACAGACTGGGTGACCACTTTGCAGAACATCTCCAGTCCATGCACAAACATGACCCTGAGCTTCCCATTTTAACACAGTGTCCTGCTCACAGCATCCTCCCCATTTGTCCTCGGCATGCTACAATATTGTCCAGTGAATCACAGCATAAACTGGAGGAGCAACATCTCAACTTTAAACTAGGCAGTTTACAAACTTCTGGGCTTAAGAATGAGTTCAACACCTTCAAATTGTGAATCCTTCCCTTTCCTTTAATTTTGCTTGTTACATTCTCTGCCACCCTCTCTTCTCTCCTCTCCCCTCCCTCCTACACCAATGGGACTGTGTTCTTTCCACTTTGGCAATTAGGCACACCATTGTTCTGCTATTCCCACATTCCAATTATTTAATCTGAACTATCAACATCCTTTCTTCCCCAACGCACCAAACCCCATCTCCTATTTTGAATAAATGTTGCCCCCTCCACACTTCACCAGCATGATGAAGAATCGTTTAGACTGAAAACGTTAGCTTGCTCTCTCTCCATGAATGCTGCCTGACTCACTGTGATCTTCAGCATTTGCTGTTTTCTGTACATTTGTGAAAGATGTTGGAACACTTGAAGAATGTTGACCCAGACACTGGGAAGAACTCCCCTCTTCTTCAAACAGGGCCATCTGGCAGTTATTCCCTCCAGGGCCTTGATTTAATATTACACTTGAAAAGGCAGTGTTGATAACACAGCATACCCTCAGTACTGTATGAAATGTTAGCTCAGAGTTGTGAATTTAAGTCCATGACATTCTGATTGAGGTAGAGAGGGCTAACAACCAAGTGAAGCGAACAATTTAGAATCGACTTTGTTTGTGGTGTGTTTGCATATAATTCACAAGCTAACAAGACACATGTTTCAGTGTAGAGATTATTAGTGAATAGAGTAATAACATCATGTGAGAGTTTATTAATGATCCTTTGAGCAGACATTGGTCTAATGTCTGATCTGAGCACATTAGCAAAGTTAAAAAGGAAAAAGCTTCCATGGTAGAAGTGGGTATAGAAGGTTCTGTTCAAGGATCTTTGGTTAGTTGCTGCAGTGTATCTTGCAGATGATGCACACCACTGCTTCTGTGTTGGTGACTGATGCACTTTGGTAGGAAGAGTGTTAAAAGAGTTATGAAATAGGGGGTACAATTCCAGCAGGGGTGCAAGAGCAGAGGGACCTGTATGTCTATGTACTCAGATCATTAAAGGTGGCAGGACAAATGGAAAGAGCAATTAAAAAGCATACTGTGTCTTCATCTTTATTAATAGGGACATAGAAGACAAGAGCAAGGAGGTTAGGTTGACCTTGTATAAGACACCTGTTGGACCTCAGCTGGAGTACTGTGTAGATTTGTGGGTGCCACATTATAGGAAAGATGTGAATGCAGAGGACAGAGTGCAGAGGTGATTTACAAGAATGGTTGCAGGAATGAGAAACTTCAGTTATGAGGACAGATTAAAGAAGTTGCAATGTTCTCCATGGAGTGAGGAAGGCTGAGAGGAGATTTGATAAAAGTTTTCAAAATCAAGAGTGGACAAATAGGGAGAAGTTGTTCCTGCTCATTAAATGAACAAAAATGAAAGGGCATAGATTTAAAGGGATGTACAGAAGAAGCAAATATCTTGATTGACTGGATTACTGGAGAGTGGCACTAACAGCGTGGTTTCAATTCCTGCACCAGCTGAGGTTACTATGGAGGATTCACCTTCTCAATCCCTCGCCTCACCTGAGACATGGTTATGCTCAGGTTAAACCCCCACCAGTTATTTTCTTTTCTCTCTCTCTAATGAAGAAATAGGATGATGCTGACTTGATCTTTGAGTTAGGGTATGAATGCTTTGCCTGGAAGCGTAATGGAGACAGGCTGAACTGAGGCATTCAAGAAGGAATTGGATGATTATTTGGATAGAAATACTGTACCAGAGTATGGAGAAAAAGTAGGAGATTGCAGCTAAGTAATGATCCTCATGTGAGGAGCTAGTGCATACGCAATAGGTCAGATGGCTGCTTTCTGCACTGTAACAGTTCTGTAATTCTGAGAGACTGTTGTCCATGTAACTGGGCCCAACAAGAGTTGCCTTTTTCAGGTAGTAACAGATGGAGGGAAATGAATCCTCCCACTATATCAACAAATTCCATGTATCAATACAGATCACACAAAAGGCTTCCTTTTCCTTATCCTGTTATGCCAAGTTTAGTGAACAAAAGCTGTAGCATTACCTGTGGTCAGCTACACCCAGCTGGAAAAGAGTATGAAATGTGATAAGATGCAGGTAAATAATGTCCACAGCTATGAAAGGAGAGTGACTCTTATAGCTTCAGATATGTGGGCCTTGTCTGCAGCCAATAGCTCACAACATCACTACTCTCTGTTCCCTAAAGCCCTTGCATATTATTGACGATAGCCAAGTAAAGCACCAGTCTTTCGCTCTGTGTAGCTCCCTCCATTCCTGTTCAATATTTTCCTTCATCTCTCCAGTTAAAATCTGGTATGCTTTGAAAAATAGAAGGAAAAAATAATCGAGCCTCCCTCTCTTTCCTAAGCCTTCCTTAAAGTGACGACAGGCAATTGATCTGTCCACCCAAATATGAACAGGTGTTTCCAAGTGGTGCAACATATTTTTCATCATTACTACCATAGCAACACTTGGCCCAAGGATCAGCTGCATTTTTTTTTAGAATCCACATTTCCACCGCAACCCTGGCTAAGATCATCTAAATTCATCAATCTTGACAGAACTTGAGATCATCTTGACTGAGTGCTTTGTGGAAACAGACAGTGCATTTCTTCACTGAGCCACAGGCCGATATTTGGATTTCGTTCGAGTCAACTTTATTCATGTGTATTTTTTTTTCAAACCGGTGCCCTCAAATCATCCCAAAGGCTACTATCATACAGCTTAATACATTTGTTGGAATATCTCTGTCTTCTGTTTAAAAGCCTTCACTACTAGGAATTTTCAACAAATGTCAAGTGTTTGTTTAAAAAGAATCCCATGCCATCATTTTAGGGCCTGGGATATTAACCCGAGATGAACAGGATGCACTCACGTTAAAAGAATAAACAAGAAGTATGAGTAATCTTTGATTAAAGGAACTGAAAATTTCAGTGCCTTAGACATTGACCTTTCACCCCTCAGGCTTGGATTCCAATCCAACTCAGACAACCAGGAAGAAAGTTTGCTCTGTCTGCTGTCTGAAGTATGTGAAATGTGACTGGGTTATTGCAAACTAGCTCCCCCCTAGACTTCTACAGCACAAAGCGAGCCTCACTTGGCATTGGCAATCAGGCAGGGTAAGCAAGAGAAATGAAAAGAACATCATTGTGGGGCAGAATGGAGTTCTCGTCCATGGCTGTGTTTGAGTTATGTTGTTAGGGCAGAGTGAAAGAGCTCTCTCTGTCTAGCTGCAATGTAGATGAAGTATCACAGAGGATTGGTGGTGGGGGAGAGTACCTGATATGCAGAGGTTTCCAATCTACACAAGCAACATGCACTCATAAATGAGAAATCCTTTTGCATCCAAAAGAAATACATCCATTGTGCAAAGGGAAACAGATTGTCAGACTCATGAATGTTGAAACCAAACATGACTAAATGACTTAAAATAAACTGTTGGACTTTAACAAGAAATGGTAATATCATAACACTGAGGAAAGAAAAACATTCAGAATCCCTGAATCATCATTGGAATCATTAAGCAGATGATACAAGACAGTGTCATCACTGAGTTAACATAATAATTGGTGTCAGCTTTTGATTAAGGTTTATCTCAACTTTTCATGGCAATAGGAATGCAGTAGTCAATGAAGACATTCAGGACCAGCTGTGGTTTCACTGGATTTCAAGGACAACTCCTGTCAGGCTCAGAATTCACATACTGAAACTTATTTGAAAAACTACACCATAGAAAGAGGCCACTCACTCCATAAAAGTGTAAGATGAAAACATAGAAGCTAGGACCGGGAGTAGGCCTTTTGACTCCTCAAGTCTACTGCACCATTCAGTATGATCATCATGCTGAATACTTTAAATTCCAATGCACCCACCTTATCCTTTGATCTCTTCGGTCACAAGAGCTATATCTACCTTTTTCTTGAAGACACAGCATGCTTTTGTCTCAATCACATTCTGTGATAGTGAATTCCACAGGCTCACCCCTCTGAGTGAAGAAATTTCTCCTCATCTTAGTCATAGATGTGTACAGCACGGAAACAGACCTCTCGGTCCAACTCGCCCATGCCGACCAGTATCCCAACCTAATCTAGTCCCATTTGCCTGCACTTGGCCCATATCCCTCTCAACCCTTCACATTCATATACCCATCCTCATGCCTATTAAATGCTGTAATTGTACCAGCCTTCACCACTTCCTCTGGCAGCTCATTCCATATACGCAACACCCTCTGTGTGAAAAAGTTGACCCTTAAGTCCCTTTTATATCTTTGCCCTAACCTGGAATCTATGCCCTCTAGTTCTGGACTCCCCCACCCCAGGAAAAAGACTTTGTCTATTTGTCCAATCCATGCCCCTCATGATTTTATAAACTTCTATAAGGTCACCCCTCAGCCTCTGATGCTTCAGGTAAAACAGTCCCAGCCTATTCAGACTCCCCCTATAGCTCAAGCCCTCCAACCCTGACAATATCTTTGTAAATCTTTTCTGAGCCCTTTCACGTTTCACAACATCCTTTCACTAGGAAGGAGACCAGCATCGCACACAATATTCCAAAAGTGGCCTAACTAATGTGCTGTACAGCTGCAACATGACCTCCCAACTCTTATACTCAATGCACTGACCAATAAAGGAAAGCATACCAAACACTACCTTCACTATGCTATCTACCTGTGACTTCACTTTCAAGGAGCTATGAACCTGCACTCCAAGATCTTTTTGTTCAGAAACACGCCCCAGAACCTTACCATTGAGGGTAGAAGTCCTGTCCTGATTTGCTTTTCCAAAATGCAGCATCTCACATTTATCTAAATTAACCTCCATCTGCCATGCCTTGGCCCATTGGCCCATCTGATCAAGATGCCATTGTCATCTGAGGTAACTTTCTTCGCTATCCACCATGTCTCAATTTTTGGTATCATCTGCAAACTCACCTCCAAAGTTCACATCCAAATCATTTATATAAGTGTTGAAAAATAGTGGACCCAGCACTGATCCTTCTGGCACATATTCTCCCACTTCCTCCAGACCAAAGGGTAGCAATGGGCACCTGCATGGGCCCCAGCTATGCCTGTCTCTTTGTCAGATACGTGGAACAGTTCATCATCTGCAGCTACACCGGCACCATTCCCCACCTTTCCTCTGCTATATCAATGACTGTATTGGCACCACCTCGTGTTTCCACGAGGAGGTTGAACAGTTCATAAACTTCACAAACACTTTCCACCCAGACATCAAGTTCACCTGGACCATCTCAGACTCCTCCTTCTCCTTCCTGGACCTTTCCATTTAAATTTCTGGCGACTGACCCAACACAAACATCCATTACAAACCCATGGATTCCCACAGCTACCTGGACTACACCTCCTTCTACCCTGCCACCTGTAAAAACGCTATCACTTAATCCAAATTCCTCCACCTTTGCCGCATCGACTCCCAGGAGGACCAATTCCACCACAGAGCAGACCAGATGGCCTCCTTCTTCAAAGACCGCAATTTCCCCTTCCACATGGTCGATGATGCCCTCCAGCATATCTCCTCCACTTCCTGTACCTACACCCTTGAAACCCATCACTTTAATTGCAACAAGGACAGAACACCCCCCCCACCCCACCCCGCTCCCCCCAGTCCTCAACTTCCACCCCAACAACCTCTGGATACACCACATCATCCTCCGCCATTTCTGCCACCATTGGAGATATACTTCCCTCCCCACCCCTATCTGTGTTTCAGAGGGACACCCTCCATGACTCCCTTGTCAGGTCCATGCACCGCACCAACCCAACGTCCCCTCCCGGCACCTTCCACTGGCATCAGAGGAATTGCAAAGCCTGCACCCACACTTGCCCCCTCACCTCCATCCAAGGTCCCAAAGGATCCTTCCATATCAGTCCAAAATTTACCTGTACTTTCACACATGTCACCTACTGCATCCATTGCACTCGATGTGGTCTCCTCTACCTTAGGGAGACAGGATGCCAACTTGCGAATCATTTCAGAGAACATCCCTGGGATCCCACAATAACCAACCCCATTGCCCCATGGCTGAACACTTTAACTCCCCCTCCCACTCCACCAAGGACATGCAGGTCCTGGGCCTCCTCCATTGCCAAACATTAACCACCTGACACCTGGAGGATGAATGCCTCATCTTCTTCCTTGGGACCCTCCAACCACTTAGGATCAATGTGGATTTCACCAGTTTCCCCATTTCCCCTCCCCCACCTTATCCCAGTCCCAACCTTCCAACACGGCACCAACCTCTTGGACTGTCCTACCTGTCCATCTTCCTTCCCACTTATCTGCTCCACCCTCCTCTCCCACCAATAACTTTCACCCCCACCTTCATCTACCTATCGCTTTCCCAGCTACCTCCCCCCAGCTACAACCCCTCCCATTCATCTCTCAAGCCCCTTGGCCCACAAACCTCATTCCTGACATTATATTTTAGTACAGTCAGTTCTTCTATAACATGATGGTTGCGTTCTTGTAGAACCCCGTGTTGTAGAAAAATTGCGCTTTAGAAATAATGCTTAATGTGTTGGTGATGTAATCACATTATAGCCAACCCACATTTTAAACGTTTGTGCTGTAGAAACAGCAAACCTAACTTGTCCGTTGCATTACAGTGAATTTGCATTGACAAAACATGAATTATAACAGAACAACCTTTATGTCTTTTCTAAAAGGAAAAAAAAGGTTGAAGAATTAGATGCATTTGTAAACAGTTTAATTTTGGGTACCAGAGACGAATTGACATGCTTCAAGAAAACTGAAGGCTGGGAGGATAAGATGAGAAAGCATAAGTAAGCAGGATAACTTCTCCAAAGGAATAGGTTGTTTGAGCTCCTTATCATCTTCAAATTTCTTCTCTTCACTTCTGAGATTCTTTCACAAAAACTGTGCTTGATGAGGAAGTGATTAAGTATTCAAATCTAATGTTCTATTGTTATCAATAACCAATGACAAGTTTTTGACCTTTATGGTCTTCCTCCCATCCCTGAGGGAACTTTATGTCACCTTCACTGAGTGATCACTACCTCCAGAACACTTTTTGACTCGTAATCTTTGGTATATTATTTAGTTATAATCATCTGTCTTTAAATATTTGGCTGAAATGCTTCCTATGCTACAGCCTTATTTTTAAACAATAACACGTTTATTAGCCATGTCTCTGACTATCAGCATTGCATATTTGCTTAGATTATAATGTTGTCTAACAGCTGCAGACTGATGAAAGTCATTGATCAAAACTGCACTGAATACTTGCTACTAGAAATTTCTAAACATAATGTAGTAGGATCTGAATAATGCAGATGGAATATGAAATTAATAAATAGGCAGGTAGTAAAAGATATTGATATCACGGATGAATCCATTTCAGTTGCATGCTTACTGTCTGTGAGATCATCTGAATCCATCGACTGCTACTTCCTCATGACTCCCTTCCATTAATCCCTTATTTTCTGTGTCTGTGATAAAGTGCAGACAGATCTCTTGATGGGATTGACCCCATTGCTTTTAATTAACTCTCCTATTAATAAAACGCCATTGTAAATATACTATGATCCTCACTGGCAAGGACTGAAAAGGACTGGCTAACAATACTGATACAGGAGAATTGCTCATCCTGACAAAAGGGTTCAAATACCGGGGGACGTGAGCTGAAGATCAGGAAGCTAAGAATAAAAAAAAATGTCAGGCAGCCTTTTCATCGAAAGAATATTACAGAGTGGTGTAGTGTTTGCTATCAAGGAGGGTGATTTTAAGAAGACTGGATAAATATGTTCAAAAGGAAGTGAAGACCTGGAGAGAGAAGGGATTAAATATAAGAAGATGGGGAGATACAGTTGATATACCTAAAAGGGATGGAACTCTTGCAGCTTACATTATCAACCAGTCCTATGGGGACCTAAAAGCCACAGCTGTCAATCCACCACAAACAGCAAGGTTATGACAAGTAACAACAAGTTGACAAACCTGATGATTTTCTTGATTCTATTTTAACCCACTCCACCTGATGGGAATGAATGGGTGTTGGCTCTTATCAAGAATGTAATAAGGGCTCTTGTGGCATTGTGGTAGTGTCCATGCCTCTGAGACAGAAGGGCTGGGTTTAAGTCCCACCTGCTAAAGCTAGGTATAATAACATCACCGAACAGGTTGATAGACAATATCTTGTAAAACATCTATCTCTGTCACCTTTGGCGCCATGCTACTGCCCTTAATGGCTCTGCAGGTAAATTGATTAATAGGAAGCATGGATGATTTAGTCCTGGTGGATAACAAGGCAGAGTAGTTGGGGGCGGGAAACAAATTTAGATGTGTGTGTGTAAAAACACTTTGTGTATATATATATAAAAAATGAAGGAATCATTTGACTAACTGTCAGGTCACTGGTCACCATTCCAACTCCTGACTTGGAGATGGTGAATTCCTCATCAATACAGACAAAAACAGGATGTAAGTTTGTTCGCTGAGCTGGAAGGTTCGTTTTCAGTTGTTTCGTCACCCTGCTAGGTAACATCATCAGTGAGCATCTGGATAAAGCAGCTTCACCAGAGGCTCATTGATGATGTTATCACGTATGGTGACGAAACATCTGAAAATGAACCTTCCAGCTCAATGAGCAAACCTCCATCCAGAACCTCAACCTGATCTACAAATCTTCTCAAAACTCGCTAAGACAAAAACAGGGACAAAAACAATTACATAATCAATTTGTACTGGGTGCGATGGAAAGCCCACTCAGCCAATCAATTTGCAGCAATGTATCCTTGTAAGATTTGTTGCACTGACTACTAACAGCAACTAAAATGAGCACTTAGCTGCACTTACTGAGTCCAAAGTTACTTTGTGTGGCATCAAGGTGTGAAGATGATGTTGTTACTCTCACTGGAATACTCTCAGTTTTACTCTCAGTGGATCGGGCTAATTCTCCAGGGACAAAAGTTCATAATCCTACCATTGCAGCTATAAAACCATTTACTAGCAAGGGTCTGAGTACAGCTGTTGCTTGGATGGTCTGCTCCAACTAGCTTTCTAGTTTTAGTTGATTCATCAGCGAGAGAGCCAAAAACATCTTGAAAACAATAAAATTCTGGCATGAATATTTTTTTGTTCTCACAATTTGTGACAACACGTGTACCATGTTTGCAGACTGCCAACTACGTTTTCAATAATTTTTGTTCGTATTGCAATCTGATGGTTGATTACTTGCATCAACCCATTTTGTTTCTTTACTTTTCTTGTCTAACCTGCCTTTTATACTCACAGGATCATTCCTCCATTTCTTTTCTGTAATATTCTTCATTGAGCTGGCATTGACCCAGAATAAACTGTTATCAATATAACATTGATCCTATAGAATGGCCCTTATATGAGTTCCTTCAAACTATTAGATAAATACATAAAGCCATATCTATCATTCTTTGCAATGCAAGTCTTTGCTACTAAGGTGCTTTTAACAACTCTTTCTTATTCCATTTGCAAACTAATGGAAATCATTCATCATTTTTTCCCACTAAAAATAGAGTGAACCCTAATGTACTTGTCGAACCAATCGGCAAGATTAGCGTGTGAAGTATTGCTAAAAGTGACTAATTTCCCTCCGTCTGGATCACTTGGAGCTGGAAACCTGAATGTACACTGTTCTGAATATTTTTTTTTCAATGTCTTATTTGCCTTCAATCCACCAGCAGGAATGTATTTCAACTTGGTTCTTAATTCTAATAACACACATCTGGTCTAGTTTTTCTAGTTTCTCTGCATAATCAGTTTAATTGCCCATTTTAAACTTCTCAACTGGTATGCTTTTGCCTTAGTTATAGAATCTTTTGATGCCGTGCTGGTCCAATTTATCGGGATTCTATTAACATTCTCTAGGTAAAAGTATTGAATTAGAGTTATTCCCAACTCTATCTAATATCCAAAATATTTAAAGCTGCTGAAATCTGACTTCCAATATGAATTCTGCTTTACCTCCATTAATAATAATGTCTTAAAATTCTCACCAGCCACCTCATAAACAAACCATGTGCATCATAAAGATACCGGAAAGTTTCCCTTTCCGTGGTGACAATGAAAAATGACAGGGTCGACTCTTAACTGCAGTGATGATACTGTGGCTTTAAGGGGTGTGTTTTGACCTGATTTCTTTCAGAGAGAGATTAAGGGACAGGCACTGAGCAGTCTATGAGAGGATAAGCAACTTGTGAGACCTTGGTGATTTTTATTAATGTTGGAACAATAGAAGCGTGATTGGGTGGAGACACACACACTGACCTAGGATTTTGCAAGTTTTGATTTAGTTAGTGAGGAAAAAATTGTTGCTGTAAGAGTTGATCCTTTTTTGAGGTATTTTAGGTGCTGGAGGTGATTTCCTCGAATTCCAGGAGCAGCAATTACTGTTTTAAATGCTGTTGTTTGGAACTTTGGGGGAAAACGTCAAAACAACAGCACTTCCAAAAGGGAGAAAGACAGACAAAAGACAGTGACCACAAGGTCAGTGAGGGAGACAGCGAAAGAAACCTATACTGCCAACTGACATAGCAGTGAATCTGCATAGTTACTGCCTTTGCTTTTGAGTTCATGTATCTCTGGACATCAGAGTGCTTAACAAACAGTGAAATTCACAACTGATCTTGGAGGAATCTGTGTGGGAGAGTTCACAGCACAGAATCAGATAAGTGCATAGTTTTTCATGCATAACTTTGCTGTAAGTCTACAGCAGTGAGTAGAGTGGGTTCTTTCCTGGATTATATATTTTATTGAGATCTGCCTCTTGATTAAATTTTTAAAATATAAGCCATAAGTACTAAGTTAGCCTGAAGTAGTGTTTTTTAGAGCAATAAGATGGTGCTATTTTCTGGATCTGTAGATTGTGAAGGAGCAAAGATGGCCTTTAGTAGAGTGATATGCTCTTCCTGTCAAATGTGGGAGTTTGGGGAGAGTTTTCATGTTACTGATGATTATGTCTGTAGAAAGTGTCTTTGGTTGTGAATCCACTCAGATCACATGAATTGGTTGGCGAGGCAGTTAGAAGCAATAAGGAATTTACAAGAGCTAGGGGATGAGATAGATGGAGTTATAGAATGGGAGAATAGCCACAGACACAGTCAGGTAGATGGGTTAACTCCAGGAAAGCTTAGGAGGGATAGTGCAGGAGTTTCCTATGGCTATCCCCATTTCAAACAAGTATGCTGTTTTGGGAAATGTAGGGGGTGATGGACTCTCAGGGGAAGGCAGCCAAGTTTCTGGTAACAAGACTGTCTCTAATGTAATTGAGGGGTACATTGGGTTTTAAGCGATCGATTATGATAGGGGATTCTCTAGTCAGAGGCACAGACAAAATTTTCTGCGGCTAGCAATGAAAAATCTGAATGTTGTGTTGCTTCCCTGGTGCCAGGATCAAGAATGTCTCAGAGGGTACAGGAAGTTCTCAAAGGGGAGACGGACCAGCAGGAGGTCATTGTATACATTGGAACTAATGACATAGGAAGGGAAAAGTATGACATTCTGAAGGAAGAATATGGGAAGTTAGGAGGGGGAGTGACATTTTTGATAAGGGATCACATTACTGCTGTAATAAGGGAGGATATTCTTGGGAATACATCCAGGGAGTTTTTTTTTTGGGTGGAACTGAGAAATAAGAAAGGGATGATCACCTTATTGGGATTGTTTTATAGCCCCATTAATAGTCAGCAGCAAATTGAGAAATAAATTTTGTAAGGAGATTTCAGTTATCTGTAAGAATAATAGGGTGGTTATGGTCAGGGATTTTAACTTTCTAAACATAGATGGGGACTGCCATAGTGTTAAGGAGAGGAATTTGTTAAGTTTGTACAAGAACATTTTTTGATTCAGTATGTGGATGTACCAACTAGAGAAGGTGCAAAATTTGACCTATTCTTGGGAAATAAGGCAGGGCAGGTGTCAGTGGGGGAGTACTTTGGGGCCAGCGACCATAATTCTATTAGTTTTAAAATAGTGATGGAAAAGGATAGACCAGATCTAAAAGTTGATGTTCTAAATTGGAGAAAGGCCAATTTTGATGGTATTAGGGAAGAACGTTCAAATGTTGATTGGGGGCAGATGTTCATAGGTAAAAGGATGGCTGGAAAATGGGAAGCCTTCAGAAATGAGATAATGAGAGTCCAGAGACGATATATTCCTGTCAGGTTGAAAGGAAAAGCTGGTAGGTGTAGGGAAGTTTTGGTTAAGAAAATGAAGGAAGCATATGTCAGGTAGAGACAGGATTGATCGAGTGAATCCTTAGAGTATAAAGGCAGTAGGAGTATACTTAAGAGGGAAATCAGTCATGTAAAAAGGGGACATGAGATAGCTTTGGCAAATAGAGTTAAGGAGAATCCCAAGGGATTTTGTAAATACATTAAGGACAAAGGGGTAACCAGGGAGGGAACAGGCCCCCTCAAAGATCAGCAAGGTGGGCATTGTGTGGAGATGGGGGAGATACTAAATGAGTACTTTGCATCAGTGTTTACTATGGAGAAGGATATGGAAGATGTAGACTGCGGGGAAATAGATGGTGACATCTTGAAAAATTTTCATATTACAGAGGAGGAAGTGCTGGATGCCTTGAAATGCATAAAAGTGGATAAATCCCCAGAACCTGACCAGGTGTACCCTAGAACTCTGTGGGAAGCAAGGGAAATGATTGCTGGGCCTTTTACTGAGCTATTTGTATCATCAATAGCCACAGGTGAGGTGCTGGAAGACTGGAGGTTGGCTAATGTGGTGTCACCAAGTGAGCCTGATGTCGGTGGTGGGCAAGTTGTTGGAGGGAATCCTGATAGATAGGGATTTGAAAAGGCAAGGACTGATTATGGGTAGTCAGCATAGTTTTGTGAATAGAAATTATGTCTCACGAACTTGATTGAGTTTTTTTTAAGAAGTAACAAAGAGGATTGATGAGGGCAGAGTGGTGAATGTGATCTATATGGACTTCAGTAAGGCATTTGACAAGGTTCTTCATGGTAGACTATTTGTCAAGGTTAGATTTCATAGAATACAGGGAGAACTAGCCATTTGGATACTGGACTAGCTTGAAGGTAGAAGACAGGGGGTGGTGGTGGAGGGTTATTTTTCAGACCAGGAGGCCTGTGACCAGTGAAGTGTCACAAGGATCAGTGCTGGGTCCACTACTTTTATATAAATGATGTGGATGTGAACATTGTTAGTAAGCTTGCAGATGACACCAAAATTGGAGGTGTAGTGGACAGCGAATAAGTTTACCTCAGATTACAATGGGATCTTGATCAGATAAAGCCAAGGAAATCTTCCAAATTGCTTTTCCTGCTGTAGGTGAACCAACTCATAACTTGTTTTCCCAGTTTTTTTTCTTTACCGCCTCATGTCACAAGCCTTGCTTTCTGTTTCATTAAGAAACATCCACAAACATTCATTCCTGACCTCACCTTTACTCAGTAGTATATACTATCTATAAGGTGCAATAAGTAATCCACCAAGGCTCCTTAGACAGCATCTTGAAAGCCCACTTCCATTCAGAAGGACAAGAGCAGCAGATACATGGGAACACCACCACCTATAAGTTTCCCTCCAAGTCACTCACCATTCTGACTTGGCAATATATCTCTGTTCCTTCAGTTTTGTTGGGTCAAAATCCTGGACTTCCCTCCCCAACAACTTTGCAAATCTATGTGTACCAAGTGGATGCAGTGGTTCAAATGATTAGCTCACCACCACCTTCTAAAGGACAACTAACTATTGGCAATAAATGCTAGTCCAGCCAATGACACCCATATACTGAGAGTATATAAAAATCCTTTACCATACATCCACCTATATGATAGAGCAGGTTACCCCTTTCTGGCATCTCTGTGTGCACCTCAAACTCTCTCCAGTTTTGTAATTCTTGAATTTAAAACCATTTATTACTTAATCTTCTAATTTGTCAGGAACTGCGAAAACATCCCAATCATGTGGGCTGCTGCTCCTCTTGGTATTCTTTAATCTGTGCTATCTTTCTTCACTTTGCTAAACTGTATCCTCAATTTCCACTTGATTTAAAGTCACAATTTTCAGGAACTCAACCATAACGTTAATTGAGGACCCTTTGTATTTCAATGCGACACTTCGTTTGATGGACTGAAATTGCTTTTCTTTAGTTGATAAGAATCTTCTTCAAAAAAAGGAAGGCCTTCTCAGCTAAGCCCTTGGAGCTGTGTCCTAATTTCTGATAGACCTTGAACATTTGCAAAAGCAAAGTATTACGGATATCAGAAATTTGAAACAAGAACGATAAAACTGTAAAGAAACTCAGCTTGTACACTGAGCCTGGCCAAGTCTCATACCTCCAGCAGGTAATCCAAAACGAATCGCTCAAAATTACTTAGCTTGGGTTCTTGACTGCCGTTGTTGTTATTATGTGGCTTGTGAAATAGTATCTAGAATAGTGTTTAGGGTGGCATGGTAGCTCAGTGGTTAGCACTGCTGCCTCACAGTGCTGGGGACAGAGGTTCGATTCCAGCCTTGGGCAACTGTCCGTGTGGAGTTTATACGTTCTCCCCGTGACTGCATGGGTTTCCTCCTACAATCCAAAGATATGCAGGTTAGGTGAATTGCCTGCTATGTTCAGAAATATGTAGGTTAGGTACATTAGTCAGGGGTAAGTGTAGAGTAGGGAAATAGGTCTGGGTGGGATGCTTTTCGAAGGGTTGATTGTGGACTTGTTGGGCCAAAGGGCCTGCTTCCACACTGTAAGGATTCCATGTTTCTATGAATAGAATAGAATTCCTACAGAGTGGAAACAGGCCATAGATCCCAACAAGTCTACACTGACCTCTGAACATCATCTCACCCAGACTCAACCCCCGACCGTATAACCCTGAATTTCCCATGGCTAACCTACAAATCCCCGGACACTATGGGCAATCTACCTAACTTGAACATTGTTGGACTGTGAGAGGAAACCAGAGCACCCAGCAAAAATCCATGTAGACACAGGGAGAATGTGCAAACTCCACACAGTCACCCAAGAGTGGAATCAAACCTGGGTCCCTGACACTGAGAGGCAGCAATGCTAACCACTGAGCCGACATGCCATCCCACTATCACAGAAATGCAAAGTGTGTATCTAGTCAGTTAAATAAGCTGCTCACATCAGCCTTGGGCCTAAATGTTACCATTTTAACACAACTGCTCTTTTACAGGCTGATACAATGACAAGAATGTGAAGGATTGGGCCTCGTGCAGATTTGTTGGTGTGACAAATATCCATGGTATCAAAATTTTGTTGCAAAACTATTAAAACATTTCCAAACCTCTCCCAAACATGCAGCCTCTCTCAAATAATTTGCATTTTTTCTCCTACCACTTAGAATTTTGTAAAACATTTCTCAAAGTTGCTGGACATTTTTAAAAATTAATTTCTTCCTGTGAGTTTCCATGACTAGTGCGTAATGCAATTTGAGAAGGTTTGCTCTCTCTGTCTCCTGGACAAACATTTCAGGTAGAGTTTAAGGTTACATCTGGCTAACTCTTGCACATCCCATCTATGCTGTGAATAAATAATGAATTGTGGTGCATCACTTTGTACAAAGACCCAGCCTTTAATACACAGTACTTAAGGTGAGATAAAAGGGTTCTTTGTTCTGAGATGGATTATTCTCCAGAAACACAAAAAAATCTCTGCCAGGTTTATTATTTGGATTGTGTCAATGACTGCACCTCCCCCACCCACTCATCCTCCCCCAGCACCCACACAACCACCGTGGCTCAAATTTCACTTTGCAGCTTAGTTATTCATGTGTTATACTTAGGCGTTCTCTGTTTTCCCAGTTCAAGTCTGCCTGTATAAGGCCTACAGCCCAGAGGCATTCCCACAAGAAGCATGTCAGAGGATGAAGCTCATTGCAGCCTTACAGCCTGGTGAGAGCCTGCGGTCCTGTCAGCACCTACTTCAGAAAACTAGAACATTATTTTGCGGCTTGAAGATTTTTGGGTTACACCCCTGCTATCAATGGTCCTTTGTTGAGCTTGCAGTAAATGCAGGTTTGGGTATCCTGTTATGTAACTGTATTTATTCAAGATTAAACAATAAAGGTTGATTTGATAAAGTTAGTCTTGACTTCAATGCAAAGTGTAAGTATGTAATTTGAATTTTATCATAAGACAAGTAGACTGAAATCAATCACCCATTTTCTCTTTCCCTAGTGGAAGAGATTCACAATGAATGGTTGCTCCATTATCTCCCATTTTAGATTGTCGTACAATTTTAAAACAATGTTAAAAACGTACTGTAAGTGCTGACAAAGGAATTAAGTATTTCAAGCAATCCCCTCATTCCACTCTAATAGCTGTCGTCACCTTATGTACCTAGGCTGAAGGCTGGCCCTTGACTGATTTCTCTGCTAATATTTCATTCAGATTGATTTTCAGTGGTTTACCAATGCTTTCTGCTTTCGGAGAGGCAGGGTGAGGAGGAAGGTGCCAATTCCAGACAGGAATTGAGGTCTCAAGACTGGCATTATCCTGAGACAACTGAGACAATCAGGGAACCAACATGATCAAAGTAAGAGTCAAATAAGCACTAGGTTTCGTCTTGAGGCAGGAAGGGGAAGAAATGCATATGGAGCCTGCAAATGGAATCAGATCAATATGTTTAAGCCTAGGTCTTTGGAATAGGTTTATCACTGTTCAAATGAACGGTCTTCTTTTTATTGGCCTGGTGAGATGTTTCTAAAATGTGAACCCCCAAAAAGACAAACCTATATTTTCTGCCTCAATGTCATTAAGGTATACAGGCAAAGGTTTGGACAGTTGAGAGATACTTATAAAAGATGGAAGCAGGATCAGAAGTAGGATCATTTGTCATGGGCGTGGTTTGCTTGAAGATTTTGTTTCTGAGGTGAAGGGGTGAAATTTTGAAGACAAAATTCAGCAGCTGCTCTGGCTTTTGGAGTCAAATAGTTGGAGATTTCTCCCACAGGTGGACTGAGCAGAATAGGTTCTGGGGTGGGGGGAGGGAAGGCTACTTTTGTTACTTTTCAACACTGCAAGTTTTTGCCCTTGTTCAGTACAGCAATCCTTCAGGGAGGAGAAAGTGGGGACTGCAAGTGCTGGAGTCAGAGTCAAGAGTGTGGTGCTGGAAAAGCACAGCAAGTCAGCCAGCATCCAATTTGCCATGTGAATTCTGGGAGACACATTTTAGCAAGCTTTCAGCTGGTTTACCTCCCTGCATTTTCCTGTCGAGAATCCTCTCTATTTGATGCTGTTTCTCAGAGTTCTTCATGGAATTCAGTTCAAACTGGCACCTCACAGATCAAAATTTAGGATGGTATTACTCACATACTGGGGAACAGACAACAGAACCAGAGAAAAGTTGCTACTCAGAAAGGTGCTATCTAATCCATTGTGTGTGTGTGTGTCATGATATCTAGTCCCATTGTTCGGTACCTGATCCATAACCTTACAAATTACAGCACGTCAGGTGCTGATCCAGATTCTTTTTAAGAGTTGAGAGATTTCCACATCAACCAAACCAGGCAGCAAATTCCAGACACCCATCACAAGACTGTCCAAAGTAGAGGAGGAGCATTCGGGAAGATTTTCATCATGTCACCTCTAATCCTTCTACCTCAAACCTGTGTAATTTACCTCTTTCATGGGGAATCTTTATCCAAGTCCTTCAGTAATTTGTACACCTCAACTAATTCACCCCTCAGCCTCCTCTGTTTTATAGAAAACAACAGTAGCCTATCCAATCTTTCTCCATCGTACTCCAAATTGTCTTTGATCAAGACAATCCACTGTCTTTTAGTTTGGGTTGTTCACATTGTCGGGTTCTGGTGAGCTGGGAGTTATTCACAGCTCTATTGTCAGTGATTTTTCTGTTTACACTTGGAAATGTTCATTGAATTTCATAAAAAGGTCTCTTGTGATTTCTTCCTCAGATGTGTACCGTCTCAGCTCGAAAAGGTAGTCATGTGACTTCTGGGAGACACTTTTTAGGATTTTGTGACCATTTTAAAGACAAATTAACCTTCTTTATAAAATATAATCTTCATTTACATAGATGTGGCACTGAGCAGAAGGTGGATTGTGGTGTTTTTTTAAAATTGCCAGGTATGAAGTAGACTGAGCCCAGCATACTTTCAGTGGTCAGTCTAATTTTAAACAATCCAACCACAGGAGCACCACGAATGGGGAAATTGCATGTTAGTCAGGAGACTACAGAGTTTAAAGCTCCAGGCATCCACCAAATCCCATTCACAACCTGGCATAACATAGAGATTAATTTATAATGTCTGTGAGGGTTTGAAAATATGGATATGAGTAAAGATTGGAGAGGTTTGGGGGCTTTCTTTAGAAGAGAAGAGGCTGAGAGATGACAACTGAGGGCAGACAACCTTCAGGACTGCAACCGTTGAAGTGTGGCACTGGAGAGTGTCAGGCAGAGAAGGCACTGAACAATGTAAACCCCTCCTGGAAAAGATGCTTAGGCAGTCAGGCAGACAATGTCAACTCGAACACCATATCAGTCCCACTCAGTGCAGGAAAGTAGTCAATGAGTTAACCATCATTTGCAGTCCCTCACAGAACAAGGGTAATTCTCTTCCACTCTCAGCGGGAGTCTCTGTAGGTAGATATACAGACTGATGAGACTTCAGGAGACTCTGTTACACTTGGTGGTCATAGGAAGGGGTGGGTGGGGCATTGCTGTGGTACCGCACACCTTGCGATGTTTTCGTCTGGCTTCTGCTTTTTCCCGATGGCAAGTCGCAAGGTGCTGGACACCTTCCCAAATGTTCCTCCTCTACTTTGGACAGTCTTGGGCCAATGATCCCCAGATGTCTGTGGGAATGAGATAAGCCAATAGCTAATCCTTCAAAGAATGCACATTAAATATGTGTCTTTGCAATGATTTCCCTGCTCACATTGCACTAATATGCTTTCTTTCTTTAAATGAAGACCCTGGATGCTGGACAAAGACCTTTACACACGCGCGCAACTTTTACAATGACAAAAGCTTATAGAATAAACAAGCCTGAGGCGCATCACAGGAATATTTTGAAGCAAAGTTTGACACTGAGCCAGGGAAGGGAATAGTAGGGTGGAAGACCAAACTCTTGTCCAAAGACATATGTCTTAAGGACCATATCAAAGGAGGAAAGAGGAGCAAAGAGGCAGGATGGTATAAAGCATTACATTCACACAAACGAGCATCTGTAGATAATGGCATTTTATTGTGGGAAGGCCACTGGGGTTGTAGCCAGATATTTATTGAGGGAGGTCTATTTTATTAACTTGTCATGTCATGGAGGATCCAGTGGTTTGAGGGTCATTGTCATATGAAGCCCTGTTAAAAGGAACTGAGAAAGGTACTTCTGAAAGGTCCAAAAATATACTGTTATAAATTTTAACTTGCAGAGTCCAGTTGCAATAGTCAAGTGGTGTCTTAATTATGCATGCAGGGACCCAACGCTGGACAGTGGCAGGAGCTTCTCTACTGAAGTTCAAATGAGCACAGTTCATATATATTTTCATTATCAATTACAACTTCATGGTATTACATAGGCAAAGACCACATGATTATATTAATGTATAGTAATTGCAATGCAGAGATTTAGTATTGTCCTTCTGGAGGGTATAAATAGAGAGAGAGAGTGTGTGTGTGTGTGTGTGTGTGTGTGTGTATGTGAATTGATGCAGTCTGGGACAGTCAGATGATGTGACTATAGCCTTCACCATTTGTTAATTTGGTTCTCCTGTGCATTGTTTGGGTGTCTCCCATTTCTGAACTAGGTCAGCTTGCCTCATTGTTTGTGTGTACTTTAGCACTAAAGCTGTGAGAAAGTGAGGACTGCAGATGCTTGAGTATCAGAGTTGAAAAAGGTGGTGCTGGAAAAGCACAGCAGGTCAGGCAGCATCCAAGAAGCAGGAGAGCTGACGTTTCAGGCATAAACTCTTCATCGAGCCGTTGAGCTGTTGGTCCTGTCTGGCACTCTAATATAAATCCCAATTTTATATCATCGCTTCTGACCGTCTGTTTAACCTGAGACTTTAGCTTCTGCATTGCATTTACCAATATAAGATAATTTTATCCAAAAGTTAAAATAGGCAGCAATTGTAGAAAGCAGGGCATTGGACATCAGCACAAGATGTTCCCATATTCTTTCTGTGATGTGCATTAAGTTAACTGATGTTGATCAGGGTTAATAGTCATGACAATTGGCTCCAATCTCCAAGGGCAAATACCTGCCTTTCTTGAAAGCCTGAGTGTGCTGATGTTGAATGACCTAAGGACTGCAGCCAGCCATGCTTTCATCTCAGTTGGTTAATTCACAATCATTTATGGTAGGTTTAAATGAACAATGGCCATCTGTGTTAAGGTCCTGGAGGATAGATCCTCATTTAGTTCTTGTGTTTCATTCTTGACATCAAATTGATGCCTTGACCCCTATGAAGCAGTACAAGACCCTCACAATGAACTTAGTTTGGAGGCTGGCAAGCACACTCAGGGAGGGAAGAGGAAGACAAACAGGATAAGAGTGGATGTGCAGGATGGCAGTAGTGACTTGGAGGCACCTTCAAGTAAATGATCACCCCTAGGAGAAACGGGGAGAAATACTGAGATGAAAATAGAACAAAGTTTCATTCAAAATCCTTTGGGATAGTGCTAATAGATTTATCGGTAGCTCCAAACTCTGGTACAAATTCAGCTCTCGGAATAGTGACTTAATGGTCTTCATTGAAAATTCTGGGCTTGCTTTCGAAATCCTGTATGATGCTGTACCGAAGTAAGTAAGCCTGGGTGCGTGGCAGGCAGCAGATGAAAAGCAATGGATCTGGTGGACAGAATAAGGAGCAAGAGTGCAGCCTGATTTTATTTTCATTATTCCTTCATTAGATGTGGGCATTGCTGGCAAAGCCTGCATTTGTTGACTCTCTCAAATTGCAGTTGAAGTGAATGGCTGCTAGATCATTTCAAAGGGCAGTTAGGAATCAATCTCATTGATGTGGATGAAGAGTCACATGTTGGCCAGAACAGATAAGGGTAAAAGATTTCCTTTCCTAAAGAACATTAATTGTGGTAAATTCCACAGCATTGCACATGACAGGGAGGCAAGGTTTCTCCTTGGATTAAATAAACTCTGTTTTAATCCCACCAAACCTACACATTGCACAGTCATGGTACATGCATTTGCCCACTAATCTACAACCTAGCCCTCAGATAAATAAAATATAAAGTGATTTCCCAAATCATAGGGCTTATTTATGGGTTGGATAGATATATCAATGTCTGGCATATTATAAAACATTCTGGAGGACTTTCAGACCGTGCAAAGGAGATTTACAGGAACATTTTTCGCACAGCATCCAACCAGGTGCTGGCTGTTTCCTTAGAATTTCAAATATAAGATGGGAAAGTGTTTGGGATTGAATTGCAGCAGTGTTAAAGATTAGTGTGTCATCTCCACAAAGTAATCGGTGGTCGGGGTCAATTAGCATAGATCATGTCGGTTTTATTCATCTGAATTCGACACCAAAGTCTCCTCACCACAATAAATTAGACATAAGAGCTGCTCAGCTGTATGAATCCACTGAGGGGGACGTGGAAAAAGAAAATGTTTTGTGAAGGTCACGTGCTTGTTCTCAGGTTACAGCTCCTGATAATCTCCTGTAAATGGGGCTTTATTTGTTGTGCTGAGCTCAATAACCGATGACAGTGAGAGGTCAGACTTCATTCTGCTCAGAGGGCTGTGCTCCCTAGCGAGTCAAGACTGTGCTGGAAGGCGCCTGGGAAGAAAAACACCAGAAATGTCTCAAAGAACGCTCCCAGACACCTGCATTTACAACTGACACCACACCCAGCATCGAGTTCCCAGCATTCATACTTCCTCTAATTTGGGCTGTTTGATGCTATCCTGTTACCACAGCAAGCTCACAAGGGATTATAAAACCTTAGTTTATGAATTGCATTTCCTCAAACTAAGATTTTGTTGGCATCGCTTTTATTGTAGATTCTCCAATACCTCAAAATCAGTTTGTCAGCTCTCCACCCTTTTAGTTAGAATGTGGATACAAGTCCCCATCACAGAATTTCAATGCATCATCCAAGCCCACCTTGGAATATAGCATTCAGCAGAGTTGCAGTTTTTGGTGTGCAGTCTTTTAGATAGGAGGTTAAAGTAAGACACCAGCTCCCTGTTTAGGTGAATGTGTTAGGCCCTAGGTCACAATCTGGAGAAGAGCAGGAAGTCTTCCTGGTCTTTTGGCAAATATTCCTCCCTCACCCAACGCCAGCTAGGCTGGACATTCACTTCATTGGAGAAGATGTGACCTTCCTGTGTGTAAATGTGTTGTCATAATGTAGTGATCAGTATTTCAAAGAAAAAGCAATTGGATATTAAGCACCTTGAGATGCTTAACAAATAATATGGACATTTCATTTTGCACTAGAACATGCCTTAACATATCCTCTAGCCTTTATATTGATGGAAAAAAGGCAACATATCTGAAATACAGAGAATGCTGGAGAAACTCAGCAGATCTGGCAGCATCATCTGTGCAGACAGAAATAGAGATAATGCTGAGTTTGGTATGAAACAAAAGTTTGGATGAAGAGCCATTCTGGAACGGAAACATTAACTCTGTTTCTTTCTTCAGAGATGCTGCCAGATCTGCTGAGTTTCTCCAGCAATTTCTATGTTTGTTCCTTACATTGAAAGTACTCCTAACTGTAGCAACCTTTTGATAGGTGAAGGGAAGTGATGGTGAAGTTTCATTATCACTAGAGTATTAATCCAGAGACCTAGGTAATGTTCTGGGGACTAGGTTTGAATCTCATCATGGCAGATTCAATAACTAAAAATCAAACTTGGAATTAGGGAATAATGATGACCATGTAACCATTATCAGGAAACCCATCTGGTTCACTAAAGTTGTTTAGGGAAGGGGACTGCGGTCCTTGCCTGATCTGGCCTACATGTGACTCCAGACTCACAGTGATGTGATTGGCTCTTAACTGCCCTCGAGGCAATTAGGATTTTGGCAGTAAGTGTTGGTCTAACCATTGATACCAACATTCTGTGAATAAATTTTAAAAAGTACCCAACATTGTGATTGCTACAAACTCTATATCTCCCACAACTTTCACAAGGAACACTCTAATTTATCTCTATGTCCTTCCAAACCGCCCTAACACTCTGATATATCAACCCCACCAGCCCTTTTTTTGCTCAGAAGCAATTCTTCAACCAATGCTCCTGTATTTAGAACTGTCGCCAGGTGAAATTTCTGCTCACTTCACATCTGCTCCATGGCTCAGGCCAATTTTCCCTGAGATTGCAGAGTTATTTGAGAATGCTGGACTGGCTTCAGGAAAGATTTCTTCCTGCATAGGTCAACCTGCTTTGGAGAGAGAGAGAAGAATCACTATTGCAAGCTTTCGCATGTTATATGCTTCTGAGGCAGGCAAATGAAATGGAGTGATATATCTAAGAGAGTTGTGCATTGAGGGGTTTGAAATGTATCAACATTACAGGACTGGAGGGATGAATTGATTTCCCTGTGATCAATTACACTCCCTTGGAACCTTTGTCATAGCAACATTAGTTGCCAGGAATACATTGATAGTCCTAATCCTTGGCTTGACATAATGGGAAATATGACGTATTGTGTATTTCTACCATTTGCAATTAATTTTAAGAAACCAACACTCTCCCCTATCCAGAAAGCATGCTATACCTGCCTCACTCGCGGTGTATTGTAAGAAGCTACCAACCTTTATGACCTTATTATTAGTTAGGAGAGATGGTAAAGAGCAGGGTTAGTTTTACCTGGCACCATATTATAGATTTTAGATTTTTTTTACTTTCTTGCTTGGTTCTACTTCCCTTCCTACACTCATCAACCCTCACTCCTCAGCTCTACCCTGGTCTTTGCCCACATGCTGCAGCTTTGGTATTTTAGCAAGAATCAACATTTGGAAATCATTTTTAAAAATAACACCACGAAGTTGCGAACCAAACCGGCCCATAAATTTCAGTTTGGAATTCAAGTCTTGGGTTAGATTTTCAAACTTTCGCGAGTTGTAACAAAGGTTAGCAGCAAATGTACAGAACACAGGGATTTGAAAGCTAGCATCCAAGTTCAGTGGGCAATTGGAAAGGCAAATCGAATGTTGGCCTTTATTTCAAAAGGAATGGAGTGTAAAAGTAGGGAGGATTTGCTAAAACTATACAAGGCATTAGTCAGACCACAGCCAAATATTGTGAACAGTTTTAATCCTGTTATCTAAAGAAAGATAGACAAGTATTAGAAACAGCCCAGAGAAGGTTCACTAAGCCAATATTAGATATGGAGGGATTGTCTTATGAGGAGAGGTTTGAATAGTTTGGGCTTGTACTTATTGGAATATAGAAAAATGAGAGACAACCTTATCAAAACATATGAGATTCTGAGGGATTAGACTGGGTAGAGAAGGAGAAGTTGTTTCCACTTGCTGGAGTGTCTAGGAACAGAGGGCAGTATCTCAGAATTAAGGGTCACGCATGGGAGACAAGGTAAGGAAGAATTTCTTCTCTCAGGGAGTTTTCTTCTCTCAGGGAGTTGTGTATCTATGGGATACTTTACTGTAGAGGCTTGATCATTACGTACATTCAAAGCAGAGATAAATTTTTAATCAGTAAGAGAATCAAGATTTATGGGGAAACAGAGCTGGGGATTATTAGATTGGCCATAATCTCATTGAATAGGGAGAGCAGACTTGATGGGCTGAAAGACTGACTTCTTGTCCAATATATTATGGTCTTCATGCAAATATAGAAATATTAGCCTCCCCTGAAAAAGACACAGTGAAGATTTGACCTCGCTACAGGTCAATTGCAGAAATCTCATGCATAGTTACACGGTTGAAGAGAATAATTGAAAAAAAATATAAATTTTTGCTCCAGGTCAAATTGTTCTTCAGTGAGCTTAGAAAAACAGAATGTCTGAAACAGTCACTACAGCAGTGACAATAGTGAATCGCACCAAAGTGCTTTCTGCCGAAGACAATATTGCCACTGTTAATGCAGCTCTTGAAGCAGATCAGCCCTGATATTGAAAACATCTCAGGAAAACTCAATGTAAAAGTAACTTGGATCATAGGAAAGAACTGGCCAAGGGCAGTTCAGTGTAATACCACATCTGAATAATCATGAGAATTAAAGCAAAAGTAAACAGTTTTGGACAAACCCAAGTTTGGGCGTGCACAGAACTCAAATATAAATTTTAGGAGATTTAAAAACTTATGCCAAAATTGGCTACTTGTCCACCCTTCCATTCATGTGAAAGAGTCATGCAGCTTAAACTCTTCCAAATTCACAGTGGAAGCAAAAGGGGTGGCATACTTGAGTCAAGACCCAGATGTATCCCAGCGGAAAGAGTATTAGGACCGTAACTAATTAGGACTGTGTGAGAGGAATCTCTTTAATTTAGTGGCTATCTAATTTGGAAAGTGTTACATACATCTGTTGTTTGCACTAATACTGTTCTTTAGTCAAAGAGAGCTGAGAAAAATATGGCAGAAATTTACCATTGAATTCTCTTGCCCATGCTTCCTATGTCTTTCCCACAGCTGCCTCTGATTTGCACTGCCAAAGAATCATGTAGCTAGTTTTGGAGGGCGAGTAATTAGGTGCTTCAGGTAACATTTCCAACCACATCTAATTAGCACCAGATCCAAAAATAACATAGAACCATCAGTTAAAAAACTCAGAGTTAAACAAGAAAACTTTCCATGACTCCCACACAAACTTCAACCATCCCAGCTATTCATTATTAATAACCCCTTGGCTTTATTTGGTCTCTGATTACAATTAATATTTATAAGTTAATCTTGCAATTGGAAATTTCACTGTAATAGAACCTGCCGCTTGCCGTTGATTAGAGTAAGCACCACTAAAGGCAGTATCGTGATCGCTGGGTTGGATCAAGTGTGTTAATAGTCCAAGTAAAAGCAATTAAGCCAATTAACCACACAGACATATGTTGCTCAATCTCCTTAATTTAACGGCCTACTGCTTCTGCAAGTTTCACATACAGCTTTTGCTTATTCACTTAATGCGCAATCAAAATGTTCAATTAATTCCACTTTTTGTTTCTTCCTCTCTCACTATTTAGATACACAGTTGAAGGGTAAAGACCCGTGGTGCAGAAAACAACCGTGGTGACAAAGAGAAGTGAGAAGTGCAGCTAAATTGAGAACTTTTTATCAAGCATCTTCTCCGGATCTGTTTTCATCCAGGAATGTTGTGTCTCTTGGGACTTCTTCCTCAGCAAAGCTCACAGTGAGTCTGGAAGGTGGGGAAATGCAGGAGAGGGGTCATTGCTGTCAAATGGAGCACATGCATTTCAGGTAATTGGTGACATTGTGACACCCATGTGAAGAATGGTATGGTTTCAATGTAAAACATAGCTCTCCTATGCCTGCCAATCAAGCATCTCACGTCAGATATAGCCACACGAATAGATACAGAGTACTACTTCACTCACACTGCATTAACAAAGCTCTTGACTCCAGCATCAGTAGGGAGCACTTGACAAAGTTGCCCTCAACCATAAAGTAGCAGTAAGACACCTTTGCAAAACTGAGAACTCATGGGGAAATGAAAGTACACTTCAATGACTGAGGTCCCCTACCTGACACCCAGAAAAATGATTGTGGTTGTTCGAGGCTAGTCATCAGACCCTTAGGTCATCACTGTATAAATGAAGTGTCTAGATTAGAGTGGTGCTGGAAAAGCATAGAAGGTCAGGCAGATCCAAGGAGCAGGAAAATCGACGTTTCGGGCAAAAACCTTTCATCAGGAATGAAGACCATAAATGCATAAATGAAGGCCACCGGTATAGAAGTAGTGTCACTGGACTAGTAATCCGATGTCAAGGTTCAAATCCCATCATAGCAGCTCATGGAATTTAAATTAAATTAATAAATTGAAAAAAATTCATTTCAGAAATGGTGACCATGACAACTACAAATGATTGGTGAACCAGATGGAGTTTTAGAACAATGTGTCTTTGGGGGATGGAAGATGAGAGGTGGGAACACAACTACATATTGCTGTGGAAGAAAACAGCACAGCAGCAGGCTTGATCATACTGAATGAGCACCAATCTCCAGTCCAGCTTTCATCCTTTCATTCCAAATGGATTGAGATATCATAGAATCATAGAAACACTACAGTGTGGAGACAGGCCATTCGACCCAACAAGTCCACACTGGCCGCCTGAAGAGTAACCCACGCAGACCCATTCCCCCTACCCTATTACTCTACATTTACCCCTGACTAATGCACCTAATCTACACATCCTTGATCGGTATGGGCAATTCATCATGACCAATTCATCTAACCTGCACATCATTGGATTGTGGAAAGGGCATGACTCACTCTCCTTGCCCATCCTTCATATGTGAACCAAGGCAGTGAGTGAGTAAACAGACTGGCTATTTCCTCACAAAGATAATCACAACCAATCATTATTTTTCTCTCACCCAACATCTATACTTATGCATTCTATGGTAGACACAAATGTTCGAAGAGAACCTGGTTAACAAGTGAATATTGAACAGCAAGCAACTGACTCTTCTGTCGAGTTAACCCTTTAGCCTTTAGTGCTTGACAGGATATGCCAATTACCCAATTATTTTCTGCAGTTGTAGCCTTTTGCTGCACTGGAACCAATGTGTTGTCATTACATTAAAACACCTGAGAGTAGTCGCTGTGTTATTATGTGGAGAACCACTGTTTGCAGGTCTCCTTCAGAACATTCAAACTTCCCTGACTGCAGTATCTGAAGGTGGCATCACTGATCTGCACTAACTCTGAGGGAAATGAAAGTCCAGCTCTTCATTTTGCCTCTTGTGTTTCTATCTTTTTATAAACTCTTTCGGACTCTCTGGTTTCTTTGCTCTCTTCTATAATCGCCCATGCCCGTTTCTCACAAAAATATTCCACCCAGTTATTTCTTTCATTTTTTTTCCATCCTCAGCTTAAATTTCTGTCAACTTCAATCCATTTCTGTTCAAGGACTCTACTTTTTTTTGCACAGACACACAAGCACACACATTTACACACTAGGCAATGTAATTGTCTCTACGATCCTGACTAAACACAATTACCCTAAATATGATCGATAATTAGGTTTGATTTTAATTTTGCTCTCCTCCTGATGCTGGCAATAATGAATTCTCTCTTTAACCTGCAGAGCCAGAGAGATGTTATCAGTAAACAAGCCAACACACTGCATTGTACTCAGTATCTATATTGCATTTAACAACAAAAGCTGTAGAATTATACTGCTCATTTTTAGGACCATCTAATAGCAGTTATGAGGGAAAGAGATATGTATTGTCAGGAGAGAATTGAGAGGGGTGGTGTCACAACCAGTCATTAGATGATGTTTTCTAATTATTATGGTTCAAGATACATACCACAAATTGCTAAACTCTCAGGTGAAGAGGGATAAACTAACTCCCTTTTTTTATTCACCCACCTCCTTTGCTGGTTGTAGTAAGCTTAGTTTACAAAAGAATCATCTCTTATAGGGCCAAAGCAGACAAATTGATGTTTTTAAAAGGGTCAGTTTAACCAGGCACTCTTGAGTTAACAAAAGAGTGAGTTTACTAGTTGTTGAAAGTTGTAAGAAATAATAATGCAGCACATATACATACAGATAGGAATAAAAGGTAAACGTTATACATTATACAGTTATGTTTCTCTGTTTTTTTTTAGAAGAATAGATAACAATAGTAGAATAGTAGATTTCAGGATTCTTAATTTTTGAGGGTTAGTTGAAATTTGTTTGTCCTGTTTCTCTTTACTAATCAGTTGACATCCAGCACTAGAGTGAGAGTTATTTTTACCTGACATGCAGGTATGACCACTTAGTGGCTTTTCAATTATGACCTTCATAGAAAAGTAATGCTCAAACCCAGACTAATCCACATGAACCTCAGTTCACTAGCACACTTTCTTTCATTAAGAACACACAGAATAGGGTTGCAATTGATATTTAACCACTTTCTTTTCTGAAACTTTATATTCCCCCGAAGGGCAAAACACTAAAAAAACGCTCTGCAAGACATGGCTTTATTGCTGGGAATAGTCAATTGGGGAAATAGTCAACAACTTTATTATCTCTTCCAGTTATGATTTTCGCTCTGTTTGAAGATTCCCTGACATTCTACAGACACAACATTCTCTGGGTCCACCACAGAACCCTGCCATTGAGCACTCAATTACCAGCTGCAGCCTTGTGTTTTAATCAGTAGCAGACCTCTTTTAAACGACACATCTTGGAGTTAAAAGTTGAAAAACGCCAATGGTAATTCAGCATTCTGATCTCTTATTATGACAGTGGAATTGGAAACAGAAACAAATAGCAGAGTTCAATTGCGGGGGTCTTGTGAAAGCAATGAGAAGCCATGGTCAAAGCAATATGGCTTGATGTTCGGGAAGCAGTCAGTTTCTGTCATATTTATATTAATTGTAGAGTTGGGCTCACAAACATTTAGGCAGAAGCTAATGTTATGCTTCTTGATGATGTAATAGTCTTTCCAAAAGGGAGTTTATAATCATCTAGAAAAGAATATTTATAATCATCTAGAAAAGAATAATTTGATTAGGGATAGTCAGCACGGTTTTGTGAAGGGTAGGTCATGCCTCACAAACCTTATTGAGTTCTTTGAGAAGGTGACTAAACAGGTAGATGAGAGTAAACCGGTTGATGTGGTGTAAATGGATTTCAGCAAGGCGTACGATAAGGTTCCCCACAGTAGGCTATTGTACAAAATGTGGAGGAATGGATTGTGGGAGATATAGCAGTTTGGATCAGTAATTGGCTTGCTGAGAGAAGACAGAGGGTGGTGGTTGATGGGAAATGTTCGTCCTGGAGTCCAGTTACTAGTGGTGTACCGCAAGGGTCGGTGTTGGGTCCACTGCTGTTCATCATTTTTATAAATGACCTGGATGAGGGCGTAGAAGGGTGGGTTAGTAAATTTGCAGACGACACTAAGGTCAGTGGAGTTGTGGATAGTGATGAAGGATGTTTTAGGTTACAGAGAGACATAGATAAGCTGCAGAGCTGGACTGAGAGGTGGCAAATGGAGTTTAATATGGACTAGTGTGAGGTGATTCACTTTGGTTGGAGTAACCGGAATGCAAAGTACTGGGCTAATGGTAAGATTCTTGGTAGTGTATATGAGCAGAGAGATCTCAGTGTCAAGGTACACAGATCCTTGAAAGTTGCCACACAGGTTGACAGGGTTGTTAAGAAGGCATACAGTGTTTTAGCTTTTATTAATAGAGGGATCGAGTTCCGGAACCATGAGGTTATGCTACAGCTGTACAAAACTCTGGTGCGGCCGCACTTGGAGTATTGTGTACAGTTGTGGTCACCGCATTATAAGAAGGATGTGGAAGCTTTGGAAAGGGTGCAGAGGAGATTTACTAGGATGTTGCCTGGTATGGAGAGAAGGTCTTATGTGGAAAGGCTGAGGGACTTGAGGCTGTTTTCGTTGAAGAGAAGAAGGTTGAGAGGTGACTTAATAGAGACATATAAGATAATCAGAGGGTGGACAGGGAGAGCCTTTTTCCAAGTATGGTGACGGCGAGCATGAGTGGGCATAGCTTTAAATTGAGAGGTGATAGATATAGGACAGATGTCAGAGGTAGTTTCTTCACTCAGAGAGTAGTAAGGGTATGGAATGCTTTGCCTGCAACGGTAGTAGATTCACCAATTTTAAGTACATTTAAGTCATCATTGGACAAGCATATGGACGTACATGGATTAGTGTAGGTTAGATGGGCTTCAGATTGGTATGACAGGTTGGCGCAACATCGAGGGCCAAAGGGCCTGTACTGCGCTGTAATGTTCTATGTTCTAGAACCAACTGCTGTAGCTTTGGCGGGCAGCCTTGTGAAAAAGTGTAAATGATCATTTGTGTCATTTCTCCACTGTTTCTGCCAACCGTCTTCTGGACTTTTAGTGGATGATCATGAGAATTCCCACAAGAACTACTGATTGATATCTGAATGGATCGACAGGAAGGAGTTCTGGGATACACTGACAATGACAAGAGTAGAAACCGTTTGAGGAGATTTAGTGATTGCACAGGGACCGACAGGATGTATTGAGGAGGAGCGAAAGTTGGATTGCAGAAGAGAAATGAAGAAAACTGAAGGAGGCAACTGCATTTAAGAAACAAGGTCAAGGAGCGCATCCACATACATGGGAATGGATTTTCCTGGCCCATTGTTGACAGGTTGGGAGGTGAGAAAAGATGACTGGAAAATGATGGAGGGAGGGGAGTTGTACATCCAGAGGGACAAATGATATCTTCCTGTAGCTATAGCATGATAGCATATCACTGACAATGTAGACATTGTTGAGTCAGTTGGATGCTGGCAATCAATTGAGCTATTTTACTGTCCAGTTTAGAGCTACTTGCTGGCTTTTGTGCTTCCCTTGTCCATGTCAGGAGACTCATCCTCACTGGCTACTCATTGGCCCATTCAGGGACTTTCTCTCTTCTATGCAATCTGGAGTTGATCTTCCCATCTGTCCCAATGACAAAATAATCTGAAAAATTGTCACAGAGAAAATATTCTGCCTACTAAATGCTTTAAATGGTACAGAGGATTTTCAGAAAGGAAGAGTCATACAATAGTTATCAGAAAGACAGATATTTCACAGACTAGATATTCCACTCTGCTTTAACAGAGCTCACATTGGCAATAGGAAAACATTAGTCAGCTGGATTTAAAGTGGAAGAAGTGTTAGCAGTAGTTTTGAATCAGTTAGAATTTTGGAGTTGGGATGCCAGTGAGGGGAACATTGGAAGAGTTGAGCCCAGATGTAATGAAGGAGGCATAGGTAATATTAATCAGGAAAGCAAACTTTAAAATTGAATTGCAGAAGAAATATGGAATGCACTTAAGGCTTTTATGTCGAACAAGGGAAAAATGCATGCCACACATCAAAAAGGAAAAATATAGTAAGACCTAGATGTCAGCATTTAGGAAGCAGCTTAGAAGAAAGATTTTTAAAAAACAGACAAACTTCAAAAGGAAATAAAATGTGGGACTGATTGTCATTCCGACAAAAAAAAGATTGCCAAAAAGAAAGTATTACCAAAAGTAAGAGCTAAGTAAACAAGTAATGCAGTAAATAACTGGGAGGTATAAACAAAACCTATTGTTGGAATATAAATAGGGCAAGGTAGAAGATGGGTTGCTGATCCAATCCAGTCAGTGTCTTGTCAAGTGCACAGGTTAAAATTAACACTCTGAATTTTTCACAAAACATTTCTTCACGTGAGATTAATAAAGAAGCTTAAGACCCATGGACAAACAGCAACAATTTTGAAATTATGGTAAACTAAGAGAAAAGGTCAAGCAAGCTGGATTCTGGGTAATCCAAGATGGAGGATGGAAAAATTTGTAGTTGTAACAGCTGCTCCTTTTTTGAGGTGATTTCCTCAAATTCCAGAAGCAGCAATTACTGTTTTATATGCTGTTGCAATTGTTTTGGAACTTTGGAGAAAAAAAATCAAAACAGCAGCAGTTTTAAAAGGGAGAAAGTCAAAGACAGTGAGCACATGGTCTGTGAGGGAGAGAGAGAGAAAGAAGCCTATACTGCTAACTGACACAGCAGTGAATCTGCGCAGTTATTGTCTTTGCTGTTTGAATTCATATATCGCTGGACATTGGAGTGTGTCTGGGAAAACTTAAACAGTGAACTTCACAACTGATCTTGGAGGAACCTGTTTGGTAAAGGTCACAGCACAGAAACAGATACGTATATAGTTTTAGGTATAGCCTTGTTGTATATCTACAATAGAGAGTAGAGTGGGTTCTCTTTTGATTATATATTTTTGTTGGGATCTGTCTCTTGATTAAACTTTAATAATATAAACTATAAGTATTAAGTTAGCCTGAAGCACTGTTTTGTAGAGCAAAAAGATGATGCTATTTTCTGGGTCTGTAGATGGAAGGAGCAAAATCACCTTTAGTAGAGTGATACGCTTTTCTTGTCAGAGGTGGGAGTTTTGAGAGAGTTTATGGGATACTGAGGAATATATCTGCAATAAATGTCATTGGTTGTGAATCCTGTCAGATTGAATGGATCAGTTGGAGTGCCAGTTAAAGGCAGTGAGGAATTTACACGAGCTAGGGGGTGTGATGAATGGCAGTTATAGGAAGGAAAAAAATGTCACAGATACATTCACATAGATGGTTTAACTCTAAGAAAGGTAAGAGAGGTAGGCAGGTAGTGTGGCCTTCTTCTGTTGCTCCCCCCCATTTCAAACAAGTGTGCTGTTTAGGGAAATGTAGGGGGTGATGGATTCTCAGGGGAATGTAGCATGAACAGCCAAGTTTCTGGTATCAAGACAGTCTCTAATGTCATGAGAGGTATGTTAGGTTCTAAGCGATCGATTGTGTTATAGAGCTCTCTAGTCAGAGGCACAGACAGACGTTTTGGTGGCCAGCAGTTAAAAATCAGAATGGTGTGTTGCCTCCCTGGTGCCAGAATCAAGAATGTCTCAAAGAAGGTGCAGAATGTTCTCAGAGGGGAGAGGGACTAGCAGGAGGTCATTGTCCAAATTGGAACCAAAAATATTGAAGGGAAAAGGATGAGATTCTGATGCTAGAACATAGAAATGTTAGGCAGGAATATAGAAAGGTGGTCCTCGAGGGTAGTAATATCTGGATTACTCCCTGTGCTACGAGTTAGTGAGGATAGGAACAGAAGGATAGACCAGATGAATGTGTGGCTGAGGAGTTGGTGTATGGGAGAAGGATTCACATTTTTGGATCATTGGAATCTCTTCCTGGGTAGAAGTGACCTGCACAAGCAGGATGGATTGCACCTGAATTGGAAGGAGACTAATATACAGGCAGGGAGATTTGCTAGAACTGCTCGGGAGGATTTAAACTAGTAAGACGGGGTGGGGGTGGGTGGTGGGACCCAGGGAGATAGTGAGGAAAGCGATCGATCTGAAACTGGTACAGTTAAGAACAGAAGTGAAACAAACAGTCAGGGCAGGCAGGGACAAGGTAGGACTAATAAATTAAACTGCATTTATTTCAATGCAAGCGGCCTAACAGGGAAGGCAGATGAACTCAGGGCATGGTTAGGAACATGGACTGGGATATCATAACAATTACAGAGATATGGCTCAGGGATAGACAGGACTGGAGGCTGAATGTTCCAGGATACAAATGCTATAGGAAGGATAGAAAGGGAGGGAAGAGAGGAGGGGGAGTGAAGTTTTTGATAAGGAATAGCATTACAGCTGTACTTATGGAGGATATTCCTGGAAATACATCCAGAGAAATTATTTGGATGGAAATGAGAAATAAGAAAGGATGATCATCTTATTGGGATTGTATTATAGATCCCCAATAGTCAGAGGAAAATTGAGAAACAGATTTGAAAGGAGATTTTAGTTATCTGTAAGAATAATAGGGTAGTTATGGTAGGGGATTTTAACTTTCCAAACGTAGACTGGGACTGCCATAGTCTTAAGGGTTTAGATGGAGAGGAATTTGTTAAGTGCATATAAGAAAATTTTCTGATTCAGTATGTGGATGTACCTACTAGCGAAGGTGAAAAACTTGACCTACTCTTGGGAAATAAGGCAGGGCAGGTGACTGAGGGGTCAGTGGGTGAGCACTTTGGGGCCAGCAACAATAATTCTACTCATTTTTAAAATAGTGATGGAAAAGGAGAGACCAGATCTAACAGTTGAAGTTCTAAATTGGAGGAAGACTCATTTTGATGGTATTCGGCAAGAACTTCCAAAAGTTGATTGGGGACAGATCTTCCCAGGTAAAGGGACGGCTGGAAAATGGGAAGCCTTCAGAAATGAGATAACAAGAGTCCAGAGAAAGTATATTCCTGTTAGGGTGAAAGGGAAGGCTGATAGGTATAGGGAATGCTGGATGACTGGAGAAATCGAGGGTTTAGTTATGAAGAAGAAGGAAGCATATGTCAGGTATAGACATGAGAGATCAAGTGAATCCTTAAAAGATGTATAAATGCAGTAGGAGTATACTTGAGAGAAATCAGGAAGGCAGAAAGGGCACATGAGATAGCTTTGGCAAATAGAACTAAGTAGAATCCAAAGGGTTTTTCCAAATGCATTAAAGACAAAAGGATAACTAGGGAGCAAATAGGGCCCCTTGAAGATCAGCAAGGCAGCCTTTGTGTGGAGCTGCAGGTGCTGGAGCAGATACTAACCAAGTATTTTGTTTCAGTGTTTATTATGGAAAAGGACATGGAAGATATAGAATTTAGGGAAATTGGTGGTGACATCTTGAAAAATGTCCATATTACAGAGGAGGAAGTGCTGGCTGTCTTGAAATACATAAAGGTGAATAAATCCCCAGGACCTGATCAGGTGTACCCAAGAACTCTGTGGGAAGCTAGGGAAATGATTGCTGGGCCTCTTGCTGAGATATTTGTATCATCGATAGTCACAGATCAGGTGCTGGAAGACTGGAGGTTGACTAACGTGGTACCATTATTTAAGAAAGGTGGTAAGGACAAGCCAGGGAACTATAGACCAGTGAGCCTGAGGTTGGTGGTGGGCAAGTTGTTGAAGGGAATCCTGAGGGACAGGATGTAGAAAGGCAAGGGCTGATTAGGGATAGTCAACATGGCTTTGTGCGTGGGAATTTGTGTCTCACGAACTTGGTGAGTTTTTTGAAAAAGTAAAAAGAGGATTGGTGAGGGCAGAGTAGTGGATGTGATGGATATGGACTTCAGCAAGGCGTTCGGCAAGGTTCCCCATGAGAGACTGGTTAACAAGTTTAGAGTTCATGGAATACAGGGAAAACTAGCCATTTGGATACAGAACTGGCTCAAAAGGAGAAGACAGAGGTTGATGGTTGAGGGTTGTTTTTCAGACTGGAGGTCTGTGACCACAGTGGGGTGCCACAAGAATCGGTGCTGGGTCCACTACTTTTTGTAATTTGTATAAATGTTTTGCATATGAACATAGGAGGTATATTTAGTATGTTTTCAGATTACATCAAAATTGGATGTGTAGTGGACAGCGAATAAGTTTATCTCAGATTACAATGGGATCTTGATCAGATAGGCCAATGGGCTGAGGAGTGGCAGATGGAGTTTAACTTCGATAAAGGTGAGGTACTCCATTTTGGGAAAGCAAATCTTAGCAGGACTTATACACTTCATGGTAAGGTCCTAGGCAGCGTTGCAAGTTCATAGCTCCCTGAATGTACAGTCACAGGTAGATAGGATAGTGAAGAAGACATTTCATATGCTTTCTTTTATTGGTCAGATCATTGAGTATAGGAGTTGGGAGGTCGTGTTGCAGCTGTACAGGATTGAGTTAGGCCACTTTTGGAATATTGCATGCAATTCTAGTCACTTTCCTATCAAAAGGATGTTGTGAAACTTGAAAGGGTTCAGAAAAGATTTACAAGAATGTTGCCAGGGTTAGAGGATCTGAACTATAGGGAGAGGCTGAACAGGCTGGGGCTGTTTTCCCTGGAGTATCGGAGACTGAGGGGTGACCTTATAGAGGTTTATAAAATCATGAGGGGCATGGATAGGATTAACAGACAAAGTCTTTTCCCTGGGTTGGGGGAGTCCAGAACTAGAGGGCATAGGTTTAGGGTGAGAGGGGAAAGATATAAAAGGGACCTAAGGGCAACTTTTTCACACAGAAGGTGGTACAGGTATGAAATGAGCTGCCAGAGGAAGTTGTGGAGGCTGGTACAATTGCAACATTTAAAAGGCATCTAGATGGATATATGAATAGGAAGGGTTAGGAGGGATATGGGCCCAAGTTAAGATATCTGGTCAGCATGGACAAATTGCATCGAAGGGTCTGTTTCCATGCTGCACAACTCTATGACTCCAAAAGAGTATCTATTTCAGAACAAATTACGTCAAAGTATTACTGACAATCGGGACATGACAGATCTAAGGAATAGAATTCTTTATCTCAGCTTTTTAATTAACTGGACAGAGTAAATGGGATTAAAGAATCCACAGATTCAAGTTAGTAGCATGATGTGCAAAAATTAGAGGGACGAAAATTCAGAGGGAGCTCTTGAACCAGTTAGCCTAACATCTCTTTCAGGAAAGTGCTGGAGGGTCATTGAGCAGATGCCATACATGAGCTTTTAAGCTATTGTAGGAATAGTGGACATGGCTTTCGAAGTAACTGGTCATGCATCACCAAACCCACTGGAATTCCTTGAGGTAACGAGATGGGCAGAAGAGAGCATGGCAGTAGATAGATGTTGCTCAGATTGTTTTTTAAAAAGACACAATGCTTCATTTGTGACTGCTTTGGAAACTTAAGGCTGGTGGAACATTTGACAAATCCATAAGGTGAGTCGGGAGCTGGTTTGGCAACTAAAAAGTTGTGCTAAATGGCAAATGCTCTATCTCAGAAAAAGTAACCAATGGAGTACCACAGGGAACTTGCTCTCTTCTGGGACTCCTGCTGTTTATATAATATGGGACTGACATGGAAGGACTGGCTGAAATTCAGTTTATTGAATTCACAAGCCCGTCTCGCTGCATGAAAACAAATGCTCATCTTTAAAGTGACAATGCCTCAACTTGGGGAAATGTTGCCCTATCTAAACCGGTTTTATAAGAAAAGAGAAAATTCGAGAGGGATAATCTATGTCGGCTCCATCGACTGCAGGAGGCAATCATACAGCATCATGTCTCTAGTTTAAAAACACCCAGGCCTGTACAGGGGCTCTGAATGTGTACCAGCAATAGGAGGAATCCTGACCAGAAACAGTTTAATTTCTCTGCTTGTGTGTCACAGACTCAGTGAAGCCCAGGAGCAAGCCAGAAATTAACAGAAAGGAGAATAACTCACTGATTCCAGACTTTAGAATGCTAAGGGGAGAACTTCAAGTGATTAAATGCATTTTCATCAGAGAAGCAACATTTTTACCTATTATTTACTATCCATGCTACTTATCACTGTGATCTGCCTGTTTTGTTCGCAAGACAAAGCTTTGCACTGTCCCTCGGTACACGTGACAATAAATTTAATTCAATAAGGATAAGATTGAAAATAAAAGCTGCTTACTTTTGGGCAACTATAGCACCCAAACTTTCTACAAAGATAGACATTTTTTAAAAGGAAGCTACTGGGACGTAAATGGGGTGGGGAGGATTCTTGATTTCAAGTCAATTGATACCTTTAAAAACAAAGAGCTGGGTCAATTGAGAAAGGGTGATTGGAATAGATTTTGATTGGCAATGCAGATATTGGCTGAAATCCTGAATGAATACTGATATATGGATTCTGGATCGTGTGTTCCAGAAGGGCAGAATGGCCTTAAACTTATTGTGGAAGTTAAATCCTAATGAGATGCTCTGTCTGCACTGTGACAAGCACATCCTTCCTGGTGAAGGAACAAATACAAATATAGAAGCTCCACAATTTTGAATTTGTACCTGGAAGGCATTGCAGGGGTGACTTGATTTCAAGATCGCAAGGTTGTGTCAGGAAGAAAATTTCCAACAGGTCTGGCAGCATCTGTGAAGGGGGAAAATAGTTAACAGCAACATTCCAGCAACAAGTCACAAGCCTGAAGCATTAAATGTTTGTCTTACTCCATGTACCTCGCCCCGACAAGTATTTCCAGCATTTTTTGTTTAATATATAAGCTGTTGAGGGACATTTTAAAATGGGGAAGGTTTGTAGAAACTCAACAGTTCTGGCAGGATCCATGGAGTTAAAAACTGCGAGTATTTCGAGTCCCACAACCTTTCTTCAGAACTCAGTTTTTATTTCAACTATCCAGCATCTGCATCATTTTGTTTTGTGGGCAACAGGGAGAAATAGGTAGGAGAATGTACTTGGATCTTCAGAACAGAATAAAAAAGAAGCCTGTGAGGAACATGACTGTAGTAGTATTGCTAAAATAGAAAGACAAAGTAGGTTGTAATTAAAAAGCAGCACAGACACACATAACACACACAAGATGGATGCCAGCACCTTCCTAGTTAAAAACTTAGATTCTTCAGCTACAGGAAGCAGTAACATCTTTGCTTTCTGCAAGAGGTTCTCAGATAAGGCCATTGAAAAATGAATGTCATCAAATTCAGGAACTGCTTTGTACAGGAATCTTAAAGAGTGAAAATCTCAGCCTGCTCCTTATAAAAAAGTAAGGATTTGAGACAAATGTAACATTGTTAAAGGGTCCAGGTAACTCTGGGTAAGAAAGGAATGGATTCAGAAAGTATAAAGTCAGAAAGTAAACAGGAATCTACTCACGAGTTATTGATAAAGTTAAAAATCACACAACACCAGGTTATAGTCGAACAGGTAAGCACTAGCTTTCAAAGCGCTGCTCCTTCATCAGGTAGCTATGGAGCAGGATTCTAAGATATAGAATTTATAGCAAAAGATCAGAGTGTCGTGCAACTGAAATGATATATTCAACAAACCTTTGCTGTTAAGTCTTAAAGCTTGTACTTCCAAATAAACCAGTTGTGTGGTTTTTAACTTTGTCCACCCCAGTCGTACACCAGCACCTCCACATCATAGTTATTGATAGTTCTCCAGTCATTCCTCAGTAGGAGTGGTGATGGTTTTCAGATCATTGGCACCAATGTTGTGACCACGGTAAATCACATTGGCCTGAATTGAAAAGGACAAAGGGGAAGATCGAGTGCTAGAGGTCGTCAAAACCAAGTTTTAAAGGCCTGAAAATTATAGGAAGAATAGACTGAGGAAGGTAGAGAATCAAGAGTGAAAAGGAAAAATGTGTAAATGTAGGAAACAGCGCAATGAATCAGAATTTCTGCAGGGAGATAAGAAAATGGTAGCACAGCATGCTGCGTAGGTTGTAAGAGGAATGAGAGATCATAGTTCTCAAAATTCCTCTGGTGGACAAAATTCCGGTGAAGATACCCCAGCATTCAACAAGGAAGGTATCTCTGCTGAAGCCCTTCCTTGAAGGCTTATTCAACGGAAACTACTTTTTCACTCCTGGCATATAGCAACCTACCAGCAATCAGGTAAACAAAGTTATCCCACCTCCATGACTGGTAGGACTGATTTTTTTTTTAAATGTTCATGGGTTGTGGACATCACTGAACCAGCACTTATTGCCCATCCTAATTAGTCAGAGGGCAGTTAAGAGTCAACCATTATGCTGCAGATCTGGAGTCACATGTAGGCCAGACCAGGTAAAGATGGCAGATTTCCTTCCCTAAAAGATATTAATAAAACAAATGGGCCTTTCCTGGCAATGGTTTCACAGTCATTAAACTCTTGTTTCCAGATTATTATTGAATTCTAATTCCACCATGGCAACAGACCTTCAGAACAATACCTGGGTCCCTGGATTAATAGTTGAGAGTGTGGTGCTGGAAAAGCACAGCAGATCAAGCAGCATCCAAGGAGCAGGAGAATCGAGTTTCGAGTATAAGCTCTTCATCAGGAAGTGTTTTCCTGATGAAGGGCTCATGCCCGAAATGTCAATTCTCCTGCTCCTCAGGTGCTGCCTGATCTGCTGCGCTTTTCCAGCACCACACTCTTAACTCTGATCTCCAGCATCTGCATTCCGCACTTTCTCCTCCCTGGGTGAATAGCCTATCAATAATACCACTAGGCCATCATCTACCTTCTTTTGTCCAACCTGTAATCAATATGAACCCTGGAGACAGAAAGCAAATAATTTGCATCAAACCATATCAAGAAAGCTGACTGTATAAGCTGAGTATAAGCAAAATTAATGGTTTCAGAAGTCTATACTTGAACAGAAATTCTTGAGAATTCTAAAAAGAAACACTGCTTTTAAAAAATAAAAGGTGGCTTATTTCTGAGCTGCTGGCTGGTTGCTTTAGGGCTGAGCTGGCATGAGGTTATGAATTGAGTCAGAATTACTAATAGACGTCAAACCAAGACTGCCCAAGGGACCTGGATTGGTTTGCATTGGAGCAGCGAGCAGAAACTGAATCAAGTCAGGGCAGCCAGCAGAAGTCAGGTCTTAACTCCATGTTTAAAATCAATTTTCAAATCAACTTGCTCAGGCAAAGCTTGGGAACAGGTGGGACTTGAAACCGATCCTTCTAGCCTAGAGGTAGCAACACTACCACTGTGTTACAAGATTCTCTTTTTTTTAATCAGCCTATTTGAACATGATATGACACACCTCCTTGACAAGTGAGACCTGTCTGGTCCAGAGGCTGGGTCAAAACCACTCCATCATAACACCTTGTATGTTAAAGCACGCTTTAGAAAATATTACTCGCACCATTTGGATGAAGGACATATTCTACGCTAGCATTGGTTTTAGAAAGTTTAACTCACCTGGAAGAAGTGAGTCATGGTAATACCACTGAAGAGAAATTGAAAGCATCCGCCATTTTGGTCAGGGTTGGATAGATCCGTAGCAAAGAATATTTCCAGCAAAGGAAAAGGAAAGAAAAACAATTAGATCATTGGCAACAAACCCATGAAAAGATGCAGGTAAAAAGTATCGCCTTGGTAAGAAGTGTACCATCATAGAATTACACATTAGGAGGCCATTCTGGCCATCATACTGATTCCTGTTGTTTCACATAGGTTTTCAGTTAGCCCCATTTTGTTGCTCCTTTTCTAAAGACCTGCAAACCTTTCCTTGTCAATTATTTATTCAATTCCACTGGAACAAACATGTTGAATCTGGTCCTCCACAGGTAGTGCGTTTCCATTTGCACACTTATCAGTGGAAACTTTCTTCTGTCCACATGACCAAAACTCCCTCCTAATTTTGAACACCTCCATGGAATCTCCCCTTAGCCTTTTCCGCTCCAAGGAGAACACGACTATCTGGCAGATCTGCGCAAAGTTCCTCATCTGACGATGTAGGTTGTAGCTATTGGGGTTATCCATTAAAATCTCACGCGACATCCCTGCCTGAGGGGTAAAATAGTGCTTTTTAATATAGTGTCTGAAGTGGAAAAAAACCTCACAAAACATCCTCCCTTGCGGCACGCTGCCTGCTTTATTCAGTATAGATTCTGTGCCCACAGTGCCAGAAGGCAAGGTCACTGAGGTTGCTTCTCTTACACTCAGCTCCTGAAAAGAATCCAGCTGGCCAGAGAGACATGTCCCACAATGCAGCAGCGCTGTAGCAGATAAGGGACTTGGCTGCAAGCTGTCCAACGTGAGTAGAATGTCGAAGGAACGTGTATTTTGAAGGGTGTTGGAGCAACTGTCTGCCTTCTGAAGATGCAGCTGGCTTGAAGAAAAAGAGGGCAAGCCAGATAAGGATGGGAAGCTATAAGCCACTGTAATTTAGAAAAAGAGGGATGAACCGGTTTGATTTTGCAGTATAATAGATAATTTTATACTTCCTTTAGAAGAAAATAAAAGCTACTTTGCTCCTTCATGACTGTTTTACAATGGAAGAGACCTGGCGATTATATACTATCATTTTGAAGTAATCCCCTTTCTCTTCACTGCACCAATTTTTATCTTAAAAGAAAATGTAACATCCTTATCAACACTCTCCAGCTTTTCATCAAAACCTTTGCAGCTCACTAGAGATGATTGTTTTAAAGGCCAGTGTCAGGGTGGAGCAGAATTTCTCTCAGGCTCGGTGAAAGTGTTAACTAACTTCCTATCCGCCAGCTCCGAGTGACTTGTCTCTGGCCCATTGAGTCTCTAAGCATCCATTGCTTCGAGCTCAGATAATTGTTTTAAGTGCTGTTTCCTGTTGTTTCGCTATTCGAGCTACATTGTACTGAAGCCTGTCCAGGACTCAAGTCCTGTCCCTCCCTCTCCCAAACTCCCAGCACAGCTGCCTGCCTGTGTGCTACAGACAAAAAAATTGCAGATGCTGCAATCCAAAGTAGATAGGCAGGAGGCTGGAAGAACACAGCAAGCCAGGCAGCATCGGGAGGTGGAGAAGTCAACGTTTCAGGTGTAACCCTTCTTCAGGACTAGGTGTGGGTGTGGGGGGGGAGCTGCAGATAAAGAGTATGTTGGGGGCAGGGTGGTGAAGTTGGGATAGGTGAAGACAGGTAGAGGGTACAACCTGGTTTGGTCACTGGGAGGAATGAATCCGGTTGGTGGCAGGAAGCAGTGGAAGGGAGGGGCTGGGGCTGGGAAGGGAGTCGGGGGATGGGAAGGGAGGTTATTTGAAATTGGAGAACTCAATGTTGAGTCCGCTGGTCTGTAGGCTGCCAGGCCTTCCCATCCCCCGACTCCCTTCCCAGCCCCTCTCCCTCTCCCTCTCTTCCACTTCCCCCCAGTCCTGAAAAAGGTTTACATCCGAAATGTCGACTTCTCCACCTTCTGATGCTGCCCGGCTTGCTGTGTTCCTCTAGTGTCCTGCCTGTCTGCCAGAGCATAAGAGTCTTCAGGAATTAGATTACATTACTTACAATTTGGAAATAGGCCCTTTGGCCCAACAAGTCCACACCGACCCGCCGAAGGGCAACCCACCCAGACCCATTCCCCTGCATTTAGCCCTTCACCTAACACTACGGGCAATTTAGCATGGCCAATTCACCTGACCTGCACATTTTTTGGATTGTGGGAGGAAACCGGAGCACCCGAAGGAAACTCACGCAGACATGGGGAGAATATGCAAACTCCACACACAGAGAGTCACCTGAGGCGGGAATCGAACCCAGGTCTCTGGCGCTGTGAGGTAGCAGTGCTAACCACTGTGCCACCGTGCCGCCCAATTAAAAAGCCGCAACAAGACCGCCATTGATAAATCTGTCTTATCGGCCCATCCACATACTTCCATTTTGAAATTTTGCTTTGCAAATAGTAGTTTGAACTTTATGTGGAATCCATTTGCTGTTTAATCTTTTTAAATGTGAACAGGTTTGTGCACTGTAGCTTGGAAAACATTATTTTCAAGGGCTATATTGTTCAATTCCCTCCATTCACCCGAGTTTTCATTGCAAAGCTACAGATAAATACTCTCTAGCATGAATCACTCAATTGGCGTTGAGACATTTTACCTAACTTTCTCGTTTCCCACTCCCATTCCACAGATCCGTTGGTACTGAAGCAAGTTGGTGTACTGTACGTCTACCATCATCCCAATATGAAATCAGTTAAAACTGATAGTTTTTTTAGAAATTTTAGAAGAGTGGAAGTTATTACATGTGCACTATGGAACTTTTTGGATTAATACAACACATTAGTAAGCAGACTCTTCATTATTGAATTGGATGATCCTTGGTGATCAATCATGGCTCTTTCTTCCTCATCTCAAATATATTTTTTAACCAATAAACAATTACTTTTCATGGCTTTCAGTTGATTTAATTGCCTGCTTTCCTCATCAGTATGGCTCAATTCCACAGGAACGATAGCTTGTTCAATTATTTCGCAACATAAGGCAGGCCACTGAAAGTCAACAGCTCAGACCCACAAGGACTCTTACTGGCTGTCATTGGTGGGATATCAGAACTAAGCATTGCCAATGCCAAGTATGGGGTTGCCAGGAATTGTAACCCAGGGCATTGCTGTGGGCAACCCTAGAGACATCATATTGGTGATAAATCATTTGAGTAATATTTTGTATTAATTACAAAAATATTTGATAAGAAGAAGGGCTGAGATTGACAGTTCATCCAATTCAGTAATGAAGAGTCTGCTCAATAATGAGTTGGGTAATTGGGGCACTGTGACAATGGACATGTTGAGCAAACATGTGGTAAAATGTCTAACAAGATTCATAGATTCATAGAGATGTACAGCATGGAAACAGACCGTTTGGTCCAACCAGTCCATGCCGACCTAATATTCCAACCTAATGTCGTCCCACCTGCCAGCACCCGGCCCTTACCTCTCCAAACCCTTCCTATTCATGTACCCATCCACATGCCTTTTAGATGTTGCAATTATAGCAGCCTCTACTGCTTCCTCTGGCAGCCCATTCCATATACATACCACCTCTGCATGAAAATGTTGCCCTGGAGCCTTCTTCACTATCCTATCTACCTGCGACTCTACTTTCAAGGAGCTGTGAACCTGCACTCTAAGATGTTTACTTAGCCTCGACAAAACCTGATTGTGATACATTTCAGCTGAAAAGCAATTTACATTTATGTTCATAAACATCTCCATCATCTGTATTTGTGCCATTGTTATGTGTATACTTGGAACAATTGCATGTACTCCTTCAATAGTTCCATGGTGACAGCCAGTGACTGAAGTGTTGAGGATAAAAGTCTTGCTTTATTTGAGGTATTTTGCTCGCTTCCATTTCTCATATTGCATACAGTCTGCAGGAGGTTTAGCTTTGAATCACTCAACAATTCTGCTCAGCTATCTGTGAGAAACGCTAATTTTTCTTCTCGTGATGGATACAACTCCTTCTCCAGCTGAGGAGAAGAGCCAGGAACCTACACAGTGTCTTTTTAACAGCAACAAATCTCATATCGTTGAAGTACCGCAAAGAGTTCTTTCAATTTACATCTATCTCCTTTCATACTTTCAGCTTGGGACTTAATGTCTTTGCTTTGCCCTTAAATGGATTTATAGTAAGTAGTGAGGAAGGAGGGTGGAGACTGATTCCAAGCACTGATCAAGTGTTCATGAAATCAGCACCTGAATTTGTATGTGGTCTAGTGAGTTGGATATGAAATTTGATGGTTTGATCAATCTGAAGCTCAATTCAATGCAGAAATGTTGGAAGCCAAATACCGTCATATTCTTTAGCACTTGAGAGAAGATTCCATTCTGATTCATGGGATTAGAATTGGGATTGGGAACAGAGTGACAGGGGGATCTTCCACTTCAACTTAATGACAATTACAGAGAGTCCAGGAAGAAAGAAAATCAATAAACCCTGTCATCCTGATGAATTTTATTAAGTAGTTAAATGGCAGCAATTACATTGTAATATCTCCAGCTTTATCATGAGATATAGGTTTTATGATAGATCAATGTATTTACTGGTGTAATTTATTTGCATTGCTTCAGATGGCCAATATCATAACTAGGCTGAACAATCAAACAAAGGTGTCAAAAGTGGTAGCCCCTAAAAACAGGGACAGGTTTCAGGAGGAGGAGGAGAGAACTCATACTAGTCATGATGCAGACAGCATGTTAGCATTAGAGTGTTATGCTGGAAAAGCACAGCAGGTCAGGCAGAATCCGTGGAGCAGGAAAATCAATGTTTCAGGCAAAAGCCCTTCATTTGCATCTGCAGTCCTCACTTTGGCCTAGCATGCTTGCATTGTTAATTCATATGTTTGTAACATGCAGACAAGTGTTGCAATCCTGAACAAGGTCACAAAAATCATAAGAGACTAGCTCAAGTTGAAGCTAGTCCAGACTACATAAAACCAAACATGAATCTCAGTAACTGGATGCAGAGCTGGAAATAATTTTTTATGAATGAGTTTAAACTGGAAAATATACAAAAATGACAACATATGGCAGCAAGATGGACAGGAGGAGAGATATACATCTCCTGCACCAAGGCCTCCAGTGTTGTGTTGGAGAACCTTACAGCAGCTTTGCTGCCACATCCACAGTGGCCAACTGGGTCTCATAAAGACACTACAAAGGTAACAGGAACATTTGGCTGTCACAGTCAATGCCAACAGCACAGCACCAAGGTCCTGGATACACTGCAGGACCTCATTTGAATGGTCAGTCAGTGAATTCTTCTTCAAAATGCTAGATCACACTAATTGCACCATTAGCCTCGAACACAGGTCAACTCTCTGCCTCCCCAACCTATTCACTCACCAACTAACAATAACGCATTCAGAGGTTCACTTACTTTCTCACATTTAGACATGTTGACTAAACACACACCAATCACCTCAACACTGGGTGGGATTTTCATGTTGGGTTTGGGCAATGTGAGTCAGGCCATTTGCCGAGTTCAGAAACATGAGCCAATCACTTCTGTCCTTAGTCAGGGGCTAGGGTTCAGGTTTCTTGGTACAGGAAGGAGGAGCAGGAGAAGGAGGAGTGTCTCTCCCGAAGCAGCTAGTTGGAAGGCCCATCTTGATCTGCTGCGGCACATAGCCAGCTCTCACACACAGTTCTCATCTCACCTTGGATTCACTGCTCACCTCCATTCAGGTCCTTGTCTCCTCCTGGGTCCCTGGAACCTCCTATGCCACTTTTCATTTTCCATGATTCCAAGCATTCTTTATAACCATCTGACATATACATTCCTCCCGAGCCTTGCCATAGCAATGGGAATCCTTTGAAATGACTATGTATAATGTATACCTCTAACTATCTAATGGAGCAGTTACTTAAAAACAGCTATTATCTTTTTTAAAACCCTTAATCCATTGTGGGAAAAAAAAGGTAAATCCCTGAAGTGATTATTCATTGTGAAAACCAAACAATGAATATTCAATTTAGTAATCACATTAAAAACTGTTACTCATAGAGTCATAGAAAAGTACAGCACTGAAACAGACCCTTCAGTCCAACTCGTCCATGCCGACCAGATATCCTGACCTAATCTAGTCCCATTTGTCAGCACTTGGCCCATATCTCTCTCAAAATGCAGTACCTCCCATTTCTCTAAATTCAATACCATCTGTCACTCCTCAGCTCCATTGGCCCATCTGATCAAGGTCCCATTGTACTCTGAGTTAATCTTCTTTACTGTCAACTAAACCTCCAATTTTTGTGTCATCTGCAAAATTACTAACTATACCTCCTATGTTCACATCCAAATCATTTATATAAATGATGAAGAACAGTGGACCTAACACCAATCCTTACAGCACACCATTGGTCACAGGCTTCCATTCTGAAAAGCAATTCTCCACAACCACCAACCACCACCATTGGTCTCCAACATTCGAGCCAATTTTATGTCCAAATAGCTATTTCTCCTTATATTCCATGTGATCTAATTTGTTCCTTTCATATTTACTTAAAACTATCAAACAGTGCACATAACTCCCTGCTTTGATAAGTGGTTCTATCACTTTTCAAACCTAGCCAAGCCTTCATAATGACTCCAGCTGTCTAAATCTTCCCAAATGCAAACAACAAAGTTATTGAAACAACAAAAATGACCAGCCATATTTTTAGTGACCTCACATGACCTGTCAATCAAAGCAGTCCAAGAGTAGGTGTCAATTATATTTTAAGTGAAGGATGCAGAAGTCCTTTATTTCAATCTTGAAAAATTGGAGACATTTTCTTCATTTAAGAGTAGCACAGGAGCATTCACACACATTGATTTCTTCAGTTTTGAATGCATAATAATTCTTCTGCAAATGGGTTAGGTACTCGAAGGCATCTTAACAATTGCACAATGCTAATTGGTGTTGAAACTTTCGGAATGGATAAGATGCAGGGTCATTCTGAGGTCAGGTCTAGTGATGTACAAAGTTCGGGTAGGTCCTGAGCAAGCACAAGGACCATATGAAAACTGCAAACTCACAAACGGTGTGGGAGCAAAACCACCCGGCTTCTCGACAGCCTTTCCAACTGTTCTGGAACCTGTGGGTTCTCCCTCTTCATCAAATTATAAAAGAACCTTGGAATCTGAGATTGCTACAATGGCCATCGCTGTCTCAATGCCTTTGCCACCTGAAGAGGAGAGAGAATTTCTTCCGAGATGCTCCAGGCACAAGAGGCAAGCCACTGAGTGGCACACACTGCTCGTATCAGAGGCAGATTGAGAGGAACCTGACCCAGTGCTAAAATGTCCCAGGAGGTGCTACAAAAATAAAGAACTGGCCTATGTTCTCTGACCCAGAAGGCAAGAGATGTAATGATTGTAACAAGGTCAGCAGGAGGACCTGAATAAAGATGAGTTCTGAGATATGTGGCTGCTAACCTGGTCCAGTCAGGGACTCCTGAATGACAGATATAAACAGGAGTGTCAGAGGTTCTGTTCACTCTGAGAGCTGGCTGTGAGGGTGCTGGATCAGTGTTAAGGACTCTTCATGTGTAAATAAAGGGGGACTTGGCGATAGGACACCGGCCTCTGTGGAGTTATTTCACCCAAAATTCAGAAACTCTCAAAAATGGTGTGTTTTTGAAATCTCACAAAACTTTCCTAGTCCAATTAAATTACTGAGGTGTAAGAAAAACAAATTTCTCCTACATCTGTAAATTGCCATCCCAACATCAGTGGAAATACATGTGGGGTTGCCACCGAACCCTTACTTCACCCTATCTGACTATGGGAAGGTTGTATGAAAGGAAATTCAAGATTGCTGTTTTGCAGATTTGTTTTTGATTAGCTCAAACTCATTCCTGATATTCTCCGGATATGAAAACCCAGCTCATTATATCACACTCAATGACAACCTTCCATATCTGTTGCTGTTCATAAGCACAAGTCACAGGCAGCAGTACCTAACTGGTAGTGAACAGTTCTGAAGAAGAGTCACTGGACCCAAAAAGTTAACACTCCTTTTGTCCACAGATGCTGCTGGATCTGCTGAGTTTTTCAGCTTATGCTTCTGATTTCCACCTTCCACAGTTCCTTGTTTTTTATATATATCTGCACTCTTGACCTGCAAATGTGCTCCCTGCTCACTTCATTCAGTCTAATACAACAGTTTTTCACTCTTTGTTGTGTCATTGTTGACCTGAACACTTGCATTTCCAGTTTGTTCATGGTTTCCTGAGCTGGTTGGGTAACAGTCGCCCTCCAAGTTGTCTGAACGTCATTCCTCCAACTATCACAACCAAGCTATGTGTCACCTAAGAGCACTTTATTTCATCTCCTCTGCTTTTTTTTTCAAAACCTTGGTGATAATCCTTTTTGCCTTTTCACCTATATTTCTCAATAAGCCATGATGAAGACTTCTCTAATACATCAATGAGTAATAGTCATGTGGAACATGCCATAGACAAAAGGGTGGGCCTTATACAAAATTCTGATTTTATAATGATTAGAATGCTTTGGCTGGGGTGGCAGTATGTTCACAACAATTTGCATCAAAAGCTGGAACTGGGCAGGGTGGATGGTGGAAATCTACCAGGAGTCAGACTCTGATTATATCCACTCAATGTGTACATACACCATGTTGGCAAAACAGGGACATGGTAATTCAGTTCACTACAGTTGCTCTGCTTTGCAACTCTTAGGGTTATATTATATTAGTTCTCAAATCCAATGTTCCTGCTTGGGGGTATTATATGGCACATAACGCTATCACCAGTGTTAGTCATCAGCAATTTAAGAACAGGAGGAGAAACAATTTCTAATTTATTTTTAAATTCTGTAACATAACCAATACTGAACATCATTCTACAAATAAACAGATAAACCATATTGGTGACTTATGAAAAGGTTATCCTGAATCTTTTAGTAATGAAACAGGCATATATCAAATAGCAGAACATAAATTTCCTTTCTTCTATCAAATTTTGATTCTTGAATTATATAATTGACGGAATGAGGGGAGAACCTTTCTCGGCTTCCGCACTGACCTTTCCCTGTTCTGTACAAGGACCACTGTAAAAATCTTCACTGGCTGTTGAACACTTGATAATGTCATCACAAGATGAAAGGCCTGCACAGATGAGTAACTTTTTGTTCTCTCAACTTGAGGCACTTGGCAAATTACAGAGTTTCTCTCAATCCTTCTCAGCCAATCAGTTTTAAACATTAAATGTCCATAGGTGGCATTCTTGTTTCTAAGGCAGAAGACTGTGGATACAAATTTTTCTCCAAGGATTCTAGCGCAAAACGTAAGGCTGACGCAACAGTGCAGTACCAGCTGAATGCTGCATTGTCAATGCTTTCATCTTTCGGAGGAGACGCTGACTCGGATTCCATCTCCTAATGGATATAAAAGGTCCCCATAGTTATTTCAATGAAGAGTTACCCTTTAAGTCCTGTTTAATGGGTCTACCATTAAGGTTGCACATTTGCATCCTCACTTGTTGTCTGAGGCATGGTGGTACTCAGATCAAATCACCACCAACCATCCCTGTCTAATGAGACAGCAGCTGTCTGGTCCTCTGGATCTAAGACAACTTTACCTTCACTGTTAATTTGTATTCTGTAAACATCTTCACAGAAAAAAAACAGATTATCCACTTATTATGTTATTGCTGTTTGCAGGCGCTTGTTGTGTGCAAATTAGCTGCCACATTTCCTACATTACTATAGTGACACACTTCAGAATGTCCCTGATTGGATATAAAGTACTTTGGGATGTCCTGAGGTAATGAAAAATGCTACATAGATACAAGTTTATTTTCTTTCTCACATTGTACTAGTGCAGTAACCATGTTACTCAGGTATCATTACAAACTTCATTATATATCAATTCTACAAAACTAAACTCAATATTTAAATAATGGTTCTAAAAATGTTTCCTCTAACCAAATGTTTACTCTGCTATGTCACATTTCATGTTCAATATTTTTAACTACATTTTGACCTAATTCAAATAAATAACTTTCTACTGATTTTAATATGCACTATATTTTCTTAGAAAAGCAGCCTAAAATTATTTTCTCTTACTTTATTATGTTGTCTCCATATCTTGCTAGCTATTTTAAACATTGGGGTAATTTGGGTTTTGATTAGTTGGACACCCTTTTGAATCAAATTGATGGTGGCCAATTTCCCATCAAAGTTGAGAAAGACCGTGGAAAGCAAATGCTCTTGATCAATACTCAGTTAATTACTTTCTAATCAACCTATTATTGTCATATACTTCTAGAGCAGGCAGGACTTGAATCAAGGCCTCCTGTGCAGGGGGAAGGATGCTACGAGGAAACGAGTCCTTCAACCCTACTTTGACCTTTAATGGAATTACCTTCCACTTGTGCTACCATTATCTAGAATCAGCCCATATTCATCAACCTGTATTCTGAACAATGTAGCCATCCATACAAATAGACAACCAACTATTCAATCAATCTTATCAATCACCAAGGAATTAACAGCCAACCTACTTAACCAGGTATATCAATCAATTAACCCGACAATTATTTGGCTAGCTACCAAACTGACCACTCAGTGAACTGACTTGTCAGCATCAGATCTTACTTAAAAGTCAATATATAAAAAAAATTGGGGCATCAGAAACCAGCCAACCAGATCATCAATCAATCAGCTGTCAGCAACTTTCCATAAAACTAACCAGTCACCAGGCCAGCTAGAATACTTGTGGCACAGTGGGAGTGTCACTACTGGGTCAGTGGATTTGGGGTTAACTCCTACCTGTCCTAGAGGTATGGAATAACATGTCTAGACAGACTGTTACAATAATAAATACATGTATACCATTCACATTGAGTTTAGGAGTTGGGATGCCATGTTGCAGCTGTACAGGATATATATGAGGCCACATTTAAAATATTGCATTCAATTCTAGTCCCCTTGCTATAGGATAGATATTGTTAAACTTGAAAAGGTTCAGAAAAGAGTTCCAAGAACGTTGCCAGGTCTGGAGGGTTTGAGCTGTAGGGAGAAGCTGAACAGGCTGGGGCTGTTTTCCCTGGAGAGTCAGAGGCTGAGGGGTGTAATATCATGCAGAGCATAGCTAATAGCCAAAGTCTTTTTTCCCTAAGGTATAGAAGTCCAGAATTAGAGGGTATAGGTTTAAGGTAAAAGGGGCAAGATTTAAAAGGGACCTGAGCGGCAACATTTTCATGCAGAAGATGATGCATGTAGAGAACAAACTACCAGAGTGGGTACAATTACAACATTTAAAAGGCAAGAATAGGAACGGTTTAGAGGGATATGGGCCAAATGCTGGAAAATGGGACTAGGTCAGATTTGGATATCTAGTCAGTGCGGATGAGTTCAACCAAAGGTTTTGTTTCCATGCTGTATCATCATATGACTCTATATCCTCACAAGATTCCAGACTAATTAGTTGGTTAGAAGGCCAGGTATCTGACCAAATGTAAAACAGCCACATAGCTATCTGACCAGGTCTACATAGAACATAGAACATAGAATAATGCAGCACAGAAGAGGTCCTTCGGTCCTCGATGTTGCGCTGACCTGTGAACTAATCTAAGCTCATCCCCAACACTATCCCATCATCCATGTGCTTATCCAAGGATTGTTTAAATATCCCAACTGTGGCTGAGTTAACTACATTGGCAGGTAGGGCATTCCATGCCCTTATCACTCTCTGAGTAAATAACCTGCCTCTGACATCTGTCTTAAATCTATCACCTCTCAATTTGTAGCTATGCCCCTCATACAAGCTGACGTCATCATCCTAGAAAAAAGACTTTCACTGTCTACCCTATTAATCCTCTGATCATCTTGTATTTCTCAAATTCCCTCTTAGCCTTCTTCTTTCCAATGAGAAGAGACCCAGGTCTCTCAGCCTTTCCTCATGTGACTTTCCCTCCAAACCAGGCAACATCCTGGTAAATCTCCTCTGCACCTTCCTGTAATGGGGCGACCGGAACTGTACACAATATTCCAAGTGTGGCCGCACTAGTAGTTTGTATAGTTGCAGCATGACATTATGGCTCCAGAACTCAATCCCTCTACCAGTAAAACCTAACACACCATATGCCTTCTTAACAGCACTATCAACCTGGGTGGCAACTTTCAGGGATCTATATACATGGACACCAAGAGACCTCTCACATCCACACTACCAAGAATCTTTCCATTGAACCAGTATTCTGTCTTCCTGTTATTCTTCCCAAAGTGAATCACCTCATATTTATCTGCATTGAACTCCACTTACCACCTCTCAGCCCAATTCTACAGTTTATCCAAGAACCCCTGCAACCTGCAACATTCTTCCACACTGTCCACCACTGCACCAACTTTGGTGTCATCTGCAAACTTACTAACCCATCCACCCATGCCAGCATCTAAGTCATTTATAAAAATGATAAACAGCAATGGTCCCAAAACAGTTCCTTGTGGCACATCACTAGTAACTGGACTCCAGGCTGAATATTTTCCATCAACCACCACCCTCTATCTTCTTACAGAAAGCCAGTTTCTAATTCAAACTGCTAAATCACCTCAATCCCATGCCTCTGCATATTCTCCAACTGACTACCATGTGGAACCTTATCAAAGGTTTTATTGAAGTATACCATGTCAACTGCCCTACCCTCATCCACATGCTTGGTCACCTTCTCAAAAAACTCAATGAGGTTTGTGAGACATGACCTGCCCTTGACGAAACCACATTGACTATCTGCAATCAAATTGTTGCTTGCTAGATGATTATAAATCCTATCTCTTGTAATCCTTTCCTAAACTTTTGCTACAACAGATGTAAGGCTCACTGGTCTATAATTACCTGGGTCATCTCTACCGTCCTTCTTGAACAAGGGCACAACATTTGCAATCCCCCAGTCCTCTGGTCCTAAACCTGGAGACAATGATAACTCAAAGATCAAAGCCAAAGGCTCCAACACTTCCTCCCTAGTTTCCCAGAGAATCCTTGGATTAATCCCATCCGGCCCCCTCCTTCTAAAATTGATAACACCTCTTCCTTACTAACCTCAATCCTCTCTAGTCTAATATCTCATATCTCATTCTTCTCCTCTAAAATATTCTCCTTTTCCTGAGTGAAAACTGATGAGAAATAATCATTTAGCACCTCTCAGATCTCCACAGGGTCCACACACAACTTCCTACTTCTGTCTTTGACTGGCCCTATTCCTGATGAAGGGCTTTTGCCCGAAACGTCGATTTCGCTGCTTGTTGGATGCTGCCTGAACTGCTGTGCTCTTCCAGCACCACTAATTCAGTATTTGGTTTTCAGCATCTGCAGTCATTGTTTTTACCCTATTCCTACCCTCGTCATCCTTTTATTGCTGACATACCTACAGAAAGCTTTAGGGTTCTCCTTTATTCTACCTGCTAAGGACTGCTCCTCTTTGCTCTTCTTACCTCTCTGTTTAAAATCTTCCTCACTAATCTGTAACTCTCCATCACCTCATCTGAACTATCTCATCTCATCGTCACGTAAGCCTCCTTCTTTTGCTTAACAAGAGATGCAATTCCTGTAGTAAACCATTGTTTTCTTACCTTATCACTCCCTCCCTGCCTGATGTACCTACCAAGGACACGCAATATCTGTTTCTTAAACCAGTTCTACATTTCAATTGTCCCCATTCCCTGAATTTCGCTACCCCATTCTATGCATCCTAAGTCTTGCCTAATCACATTATAATTGCCCTTGCCCCATTGATAACTCTTGACCTGTGGCATGAACCTATCCCTTTCCATCGCTAAACTAAACATAACTGAATTATCTCCAAGTGCTCACCTACCACTAAATCAAACACCTGGCCTGGTTCATTTCCAAGCACCAGATCCAGTGTGGCCTCCCCTCTTGTCGGCCCTTCGACATACTGTGTTAGGAAACCCTCCTGCACACGTTGGATAAAAACTGATCTATCCGATGTACTAGAGTTATAGCATTTCTAATCAATGTTGGGGAAGTTAAAGTCCCCCATAATGATCACCCTGTTCCTTTCACTCCTACCCAGAATCGTTTTGCTAATTCTCTCCTTCACATCCGGTGAACTCTGTTGAGGCCTAAAAAAAAACTCCAAGCAGTGTGACCTATCATTTCCTTTTTCTAACCTCAGCCCATACTACCTCAGTAGACGAGTCCTTGTCAAAAGTTCTTTCAGCCACCTTTATACTGTCCTTGACTACAAGGCCACACCTCCCTCTCTTCTGCTGCCTTCCCTATTCTTAATGAAAGATCTAACCCTGGAATCTGCGACATCCATTCCTGACCCTGCTCTATCCATGTCTTTGAAACAGCCCACAACATCGAAGTCCAAGCTGCATGCTGCAAGCCCATGCATGCTATCCGTGCTGCAAGCCCACCTACCTTATTTTGGGTACATGTGGCATAGTTTTGTGGATGGTATCATTTTCGGTTCTACACAATGTCTGCCTAATCTGAAGATGCTACTTCTTACAGAATGAATATCAATCAGAAAGATGGCATCAGACTGAACAGAAACACCACAATTTTGTCAAATATATCTTGAAATTTCCATATTAGTTTCTTCTTTGAAAACAAATGGAGGTGATATTCATCTTAAAACATTCCAAAACAAAATCATGTAATCATTCTCTGTCAAAATATATTTATCTTGCTGTTCTCTCACTGGTTTGTTGATCAACTGTAACAGTTAGTCTTGCGATGAGCTAGAGGACACTGCAGACCCAGTCTTAATCAGTACTAAATTGGTTGGTCATACTAGTGTGGTTATTAAGAGCACGAGTTATTTTCAGTGAGCCTGGATTGAGATGAGAAAAGTTGTCCAAGATTCCGACTTCTTCGCAGTTGCTGCTGATGCCTGATACAAATGTTTAAACAAGGAGAAGGAGTAGGCCATTCAGCCCTTCAGCCTGCTCGGCTCTCATAGCTGATCCAAACATAACTTCAAACCACATTCCCACTTCACCGTCCCTTAATCTTTCACCTCCTTGTTAACAAGAATCAATCTAGATTAGATTCGATTAGATTAGAATAGATTCTCTATAGTGGGGAAACAGGCCCTTCGGCCCAACAAGTCCACACCGACCCTCCGAAGAGTAACCCACCCAGACCCATTTCCTTCTGACTAATGCACCTAACTCTATGGGCAATTTCCCATGGCCAATTCACCTAATCTGCACATCTTTGGACTGTGGGAGGAAACCAGAGCACCCGGAGGAAACCCACGCAGACACGGGGAGAATGTGCAAACTCCACACAGACAGTCGCCTGAGGTTAGAATCGAACCTATTCGAAGACATTGCTTTCACCAACATTTCAGAAAGAGAACTCCAAAGATTCATAAATCATCAAAGATAAGATTTCACTTCATCTTTGTTTTGAATGGGCAACTCCAAATTTTAAAATAGTGAGCACTGGTTCTCCTAAATTCTCCTGAAAGAGACAAACTCCTTTCCACAGCCTACACTGTCAAGACTCTTCAGGATCTGTGGGCCAAATCAGCCCAGGCCATTAATGATGAGAAATCTCGGAGAATCATGTGAGATGTTCAGCAAGGATTTTCTCGACAATGAATTGCAGTTTCCAACAGAGTTCCGGATGTCAAGATGGGATTCTTTTTCTTGAGCGGCGAGAGGTCCATTGATGGGGATTATTGCTCATCACCACCTTTACTCAAATCAATTCTCCCCTCATGCTAACTTTGCTGTTCTACCCTGTGCCAGATAGAGACTGGATACCCAGAATTCCCAATTTGAAAGTCAGGATGAGTATCTGGTGATTCCAATTCATTGCGTTCTCCTTGGAACCACTGACTTCTGGGGGCTGTGTGCATGGTGCCTGCTTTTCTTCAGTTAATGTCATTGAAATTGTAGACACAAGTCGCGTCTATTGAATCTCCATTATTCTGGGTTAAGCCCACTGACTCTAACCATTTGTGTTCCTATGAAACACAGGGGTATGTACTTATATATAAAAGGTGCTACATAAATACAAGTTATTGTGGTTTATGTTGTTGTTTGCTGACAACTTTTAGGTATTGGACCATCACTGCTGGAAGCTTTCAACCAGAGAAAGCAAGTGTTTCATCGAAATGTTGAAACATAAATTTATAAATTTACATTTATACAAATTGACATGCCTATGAAGTCTCTGTTTACTCTGTCATTCATTCTGTGCGTGTTCAGTCCACTCATACTAAACAATTAAAATATTTCTTTAAAAAGTGATTGTATGAAGCTGGCTATTGAGAGGTAAACATTTTCTGAAGGTGAGCTTTCATTTCTTTCAGACCTTATTCTGGCACCTTAAGATAGGATTTTTTTTCCCCCATTTTTCATATTTATGCTGTTCCCACCACTGCTAATTTCAGTTTATGTCAGACTTGTCAGAATACTGTTACACCCATGTTACTTGGAAGAAAAAGGAAAATTACACCATCCAGGGACTAACCTCACAAACCCAGATGTACAGGCGAGTGCACATTAATCTGAAATTGTTTAGTGACTCTGATGTGAACGACAATCCACTGGAGACATTGTGACAGAGTTGTGTCACAGTGCTGAACATCATCCTCCAGGCAAATATTTTTGCCAGTAGCTTCCAAAGTCATCACAGCACTTAACCTTCCTGCCTCAGGCTCGATCGAAAATATAACAGGAAGTATCAGTAACATTGGTCACTCTGCAATTCATAGATGCGGCAAGAGACGACTTTCTCTTCCTGCAACGTGGAATGTGCAGCCTTCCCCTGAAACAATGAATTTGACACTTTAGTGTCAAGAATTTTGCCATTCAGGCAGGATGACATGCAATTAAAACCAAGTCATAGAGTCATGGTATGGGTCATTGTGGCCACAGTGACATGTGCGTGCATTGTGCAGCTGCACTGAGATTGTAGGATTTATAGAGTTATAGAGTCATACAGCATGGAAACAAACCCTTCAGTCCAACTAGTCCATGCCAATCATAATCCCAAACTAAACCAGTCACACTTGACTGCATTTGGCCTATATCCCTCCAAATCTTTTCAAATCATGCATTTATACAAATGTCTTTTAAGTGTTGTAACTGTACCCGTATCCATTACTTTCTCTGGCAGTTATTCCACAAACTAACCACTCTCTGTGTAAAAGAAAAGTTGTCCCTCATGTCATTTTTAAATCTTTCTCTTCTCATTCTCAAGGAACTGAGTTATGGGGAGAAGTTGGGCAAACTGGGACTTTTTCTTTACAGCATAGGAGACTGAGGGGGTGATCTGATGGAAGTGTCTAAGATCGTGAGAGGCATGGAGAGGGTGAATATCCTCAGTCTTTATCCCAGGGTTGGGGAATCAAGCACTAGAGGGTATCAGTTTAAGGTAAGAGGGGAAAGAATGAAAGGGAACCAGGGGGGCAACTTTTTTACACAGAGGGTGGTACGGAATGATATGGAGTGAACTGCCAGAAGTGGTTGAGTTGAGTATATTAACAACATTTAAAAGGCATTTGGACAAATACATGAATAGCAAAGGTTTAGAAGGATATGGACCAAGCACAGGGAAATGGGGTTTGTGTGGATTGACATTTTGATTGGCATGGACCAGTTTGAGCCAAAGGTCTGTCTCCATGCTATAAGACTGCATGACAACTTCAAAATATGCACCCTAGTTTTGGACTTCTTCACTTAGTGAAAATAATTTTGCTATTCATCTTATCTGGGCCCCTCATGATTTTAGAAACCTCGGCAGTCTCAACATCCAGTGAAATAAAAAGTCCCCTCCTATCCAGTCCTATTTTTATAACACAAACCCTCTATTCCTGGTACAATTGGACCAATTATATTTCAGGTACACTTTATCCAGAGCAACATTACCCCTGTGGTTTAATCTTGAATAAAAAAGAATTGGGTGACTGATCTTAATGGTCTGGATTCAGGTGATACCTTTAAGAATTCAAAAATGCGAAACTACCAGGACAAAGTATACTCTGCAATATAAAATTCATAACGCCAACCCTTTTAAGTACTTCAAAGTAACACAAGGCTGGGAAAAGTTGTGAAAAGAAAGATTGCAATTATCTAATGCTTTTCACAATAACCCAATAGCATTAAAGGACTGATGGAGTGTGGTCATTGTTGCAATGTCAGAATTTCAGCAGCTAATATGCACACAGCAACCTCCCACAAAGAAGCAATGGAATAACAATCAGCTAAGTTTTTGTGATGTTCAATAAGTGAAAAATATTGACCAAATCATTAGGGTAAACCCCATAGTCTTCTTTGAAATTGTGATAGAGGAACTTTTATATCAGAGGTTCCCAAATGTGCAGTGTGATGTCTCCCCCCGCCCCCAGCCCAATGAGGTCATCAGTTATGATTTTAGGAGTTATGGAGCATGAGGTAGCAATAGCCAGTAGAGTTTTGACTGATTCTGATGGTTGTGAAGCCCCTTTTATATGTTTTATTTTGGCCTCAGTTTAATGGCCTGTTCTCTAGGATGTGAATTCTGCAACAAGCACGGCCATTGAAAAAAGGTGGAACCTTCCTTTTTTTAGGACAAATCCAGCAGTTCCAAATGAATCTTAAAACCTTCTCAATTTGCCAACCATCATTCAACAATTTTCACTCTGAGGTCAAACCAGATCTGAGAGATTTGCATTGGGTCAGGGAGGGAAAAGGCTTTTGAGGCATCCACTCAACCAGGCAGATGAGGGCTTTGCAGTTTAGTGTCTCATCTGAAAGATGGTGCCTCTGATGATGCAGCACTCGCTTCAGGCTGAGCAGGAGAATCAGCCTTGGCTTCTGCACCCAGTCCCTGAGTGGGATTTGATCCCACCCTATGATAATATGGATAGCTAACTAATATAATAATGTGCAAGATAGTTAATCCTTGGCTGACTTCTGGAATTCTGCATAATTCCTCTTTTACCACTTCCAGATTCCCCATGCATGTGATTCAGCCATTACAGTGGGTTCTGCTATAATACATGTTTCTTCAATTGGCTTTAACACGATTGAAGAATTTAGAATCCCTACAGTGCAGAAACAGGCCATTTGACCCAACCAGTCCACACTGACCCTTCGAAGTTTAACCCGCTCAGACCCATTCCCCTCCCCTATTACTCTACATTTACCCCTGACTAATGCACCTAACCTTCACATCCCTGAACACTATGGGCAAATTAGCTTAGCCAATTCACCTGACCTGCACATCTTTGTGATTGGGGGAGGAAACCGGAGCACCTGGAGGAATCCCACGCAGACACAGGGTGAATGTGCAAACTCCACACAGCCAGTCGCCTGAGGCTGGTATTGAACCCAGGTCCCTTGCGCTGTGAGGCAGCAGTGCTAACCACTAAGTCACTGTGACACCTATTTTGACCGTTATTTGCAACACGTGAACTTTCCTTACCTGTATTGGCTATAACGCCATTCCTGCCCCATTAGTTCAAATGGCATAGCTGTTGAGCGATTTTCTTATAATGTGAGATTGCATAAGAATCAAACTAAGGCATTACATCAGAACCGACTGTAGTTCTTTCCACATATCTTGTGCCATTGAGCTGTGTGGCAGGTGTTGGGATGCCAATGAACACCACCTTCCTCTGGTACACAAAGTTAAAAATCACACAACACCAGGTTATAGTCCAACAGGTTTAATTGGAAGCACTAGCTTTCGGAGTGACGCTCCTTCATCAGGTGGTTGTGGAGGGCACAATTGTAAGACTCAGAATTTATCGCAAAAGTTTACAGTGTGATGTAACTGAAATTATACATTGGAAAATACCTTGATTGTTTGTTAAGTCTCTCATCTGTTAGAATGATCATGTTAGTTTCACTTCTTGCATATATAAATCACAAAACCTTTATTAAAAGTTACAATCTCAGGTTAACTTTAACAACTGGTGTCAGCCCAGATAATGTTTTTAAGGTGTTAGCCCCGTGTGCTGCTGTCTGTGCCATAATGTTTAGACGGATTCTACTCTAAAATAATGAATTAAGAGTCTTACGTGGATTCATGCAGTTTTTGAACAAAGTACAATGTAACCTCTGGTGCATTTGCTCAATTGGAGCAACCACTGAAACCTTGTAAAATATGAAGGTCCTTAGTAAAGCTGTTGTCACAGTTAACATTGTGTTTGCAACTAGAAATTCAACTGTGAAGCTTTATGCTGTTTAGGTTTAGGTTTTAAAAAAATACTTCATCATATTAAGGATTTCCTAAAATCCTTTACTTTAACCCTCAGAACCTTGTCATTATCTGGAGGTGCTGCATGCTAAGAACTTGCCTAAACTAAGGTTGAACATGAAATATTCATCAGGATCGATACTCATCCAATTGGATAAAAGACACACAAAATAGCAGCAGAAATAGAATATTCAGCCCTGTGAGTCTGAGCTGCCATGCAATAGGATTATAGCTGATCATCCAACTCAGTGCCCTGCTCCCATTTTCTCTCCATGCCCTTTCATCCCTTTAACTTTAAGAACTATTAGGGCGATGTAAAACAATCCCATTTTGCTTGCTTCCACTTTTGAATATTCTTTCACGGCATGGTCCCCACCATCCTGACTCAGAAATATATTGTCATTCCTTCATTGTAGTTGAGTCAAAATCCTGGAATTCTCTCCCTCAGGGCATTATGGTCAAGCTACAGTGATTCAAGAAGGCAGCTCATCATCATATCCCCATTGGCAACTAGGGATGGGCAATAAAAGCTGACCAGCCAGCGATGCCCACATTCCACAAGTGAAGATAAAAACCAAATGTGCAGCACTGGCAAGGCCTGCATTTGTTGCTTATCTCACAATTGCCCTTGTAAACAGAATAATGACCACCACAGTCCATCTGGAGTAAGGCATGGTGTTGTTAGGAAGGGACTTTCAGAATTTTGATCAAGTGGACACTGGAATATTGAAATAGTTCCCAGTCAGTATGCTGTGTGGCTTGGCAAGTATCTTGCAACTGGTGCATGCATCTGCTACCCTTATCCTTCTAACTGGAAGTATTAAAGAGTTTAGAAAGGCTTGTTCAAGGTTTTAGTAAATTCCTATGTGCATCTTGTATATAATGCACACTATAGTGCCTCTGTGATGGAGACAGTGAATGCTTAAGGTGCCAGTCAAGTGGTAAGCCCTCAGTAATTACTATTCATGTCTTCAGAGGAGATGAACAGAGAAATGAAGGGTTAAAAGAACAGATTTTACAAGGATATTGTAAGAGATGAAGACCTTCAGCTTGAAGTAATGATGGGAAAATTTGGAAAGTTTCCCCAGTTTAGAGCTTGGGGGGTTTCAAAATGGTTTAATTCCTTTCTGGTGAGCAGGTAAATAATTAAAGGTCAGAGATTCAAAATCAGTGGTAAAAGATCTAGAGGGGAGATAAGGAGGAAATATAACATGTAGAGTCACCAGAATTTGCAACAATTAACCCAAAAAGGTGTTAGAAGGTGATTCCAAAAATAATTTATAAAATAGGTTTGACAGGCACCTAAGGACAAGTCAGAACAGAGAACATAGAACTGTACAGCACAGGAGTGGGCCAATTGGTCCACGATGTTGTACTAAACATGACACCAAATGAAGTTAATCCCTCCTGCCTGTCCTTGATCAATATCCCTCCATTCTTTGCATATTCAAAGAATGCTTATCTTAAAGGGTCCCTTAAAGGCCCCTATCGTATCTGCCTGCACCACCACCCCTGGTAGCGTGTTCCAGACTCTCTGAGTAAAAAAAAACTCTCACATCTCCTTTGAACTTTCCCCCCTCATCTTAAATGCATGCCCACTAGTATTAGACATTTCAACTCTGGGAAGATGATTCTGACCATCAACCCTATCTATGCATCTCATAATATCATAAACCTCTCCCCTCAGCCCCTGCTGCGCAAGAGAGAAAAAATGTTTTATGAGCCTCTCCTGAAAGCTCTAATCCAGGCAGTAACCTAGCAAACCCTGTCTGCACCCCTCCAAAGACTCCACATCCTTCCTGTAATGTGGCAACCAAAATTGAATGCAATACTCTAAGTGTGGCCTAACCAAAGTCTTATAAAGCTGCAACATGACTCTTGTCCTCAATTCCCCGAACAATAAAGGCAAGGATGCCGTACATCATCTTTGCCACCATATCTACTTGCGTGGCCACTGTCAGGAAGGGTTACTTGAGGGTTATGGAAAAATGCAGGACTCAGCAGGATTCATCTCTCAAAAGAAACAGCAAAGATGCACACAATGGACTGAATGGCTTTTCTTCGTGTTTTCTGCATCTTTGATTTAATGTAGATTCAATAAGCTCATTCCCAGCAAGATGGGCAAATAGGTAAAATAATTATTCTAATCATTCTAATCAAAGAACATATAAAACTTCAGTCAGAATCTATTGTGAGGCAGAAACCCATAACCTCACCCTTGCCTCATCTCTGAAACCTCTGAAGCTCAACAAGCCTGTGGGATATCTATATTCCTCTAATTTACTCTCCAGAGCATTCTGAATTTTAATTGTTCCTTTATTGGTAACTGTGCCTACGGATGCTTCAGCGTTAAGCTTTCAATATTCTTCCCAAACTTTTCCATTTCTGTACCTCTCCTTTCTCCTTTAATATGCTCCTTAAGACCTATTACTTTGACCAAGCTTTATGCATTTAATGAAATAGTCACTTTTTTGTGTCAAATCTTTGTGTTTATATGCTGTTCCTTTGAAGCAACTTGGGATGTGTTATTGTGTTAAATTGCAACAGAAATGCAAGTTGCTGCATCTGCTGTGAAATTAAATTTGATCTCAAAACCTTTTTGTCCTCTCTCAGCACATTAGATTGTTAAAAAGTCAAAGCGAAGAATCTGCTCAGGCTGGTCTCTGCCTCAGTACTGTGTCAAGTGTTTTTTTATAAAAAAATAACTTTCAACTACTTAATGAGAAATTCGTTCAATACACTCTTAAGAGAGAGACTGTTTGCTGAACAAATTGTTTTATGGCCCCTGATGCCTTTGAGGTGATAAGTAGTGTTTATCTTGTTGGGTTTGGAGTGTTTTTAAACTGCTCATTTCCACAAGCGCCTGCCTTTTTCTTTTATCTTTGCCCCATTCTGCCTTCCAGTGTTATCAGAATCTAGAACCTCTCCAGATACAGGGTTTCTATGGTGACGACAGAAAGCAGAGATAGTGTTGAATGAGGTTATAAAATGCATCAAGAGACTGTGGAGTGGAATATCATCAAGTTAGCACAAGCGCTGAGACAATGGTAGTGGCAGTGATTTGTTTAGATTAGTGTGGTCGCACTGGGATTGTTGATAGGGTGCTGAACAAATTTGTAATAATCATATTTTGTTTTCAAGGGAAACAAACTTCCCTAATAGAAGTTACTTGTTTCACATCAACAGAGAGGTAGTCACCACATACATTACTCTAACACCAGCCTCCTCTGTAATTTGCACATCAGCAAAAAGTCTTCAGTAGTTTTAATTAAGTGGAGAAAGTGTGTTCAAGAGGATAGGGGAGACCTGATGCTGAATGTGGGAGGCACAGAGAGAAAAATGGAATGGGAACAAAATGAGGTAGAGCCCTATAAGTGGGAAATACTGTTCAATATTTATTCAGGGTCTCTGGTGGACCATGGGGAGTTTAGAATATCCTGCTGTATTTATTCTTTGTCTGTCAGAGCCTAGTGAATGGGGAATGTCTGCAATATTTATTTAGGGTCTCTCAGACTCCGGTGAATGCTAAATGTTCTCCTGTATTTATTCTGGGTCTCTCACAGAGACCGAGGGAATTACGCTGCAGCAATTATTCAGGACTTACCTCAGTGCCTGATTCCATGTCTACCACATGGCATTCCTTGAAATCCAAATATTAAATTTCTTCGGGTGGATTTGAGGCTTTTATTTTGTTCAGAAGCGAATGTGTGGAATGGTCCTTCGTGAGTACAATTGCCAACAGAGTTGCCCACTTCCAACCCAATGTAGTTTTCGCAGTCTGCAACTCTGAAAATATTTTATCGGGAATCATCAGATTCGTCCGCTAACTGCTGACAGAATGGTTGGGAAACAAGCAGAATTAGTGGGGAATAAACAGCTTGACTAGGAAAGTTTCAAAGGTATAAGTGAGTTGTCAGTGTCTGTCATATTTCCCCAACTTGCACACTACAGAATATCAGGCTGTTGCCTCAATCAAGATAAAGTCTGCTTTGGGGTTTTGATAGTAACAGCATCTCCTACTCCTTCTAACTTGAGAGGCAGTCTCTATTTAATTATTCTGATGAAGATTCAAATTGTTAACTGTGCTTTCTTCACACAGATGCTGCCATACCTGCTGAGTTTCACCAGCAACTTTCTTTTCCTTATTTACTTGATTTTTTTTCCAACAACGTACCTTTTGGAAGTAATCATTACTTGGCTAAAAGAAAAGCTTGAGAATGCTATGTGGAGCACACCCTCAAAACATTCGAAGTGCCAACTTAAGTTTAGGTCCTTCATTTAGTAAAGAAAACCAATCTAATGTCTGCTTTAGATATCTACCTGATACCAGAAACTCACCAGATCCAATGTTGAGCACAAAGGTGACTAATTGCTCTCCAATCTCTCTCTAATCGTATGCCAGACTTGCCATCATCTCTCCTCGTGATCTTGTCTGTTCACCAGGTATTCACTCTCAGCTCCACGTATCATTCCATCATTCTCCGGAATGCTTAGTCCCCTTCTAGAGATTGTAACAAAGTCAGCCATGGAACAGAGTTCCCTGATTGGGGCTGTTCATCTGCTCCATTCATGGAGCCCTGGCTGACAGACACAAACAGGACTGTCAGAAATCCTGTTCACTCCAACAGCTAGCTCTGAGGGAACTAGAACACTAACAAGGACTTCCCATGTGTAAATAAAGGGAGACCTGGTGATGGGACACCAGTCTCTGTGGAGGTATCTCACTCCTTGTGAATAAATCCCTCCCATTTCATCCATCACTCTACCTCCAAACCCACATTAGCTTGCAGTTCCTCTTCCATCTCTGCAAAGTTTTGTATATCTCCAGGGATTGATATCTCAACATCCAGCCTGTTTCAGGCTCTATGTATGCCATCTCTTCTATCTTAAGGTGTTTTTTTTTTAATGAGGTAATAGGGCACTTGGTGGGATGGGAGAGTTCTGACACACCAGCTAAAGAGCTAGTGAGAGTCCTGTGGAATCTCCTTTCAGAAAGACCCTTTGTTTAAGGTTAATTCACATACTTAACTGTGCAGCTGTGGGACTTGCACCTACTCAAGGATTGGTTGAGGAATCTATATTGTGCCCACTGGGTGCAGCCAGCCAATCAGAAGTTGGCAACTCTTTATTGCTTTACATAGCCACAAGGGACATGTGGCTGCTGGTATCACACTCACCTTCGGCACAGGATCATTACCAATTCCCAGATACAGATGGGTGATGGCATGATAGTGATTGTGGAGTTCAGGGAAGGGGGCTTTCAGCAAAAGTTAGAGGAAGTGGGGGCCTGCCTTTTAATAGACTCTCTCTTCCTGACAGTGGGTGCCCTGAGTGCCTGACTCTGAAGGACCCACCTGAAAACATGGCAGAGTTTATTTGTTATGTTCCTGGCATTGCAAGTCCTCAGTATCCTTGCAAAAGCCATTATTGAATTTTCCAAAATTAAAGTCAGGTGAGGTTTTAAAAATCCAGTGAGGCATGCTGAAGCCATTAATTGGGTATTAATTGTTCATTTCAAGACTCCCAATTGGCAGCAAGTTGTGAAGGCTATCCAAAGGTCTTCCCACTATAGACTTGATTGCCACATTGTCAGGAAGATGGCAGGATCTCCACCTGTTACCTTCAAGCCTGACTAAATGCCTCCACACTAAATGGACTGGTATTCAATTTCACCTGAAAACCATTAGAACCACTAACTAACAATACTGTCTTAATGGTTCACTAGTTTGAACTAAGTTGATCTGAAAAATGTGTTGCTGGAAAAGCGCAGCAGGTCAGGCAGCATCCAAGGAGCAGGAGAATCGACGTTTCGGGCATAAGCCCTTCTTCAGGAATGCCAGAAACGTCAATTCTCCTGCTCCTCGGATGCTGCCTGACATGCTGCGCTTTTCCAGCAACACATTTTTCAGCTCTGATCTCCAGCATCTGCAGCCCTCACTTTCTCCTAGCTGAACTAAGTTGATTCCAACTATTTGCATCTGAGAGTCAGACACATGTTAAGAGCAGTGAATGAGGTACATATGATTCTGCAAAAACATGAGCTCAGCTCTGCAAAAATGCAAGTCTTCCCTTACACATGAATAAATGACAAATGTAGGAGCAAGGATGCCTGAGTCATGGGCTTGGACATGGTACCTATCATTACAGGCTTGTTAGAGTGGTATGGTGGCACAGTGGTTAGCACTGCTGCCTCACAGCGCCTGAGACCCGGGTTCAATTCCTGCCTCAGGCGACTGACTGTGTGGAGTTTGCACGTTCTCCCTGTGTCTGCATGGGTTTCCTCCGGGTGCTCGGTTTCTTCCTACAGTCCAAAGATGTGTAGGTCAAGGTGAATTGGCCATGCTAAATTGCCTGTAGTGTTAGATAAGGGGTAAATGTAGGGGTATGGGTGGGTTGCGGGTTGGTGTGGACTTGTTGGGCCAAAGGGCCTGTTTCCACACTGTAATGTAATCTTAAAAAAAAGAGAGGATATGTATTAGCTGTTAACCAGAGGAATAGGGAGAAGGCCAGCTCTGTGGATTTGGTGGCATTCGGCCTTTTGCAAGTATAAGTTACATCAGAATTGTTTGGAACTAAAAGGTGGGCCTAGCATGTTGCAAAACCAATTGAGACAGAGGCTATGCTCATTTTTCAATTTTCTTGTCATGGGGTGTGAGCATCATTAGTAAAGCTAACATTTGTTGCACAGCTCGAATTGCTTCTGAATTCAGTGATTATTCAGATTGGGTTGAAACGTTAACCACATTGTTTTGGGTCTGAAGATAAACCAGGGTAATAAGGGAAAACAGCAGAATTCCCTCCCGAAAAGATATAAGTCACTAGGTTTTTTGGGGTGGGGGGGGACATTCAATAATAGTTTCTTAATCACCATTAATGGAACAAAATTTCAATTTGAGATTGATTAATTGCCAAGAGGAATGTGAACTCAAGTCCCCTGATAATCTCGAGTACAAGCCCCAGTGATATTACCATTATATCACCGTTGCCCCTATGTCTTGTTGTAGGGTAATTTCTTCAAGTATTCTTTTATATGTTCTGCTGAAACTGCATGGTTGATCTAAAAGTATGTTGCATTTGGGGTCAAGTGATAAAGCACAAGGAAATGGTGTAGAAGATGAAGCGACTGTTGCAGAACTACCACCACTGTTCGTGTTAATTGTGGACACTATGAATGAAATTGTATAATTTTAAACAAAACTTGATTACTGAGATAAAATGATCAATGAGGGCAGTAATGTGGTCACAGTTGGGCTGAATTACTTAAATTGGGGCTATAAAAAGAGAGGTGATTCAGAAGCAGTGAACAAACCTTTTAAATGCTCTACTATAATTCCAAGAGCATGAAATTTCCCCCCACAAAAAAGCTTTTTTTTTAAATGCAGTGAGTGCTTGAGGTACTTAAAACCTTGCCTGACTGTAGTCGTGGCAAATTCAATCATGGCCTTTGCAAGGATATTGGGTAATTACCCAGGTAAAAGCCAGTGGAATGAGCTGAGTTGTTCTTAGAGGTTCCACAGGGACATTATGGAATTTGTGAGCTCTTTCTTCGAGGAATATTTGACTTTAAGTCATATGCAGCTAGGAAAGATCAAGATGTTCAGTTTAACTGCAAAATATTTTGATGCAAGTATAGATGTAAACTTGAATTTTAGTTAAATGGTTGTTGAGGTGAAGGAGTAAATTAGTTTAGAAAGGTTGTCAAAGCCTTGAAGAGAATGCAGAGGAAATTTACCAGAATGATACCAAGGATGAGGGCTTCAATTCTGTGGAGAGACAGAGGAAAGCTGGATTTGTTCTCCTTACAGCAAAGTGTTAAATGAAGGTGTTCAAAACTTTGAAGGGTTTTGATAGTGAGAAATTCATTCCACTGGCTATGGAGCTGTCAAAGGACACCAGCATAGGAAAAGTGAGGAGAATTTTTTTTTTAAATGCAGTGAATTGCTGTAATCTGGAAAGCTCTACCTGTTTGAGTAGAGGAAACAGATTAACTGGTAACTGGAACAAGTAAATTGGACATATACCTGAAAAGGAGGAATTTGCGGGACGAAAGTGCAGGTTTGTACATCACTCTTTCAAAAAGCTGGTAGAGATTATAGTGAGCTGAATGGCCTCCTCTTTTTAATATATAATAGAGGAGGGAATGTCGCCATAATTATAATGGAGAACCTGATTATTACAGAGAGAAGTGATATTGGTCTGTTAGGTCTGTTCAATCCATGTTGGTGCAGCCAGGACAAACAATTGGCCCTGAATTGATTATTGGCGCCTGTTATTAGTCTCCAGGTCAGGGGGTTAACCAGAACAAGACACTATGTGCTCAAATAAAAAGGGCAACTGAATTAGAATTATCTGGGAATAAACCAATAGAGTGACATTAGACAAATGTAGTGCCACCAGGATAGAAGCATTGCTACAAATGACCTCTTGAGGGGTCACCACTAATGCACATGTGGTCAACCCAAAGTGCTCTAATTACAAATAATAACTAGACATAATCTGGTTTCGCTCATTAAGAATACAATTAGCGCATTACTGAATTAGGTAGTCCATGTGTAATGGGGGGATTTTAATTACTCAGTTATTCAAAGGTCTGATAGAGGAGGGCCAAGTGTTGGGGTGGTGGTGTTGAGAAATGTTGTGGATATTCTAAGCCTTTTTTTTTCCAAGCAGAGTATTGTAAGGAATTCAATGTCTAGATTGGATGGTAATGTTCCCACATCAGTTCACTTGCCTGCTTTATACCGTGGGAGTAGTCAGTTCACATCAAGAGGGTGACTGTGAATATGGGTTAATTGGAGCAAGCTATATTGGAAGGACGGGCGGGCAGTGAATTCAGTGGAGAGACAGCAGTTTGTTTTAAATCATGAAAGATGGGCTATTGATGTATCGGACCTCAAAATTTCACTTATCACATGACTTTGATCATATTTAAGCACACAAATTCAGCCACCATTTTGTCTTAGCATGATCTCACACCAACAGCAGAGATAAATAGCTGTTTAGTTTTTTTTTTAAAGATAAGATTCCCTACAGTGTGGAAACAGGCCCTTGGCCCAACCAGTCCACACCAACCCTCTGAAGAGTAACCCCCCCAGACCCACTTCGCTCTGACTAATGCACCTATGGGCAATTTAGCATGTCTAATTCACCTGGCCTGCACATCTTTAGATTGTGGGAGAAAACCCACACAGACATGGGGAGAACGTGCAAACTCCATGCTGACAGTCACCTGAGGCTGGAATCAAACCTTGGACGCTGGTGCTGTGAGGCAGCAGTGTTAACCACTGTACCATCTCAAAACTCTGTTTATTTCTGCTTAGTAAAGATGTTTGAAGCATGTGAATGGGGCCAGGATAATAGAATAACTCCATAATCCTTTTCGAACAATAACCTCAGGTCTGGTATTGTCCACATTTTCACAAGAACAGAATAACAGGGCTCATTTAGTCTGGCAATAATGGAGTACTATGGCTGCTATAATTACGTACACAACCACGTTCTCTGACCTCAGTGGCAGGAGTACTACACTTATTGACATTACAGCGATTTATACACTTTATAGTATACAATTTATGTACAAAAATGTTTCATTTGTTATGAAGTGCTGAAGTCATGAAAGGTGCTACATAAGTGCCAAGTTATATCTTTTTCCTGATGAACCAAGTAAACTTCTAATTCAAAAGCCAACTTTGAGTCTGATTCATCTTTTTGGGTTCAACAGCAAAGACCCACATCTGATGGTCTGCGCCAATTAAAAAGCTGCACATCTTGTATCGGACCTTCTTCCTTAATGTATAGCAGCATTTCAACATTATCTGAATGATACATGTATTCAAAGAGAGACCTTAGCCAAGAGATTGAAAATGAAATTGAATGTGGTGCTGAGCAGATGATGTCCACAGGAAATCAATGCTAATTTGAGTCTAATCTGACTCATTTCATTACAAACCCAGTTATTTATCATACTCCTAAGAAACAGGTAGAGCCTTTTTGGGCATAAAATGATCAGCCACTTTAAAATATTCACTAGAATATGAAAGTGACAGTCGCTCCTTCAGGTCTGAGATACACGCAGCTTGACAGCAGCAGCCTCCACCTGATAAAGCCAGCTGCTTTCATGCATCCAGGGATTTTGGTAGTGCTATATCAATGTGCCATGTGATTAAAAAGCAGCTCCCTTCCATCAGACGTATGGTGTAGGGGCTCTGAATCCCCAACTCCTGATCCCATTGCTATTTTAACATCAGGAATGTGGCAGAGTTCTGACTTATCAGCAGTGCAGAAATTGTTCCAAACTGCCTATACCCAGAGTGTGGGACTGAGAGAAAGAAGAGAAAGCGGATGACTCACATTGGTTAGTGTTGCCTAATAAGCTGATCATGGAATCATACAGCATAGAAATAGGCCCTTCAACCCACCAGGTCTGTGTTGATTAACAAACACCAAACTACACTAATCCCGTTTACCCATTCTTAGCCCATAGCCTACTGTGGAATTGACATTTTAAGTGCTCACCCAGATGCTTCTTAAATGCTGCAAGGGTACTTGCCTCCACCATCCCCTCAGGCAATATGTTCCATATTTCTACCACCTTCTGGGTGAAAAAGGTTTTCCTCAGATGCCCTCTAAACTACTTACTCCTCAACTTAAATGTATGCCCTCAGATCTGAGACATGGTTGCCATAAGAAAACATTCTCACGAATTACCCTGTCTATGCCTCACATAACTTTGCATACTTCAGTCAGATCCCCCTCTGCCTCCTCTGCTGCAGGGTAAACAAACATAGCCTATCCAATCTCTCCTCAGAGAGTCATAGATTCAAACAGCACAGACACAGACCCTTCAGTCCAACCAGTCCATGCTGAACTTAGCCCCAAATTAAACTCGTCCCTCCTGCCTGCTCCTGGCCCATATCCTTCCAAACCTTTCTTATTCATGTACTTAACCAAATGTCTTTTAAACATTGTAATTGTACCCACATTCACCACTTCCTCAAGAAATTCATCCCCCACGCGAACCACCCTCGATGTAAAACAAAATTGACCCTTGTCTTTTTTAAATCTCTGTCCTCTCACCTTAAAAATATGTCCCCTAGTCTTGAAAAAAAGACAACTACCATTAACTCTATCTGTACCCCTCACTATTTTATAAACTTCTATAAGATCACCTCTCAATTGCCTACGCTGCAGTGAAAAAAGTCCCAGCCTTACTTTATAACTCAAACCTTCCATACCCAGTAAAATGGTGGCAAATTTCCTCTGTGCCCACTCCAATTCAATCACATCCTTCTGATGATATGCTGAACAGAAATGCAAACTAATATTCCAATCTGTACCCTAACCAATGTTTTATAAAGTTGTAACAATGAATGGCTGAGCATGCTTGGCTTGATGGGCCCGATGGCCTACTCCTGCTCCTATTTCTTGTGTTCTTGTGTTCTTATTAAGACTTTCCTCCTCCTATATTCCACACCCTGGCTAATGAAAGAAAGTATGCCTTCTTCATTACCTGGTGTACTTGTGCTGACACCTTCAGTGATCTATGGATTTGAACACCAAGGTCCCTATCTTCTTTAGTACTCCCTAGGGACATACCAATCATTGTGTACATCCTTCCTATATTAGACCTCCCAAAATGTATCGCCATGCAAATATCAGGATGAAATGCCATCTGCATTTGCTGCCCCCAATTTCCCAGCCAAACAATATCAGGCTGCAGCTTCAGACCATCCTCCAACACTGCCAATTTTTATGTCATCTAAAAACTTACTAATTATACATTCTACATTCCCATCCAAAAGAATCAGTGTGTAATTTCCTTAGAAATATTGACTAGACAAAATCTTTCCTGAGAAATATTAAACCCACATGAAAGGTGTGAGAAGACAGAAAGAGAGAACGTAAGAACATAAGAACTAGGAGCAGGAGTAGGCCGTCCGGCCTTCCGAGACTGCTTCGCTATTCAATAAGATCATGGCTGATCTTTTCGTGGATTCAGCCCCACTTACCCGTGTTCTCACAGTATCCCTTAATCCCTTTACTTTTCAAAAAGAATCTACCCTAGCTTTAAAAGCGTTTACTGAAGTAGCGTCAAATACTTCACTGGGCAAGGAATTCCGTAAATGAACAACCCTCTGGGTGAAGAAGTTGCTTCTCAGTTCAGTCCTAAATCTGCTCCCTCTAACCTTGAGGCTATGCCCTCTTCTCCTAGCTTCATCTGCCAGTGGAAACACATTCTCTACTTTTATCTTATCTATTCCCTTCATAATTTTATATGTTTCTATGAGATTCCACCCCCCCCCCCCCACCCCCAATTCTTCTAAATTCCAATGAATATAATCCCAGTCTACTCAGTCTCTCCTCATAAGCCAACCCCTTCAACTCTGGAAACAGCCTAGTGAACCTCCTCTGTGCCCCTTCCAGTGCCATTACATCCTTTCTCAAGTAAGGAGACCAAAACTGCACACACTACTCCAGGTGTGGCTTCACCAGCACCTGCTTTTAAACTCAAACCCTTTAGCAATCATGGACAAAATGCCATTTTCCTTCCTAATTACATGTTGTACCTGCAGACCAACCTTCTATGATTCATGAGAGAGAGAGTCACAGAGTCATAGCCATGTACAGCACAGAAACAGACCCTTTGGTCTAACTTGTCCATGCCAACCAGAGATCCTAATCTAATCTAGTCCCATTTGCCACTACTTGAGTAATTCAACAGAAGGAGGGTGGAGGCAGTGGCACAGGGTGGTTAAAAGACAAATGCAACTGACAGACTGAGATATAAAAATCACAACTTTACATGTACAGTGCAACTTTGAAATGCCCGATCTCAGCTGATCGGTTAGTTCTCCACTGGCCATTGTACTGAACACTACGTGTCAGCAATTTCCTGCTGTCAACTCTGTCTTGTGTTAATTCATTTTATCTGAAGCTCTAAAGTTGGCCTCAGTGCTTTTGGGTCAGATAGTTTATTTACTGTCCAGTAACCCAGCTTGGATGTGAGCCTTCTTGGGAGGAGGTGGATCAACACTCGATACAGCTTGACTGTAGTTTATCTTCCCAGGTTGAATGGCCTGTCTAATGCTGTGATAAGAACAGGGTTGGCAAAATTCATAACATGAAAGGACCATTTTTAAAAAACGTAGTCGAAAATCCAATATTTCAAGAACTGCGCTGTTTTTACTTCAAATGTCCATAACAACGGAAAGCAACTGAAATACAGTCATGGATTTCTAAGTATCAATTTGTTCAAACATATAATGAAACAAGACTTGAACCAAGGCCTTCTATCTCAGAGACAGAGTCACTATTAATGTGCCACAAAAACCCTCAGTTTCTGGATTGCTATGCAACATCTTTTTTTTTGGAAGTTCACAAGTAGAGCGAACTAACCACAAATCTTTACATTCTTTCATTGACATGTACACTTATCTCTGTGAGACACTCACATGATTGACAACTGGGCAATACATAAGCTATTAATGCAATTGCACATGACGTGATTTTGCTTGGAACAACAGCGTATTTGTGATTTGTTTGATCCAAATGTGTTTTGGATAGAACTTCATAATTTTGTGAATGAAATTGCACAGTTCTCACTTTATCTGTTCAAATATTCATCACTAAAGAGATTTTTTTGATATGTAACATTCTTTGTTCAATTTTTTTTTAAAATATGAGAAAAATTGTTTCAATCAATCAAGGCTGGGAGCCCCAGAGGTCCTTCATGAGTCACAGGTAGGTTTGGGGCAATATGTTGATCAGCTGTACTCTAATGCCGAGTTGCAATGGTGAGGACTATCTCTTGGATGAGGTCTTGGAGGATGACAATACTCCACCAAACATTGGAGCAAATGTTCAGCAAAAAAAAACTTGCCTAGGGATGCTTAATGTTTCGGATTTTAGGAGAATGAATTTACCAAATTCCTTCTTCCAAATCGAGATTATCAACGTTTTACCAGACTGTCTAATTACTAACCTCCATCTCTCTAAATTGCCCATCTACCTCCCCTGCTCATGCCTCCCGATTCCCCACTACCGGCCTTCACCTCTGAGCCCAGCTCTAACCTACAGAGACTAAACGCCTCATGTCTGAATGCAGGCTCTGTCTGAATCTGCCTTAAATCAACTCCACAGGCAGGAGAGCAGGAAGGTCTGCCTGAACAGTGCAGAAACTTGATACGCGAGCTCCATCCACTTATTACAAACTCGACTGTGCCCTGGAACATCATCCACTCCAGCGAACCACGAGCAATAGAGCAGAAAACTGAATTACTCACAGCTCTCAGAATGCTTAATTTAATATTTCCAATGAGCCACCTTCCCCACTCTGCGTACTGAGCTTGTATTTTGTGGTGTGTCACAAAACATTAGATATTGTCAAGGCAATTCATTTTTCAATGGTAATTTGTAACTAAGCAAAATCCGCTGGGGAGGTTTTATACTGCTGCTGTGATCAGCTGGAATGAAAAAAAACATCAAGAGACCATCAGGAGACAAGCAATAGATGTCAAGAGCTAAACTGAAAGTCTCTCCGATTATACTGTGTAAATGCAGAAAAAAAGTGCAATTAGTTCAAATAAATCAGAGATTAGAGAAAGCTTCAATCAGTTCTTTTCTGCATGGATCCCAGATAATATTACTATTCTCTCTGCTGCCATTTTCTTCCCTCCTGTCCTGAAGGTGGCGATTTCTGCTGGGGGGTCATAGCTTCAGCTTCTGCCCATGTGTCATGTGCGTGTGGCCATCCTCTTGACATGGGAATGTCAGTAGCAAGAGAAAATGCTATTTGGCTGTGTGGTGCATCACTGCTGAGCTGGATCTTAGCTATGCACATCCAGTTGGAATCACCCTTCAGGGAACATGGACAGGAGTTGCTCCCACCATAACTTAGAAGTGTTGAAATCGATAGTAGTGTCTCATCAACCTCATGCACTTGGGATGAACTGTAATGTCCTCATGACCTCCTTATCACTTCCTGCCTGATACTAGGTCCTCCATGAGCTGAACTTGCTCCCACAAAACACTAGCAAGGGCAAAGCTACCCTGCCCAGTTCTTGCGAGAAACTTTGCTTCCTTAAAAATGATCATGTTCCTTCAGGCTGTAGTCAACAGAACACCTCAATGACCTAAAACTGGAAACCTCACAACCAGCTCATAACCAAGATCACCACCAGTATAATAGGCCACATCCCTCCTAACTGTCCCAAACCCATACCTTTGTCATGCTGATACCAATTTTTACAGTTCCCTACCAACAGATCTCCTCAAGTTTCCATCTCACTCAAATTTCCGATCCGTTCCACACCTATCCTGTTCAAAATCCTGAACAGCTCCTGTGGATTCTTGTCCTCCAGCCTATTATTCTGGAATTCTTTTCCTCGATCATAGTTTGTTCCAAGTTTGCTCCACCCTTTTACTTTCTGTATAACTTCCTCCAACTTTATGTCTCAGATTGCACACTCCGCACCCCTGGCTCTGGTTCATAGTGTGACTCACGTCCCTACTCAGCCTTCAATGGCATGCAGTGATCAGGGTTAAATGCTCTAGGATCGTTTCTCTGCAAAATCCCTTCTCCATCGTTGATTCATCTGTCCAAAGCATCCTCAAGACATTTTGCTCCAACCACAAATTCCATCACTTCCCCACCCTTCCTTCTGTTGCCCGTTGTCCGAATAGCCTTTTTATGCAGTGTCTTGCAATGTTAACGGCACCAGCATAAGTGGCTGCTGTTTGCTGCTCAGCTGTAGTTGAGTATGTGCATCTGCCTGGGCTCTGGCTGACAGCGCAAGAGCTCAGAGAGGTGCTGGACGCAGGTCAGACAACCATAGCCCAGGGCTTGTTGGCTAGAGAACTGGAAGGGAATAAAGAGGAAAGCTTTCACTGCTTTAATAGAAAAACCACACTCACATGAGGAAAGCTAGTTTCACAAGCAACCATTGACCTGACATTCCAAGGTTCCTGGGGACATCAATCCAGCACTTTCAGTAGTGGCCTAGTATGAATATATTCCCAGTCGAAATGCAACACAGGTAAGGGGTATCAGAGGCTCTATGCAATCACTGTCACCCTTCCAGTGTTTAACCAGGCCGACAAACAGAAGCATTACACATCAATGGGCCTAATTAAATGTATTATCGAAAGGTCAATGCAAATTGAGTCTGGTTTTTGGTAATTTCAAGCAGGCTAGAATCACACAGAATCCCCCTGGTGTTAAGGGAATATAGATGAGGAACAACGAGTTAAAATGTGCGGGATTGTTGCCCTCAATTATTCAGCTCTTCCTCTGAAGTAGTTGCTTAATATGCGTGCTATTAATATGCAAATCAACGCAAATGAAACCAGCATGATCCTCGAACTTTTATTAATCTGTGTAAAGTAACAGATGCCTCCAACAAAACAGTAAAAATATTCTGCTTGCTGCCTTGCTGATATTAAAAGGGACTGGGGGAGGGAGTGGGCCATATAGGACTGATGAAGCAGTTTACATTATTAAGAGCTCTACAGCCTGCATTATTTATATGTATCGTATATTATATATATTAGCACCCAGCAGTGCCCCCCCAGCAACCTGCATGACAGAGAGAGAGCGAGAGAGAGAGAGAGAAAGAGAGAGAGTTGCATCAATTCTCTTCTGCTTTGAATAATAAAACGAGAGCGTTTTTTTCCTAATTAAACCTGTACAAGGCTATAATTAACAAATAATATTGAAACTAACCATCAGACACTGAGAATGACTGTGTGGATACAAAGATTGGGCTACATGGTGGTGGGAGGAAAGCAGTCTAAGTATTGGGAAGTGTTTAAGACATGCTTTCCAGAGCAAAATTATTACCACCACGACCCCACTAGTGTTCCACACACCAATCCCCAGTCACTCCTCACCACCATTCAAGTCATGATCCTTCTCCAGCCATACTCAAATGGAGATTCTGAACTGCTCCAAAGACTGGGGCACTGTGATGGGGGAAGCTTAGAGAAAGGGGACTACCCTGTTACCTATTGTGTGGAGAACATGAGGAGAAAGTGTGATTCCCATGTGATATTGTAATGCTGTTCTAATTTAGCTGGCAGCAGAGTCACAGTATTGTTGGGTCAACCTCCTCCCCCACTGCCTCATGTCTTCCAGACATGAGGGCGGCACGGTGGCACAGTGGTTAGCACTGCTGCCTCACAGCGCCAGCGACCCGGGTTCAATTCCTGCCTCAGGCGACTGTCTGTGTGGAGTTTGCACATTCTCCCCGTGTCTGCGTGGGTTTCCTCCGGGTGCTCCGGTTTCCTCCCACAGTCCAAAGATGTGCAGGTTAGGTAAATTGGCCATGCTAAATTGCCCGTAGTGTTAGTTAAGGGGTAGATGTAGGGGTATGGGTGGGTTGTGCTTCGGCGGGGCGGTGTGGACTTGTTGGGCTGAAGGGCCTGTTTCCACACTGTAAGTAATCTAATCTAATCTAAAAACTAAGTCACAAAGGCTACATCAGCACACTAATGGCAAAGTGTCATATTGTCAGAAATACTGTCCGTTGTACTCTTAACAATCCCCTCCCACCAAAGGTGTTAAAATGTATATCCAACAGCTTGTTCTCAGAGGATGTTACACTTCCTGCAGTATTCAGAAAGCTAGAAGCTCTCCCATCATCAGAGCTTAAATTGTTCTCTGAACCCCACCAGCAAAACAACATTTCTCTCATCGCTCACAAGCTTTGGATATGCTAACTGCTCCATTTGTGAACATGACAAATGTCATTGCATATGAGACTTTCACAGAATTGTTACAATGCAGAAGAAGGTTATTCAGCCCAATGTACTGAGCTAGTTCCATTACACACCTTCTCTCCATGCTCTTGCACACTATTTCTATTCCATGCATCCTTGAATGCTTCCATTGAACCTGCCTCCACCACGCTTCCAGGCAGTGCATCATTACCCTGGCTCCTTATTGTACGAAATTATTTTTCCCATCACCCTTGCTTCATTTGTAGATCTCTTTAAATCTGTGTCCTCTCATTCTTTATTCTATTCTGAGTGGGGACAGCTTCTCCCTATTCACCTTGTCCATCCCACTCATGATTTTGAAAACCTCCACCAAATCTTCTCTCAACTTTCTTTTCTACAAGGAGAACAGTCCCAAATTCTTCAAGCTATCCTCATAACTGAAGTTTCTCATTCCTGGAATCATTCTTGTAAATTGCTTTTGCACTGTCTCCAATTTTTCCAATAATGTGGTGCCCACAACAGTGCACAATAATCCAGCTGAAGTTTACTAAGTGCCTTGTACAAGTTCTACTCTTGTACTCAAAGATCCTATTAATGAAATCAAGAACACCAAATGCTTCATGAACTGTACTGTCCAGCTGCCCTGTCACCTTTAATGAACTGTGCACATATGCACCCACTCCTGTTCCTGCATTCCTTTAGATTGTACCCTCTTTTTTTATATTGCCTTTCAATATCCTTCTGACAAAAGCCCATCACTTCACAATTCTCTGCATTGAATCTCATCTGCCGCTTAATCCATTGTCCATGAAACATTGACGTTTAAGATATCTATGATTGCAATTGTTTCTAGCTTACTGTGATTTGACACATCTTCAAGTGACTTCAATTCAATCCAATTTTTTTGTAACATCTGAGAGATTTGATGAGCCACTGTCCAAATGGTTCTGAGGAAGGGTCACTTGACCCAAAAAGTTAACTTTGATTTCTCTTCACAGATGCTGCCAGACCTGCTGAGCTTTTCCAGCAATTTCTGTTTTTGTTGCTAGTTTAGTTTGTTCTTATAACAAAAATATCTTAGAATATTTCACCTCAGTCAAGTTAGTCATATCAAACATGTGAAAACAAGTGGAAAATATTTGGCAATCTTCCTGATTATGAGGATACTTTCTGATTTACTACTGAAGGGCGCAATGGATTTGAGATTGGGTTCCTGCTATTGAAATAATCTGAGATTAATTGAGAGAAGGACAGGCATATTTCCAGTTTGCACCAGACCAGCAACACCAGATGTAGACTAGCTAAAGAGAAGCAAATTAAAACTAAAAGTAACCCCTTTTGAACAACCTGGAGTTTAAGAGCAGGGAGGGTATGGTATTTGTTCATCCACCAATATCATTTATTGTATCCGTTGCTCCCGATGCGGTCTCCTCTACATTGGGGAGACTGAACGCCTCCTCGCAGAGCGCTTTAGGGAACATCTCTGGGACACCCGCACCAATCAACCACACCGTCCTGTGGCCCAATATTTCAACTCCCCCTCCCACTCAGCCAAGGACATGGAAGTCCTGGGCCTCTTTCACCACCACTCCCTCACCACCCGACGTCTGGAGGAAGAATGCCTCATCTTCTGCCTCGGAACACTTCAACCCCAGGGCATCAATGTGGACTTCACCAGTTTCCTCATTTCCCCCTCCCCCACCTCACCCCAATTCCAAACTTCCAGCTCAGCACTGTCCCCATGACTTGTCCTACCTGCCTATCTTCCTTTCCACCTATCCACTCCACCCTCCTCTCTGACCTATCACCTCCATCCCCACCCCCATTCACCTATTGTACTCTATGCTACTTTCTCCCCACCCCCACCCTCCTCTCATTTATCTCTCCACCCTTCAGGCTCTCTGCCTGTATTCCTGATGAAGGGCTTTTGCCTGAAACGTCGATTTTCCTGCTCCTCGGATGCTGCCCAAACCGCTGTGCTTTTCCAGCACCACTCTAATCTGGAAGTGTTAGACTTTGGCTAGAATACTCTGCAATTTTGTTGAACAGATTAAAAGAAGAATGTACCCACTGAATTTATCGAAGAGATTTGTGAAGATGTGGCCAGGATTTAATTTTTAGCTGTGAGGCTAAAATTGGGCAGGCTGGGTTTCTTCGAGGAGAAAGTGAGGACTGCAGATGCTGGAGATCAGAGCTGAAAATGTGTTGCTGGAAAAGTGTAGCAGGTCAGGCAGCATCCAAGGAGCAAGAGAATCGACGTTTCGGGCATAAACCCTTCTTCTTTCCTCATTCCCGAAGAAGGGCTTATGCCCGAAATGTCGATTCTCCTGCTCCTTGGATGGTGCCTGACCTGCTGCGCTTTTCCAGCAACACATTTTTCAGGCTGGGTTTCTGTTTGGTAGAACAGACAAGGTTTCAAGGAGTTAAATTGCTGTGTGTAAAACTATGGCTAGGACCTATTTCTAATAGCAGAGAGGTCAATACCTAGAGGCGATAGATTTATTGAAATTGGTGAAAGGAGTCACAGTTGAAGAGTAAATTGCTTAGAGAGTGAGTGAGTTCTGGAACTCACTGCCTGAAAGAATGGCATAGGCAGAAAGCCTCACCTTATTTAATTAATAACCAGAAGGTCGCTTGATGGGCTGCAAACTACAGAGTTTTGTACAGGAGATGGAAGGGACATTCGACTGGTTAGCTCTTTCTTAGCTGGCATGGTGTTGATGGGCCAAATGGCCTCCTGTACTGTGAGTTTTCTAGGTTTTTGTACTTTAAATAATATCCTCCACCTGCAGCACTGAAGTATCACTCACCCATTGCTAAAGGCAGACTGTATCCATACACACTGGGAACACCCTAAGTACAGACTGGTGCTGTGTTGGCTGATCTGAACTAGAGCAGAAACTGGAATGCAATCCTAGCCACAATTCCACCCCCACCCCGGATTAGAATGGGGTAATCGGACAGAGTGCTGGATCATTCCCAACAGCTCCCACTCAAATGTGTCAACTCAGATTACTTTCTACAGTTGTCACATGATTGCACTGTCTAAATTACTCTTCGTCATCCTAGGATGCCTGCCAGATCCGAACCAGCAGTCTGTGCAAGGCCACTCTTGCTAACACTAAGTGTGTCCTTACTGTGTACAATGGCCTGTGAATTGTTTGAAGCAGCCTTTTTTTATATAAGTGTATTGATTTAAATACACACCAGCCAACTCTAACTCCACAACACACAGCTAAGAGATGCCCGCATACAGACACAACTCAGATATTTACTTGCCCTCGGTCTATTAGCAGGACCCTTAAAGATCCTGAACAGTTGGCATAGTACAGAGCCATTACATGGATTACCCCACACGATTTACACTGGAGCCATCAACATTGGAGAAATGGTAAGAATGATATTTTGTCACCAAAAAGAATGAGTAAGGAGCTGACAGAAATACAGCCAAACACACAAATGGTGTGACACTGAAGTTAAAGTCGTTGAAGTTGAAAATCACACAACACCAGATTATAGTCCAACAGGTTTACTTGGAAGTCTTTGGGACTATAACCTGGTGTTGTGTGATTTTTTAACTTTGTCCACCCCAGTCCAACACCAGCTCCTCCTCAATAAAGTCATTGAAGTTTGTCCTGTTTACAGACATGTTAAAGAGTTGAATGACTTGACACAGTGATTGTTGTCTTCATTCCCCATCCCCCATTCCAACTACACTGCACATTCCAATACATGTCATTTCACCTCTCACATCACTACCATCAAATCAGCTGCATTGATCAAGCTTAACTCACACACTATCTGTACAAACTTCATGTGCTACCTGATTTCCCTGCAGAGGAGACTAGACCAGGTTAGACAGGATCACCTTATGCCACCAATTAAACTTTCCACGTTAAGTCAAATTCAGACCTACCCAAGGAGTCCTGTGATCTATGTGTTAATATCTCAGATAGTTACTTCACTGATGTTAAGTAGGGCTGGTGAACTTTGAAATATCCAGCATACTACTTGTATCCATGACAGGGAGACTCAATGTCTTGTCACAACCTTAAATTCGCGTTTTGTACCTTTTACTCTGACCTTAGGTTTCTCAATCAGCATCCCCTATGTCCCCTCCCCTAATGCCCATGGCTCCCACTCATAAAATGCTCCAGAGCAAGCTGGCCAAGAGCACGTTGTTGTGGTACAATCTCCAGGCTGTGTCAACTGATCTCTATATTGGATTCTAAATACCCCACAGGGAAAGTGGGTCAAACTCCATCAAACTGCAGGGGGTTGACTATTGTCAGCCACTGCCCTCCTTTCCACCACCCACTGCAATCCCCACAAATCCCCCTGAAATGTCACACCTGCACCCCAGCCCTCCTCAAGCCCACCAACCCTAACCTTGCTGGAGAAATTGTGTTTGGAGACTGTCAGTTTGTGATTGATGCCTCCCACAGTTCGACAGTTTAACCATGTTCACTAGGTCTGTGACCCTGCTGCTGGGTGTGGAAGGGATATTTCTTGCATGGGCACATCTAGAACTGGGGGGCATTGTTTAACAACAAGGTGTTGCCTGTTAAGATACTGATTGGGAGATTGTTTTCCTCGGAAGGTTGAGAGACTTTGGAATGCTCTTCCTCAAAAATCAGTCGAACCAGTATCTTGGGATATTTTAAGACACAGGTCAATAGATTCCTTTTTTACATTTCATAATATGTGGGCATCAGTAACTAGAACAACACTTATTGTTCACTCCTAATTACCCAAAGACCAATTAAGATCCATTCATATTGCTGAGCTCCTGCACTCAAATGCAGGCCAGAACAGGTAAGGATAGCAGATTTCCATCCCTCTCGGTTATTAGTGAACCAGATAGAATTTGACAATGATTGACAGGAGATATTAGGACACTATTATTTTCTATTCCAGATTTTTGTTGAATTCAAATTTTGCCATCTGCTATGCTCCTAGAACATTACCATGGGGTAATGTCCACTGACATCACTCTGCACACTGCCTCCGCCTTGATAAGCAAGGAGATGAAAGGTTATTGGAGGGTAGACAGGAATCAGCTCGCCAAGATCTTGAATGCTGCAGCAAAGCTGAGGGGCTGAGTGACCTACATTTGCTCCGATATTATATGTTCATGTATTTGTATGTTTGCTTGGAGCATGAGTATGCCTGGGGAGCTAAAAGAAGCATTACCTCCAAACGAAGAGGAGAGAAAATTGAGGTAAGGTCTGCTGAGTATTTGAACAGAGAAGGGCGGATTGATTTGGAAATAATTAAACTAGCAATAAGAGTTCTGCATTTGCAACATCATTTCATTTCAGGAACAACAAATATTCAATTTTCTTAAATCTTGAAAGTACAAGTTCAGATGAGTAGCAGAGAGCCCTGGATGCAGTCTGCGGGCAGCATATGTTTTCTCTGTATAACTGATACACAAAGGTTTTTTTCAGAAGCAGGCAACATTGCCAGTGGCTGCTGGCTGCCCAGTGCCTTGCCATCTGATCACAGCTTGACTTTCTGCAGATGTAAAGTAACTCATCATTCTGTTTAGACATAATCTGCCCCTGCTGTTACACTGCTTTCAGCTTTCCCTGAGATCCTCAGCCTTTTCTCGCAAACCCGTTCCACTCCAATTGCCCCAGAAAGAGCCAAATCAGATTACTTTCTACAGTTGTCACATTATCCCTCCTCAGCACTCTTAACACTCAATGCACATTAAAGGCATTTTATGGCGCTTAGACCGTTCTCAAGAGCAGTTTGCTCAGTAAATATTATTCTATCATTAAACCCAGCAACAAGGAATGATGGGAATTACCAACAAGTGGCATGTTTTGCTGCCCTGCTGAGTGAGGGTTGATGGTGCTGGCCAAGCTAGGGATGCGAGGCCAATGAAAATTGCCAGGGAAACAAGCAGAGGTTGCAGAGCACTTTATTTCTGACACTTCAAACCTCTGCCCTCTCGCCTGCTGAAAGTGAGAGGCCTAGAGAGATGGGGCTATCGAAGCCTGGAATCAAGCTGCTGCTTTGAACCACGTTAAGATGGGAGCTGCTCCAGTGACAGCAGTTCATGCAATAAAACATCAGCTTTTATTCCACCCTTCAAATACCATTTTATTCCTGGGCTCCTAAATTGAAATCCCACCTGACGATTACTGCAAAACAATAAGGGCAGACGCTGACTGACTGGAAGTTTACTGTCAGGTCCAATATTTAACTTCAGGAGCCAGGTTAGATTTATCTCTTGTAAGGCAACACTGCTGGCATGGAGTTTTGCTGAGTGACCATATGAGTTCTGTTCATGATAGAGCATGATACACTGTGGTCTGATCTTAACACATTTCTGTGAGTAGTGTGATGCCTTACAAAGTGCTGCTTTCATAAAATCCCTACGATATGGAAACAGGTGATTTGCCCCATCAAGCCCACACTGGCCCTCGAAAGAGTATCCACCGGGACACACCCCTAACCTAACATATAAATCCCTAGACGCCATGGGCAATTTACCACAGCCAATCCACCTAACCTGCACAGTTTTTGGACAATGGGAGGAAACCAGAGCACCCGGAGGGAACATACACAGACATGAGGAGAATGTGCAAATTCCACACAATCAGTCATCCGAGGCTGGAATTGAACCCATATCCCAGTGCTGTGAAGTAGCAGTGCTAACCCCTGAGCCATTCTGCTGCAGTTAGACTTTGGAAGTGCACTGGGGAAAGCTGTTAGTGATAGGAGCTAACCATCCTGTTCTTCAGCCTATTCCAACATACAGTCGGAGCACGACTGAATTGTCCATCAGTATAATTTTCATATCTGTGACCCATATTCCCTATCATCCTTACTGTGCATAAAAAAACCCTATCTCAGTCATGAGTGGATAATTTAATCCAACACTCATAGTCTTTTGAAACATGGAGTTTCACATTTGTATTCCCCTTCACTGCAATGTTTTTTGTATCCCCATATTCCGGATTCCATCACCAGATGAAATAATTGCCTGGTGTCTACGCTATTGAATCATTTTATAATTTTAAATACCTCAGTTAGATCACCCTCAACCTTGTACAGTCAAAGGATTATAAACCAAGTTCATGCAACTTGTCCTTATCATTCCATCCTTTCAGTCAGTTATCATTCTGGTGACCCTGTGCTGGATTTCTTCAAGCCTTTTTTAATTGTCTAAGGTTCAGTGCCCGAAATTAATGCAATACTCCAGAAAAATTGAACTTATCAGATAGCTCTTAGAAGTGCTGCACATGTCCGAATGGCCAAGATCATTCAGGCAAGTCTAGCCCAAATGATCTTGAATGATCTCTGATATAGATCATTCTAAAGTTCTTCAATTTAATCGGGTTTAATCATGAGCCTGCAATAACAGAAGCATTAAATCCTTTCCTTTGTATGCAACTCTTATTGAGACAATAGCCATATTCCAATTAGCAATCATGATTAAGTTCGGGACCTGTCCTTTCATCTTTCATAATTTGTGTACATTGACACCCAAATATCTTTGTTCTTCCACGGTTCCCAGTTCATTTTAGAAAATACTCTGAAATGTCTCTTTGAATCCAAAATAGGTAGTTAAACTGATACTTCCCACCTGAACGGCATCTGACACAGTTGGCCATAGTCTCCCTCTGTCCCTTTGCAACTCCTTGCTCTAGTCTGCCCAATTCCCTTTGGCTCCTATCTCGGATGGGGGTTTGAGTTGTCATATGCCTCTCACACTGTCTGTTAACCATCTGATGGGAGCCTGGCTCTAAGAGCGACACACAAAGTTCTCAAGATGGATTGGTTGGCTGATAACTTCATTAACAATGCCCTGATAGGATATGGAGACACAGAATCAAGCAAGCAGACTGACTATTGGTAAAATCACAGTTGTATTTAGTGTGCACCTTTCCCATGAAACACACATATATGTATGTGTGAGCCAGTTACCTCGTTCACACATGTGTATTATTAATAGCAGGTCCTCCACCTAACACACAGCAGGTAGAAGTACACCCCGGTGTGTCACAACTTTCCCTGTGAGTATCAGCCAGACAAACACAGACTGAAAATTTTCCAAAAAAAATTATTTCACAGGGGAAAGTGGTTGATTTTATTTCTTACATAGGAATCAGATCAGAAACAGCAAATAATGAATTGCAGCTTTTAAATATTCTCCTGAATGTGTTTGTTATTTTTGTAAGGGATAAAAAATAAATACACTGAAAAGGAAAAGATGTTCACCTTGTAATGATCTAAGCAGAGTACAGGAATTACTCCATTACCTCACCAGCAACAGTTCACAATTGAATTGGATATGACAAGAGTATTTGCGGTTTGTTTTCATCTCAATTTAGCTTTGAATTGGTCGATTTTGGAGGAAATTAGCCATAGCAGTGATCAGGAGTGCCAGTGTACACTGCACAAAGCAATTACCCTGTGTGCAATACTGCTGGGGGCAAATTGGAGGAGACTGCTACAGAACCCTTGCTCTGACTACTGCCAGAAAACACACACAAGATCTGTTTTCAGAGACAATCACCACCGTCTTCTCCTGTCAGTGAACAGCAGCCCAGACTTGTCAATGTGGAATACTACTAATATCATGTGTTTCTAATTATTGTTGTGTTACCATCTGTAGGTTGGAAAGGTTTTTTTTTCTCCCTATTTTCTCTCTTGGTGGAACTGATTGCTTCAGGGGTGTGATTCCATTGGCATTGGTTCTCCTCCAAAAATCTTACCTAAATGGCTGTTCTGTGTGTGAATCAGATGGTGAATGTCAGCCAGCAGGTTATTTCAGTATAGATTGACTTCATCATTTGGTTATATATTAAAGCCGATTCCAGAAATTCAGCACCAAATGGAAACTGAGTGCTGTGTGCTCCTAAATATGCCTTTCTCACACACCTCATACACCTCAGTGCAAGATTCTCTGACATATCCGTTGCCTCACTATAATGCTTCAATATGTCCCAAATCCCTCACTGTAATAATATCTGATACATCACACTATAGCACTTAAAGAAATCGCATACTGCTTACGGAAACGCTCTGGAATGTCACACATTTTTCATTGTAAGACTGACAACCTACATGCCCCCTCACCTTGACACTCTCAAAGACTTCTCACATCCCTCCCTGAAATACTTTGATATATCTCCCACCCCCTCACTGGAACACTTCCTGTCATTTCTGACTTTCTGGTGTAGGCTGGGAATCCCGGAGTGGGACACTCTCTGTGACATGGTGTGGGGCTGGGAATCCCGGAGTGGGACACTCTCTGTGGCATGGTGTGGGGCTAGGAATCCCAGAGCGGGACACTCTCTGTGACACGGTGTGGGCTGGGAATCCCGGAGTGGACACTCTGTGACATGGTGTGGGGCTGGGAATCCCGGAGCGGACACTCTCTGTGACATGGTGTGGGGCTGGGAATCCCAGAGCGGGACACTCTCTGTGACATGGTGTGGGGCTGGGAATCCCGGAACAGGACACTCTCTGTGACATGGTGTGGGGCTGGGAATCCCGGAGCGGGACACTCTCTGTGACATGGTGTGGGCTGGGAATCCCGGAACAGGACACTCTCTGTGACATGGTGTGGGGCTGGGAATCCCGGAGCGGACACTCTCTGTGACATGGTGTGGGCTGGGAATCCCGGAGCGGGACACTCTCTGTGACATGGTGTGGGCTGGGAATCCTGGAGCGGGATACTCTCTGTGGCACAGTGTGGGGCTGGGAATCCCGGAGCGGGATACTCACTGTGACATGGTGTGGGGCTGGGAATCCCGGAGCTGACACTGTCTGTGACATGGTGTGGGGCCGGGAATCCCGGAGCGGACACTCTCTGTGGCACGGTGTGGGGCCGGGAATCCCGGAGCGGACACTCTCTGTGATATAGTGTGAGGTTGGGAATCCCGGAGCGGACACTCTCTGTGATATAGTGTGAGGTTGGGAATCCCGGAGCGGACACTCTCTGTGGCACGGTGTGGGGCCGGGAATCCCGGAGCGGACACTCTCTGTGATATAGTGTGGGGCTGGGAATCCCGGAGCGGGACACTTTCTGTGATATAGTGTGAGGTTGGGAATCCCGGAGCGGACACTCTCTGTGACATGGTGTGCGGCCGGGAATCCCGGAGCGGACACTCTCTGTGACATGGTGTGGGGCTGGGAATCCCGGAGCGGGACACTTTCTGTGATATAGTGTGAGGTTGGGAATCCCGGAGCGGGACACTCTCTGTGATATAGTGTGAGGTTGGGAATCCTGGAGCGGGACACTCTCTGTGACATGGTGTGGGGCTGGGAATCCCGGAGCGGACACTCTCTGTGACATGGTGTGGGCTGGGATTCCCGGAGCAGGACACTCTCTGTGACATGGTGTGGGCTGGGAATCCCAGAGTGGGATACTCTCTGTGATATAGTGTGAGGTTGGGAATCCCGGAGTGGGACACTGGCAGCGGAAGCTGTCGCCACAGAGAAGGAAAAGTTGGACTCTCTTTAAGTTATCTTCTTTTATTTTATTATAAGTTATTGTGAATGATGCCTACATACGAGTGACAGAATACTCTTTTCACTGTATTTTATAGGATAAATAGGCACATTCTTTTCCCTGGGGTCGGGGAGTCCAGAACTAAAGGACATAGGTTTAGGTTGAGAGGAGAAAGATATAAAAGAGACCTAAGGGGAAACCTTTTCACGCAGAGGGTGGTGCATGTATGGAATGAGCTGCCAGAGGAAGTGGTGGAGGCTGGTACAATTTAAGAGGCATTTGGATGGGTATATGAATAGGAAGGGTTTGGAGGGATATGGGCTGGGTGCTGGCAGGTGGGACTAGATTGGGTTGGGATATCTGGTTGGCATGGATGGGTTGGACTGAAGGGTCTGTTTCCATGCTGTACATCTCTATGACTCTATAATACACGTGACAGTAAAGGATGTTCTATTCTATTCCTTACTTTAACACTCTGATATATATTACACAGCCGTCATTCTAACATTTTCTGGTATACCATACCTCCCTCACCATAATATTTTAATCCCACTCCCCACTGTCCCCTTTCCCGTCATATCTCATCCTCCTCACTTCACTACTCTGATACATCCCACAACTCTCACCCATACCACTTGCCGATATATTCCACGCCCCTCACGATAATTTCTGTGGCAGGCTAACAACAGGTGACTATAACTTTCTGATAAAATGCACAGGCCTGATTATAACTCCCTGATGTGCTGTGCATTCCTTATTGTAGTGCTGTCTTACACACGCTGCACCACAATCCATTATTTCTTCAGTCCCTGATCATCATCATCATCATCATCTAATACTGGTACTGCATGTACTTTGAGAGTTGTGGTGCAATTGAATCTCTCATGTTACTGACTGCTCCTGTTTTACTCAGTCAGGTACTGAGGGTGGTTCTCCTTAATACATGGACTTCTCACATTACACAGGCTGTTCTTATTGTCAGACAAAGTAAAAAGGCCTTTGAAAGCAAGTGTTTGGGGACTCTTTATGCCAGCAATACTCCTGTAATTATTTTTTGTTAAGAATAAATATGCCAGGAGAGGTGCTTGAGGAGAAGTCTTTAACATTGAAATGTACTGTGTGTTAAGTGAGGAGTGCTTAATGAGGCACTTTGTAAAGCTCAAAACAAAAGGGATAGGGATTAGCAGGGTTTGTGTGAACGTGGTGTGTTTAAATCAAGCACAGTACACATTGCCAGCTCTTGCACACTGAACATTACAAAATAGTGAGCTGGTGCTCTAAGCAATGCAGATGCTTTCAGATCTGACACCCTATTACACATTGAAATTCACAATCAATTCGATCTAACCTTCTGAGTTCTGATCATTCCCATGAATGAAGTCATTTGCTCTGAGGACACATACAAATCCAGTTATGCCCCATAATCCATCTAATAATGAAAGGTCCCTACTCCGGATGCTAAAGCTATTCCTTCACTTCTATATGGTGACAGGATTTTTAAAAAAATTTCAGTCAGCACATGTTACAGACTGTCCTTTAACTGGTTGAGCAAGCATTTCCCAGTTAAAAGCAGCCTGTCTCAGATGGCGAATAGAACTCCCTCCCCAATGCCAGCGTAATGCACTACTGTTCATCCTCAGGAAACCGTCAGCATCAACAAAATGATGAAGCAGGTTCACCCTGAGACCGGCATCTCCTCTAAGTCCATGAGCATCATGAGCTTGTTTGTCAATGACATTTTCAAGCATGTCACAGAGGAGGCTTCTCGCCTGACCCTGGATAAGAAACGCAGCACCAACAGCTCCTGGGTGATCCAGACCTCTGTACCCTTGTCCTGCCAGAACGCTGACCAAGCACGCTGTGTCGCAAGGCAGAAACATGGTGACCAAGTACACCAGCTCCAAGGTGAAAGATCACTCTATACTGAAAAACAAAAGGGTCAGTTTGAGGCAGACAGTCCACAAGTAATGCTGCAAGATTAATTATATGGAATGCAATTAATGCAATAGCATATTCAGAAAGTCTTCACTGTGCACTGAGCACCAACGTGATGGCATCTAGCATTGTACGCTCCACGCCTCTTGCTAAATGTTGCACTGTCCAAGGTTTCGGAGGGAGTTTTTGGAAACAGGCCAGGCTGATGGTGGAACTGCCATTCACTTGCGCAGTTAGCTCAGTTAGATATCAAAAACCATTAATTCCAGACACCGCTCACACTTTTGATATACGTCTCCTAACCTAAGATAATTTACGTCTCTCAGTTTGACGCACCCAGCTCCTACACCCATAATGTACATCTCCCACCCAAATGTACGTATCTCTGATGTATAGCCTTCTAGAAATGGCATGCAGCTCCCACATACCATACCAGTGAGTCATGATTGACTGTGTGATTCACTGAGCACTTCCTGCTTGTGTTGCCTCCCTAGTGATTTAATAGCTCTTCCAAGTGGTTCCTCTCCAGCGACACCCAATATATTTTGTATGAAGAAATTGATCATATTTAATTCAGATACACAGAACGCTCATTGAATATCCAAGCCTTATTGTGGAGCAAATTGAAACTTTGGTTCTGAAACAGTGTTCAAATAGTTAGTCTTGTGAAATGGCCATTGACCATGGTACTTAGTTTAAAGAAACACAATCAGGATATTTACCCTAGTCCCTTAGAAGCTTAATTTTAACTTGCACATTTCTAATAGTTTCCTATAAGAGCATTAGGAATTGCAAAGTACCACTCGGGAGAGGGTGTAAAATAATTGAAGCCTTCAGAGTTCAACTCCTTCAATATACTGTGCTACCATTCTCAGACAGGGACTGCACTACTTGCTTGTCCTGCCCCAGACATTGTGCTCCATTGAATATTTGTCCGGTCCCTCTGTACAATCTCATTTCACAGTCCCCATCACTAATTTATTTAGCTCGTTTTGAAGGAGTCAACCAACACAACGCCAACAGAGAATCTGCCCCACAAATTCACAATGTGGAGAAAAATATCTTAATTTACTGAACTATTTGAGACTCACTAATAATAAACTGTGTCCCCTTAATTCCCCAGATAGTCCAAGCCAAATAATTCTTTCATGTCTAAATCCTGGAACATGCCCACGTAATCTAACTAGTCCACTCTCACACTCATCCACATCCCATCACTCCCACACTGGCCTCACCCATCTTCCTTTCTCCATTATACTGTCACTTCATGGGGCACGCAAGTCAGTATTTTTTTTAATTATAGAGAACATTTGGAAGGATTAATTAAATTCTAGTTAACATTGAGACTGGGGTTGCTAAATGATGCAAAAATAGACGATCATGATAGTGCAGCCTTTTCCCAGATGTTGCTGCATTCTGAACATTGTGTTTTCCATGTCTTCCCTTGAGAAACTCTGAGGTAACCGCCGAGCCAGATGGACAGCTTCTCCCTCCAAATAGTTTACAATAGAAGGTTTCAAAATCCAGTGCACAACAGTAGCAGGATATACTGCTTGTCAACTCAGATGGGACATGAACTACAGAATATAAGGCAAATACATTATCAGTTAGTTTTGAAATTGACTCCAATAATTAACACCACGATGGTGTTGCCTTGCAGTTATTGGAGTTCTGTCTGATGCCAGCTTGTGAAAAATAAATGAAGGTTAAAATGTTATATAATTATTTTAGCCTCTAGGTGTTTTACTTTATTTATTGAAGTCTTTCAGATTTATGTATGCACCAATTCTGTTCCTTTTTTTTATAATTAAGTTGAGTTTTTAATTTGAAACTGACAGGACAGTGGCCCAGGGAGCTGGTGACTGTGGCCATTCATTGGCTGTTGACAAACTGTACTCTGGAGCCATTTCTGCTTGATTTGTAAAGCAGCAGTAAATTAACGCAGATGAAATGGACAAGCCAGACAGCAGAGTTTCCAGAGCAACTCACTGGTCTGGATATTTCAGGAAAATCTGAGCCAGTGTGCGGCAGCTGGCATTCCACCCAGGAGGAGCCGAGGATATTTCTATCTGAATCAATCCTTCATAAGTCAGGACCAAAGGACGTCTGTGGGACCACAGCGAAATCCTTCAGCATAAATCCACTCCTGCCCAGGGATAGGCTGCACCTCAGACAGCCAAGTACTTTAACACGAGGAGATTTATGACAGCTTTACGGAGTTGCTTTTTGACTAACTCCAGTCCGTGACAGCCTGAGCCCAGAGCAGATCTAATAGAACACAGATTTGCTCTGTCTCTGCCACCCTCTGAGAATCAGCGCCGCCCACTCACCGCCACCATGATTCATTACAGTTCCACTGTCTATTGCATCGCCTGAGCTTTCCTGGAAAACTGCAAAGAGATTGCAGACTATAGGCAGCTTCACTCACATCAGGAATTGGTAGGAAAAAACGCTTAGCTCGGGAGCCAGCCCAAAATAAAAATGTCACTGAGATATTGACCCTCAGTGGATACAATTAATTTCCATTTCCTTAATTAGTTGTAAATTAGAAACCTTATTAAATAAGCAAGAGCACAGGTTAGGTACTGCCTGGAAGGCAGCAAAATCTTCACTATCAGTGATAACTGCATCAGAAGACCAGCTAGTTGATTGTCAGAAGGCATTTGATAAGGTGCCATATATTACACTACTTAATAAGATAAGTGCAAAACCGTCTTTTCTGCACTGTGTGACTCTACGACTCTAAGAGCTCATGATGTTAGAGGTAGTACATTAGAATGGATAGCAGATTTGTTAACTATTAGCAGACAGCGAGCTGGGATAACATGCACATTTTCAGGTTTGCAGCCCATAACTTGTCGAAGAGTGTGGTATTACAAAACCATGGCCAGTCAGGCAGCATCTAAGGAGGAGGAAAATCGATGTTTCAGGCATAAACTTTTTATGAGCACGTTATGATGAAGGGCTTATGCCTGAAACGTTGATTCTCCTGCTCCTCGGCTACTTCCTGACCAGCTGTGGCTTCCCAGCAACACACTCTTCAACTCTGATCTGCAGCATCTGCAGTCCTCACTTTAACATATAGCCTGTGTAGTGCCAAAGGGGTCAATAGTGGGATCACAATTATTTGCAGTATATCTTCATGCCTTGGATGAAGGAAGGGATTTTACTATAGCCAATTTAGCAGACAATACAGAAATAATGATAAGAATGACACAGAGTGCAAACAGAAAGCTATCGATCATTAATTGATTAGGCAAACATTGGCAGTTGGAATCTAATGTTGGGAAATGTGAGGCTATGCACTTTGGCAGGAAGAATAGAGGAGCTGAACATTATTTAAATGGAGAAAGACTGCAGCAAGCTACAGAACAGGAGCGTTTGGAAATCCTCATCCATGAATCACAAAATTCAGCAGATAACAGGGAAGGCAAATGGAGTGTTAGCTTTTGTTTCAAAGGGAACGGAGTATAAAAGTAGGGAGGTTTTGCTAAATCTAAACTAGGCATTAGTCAGACCACAGCTGGAATTCTGTGAATAATTTTGGGGCCTTTATCTAATTGAGGATATATTGGCACTGGAGAATGTTCACTCGGCTGATATTAAGTATGGAGGGACTGTCTTAGGAGGAGAGGTTATGTAGATTGGGCCTTATTTTTTCGAATATAGAAAAATAAGAGGGGACCTCGTTGAAATTTACAAAATCCTCAAGGGCCTTGACAGGATAGATGGAGACAGGCTGTTTCCCCTTATGGCTGAGTCTGGGACCAGCGGGCATAATCTCAGAAGAAAGGGTTGCTACATTTAAACCAGACGTGAGAAGGAATTTGATCTCTCAGAAGGTTGTGAATCTATGGGAACCTCTACCACAGAGGACTGTAGAGACTGAGTCAATAAGTCTATTTAAGGCTGAGATAAGCATATTTTAATCAATAAGGGAAACAAGAGTTATGGGGGGGAGATACAGGAAAGTAGAGTTGAGGATTATCAGATTAGCCATGGTCTCATTGAATGGCAGAATAGACTCAATGAGGTGAACAGCTTACTTATGCTCCTAGTTCTTATAGCCTTATGGTCAAAAACCGCAGGCTAGAGGGGGAAGCAGAGTTTTGGAGACATTAACGTAGAGCTATCCTCCACCGATTCTTCCAACCCACTAATTCATTTCACTGGATAAGTGTCTGCTGCTAGGGCCAAACTATTGGCTGCATGTCATTTAACTCCATTGAGATGCGAGTGACAGCCCTTGACATCAAGGCTGTATTTAAGTTAGTATGGCATCAAGGAGCCCGAGCAAAACTGAATCAATAAGTCTCAAAGGATAAACTGTCCACTGGTTGGAGGAGTCATACCTGATGCATAGGAAAATGGTTATTGGAGGTTAGTCATCCCAGCTCCAGGACATCGCTATAGGAGTTCCTCAGGGTAGTGTCCTAGGCCCAACCATCTTAAGCTGCTTCATCAATGACCTTCCCTCCATCATAAAGTCAGAAATAGGGATGTTCGCCAATGATTGCATAATGTTCAGCACCATTCCTGATTCCTCAGATACCGAAGCAGTCCACATTCAAATGCAACAAGATCTGCACAATATCCAGGCTTGGGCTGACAAGTGACGAGTAACATTCATGCCACACATATGCCATGCAAATAGCATCTCCAATAAGAGACAATCTAATCACCGCCCCTTAACATTCAATGGTGTTAGCATCACTGAATCTTCCACTCTCCGGGACACACACAAGAAGCAACACCACCGCCCTGTGACAAAACACTTTAACTCCCCATCCCACACTGCCAAAGACATGCAGGTGCTGGGCCTTCTCCAACGCCAAACCCTAGCCACACAACGCCTGGAGAAAGTATGTCTCATCCTCTGCCATGGGACCCTCCAACCACATGGAATTAATATGGATTTCACCAGTTTCCTCATTCCCCCTCTGCCACCTAATCCCAGATCCAACCTCCCAACTCAGCATCATCCTCATGACCTGTCTTACCTGCCCATCTTCCTTCCCACCTATCTGCTCCACCCTCCTCTCCGACCAATCACAGTTACCCCCACCTTCATCTACCTACTGCATTCCCAGCAACCTTCCCCCCCAGCCCCACCCCGCCACCCTCCCCCCTCCTCTATCCACTTGGCCCACAAGTCTCATTCCTGATGAAGGGCTTATGCCTGAAATGTCGATTCTCCTGCTCCTCGGATGCTGCAAGACCTGCTGTGCTTTTCCAACACCACACTCCTGACTGCCACCATCAATATCGTTAGCATTACCATTGATCAGAAACTCACCTATGCTCACCACATAAACACAGTGGCTTCAAGGGCAGGTCAGAGGCTAGGAATACTGTGGCAAGTAACTCACCTCCTGACTCACCAAAGCCTGGCCACGAGTGGCAAGGCACAGGTCAGGAGTGTGATGGAATACTCCCCGATTGTCTGGATGAGTGTAACTCTTAAAACACTCAAATAGTTTGACATCATTCAGACAAAGCAGCCCTCTTGATTAGCACCATATTCACAAGCATCCAAAATGCTCAGTAGCAGTGTGTGCACTATCTACAAATACATGGCAGAATTTCACCAAAGATCCTTAGACAGAACCTTTCAAACCCATAACCACTTCCATCATGAAGGACAAAATTAGCAGTTACATGGGAACACTACCACGAGCAAGTTCCCTCTAAGTCACCCACCATCCCGACTTGGAATTGCCATTCCTCTGCTGTTGCTGGATCAAAATCCAGAAATTCCCTCCTTAAGGACATTATGGGTCAACCTCCTCATGTGGACTGCAGCAGTTCAAGAAAACAATTCACCACCACCTTATCAAGGGCAACTTGGAATAGGCAATAAACGATGGCCCAGCTAACAACTCCCACATATGAGTAAATAAAAAGAAACCTGGCCCTTTCTATGACTGGATTTTGTTTTTGGCGAAAATACCTGTTAAAACACCTTAACTAATGCTGCAAAATCTGTAGTACTTTCTTCAGCACTTGGACTGACCAGAAATCCTCTGCTGTTGGTCCTATATCATATAAACACATGCCAACTTGATGTTTTTGTTCTTTTCTGTGGAAGCCTGATGCAGCCCATTACACTGACCAGGGTGAGTAGTTGAATCTTTTCCCTTTTTTCATCTAAGAATTGCAATTAAGTGTTTTTTGCACTCTAGCATCTTCACGATGTACATATTTGGATTTGAAGTTTTCGAAGGTGCCTTCTTGGCCTTCAGTTTTGCTGCTTTATTGCTACAGCTTGTGATCTGACTTGATTTCAGTTTCTGGCTTTTCATGTTTCCCTTGGCACCATCATGCTTTATATGAACCTCATTGGCCACACTTGCGGATAGTTCCCTGAGTATCTTGAGGACGTGTGTGTCCACACATATTCTTTTGGAGACTGCTGGCTTTTATTATGTTTCTGAGGCTCTCTGACTCTAGCATTCCCTGGTCTTTATTTTAAAGCATTGGTTTATAAATTGTGCATGCAATCCCCAACAGGGTCACGAGCCAAATCTTTAGGGTTGCAGGCTGCAATGCAGCAATGACCTCCAGTCAAGTGGTCATAGCTGTGAGGCTCAGTAAATCACAGGTCTTCTGCAAACAGTAATTGTGAACCCACTGCCGATCTAGTCAGTATGAATGCTGCCCTAGAAAACCTATTGGTAATGGACCTGATCCCTACTGCTGCTATGATAGGTCCAATATGAGTCTTGGTAACTTTTGAGTAGGAAAATGGGATCACATTGAGAAAAAGTTCAGAAAAGGCTGTCATAGAGTAAAGCACATTCACTCTCTTCAGTATTGTAACACTTTCTTTATATATTTGCAGCAGATTACAGTCAATAGGGTATTGTCTAAGGCTTCTCTCTTCACAATCTTTGTTGTCTGCTTTAATATTTTCTTCTGATGTCAGATTGACATCATTGGTTACGTTAGCTTAATTTACATATTCCATTGTGCTCCAGTGAGTTGTACTTAAAGGCAACCTCTATCTGTTGTCAATGGAATAAAAAAGGCAGGCACTCTTTCACATGTGGATCTGGGCTGAACTACTTTGAGCAATGGCTGAACATGTGAGGGTACAAGTGCAAAGGCTTTTGTAACAATTTCAAAGTTAGTAGTGAACATGGACCATTGAATTTTAACTTTCACCATCTGTTTATTATACTTAAGATGTTTCATGGTCTGAAATGGTTTTTAATAAAGAAGGAACATGGACTTTAAATGGCTCCACTGGTCACTCGTCCACAAATTGAAGCAAACATTGAGAGACCCATGTGGAATAAACAAAACTATCCATACTGAAATTATTGTTTAAATGAAAGGCATCAAAATGAGGCTACTAGGTTATTGTCAAGATATTTGCATCTCCTGTTTAATCCACATATGTATGATAATTTCAGACATAAGGAAATGAAGATGCGCCTGACAGTGAGGCAGTTTAGAAAGAAAATGGAGCTGGACTCTGGAAGACACACTGAACTATATTTAAATAGCTATTTTTGAGCAGCAGACCAAAGAAAAAGATAAACAAATAAAGCTGGAATTCTCTCTTTCTACCTGATAGGCTCATCATCTTGGAACAAAGCACTGATGGAAGAAGCAAATTGGAATAATATCCATTCACTAAGAAGTCAGAGACAACCAGAAAATGTTGTGCTGAGAACACAAATTGAACAAAAATGATCTCAGGTTAAAAATCTAACACCTCCAAGACTCTAAGGATCTACTTAAATGTGTAAACTCCAGTTTGATTCTTGCCTGTACCAGACACTTTTCCTCCTAAACTTATTACTGTGTTTATATTTTTTTGGTTATTTCTGCTTGGTGGTTAATAAATAATAAAGTTTCTCTTCTTTCATTCAGGAATACTTTGATAATTTCCAACAAAATTGATGTGTGGTAGCTGCATGCAATAGAAATGTTTGTTGGGACTGACATGAGAATTCTGAAAAGATGAGAAAGAAAAGTGAACCAGCCAAGCAGACAAACAGAAATGAGAACAGAGAAGAAAGGGAATTTCGGGAAAGGAGAAAGAGAGTTTAAACTCAGACAGCTGTACTCGTCGACTTGTGCCTCACAACCCACTGCAACCTCAATGAAAAGACCTACAAACAAATCAAAAGGACCACACATGGGATCACCAATATCAGGATTCTTGACAGAAGCCATTATGCAGAGGTTGGAGCGAGCAGCCCTTCCCATGATCCAGCCCAAGCTTTGGGTCCGCTATGTGGATAACACCTTTGTCATCACGAAATGGAACAAATTAGAAGAATCCCATAAACACGTAAACAAGATTCTTGCCAGTATAAAGTTCACCAAAGAGGAAGAGAACAACAACAGACTCCCTTTCCTAGATGTCATGGTAGAACGAAAGCCAATGGAGAGCTGCAGACCAGCGTTTACAGGAAAGTGATACACACAGACCAGGTACTCAACTACAGGAGCAATCATCCCGACACCCACAAACAGAGCTGCATCAGGGCATTATTTAAACAAGCCACAATACACTGCAGCACCAGAAACTACAAGATGCCAAAGAAAAACACTGATACAATGTATTCAAGAACAATGGGTACCCGATGAGCACAGTCCATCGATTCTTACAGAATAAACCTAAACAAGAAGACACAACACGGCCAGGGACTCTAGCCACATTACCATACAAAAGACATCGCAGAGAAGACAACCAGACTACTCCAGCCCCTTGGCATCCTGGTAGCCCACAAACCTGCCAACACACTGAAACAGCTCCTGATGAATCTAAAAGACCCTGTACCAACAACCAGCTGAATGAACGTCATATACAAAATACCTGCAAAGATTGCAACAAACATTACACCAGACAGACTGGTAGGGAACTAGCCATCAGGATACACGAGCACCAACTAGCCACCAGAAGACATGACCAACTATCACTAGTATCCTGACACACAGACAACAAGGGACACCAGTTCAACTGAGACAATACATCCATCCTGGAACAGGCTCAACAAAGACACGCACACAAATTCCTAGAGGTCTGGCATTCAAACCAGAACTCCATCAACAATCACATCGATTTGGAACCCATTTAGCACCCTCTCAGAAAAACAACCGGAAGTGATATCACCCACCACAACAGACCAAGACAGATAAATAGCAAGTGGGACAGAACACCAGCACTTCACCAGAAGCTTATTGATGATGTTACCTAGCATGGTGATGAAACATCTGAAAACAAATCTTCCAGCTCAGCGAGCAAACTTACAACCTGAGAAGGGATAATAGCTTTAGTGAGGGAACCACATCGAAATCAGGTGTAAGGACTGAAGTAAGTTTGCTCATTTCAACAGAATGTTTGGTCAGGAAGAGGCTGATGCCTTCATCTCTTTTTAAGGGGGAGCACAGCAGCTAAATTGACTGGACACCACTATTACAGAGCTGACTGATAGGCAAAGCTCACAAAGCTTATTCCTTTTTTATCTGAGGAGAGTGCTACTGACGAAGCAGCAGTAAAAGGAGCTATTTTAAGTGCATAGCAGCTATTGCCAGAGGCACATAGATCAATAAGTCCATACCCTCAAGAAATGAACTGACAAGGAATACTTGAAATTTGGATAGCTTTTACCTGGTCAGCATGTAAAATTGAGGCCATCTATGAAAATGTTAATGACACAATTCTCCTTGAGATGTTCAAAAACTCCATACCCTTTCCAAGTTGATACATGTAGAAATAAAGCGGGCCGTGGACACGGAGTTGATGACTATGAATAGACACATACAACCCTAAACTCAGGAAAGCTGCAGTCTGGGAATTGTCATGAATTAGAGAAGTAACGACAAAGTACCCTTGAAACAAGCAGCAGAGAAAAAGAAAGGCAGATGGAGAAAACAGAACCATCTCCTGACCATTAAAAGTACAGATCCAGATGGGAGACAGGTGAGGAACTATCCCAAGTGCCCCCACAGTAGAACTCCAACATTCTCCAGCAGCTCCAACTGCCAAAACTGGGTCTGCAGCACTAAAGATGGTCAGCATCTCTTCAGGGATAGGTGCTGACCAACTCAGCCATCTGCAGTTTATATCTACTTTCTTTCAGTCACAAAAGACTCAGTAACTATCTGTGTGGAGTTTGCACGTTCTCCCCGTGTCTGTGTGGGTTTTCTCTAGGTGCTCCAGCCAGAGGATGTGTAGGTTAGGTGGCTCGGCTATGAGCAATATATGGTTACAGGGATAGGGTAGGGTTAGGGGTCTGGATGGGGTGTTTTCTGAGGGTTGGTGTGGACTTGATGATCCGAATGGCCTGTTTCCACACCATAGGGATTCTATGAAATGGCTCCTTGCATTCCAACAATGTTTTAATTGATGTGTGGTCGTTGGACACAAAAATAAAATTAAATTATATGTCTGTACAAGAAGAATTTACAAAGATGGGAGTCAATTCCCCCCCCATCCCTACCTGCTCATCAGGTCATAACATTGATGGAAGGGAGGAGTGTTCTGTACCCAAACAAGAGCAGAACAATCTCTGAACATCAGTTCATGAGGTACCAGGAACATATAACACCAAAGATCAATGCCAGATTTATTGTTCCAAGAACCTAAGAATAGCACAGGAAGAAATTTAATGATCAAACACATTGTCAGACTGAGAGAGCTCATCTTGCAAAGGTACATTCTATCATCTACTGCGATCGGCTCATCCACTCTTCAAATCTCTACATCCCTGTCAACTATCTCTCAAGAATTTCTACAAATCAGCACTCAACCCGCCAATTCCATTAATTTACCCTTGTTGTTGCAAACTTAACAGCTACACCTCACAGATTCCTCACACTGGTACCTATTCAAGTATGACATCACATCACCAATGCATACTAGTGGACACTCAATGGTGCAGTTGTCTCTTTCCTGAAGGAGTTATGATAGCAAGGTAATGGAATGGTATTAGAGGAGAACAAGGAAAGCTGCATTTTCTAACTCCCTTGGAGGTGACAGTGCTAGCCATCATGGGAAGGACCATTATGAAATCAGTTGCAATGGCAGGGCTGGAGGAATCAATGATGAGTGTATCTGCATATTTAGTCCTCCACTCCTCCCGTGTCCCTCAATCTCTTTTAACTTATAAGCTGCAGATGAAGTGAGCACACATTTTTTTACCTTTTCCTCACCCCACACCAAAATCCAAAATCTTGTCCCTGTTTTTAAATTTCAGGTACCCAAGAACAGGAGGACAACAGTAAGAATGAAGAGACAATGTCACTTGTACTTGCACTCTCACCCATCTGCTCTTAGTCTGATGTAGTGTGCATCTTAGAGACTGTACAACACAGGTAGGATAACCACATGGTAGACAATGGGCAGAAGTGCAGGAACCAAGGTGGGTAGGTGCACAAATTGGCAGGGTGTGATGGGTGGTGTCCCACAAAAATCTGTGTTAGCGCCTCAATTATTTACATTATTTATTAATGACTTGGATAATGGCATAGAATGTCATACAACCAAATTTGCAGATGATATAAAGTTAAGCACTGCCACTGTGACTCTGAATTATTTGCTTCAAAGGAGCCTTCTGCCAATTTGCTTGCCAGAAAATCTGTAGCCCTGCCCTTGGGAAGTGGAAGTGGTTGCGGGGTAACCTGATGTTCTCTCGCTGAATAACAGGAGTCCCACTCTTGTCTCTTTCACTCTGTCAGGACTCTTGCTGTTGCCAATAAATCAGTCAGGCCTGTCTGTTGAATCCCAAGCTGAGAGTCTAAAGTTAGATCCTGTCCATTGAGAGAGATTAAGTCAACTCCAATGCTAACAGCAGTTGACTCAATTGAAGGTCAACAGTCTTCCATCACCAATGCTGCAGTCAATGGACAGTACCTCACAAGGTCACCATGACAGGCAAAGACACATAGAAGATAAGCTTTGGGCAAGGCATAAGGATGAAGAGTTCATTTTTGTTGTTATTGACTGAATAAGTTGGATTACACTGCATTTTTTGATTGTTTCTGTCTGTCTTTTGGAAGAAAATGATGCAATAGCCAGCAACCAAGCATAGTAAGACGTTAGGGTTGGGGTTAGGGTTACGGACTGTTGGTGAATGGGGGATAGAATGTTAGCATGGATATAGGATTAGCTAACTAATAGAAGACAGACTGTTAGGCTAGAGGAGGCATTTTCATGAATGGCAAACTCTAACCAGATGATTCAAAGGGATCAGTGCTGGTGCTACAATTATTCACAATTATTACTAACAAGTTGAATGGCAACAATGAATGTACTATAGCCAAGTTTGCTAATGACATAAAACGAGGTGGGAATGTAAGTAGTGAGGGAATATAAACAGCTTAAATGAGTGAGCAAAAACTTGGCAGATGGAATATAATGTGGGAAACTGTGAGGCTTGGCACGATGAATAGAGGAACTGAATATTACTTAAATGGACGAAGACTGTGACCCAATAAATCCAATCACAGCCATTATCATAATCACTAAGGCTGTGGTGCTCCAAAAGTACAGCAACATTGAGGAGAAGTAGATGCACCAGCAAGCTCAGGAACAGCACCAATATCCAACAGCTGCCAAACAACCTCCATATGAAGAAGCTGCTGCTGAAAGTCTCCCCAGGTTGTGCAGGAAGTACAGGAGGTCCAGAGTATATTGTCATTGCTATTTCCACCTGATTTTGAAGTCCTATTTTCACTGGAGACTGAAGATGTCCTGGGTCATAGAATCATAGAGATGTACAGCATGGGAACAAACCCTTCAGTCCAACTCGTCCATGCCGACCAGATATTCTCGTCCCATTTGCCAGCACTTGCCCATATCCCTCTAAACCCTTCCTATTCATGTACCAATCCAGATACCTTTTAAATGTTGTAATTATACCAGCCTCCGCCACTTCCTCTGGAAGCTCATTCTATACATGCACCACCCTCTATGTGAAAAAGCTACCCCTTATATCCCTTTTATATCTTGCCCCCTCACCCTAAATCTATGCCCTCTAGTTCTGGACTCCCCCACCCCAGGGAAAAGACCATGCTCCTCATGATTTTATAAACCTCTATAAGGTCACCGCTCAGCCTCTGACATCCAGGGAAAACAGCCCCAGCCTATTTAGCCTCTCCTTATAGATCAAATCCTCCAACCCTGACAACATCCTTGTAAATCTTTTCTGTACCCTTTCAAGTATCACAACATCTTTCCAATAGGAATTGCAGCAATATTCCAGAAGTGGCTTGACCAATGTCCTGTACAGCCACAACATGACCTCCCAACTCCTATGCTCAATGCCAGATTACACCACTCTATCTTATTTCCCTGTGATGCGGTCAGTACTGTCGGCCATGCAGTAAGCATTGTCAATAACCCCCAGGCACACAGCACTATTAATCATATACATCGTGTTGATTAGATCCCCTGTAATATGGAAACAGGCCCTTCTGCCCAACATGTCCACACCAATTGTCTGAAGAGTAACCCACCCAGACACACCCAGACCCATTCCTCTACCCTGTATTTACCCCTGACATATACAATGAACACAATGGGCAATTTAGCATGACCAATTCACCTGACCTGCACATCATTTGGATTGTGAGATGAAACCGGAGCACCCGGAGAAAACCCACTCAGACAAAGGGAGAATATGCAAACTCCACACAGACAGTCACCCAAGGTGGAAATCAAAGCCGGGCCCCTGGCACTGTGAGGCAGCAGTGCTAACCACTGTACCACCGTGTTGCCCCTAAAGGCGGCACCATATCATGATGCAACAGATCTCATCAACAGAAAAGGGATCTATTTAATTAATGTACAACTCGTCTTATATGTCTGTGCCAGGAAACCTGGAAGCCACCCTAATACATACATCCTTGAGAACTCTCATATTCCTGCTTCATTTCAAAGGGCCAGGTGCCTAATGAGGATTGATACTTGGAGACAAAGACTACCCTCTATGACCATGGCTGATGACTCCATGATATTATCCCTTGACTGATGCTAAACATTGATACAATGTCCCCTCTTCTTTGACCAGGGACATCATGTCACAGATGTAATATTCAGCCCTCTTGAGGGATGAGGTTGCGATGATTGGATCCATGTCGGGGGGTGATGGTGGGGAAATCCATTGCAGGACAGTGCGTACAAATTGTGCCACATAATCTTTGCACTGCTGTGCTCCTACTGGAGCTGGTAAAGAAGAGCTTGATGAACAGTGAAGGGCTGAGAAAACAGCCAAAGAGTAAGTAGAGGACACTGATTGGAGGAACATCACTGTGTCTGATACAGTGGTGCAGCATCAGGCACAAGCAGCCAGGCAGGACTCAGTGAGATTTGGTTCCAGTAGATGTGAGCTGGGTGCAGAAACATTCTTTGACTGTAAACTTGTAATTGCTTGAAAAATAAGTGGTTCCTGTCAGTTCCCAGAAGCAAATACAGCTTTCATTTATTTGCTCCTTCTTTGCTTTGCTGTTCTTGAATAAAAGTGAATGTGTTCAACAATTTGAAGTCTTTCCAGTACATGGAGTTCTCACACAGAAACATAAGAAGATGTTAGGCTATGCTGGGCATGAGAAGAAAAGTAGCACTCCCCCATGCACTATTCTAAAGCAGGATGATGCTAAAGACAGGGTAATCTGTGTCGCTTCATTCTTGTAATTGTACGGATAATGATGCTCTGTCAGACAGAGTGATGATGTGAAATAGCAATCCATTTCTGAATGGGGACTTATATCTGCAATGATATGTCATTCATGCCGTCAATGTGCCTTCAGAAGCATTTTTTTTTTAAATTCTCCTTTCCCTACATGTATGAAGGAGGGCACTTCCTGGCTGGGGCACAGACAAGATTTCAATATGATGCTAATGTCAGGAATCCTGGGACTGGCAATTACTACCATAATGCCAGCAGGGCACCAGACAGGCATGGTACATCAATAACCAGTCAAGCCATCGCATGAAAACACTACCTCGACCTCAAGAAGGGAAACTCTCCTTGAAACCCCTTGAAACTGACAGCTGAATTTTCCTGAAATGTCAGCCTATAGTGGACTGTGCAGCCAATAACATGAATATGGACAGTCCACATTGGGCAAATGATTCCCTTGCAAAGGCTGGTTCTTTTGTTAAAAATTCGCCAACCAAAGGACAAAGCATTTACATACAATATATACTGATGAAAGTATTCCTTCTGTCCGCAGTGTCAAACAGGAGAGAACCAATAGTCCCCATTTCCTTCCAATTATTTCCTGTGTAAATATATTGTGTTCAATCAAAGCCAATTGTTTGCAGAAACTTTTGACCTTTAAATTGCTCCCACCCATTTGTTGACATATGTCACGACAATTTGTTCTCCTGACCTAAGCAGCACCAATAATAATTGCTGATGGTCTGATTAGTGGGTTGTTGAGCTTCCCTATTATGAAAGATAAGGAGAGAAGATTTAAATCAATGGAGAACTGAAGTGTATCATCTCGGTTTACTTTAGGAATACCACCAAATGCGTGAAGACTACAGTTTTAATAACAATTCGTCAGAATTGCTACGCTCATGTCAAGTGCCCAACTGGAGGTTCCCAATGCAAGTCAGAGAGAGTACGAATCAGGAAGATTTATTTGTGCTGTCAGAACACTGGGTGATACAGTGAGTAAGAACAGCCTGCCGTATGGTGTGTTATTACATCTTCTGAGCTTCCCGAAGCACTTCAATGAAGAGTAAAATAGGCTTGGTGTAGAATAAGCATTGTACCAGATTTCATCAGCTTTTCAATGTTGGTTTGAATAAAATTATCCCAACTGCGTCCACTTGTGGATGAATCCAAAACAAAGGGACATAAATATAGGGTGTACAAAGTTAATAATCACACAACACCAGGTTATAGTCCAACAGGTTTATTTGGAAGCACTAGCTTTCGGAGCGCTGCTCCTTCATCAGGAGGTTGACAATCACCTGTTGGAAGGAGTAGTGCTCCAAAAGCTGGTGCTTCCAATTAAACCTGTTGGACTATAATCTGGTGTTGTGTGATTTTTATCTTTGTACACCCCAGTCCAAAACCGGCACCTCCAAATCATAAATATAGGGTGGTCACTGACTGATTAATGAAAAGATTTATGAGGAATTGCTCTGCACTGGAATTGCTGCCAACTTGGAACTGTGAAGAAGGTAGAATTAACATAACAAAAGGTGAGGCTTGATGCACTCATGAGGGAGAAGGGGGCAGAGCGATATTGGGGGCAAGGTGTGAAAGGATCATAAGAGTGTGATGTTTATGTTAAAGATAAACACTGCCGTGAAGTATTCAGGCTGACTGGTTACTTTTGTGCTCTTGATATGTTATCCAGTACAAGTGTGGAGTCTCAGTAGCACACAAATAGAAACAAAATCCTCTTCAGAAAGTTTCACTTACGAACTACATATTAGCCGCCATTGCAAGGTGGGCTGGTGATTGCATTTTCTTATCCTTTTGTCTCTTATCCCACTGGAATTTGAAGGCACAAGGATAACTGTTCTGATGTTTACCCTTTTTTAATCTCACTTCCCCAGTATTTCCCACTTTCTCTCCTCCCTTGATGTTATTGATTGTCGAGTTGGGGGTATGCTTCCAAAGGGAGGCAGTCTTTCTCCAGTCACCAATTCCTGTTCAATTTAACATGACACCCAGTAAACACAAACCCTGATGACAGATTTACAGCACCGGTTAAGTGTCTTTTCTGATTCCAGCCTTTGGAACAGAGCCAGAGGAAGACCTAATCTGCATGAGAATAAAGCCAATTTTCTCTTTATAGCATGGAGATGGAAATTGCTGATCATTAACTGATCTCATAAGGTGATCTGAAACACTTGCTGCCAAAGTACAAGTGTTATCTGTCAATGCCAAACATTGGCCTGCTCATTAGCAAAACGTATAAAAGACCTCCGTCTGCCCCTCCACTATCTGGCTATGTCACCCAGAAAGGGCTTTCACAGTGCGAGGAAGAACTGTGAGAATATGAGGTTTCCGTTCAACTGGTTAGTTTTCCCTTCTCCCTAAAGCTGCAGTTGGGTTTATATCTATCAGATTTGTGGTGCAGCTTGTTGCAATAGTTTACCAGGTGAGAGGCAAGCTCTAGTTATTTCATTCATTGTGGCTGTTCTTCGTCTAGAGTCATAGAATTATATAGCATGAAAACAGACCCTTTGATCCAAAGCATCTGCACTGACCAGACACCCCAATCTGACCGAGTCCCATTTTCCATAATGTGGCCCATATCCCTCTAAATCTTTCTTATTCATGTACCCATCCAGATGCCTTTTAAATGTTGTAATTGTACCCACCTCCTCTGGCAGCTCACTCCATACATGCACCATCGTCTGCATGAAAATGTTGCAGCTCAGATCAATTTTAAATCTTTTCGCTCTCACCTTAAACTTATGTCCCTTACTCTAGTTTTAGACTCCCCTCCCCTGGGACAAAGACCTTGTCTATTTACCTTATCCTAGCCCCTCATGATTTTATAAATCTCTATAAGGTCACCCCTCAGCCTCCAACACTCCAGTGAAAAAAGCCTCAGCATATTCAGCCTCTCCCCATAATCCAAAGCCTCCAAACCCACATCATTCTTGTAAATCCTTTCTGAACTCTTTCAAGTTTAACTATATCTTTCCTATAACAGGGAGACCAAAACTGAACAAAGAATTCTCCAAGTCTAACCCATGTCCTGGAGAGCCACAACATGACCTCCCAACACCAAACACATGCATTGACCGATGAAGGCAAAAGTGTCAAATGCCTTCTTCACTACCCAATCTACCTGTGACTCTAGTTTCAATGAACTTTGCAGTCGCACTCCTCGGTCTCTGTGTTCGGCAACGGTCCCCAGGGCTCTAGCATAAACTATATTAGTCCTGGACGGAAGTGAGTACTGCAGATGCTGGATATTAGAGTCAAGATTAAAGTGATGCTGGAAAAGCAATCATCAATTTTCCTGCTCAACGGTTGCTGCCTGACCTGCTGTGTTTTTCCAGCACCACTCTAATCTTGTATAAGTCCTGCCCTAGTTTCCCTTTCCAAGATGCAACATTGATCTAAATTAAACACCATCTGCCACTCCTTTGCCCATTGGCCCATCTGATCAAGGTCCCATTGTACTCTGAGGTAACCTTCTCCACTGTCCAATACACCACCTCTTTTGGGGTATCTGCAAATATACCAACCATACCTCCTATATTCGCATCCAATATATATATGAAACGATGAATGTTGACCAGTTTGGAAAGTACCACAAAACTGAAGCCAGTTCTTCTTTGATGTGTTTGGTCCCCTTTCCCAGCTGGGGTCATAGGATGATGGCCAGGTCCTGCTCAGTTTCCATCCTCCATCTTGCTGCACCAATTAAGTCTTTCCTGCTCCCTTGCTCATTATATTAACTCAGCAGTGGACAGCAATTGAACTCCCAAATCCCTGTCCTGATATCTCAGTTCTACAAAGACTATGCATTGACGCCCTGAACTGCCAGCACAGTCACATTGGACCAACCGGACTCCTTTTCTACCATAACAATTTTGTGATTCTATGATCCCTGGGAAATAGGCTGCAGGTGTTCTATACAAGAAAACTGTTTCTTGAGAAGGTTCTGCAGTAGCAATGCTCAGTTACATTGGAACCACTTGGTTACATGAGGAGCAGTGATTATAGAAGCCAGGCCACCTGTGTCTGGTAAACTTCTATGTAGGTCAGCGGTAACAGACTAATTTATATTTACTCACCTATGTAGAAGCAGCACTCATCAGCCATCAGTGCTTCTTTTGCTCACATGTCTTCCAATGGCGCATTATTTGAGTGTCATCATTGGAGTTTGAGGAAGTACTGTCACTTGTGGAGAGTATCTGGTTTGATACCAAGCCCCAAACAACAAATAGAGTTTTATAGTCAAAGAGTGTGGTGCTGGAAAAGCACAGCCGATCAGACAGCACCCAAGGAGCAGGAAAGTCGACATTCCGAGCATAAGCTCTTCATCAGGAATATTCCTGATGAAGAGCTTATGCTTGAAATGTCGACACTCCTGCTCCTCGGATGCTGCCTGACCGGCCTGAGTGCAGCACCACACTCTTTGACTCTGATTTCCAGGATCTGCAGTCCTCACTTCTCCCAAATGGAGCTTTATGTTTAGAAATAAGAAAGATTTGTATTTAACAAGCTTATTTCACAACATGGGAATGTTCCAAAATACTTGTCATTGTTATAATGTTGGAATTGAGGCAGCCAATTTGTACAAAGTAAGGTCCCATAAAGACTGTTGTGATAATGGCAAGATAACATGCTTCTCATCCTGCTGGTTGAGAGAAAAACAGTGGCCAAGGCACCAGGGAGAACTTACTTTCTCATCTCCAAAACAGTACCACAGAATCAGGGGAGGCAATGGCCCCAGTTGTATTAGATTAGATTAGATTGGATTCCATACAGTGTGGAAACAGGTCTATTATTGCTGGACTAGCTAATCCAGATGATGTTCTGGGGATCTGGGTTTGAATCCTACCATGATAGATGGTGGAATTTGATTTTAATAAAAGAAAATATGGAATTAAGAGTCTAATGATGATCATGAATCTATTGCCAATTGTCAGGACAACCTATATGGTACACTGAAAGAAACTGTAGTTCTTTCCTGGTCTGCTCTACATGTGACTCCTGGTGGCCTACAACAATGTGGTTGACTCTTAATTGCCCTCTGGATGTGTAGGGATGGGCAATAAATGCTGGCATAGCCAGCAACACCGTCAACCCATGAATGAATTTTAAAAATTCTTGTGCAACTGAGGGATCAGATGAGGCCACAATTTAATGTCTCATCTAACGGTGACTCCCCAACAACGCATCACTCCCTTAGGACACTGGACTGTCAGCTCAGATTATGCGCTCAGGTTCTCTGGGGCAAGGCTTGAATCTGTAACTTCCTAACTTTGCGGTGCAAGTGCTACCAACTGAACCATAACCAATGCAATTTAGATGATAGCTAGAGCACTGATGGGAAACTCTATCATAAATGGTTTAGTTTCAATGTCTGGGAGGGATCCATGAACAAAATCATCACATCAGAGAGTATGATACATAATACAGGAAGGATGGAAAAGGTTTGAGAATAGACGAGAGAGCCACTATTTTGGTAAGGGATAAGTGAGTTGCGTATGCTGGCACCATATATAAAGATGGAGAAAGAAGGAATCCAATCAATTATATAACTCGTTGGAAACCAATTCTTCTAACTCACTTGATGTTATTTAATCATGAAGTTCACTCAACAGTGAACAAATCTCAAATCTCAATGTTGAATGATTTAAGAGATTATATTATATGGAAATGGATGAAAAGTAGTTATTATGTTCACAGGATCAAGGACTTACTCCAGAAATTATTCTGAAAGAATATTTTGTCAATAATTAAGACTAAAGGTAGTAAATGACAAGGTCTCTATTCTTAGTTACCTTGTCTTCTGTATGTACAATTCCTGATGAAGGGCTCCTGCCCGAAACATCGATTTTTCTGCTCCTTGGATGCTGTGCTTTTCCAGCACCACTCTAATCTTGACTCTAATCTCCAGCATTGCAGTCCTCACTTTCACCTTCTTTATGTACATGCCAGTCCATTGTACCATCATCTTTAGCTTTAGTGAGCTTCAATATGTGGAATCATTGATTCCATGGCCTTTCACATAGCAAATACCTAGATCAACTGTTATGACACTTTTGGGCTTATCTTGACTTCTTTAACATAATGAAGCTCAAAGACCATCTGATATAAGCATAATTTCATCCTTTTGAATGTTGGTAATCCAAAAGCCATCCGTTTAGGCTTTCTTCATACCTCTAACTTGGTTTCATCAAATTCCTCGGCTACCTAACCTAGATTCAAGTCTTTTCCAATACTTTCCTTGTGCTCTACCCAATTCGTAATAATCCAATTGACAGTGACATCTTATCTTCAGTGACCTAAGCGTAATTCTTTGCACCCAAAAACAAAATATTGCAGTTGCCAGTAATCTGAAACGAGAACAAAAACCACTGAGAATAATCAACCAATTCAGCATCATCTGTGAAAAGAGAAAGAGAGTTAATATTTCAGGTCCTGACCTGTCAACTTTTAACATTGGTCACAATTTTTAGGACTGTGGATTTTCCTTCCCACCATCAAAAAGTCAGTAACTTGAGATTATGACTATTTTTGTTTTGTTTTTCTCAGTTTTATTTTGGTGGAACATAGAGTTGAGCTTTGAACTCTGCGTGTCTTGTAGGAGAAGAAAATAAATATAGATATTCACTGTTGATGACTGGACTGGACGATAATGCAACTTAATTACTAATCTAGGGAACACTGTGGATGATGTGAGACCATGTGTTACCGTACCCAAGGCTTACAGCTGGTTGGGTATTGGTTGGTCAATCAAGAGACGATCGATGCTAACCAGCCAACAACAGAGAATGCTGATTAAACTAGAGAAAAAAAAGAAAGGAACTGGTTCTTCTGATTTTGAAATGAGATATACAGTTATGTGCCTGTAAATAACTCATTATCTAAGGATTGCATAAAGGCTTGCTATCCATCATCTGAAACTGTATGATCTAATTGGGAGATTACAATTCTTCTTTATAATTTAACCCTTAATTGGGTCTGTCTTTCAGTGAGTTGGGGTTAAAATTAAAGAAGATTGGATTTCAATCATAGATATTCATTAGATTAGTTCATTATTTAGTTTATCCTGTGAAAGTTTCACTATTAATAATAAACTGTTAGTTTTTGACTAAGTTACAAACTTAGTGTCCAATATTCATTATTTGTAAAGATTGGTTAGGAGCAATTGGGCACATAGTATCATAGAGTCATAGAGATGTACAGCATGGAAACAGACCCTTCGGTCCAATTTGTGCATATCAACCAGATGTCCAGGTCATTGAATATTTTAATTTTGCTGTGTTGTAAGGCTGATTTGGTTTAGCTTTTGATCCTTGATTGTAACAGTAGCCAATGCATTACTGTCAATACTGCCTGCCCTTTGCCATTCAACACACCAATCACACATAACTTTGTGTTCTGCCTCTCATTCAGGGGCTCATCCCATCTCAAAGATCTGCTGGCTCATTTGAGGAGGGGGGTCCTGATGTTGAAAAGAGGCTGTTAATAAAGGCAAACCCACATCCCCACTAAAAATCTGAGTGAGGACACTTTTCTGGTTCCTCCACCCAAGCCCAAGCCCAACTCCTTCTGCCTGTCTGACAATTGAGGTTGGTCATTTATTGAGCATTTCGGAATTTCTAATGGGGCAAGGTAGAGGGTGTAAGTGACTGGCCTTAGCTTCACTATCCCTCTGTAACATTGCAGAGAGATTATGGTAAATAGTAACATGTCTGGACAAGATGTCACCCCATATGCAATGGCATTATCAAAAACGCAGCAAAGAAATTGAGGATATCATAGCATTGGCGAGACAAAGAGATAATGGGATTAGGGGATTCCTGTTCAGGGAAAAAGTATTAAAGCAAACCTGACTTTGGCATTCCTGGCCTATAGAGGCAGCCTAGCAACAAGGAAAGGGCCAGGGCATGGCAGCAAGAGGGGAACAAAGGGTTAAAATACCACAAAGTACTGAACTGTAATCAAACTATCCAAAGTGGCAGAATGTCTGGTACAGACATCTGGCTGTCCTCTCTAATAGTACAGCACTTCCACAGCACTACACTGAGGTGTCAGCTTTAGATTGTGTTCTCAAATGCCGCAGTGATATTGAAAGCCACAACCTTCAGATTCAGAAGTCAGGGTTATGCCAAACTGAGTTGCGGCTGACATTAACAGAAAGCTAACATAGACCATATTTGGAGATGCCGGTGTTGGACTGGGCTGTACAAAGTTAAAAAAATCACACAAAACCAGGTTATAGTCCATCAGGTTTATTTGGAACCACTAGCTTTTGGACATAACCACTTGATGAAGGAGCAGCGCACAAAAAGCTAGTGCTTCCAAATAAACCTATTGGAATATAACCTGTGTTGTGTGATTTTTAACATAGACCTCGGTTTTTGTTCCTGGCTCAGTGACGCGAGTCTGACTTTGGAAAACCTGGCTTGATAGATTTCTATTCTTGGACAGTGAGATGGACTGGGCAATCCCAAAATGAGAGCTGAGGCAGCTAATCATGGATGGGGGTTGAACACAAGGCCTACCTCCCTGCACCAACACTCGACTTCCATTTTAAGATTAAATGAACCCCTCACAGCCCATCCCCACACACATTTCCCATGTCCCATCCATGGCCACCCATAATGCCATCCTTTGCCCACCTACCTATCCCCATAGCTTCTCATAAATACCATACCACCCCTATGGAATCTGACATGCACCAGTCCCAAAGGAGGCTCAGAACTATGTCCACAGGCTTCCTTACTTTTCCAAAGTAAAACCCTAGCTTCCCAAATGATTCTAAAATGCTTGGAGCTACTCTTACCAAGTCTGCAGTGCACACTCTGGGTAAGGTGCCAAAATTCTACTTCAGTGGAGGCAGCTGGTGATGTGAATCTCCGGCAGACTCGGTAAAATCCAGTACACAAAACCCAGCCTGGCTCCTGTAAAAGTGGGAAGTGCTGGGATCGGTGGTGGTAGGGGGGTGGGGGTGGAAATGACCATGTCCACTCTTCTTACCATGCTTGACAGCTGCTCCATGATGGCGAAAATCTGGGCCATTGTGTGGCTGCTGTTGCTGTAATTCATATCCTGTAAATACTGATCACATAAACTGGATCTGCCTAACTTTCCCCTCCCTAACCCAGCAGATTAAGTCAAATGCAAAGGCACCAATAAGGTCAAGCCACCACAGCATTAGCCAGTTATTAAAACTGATGACATTGAATATTTAACTCTGTTATGAAACAGCATCAATTATATGGAGCCCACAGCCCTGTTCAGAATTAATCATTACAGTTTGTATTCTGATCTACTGCTGTACAAAAAAAACCTTTTTCTTCATTTTTATATTCCTTTTTAATCCCTAGTTGCTGCGTTACCACTGTGCATTCTTGTCTATGTCTGTGCTTCTTTCATGTAACATCCCTTAGCAGTTCCTTGGGTACCTTGCAGAGCTCTTCACTATTCGCAGCAGCCCACCTCTCTTGATAAGAAGCCCAGTCCCTATTCACTGCACGCTGCAGATACCCATCTATGCTGTTGGGCCTAACCTATCAAAGTGACAATCGAACATCTTACAAATCCATTGAGCTCTTCAACAGTCTGCTTCTCCAGTTGGTGGGGGTTGACACAACTTGACTCACGTAAATGTCTCTCAGGCTGTGTGTGAAAGGTTCTATTGATGAACCTTCCCATAAGCTGGTAAACTATCCTTGACCTGTCACCAGTCCCAAAAGACCTTCCATTCTGCCGGCCTGTCTTATAACTTTGAGGCTCAATAGCATAATGGAGTTTGGAGTGCCTGCTGCTATGGTAGTGTTAAATAAGCCGATCCTTTCAGGGTACAGAGATTACTAAACCAGGTGGGAAGCTGAGCTGATCTTCCTTGATAAAATCTGCTCCTGAAAATGTTAACAAAAGCATGTTATGAACAATGAGATTAACTATTAGTGTGAGTATTACTGCTGTGTACATTCAGAAAAAGGTTTATGCCCTTTTCCATGAGAATATTTAACAGGAGCTGATGTCTGGACGAGATTGCGGACTGAGGGTGGGCTCACTAACTGGATATTCCACTTACATTGGGATAGTTTGAAAGCATATTTCAATTAAAATTAAATCTCAGTGATAGAGTCATTCTCTTACTGTTGTTATTTACTCAGATGTATTTTTGTAAATAAACAAGCACTATCCCTGAAATCAATTTCCAGATGAATTTTTTTGTATCGGTACTGAAGTGAAAGTGAAAGTAACCAACTGCACAAGAAATTGTGTAACCCCTTTATTCCAAAACCTTCTTTTGTGATTATGTAATTTTGTACTTGAAATCTCAATCAGATATTTCCTGCTCTTCCTCTGATGATATAACTCAATACTCTCTGCCTGGGAACCGAGTTAACTGTTCATCTCTCAGGCCTCCCTTCTTCGATGTAAGCAGTCAGCTGCCATCGTCCATGTTAAGTACCCTCCAGGTTGTATTTGCTTTCTGGGGATGGGCTTTGTTTGAAGGTGCTTCTCAGCAAATGACCAAACTGACAGAGGTTTTGAGTCCAAGTGATTTCCCGATTGCTGAAAGTTGTTCCAACAATGCAGATGGCGATTTTAGCAGCCCACGCTATGTCGTCATGTGGCTGCCTGTCATTGGTATAGAAAGAGAGAGTATTTATGTTGCTTCTGCCATTGTGTCAATTACACAACTCCACTAATGAGGCTCCACTTACACTCAGAGTCAGATTGATTTTACACAGTAGCCACTTGCAGCACCTGGAGATTTCAATAAGTACTGAAGCAATTAGACAGCAAGAGATGAGCACAGAAAGTGTCCAAGCAAATCTGGTTAGAGCCTTTCATCGCTGCAAATAAGAAGAAGGTGGAAAGTGCACTTGGTGATATCATCAGCTGAATGCTTAACCCACTGGTGTGGCATTTGGCTGTTCACTAATTTAATCAAGGCATTAATGCGCTTAAACATGTCAATGACCCACTAAAACAGAGCAAATCAGAGGAGAGTTGTGGCAGGGAGTGAATCATTCATCCATTCCTAACACCAACAAGAAGAATTGTTTAGTCCATTGAAAAATTGAGAGTTTGTGAAAATGTCACCACAAAATAATGAGTCCCATTCAAGACACTGCCAAGTTTTCCTCTCACTACATTAAACATTCAACGATGTATCTTCTTTAATGAAATGTGATGATTGTTTGTGACTCTGAAAAAGTGGCTTCTAAACAAAGTGTGGAACGTGGCCCATGTTTGTCCGAGATGCTAAAAATATTGGATACATCCGATCCACAGTAATGAGAGCCCCATCAGACCTTCACAATCATCAATAATGTGAATGTTACTTAACAATCTCAGTTAAAATTCTGCTACAACCACCTTACTCCAGACCTTACCACAGCCGTCATCCAACAGTGGACACAAGGAGAGTTGCAATCAAGACAGTTTTCAAATGCATAGGCATCAAGAAGCCCTAATAAAATTGATGGGTATAATAGGGTTGGAGTCATAGGCAATGACAAAGAAAATCATAGTCATTATAGTTCCATGACTTCACTGCAACAGCTCCTCAAGGAAACTATCCTCAGCCATCCATCTTCACTGGCTTCATAAATAGTTTCCTCTCCATCAGAAGGTCAAGAGTACAGCTGGGACAATGTAAGGACTGCAGACGTTGGAGATCAGGGTCGAGACATTGTGATCCTGTAGAGAGAGCAGAACTTCATCAAGGTCGGAATCCTTGGAAGAGACTTCACAGAAGGTTGAAATCAAATAGAAGAAAGTGAGGACTGCAGATCACTGAGATCCTTGTAGAGAGAGGAGGAACTGGATAAGACTACAACTGGTCAATGATGGTTATTTTCTATTCATAACTACTCCCAAAAGATAGGAGGGTGTGCCAAGCTGCCACAAGATCTGGATAACATCCAGACCAGAGCTGCAAAGTGGAGGTAGCATTCACACAGCATATGGGAATCATCACTCAAGAGGCCACACACTTTCCTGTTCTGTATGACTTGTTTCAAAACTACACTGTGTCTTTTACTCACTCCGTTATTGAGTGAGAGCTCCGTGGTTTATGTGATCTTAAAGTGTTAGCCTTGGCTTTGTGTTTTTGTTAGAGTCCTGTCCTGGAACAACCAGCCACCATGAGAATCTTGTTCCAGGCACAATCCTAAACTACATCTGGATAGTAGTCAGAAGTAGGACAACTTAGACAGAAATCGGGGGGATTAAAAACTGAACTTCCCAACTGTTTCTGCAATAACTATTAAAGTGCAGTGGCTGAGTGAGTATCCAGCAGCTCCCAATGTAAATATCTGATTCACTGCACCTGGGAAGGGATCTGTGCTGATTCTGTCACTGATGTAGCCAAGGTGGTTGCAGATCAGGTTCGATCTGTCTGTCTGTAACAATAGCAGAGCATCAAGGGCAGCAAAAAGAATAAAAAGACACAGCTTGGATTCCAGAGTCACAGGAACCAAATGTAACTTTTATTCTGAAAGATAGATGAGTTTGGATTTATCCATAGTTGATCTACGCAGAGGTTTCCAGCAATCTAATCCAATTCATGCTGACTAAATATTAATACTCTTCCAAATTGACTTTTTTCTTGCCAAAGAAGTATGTACGTGAAAGGAACTGTAGAAGGAGAGCCACATGGAACACACTACATTAAATAAAATAGCTACATGAGTTTCTACGAGCAGTATTTTTGCCCAAATCATAATGGGTCTACTTTCATGAAAGGTGAGGTGTAACACAATGGTCAATCCTCACCTCTGATAGAGTCTACAAGTCACCCTGTTCCTCTTGTTGCACAATGTTCATTATAAACCGCGCACATTTTGCGAGTTTGCCATGAATATCAACCTATGAATTAGCAGCTTCACAACCCTAGAGTCAGGGGTAATGCTGTTTCTTTGCAGGGACACAACTCCTGGACAGATCAAGGCACTAATAGATCCATTTTGTTTTGTGTTGCGGAGCACATTTTCAATCAATGGGTCAGGTTGCAGAATCACAGTTCAGTTCCAGAAGAAACCAACCGTCCAGTCTACCCAACGTTATCATTCTAGAATGCCGATCCTACTATCTCCCCATTACCACACGATTACAATAACCAGGATCTTTATTTTAAATGAGTCCAGCATCCTCAGCTAAATGAATTTTGCGAGCAATCTGTTCCATTTATTCATCACTCTCATGTTAGGAACTACTTCCTGAAAAATGTGATAGAGTCATAGAGTCAAACAGCACGGAAACAGACCCTTCGGTCTAACTCGTCCATGCTGACCAGGTTTTCTAAGCCAAACTAGTTTGATTTTCCTGCATTTGGCACATATCCCTCTAAACCTTTCCTATATAATGTACCTATCTAAATATCTTTTAAATGTTGTAATTGTACTTGCACGCACCACTTCCTCTGGCAGTATCTTCCATGTATGCACCACCTCCGTGTGAAAATGTTGCCCGATCCCTTTTAAATCTTTCCCCTCTCACATAAAACTATGCCCTCTAGATTTGGACTCACCTACCCTCGGGAAAGCTGTGCTTTTCCAGCACCACTCTAATCTTGAATGAAGCATTTAACTCTGCTTCCAGACATGCCAGAGCCACAGCACAAGAACCTTCAAAGTAAAGGTATACAGGAGTACTGTCAAACAGAGACAGGTACATAGTTCCTTGAAAGTGGAATCGCAGGTAAACAGGGTGGTGAAGAAGGCATTTGACCCATTTAACTTCATCAGTCAGAGCACTGAGTATAGGTGTTGGGACATGTAGCTGTACAAGACATTGGGGAGGCCACTTTTGGTATATTGCATACAATTCTGTTCATCCTGCTATAGGAAGGATGTTATTAAACTGGAAAGGGTGCAGAAAAGACTTACAAGGATGTTACCGAAATAGGAGATTTTGAGCTATAGGGAGAAGATCGATAGGCCTGGACTTTTCTCCTGAAGTATTGGAGACTGAGGGGTGACCTTATAAAGGTTTATAAAATCATGAGAGGTATAAATAAGGTGAATAGGAAGGGCTTTTGTCCGAAACATCTATTTTCCTGCTCCTCAGATGCTGCCTGACCTGCTGTGCTTTTCCAGCACCACTCTAATCTTGACTCTGATCTCCAGCATCTGCAATCCTCACTTTCACTTAAATGTTTCATTCCTCTATCCTTTTCTCTATCTATGCAACTCCCTCAGGGACATCCATTTTGAAGAGTAAAGTGAATACTCAGGAAGCTTTGTCAAGATGTCATTTGAAAACCACATTAAATGTCATTGTAAAATACATCCATAGCACAGAAGAGTTTTTAATTTAAATAATGGTCACCATTCAATAAGTCAGCTTACTTTACTCATGCTTCTTAATATTTCCTTGAGAAAAAAAACAGGAGGAAGTGATTGTCATGTGAACATTTTACTTTCCCAGGAATTAATTTTTTTTCTTGCCACCTTTATTTTCTTTCCTCCCTGATCATCCCAAAAGTATTAACATCATGTTGGGGTTGATGGTCTTATGTGTGTCAGTTGCTCAACTTTATTGCACCCAAGTAGACTTTTCTCTAATACTTTTTTGATAGGCAATGCTGTTACGCTATTCAACTGTGAAGGACAATCTCCTTAAAGAACCTGGAGTTGGATTATGCCTGGGGACATCTGGACGCACATTTGAAATAGGTCCTGAGTGTACGTGTGCAGAGATCATTGACAGGTGGAACAATTCGTAGAGCATACTAGTAGGGTGCAAGAGCAAGGAGGTGATGTTGAAGTAGTACAAGACATTTGCTAGACCACAGCTGGAGTACTTTGCATGCTTGAGTGAGCCACGGTATAGGAAAGATATGAATACATTGGAGAGAGTGCGGAAGAAATTTACAAGAATGTTCTCCAGGAATCAAAAACTTCGACTGCGAGGACAGATTGAAAAAGTTTTCCTTGGAGTGAGGAAGGCCGAGGGGATATTTTATTGAAGTTTTCAAAATCATGAGTGGGCCAGACACAGTTGATAGGGAAAAGCTCTTCCTGCTCCCGTAAGAAAATAGGACGAGAGGGCATACACTTAAAGTGATGTGCAAGTGAAATAGGGGTGATGTGAGAAAAAACCTTTACACACAGTGAATAGTTAGAGTATGGAAAGCACTGCCTGGAAATGTGGCAGAGTTAGGTTCAAGTGAAGCATTCAAAGGGGTATTGGATGATTATTTGGATAGAAATGGTGCACAACACTTTAAGGAAAAGCCAGGAGATGAGCTTTAGGCAATGGAACTGGTTTAGGCATGGTGAGCTGAGTTCTGTCCAATTAAAAAGTTTGTGATTCAGAGCCTGGAACTTGCACTGTATGGGCAACAGTCACTCGCTGTGATTTTCCCCAGTTTTGCAAGAGAGCAGGTTCCTTGTCTCATTAAGGATAGCCAGCCCAGTGCTTGAAGCTAAATGGTCAGTTTGAGGTTTTCCAGCCTTCAAGGTTGGAGCAGCAGGAGACAACGGAAAACAAGAGCATCGACAGCCCTACTAGGAAGCTGAGGAGATCAGACCATTCTACACCCTAGAGAAACTCGACTTTACTTTTGTTGGCTTTAGGTGGAGATCCTCTTATTCTATAAATTTATGAACAACATTATAGGGACGTGAACTGGAGGGAGTCTAATGTACAACAAACAAACTCCAGGAGAAGGCACTCTGAGGATAGGAAGGACGGTCAGAATGACTCATAGCAGGTATGGCCAGAAATGGTAATATTATATTCAGTTTCTCCTGGCTGCAAGGCTACGAAAAATTCCAAAAAAAGGGAGGGAAAGGAACAAGTTCCAAAGAAATCAGAATGGTTACACAAGGCTTCAGTTCTGAGTTTTGGTATGTGGTGCCCTTTAACAGAGCTAAGGTCAGCCTGCTTCACCAACCCCCACCCCCTGTGCTGCAGAACTCAACACATTCCAAAACTCTCTGAAACTCAATCTTTCTCATTCAAAGGATCTCAAGCAGATCTATCTGCAAGAGTACACAACTCCGAGAAAGCAGGAGTTATCACTCCAGCTGACTGTTTATTTTTCTTCCCCTGGAGCTGAGCTTTTGGTAAAGGAGTCTTGCTCTAATTTACAATGCTTTTAAACAAATAAATGATGCCTTATTGTTTTACACAAGTACCATTTAACTATTTAACTGCTGAATATTTCCATTTTTAGATTGCATTTGTTATAACCCTTCTTATGTGCTGTGTGCCATGAGGAAGTAGGGACTGTCTAGATCTGAGCTCCTGTATGTCTGCCCTGAAAAGGGCTTTTCTCCTCCTGGTTTTCTTCATCCTGTCTAAAGTTTGGGCCTACACTTGACAGTCCCGGATCGAAATAAATGGGGTGATGTATATAAAAACAGCTCTCAAATAACTTCAATGATTTACCTCCCCAAAAAACTGCCCCTGTACTAATTTTTCTTCATCAGCAAGATGAAGAAGAGTTTAAAGGGTTCTGAAGGAAGGCTCACTGAACCTGAAACATTAACTCTGCTTTCTCTCCACCAATGCTGCCATGTCTGCTGAGTCTCTTCAACAATTTCTGCTTTTGTTTTCAGATGTTGGGCATCTGCAGATCTTTGTTTTATTTTATGAGTGAGATACTGGCCCATTATGGGACTTGGTGAGAGATCTAGCAGTGATCTGTGTCGATCAGTACTGCACAGGGCAGAAAATCCCTCTGTTGCGAAATCCAAGAGCTCCATTCTTAAAGGCTTCAAAACACGGTGCAGAGAGAAGAGTAAAGTAATTCAGGTTGGGAGGGCATTAGGAAGGAGCCATTTCATTCATGGTAGCATTGATGAGTTGTGATGAATCTTTTAAACTCATCATAACAGTTCCTGTGCAATCAATCAACTTTCTTCCAGTCTCCTATCTTTACACTGGGGTTGTAATTAATCACAGAATTAGCACTTTCTCCTCTAGTGACAGACAGTTCCCGAGGTTCAATGAGGATCTGGCCAGCATTTTAGCTTCCTAAAGACTCACTCATGCAGTTATGGAGTGGCCACACGCACTGAAAGGAAAGCTCAGCATCCATTGGGTTAATACAAATCCCCTCACCATTCCCACCAATTTCTTGTCATGTCATGAGAACAGATTTAGTAAAAGTGTGTGATGGTACAAAAGCAGGATTGAAACGCCTGTTTAAATACCTGATCGTTTCGCTCTGCACTGATGTGTCAGCTTCTGATACAAACTAATTTCTTCATGCCGAGGTAAATTTGTCATGCACACAAGTCTGTTTGATTTCATTAAACAGAATATTTAAGCATAAAAATTGTTTAATCGCCTCGTGTCATTATGATATGAGGTGCATTTTGCATATATTTACATACTTGGCTGAAATTAAACAAGTGATATGCTAATGAGCTGCAGGTCTGAGGCTGAGGTGTTTATTGTTTTTGCTTTTGGCTGTCTCCAGGTTTGAGAGTTTGGGGAGACAGTGTGCTTTTAAGTACTCTTCCCTGCACAGATGTCACCGAATCACTTCTTTTATAGAATAAGTCTCGACTTATTAGAGGCCATGAAACAATGTTGCCTCCTCCCAATCATTCCACTGAGGTTTAGACCTAGACTGAAGCATTTTCTTTCAAATTAACAGTTGTTATTGAAATATCTCATGCTTGCTTTCTGTGGAAAGAGTGGTACTGTGACTAAAATCTCAAAGGCTTTGAGATAAACTGTGATGTAGGCCATTGATTCTCAGCGAAAAATTGGGGAGATCGAAAATAAAAGCAAAATATAGCGAATGCCAGAAATCTGAAATAAAAACAGAAAGTACTGAAAATACTCAGCAGGTCCTGAGGCACCTGTGGAAAGAGAAGCAGAGTAGACATTTCAAATCAAAACAATAAAGTCATGTTGACCTGAAATGTTAACTCTGATTCCCAGGGGGATCTGACTGAGGTATATAAAATGCTAAGAAGGATTGATAACGTGGACATTGAACAGATGTTCCCACTTAAGGGACAATCTAGAACAAATATAGAGTGAGAAGAGCTAGATTTAAAACTGAGATGAGGAGAAACTACTTACAGTCATAGAGATGCATAGCACAGAAACAAACTCTTCGGTTCAACTCGTTCATGCTGACCAGATATCCTAGATAGATCTATTCTCATTTGCCAGCATTTGGCCCATACCCCTCTAAATCCTTCTTATTCATATACTCACCCAGATGCCTTTTAAACATTGGAATTGTACCAGTCTCCAACACTTCCTCTGGCACCTCATTCCATACACGCACCACCCTCTGCATGAAAACGTTGCCCCTTTGCTCCCTTTTAAATCTTTCCCCTCTCACCTTAAACCTATACCCTCTAATTTTGGACTCCCCCATTCCAGAGAAAAGACTTTGTCTGTTTACCCAATCCATGCCCCTCATGATTTTATAAACCACTATCAGATCACCACAAAGCCTCTGACTCTAAGGAAAATAGTCACAGCTATTCAGCCTCTCGCTATTGCTCAAAATCTCCAACCCTGGCCACATCCTTGCAAATCTTTTCTGAACCCTTTCAATTTCACAACATCCTTCCAATAGAAAGGAGACCAGAATTGCACACAGTATTCAAAACGTAGCCTAACCAATATCCTGCACAGCCACAACATGACCTCCCAACACCTGTACTCAATGCACTGACCAATAAAGGAAAGTATACCAAACACCTTCTTCACTATCCTATCTATCCACGACTCCACTTTCAAGGAACTATGAACCTGCACTCCAAGGTCTCTTTGTTCAAAACACTCCCTTGGACCTTACCATTAAGTGTATACATCCTTCCCTCGTTTGCCTTTCCAAAATGCAGCACGTCACATTTATCTAAATTAAACTCCATCTGCCACTCCTCAGCCCATTGTCCCATCTGATCAAGATCCCATTGTATTCTGAGGTAGTCTTCGTTGTCTACTACACCACCAATTTTGGTATCGTCTGCAAACTAACTAACATACCTTCTATGTTCAGAATCAAGTCATTTATATAAATGATGAAAAGTAGTGGATCCATCACCAATCCTTGTGGCACACCGCTGGTCACAGGCCTCCAGTCAGAAAAACAACCCTCCACCACCACCCTCTCCCTTCTACCTTTTGAGCCAGTTCTGTATCCAAATGGCTAGTTTTCCCCGTATTCCATGAGATTTAACCTTGCTAATCAGCCTACCATGAGAAACCTTATTGAAGTCCATATGGACAACATCAGCTGCTCTGATCTCATCAATCCTCTTCATTACTTCTTCAAAAAGCTCAATCAAGTTCGCTGAGGGTTGTGATTCCTGGGGACTCACTGCCCAGAGTGCAGTGAAGGAGGGTCAATCAACAGATTCAAGAAAAGAAATAGATATGTTTCTTTAAATAAATGGGATAAAAGACTATGGGGAGCAGGCAGGAAATTGGGGTTGAAGCCAGGATATGATCAACCATGGTCATGTTAAATGACAGAGCTGAACCAAAGGGCTGAATAAAAGTAAGGAGTTTATACTTCTGTTATACAGGGCATTGATGGAACCACATCTCAAATACTGTGTATAGTTTTACTATGTTTATTTTGGGAAGGGCATAAGTAAATTAGAAGTGATTCAGAATAAGTTTCTTAGATTGATACCTGGATAGAGCAGGTTATCTGATGATGAAAGGCGAACCTTGCTTAGACTGGAGTTCAGAAGAGTGGTTTGATTGAAGTTTGGAAGATTCTGAATGGTTTTGATATGCTGGATGTGGCAAAGATGTTTCTTCTTGTGGATGAGTCCAGATTTAGGCGACGAGTCTTTAAAATTAAAGGTCACCCTTTCTAGCCAAGTTGAAGGATTATTTTTACTTCGGAGGGTTGTGCAACTTTCGAACTCTCTGTCTGATATGGTACCATTGGATCCTTTTAAGGCAGATGTAGATAGATTCTTGTTAGACAGAGGAATCAAAGGCTACCCGTGATAGATGAGAATGTGGAGTTCAGAACATAAACAGATCAACAATGATCTTAGTGGCCAATGGAGCAAGCTTGAAACATCAAATGGCATAATTCTTTGAGCTCATCTGCTTGTTTATGTATGTTTGTAAATCTCTCTGAAGGATATGCTATTCCACAGTAAAAAAAATGATGCTTTCTAAGTCTTTGTGGCAAGTTAGAGCCTTTATAATCTAACCTAACAGTACCCCTCTGAACATTCATGAAGGCTTCTATGTCACTCACCATAGGAAGGGAACAGAACTGGATACAGTTCTTACATGATGACAGTGTTGTGTATTTTTTGACTCATATCTGATTGTACAAGCAATTTGTTTTAGCGTTGTACTTGCTTTTGAAACTATCTTGAGCCTTGAGGTAGTAAATCTTCAGACTGTCAAGTCCAGAGATTTGCAAAGTAGCCATCAAGGTCACACAAGCTGAAATTTTGGAGGCTTCAGTTTCAAGACAGAACTGGCTGCTGTGGTGCTCTAACTGAGTTTTAACAGACAATATCCCACATTTACACCACTCCTTCCTCACTCTCACAGATCTTTCTCATCCTCTCACATTTCTCAACAAGGAGTCACAATACTTTTCAAGTCTTCAGATGGAATCCGCCATATGGGGAAAAAGTTGGGAATCATTATTCTAGCCATTTTTCCCATTCAATTAGGTTTGAGCTGCAGTTCTACATGTTGCATATAGGTTTGCTGTTAGCCTTGTCCACATACATAACTTCATATTTCTCAATGAGACTTTGACTATGGATTCAATCTCTTTCTCAGGTCGATCTAGAAGATGGCAGGCACAACTCAAAGTTGAATAGTGACATCTTCTCTGATGTCCTAGCCAACAGTCATCCCTCAACCAACATATAAAATAGTTCAGTGACATACTATTAGATTGCTGTTTGTGAGACACTACTGTGAGGAAAAAAAATCTATTATTTTCCCTACCATTCCATAGGCAGTTTAAAATGTTTAATCACCGCAAATCACTTTGTGATGTCTTGTGTTTGTGAAAGAAACTACAAAAATTCAAGTCTTTTTCCTTCCTATGTATTTAATGGCCTCTGTCAGACACAATACCATCTCACCCCATCTCATTCATCTACATTCACTTCAAAATCGACATTCCTCATCTGAAGTCTAACTTTCACTCAAAACTTTGATTTGTCCATGAATGAGCAGAGACTTCTAACAAAGGGTTAAATCTAAAACATTCATCTATCTGACCTTTCTGCTCATTGTTGAGTGAGGATGGCATAAGGATTTTGCAGAGGAATATAGATAGATTAAGTGAGTGAGCAAAAACTTGGCAGATCAAATATAATTATTCTACGCATATAATGTGGGGAAATATGAGGTTATGCACTTTGACAGAAAGAGTATTATTTCAATGGAGAAAGACTACAGAAAGCTGAGGAACAGAGGGATTTCTTAGAATCATTGAATCCCTACAATGCATAAAGAGTCTATTCGGCCCATCCAGTCTACACCAGTCCTCCGCAGAGCTTCCCACCCAAACTCAGCCCCCTACCCTATCCTTGTAACCCCATATTCACCATAACTAATCCAACTAGCCTGCACATCCCTGCACACCAGGGACAATTTGGCATGGTCAATCCACCTAATCTGCACATTTTTATTCTGTGAGAGGAAACCGGGGAGACACAAGGAGAACATGCAAACTCCATACATTCACCCAAGGTTAGACTCAAACCCAGGTCCCTGGCACCATTAGGTTACAATGCTAACCACTGAGGCACTTTGTCACCCCAAGATAAGCAATTCACCCCTGGATGGCTTTGTTGATAAATCACAAAACACAGTGCTGTTGGTTGCGAATCTTATCAGATCGAGTGGATCAGTTAGAGACACTTAGAAGCGATGAGGAATTTGCAACAGCAACAGTATGTGATGGATGGCAGTTATAGAAAGGGGACAAGTCTCAGATACAGTCACATAGATGGGTTAACTCCAGGAAGGGTAAGAGAGGTAGGCAGCTAGTGCAAGAGTTTTTTGTGGCTATACCCATTTCAAACAGGTATACTGTTTTGGAAAACGTAAGGGGTGATGGATTCTCAAGGGAATGTAGCACACACAGCCAAGTTACTGGCATTGAGACTGGCTCTAATGCAATGAGGGGTACGTCGGGTTGCAAGAGATCAATTGTGTAGTCAGATTCTCTAGTCCAAGCTACAGACAGATGTTTCTGTGGCCAGCAGCGAAGAATAAAAATGGTGTTGCTTCCCTGGTGCTAGGATCAAGGATGTCTCAGAGAGGGTGCAGAATGTTCTCACGGGGGGAGAGGGGCCAGAAAGAGGTCTTTGTCCACATTGGAACCAATGACATAGGAAGGGAAAAGGTTGAGATTCTGAAGGGAGATTACAGAGAGTTAGGCAGGAATTTAAAAAGGACATCCTTGAGAGTAGTAATATCTGGATTACTCCCGGTGCTACGAGCTAGTGAGGGCAGGAATAAGAGGATAGAGCAGAGGAACTGGCTGAGGAACTGGTGTATGGGAGAAGGATTCACATTTTTGGATCATCTCTTTTGGGGTAGAAGTGACCAGTACAAGAAGGACGGATTGCACCTAAATTGGACGGGGATTAATATACTGGCAGGGAAATTTGCTAGAGCTGCTCGGGAGGATTTAAACTAGTAAGGTGGGACCCAGGGAGATAGTGAGGAAAGAGATCGATCTGAGACTGGTACAGTTGAGAACAGAAGTGAATCAAACAATCAGGGCAGGCAGGGACAAGGTAGGACTAATAAATTAAATTGCATTTATTTCAATGCAAAGGACCTAACAGGGAAGGCAGATGAACTCAGGGCATGGTTAGGAACATGGGACTGGGATATCATAGCAATTACAGAAACATGGCTCAGGGATGGACAGGACTTAATGTTCCAGGATACAAATGTTACAGGAAGGATAGAAAGGGAGGCAAGAGAGGAGGGGGAGTGGCGTTTTTGATAAGGGATAGCATTACAGCTGTGCTGAGGGAGGATATTCCCGGAAATACATCCAGGGAAGTTATTTGGGTGGAACTGAGAAATAAGAAAGGGATGATCACTTTATTGGGATTGTATTATAGACCCCCTAATAGTCAGAGGGAACTTGTAAGGAGATCCCAGCTATCTGTAAGAATAATAGGGTGGTTATGGTCGGGGATTTTAACTTTCCGAACATAGACTGGGACTGCCATAGTGTTAAAGGTTTAGATGGAGAGGAATTTGTGAAGTGTGTACCAAGAAAATGTTCTGATTCAGTATGTGGATGTACCTACTGGAGAAGATGCAAAACTTGACCTACTCTTGGGAAATAAGGCAGGGCAAGTGACTAAGGTATCAGTGGGGGAGCACTTTGGGGCCAGCGACCATAATTACATTAGATTTTAAAAAGTGGTGGGAAAGGATAGACCAGATCTAAAAGTTGAAGTTCTAAATTGGAGAAAGGCTAATTTTGATGGTATTAGGCAAGAACTTTTGAAAGCTGATTGGAGGTAGATGTTAGAAGGTAAAGGGATGGCTGGAAAATGGGAAGCCTTCAGAAATGAGATAAAGAGAATCCAGCGAAAGTATATTCCTGTCAGGGTGAGAGGGAAGGCTGGTAGGTACAGGGAATGCTGGATGACTAAAGAAATTGAGGGTTTGGTTAAGAAAAAGAAGGAAGCATATGTCAGGTACAGACAGGATAGATCGAGTGAATCCTTAGAAGAGTATAAAGGCAGTAAGCGTATACTTAAGAGGGAAATCAGGAGGGCAAAAAGGGGACATAAGGTAGTTTTGGCAAATAGAATTAAGGAGAATCCAAAGGGTTTTGACAAATATTTTAAGGACAAAAGGGTAACTAGGGAGAGAATAGGGGCCGCTCCAATATCAGCAAGGCAGCCTTTGTGTGCAGCCGCAGAAAATGGGAGAGATACTAACTGAATATTTTGCATCAATATTTACTGTGGAAAAGGATATGGAAGATATAGACTGTAGGGAAATAAATGATGACACCTTGACAAATGTCCATATTACAGAGGAGGAAGTGCTGAATGACTTGAAATGCATAAAGTGGATAAATATCCAGGACCTGATCAGGTGTACCCTGGAACTCGATGGGAAGCTAGAGAAGTGATTGCTGGGCCTCTTGCTGAGATATTTGTATCATTGATAGTCACAGATGAGGTGCCAGATGACTGGAAGTTGGCTAACGTGGTGCCACTGTTTAAGAAGGGTGGTAAGGACAAGCCAGGGAACTATAGACCAGTGAGCCTGACCTCGGTGGTGGGCAAGTTGTTGGGAGGGAATCCTGAGGGACAGGATGTACATGTATTTGGAAAGGCAAGGACTGATAAGGGATAGTCAACATGACTTTATGCGTGGGAACTCATGTCTCACGAACTTGATTGAATTTTTTGAAGAAGTAACAAAGAGAATTGATGAGGGTAGAGAGGTAGATGTGATCTATATGGACTTCAGTAAGGCGTTCGACAAGGTTCCCCTTGGGAGACTGGTTAGCAAGGTTAGATCTCACGGAATACAGGGAGAACTAGCCATTTGGATACAGAACTGGATTAAAGGTAGAAGACAGAGGGTGGTGGTGGAGGGTTGTTTTTCAGACTGGAGGCCTGTAACCAGTGGAGTGCCACAAGGATCGGTGCTGGGTCCTCTACTTTTTGTCATTTACATAAATGATTTGGTTATGAGCATAAGAGGTATAGTTAGTAAGTTTGCAGATGACACCAAAATTGGAGGTATAGTGGACAGCAAAGAGGGCTACGTCGGATTACGACAGGATCTTGACCAGATGGGCCAATGGACTGAGAAGTGGCAATGGAGTTTAATTCAGATAAATGTGAGGAGTTGCATTTTGGGAAAGCAAATCTTCGCAGGACTTATACACTTAATGGTAAGGTCCGAGGGAGTGTTGCTGAACAAAGAGATCTTGGAGTGCAGGTTCATAGCTCCTTGAAAGTAGAGTTGCAGGTAGATAGGATAGTGAAGAAGGTGTTTGGTATGCTTTCTTTTATTGGTCAGAGTATTGAGTACAGGAGTTGGGAGGTCATGTTGTAGCTGTACAGGACATTGGTTAGGCCACAGTTGGAATACTGCGTGCAATTCTGGTCTCCTTCCTATTAGAAAGATGTTGTGAAATTTGAAAGGGTTCAGAAAAGAGTTACAAGGATGTTGCCAGGGTTGGAGGATCTGAGCTATGGGGAGAGGCTGAACAGGCTGGGGCTGTTTTCCCTGGAGCATCAGAGGCTGAGGGTGACTTTACAGAGATTTACAAAATTATGAGGGGCATGGATAGGATAAATAGACAAAGTATTTTCCCTGGGGTCGGGGAGTCCAGAACTAGAGGGCATAGGTTTAGGGTGAGAGGGGAAAGATATAAAAGAGACCTAAGGGGCAACTTTTTCACACAGAGGGTGGTACGTGTATGGAATGAGCTGCCAGAGGAAGTGGTGGAGGCTGGTACACTTGCAACATTTAAGAGGCATTTGGATGGGTCTATGAATAGGAAGGGTTTGGAGGGATATGGGCCAGGTGCTGGCAGGTGGGACTAGATCGGGTTGGGATATCTGGTCGGTGTGGACAGGTTGGACCGAAGGGTCTGTTTTTGTGCTGTACAGCTCTATGACTCAATGACTAGAATCCACCTTCAGTGGATGATAGCAAAAGTAAATGGAATGTTAGCCTTTATTTCAAAGGGGATGAAGGAAAAGAGTAGAGACATTTTGCGAAAATTATACAAGACATAATTCCAGGTGTGGAAGGGCTACTTTCTGAGGAAAGGTTGGGTAGATTGAGCCCGTTCTCATTGAAATATAGAAGAGTGAGAGACGACATTATAGAAACACGCATAATTCTTGGGGGACTTGACAGAATCAGTACAGAAAGATTGTTTCCCCTTGTTAAAAAGTGAAAATCTCAGAACAGAGAGGATGCATATTTCAGACAGAGATGAGGAGAATTTCTTCTCACAGAAGGCTTGGGAATCTGTGGAATTTTTTACCACAGACAGCTATTGAGGCTGGGTCATTAAGTATATTCAATGCTAAGACAGAAGAGTTTTAGTCTGTAATTAGGTTATCAGGAAAAGGCAGGAAATTGGAGTTGAAGATTATCAGATCAGCAATGAATGGTAGAGCAGACTCGATGGACTGAGGTTGAGAGTGTAGTGCTGGAAAAGCACAGCAGGTCAGGCAGCTTCCAAGGAGCAGGAAAATCGATGTTTCGGGCAAAAGCCCTTCATCAGGAATGAGGCTGGGAGCCTCAGGGGTGGAGAGATAAATGGAAGTGTGGTGGGGCGGGGGAGGGGGGTGGGGGGGGAAGGTAGCTGAGAGTGCAATAGCTGGATGGAGGTGGGGATAAAAGTGATAGGTCAGAGGAGACGGTGGAGCAGATAGGTGGGAAGGAAAATGGACAGGTGGGACTTGCCATGAGGATGGTGCTGAGTTGGAAAGTTGGAGCTAGGGTAAGATGGGGGCAGGGGAAATGAGAAAACTGATGAAGTCCACATTGGTGCTCTGGGGTTGAAGGATCCCGAGGCAGAAGATAAGGCATTCTTCCTCCAAGCATTGGGTGGTCAGAGAGTTGCGATGGAGGAGCCCCAGAACCTGCATGTCCAGGGCAGAGTAGGAGGGGGAGTTGAAATGTTCGGCCATGGGGGTGTTGGGTTGGTTGGTGAGAGTGTCCCAGAGATGTTCTCTGAAGCACTCTGCGAGTAGGCGTCTTGTCTCCCCAGTGCAGAGGACACTGCATCGGGAGCAATGGATACAGTAAATGACACGTGGAAGTGCAGATGAAATGTTGATGGTCTGGAAGTCTCCTTTGGGGCCTGGGATGGAGGTGAGGTCGGGGGAGGTGTGGGTGCATGTTTTGCAATTCCTGCGGTGGCAGGGGAAGGTGCCGGGACGGGATGTTAGGTTTTTGGGGGGCATGGACCTGGCAAGGGAGTCGTGGAGGGAATGGTCCTTACGGGAAGTTGATAGGGGAGGGGAGGGAAATATATCTCTGGTCGTGGGGTCCATTTGGAGGTGGTGGAAATGGCGGTAGATGATGTGACATATACAGAGGTTGGTGGGGTGGAAGGTGAGGACTGGGGGGTTCTGTCCTTGTTACATTTGGAGGAGTGGGGTTTGAGGGCGGAGGTGCAGGATGTGGATGAGATGCGCTGGAAGGCATCATCAACCATGTGGGAAGGGAAATTGTGGTCTTTAAAGAAAGAGGCCATCTGGTGTGTTCTGTGGTGGAACTGATCCTCCTGGGAACAGATGCGGTGGAGGCGGAGGAATTGGGAATAAGGGATGACATTTTTACAGGAGGCAGGGTGGGAGGAGGTGTAGTCCAGGTAGCTTTGGGAGTTGGAGGGTTTGTAGAAAATGTCAATGTTTAGCCAGTCACCGTTGATGGAGACGGAGAGGTCCAGGAAGGGAGGGGGAGGTGTCTGAGATGATCCAGGTGAATTTAAGGTCAGGGTGGAATGTGTTGGTGAAGTTGATGAACTGTTCAACCTCCTCGTGGGAGCTTGAGGTGGCGCCAATGCAGCCATCAGTGGAGCAGAGGTAAAGGTGGGGAGTGGTGCCGGTGCAACTGCGGAAGATGAACTGTTCCACGTAGCCGACAAAGAGAGAGGCAGAGCTGGGGCAAATGTGGGTGCATTGGCCACCCCTTTCATCTGGAAGAAGTGGGAGGATTCGAAGGAGAAATTGTTGAGGGTGAGGACAAGTTCAGTCAAATGAATAAGAGTTTCAGTGGAAGGTTACTGGTGGGGATGTCAGGAGAGGAAAAAATGGAGGACTTGGAGGCCCGGGTCATGGCGGATGGAGGTGTATAGGGACTGGATGTCCATGGTGAAGATGAGGCATTGGGGGCCGGGGAAATGGAAATCTTGGAGGAGATGGAGAGTGTGGGTGGTATCCTGAACGTCTATGAGGAGTTCCTGGACCAGGGGGGATAAGATAGTATCGAGGTATATGGAGATGAATTCAGTAGGGCACTAACAGGCTGAGACGATGGGTCGGCCAGGATAGTCAGGTTTGTGGATCTTTGGAAGGAGGTAGAATCGGGTGGTGCGGGGTTCCCGAACAATGAGGCTGGAATCTGTGGCTGGGAGATCCCCTGAGGTGATGGGTTGGGTATGGTCTGGGAGATGATGGTTTGGTGATGGGAAGTGAGGTCGTGGTAGAGGGGGCGGCAGGAGAAGGTATCTTTGAGTTGGCACCTGGCTTCAGCATTGTCGAGATCAGTGTGCCAGACTACCACTGTACCCCCTTTGTCTGCTGGTTTGGTGGTGAGGTTGGGGTTGGAGCAGAGGGAGTGGAGGGCTGCACGTTGCGAGGGTGCAAGGTTCAATACACATTGTCGAACACTTCTTCCTCTGCCTCCACGTCTGAGCTCAGGTTTTCAATCAGGACTCCTTCCCACCTTCCGAGAACCCCTGTCCCCGCCTCCAATACATCCAATCCACCTGAACACCCTGTGCCAGTCCATTACCTGCTGTAGACCTCTTTATTTCCAAATGCCACCGCAACATTGACTGTCTTGACCTGTCCACCCCCACCTCCATCCACCTATTGCACTCTCAGCTACCTTCCCCCCAGCCTCACCACCCTCACATTTATCTCTCCATCCCCGAGGCTCCCAGCCTCATTCCTGATGAAGGGCTTTTGCCCGAAACATCAATTCTCCTGCTCCTCGGATGCTCCCTGACCTGCTGTGATGTTCCAGCACCACTCTCTTGACCCTAATCCCCAGCATCTGCAGTCCTCACTTTTGCCTCGATGGACTGAAGGGCTACTTTTGTTCCTACATGTTATGGTTTTGTGGAGTGTTTCTGGTTTTGTTTTTGAGGTTGTATAGCTCTATAACGTAATTAAATATCTCAATGGTTTGTACTAAGCTCTCAGACCCGTGGAACTGTTGCTCTGTGGTGACTATCATGAAGACATACAAGTTGTAAGTGATTACAGACAGTGGTGAGGCTTAATCACTATTTCAAATGACTGGTTACCTTGATTGATAAATCTGTGAGTGGGTTCCAGTGACAACATTTGACAAAAATGAATTTTAATGAATTGTCTCTGTGGGTAATGAAAGCTGTCTTGTGTTTTCACTGTGATGTGCAAATGTCTGTTTTCTCAGCTCCCCTCTCAATGGATTTAGCTGTTGCTGGATCCAATCCCGTGGGGATTCCATGGGTCTTTGGTAATTTGTTCAAAAAGCTGTTCTTTATATGAGTCTGCTGTGCCTCAGTCGATAGCAGGCTTGCATCTGAGACGAAGATTCTGGTTCCAAATGCCACTCCAAGGCTTGACCAGAAACATAAAGGCAAAGAATGCTGTACTTCAGGAGTGCTGCGCTGTTGGAGGTGCTGTCTTTCAGATGAGGGAGAAAACTGCAGCCCCATCTGCCTGACAGGTGGATATAAAACATCCCAACACACTCTTTTAATGAAGAACAGGAGAGTTCTGCCTGGTGCCAAGCTCAATATTTATGCATCAACCAACATTGCAAAACTAAATCTAATCATTTGCACATTATTACTTGTGAGTTCACTGTGTGCCAATTGTGTATAAAGTTTCAACAGTGACTACATTTTAAAACTTCCTCAACGGCTTTAAGGTGCTTTTGGATACCTGGTGATCCTGAACGTTAAATGAATGCAAGCCTTTCTTTTTGTGGAGCCCTGAGCAGTAACATCTTTCGACAATTGCACCATGAGTGCAACACACCTGACCCCAATTGTGGGAGGCAGTGAGGACTGCAGATGCTGGAGATCAGAGTCAAAACATGTGGCGCTGGAAAAACACAGCAGGTAGGCAACATCCAAGGAGCAGGAGAGTTGACGTTTTGAGCATTAGCTCTTCATCAGGAATTCATCAGGATGCTTTGTATTTTTTCATCCTCTTGGTCTTTCTCCTTAGACTTCCACTCCTTTTATAAAAACCAAACAGGAGTCCACTGGCAAGCTGTGTTCCATGGCTTACTAAACCTTCAGTCATTGTCTTGGAACCACCAGGAAGAAAAGGTTAATCTCCTAGACATTGCCATGAGTAACCTGAATGCATAATCATGGGAATAGTATCACAGTGATTTCCCCTCATTTACTGTAAAGTCTGTTGAAACATCCTGAGATTGTAAAAGATGCTATATAAATGCAAATCTTTCTTTCCTCAGTGCTTTTAAAATTTTCTTTGAACATATTAATTATAAAAAATATTGCAATTGCAGGAAAGCAATTGGTTATAACAATTGGAGACTGCAGACAGAAGTGCACCCAACCAAAGTTTGAGTGTTGGAGATTTCAAAACAGCTTCAGAAGCTATCTCTCCCTTGTAGCCTTTTGATGTCTTGTGGGTCCTGCCCTCATTTACTTGTTAATGGAGCGTGGATTTGGAATTGCACCATTTTCACAAAGCTATAGAAACTATTCGTCATAAATCATCAATTTTTATAAACACATTGTAAAAGAGGCATTTTTCCATGTGATGCCATATATAATAGCAACAGCGTAGTTTACATTTTAACATTTAGCACTCAGAAACATCTATAAGAGTCATGATGAGCTGTTTTCAATGTTTATCATGAGGTAGAAAGGTTGTATAATGTGTTATATTGAGAAAATGTTGATATGTTGGGTAGCAAGCTTCACCACTGGGTCAGAAAAAGGGATGTGGTAGGGGTGCACACTGTTTGTAAATGAGTGTTTTGTTCTAATCAACTAATCAGCTTGTATTCCGACAGCTGAATGATCTCTTCCTCCCTCACACCCCCTCATCTCCACAGGTCAGGGAAGAATTCAACTACTCCATCAACAGAGGTCCAGTGCTCCTGTGGCTTTTGTCAATCAATCTACAGTTCCACACTTATCCTCTCCCAATTCTCTGGATGCTCTCTGCAGTCTCATGGTTGCAGAGTGCTATCCTGGCCCCCACTGCAACGACAGAATAATTCTCCTATACCTGTTTATAACAGTGACATTACTTCAAAAGCACTTCATTGGCTGCAAAGTGATTTAGGAAGCCCTGAGATCATGAAAGGCACAATGCGAATGCATTTTTTTCTTAAAATTGTTCCTTCCTTTCTTTGAATTTTTTTTTGCTTTCTCCCTCCTTTTCCTCCTTCTCACTTTGTTGTGTCTACAAGTTTCTTTACCTCCTCTCTCATGGTTTTGTGCGATTTTCCCACTTTACTACCCCATGGAATGCGCTAATCCTTGGGGGGGACTAAGTCGATGATTGTGTTCTGTAATCCATGGCACATTCTCTTGAGCCAAGGTCTCACTGTGGTGAGGCTCCACATAGGTTTTCATTTCACATACAGGGGACCATTCTGTCAGTGAGGTGCAACTGACACCAGTCCCTCCTGCAGTCTCATCTTGAACAATGACTAGTGGACCCTTGCAGGCATATGTACTTGTGTTTCAGATTTGCTTTTCCCAAATTAGAGTGGCTCAGAAATCTGGGATTAATAATACAATCAACAACAAACTGAAGATCAACAAAATTAGTTTTCCACCAGATAAAAGTACTTGCTGAAGGCGGTTAGATAATCTCTGTCTCCCTAATTTCTGGACCACATTGAAGATGGGAAAGGTTTTTAATCCATGTTAGCTTATCTATGGAGAGAAGACTTGTATTCCACCACGACTAAAATTAAGTTGCGACACACATTGCTGCTTGCTCTCTGCAGAATGTGAGCACAGTGGGCGAACACTTCTTCATGCTGATGATGCTGAGGCGAACAAGACTGTTTTTCATCAGTCAGTTATACCTGAGTATGAATTGAGTACAGGCCCTGTCATGAAGTGATTGGAAAAGGAGTGATTTGAAAACCTAATCACAGAATTTCAGTGGTGGGTTCCTAAGGTGTGACATGAGCTCCTAAGCTATCAGAATTAGTGGTGCTGGAAGAGCACAGCAGTTCAGGCAGCATCCAAGTAGCTTCGAAATCGACGTTTCGGGCAAAAGCCCTTCATCAGGGCTTTTGCCCGAAACGTCGATTTCGAAGCTACTTGGATGCTGCCTAAACTGCTGTGCTCTTCCAGCACCACTAATCCAGAATCTGGTTTCCAGCATCTGCAGTCATTGTTTTTACCTCCTAAGCTATCAGGCAGGTTTATTATGAGCCAGAAGAGTCTGGCATATTGGTGTAGAACCAATGAAGGGTGTGCAGTGGACATGCCTGCATGCATCCAATGAAACTCCAAGGTCTGCTGCCTATGTGAGACAGTTACACTCAGGAAGAACTAAATCTACATGTAGCCAAACAGGAAGCTCTTGTAGAAGCCTCCCGTTAGCACATACCTAACAAGAAGTTTGCTAAATATACTTATCCAAATGTGGAATGTGAAATACCAGGATTTCTCCTCCAGATACCACATCCAAAGCACAGAGCCCATTGCATGAGGTTTAACATCAGATGTGGTTATGGCTGCACCATTCAGGTGTATGCACTGTTCCAAGTGTCATCCACAAGCCCACAGGTGGGCACTGTTGAATTTCTGGGTTGTTATGTTGATCTGGCTTCCATCAGTGACTCTTTTGTCTCTGCTAAGAGGTTTTATACTGTGACAACATCCATTTTTAGAGGAAGCACGGTCTATAATTTTGAATTGTGCTGATCACTGGGCAGCAGATGCCACAGCACTGTGGCAGCCTGACTAAAGAATTGGAGGAGGGCACTAATTTGGCATGTACAGGTGCAGGTCCTGGAATGATGACAAGTATGATCAGACCGTATTGTTAAGTCCTGTTTCTTTCAAACTTTACTGAACTACAATCAAAGATGCACTGGAATGGAAAGAAGTGCAAGACATTTATAACCTTATTGTTTTGGAAAGTCCTTTCATCATGCTTCACTAATCTGCCAGTGTCCCATAGTAAAGCTCACATTATGAGTACAGACTTGACAAATCATGTAAGGCTGTCATATAAGGCCTGATTAAAATAAAATTAGGAAACTCACTCCTATCTCTAAGAATTAACATGATGCTCCATTGTTTCTATGAGGCCTGAGGTGTGCACCCTTGAAGAATTAAGGGGTAGTGCCCAGTGCAATTGTTGCTGTTGGACTCACATGGCTGTGAGCATAGTCTCCGCTGTCCTTACTCTGTCACCATGACACACATGACACTGTCTCCTCCACCCTCCCCCTAACTGTGGTCAGCCTGCGAAAGTACACACATGGTTAGTGATCCCTGGAGTACAGTAGTAAGGCTGGCAGCTGCAGAATTCTCTCACAGCAAAGGATCAACACCTTCAGGAGGGCAAGTGGGGAAACATTGATCATAAAACATCTGGAAAAACAATTACTGCCACGATCCTAATAACGCAGGCTTGGAAATTGCAGATTTCATTCTCGAGGAAGGTCGTGCATTTATCATCGCAGATCTCTCGAGCTGCCTCTGATGCAGTGCTTTTTTAACATCACCATTAATAACAGGAGGAGTGTCTTAAGCTGCAAAGAGTTTGCTGCAGCATTTTCTGACAAGAGTCGGGGAGGGGGTTCTGTTTAAATAAGACCCTTTCTGCTGATCTCACCATCTCCAGATGTTTCCTACAAAGTCTGATTCAAAATGGAAAGAAATAAATACTAGTTGTTCATCGTCTGCCTCAGCTAAATTTGAATTATGATATGAGGAAGTGTCATGAACCATTGATATTAGGAATGAAAATTTTTTTAGGGCTGGGAAAATATTAGTTTTGCTTTAATTAATGGCTTGGAGAGGGTGCGAGGTTAGAAATTTGTTTCAGACCATTTTTGTGCTTGAAGTAGACGCTAAATGAACGTGTGAGAAACTGGAGGACATAATGCCAACCCAAAATTGAACCACAGACTTTGAATCCCAGCAGCAGAGTGCCACAGAGCTACAGTAATGTCCCACCATTCACAGAAGTTATGTTTGAGAAGACTGCTGCAAATTGCAAACACATTTTATAATGGGAATCAGTGGGATAGGCTCTGACCAATGAAATTTTGATATCTGTGTCAAACATTTTTATTAAATGTTAAGATTTTCCAGTGGAGGAATTAATTATCCTGTTCATGAGTCAGATCCCCGGCATGGTCAGCCACACTCGTCAATAATCTCTTTAAATGCCTCCTCAGAGCCTCATCAAGTCCTCATACACTTACAATGTTGAAGCAATTCATTTCCTTCAACACCAGCCCATTATTCCCACCCATTCGAAAACCTCATCACCATCTGGCTTTCATTCCTTGCTTTTGCCCGAATCAGAGCTTTTTCCAATTCCTTTTCTGATTACTTGCCTGAGAATCCTCCATTTATTCCTTTCGTATAAGATGGAACAAATGGCTATAGATGTGATTAAATAATCCATCAGACATACAGATATCTAACAGCTTAAGATTTAAAATAACAGATACAACTTCGGAACCATGCATCGTTACATTTACTCACCTACCCCAGCCACAGAGTATTGGAGAAGTTCAAAGTTAGTGAGTAAGGGCTATTATTGTCAGCCTTACTTATGGATCAATCTTGTTCCAATTTCACCTAGGAATTATCTGTTACCGTCAGATTGTGAGTTTTAAAATAAATCTCTTGCCCCAACCATAAACAGACTGTGATTTAAGTTTATTTCCCTTTTTTTTTAACAATGGGTGTGATTCCTCCATGACCTTTTGACTGGGGACTCTGACCTTATAAAGACTACACCAACATTGTGGCAAAGTTAAACTAGAAGTAATGTTTATTTCACACACTCTTAAATGTGAGGAATATTTTACAAAAGGTGTATCTTTTTTAAAAAATCCATAAAGGGACAGAATCAGACAGGAGAAAGACATTATTTAATTAATAGTAAGAAAAGCACAAAACAGCCTTTATAATTTTTACAATGTCCTTGCTTTTAAGATGGAATCCAAAAGTCCATATTTCCAAAAGTAGAGTTGGTGATCTGGAATTCCTGTATGGTGAATGACTCTTTAACTACTGGCTAGCCAGTCCCTCCACTTTAAAAATCTACTGAAAGTCTTCAAAGGAACATTTGCTGAAATGTAATTTCTGCTTTACTCTTTTTATGAAGGAAAGTTGTTCACTTGTAGAGTGTATAAATACAGATTGATGGCTGCTTTTTATAGTTTAGAGGTTTCACTTTTGTAGGTGGAGTGAGGAGTGTTAATCTGGTAATGATCTCCATTGATATGGAGCATTGCTGACCCTAAACTGGCTGCTATTTTAACATTGTAGTTTAAAAAGTAGTTAGATTCAGTACAGTAAGAGTCACATGAACAAGTGTCCCGAACCATGCAGTTACAACTGACATTAAAGTTTACACTGCAGACAGTCCATTCCAGAGATTAAGTGAAACGTCATTAATATATCTTATGGGAGAGTGGAGCTAGCAATTCTATTATGTAAAGATTTGCATTCGTGGAGAAGATCATCTCTGTAGCAATTTATAAATCCTACTAGTTAGAATTCCAGTCCCATCAGGAGGTACAAGGACTGTTGGTTGTATGGCTAATGTTGACTTCTGCAATGTTTCTGGAAAGGTTTTGCTAAATTCAGTCACATGATTACAATAGCCATCTTTGTACAAAGCTAAAAACCACACAACACCAGGATATAGTCCACCAGGTTTATTTGGAAGCACTAGCTTTCGGAGTGCAGCTCCTTCTTCAGGGGATTGTCCATCTTTGTTTAATGTGTTTTTCAAAACAGTTTCATTGTTCACTCTGTTCATGAAATGTCAGATTACACTCTACTGAGCTACATTTTTAGTAGCTAAAAAGTATAGATAAGTGAACCTGATATTAAATTTGCACAGGTAAGCAAATTTACAAAATGGTGAAAACAAGAACAACGGGAGTTTTGGACAACCAGAGGCAGTTCAATAGTTCCACAACGATGGAGCTGACACAGGGAGAAAGTGAGGACCGCAGATGCGGGAGATCAGAGTTGAGAGTGTGTTGCTGGAAAAGCACAGCAGGTCAGGCAGCATCCGAGGAGCAGGAAAATCGATGAAGGGCTCTGGCCTGAAACATTGATTCTCCTGCTCCTCTGATGCTGCCTAACCTGCTCTGCTTTCTCCAGCAACACACCCTTGAATCTGCTTCCTCAGCATGTATTCCTGGGGAAAGAGTACAGGAGGCAGGTGGAGTCCAGGTGTCCTGTGAAACTGGGACCAGCATGATGGCTCTGCGCAATGTCACATAAGGTGTAGATTTAAAATATTGCTTGATGTGAGGGCACATATAAAACTGAGGGAAGGAAGGCTGAAACTTGCACCATTCAGTGCTGACCAATGTCGTTGAAAGGCATCAGAGTCTCATGAACATATTTAAGAAGACTAATTATTATTAAGGTGACCAGCAAGGTCATGTGAGAGTTGCCTGAAGACAGCATGAGTTTGGGTGTAGTTTAGGATACCTGACATAGCCTTGCAAAGGTTATCATTTCAGCCTTTTTTTCCATCCAGCAACAAGGGATGATTTCTGTCCCACAATAATGGAAGCAGGGTAGATATTTCTTCAGTGTGTGCTGTCTTTCTTTACCGGGTCTTCAATTAGGGAGGGAAATGCAAACGCACATACCTGTTATGAGTAAGACAAATGTATATTTTCACTGAAAAACCACAGCTGAAAAGGGCTTGTATTACAGAGCACCATCAATGTTGAGAAATCAGAGGAAATGACAAGTTGACCAGTATGTATTGCATCAGCCCCATAATCCTCCAGGAACTCTGTCCTCTTGTGCATTCTGAATGTTCACCACTCCCACGGTCATGCGTTGAGTTCTGAAGACCTTGAGTTGTACGAAACTCAGTACCATTTTACATTTTTCAGCAAACCTCTATTGATTTGCCATAATGTCTCCTTACATGATAAAGCATCATATTTTTGTCTTCTAATGCTGCAGAAAAGCACTTGGAAAACTTTCATTTGATTGGAGGTACTATGTAAATGTAAGGTGTTGTTGATGTGAGAATCAGATGATGATTTCAAAAGCCTGCATGTTGTCGAAATAAAAGACAGAATGAGTTCATGAGTTGCAGTTGAGGTTTAAATTGCACATATACAGATGCAGAGGTGGAAAACCATGTCGCCCAATGTGTATGAGTTGCCACTCTCATCACGTGTACAATGTGGAGGAGCTTCTCTGTACTGATGCACAGATATGTGCTGCATATCTTGCTGAGTATCACATGCTTTAATATTTGAACTGTAAGTTTATAGCTAGTCAGAGTCTCTCTCTGCCATCGAGGCTGTGTGTTTGCAGCAGTGAAGGGGCCCATTGTGTTCGGCAGGGATTGGATATCTGTGAATCTGCGATGTTGAATGCTGAACCCTTTGCGATGAATAGGGCTGAGAAGGAACATGCAGCTGGATCTTTCGCAGCTCAGTCAGACGAGGTCACGGAAACCAGACTAAATAGCCTGACTGCAGGGCACAGCTCTGCGTCTGTCTGAAAACCGATCCATGTGAGGAAGAGGGATTAAAATCCAGGCAGTGAGTGGGGGGAGGGGACAACTGAGAAAGGGGGGGGGGGTAACAACGAAAGACAGGAATGCAAAAAAAAAGACGAAACGGATAGCCACATAAAATTAATAAAAATAAATGGACAGTTGAAGAACAAAAAGGCAGAGAATTCAGAAAAGGGGAAGGCAAGGGTAACAGAGTTAAGTAGCATGAGATCTGGTCCATTAAAATATGGTTTAGTGCAACTTGTACTGGAGGGGAGATGGGGTATGCTGAGGATGACAGTGGAGATCCAATGCAAGCTTTATTTTGTCTGTTCTAAAGCAGGCATGTTGAGCCCCTATGGCATTGTCAGGGGACACAGTATTTGTCAGGTTCTTTGCTCCAACGCAGACAGTTTGGTCATTTGGGTGCAGTTGCTTTTACTGTTTTTTTTAAACTCTTGTGAATGGTCAGGAGTACAAACAGAGTAGAGGCTACGTCACTGAAAATGCATGGCATCTTGTGCTTTGCTGAAGAATTGAGTCAAGAGCTTGAGAGGAGGGACATGAATGGGGTTGAGCAGCAGTGAGTTCAGCAGAGGGAATGCAGAAGGGACTTTTCAGTCAAGAGCGCACACAGGATGTGTGCATCATTGGAGGTGCCATATAAATGTAAGATAATGATCAAATGAAGACAGATTTCAAAGGCCTCCATGATGTAGAAGTAAAAGACAGAAAGAGTTAACAGGTTGCAATGATGTTTAAATTGCTCACAGTGCAGATGCTGCATTTGTTGCCTATTTCTAGATGCCCTTCAGAGAGCAGATCGTGATCCAGCTGATGACAATGTGATAACTCCTACTTCAGGTAAGAGTAGGGTCAGGCTCAGCCAAGAGGGCTGTTTAAGAATCAAATAACCTGCATAGTTTGGGCCACATGTGAAGACGGGGCCCCATGGGTGAGCCAGTCAATGTTTGTGAGACCGAGAAGGAGTCATTGTTTGCAAAGAGCTGTGGGAGCTTTGCAGTCCATTTTGTGACAAACTGGAATGCTGTCCAAAGCCATGCCGTTCACCCAACATCAGGGAGAAACACACCCACCTCAACTCTCTCCCAAGTAGTTGGGATACTTTCCCAAGTGGAGTGGATTCTGCTGAGAGAAATCCGAGATTGATGCCTCTGAGATGTTAGGGATTTTTTTTGTTTCACTCTAGCTCCTTTCTACTGAAGCTGCATGGATAAAGTAGGGCTTTGAGTAAATCTGAGCACTGGGTAATTTGTGCCGAAACGTGTTGTACTCAAGGGAGCAGAAGCAGACTTATGGTTTCCTGTTATTATTTCTACCCACTTGAGCGTTCGGTTCTCAAAGTACAATGAGGGAATGTTGTTCCATCCTCAGCACCAAGCTAGTTACTGATGCAGGAGGCCAGTGACAAAATCTGCACAACCTTCGCCTGTGTCCCCTTGGGTCAGGTGTCAATAATCTTTTCCCTCCAATAGTAGAAACTGAGATTCAACAATTCAACAATGAGATTCAACATTGTGAAAACACCTCTTCCACTTTCAGAAAGATTTCACACCTGAAACATTCGGTGGCCTTAGAATGCATTTCACGTAGTTTATTTATGAATTATTTCTTTGCAAGCTATTTTTTAAGCCTATTTTCCAATGTTAAAGGGAGAGAGACTTGAGCATTGCTTAAAAAAAGTGACATGTTGTCAAAGATTTCCATCTAACACTTGTCAGGTCAAATACAAGAATACCAGATGATAATAACAACATACACTAAATCACGAGGGGAATGGAAAGGGTGAATAGACAACGTCTTTTCCTAAAGTGGGGGAGGCCAAAATTAGAGGCTGTAGGTTTAAGGTGAGAAGGGAAAGATTTAAAACAGACCTGAGGAGTAACTTTTTCATGCAGAGGGTAGTGTGTGTATGGAATGAGCTGCCAGACAAAGTGGTAGAGGCTGGTACATTTACAACATTTAAAAGGCACCTGGATGGGAATATGAATAGGAAGGGTTTAGAGGGATAACGGCCAAATGCTGGCAAATGGGACTAGGTCAGATTGTGATGTCTGGTCGACGTGTCCGAGTTGGACCAGTGTCTGTTTCTGTGCTGTACGACTCGGTAAAAAGATGTCCATTGGTTGGGACTTTGATTCTGGTTGCTTTACAAGGGCAACACCCTGAGCCAATATGAAACTACAGGCTTCCTAACCTCCTTGGTAGTTTTTTTTTAAAGTACAAAACATGAAAATACTACTTTTTGTTTATAAAAAAAGTCCCAGTATATTGTTATGTCACTTCTTGTTCGAGTAAATGTTACAACTTCGACTGATTATCTTAAATTGGCCATACATGTAGCTATTAGCACATAGGAATAAATTGAAGCCTTTCATCTTTTTAAAATTATTTGGGAGCTTTAGCAAAACATATTTCCCTCATGCTTTCTCCATGGCAGTGTTTTGGCCAATCAAAATCAAATTGACAGTCATTGAGCATCCTTTTCTCCTTTTCATGTAAATAATTATGACCAGTTGAAATTTGTTACTCTTGTATTTTTCCTGATGAGAGCAAAGGAAAAAGCATCAGCAATATGATGTTTTTTCAGCACATTCAGGTTCTGCACTAAGCTGCTGAAGAGGCTTACATTAAAGAGAAGCTTCCATCACCTCAGAGGGTCCCAAAAGCATGTTACAGCCCGTTAAGTACTTCTGACATGTTGCTACTGTTGCAATGTAAGTGACGCAGCAACCAAAGTGTGAATGGCAAAGTCCCACCAAACAGCAATGCAATAATCACCAGATAATCTACTAATCTGATGCTGATTGAGTACTAAATATTTACAAAGACAATAGGGATAATTTCCCTGTCCTCCTTCGAGATTGCACTTTGGAGTCTTTTATATTCACCCAATCAGACTGAGAGAGCTCTTAGTTTAATATTTCATACCTTCATCTTCAATAAGGCATCATTCCTTTAGCACAGGGAAATGTTCCAGTCACAGCATAGAGCACAAGTATTGCTATTATTGCAAAGTAAAGGTTTTTAAGCAAGCAAAATATATAAGCATATCAGGAAAGAAATTGTGTCAGAAAAAGCTATTGGCACGATGATTTAAATTCAGAGATGGGCCAAATAAAACTGAGTTGGACACCCTGGAAAAAACAATTCTTAAGATACTGAAGAAATTGCATGTTTCAGTGATTCAGCATTCAGCAAAAAGCAAATTGCCTGTTTCAGCAGGTTTACTGTCTCTGTGAAGGAAATATATGAAATTAAAGGTCTTCAAGATATTGCTTGAGAGCAAATGCCTCGTTTCAAGAGGAAATCCAAGAAATTAAAAGACCGAATCTCAGACCCAGGGCCTTCAGACCATACAGTCATAGAGATGTACAGCATGGAAACACACCCTTCAGTCCAACACGTCCATGCCAACTAGATGTTCCAAATCGATCTAGTCCCACCTGCCAACACCCGGCCCATATCCCTCCAAACCCTTCCAATTCATATACCCATCCAAATGCCTCTTAAATGTTGCAATTGTACCAGCCTCCACCACTTCCTCTGGCAACTCATTCCATACATGTACCACCTTCTGTGTGAAAAAGTTGCCCCTTAGGTCTCTTTTATATCTTTCCACTCTCACCCTAAACCTATGCCCTCTAGTTTTGGACGCCCAACCCTTGGGAAAAGATCTTGTCCATTTACCCAATTCATGCTCCTCATAATTTTGTAAACCTCTATAAGGTCACCCCTCAGCCTCCGACGTGACAAGAAAAACAGCCCCAAGCCTGTTCAGCCTCTCCCTGTAGCTCAAATCCTCCAACCCTGGCAACATCCTTGTAAATCTTTCCTGAACCCTTTCAAGTTTCACAAAATCTTTCCGATAGGAAGGAGACCAGAATTGCTCGCAATATTCCAACTGTGGCCTAACCAATGTCCTGTACTGCCGCAACATGACGTCCAAACTCCTGTACTCAGTACTCTGACCAATAAAAAAAAGCATACCAAATGCCTTCTTCACTATCCTATCTACCTGCAACTCCACTTTCAAGGAGCTATGAACCTGCACTCCAAGGTCTCTTTGTTCAGCAACACTCCCTAGGACCTTACTATTAAGTGTGTACGTTCTGCTAAGATTTGCTTTCGCAAAATGTAGCACCTCGCATTTATCTGAATTAAACTCCATCTGCCACTTCTCAGCCCATTGACCCATCTGGTCAAGATCCTGTCATAATCTAAGGTAACCCTCTTTGCTGTCCATTACACCTCCAATTTTGGTGTCATCTGAAAACTTACTAACTGTACCTCTTATGCTCACATCCAAATAATTTATGTAAATGACAAAAAGTAGAGGGCCCAGCACTGATCCTTGTGGCACTCCACTGGTCACAGGCCTCCAGTCTGAAAAACAACCCTCCACCACCACCCTCTGTCTTCTACCTTTGAGCCAGTTCTGTTTCCAAATGGCTAGTTCTCCCTGTATTCCATGAGATCCAACCTTGCTAATCAGTCTCCCATGGGGAACCTTGTCAACTGCCTTACTGAAGTCCATATAGATCACATCTAACGGTCTGCCCTCATCAATCCTCTTTGTTACTTCTTCAAAAAACTCAATCAAGTTTGTGAGACATGATTTCCCACACACAAAGCCATGTTGACTATCCCTAATCCGTGCTGAAAATGTGTTGCTGGAAAAGCACAGCAGGTCAGGCAGCATCCAAGGAGCAGGAGAATCGACGTAAATGTCCGTGTTGATTCGGTCGCCCGAGATAGAAATGGAGAGGTCTAGGAAGGGGAGGGAGGAGTCTGAGACGGTCCAGGTAAACTTGAGGTCGGGGTGGAAGGTGTTGGTAAAGTGGATGAACTGTTCAACCTCCTCGTGGGAGCATGAGGCAGCACCGATACAGTCATCGATATAGCAGAGGATAAGGTGGGGGGTGGTGCCAGTGTAGCTGCGGAAGATGGACTGTTCCACATATCCTATGAAGAGACAGGCATAGCTGGGGCCCATGTGGGTGCCCATGGCTACTCCTTTGGTTTGGAGGAAGCGGGAGGATTGGACAGTTGAACAGTTCACTCCTCTCCAAGACCCTAAGGGATCCTTCCATATCCGCCACAAATTCACCTGCACCTCCACACACATCATTTACTACATCCGCTGCACCAAATGTGGCCTCCTCTATATTGGGGAGACAGGCCGCCTACTTGCAGAACGTTTCAGAGAACACCTCTGGGACACCCGGACCAACCAACCCAACCACCCTGTGACTCAACACTTCAACTCCCCCTCCCACTCCACCAAGGACATGCAGGTCCTTGGACTCCTCCATTGCCAGACCATAGCAACACGACAGTTGGAGGAAGAGCGCCTTATCTTCCGCCTAGGAACCATCCAACCACGAGGGATGAACTCAGATTTCTCCAGTTTCCTCATTTCCCCTCCCCCCACCTTGTCTCAGTCCCAACCCTCGAACACAGCACCACCTTCCTAACCTGCAATCTTCTTCCTGACCTCTCTGCACCCACCCCCTCTCCGGCCTATCACCCTCACCTTAACCTCCTTCCACCTATCGCATTCCCAATGCCCCCTCCCCCAAGTCCCTCCTCCCTACCTTTTCTCTTAGCCTGCTTGGCACACTTTCCTCATTCCTGAAGAAGGACTCATACCTGAAACGTCGAGTCTCCTGCTCCTTTGATGCTGCCTGACCTGCTGTGCTTTTCCAGCAACACATTTTCAGCTCTGATCTCCAGCATCTGCAGTCCTCACTTTCTCCTATCCCTAATCAGTCCTTGCCTTTACAAATACATGTACATCCTGTCCCTCAAGATTCCCTCCAACAACTTGCCCACCAACGGCATCAGGCTCACCGGTCTATAGTTCCCTGGCTTGTCTTTACCACCCTTCTTAAACAATGGCACCACGTTCGCCAACCTCCACTCATCTGACACCTCACCTATGACATTGATGATACAAATATCTCAGCAAAAGTCCCAGCAATCACTTCTCTAGCTTCCCACAAAGTTCTAGGGTACACCTGATCAGGTCCTGGGGATTTATCCACCTTTATGTGTTTCAAAACATCCAGCACTTCCTCCTCTGTAATTTGGACATTTTGCAAGGTGTCACCATCTATTTCCCTACTGTCTATATCTTCCATATCCTTTTCCACAGTAAATACTGATGCAAAATACTCGTTTAGTATCTCCCCTATATTCTGCGGCTCTACACAAACAGAATCAAACGTAACAGTATTTAACCGAGAGATCTTCTCATCTTGCAAAACTAAAAAGAACACAGTCTGGCAGAAGAGTGAAATCACTCAATTCCCTGAACTTGTGCAATCAGAGGCCTGGGGAAAGTGATAGTGGTAAATGTAATAATATACACAAATGTAAATATATACACAAATATATCATAATAATAACAAGAAAAAAAGCTTGGAGGTAAATGTTGCATAATAGTATAAGTTTTTGCAAAGGTTTATACTGTGGAGAGTCTCAAGCATCACTCACTTTGATGGGATTAGATGAACACATGGACAGAACATTTTAGGAATACGAAGAAGTAATACTGGCCATCCAGGTCCTCCTCAGAGCCTCTATAACAGTACCTATCATATCAATGTAACTTGTTCTCTGTTGCTAACATCTAATAATGTCCAGCTTATCTGAGACAAGCCTCTTCTCATTTAACCATCAAGTGGTTTTCTCTCCAAACCAGACCAGTTGGGTCTTTGGATCCCTAACCTCAGAGAGGATGATGGCAGCAAACCTGCTGCACAACAACAAAACTGCAGACAGTCTCGTACAAGGTGGTCGGTGATGAGGATTGCTTGTAAAACAAGCAACTCTCATCAAGCAGCCACCCTAATCCCTTCCTCGGATCTTATAGAAGGCCCACTCCTGGCCTGTTCTTTGACCCCATTGGCCTGCCTTCACCAAAGAGGCTACTGCAAGTCTATTGCAAGCTCTCCAACTGGTGGTCAAAATCTCCAAAACATTATCTCCATAGAAACACATGCATGCACATAATCATATATGCACACAAAAAAACACTCACTCACTCTCTCTGTCTCTCACTCACCCGCACACAAAAACACACACACACACAGGCTCTAAAGTCTGGTATGGATCAGTCTGGAATGAACACCATGACAACAAGACTAAACTTCTACATCACTGATCCATGGAGCAGGGAAAGAATTAACCAAGATTTCATGGATGCATCAAGTCAAAGCATTCGCCTCTGCCAGCACTCAGATGTGCCTTTAACAACACACACCCCAGGGAATGGAAACAAGCCAAATTCCAGCAAGGGCTGAAACCTACACTGGATGCTGCACCTGTTTGGAAAGATAATATGCTTTGAAGAAATAGGTCGGGTTGTGTACACCCCTGAGTTTTGAGCCTCAGTGCTGGCTCAGAGTCAACAATCCACCCTCCTCCTGTGATCAAGCGATACAGATTCATTCTCTGTACAATGGCCATGAATTGATGGAAGGTTATTTTGATCGCATTAGAATCACAACAATCCATCACATTAGGTCAACGCTGGCAAGTCCACACTCTATCCAGTCAGCATAGTACAGACTGACAGTGTGGAGTTTGCACATTCTCCCCGTGTCTGCGTGGGTTTCCTCCGGGTGCTCCGGTTTCCTCCCACAGTCCAAAGATGTGCAGGTCAGGTGAATTAGCAATGCTAAATTGCCCGTAGTGTTAGGTAAGGGGTAGATGTAGGGGTATGGGTGGGTTGCGCTTCGGCGGGGCGGTGTGGACTTGTTGGGCCGAAGGGCCTGTTTCCACACTGTAAGTAATCTAATCTAATCTAATTCAATAACTGCAACCTCTGGAAGGGATTTCTTGGATCGGAGGTATTCTGAGAAAATGCTAGAAAAGCATAAGCACTGGATAAGACATTGACCCCAATCCAGTGTTGGAAATGTAGTTTTGTTGTTCTTACTGCCTTCCTGTGGAGGCAGGTCAACTTGTGAGGAAAGATAGCAAGCTTGCAGGTCACAAATAGGTTCCACAATTGGCTTGAAAGTGGGGAATGATGTAGATGTGTGAAAGGAGAACATTTTGAAGAAGAAATTACTGAGAGAAAGTTTTACCTCTGTGGAGAGCTTCTGAGTATTTGTGAGCCTCCTGTGGCACTGGCACAGAGCCTTAGGAGCCACAGATCAAATTTAAACTCATTCATTTACATTGATTCACATCTCTGAAACCACTTGATTTGATTTGTGTTCTATCAAGATCAATATTTTGATAGAACTCAGACAGAGCAGCCAGAGGAAGGCTGGTCAGAAACAATATGACGGAAATATGAAGTTGAGTCAAATTGAGGCCAGAGAGGACATTGGAATATTCAGGATATGTAGATAATTAGACAATTCGGGGAGTTTCTAGATAGAGAAGGGACATGGTTTGGGCATCCTGAGTTCAATCTAAAAACAAACAAGCCTGTTAATGTTGAGTCTTTTGCAATGCTTTAAAATTCCTTTGATGTTGACACAGTGGGCTGATACATTGATTGGACTTTTTGATACAGAGTTTTATTGAAGAAATCTTACATTTGCCACCATATATTTCAGATGCAATTTTGTGTGCACTTAACGGGGGACGAGGGTTTGGGAATCCCTAAATTAGGAATTCAGATACCCATCACCATCCTGAAAAGGCAGGTGACATTGGAAAATTCATCGGATATTTGAACTTCAGTCTGAAAAATGGATCGTAACATTGGAAAGTAATGCAGACAAAGCCTGCCAATATTGTGAGGAAAAGCTATCAAATGACAGACAAGAGAGCAGAGAAACATTTGCATGTTGAAAACCGAATGATTGGCATTATTACCCAAAGTGGAAGGTACTACATTCCCTGGTAGAATTTCACAGTCCCAGCTGCAGCTCACCATCGTGAATCTGATTGCAAAAAGTTCACATCATTTTGCTGGGGGTTTGACAGCGACAGGAAGTTACACATTGCAGTGTATACACTGCTTCCTGGATGGGTGGGTGGCATAACTAATGGCTTTGCTTCTAAATTAGAAAATAATAACTGACATCAAAGGATACAGGAGCATAGTCCAGAAGATAAAAGCAATAAATCTACTGGCTGGGATTATACATTCATCTGACACTACCTCAGCATTTATCCATATTTTCTAAACTGGGTCAGTAGAGTGGAAGATCTGGTACCTGAGAATAACACTTTTTTTTTGGTGACAAAGGAACCTATACTCCTTTGTCTAATGTCTCAGACAAAACCATATGACAGTGAACAGCTTCTATGTGATCTGCACGTTACTGTCAACCCTCTAACAGATAGCACACTGTGTTATAAATAGAGCATCAACTCCCAGAGTATCCACTGAAATATACCACCCCAGAATCAGAGCAGGGTAGACACAAGGCTCTCAAAATCTCGAGTTGCTAATCCATGTGGGATCATTATATTTAAAAAAATATAAACAATAGAAGATCCATTTTAGGCATTTTATTAATAACTAATATTCCTTCGATTTCTTCAGAATGGGTTAATGTGTACTGTGGATTTTTTTTTATTGCTTGTTCCTGATAAAAGTGGAAAGATTTAGATGGGATCAGTTATCAGCTAGTTATCCTTGAGGTTCCCCGAGGTACTGGCGGAATACTGATAGGGACCCGCATGCATTATTCAATGAGAAGAGCTGAATAAAATGAGCAACGTATCCACTACAAGAACACCAGCGCAGTCTGGGTATAATTAGAGAGCTGTCACTTGTCTCTGTCAGTGTTTGCTCCCTTAACATAGCAGGGAAAAAAAACACATACACACTCACACACTCAAAATATTCACACTTCTATGGAGAGGTTCAAAACTAAATATAAAAATGTACACCACAGCTCCCTCCTTCTCCTCACACTCTACAGCATAAGTTAGTTTGCGGCATGCTGATGGATCTCAGGGAAAAACAAAATACATTTAATTACAAACAAATCGTAGAAACGTTGAGAATCTTTCTATAGATTAAGACAGTTAGATTGAGGTACGATGCAGAACAACATGATAGATGATGGCCTTTCACCTCTGAAAGCTCGATTTCAGTCTTTAGACAGATGGGATGAATGCTTCATCTCACTCTTGGCTACGCAATCCTCAGAGAAATAGGGTAGGGTAATCTCAATCCAGTTGGTTGGGACCTACAGTGTGAAACCTGCCAATTACTTACCTTAAATTGAAATTAAATTAGCCATCTCTGTCAGAAGATCTAATAAGATCACAGTATGAGAAAAGGAAATGTCAGTATCTTGTTTTGAGGTTTGGGCTGAGGCAGAGTGTTGAAAGTTGTGGCTGGTTGTTGCTTTGAACGAAGTGATAAAATCATCTTGCCAGAATGCTCAAATTTACAAACAGAGACAATCATCCCCCATTCAATTTCAGGTTTTATTGTCACGTGTGCTCAAGCACAAGGGTACAGGAGTATAGTGAAAACTGTACAATGTCACCATTCCCAGCGCCATCTTAGGTACAAAGGTACCTTGGTACAAAAATAAAAAAATAAGGAAATAAGATCAATACTGCAGCTGTTCTTAGTATAACGTAGAAAATTAAAGAAATAAAGTTAAAAGTCCAACATTACAGTCCTTTCTTAAGCCATGGATCTAAATGCTCCACACTGGGCTTTCCCCACAAGGGCTCGCTCCTCCCCGGCATGGACACACTTTCACCTGCACTGGGCTAAAACAGCATTGAAGGAGTTGTACTTTAAATCTAATTGAGCTCCTCCTGACCTGAGAGTGCTTGATCAACAGTGCAGAAAGAGTTTTACTCTGTATGTAACCATGCTTCTCTTGACCTAAGAATGTAAAGAGAGTGTTATTCTGCACTTAACTATATTGAATCTGACCTGGGATTACTGATGTATACTGCAAAGGGAATTTTCCTTTGCATTTATCTGCTCCTGATCTATGAGTGCTTCATGAGCCAGTGAAAAGGGAGTTGTATTCTACTTTTAATTCTGGTGAGAGAGGGAAGACTTGAATTTACATGCTGGTTTAATGTCTTTACAATGAAGAAGGACATTTGATAGCCAGTGAATTATAATTGACGCATGATCACTGCTGTAATGTCAGGACAGCCAAGTGACACACAGCAAACCCCATCAAAGCAAAATGATAATGAATGGGATTTATTTTTTAGTGATGCTAGTTAAGGGATAACCAAGGAGAACAACCTGTCAAAGTAATGCAGTCAGATCTATGACATCCAGAGGACATTGGCCCCTCAGTTTAATGTCTTAGCTGACAATGATGCACTCCATTCTTACTGCAATGGACCACTGATTTTATACTTGAGTCTCTCAAATGGAACTTGAAAACCTTTCAGATGCTAGCACAAAGCCTTAACTAACACTTCTATGAAGTTGCCAGTCTATTATAATAACCCAAAGGGAAAATACCCTTGCCGGTCATAGTTTATTTTGACTCCAGTTCCCCACCAATATCATTGAGTTTTAACTGGTCTCTGGAATGACCTAGGAGGTTGTCAGTTGTATTTGTGTGATAGTTCTTCAGAATGAGAATGATCTTAGAGCATGGCAAGAAATAGCGCATTGAATCTTTTAATATCGGGAGGCTGTTGTACTGCAGCTCCTGCCTGGTTCTAGCTGATCAGGAAGCTCTTTCGCACTTACCATTTTCATAAATGTATCAGAAAATTTACAGATTGACAATCAACCTTGAGAACCACGTTATGATGCACCTCCTTGGACATCAAGGGCTTAGGTGGGACTTGGACACAGAGTTTCTGGTTCAGATATAGGGACATTATCAGTACATCATAGGATACCTTTATGCTCAATTGTGCCTCCTGCTACAAGAACCACATTCAGCAAAAGGACGGAATGGGGTCAAGTCGATTACACACTGCTGCCTTGTGAGGCCAACAAGATATGGCCATTAAGTGGAAGTCTTACTAGTAACAGCTACATTAATTTTGAAAGAGATTGTTTACGGATTAGGGCCTAGACGTATTACGCTACATCTATGCAGAGTCTCGATTGGATTTGGGAATTCTTTGGAATCATTTTGCGGCTGAATATTAGCAGATTTTCCCAGTGAGCTGAAATGTTAGGATTTTTTTTAAAATGATTTTTTTATTTACAGCTTTGACATGAGTTGTTTCCATTACCAGGGACCTAGGTGCATCTGGCTACTTCACTGATGTCCACTTGATGCTAGGAGTAATAGAATCCTCTTGGCTATAACCATCAAGCATCCACTAAAGGAAAGTTGTCTCCACTGTGGAACAGAAAGGAGCCAACTGAAGTTGGAACAACTTTTCATCATGTAGTTTCTCAGCAAAGAAACAATACACCTGACTCAAAATCATCTCATGAAACCATCATAAATTTCTTCCAATTTCCTGCATTCCCAATCAAAGAACACAAGAGATATTTTAAACAAAATGAGACCCATCAAATTAAGTCATACTAATTCATTGAATTCAGCAATTTACTGCTATCAAATGACACCTTCCTTCACCTTGGTTTGTGTTGTGTCAGTCTACTTTTGGTCTGGAAGGTCAGTTTGGGAATGGATTGTTTGGATGCTTTTAAAATGCACATCTTAATTGCACCAAAGTGTTTCACTTCCTTCACTGTCTCATGTTGCGGAGTCACTAGTTATCAAAGTTTGAATGCATTTTTACCAGTACTAAAGCAAACAACCCAGCTCAAGTAATAAAATTCTTCACAGCCTTTTATTTCTTCTCTCTTCCATGCCTGCAACTCATACTCAAACTTCCTGTATCCTTAGCCTCTGAGCCTATTACAAGACGCACACACACACACACATCTCCACTACACCCTACCATTGAACTGGAAAGGTCCTAGTTCTGTTCCTTATATATTCTGAATTATTATAACTATCTGAATTATCATAACTAAAATTATACAGAAATGTCTAATAAACAAACTCTTTTCTCCTTAATTTGTCCAACTTTGCCATGTATTATGGATAAGTCCAGACTTCGTTCCTGACCTGGATAATTCCATTTGCAAACATTTTTGTTAAAAATGTTAACCAAGTGAGGTTTCTGAAATCATCCTAACATGTTATGAATGATGTTTTTTTTAAGAGTGGACTCTCTCATTCAGTTGGGTAGCATACGAGGGGATTTCAAAAACATGATCAATAGTTTCCTCAACAACCTGTATAAAACTGCAAAACCAGCTAAAAGGATTGAACTGTGGACTGCTCATTAAGAATGAGGCTCTGTTGGGAAGTCTCATCAGAGAAGCCTTATGCGTTGCACTTGTCAAATAATTACCTTAGCTGATCATTGAGGTCCTGACATGAGAATGATCTCTGCACCTTCAGTTGTGCCGAGAGGAAGAGTCCTGTTTAAGCCTAATGAGTTTGCAGGCTATCCTGCTTGAATGACTGTCAAAGATTTAAAAATTAACTTGATCAAAACAAAATGATTGACTGAGCGGTGGTAGACATGTTACAAAACGTGCCCTTTGGTGTTCATGCCAAGACAATGGCCTCAGGAACAAAGACACTGTACTTGGAAATCCTCTTCAAAACCTTCCTGAAGACGGACTTATGCCCAAAACATCGATTCTCCTGCTCCTTGGATGCTGCCTGACCTGCTGCGCTTTTCCAGCAACACGTTTTTCAACTCTGATCTCCAGCATTTGCAGTCTCACTTTCTCCTTCAAAACCACACAGCCTGCTACCACACAGCCAACCTTCAAAAGATTTCTCAAAATGACCATTCTAACTGAACAAGTATTCTATCATCTCCACTTTGTTTGGTGTCAGGGGGTTAGTGAGCTCAGTTGCCTGGACAGTGAGTGAGTCACACCAATAGCATGGATTCAATTCCCCTGCTTAACACAAAGGACTCTCCTTCTTAACTGCTCCCCTCACCTGAGGTGTGATAACTCACAGGTTAAACCATCACCAGTTGTATCTCAGCCTTTATGTGTGAAAGAACGATAACCACTTCATCTTGGTGTCAATGTATTCCTCTCACCTGCAAAGCACCTCTGAATGTTTTACTACAGTATACAGGTTCTTGCTGTTGTTCTTAAAGACTGTTTTTGCAGAGGGATTTGGTGAGATTGAGCTTTATGATATCCTAGATGGTCAAGTGGCTTCCAAAACTTGCTGTAGACTCCTACGAAGTCTAGCTCCTTGCCTGCAGTATCAGAGAGAAGCCTGATCCCTAGAAACAATATAGTAACCAGATGCCATTCCCTTTAAGACATAAAGAAGGGAAACTGAATGAAAAATGCATTAAAAAGGGAGTGGGTGTTGAGTTGGAGGGTGAAACATAATTGGGGTGGCTAATTGATGAGGAAAGCTTTTTTACTTTTATAGATTAACCTAGTAAGGATGTGGAGACACTGTTTAAAAAAAACATGGCAGCCCCCGGGGAACAGCCAACATGTGTACTTCAGTATGGAAAATCTAATTTAGCTGTCTATTATGTAGCGAATGGAAAGGTAAGATTATGATAATTTAACAGTTACTCTGCCTTTGGAGATGTGCGATTTTTTTATGACATATTTCCTTTAAAAGCAACAAACCAGAATATGAAGAGACAGCAAATCATTTATTTATGATTGCAATCTAGTGTGTGTCTAACAAGTTAAAAACAACTGCACCCAGCACTCACCGATCAGATGTAGTATAGCTGAGCTTGACAGCTCTGAGTTTTAACATATCAATAAAGCAGGTAATTTTTTACCCCCAAATTAAATGATTCTGCTTATCAGAGGCACTAAGTGGTGATATATTCTGGAGATGTTTCTTTCAGAGTTGTATTTTTTTTAACTTCCATTGTGATTTTGTCCAGTTTATATCCATAAAGCTGAAGCAATCTGTTAAAATTGCAGGGAAGTAGTGAAAAAAAAAGACTTTAATTTTTATGGCACTGCCACATTACATAGAGATGTCTCCAACTGCTTCATCAGCAGTGAATTCATTTGAAGGATGGTGGTTGTTCTGACGTCAGAAACACAACTGCCCTTTTGGCCACAGTGCTGCAGGTGACCAGGGTGTTGGGTCATCTCTGTGATTTTCTTCACACAGTGCCATGGGATCTGTAATGTTGATCTGAGCCAAGCTGAAAGGACTTCATGTCCACTCATGGAGCATGCTTCCAGCAATATAGAAACTTCATCAGGCTTGCACTGGATTGCCTGCTTTAAGTGCTTAAGTGTTGGAGTAGACAGAAAACCGAACCCTTTTTGACTCAGGGGCAGGGGTACATAGAGTTCTGGGCACTGCCTTAAAGTTTCTTATTGCAATGAAGTGAGCCTGTTTGAGTCACCTGATGAAGCGCAGGAACTGCAAATCAAGCACTGACGGAATTACTCAATTGGTACACAGAGAAAGACTCATCGAGTCTCTCTCCTTCTGTCATCTGTTTCCCCACAAATGGATGTGACTGACAGTTAACACTGTGACATGTAAGGTCCTTGATGCTGATACAGCAGTGTGTTACCTTACACTGAAAGTGTTGGTGACTGACAAATGTATTCACTGTGATTTTGCGATAAGCATAATTTGTAGTAAAAATCGGGGAAGGAGAATTGGTAGGTTTTGAGGAAGCTTTTATTTAGCATATATTTTCCAGTAATCATGCTACTTTATGTAATCCAAAATATTCTAAACACTTGACTGCAAATATCCAGGAAGGCAGAGCTTTCCAGATTCTTTGTTTGGTGAGTTTGGGCAGCTGTGCATATTCTGGAGCTTCGGGCCACATATAAAGTTTAAATTAATATTCCCAACAAGTTGGTATTTGTCATAATTGCTGATATATAAATAAAAACTGTTCTGTAGATAGCAATAAATCATATTTCTTTGATTCGGAATTTATCCACAATTTACAACAATATTTTCAATGTGTCTTTAATGTAGGCAAGTGGCCCAAGGAACTTCACATGAGCGTTACCAAATAAAATTTGATTCTGAGCCACATAAGATGATAATTAGCTTCAGGAACACTCTAAAGGAGGAGAGAGAGCAGGGTAAAGAGGCTGGAAGATACCAATGATGGTCAGAGGAAAATCAGATCTTTGAGAAATGTCAGCATTAGAGGAGCACAGATATCTCGGAGGGTTACAGGGTTGTAGAAAATTACAGATGGAAGGAGAGACTATGCATTGGAGAGATTTGAAAGTAGGGATGAGAATTTTAAAATTTCAGTACAGAATCCCCTGGACGTAGTCTCTGCTGGAATAGCAAGGATCCAATTTGTTAACAGGAGGATATAACTGTGATTCCTTTAGCTCAGCCATGGAATTAATATCCCACTGCAGCATTACTTGGCCAATTAGAAGGTGTTGTAGATGCATCGATTCTGTCAAAGGATTTATAATTAAAGGGACTGTATAATCATCTATGTGGATTTACCAGAATGTGAATGGCTGAGGTTTTGACAATCAAAGCAATAGAATGGAGACTTGTGAAGACTGCTTCCAGATCTCTCACTTTCACCTGGAAGTCCGATTGCAGGATGTAAGGGCTTTGCAGTGTGCTGAGCCTTCTTAGATAAAAGGAGAGAATGCGCATTGAATCTTCATGTGTGACGTTAATGGTATTATAGCTCAAGAGGTCACAAAAACATGTGAGTTCCGAGCAATCTCAAAGTAAATTTACTTGTTTTATAAAGGTTGGTCATGGGCCAGATCCAAAATCAAAATGATCTTCCTGACCAACAGCTCTGCTGGGAACTCAGGAATGGATGTTTGTAAAGTTAGAAAGATTTAAAAATGAAAGGTGGGACTCAGATGTGGAAAGCTTACTCTTATTTCCGATAAATCCAACGTTTTGCAAGTTGGGTAAAGGGGAGAGGGCATGATCCCTGAGGAGATGTTTTGAACTTTTAAACTTAATTCAAACAGGTATCATCTTATAAGGATCTTAAACTGCTATGTGAGAACTAAATGATCTTGAAGGGCAGATAAGATCCTTTTGAGACCTGAAGTTTTTTATTTAAATTACTGCTATTTAAACTTTGAAAAATGGCTGCAGCTGTCACTGAGGGTGAAACAGTAACCTCTGCTGAAATGTTTTGATGGACAGATTATCTGCTGTAGCTTTAGAAAACGGAGTCACATCAGATTACACAGTTTAAACAGATATCTGTGTTGACATTTCCCCAAAATCTCTGATTGTGAATATTTGGCTGAGTTTCAAAATCCATGAATATCTCAGCAGGTGACACTGAAGAAATGGTTTAAATAACAGTTTAAAGAAACCTTTAAAGGATTAGCTGTGATTGGTAAGTGTTCTGAATAGAAGGTTTCTTTTAAATTTGAGGTCAATCATTAGGGCTCTGAATGGATTTCATGAAACATGTATTGTTTTCACAATTGAGCGCATTGGAGTGAAAGATGTGTTAGATGTTGAATTGTTGTCTTGCCAGGAGGTATTTAAGGACTACCCATGGTAGATACTGGGTGAGAGGGCATGCAAATGGGATAAAAGATATCAAGGTTCATTGGCATTGGGTGGAGACATGAGCTGGTACTGAGTTGGTATGAAGGATAATGGGAGGTGGTGATGGCATGCATTGGCATACAGTAGGCATGGCGAGAATGGTGTGGAGGTGTAGAAATATAGAAACTAACAGCAGGAGTAGGCCATTCAACCCTTTGAGCCTGTTCTGCCATTTAACATGACCATGGCTAATCAGAGCATCCTGCCAGAGCAGGTAGAGGCCCTTCAGCCCATCTAGTCTGCATTAGCCCTCGGTAGAGCATCGTATCCAGACCCAAATCTGCACATGGATCCATATGCAAGTAAGCGGGCCAAGGAAATGTGAGCATTGTTCATGCATTGCTGGCTCAAGCTGCATTCACACCAATTTTCAAACTTCTGAAAAGGTTTTGCACCAGAAGAAGATTGGTCCCAACATCTCCATGTGGCACAAGTAACACAGCTACTTCGTAAAGCGAGTCCAGGAAGCCTGGAGCTGATGGATGGCCATAGAAACTGGCATCCTCTGGTTTTATCTTGCCTCTGTTTTCATTTGTTAAATGGCTGTTTGTAGTCAAAAATGACATCGCCTGCAAATGTCCTGGAGTGCAAGAGGCAAGGTCTCTTTCTCTGCACCAAGTCATTTGCATTGCTACTTAATACAAGTAATGCCCTTTGCAGTGTGCTCTCATTGTGAACTAGAATACATTGGATTAATCAAATTGGAGCATTCCCAATGATGGAATGGGGTGGGGGGTAGAGGTGAAGTGGTCACAGTGCTGAGATATTCTCGGATCATTTACTAGCGATCATTGGCACTGGCACATCAGGATTTGGCTCAAACTGGGAGGCAAAGCTTACACCATGGAGAGTGGACCTTTGCTGAGAGGTTGGCAATCTGTGGGGTCCTTAAAACCTTATCATCCATGCAATGCAACAACTGTGTTAAATTGAAATGGTGGAGTTGATTAAGTGATATATTTTAGCATCTGAAAGAGCCTCGGTAACACTGCTCGGGTTATCTCTGCATGAGCAGCAGGCAAGCCTGTGATCTAATCAAATTATTCAGTGTTAAAGACAGCCAGGCATTCCACAGCTCCACTCGCAGAGCCCAGCTGAGATCAAATGCTAATCAGTTGCTCCCTAATATTTATTTCCACTGTCAGCACTCCCTTCGTGTTTGTTTATAGAGCAGTGCCTCCTGCTGAATAGATGGATGAAACATGAATTAATAGAGATGCAGGAAGATGATGGACAGGCAGCAAAATAAATTCAAATATACCTCCACGTAAACAGGAAATCAGTCAGCTAATAAATACATAGACAAACTGTCATTCAGACAGATTGCACCCTAGATTAACAGCAAGAGGATGAGGCAAAATATGAACAGACAGGTGAGTAACCTAGATAAGACACATCCAGGTTATCACTCTGCTAAGTCTGCACTTACACCCGATATTTTAAATGATCAATCCACTATTCTTGACTCATCTTTCCAGGATATTGATAATTAGTTCAGTTAATATCAGTTCATCTTCCTGATAATCTATCGGTGATCCTGATAAGATTGACATTTAATGTCATACAGACTGATAATTAAGATGAGATAGATAACTTATGCAAAACAGCATGAGAGATAAGTCTGAGTAATGATTTAGGATATGAAGAGATTGAGTGATAACTTAAATCGAACTTAAAAAAATTTAGATGGGTAGTAGAAGGGGCAGGAGGATAATACATGAGACAGGTAGGTCAGATCGGTTAATTACTTTGAATAGGTAAATAAACAGATTGATGTACAACTCAGATAAGGTTTACTGGTAACATAGGCAAGATCAGTAGATAAACAGAGCTGAATGAAATGGGAGAAGATAGTTTGGTTACAGATATAAATATATTATGGGAGCAAACCAATAGATAGGTGTAACTTGAGTTGGGCGGAGATGATCATGATCAGCAAACAGGAGACATTCCTGTCCCTCTTTCTGCCCTTTAGGCTTTGTGTTAATAACAAAAACATACATAAATGACCCACTTTGATGAACTGCCGGAATACAGCAACAAACAGCATTTTGTGGAAGGGGTCGGTATAAAAGATACTTAAGAACTCACCATTAAAATTGTACCAAGAACATAAAATGAAATGATCAAACAGGGGTTTGTGTGAAGGAAATATTTTTGCAAGCAATCATTGCCTTCACAATCTGAATGGGCCCTCAGATGCAGTTACATATATCCCCTGTCTCTCATTCAAGCAACTGCCTACAGCTATTAATGGAGCTGATGCTTGCTCACTGGTATCCAGAGGATCTGCCTCGGCAAACAAGGAATTGTCGATCAAGTGGAAATTAATTAGTAAATTGTTTTGGCAGAAGTTTCCAGCTTAATGATGCATCCCTCCCATGCCTGCAGCTAGAGTACTTCCTGCATTTCACTTTGCACACCTTCTTCAGTAGTGCCAGCCCCAACCCTGATAAACTGCCCTAGGTAGCACAATAACTGCAAGAAATTACAAAGGGGCTGTAAGGTAAAAGTGAAAGAAGTTTGTTTGCCCTGTGCTGGGTCATGTCAAAGGTTGCATTTAAATTGCATTAAAGGTTGTTTTTGTTTTTTCAGAATGAGGGAGCCTCTGGAACCACGTAGCTGAATGTAGCCACTGCTTATGTATGCCTACCCGTTGCCCACTGACCAGGATTTGTCATCCATTCAGATACGCACTGCCTCCACCTGCCTCCCCTCACTTACATGTGCTAACAATCGAGTGTCAATGCACAAATTCCTGTAATTGCCAGTCTCTTCGAAAACCTGTTAACTGGGAGTAAAAATGAGGCTGTTGAATATGATAATTTATTCGTGATTTAGCTTAATGAGACTAAGCTACAGACACTGTTTACATTCTGGCTGTGTTTTTTCAGTCTCCTCACTTTCTAATGTAACTGCATTGGGACATCACACTGCTCATCAAGTATCACCATTTTCTACAGGCTGCTACGAGTTTTAATTTTGTAAAATACCAGGTTGGATTAGACTACAAAAACATATATTACAGAGATAGCTAACAGCTGCAAAGGCTACTGGAGGCTTAGTTTTCTTATCTGACTTCCTCTGGTTTTGTTTTCCAATCTTAACAGTTCTATTTACCCATCCCTTTACCAATTATCCCATCTTTTATTGTTAATTAACCCTCACCATATCCCCTCACGTCATTCCTTTCTCCCCAGTGAAGATGTGAAGGAGCTGGCATTGGACTGGGGTGGACAAAGTTAAAAATCACACAACACCACGTTATAGTCCAACAGGTTTATTTGAAAGTTTTGGAACTTTGAAAAAAAAGTCAAAACAACAGCAGTTTTAAAAGGGAGAAGTACAGACAAAGGAAACACATGGTGAGGACAGTGCAGGAGAGAGAGAGAGAGAAAGAAAGAGAGAGAGAGAACCTGCACAGTTACTGCCTTTGCTGGTTTTGAATTCATGTGTCACTGGACATCAGCATGCGTCTGGGAAAATTAACAAACAGTGAAATTCACAACTCATCTTGGAAGGAACCGATTTGGGTGAAGTTCACAGCACAGAATCAGATAAGTTAATTGTTGTTTTAAGTCTGTCCAAGAGAAAGGCTGTATTAGTCAGTTCAGTGGGTTCTTTCTTGGTTATATGTTTTTTGGAGATAAGTCTCTTGTTAAACTTAAAATATAAGCCATAGCTATTAATTTAACCTGGTGCAGTGTTTTGTAGAGGAAAAACATGGTGTTATTTTCTGGGTCTGCAGATTGTGAAGGAGCAAAAATGGCCTTTGCAGTGATATGTACTTCTTGTCAGATGTGAGAGTTTAAAGAGAATTTAAGGGTTAATGCAGATTATATCTGCCATAAATGCTGTTGGATGCAAATCTTATCAGATCAAGTGGATTGGTTGGAGAGACAGATGGAAGCAATGAGGAATTTTCAAAGGCAACAGTACGTGATGGATGGCAGTTATAGGAAGGGGGGAGATCTCAGATACAGTCACACAGATCAGTTAACTCCAGGAAGGGTGAGAGAGGTCAGCACCTAGGCCAGGAGTCTTTTGTGGATATAACCATTTCAAACAGGTATGATGTTTTGGAAAATGTAGGGGGTGATGGATTCTCAGGGGAACTTAGCACAAACAGCCAAGTTTCTGGTATTGAGACTGGCTCTAATGCAACGAGGGGTACGTCGATTTCCAAGAGATCAATTGCTTTAGGGGATTCTGTAGTCTGTGGTACAGACAGTATTTCAGTGGCCAGCTGAGAAAAAGCAGAATGATGTGTTGTTTCCCTTGTGCCAGGATCAAGGATGTCTCAGAGAGGGTGCAGAATGTTCTCACGGGGGAGCGGGGCCAGCAAGAGGTCATTGTCCAAATTGGAAGCAATGATATAGGAAGGGAAAAGGTTGAGATTCTGAAGGGAGATTACAGAGAGTTACGCAGAAATTTAAAAAGAAGGTCCTTGAGAGTGGTGATATCTGGATTACTCCCAGTGCTACGAGGTAGTCAGGGCAGGAATAGGAGGGTAGACCACATGAATGCATGGCTGAGGAACTGGTGTATGGGAGAATGATTCACATTTTTGGATCATTGGAATCTCTTTTGGGATAGAAGTGACCTGTACAAGAAGGACGGATTGCACCTAAATTGGAAGGGGACAAATATACTGGCAGGGAAATTTGCTAGAACTGCTTGGGAGGATTTAAACTAGTGGGTGGGGGGGGGGGGGGGGGTGGGACCCAGGGAGATAGTGAGGAAAGAGATCGATCTGAGACTGGTACAGTTGAGAACAGAAGAGAGTCAAACAGTCCGGGCAGGCAGGGACAAGGTAGTACTAATAAATTAAATTGCATTTATTCCAATGCAAGGGGCCTAACAGGGAAGGCAGATGAACTCAGGGCATGGTTAGGAACATGGGACTGGGATATCATAGCAATTACAGAAACATGGCTCAGGGATGGGCAGGACTGGCAGCTTAATGTTCCAGGATACAAATGCTACAGGAAGGATAGAAAGGGAGGCAAGAGAGGAGGGGGAGTGGCATTTTTGAAAAGGAATAGCATTACAGCTGTGATGAGGGAGGATATTCCCGGAAAGACATCCAGGGAAGTTATTTGGGTGGAACTGAGAAATAAGAAAGGGATGATCACCTTATTGGGATTGTATTATACATCCCCTAATAGTTAGAGGGAAATTGAGAAACAAACTTGTAAGGAGATCTCAGCTATCTGTAAGAATAATAGGGTAGTTATAGTAGGGGATTTTAACTTTCCAAACATCAACTGGGACTGCCATAGTGTTCAAGGTTTAGATGGAGAGGAATTTCTTAAGTGTGTACAAGACAATTTTCTGATTCAGTATGTGTATGTATCTATGAGAGAAGGTACAAAACTTGACCTATTCTTGGGAAATAAGGCAGGGCAGGTGACTGAGGTGTCAGTGGGGGAGCACTTTGGGGCCAACGATCATAATTCTATTCATTTTAAAATAGTGATGAAAAAGGATAGACCAGATCTAAAAGTTGAAGTCCTAAATTGGAGAAAGGCCAATTTTGACGGTATTAGGCAAGAACTTTCGAAAGGTGATTGGAGGCAGATGTTCGCAGTAAAAGAAACGGCTAGAAAAGGGGAAGCCTTCAGAAATGAGATAACAAGGATCCAGAGAGAGTATATTCCTGTCAGGGTGAAAGAAAAGGCTGGTAGGTATAGGGAATGTTGGATGACTAAAGAAATTGAGGGTTTGGTTAAGAAGAAAAAGGAAGTATATGTCAGGTATAGACAGGATAGATCGAGTGAATCCTTAGAAGAGTATAAAGAAAGTAGGAGTATACTTAAGGGGGAAATCAGGAGGGAAAAAAGGGGATATGAGATAGCTTTGGCAAATAGAATGAAGGAGAATCCAAAGGGATTTTACAAATATATTAAGGACAAAAGGGTAATTCAGGAGAGAATAGGGCCCCTCAAAGATCAGCAAGGTGCCTTTGTGTGGAGCCACAGAAAATGAGGGAGATACTAAATGAACATTTTGCATCAGTATTTACTGTGGAAAAGGATATGGAAGATATAGACTGCAGGGAAATCGATGGTGACATCTTGCAAAATGTCCAAATTACAGAGGAGGAAATGCTGGATGTCTTGAAATGGTTAAAGGTGGATAAATCCCCAGGACCTGATCAGGTGTACCCGAAAACTCTGTGAGAAGCAAGAGAAGTGATTGCTGGGCCTCTTGCTGAGATATTTTTGTATCATTGATAGTCACAGGTGAGGTGCCGGAATACTGGAGATTGGCAAACGTGGTGCCACTGTTTAAGAAGGGCAGTTAAGACAAGTGAGGGAACTATAGACCGGTGAGCCTGACCTTGGTGGTGGGGAAGTTGTTGGAGGGAATCCTGAGGGACAGGATGCACATGTATTTGGAAAGGCAAGGACTGATTAGGGATAGTCAACATGACTTTGTGCGTGAGAAATCACATCTCACAAACTTGATTGAGTTTTTTGAAGAAGTAACAAAGAAGATTGATGAGGGCAGAGCAGTAGATGTGATCTTCAGTCAGGCGTTCGACAAGGTTCCCCATGGGAGACTGATTAGCAGGTTAGATCTCATGGAATACAGGGAGAACTAGCCATTTGGTTACAGAACTGGCTCAAAGGTAGAAGACAGAGGGTGGTGGTGGAGGGTTGTTTTTCAGACTGGAGGCCTGTGACCAGTGGAGTGCCACAAGGATCAGTGCTGGGTCCTCTACTTTTTGTCATTTACATAAATGATTTGGATGCGAGCATAAGAGGTACACAGTTAGTAAGTTTGCTGATGACACCAAAATTGGAGGTGTAGTGGACAGCGAAGAGGGTTACCTCAGATTACACCAGGATCCGGACCAGATGGGCCAATGGGCTGAGAAGTGGCAAATGGAGTTTAATTCAGATAAATGTGAGATGCTGCATTTTGGGAAAGCAAATATTAGCAGGACTTATACACTTAATAGTAAGTTCCTAGGGAGTGTTGCTGAACAAAGAGACCATGGAGTGCAGGTCCATAGCTCCTTGAAAGTGGAGTTGCAGGTAGATAGGATAGTGAAGAAGGCATTTGGTATGCTTTCCTTTATTGGTCAGAGTATTGAGTACAGGAGTTGGGAGGTCAGGACATTGGTTAGGCCACTGTTGGAATATTGCGTGCAATTCTGGTCTCCTTTCTATCAGAAAGATGTTGTGAAACTTGAAATGGTTCAGAAAAGAGTTACAAGGTATTTGTCAGGGTTGGAGGATTTGAGCTATAAGGAGAGGCTGAACAGGCTGGGGCTGTTTTCCCTGGAGCGTCGGAGGCTGAGAGGTGACCTTATAGAGGTTTACAAAATTATGAGGGGCATGGATAGGATAAAAAGACAAAGTCTTTTCCCTGGGGTCGGGAAGTCCCTAACTAGAGGGCATAGGTTTAGGGTGAGAGGGGAAAGATATAAAAGAGATCTAAGGGGCAACTTTTTCATGCAGAGGGTGGTACAGGTATGGAATGAGCTGCCAGAGGAAGTGATGGAGGCTGGTACAATTGCAACATTTAAGAGGCATTTGGATGGGTATATGAATAGGAAGGGTTTGGAGGGATATGGGCCGGGTGCTGGCAGGTGGGACGAGATCGGGTTGGGATATCTGGTCAGCATGGATGAGTTGGACCGAAGGGTCTGTTTCCATGCTGTACATCTCTATGACTCTATGACTACTAGCTTTCGGAGCACTGCTCCTTCATCTCAGCTGAGATGTCACTTTTTTCTATAAAACCTTAAGTTATCTCAAGAATATGACTTCGAAGAAATTCTGGGATTTACATATTAATGAACTGAAACCTACAACCCATTCTAAAAGATGAAAGACTTAACAGAAATCTAGGTTTGTTCAACATATCATTTCAGTTGCATGACACTATAATGTTTTGCTATAAATTCTGTGTCTTATGGTCCTGCTCCACAGCTACCTGATGAAGGAGCAGCACTCTGAAAGCTAGTGCTTCCAAATAAACCTGTTGGACTATAGCCTGGTGTTGTGTGATTTTTAACTTCCTCCCAAGTTACACAGGCCCTTGCCTTTTACAGGGTGGACCCTGACTTCATTACCCAGTAACACCTAAAACATTGACATGCCCTTGTATCTCCTTTTTTAGTTTTTCCTACACATCCATAAGTCTATGCTTAACTTTTAACCCAAAATTCTCTTCCACTAGGCCATACTTATAAATGAATCCCTTATTTTAATTATAGCCCTCACAGTTATCTATGGCTTACAAACGCGTGAACCCATAAACATGTGTAGGCCTTCCAACCCCTCAGGCTCCCTTACCACTCAATAAAAACATGGCTGATCTGACTTTAATCACAAATCGCCATTCTTGCCTATCCCTGTTAATCTTTCACCTCATTGCTTAATAACAATCGAGCAACTCTGGCTAAACAAATATTCAAAGGCTCTGCTTCCGAAAACTCTTTTTTAAGGAAAAGAACTAGAAAGATTCACAAACATCAAGAGAATTCTTTTTGGCCTCACCTCTGTTTTGAATGAGCAATCGCTGATTTTTAAACAGTGACCGATCCCCTGCTCTGTGACCTTCGCTCATTTATGTCTGTTCCACTTCCAGATCCAATCGTTTTCTGAGTGTGACTGCAAGCTGTGGAGGCAAGTGAATACTGATGGGAAGGGGACAATTCCACCATGACCTCAACTCTCCCCTTCAAACTCAACACTTCCCACAATATCTATGCTCCTGTAATTCTGGCGTTATATGCATTCCCAAACATAATTGCTCCACCGTTGGTGTCTGGGCCCTCTGTAGTCTAGGTCTCAATCTGTGAAATTTCCTGCCTCAACTACTGAACCTCACTGTTCTCCTTTAAGACACTTGTTAATATCCAGTGAACCTTGCTTTTGGTCAATTTTATGGCTTGTTTTGTAATGGTCCTGTGAAATATTTTGGGAGGTTTTGTGATGTTGTAGATGCTGTATAAATATAAGCTGTTTCTGTTAAACAGTCAGAAAAAAAGATGAAGAAAGTCATTCTTGTTTGTACCTGAGAGAAAGGAGGGACTGCAGGTGTTGGAGATCAGAGTCGAGAGTGTGGTGCTGGAAAAGCACAGCAGATCAGGCAGCATCTGGGGAGCAGGAGAATTGACGTTTCAGGCATAAGCCCTTCATCAGGAATGAGGCTTGTGAGCCGAAGGTGGGGGAGGGTTTGCTGAGAGACAAATGGGAGGGGAGGGGGCTGGGGGAAGGTAGCTGAGAATGTAATAGGTAGATAAGGGAGGGGGAGAAAGTGATAGGTCGGAGACGAGGGTGGAATGGATAGGTGGGAACAGTAATAAACCGGTCAAGATGACAGTGCCAATTTGGAGGCTTGGGAGTGGGATAATGTGAGGTGAGGGGAAACAAGGAAACTGGCAAAATCCACATTAATCCCATGTGGTTGCAGTGTCCCAAGGTGGAAGATGAGGCGTTCTTCCTCAAGGTGTCAAATGGTAAGGGTTTGGCGATGGAGGAGACCCAGGACCTGCATGTCCTTGGTGAAGTGGGAGAGGGTGTTAACTTGGTCAGTCACGTGGCAGTGGCATTGGTTGGTGCAGGTGTCCCAGAGATGTTCTCTGATATGATCTGCAAGTTGACATCCTGTCTCCTCGATATTGAGGAGACCACATTGTGTGGAACGGATACAGTACATGACAATTGTGGAATTACACGTATTTCTGTCTGATGTGGAAGGATCCTTTGGGGACTTGGATGAAATGAGGGCACAGGTTTTGCACTTCTTGCATTGGCAGGTGAAGATGTCAGGAGTGGGTGTGGGCTGGTGGGGGCGGGGGGAAATATATCCATAGTGGTGGCGGAAGTGGCGGAGGATAGTGCAATGTATACGAAGGTTTGGGGGGTGGAAGGTGAGGAGCAGGTGGGTTCTGCCCTTGTTGCATTGGGAAGGGTGGCTTTCAAAGATTGTTATGTGGAAAATGGAGGAGAAGGACTGGTGGGCATCGTCGACAATGTGGGAGGGGAAATTGCGATCTAAGAAGGACGCCATCTGGGATTTTCTATGGTGGAATTGGTCATCCTGGGAACAGATATGGCGGAGGCAGAGGAATTGGGAACAGAGGATGGCATTTTTACAGGAGGCAAGCTGGGAGGAGGTGTAGTCGAGGTAGCTGTGGGAGTCCATGGGTTTGTAGTAGATGTCCATGGTTAGTCGGTCACCGAAGATGGAGATGGTGAGGTCCAAGAAGGGGAGGGAGGTGTCCGAGATGGTCCAGGTAAACTTGAGGTCGGGGTGAAAGGTGTTAGTGAAGTTGATGAACTATTTGATCTCCTCAGAGGAACACAAGGTAGCGCCGATACAGTCATCGATGTAGCAGAGAAACAGGTGAGGCATGGTGCCGGTGTACCTTCTGAATATGGAATGTTCCACGTAGCCAACAAAAAGGCAGACAGAGCTAGGGCCCATGTGGGTGCCCATGGCTACCCCTTTGGTTTGAAGGAACTGGAAGGATTAGAAGGAGAAGTTGTTGAGGGTGAGGACCAGTTCAGCCAGGCAGATGAGGGTGTCGGTGGAAGGGTACTGGTTGGAGCAGCATTAGAGGAAGAAACGGAGGGTTTGGAGGCTTTCATCATGGCAAATAGATGTGTACAGGGACTGGATGTCCATGATGAAGAGGAGGCGTTGGAGTTCGGGGAAACAAAAGTCTTGAAGGAGTTAAACGGCATGGGTGGTGTCCCGAACGCAGATGGGGAATTCCTGGATTAAGGGGGACAGGACAGTGACAAGGTATGCAGCGATAAGTTTGTAACTGGCCACATCATTGCATCAAAACTGGAGGATTATTCTATCTTGTAGCTTTAAGATAACGCAGATTTGCTCTTTACAGCAGAAAAAAAATACCTTGCTCATGACATGGTTTAAATGCTCGTCTTCTTAAAACAGAGACAGGAGTCTGCACTAACTCCACAGGAGATTTCCTATTAATATTAAAAATGGCATGTCACATGCAGAGACACAATTAGCCTGATTCCCACAGTGAAGACCTCTGCAATGGCCTTAAAAAGGCAGGCCAACCAAAAGGAACAATTCTGCTGCAAAACCCCAGATTGCCCTCTCTGTTGCTTTCTTTTTCCATCATCGTGTGTAAGAACAACTTGTTGTGGTTACCCCTGTGCATCATTAGGTGTACATATTTTGGACTGCATCTTACATCTTGTTGGCTGTGTCAGTTTCATTGCGTGTTCAGGAGGGTTTCCTACTGCAAAACCTAGCAAGTTCCTTCAACATACCTCACCAAACTTGTCTCATTAACTACCTGCCCCATGCTAATAGTACCTGTCTCACCCAATCCTATCCCCTCCCTTCCACATGCAGTACCCAGAACAACACACCACTTCCTGATCATCTACCGAAAGACTAGCACCCCTTGCACTGGTCTTTAAAAGGTCCAGACAAGCACTAGCAATCTTGCATTTTCTGTTACCAGCGATGCATGGCACAGCGGCCACAATTCCACACTGTCCACAGCACATGGCTGAAATTCCCTTGCACATCCAACTCTATTTTCTCATCCTGGTCGCTGTCTAACTGCCCGACCACACAGTTTATCATGGAATCATCAAATCCATGCAGTGTGGAAACAAGCCTTTTGGCTCAACAAGTCCACACCAACCCTCCAAAGAGTATCCCACCCAGACCCATTCCCCTACCCTATTACTCTATATTTCCCATGACTAATTCACCTAGCCTACACATTCCTGAACAATTTAGCATGGCCAATTCATATAACTTTGTTATGGACTAGGCTAGACCACTCAAAACATTCTTAAGCAGGCAGCCTAGACCGTAACTTTGCTATTTGTTTCAGTAAGTATACAGTAAAAATTACCCGGACTAAGTTACCTCGGTTGACTACCAGGTTTTAAACAGACAAAACTCGATTCACAAAATTACAGAATGAAACACAAAGAACAGAATACTGAACACTGCCTAAGCTATCCTATTCAAAAAAGACTTAATTTTACTGTTCCGAAAATACACAACAGTCCCAATAAACAAACCCCTTAAACATAGGGTGAAACTGAAACAGAGGCTTACAGGTTGAGGTTAGAAGGGCAGGAGGAGAAAGAAGTTCCAGTCTTAACTGACTGACCTCAGCAGCCTGTCTTCACACACATTATTGCTGGAACTGAACTAAAAACCAGAATTCAGCTTTGAGGACTGACCACTCCCCTTTCATTATTATAGGTTACTTCGAAAACAAACGTTTTGGCCTGAAGACCCATTTATTTCTGTATAAACAAAAAGGCCTCCCAATACCCTTTTCATCCTCTGTACCACTTCAGCTGATTTAGAGCCTGAACTGTTTTAGGACCCTCTTGAAAAAAAAACCAAGCACACAGTATCCTTGAGAAAAGGAACAGCTTTTAGAAAAAGAACCAGCTTTGTGACAACCTGTACATCTTTGGACATGGGAGGACACCCACACAGACACGAGGAGAAGGTGAAAACTCCACACAGACACGGGGAGAAGGTGAAAACTCCACACAGACATGGGGAGAAGGTGAAAACTCCACACAGACAGTCACCCGACATTGGAATCAAACCCAGGTCCCTGGCGCTGTGAGACAGCAGTGCTAACCACTGAGCCACTGTGCCACCCCAAAGTTTATCTGTCTTTAGTTGCATCCTGCCTAAACAACTTCCAATAGTCACTGCAATTTAGTCCCTATAGCACGTAGAGCACGTACATCTTGCCATTGTCCAGTCAGGGAACATCGCATGCAAGCAAGCAATTGGACAATTCGAAACATGAACTTTTATTTACAGCCAACAAGAGTGAACACGATCAAAACCAATAGCTCATTTCCAAAGTGCAAATCAAATGCTGACCTGATGACCAATGACTACTTTATATTCTATAATGGTCTGCTGTACTCAGCTCACATCTACTGGAACTGGGAGTCACTCAGGTCCTCTCTTTGTTGCAGTGCCCAAAGCAGCTGAGCTTTGACAAGGAGGATATCCTTCACCCTTATGTCCCTTTCTCCTCCTCCAAGGTTTTCCCAGTTCCTCAGCAGCTATTACTGCCTGCACCAATTGGGCAGAGAGTACAGCACATTATGATGGTGTGGCACACTCTCTTTGGGCTGGACTGGAGAACCTCTCAGACTGGTCCAAGTAGCAGAATCACATCTTTAGGAGCCCTGTCACCTCTTTCACCTCTCCTGATTGCAGCGTGTACACCAACTTGGTGAAGGTGCCACACCAGCTGAGTGACTATCACATGCTATCCGAAAGGAAGTGCAAGTTGCTCCGACCCTCTTCACATCGCAGTCCTGCATCCATCATCCTCATTTTCATTGAATTCATCAGAATTCGTCATCATACTTAATTGGCAAATGATCAGGCAGTGCTCCTTTTTTCCCACAACATCCTTGTAAGTTTCACAAGTGATGGGACACTTTTGGCCAGCACTTTTTAAGTCATTGCCATCAAACTCTGCACTATTGAGGTGCCAATGTTCAAGTTGCAGGCATGGTTCAAATTACTTTTGGCCAGCATTTGAACCTGAAGTACATTCAAAGTTAAGAATCACACAACACCAGGTTAGGTTAATTGGCTCTGCTAAATTGCCCATAGTGTTCATTCATTTCTTCCTTCAATGTTCTAGTCTCTAGTAGACACGGATCCTGCACTTTTGCCCAACAAATTGAACCTGACTCCATCCATCCTGGGCTTTGTCCCTCAGTTAGCATCTAACCAAATGAAGCTGACCAACAGTGGGTCCCCCACTTTGACCAGACTGAGGATCAGCCCTTTATTCACTCTCTGACATGGCTATTTGATTGGAGAAATGTACAGTTTGTTTGCTGCACTGGCAGCTGGCACATGCTGCAGATGTTAGACTGTCCTCCTTGCACACCACCACACAGATCCTTACTGACACACTGCCTGTCTGTATACCTGCCAAAAGAGCATATCAATATGGCAGTACTGGTAAACTTTCAGCTCTGGCTGAAGTGCCAATGCCTAACCAAGGCAAGGCAGGAATGCAGGAAGCATCCAGTTTGGCACTAGGTGAGTGAGTACTAAGAGAGCAATGATGGACAGGTCTGGGAGTTGGATGCATGTCCTTGGGTTCAGAGTGTCCTTTTAGCAGCCTGTCCTCGCTAGTTACCAATGTACCCTGCAATGTAAGCCTATGCTTTCTAAGCATCCTGCAAGTGAATTGGACAGGTGACAATGGGATCTTGATAGGTTTACAATATGCGGATGACAATGAATGAGTAGTACATGTGGCTAGTTTCCATGGATCATGTTGGAAGAACAACATGGAGGCTCTTCAGAGCCACCAGTGAGCTGAAGTCAGATTCCCATGTCGAGAATACTGGTGTCTGGTTAGTTCGCAGTGTGTGGTAGGGTGGGAGGCAGCATTTTAATGAGGTAACATATGTAATTAAAAAGGTCATTAACAAGCGATAATCCCCCTTAATAGGCACCTTATTGCTTCCAAGCGCAAACCACACCTTAATGCCCAGAATGTATTTTCAAGATGTGGCAAATTGTCCCCAGTGTTGAGATTGACTTCACTGCACTTCTTGTATGGTTCAGCCCATTTCTCACCAAAATCTGCATTGTTCAGACCCCGATAACATTCTTCCTTGTGTAACTAATTGATTACTGTTAATGTGGCCCATTGGTGGTTAAGATCAAAATGAATCTTTTATATTGAGCAGTGGTTCACAGGGATAATGGAATCTTTATTGGGGGTGGTAACACAAGGATAAAGCAACTGGAAGGAAAGGGGAGGGGAGGAGCGATGATGAAAATGATCCCTCCTCTGGGATAATCCCAGCAAATGCATTTTACACACAAGATGTTGCACCTGGTGCAAGCTGTGCAAGGATACAGCACTTTGTGTGTATTAAATATTGGGACCAGTTAGCTCAGTTGGTTGGACAATTGGCTTGTGGTACCAATAAGCTGGATTTAATCCCACACCAGCTGAGGTTACAGTGAAGGACTTTCTTTCTCAATTTATCTCCTTGCCTGAGATGTGGTATCCCTCAGGTTAAACCACTACCAGTTGTCTCTCTCTCTTCTCTCTCTCTCTCTCTCTCTCTCTCTCTCTCAAATGAGAGAGCAGCTCTATGGTTTGGGAAGACTATCACAACTTCACCTTTACAAGCTAAAGCTCACATTGGCATGAAATAAAGATGCAATACCCTCATACATCTTATGCTTGAGGTAATAAATGGGGAAACAGCATTTAGTTTATTCTGCACAGTAGATAGTTTCTAGAGTGCACAATATATGAGGTGAGGCACCTATTATACACAGGAGAAACAGAATTCAGTATATTAACTTATTGATATATCATCAGGTGCACAAGATAAGAATAATATTCTCAATGTGTTCTACATAGCACCAGTGCTTTTAGGGATCTCATGGCTGTGTGTTGAAGAAATGAAATTGGGAGGGCTGGATATGTCCCTGCTTACCTCAAGTTCATTTTTGGCAGCATCAGCACAATGTTCGCTCTGGCTATTACTCATGCATTTCTGATTACAATGGAAAATACCCACACCAAGCATCTCCAATACCATCCACCCTCTCACCCTTCTTATTATGGGGAACAAGGAAATGGCAGAAGAGTTGAATAGGTACTTTGGATCTGTCTTCGCTGGGGAAGACACAAACAAACTCCCAGATGTAACAGTGGCTGAAGGACCTAGGGTAATGAGTGAACTGAAGGGAATTTATATTAGTCAGGAAATGGTATTGGATAGACTGTTAGATCTGAAGGCTGATAAGGCCCTGGGACATGATTGTCTGCATCCCAGGGTACTTAAGGAGGTGACTCTAGAAATCATGGATGCATTGATAATCATTTTTCAATGTTCTATAGATTCAGGATCAGTTCCTGTGGATTGGAGGGTGGCTAATGTTGTCCCAATTTTCAAGAAAGGAGGGAGAGAGAAAACAGGGAATTATCGACCAGTTAGCCTGACCTCAGTGGTGGGAAAGATGCTGGAGTCAATTATAAAAGATGAAATTACAACACATCTGGATAGCAGTAACAGGATAGGTCAGAGTCAGCATGGATTTACGAAGGGGAAATCGTGCTTGACTAATCTTCTGGAATTTTTTGAGGATGTAACTATAAAGATGGACAAGGGAGAGCCAAAGGATATAGTGTGCCTGGACTTTCAAAAAGCCTTTGATAAAGTCCCACATAAGAGACTAGTGAGCAAAATTAGGGCACGTGGTATTAGGGGCAAAATACTGACTAGCTGGGCGGCAGGGTGAAATGTGAGGAGGATGTTAGGAGAATACAGGGTGACCTGGACAGGCTAGGTGAGTGGACGGATGCATGGCAGATGCAGTTTAATGTGGATAAATGTGTGATTATCCACTTTGGTGGCAAGAACAGGAAGGTAGATTATGATCTAAATGGAGTCAAGTTTGGTAAAGGGGCAGTACAATGAGTTCTAGGTGTCCTTCTACATCAGTCAATGAAAGCAAGCATGCAGGTACAGCAGGCAGTGAAGAAAGCTAATAGCATGCTGGCCTTCATAACAAGAGGGATTAAGTATAGGAGCAAAGAGGTCCTTCTGCAGCTGTACAGGGCCCTGATGACACCACACTTGGAGTATTGTGTGCAGTTTGGTCTCCAAATTTGAGGAAGGACATTCTAGATATTGAGGGAGTGCAGCATAGGTTCATGAGGTAATTTCTCAGAATGGTAGGACTATCATATGTTGAAACATTGGAGTAATTGGGCTTGTTTACACTTGAGATTAGAAGGATGAGAGGGGATCTGATTGAGACGTATAAGATTATTTAAGGATTGGACACTCTGGAGGGAGGAAGCATGTTTCTGCTAATGGGTGAGTCCAGAACCAAAGGATACAGTTTAAAAATAAGGGGTAGGCCACTTAGAACAGAGTTGAGGAGAAACTTCTTCACCCAGACAGTAGTGGATATATAGAATGCTCTGCCCCAGAAGGCAGTGGAGGCCAAGTCTCTGGATACTTTCAAGAAAGAGATGGATAGAGCTCTTAAAGATAGTGGAATCAAGGGTTATGGGGATAAGGCAGGAACAGGAAACTGATTGTGGATGATCAGCCATGATCATAATTAATGATGGTGCAGGCTCAAAGGGCTGAATGGCCTACTCCTGCACCTATTGTCTATAAAGGTTAAAACTAGAACTACTTATCTAACATCCCATGAGGAGCACAGAAATTCAGTATACCTGTAAATGTCAATTCCAAAATGATTCCTAAAACTCTAATTATACCAAAATAAATCTGTTCCCCTTTTTAATAAATGTATTAATGTTATCGGGACCTCAAAAAGCCCTGAGGTCTTCTCCCCACACATCTCTAAAAATGCAAGCTAGTCTGGCATTTTCTGACTCATAACACCAAATAGTGGAAGCAGGGTAGTGCAGTCTGGGGACTTACCAGGAGGGAGAGATATTGACAAACTCAATATCAGCTTATTACCATATAACCCACTTCGCTGGCACCAATCCTACATTCTGACCTACTGCTAATGCTCTAGCTAAACAGTACGGGTGTGTGATCACATAGCTGGCAAAATGCCACACACAAGACCAGCTCTCGATAAGCATGTGCACAGTCGTGCAAAAAATGCAGAAGGGCTACACAATGCGCACACTAAATTTACAGGGAAACTTCGGCCATTCTAATCCCACATTTGGGAAGAGGGGTTAGAATTTTTCGCTTTCTCCGTTTCTCGCTTTCCTGTATTTTAAAATTTTTTTTAGATTTTCTTTTCTCAACTTCTGGATGGAGCACAGTTGTGGAGACATTGGTGACCATGGCAGCAGGTTGGTCACATCACAGCTGCCATGACCGGGCAGAACTCTGGTGGTTGGTGGCATCACTGCTTCTTTGAGACCCGGAGCATGGAAGCAGCTGTGCACCAACGTGGTACCAGAGCCAGACTCTAGTCGTCTGCTGGTGGGTGGGTGGGGTCGGGCGGGGTTGAGGTCTGGTGAGCCCAGATAGTGGTCGCCACGGGTGAGAGATCTCGCCCTCATGGGTGCGTGGGGACTGCATGGGAAAAGCCCAGCATGGAGTGACTGAAGGCTAAAGGATTGTGATGTTGAACTTACCTTTATTTCTTTGTTTACTATTTTGTACTGAGAAGAACTGGAATGTTGTACTTTTAAACTATTTTGGTAGTTTTTTGATTTGTACCTTAGATTTTGTACCTTGTACCAGGGGTGGTGTTGGGAGTGACAATGTGTTCATTTTCCAGAGTCCTCCTGTATTTAAGTACACATGGCGATAAAACCTAATTCCAAATTCTATTCTAATTCCCAATTTCGGTGACTGCAGTGCATCACTACATATTTACGGATGTTTCCTTCAGTTGTCAGTACTTTTTGAGTACATTTGAGCAGAGGAAAAATGACTGAACACATTCCTGATGCTGCCACACCCAGTGAATAGTGAAATTTTCCTTTTAGAGTGAGTGGGATTTTAAACAATGATTGAAGATTCAGGCAATTTTCTGTCTACACGGCATTCTCCCCCTGTCTCAAGTTCATCAGTATGTGTGAGGACAACACAGAAATAGGGTCAAAAGAGAAACAGCCCAGAACTTTGATCGCCTCACTCTCACAATTTGAAGTCAAGTGCTATGTGGCCTTAACTACTTCTGACAACAACAGAAATGTTAGAAAAATGACAGCATCAGAAGCATCAGTACATTTAGGCCTTGGCTTTTCCTCTCAGATCCTGCCTGCTTCCTTTCGAACCTGCATCTTTTCAACTCTGGTCCTCCCCAAGGAGCTTTTCCATCGTTGCTGATTTCACTTAGCCAGAGATTGAAACAGTCACTTCAAACAAAAAAGAAATTATTTCTCAGAAGCTCTCATGGTATGTGAAAAAGATCAGGGGCACTGGCAACAGGCAGACCACTCATCAGCACAAGTACAAAACTCCGAAACCTGACACCAGCTGAACAGTAGGGAATGTCACCCCCCGGCAGAAAATGCTTGGTACATGAGCCATCCCTGAACAAGCAACAAATTAAATTCCACACAAATAATACCGAATGGGAGAAGAGAGTTTTCCACCTCAGCCAGAGGAAGCTAATGTGCACTTTAACACTAGACCAAAAAAAACCCCAAAAGAACATAGAACATAGAACATAGAAAAATACAGTGCAGTACAGGCCCTTCGGCCCTCGATGTTGCGCTGACTGAAGCCTACCTAACCTACACTAGCCCAATAACCTCTATATGCCTATCCAATGCCCGTTTAAATGCCCATAAAGAGGGAGAGTCCACCACTGATACTGGCAGGGCATTCCATGAACTCACAACCCGCTGAGTAAAGAATCTACCCCTAACATCTGTCCTATACCTACCACCCCTTAATTAAGAACTCAGGATTTTGGAAATCTGAAACAGAAATTACAGGAAAAAGTCAGCAGGTCTGTCAATATCTGTGCAGAGAAATCAGCATTAACATTTCGGGTCCAGTGACCCTTCCTCAGAAGGTTTTTATACAGAAGATGGGAGCGGGGAGGTTGCAATAAACATTAAGTGGAGATAGAGCCCAAAGGGAAAACAAAACAGTTGGACAGACAAATGAATGGGTTAGGATTAGTCTGGGGATTGAATCGCTGCTAATAGAGTGATAGAGTCATAGGGATGTACAGCACAGAAACAGACCCTTCAGTCCAACTCATCCATGCCAACCAAATATCCTAACCCAATCTTGTCCCATCTGTCATATCCCTCTAAACCCTTCCTATTCAAATACCCATCCAAATGCCTTTTAAATGTTGCAATTGTACCAGCCTCCACCACTTCCTCTGGCAGCTCATTCCAGACACGTACCACCCTCTGCATGAAAAAGTTGCCCCTTAGGTCTGTTTTATATCTTTCCCCTCTCACTCTAAACCTATGCTCTCTAGTTCTGGACTCCCCCACCCCAGAGAAAAGACTTTGTCTATTTATCCTATCCATGCCCCTCAGTTGCTGACAATGGGTAGTGTGTGGTAGCAGCCCATGTGATGATGAGGAGAAAGTGAGGACAGCAGATGCTGGCTGTCAGAGTCGAGAAGTGAGGCACTGGAAAAGTACAATCGGTCAGGCAGCATCTGAGGAGCTGGACAGTTGACGTTTCGGGCATAAACCCTTTATCAGGAACGTGTCACACCCCTGATATAGGATTATGTCTGAAACGTCGACTCTCCTGCTCCTCGGATGCTTTTCTAGCGCTGCTCTTATCGACATGTGGTGACAAGGCCTGGTGTGGGGGGGGTGGGGCAAAGCATTGGGAAAAGGTGCTAAAACCTTAGAATTATTGAGCTCGATATTAAGTCCAGAAAGCTTCAGAGTTCCCAAGTGGAAAATGAGGTGTTATTCTTCCAGCTTGTACTGAGTTTCACTGGAGAACTGCAGCAAGAGGTGAGACAGAGATGTTGGCCAGGGAACAGGATGGTGAGTTGAAGTGGAAAGCAACTGAAAGTTCAGGGTCTGTTTTGCAGACAGAACGTAGATGTTCTGCAAAGCAGTCACCCAGTCTGCCCTATGTTTTCCCAGTGTAGAGGAGACCACATTGTGAGCAGTAGACTAGATTGAGTGAAATGCAGGTAAATCACTTCTTCATCTAGAAAGACAATAAAGTAGCCTAGCCAGTGAATCCTCTTTATGCCCAAAATCATAAATGATTATTGGCAAAATTTTAATTACTTTTCTTCTAACAAGGGACTAATCAATATTAAAAGGGCTCATCTGAATATACAGGAGCTTTGATAGATGGTATATTTATCAAAATTATGTAATGTGATGGCACAAGTACCCTTACCTATTGTACACAGAGATAGAGACATAAATAACGACCCCAGTAAAAAACACCTTTAACTTTGTAAAATACTCTAAAGCCTTCGACAGGAGCATTATCAAAGTTTGACACCGAACCATAAAAGGCTCTGTACAGCAAATGACCAAAGGGTTGGTCAAAGTTGTAGGTTTTTGTTAGTCTGTTCAAGGCAGTAGGTAGAGGGCACATAAAGTTAAGGAGGATAGTTCACAGTTTAGCAGCTGAAAACTTAAGTGATATGCACAAAAACTCGAAGCCACTCGCACCAAAGACAAAAAATAGTAAGATCCAACCTAATATATTTCTGTAACTAACCAGTGTTAATCTAAGAACCCGGAACTGATGGACAAATAGAGCTTGTTGTATTTTTGGACACCTGAATCAGAGTTTTGATTGGTTGCAAGTTCACAGGAGATGAACTAAGAGACCAACCAAGAAGATGTTGGGATAATGAAGCTTGGTAATGAAGGCCTAGATGGGCTGAGACAGCGATGAAATGGGACCGATGTTACAGAAGCGTGAAAAGAGTGAAATCGTAATGATCAAACATATTCAGAGGTTCATTGCAGAGTCAAATTTGACAAATTTGTGAACTGATTCTGTTTTAGGCAGTTTGTCAGGGAAAGTGACTGAGTCAGTGTTTGTAATATTCCCACACACAAATACTTAAATACATCCATTCACACTAACACAGAGGCATATTGACATGTAGATGCATAGAAATGCACATACACCAAATCATTGTTATCCATGGGGATAGAGGAACAGACCACCCACAGAAAAAACAAAAAATACGAATAATACTATAATGGAAACTTCCTTTCTGCAATGAAGGACCATGTGATATGATGTGACTTGCCAGTTAGGGGGAGAAAAATGGTTCTAGGGCAACTTCATGTACTGTATATACAAATCCACTGGTAGCAAATCAGCAGATAGAGAGGAATGAGTTCATATTCTTGAAGTAGATAGACCAAGAAACACAAAACATGGATGCTCATAGACACAGAAGTAAAGGCAGTTCCTGTGAAATGTTCATGGATACACACATATAAAGCATTATATTTGTATGTACACAAACTCAAATGGGTCAATATAAATAAATGTATTAAAACACTTACACATGTACAGAGATACAGACATGTGCTGACATAATATCCATACAAATGCAACAAGATTGAGTGTCAAAGACACACACAGGAAAGCACACAAAAAGGAATGTATATGAAAGTTTACATTAAAATCATCCTGCTGGGCCTGGCTTATATTGCTTCTCAGCACCACTACGAATGTCCCCCCAGCTACTGAAAGGGAAAGAAACACATTCAATTAACAGGCTTGCAAACGTCTATTTAGCAACTAACAAGCATCCTAAGAATCCTTTAGTCTCGAGGCCCACACCTGAAAGGGCTGCATCTTTGCAAGGAATTTATCTAAATTTCAAGCAAACTAATTTTGTCACCATTCTGAGTGTCTGATTCAATTACTGTCATTTCCCAATGGAGCTAAATCTTGTGGAATGATTCTCCTAGAAGCCACAGCATCTTGTGACAGTGGTCAGACCTCCATATCCTGCAGCCTGTGGACAGGTTACCACAGTAACTGAGGCTAGGACAAGGGACTAACACAAATGTGATTCAAACATAGAAAGGCAACACAGTAAACCAGAGACTAACTCTTTATTTTGCTCCTATCATCCGAGACACCTGTTAGTTTTTGAGCTAGTTCATCAGGTGCTGACACTTTTTAAATGGACTGCTGGGTCAAGAATGACTTTTATCTACACTTGGGGAAATGGCTTTTTGAAGAATCTGGCATCATCAGAATGTCCTATGTGACCATTTTATGTAACAGTGCACATCATTTTCAACACAGTGATTACTATCACCTCAAGTTTTCAAGGATAATTTCTTCCCAGTTCCACCTAACCTAAAGATCATGGAGTCATTTACTGCACAGAGGAAGCCATTTGGCCCATTGAATCAATGCTGGCTCCCCCATAGAGTAATTCTCTCAGTCCCACTCCACTGCTTAAGCTCTGTAAGTATATTTCATTCAGGTAGCTATTCAATATGCTTTAAAATCATTGATCATTTCTGGTTTCAGCTCCCGATGGGCTGTGGGCCACTCGTCATAATCACTTGCTGCCTAAACAACATTTCCTTACAATAATCCTTCACTTCTTATGCAAAATCTTAAATCTGTGTCCTTAGTCCTTGTACCATTAGCTAATGGAAAGAGTTTTTCCTTGTCTATCTCATTCAAACTTGTCATTATTTTTAGCTGGAGTGCATTGGAATGATATTTCCTAGAACTATTCAATATGGCTGTTGTTCGGACCTGAGTCAAAGAGTGCGCTACCTGAAAAGCACAGCCAGTCAGGCAACATCCGAGGAGCAAGTGAATCGATGTTTCAGGTATAAGCCCTTCATCAGGAATGATGCCTGAAATGTCGATTGTCCTGCTCCTCGGATGCTGCCTGATCTTCTGTGCTTTTCCAATGCCACACACTTCGACGGTGATCTCCAGCATTTGCAGTCTGCACTTTCTCCCTGTGGTTTCGACCTGCCTGAAGGAGGCCCCTCCTGTTAACCTCACCCTACTTGGACAGAGATCCATTTTTCTCACCTACCTATGTCCTGTTGCGGGCGTTTAGCATCATCTTCTTAGTTTGCCATTCCTCTGAGATTGGTATAATAGGCAAATTTTGAAACTTTACTCAATGTTTCAAAATTCAAGTGATTTACAGCAAAAAAAGTGACTCAAGCACTGACCCATGCATGAATTTTCTAAACATCAAAATATGCATTACTAGCATCTATTTAAGAAATAAAGAGCATAAAATAATTAAAAGGGGCTGGACAGAAACAATTTCACAGTTGCTTTACTAGTAATAGTGTGTACTATTTTTGCCAATGACCCAGAGGATAGAGGTACATCTGCCCCAGTTTGCTGGAGTTAACTAATGTGGTAATTAACTAATATTCATAGAATCCCTACATTATGCAAACAGGCCATTCGGCCCAACAAATCCACATCAACTCTCTGAAGAGCATCCCACCCAGACTCACCCCTACCCTGTCCCTGCAACCCCCATGGCTAATTCACCTAACCTGCCGATATTTGGAATGTGGGAGTAAACCGGAGCATCCGGAGGAAACCCACCCAGCCACAAGGAGAGCATACAATCTCCACGCAGTCACCCACAGCTGGAATCGAACCTGGCTCCCTGGTACTGTGAGGTAGCAGTGCTAACCACTGTGCCACCCAAGATTGTTAACTTAGATTTACCAGACAGCATTTGATCAAATTCTACATATGAGACTTTTAACTAATGGAATGATGTAGTCTGACAATTGGAAACAGAAGATAGTAGCCAGCATTAATATAATATTAAGTTTCTAAATTCTAAATACTAAAGTGGCTACACTTCAAAAATACATAATTGGCAGTAAAACACTCACAAATCATCCTAAGGCTGGGAAAGACACTAATAGACAAAGTCCTTGCTTTCCCTTTTTCTTTCATAAATGATTTGGAAACTGTTTGTACATTACTTCACAAACCACAATTGGCAGATACCTTGTGCTATTCCCCATTATCCATTGTCGTAGTTTTATCACATACTGGTCACATGACTGCCTGTATACCACCTGACCACCCTCCTGTCCAAATTAGAATCTGCTTTTAAAATGGAAATTTCCTGATATCTGAGAGCTACTGGAGGCCTGTTGCCTTGGGCTTGACATGTATCCTCAAACTGTCAGGAAATATATAAATGCCAGGTTCATGAGCTGCACGCACAAGGTAGAACAGAACATCATCCAATCACAATGCAATGCCATCCAGGCTCTCAAAACCAATCACAACATTGTCATCAAACCAGCAGATAAAGGAGGAGCCATCGTCATTAAAAATAGAACAGATTCTTGCAAGAAAGTGTACCGACAACTGAACAACCAGGAGCACGAGAGGCAACTACCAGCCGATCCGACCAAAGAGCACACCCATGAAGTAAACACATTGATCAGGACTTTGGACTCAGTCCTTCAGAGTTCTGAACGGGCCCTTACCCCACGTATTTCTCGCGTGGGCGACTTCTACTGCTTTCCGAAGATACACAAAGCCAATACATCAGGACATCACATCGTATCATGCAATGGGACCTTGTGTGAGAATCTCTTTGGCTATGTCAAAGACATCTTGAAACCCATTGTACAGGGGACCCCCAGCTTCTATCACAACACTAAAGATTTCTTACAGAAACTCAACACCCAAGGACCGGTTGAACGTGGGACATTCCTTGTCACAATGGATGTTTCAGCACTCTACACCAGCATCCCCCACAATGATAGCATCGCAGCAACAGCCTCAGTACTCAACACCAACAACTGCCAATCTCCAAACACCATCCTACAACTCATCCACTTTATCCTCGACCACAACATTTTCACCTTTGACAACCAGCTCTTCATCCAGACACACAGAAAAGCCATGGAGACCAAATCTGCACCCCAATACGCCAACATATTGATACACAGGTTTAAACAAGACTTCTTCTTTACGCAGGACCTCCAACCAATACTATACACCAGATATATTGACAACATTTTCTTCCTCTGGACACATGGTGAGGAGTCACTGAAACAACGACAGTGTTATCAACGAGTTTCATCCCACCATCAAACTCACCGTGGACTACTCTCGACTATCTGTCTCATTCTTGGTCACATGCATCTCCACCAAGGATGGGCACCTCAGCACCTCACACTACTGCAAACCCACGGATAACCTCACAATGCCACCCGAAACATATTAAAACAGTCATCCCCTATGGACAAGCCCTACACAGGATCTGTTCAGATGAGGAGGAATGTGACGGGCACCTGGAAGTACACAAGGATGCCCTCATAACAATGGGGTACGATGCTCAACTCATCGACTGCCAGTGCTGATGTGCCACAATGAGAAACTGTAATGATCTTCTCAGGAGACAGACACAAGCTGCAACCGACTGGGTTCCCTTCATTGCCCAGTACTTCCCAGGGGTCGAGAAACTATGCCATGGTCTTCGCAGCCTGCAACACATTATCAATGAGGATGAGCACCTCACCAAGACCTGCTCCACACCTCCACTTCTTGCCTTTAAACAACCACCAAACCTCAAACAGCTCATTGTCCATAGCAAACTGCCCGGTTTTTAGGACAACACCATACAACCTTGTCATGGTGGACTCTGCAAGATGTGTCAGAGTGTCATCATGGATACCACCATTACACGTTGGGACACCTCCCACCATGGTAGGTACTCATGTAACTCAGCCAATGTTGTCTATCTCATACGCTGCAGGCAAAGATGCCCTGAGACATGGTACATGGTACAGAGGCTACAGCAATGGATGGATGGACACCGCACAACAATCAACAGACAGGAGAGTTCCCTCCCGGTCGGGGAACACTTTAGCAGTTCAGGACATTCAACCTCGGGCCTTCGGGGACCATCCTCTAAGGCGGATATCGGGACAGGCAACAAAGCAAAGTGAGCGAGCTGAGCTGATAGCCAAGTTCGGTACCACCCATGAGGATGGCCTCAATTGGGACCTTGGGTTCATATCACACTACAGGTGACCTCATTGCACTATACACACACAGGAGAAAGTGAGGACTGCAGATACTGGAGATCAGAGCCTGAAAATGAGTTACTGGAAAAGCGCAGCAGGTCAGGCAGCATCCGAGGAGCAGGAGAATCGACATTTCGGGCATAAGCCCAGAAGGACTCTTGCCCGAAACGTCGATTCTCCTGCTCCTCGGATGCTGCCTGACCAGCTGCGCTTTTCCAGCAACACATTTTCAGCTCTATACACACACAGACAGACACACGCACACAGGTAGACACACAGACACTCCTATACACACACAGACAGACACACGCACACAGGTAGACACACAGACACTCCTATACACACACAGACAGACACACGCACACAGGTAGACACACAGACACTCCTATACACACACACACACTCTCCCTCTCTCTCTCTCTCTCTCTTTCTCTCCTACAGACCCATACACTCATGCACACCTTCTCTCATATGCCCACACATACACTCCCACTCACAGACCTTTACATTCACACTCACACACATACACACACTCTCTCACAGACACTCATAACCCCTGCCCACACACCCACATGCACACATACACATATAAGTTTGTGGGGTGAATTTGTACTTGCAGAATTGCATTTTACTTTGGTCAAAAACTACATGAATCCATATAAAATTCTGTAAATCCATTTTTTCGACTAGAATCAGTCTGACCATTGTGGCACAGACAGTCCCACACAGGGCACCTCACACCTTCAATGCATTATCTGGGCCGACATGACACCAATTGTTAAAGTTCACTTGAGAATGTAACTCTTAAATGTTCTGCGATTTACATATGAAAGAACTGAAGCCAACATGTTCATTCTAAAAGATGAGAGACTAACAAACAATCCAAGTTTTTCAATATATAACTTCAGCAACATCACACAGTAAACTTTTGCTATAGATTCTGTGTTTTATTATCTTATACTCCACAACCACCTGATGAAGAAGCAGCGCTCAAAAAGCTAGTGCTTCCAATTAAACCTGTTGGACTATAATCTGGTGGTGTGTGATTTTTAACTTGGTACACCCCAGTCCAACACCGGCATCTCCAAATCCTGAAATCTGAGCCCTCAAGCTCATAAGGAACCAATTTTCAGTTCTTGCTATTTCCCAGCTATGCCAACCCCTTGCATTAAAATAAATGATAAAAACAAAAGGAAGTGACATGAAAGCAATCCTGCAGAACAAGGCAAAACAGAACACGTCAGCGGCAAGATATGAGGCTGGGCTCACAGTCAGAGTACGTGTCACATTCCAGCACATCCTGCGGCCTGTTCTCTATTTGTGGATTGGAAAGTTCAGCTTCTCCTCCCAGATCGCTGGATCTCCCGCACGCATGTCAACTGGTCCTCAGTTTAAAGTCTGTAGAGCTAACAGCAAATATTTAGAAAATTCCTGTGAGCATATTTCTCGAAGCCTTGATCATCAAAAACAGAAGGAGGTATGATTCAAACTAATCATAGGTGCTGGCTTCTAGCATTTTTTTCACAAATTGTTTGGCTTACATTGTGATGTTCCTTGTCGATGCAATCTAACTCCCGTAGTGATGGATACTGGACAATGATAGATCGATTTAATAGTGATGTTCTCCTGGATGAAGTAGCAAAGACTTCAGCTACCAGTATGCCTGAGGGCCATGGTCTTCAGGACAGCAGGCAAGATGACTGAACAAATGTTTTCTTCCAGAAAAAAATGTAGATATTCTATTAAGCCATGCAATGCATGCTTTTGTGTCATTGTGGCGGTTAAGTCTCTTATAAATCTTCCCTATTCCTTTTCATTCTCAGGCATTGGAACGAAAAATAACATGACTTTTTTTACACTATTCAGCTTCCATCTCCATGAAGCAATTATGCAAAGTAATTTACATAACTCTTTCTTAAGAACAGGCTTAAGAAACCTTTCCTTCAACCATAACCGCATGGCTAAGTGGATGAAAGAGTTAAACACTGCAGGGAAAAGAGCTACATAATCCCACTTCCCCTGAACATAAAACACAATCTAAACGACTTGGACATACACCAGCAAGGAATAAATAGCCTGCGGGGTCTCTGCTGCAGCCTGCTGATGTAGTGGGTTTCTGTCCCCTTGTATCTTGCCTCTCTCACACTTAATATTCCAATCAGCAACCAAGCCATTGCATTAACAGCTAGCAGCGCATCACTGCCCTATTGCTCTGGGAATATTACTCACCAGGTCATGGTCTACTGCATAAAATACAGCACTCATAAATCATCATAACTGCCAGCAAATGACAATTAGAATTGAGACGGCAATAACTAGGAAAGAGTTCTTTAATTTAACATCCAATTATTACAAGTTATCACTTCTTAATAAATGTAATATAACAGACAATCAATGTTGCATGTGACATTGTGGCTGCTGCAGTATGGTGAATTTATAACCTCAGGTGGGGTCAGTGTGTGTGTGTGTGTGTGTGTGTGTGTGTGTGTGTGTGTGTGTGTGTGTGTGTGTGTGTGTGTGTGTGTGTGTGTGTTCTGATTAGCCTTTCACTGACCATTCAGAAAGCTGATATAGAAGTACTGATTGGACTATGTACTCAAACCATATTTTACTGATTGAACCAGTTACAGAAGAAACTGATGCAGGGAGTGCCATGAGTTTCTGGTGTAATGAGTTGTTACAGTTGGACAGAGGCACACGGGATATTCTGAGGGGCCTGTTAAAGTTACACAGTGCAAAAATGCTCATGGCTATCACACACACACTGATATCTTGTGATATGCACAAATTATCACATGCTAACCTTCTGGGACTGGACAGGCACCAAAGACACAAAAGGTTGGCATGTTGTAAAAGTGGATGCCTTATTACATTTTATTACAGTATGAACCTGCCATATGGTGGACAATGATTTTACCAAATGCACATCTAAGACATGGCATTGAATGAACAGATAGAATATGTTAGTGATGCTGTTTGTGCACTACTTTAATGAAGGTCATTTATTTCAAAACCATGGATGTTTCAAATGCCAAAGTGTGTGCAGGCCTGAGGAAGTGATTGTGAAGGGGCTGGAAGCCTGTGCCAAAGATGGCACTGCTCTGTGCAGTCCAGGTCTCAGCCTGAATCACATCCCACACTGAGTATGAGAGTGATAGGTGTCAGATCGAGAGGCTTTGGAAGGCCACTCACAGCAGTGAAGCCTGAGCAGTAGCACTGTTCCATTGGCTCTCCACGGATCACCTGGAACCCAAGCAAGGAAAGCAGCAGCTTGGGGTGAGGGGTAAACAGGTCCAGTAGCAGGTAAAAACAATGACTGCAGATGCTGGAAACCAGATTCTGGATTAGTGGTGCTGGAAGAGCACAGCAGTTCAGGCAGCATCCGAGGAGCAGGAAAATCAACGTTTCGGGCAAAAGCCCTTCATCAGGAATAAAGGTAGAGAGCCTGAAGGATGGAGAGATAAGCTATAGGAGGGTGGGGGTAGGGAGAAAGTAGCATAGAGTACAATGGTTGAGTGGGGGAGGGGATGAAGGTGATAGGTCGGGGGAGGAGGGTGGAATGGATAGGTGGAAAAGAAGATAGGCAGGTAGGACAAGTCATGGGACAGTGCTGAGCTGGAAGTTTGGAACTAGGGTGAGGGTGGGGGAAGGGGAAATGAGGAAACTGTTGAAGTCCACATTGGTGCCCTGGGGTTGAAGTGTTCCGAGGTGGAAGATGAGGCATTCTTCCTCCAGGCATCTGGTGGTGAGGGAGTGGCAGTGAAGGAGGCCCAGGGCCTCCATGTCCTCGGCAGAGCGGGAGGGGGAGTTGAAATGTTGGGCCACAGGGCGATGTGGTTGATTGGTGCGGGTGTCCCGGAGATGTTCCCTAAAGCGCTCTGCTAGGAGGTGTCCAGTCTCCCCAATGTAGAGGAGACCACATCGGGAATAACGAAGACAATAAATGATATTAGTAGATGTGCAGGTAAAACTTTGATGGATGTGGAAGGCTCCTTTAGGGCCTTGGATGGAGGAGGTGTGGGCACAGGTTTTACAATTCCTGCGGTGGCAGGGGAAGGTGCCAGGATGGGAAGGTGGGTTGTAAGGGGGCGTGGACCTGACCCGGTAGTCACAGAGGGAACGGTCTTTGCGGAAGGCGGAAAGGGGTGGGGAGGGAAATATATCCCTGGTGGTGGGGTCTTTTTGGAGGTGGCGGATGATTTGGTTTATGCGAAGGTTGGTAGGGTGGAAGGTGAGCACCGAGGCGTTCTGTCCTTGTTACGGTTGGAGGGGTGGGGTCTGAGGGCGGAGGTGCGGGATGTGGTCGAGATGCATTGGAGGGCATCTTTAACCAGGTGGGAAGGGAAATTGTGATCTCTAAAGAAGGAGGCCATCTGGTGTGTTCTCCCAGGCCACTGGGCACAGCCTCATCGCTCTCCCTCAGGCAGTGAGTGACAGGAGATGGCTGGGTGGCACAGTGAAGGGGCATGCATGAAGGCCATTCCAGTGTTATCAGTAATCAATCCATTTTTCCACAGTCATTGGATCAGGAATATGATACGGAATGAGGCCATTCAGCTCATCTTCACTCATTGGCATCTTGACTTGTTTCGCTGCTTTGTCCCCAAACTAATTCTGCCCCTCTCCACGGCTCGATCCCTCAGAGTGTCATCCCTTCTCATTCAGTAATAGACAGGCTCTTCTACTGAATGCTGGGACTGAGAGCCGGGCTTACAGCATTCAGGTCCAACACCGTGTGGAGGTCCTGTGTGGTTTTGTCGGTAGAACAGGCATGGGACTGAAGGACTGGGGCAACAAAGTCTCAGCCAGCCCTTTCTTTGTTTGGAATTTGGGATGGGTGGGGGTAGGGGTGGCATCTCTCTTTCAAATGCATGAGAGTTCAAAACTGGACAGTTTTGACTGAGCATACTACCAGTGCCAGATAGAGCACCTGTTGATATGCCATTTATGCACATTGTAGAAACCCAGTTGGCATATGCCCATGAGGGTCCATGTTGAACTTAGCAGAAACCTCAGCCACAATGTGGGATTAAACCTGAGAGTGGTCATTCCCCCAGGAAACAGAGGGGTGCTTGATTGTGACACCCGTTACACCCAGTTTCTAGCAAGCAGAGAGAGGTGTAGATCAGCCCACTCACTCCAAGTAAAAACACAAACTTTCAGTTGATCCATGAGAAACTATGCTCAAGATTAGAGTGGTGCTGGAAAAGCACAGCAGGCCAGGCAGCATCCCAGGAGCAGGAAAATCATCAGGAGGGGCTCCTGCCCAAAACATCGATGTTCCTGCTCCTCGGATGCTGTCTGACCTGCTGAGCTTTTCCAGCACCACACTAATCTTGACTCTAATCTCCAGCATCTGCAGTCCTCACTTTCGTGCAGCCACACACACACTCACACACACATATACACACACACACACACCACACACACACACACACACACACACCCCTTCCAGACTCATACCAATATTAAATGCTGGACGTTTACACACAGCGGTATAAGAGATTAGAGCAGCCAAAGGTGAGGAACAGTAAAGACCTGTAATGCTGGTGCAATCTGAAGACAATTGGTGACTGAGCACAGAAGAATAATAGAAAGTGAAGGTGAAAGGGTAAATGAAAAGCAGAATCTGTTAAATGAAGGCCCAAAAATAGAGAATGAAGGGATTACATTATAAAATTAATGACAATGCCAAAAGGCCATGTGAAGAAACCAAGGCAGTAAATGAGAAATAACAAAGGAGTGAATTCGTTGAAACGTTTTGAGCACAAATACATGAACACAAGCTTTTCCATCCCATGCTATGTTCCGATTCTATTCCTCTCACGCTGCTAACATCTGCCTTTTACACAGTTCACAGCAACCTCTACAATCCCCTAAATTCTATTTTTCTTCTTCCAGTAGCACATTGCATCTTGTTCAATCCCATTCTGTCAGCTCTTTGCCACCGTTTCAATTGGATTCCAAAAATAACCACTTTCTTCACAGTGCTTATGCTATTATGTCGGCGTACACTCCGGGCAGCTAACGGGTCATTCTATTATCCAGCAATGTGATAACTCTGTATTGGGGCAGGCATCTGTTTGACTTCTTGCCCCTGAGTAATGGGCCTTTTTCTAAGGACTGTAACCAGTGTTTCTGTTAGCTGTGCAAGGGAGTAAAATGTCAAAATAAGGCTGGTGTTTACAAAAAAACACAGACAGGAAGAAAAAGTGTTCCTCTTTATCATTTAGACAGGGTGTTACTACAGAGCTCAAAGTTCTCATTCTGGTCAGGTTGAGGAACATATCTTTTTATTCCAATTACTCATTCCTTTCTTTCCTCACATCTCACCTTCGGTGTCATACACATCCATGGTGACTGCCAACACTTGAGCACACAATTAAACCTTTCACATGCGACTTTACACAAGTGGCTGAATTTTTAAGCCCCATAGAGGGCTTGAATGTTGGATCGCCGCAGTATTATCACACACCCAGGCCATTTTCCTAATGGGGAGTGGTGTGTGAAGGGAGATAGTTATCGGTTCACTTATTAAAGGATCATTCAGGCCCATTTTCAGAAGCTGGGTTTCCCCAGGTCCCTGTTGGCATCGGTGGTGGTGGTTGTGTCTAGAGGCAGCCTTCAAGTGACTTTCAGGAAGGCGGTGGAGAGACCCTCCCTGACTATCTGGCGTCAGATCACGCCCAGTGGAAGTCTAGCCCTCTAGAATGGTGGCTTGGCTTCAAAAGAGCCCTTTGTTTTATCTATTAACTTTGAAAAATTTGGAACAAAAGCACATCAGGAGAATGGTGCCCTCTGTCCAATGCTAAACTGTCAAGGCGGGCTACTGTTACTCTCATTGTTGGAAGGCTTCCAGCATCCTGAGCATTGTCGCTAGTAACCACTCCTATCAAGTAAGATTGTTCACCAAGGAAATTCTGTGTCATTAGTCATGAGTTCTGAGAGTCCTCACATGGCTGATGAGCCCAATCCTAGAGCCTCATCTCCAACCACACATTTGGCGGTTATTTCCAAGAGGTGCAGTTGGTCCTTGGCACTTGAGAACATTGGCACTCCTTTCTCCAGTTCATTTTCTGCATTTCCTCTAGCCAATGGTTGTTCACAAGGAATTGTTTCCCTTCATCCAGGAGTTTTCTCCGAGTCAGTTTCTTCTGAGTAATGGCCTCCCACTCATTGACATCTATGTTGCATTTCTTGAAGGGAGCCTTCAGGGAATCTTTGAAATTGACTCTTTGTCCTCTTCTCATTCAAGTGCCTTCCTTGACCTGGGTGAAGATGTACTTTGGCAGGTGGAACACACGCATCCTAAGCACATGGCCAGCCCAGCAGAGTTGGTTTTGGATAGTCATGACCTCAATGTTGGTGTTATTGGCTACATCAAGGAGGCTGATGTTAGTACATTTGTCTTCACAGCTAATGCAGAAAATCCAGTACTTCTCCAATGTCTTGAGGTCCAAATTTTGGAGCCATATTGAGAAGTCAGAGGATGACTGGTCTATACACAAGGATCATGGTATCGGAATGGATGTCACAGTCATCAAAGACCGATCCTTAGTCATCTGAAAGCAGCATTTGAAGATTGAATGCTTTATTGGATCTCCTTATCAATGTCAATCTAGGGCAGGACACCTTTGAACAAGGGAGTGCAGTTGCACATCAGTAGACACATGGTCCTTGACAGAACCGAGATTGGGTCCCAGTGGCAACTGACAATCTCCTTACTGTTGCAATGTTCATCCACCATCGCAGACTTTGATAATACGTGAATGTCTTCTGCCGAGATAGCCATTGATTAGATTGGATTGCACGCTGTCTTGTTGCAGCTCTCCAACCTTACCATTATGGGTGGTCCTGTCAGAAGTTGAGAAGTCCTGGTGACATCGCTCTAAGGAACAAGAATCACTCAAGCATCTCCACCACGGCAAGGTGACAATCCAGGGAATGGATCTTTGAGAGCATGCTATAATTAGAAAGCAAATCTACCTTTTGGCCAATAACTAGTCAATTCAGGGAAAATGTTAGACTGATGATTGTTTCCACTGCAGTGTGGCTTTCTGCTCTTCATTTCACCTTGGAAAAATGGTCTCAACCTCCCCTGGAAGAAAATCTTGACCAGAATTATGCTATTGGACTCATCAACCATAGCTGAGCATGTCCTTGCCCAATAAGGGGTGAGATCAGACATGGTGGGTGACCTTTGACCACAGAATAAGTCGGACCACAATGGTTTTCAATTGTAGGCCCCATCCCATTGTGAGTTCTATTGACTTCAATAGGAATACATATTGTGGTTAAAGGGGAGGCAAAAGTGATTTTACAGTTTTGTGTTAACTACCCACCCTCAGCCACACACATCTGGTTTGACCCCAAAAAACCTCCACAGAGCTTGTATTGGCCAGGCTGGTTTTTCCCATTTAGTTCATGATTTTGACTTTGTCACTTTGACTGCTACCTTGGTTGAGATCAGCCAACCCCATTCAGAACTGAGCAGGGGTAGGTGAATATTCCTGAACTCCATACAGCTCACACCATGCAAAAGTAGCATATTTATCCACTTTCAGGCAAGGTTTTTTTTATTAAGACACTTACGAATGCCAGAGTGTTTGCGTCTATGTGCCAGTAACCTTTTGGCATGAGTTGAAGCCAAATCCTCACAGACATCACTGTGATAAGCTCCACAGTAAAATGCACACATTGAATCTTATTACTGACTTTCCATCTGGGATTCTATAACATTTTTTGTTTCTGTTCCCTAACCCTTTGACCTCAGCAGAAGGCTTTTTCATGAAATTCTCAGTGATTTCTTCCTTTTGGGTGTATTACATGTATTTTCTTTAAATTTTAGGCGAGAAGAAGATTAAACAAAGCCAGACCTTCTTAATTCTTGAGAAATACATTTTGCAAACCTTTGTTTGCTGCATTGATAGTTTATTGCTTATGTTCCCACATACAGTCATAGAAAACTCTTCCTCTGATTTTATCTACCTTCTAGGTACAGAATTCAAAGTGGACAACCCTTTCATTCTTTCAGTAACCTTTCTTGACTTGTTTCCCTTCCTTACTTTCAATTCAAGCATTATTAATCCTAAACCTGGCTTAAACTAGCCTCCTCTGTCTCTACTTCCACACAAACAGTGTTACGATGATGGATCAGAATCCCAAAATATTTACAGACCATTCTTACTTTTATCTTCAAATTGTGTTGTTTATAAAACAACTGAAAAATGTTAAAATTAAATTAATTAACTTCTGGCAAAGTTCTATGTGAAGTTCTGAGTGTCACACATATAAATTATCAGGGAAATGTCAAACAGAGAAAAACTTAAGAAAACATGTTCAGTAACTTTTGCATGTTGGTAAAAGTATGTGATCCAGTGTTGAAGGTCACACTGAACTAAATTGTTATGTCATATTTGATTGTCTCATTTGGACACCTTCTCTGGTGTGTCCAGAATCTGACTGAAAAATTCCCATAGTTACCACTTAACAACAGCAAATAGAAAAGTGCTGCAATTTAGATTAGATTCTCTATAGTGTGGAAACAGGCCTTTCGGCCCAAATCGACACCGCCCCTCCGAAGAGAAACCCACCCAAACCCATTCCCCTACCCTATATTTACCCCTGACTAACACACCTAACACTGTGAGCAATTTAGCATGACCAATTCACCTGACCTGCACATCTTTGGATTGTGGGAGGAAACCGGAGCACCCGGAGGAAACCAATGTAGACACAGGGAGAACGTGCAAACTCCACACAGGCAGGCAGGAATCGAAGCCAGGACCCTGGTGCTGTGAGGCAGTAGTGCTAACCACTGTGCCACTTGCCCCCCATTTAACCCCAATCCAGGTAAATAATGTATTAAATCAATAATTCCCTTGCACCCCTTGATGTATCCTCAGTGTTTGAGGGGAATCCAGATCACAAGTGGGAACAGCAGGTCAGGGAGAGACCTGCTGGGCACTCTGTCTTACCTGTAGCATCTCAGTCTGTCAAGCAGTGAGAATATCATTCTAGCTGCTGCCACAAACTACAAGTTGGAGGAGAATTTAATTTCAGCAGAATTTAATATGAAACAAGAAAAAGTTACAGCAATAAATCGAGACACAGACATTATGGATATAAATTTTGCTGGAAGCCATGCAGGACCAGGTTAGATTCACTGTTCTCAATGATCAGATCCCGCAGCATTAATTTCCCATTCCCATCTCCAAACTCAGTGCATTTACAAAGTGCAAGTTGGGAGTGTGATGGAATACTTCCCACTTGCACCAGCCACAATGTTCAAGAAACTCGACACTATCCAGAACAAAGCAGCTTACTTCGTTGGTGTCACATCCACCACTTTAACTATTCACTCACTCCAGCACAAATGTATAGTGATAACAGTGTCTAACATCTACAAGGTTCACTGATGCAACTCGCTGAGGTTCCTTGAAACTCCGTCATAAACAGCAGTGTGGGTGCATCTGTAACACATGGACAACAGCAATTCAAGAAGCTAACCTCCTCCTTCCCAAGATGGACGACAAATGTTGACTTTGCCAATGATGCCTGCAAACCAAGAAATTCAAAGAATCTAGAAATAATTATTATGCGCAAATCTGTGTATGTTAATGCTCTGTGTTGGCCATTCACAGGCTGGGGTTCCACATGAATTGTGATCATGCCAATAACATGATGATTGAGCAGTGATTTAGGGACAATATATACCCAGGTATGAGCCAACATCATCTCAACAGAAATAATGACAAGAGGAAATAATTGTTGACTGCTAAATAACTCCTCTAAGACAAATGATCTGATGCAAAGGTTGGCTTTCATTACTTAAGCAAAATGTCCTCCCTCATCCAAAACCAGCAGAAAAACCAGAAATAGATAAAGATGCTTATGTTAGTCACATTTCCTTTATTGGGTTAATTTTTCAGAGGAATCCTGACAGTGAAACTACATCAGTGCAACATCAATGCAATTATAACCCACATTTATCTAATATGCTTGCAGCTTTCCCTAAGAATACAGAGGTGAGACTGAGTGGGAAAAGCTGATAAAATAATTTGGCAAGAATGAAAGCATGGTCTACATTCTGGAAAGTGATAGAGGAGCTGATTAAAACCACAGTCTTTCTAACCGAGCTGGCTTATTAGCCAAGAGTGAATGAAGATATCATCCATTGGTCTAGAACTCTGTTCTCAACAATTTTTTAGGCATTTTTAAAATAGATTCCCTACAGTGTGGAAGCAGACCATTCTGCCCATTGTGCACACACTAACCCTCCGAAGAGCATCCCACCCAAACCCATTCCCCGACTCTATCCCTGCATCCCTGGACACTATGGGCAATGTTAGCACAGCCAATCCACATGACCTGCACATCTTTGGACTGTGGGAGGAAACCAGAGTATCTGGAGAAAACCCACACAGACATGAGGAGAATGTGTAAACTCCAGTCACCCAAGGCTGGAATCAAACCTGGGTACCTGGTGCTGTGAGGCAGCAGTGCTAACCACTGTGCCACTCAAAATCAATGTGATTTTGGCCCAAGTCAGGTATTGTAGCTGATGTAGCTACACTTGTGTTATTTCCTGTAACATAAAAACTGGGTACGGAGGTTGTGTTATCAGTAAATACACAGATATTTATTGCAGGTTGCTATTGTGTATAAACATTTTTAGACACCTAAGTATCTAGGAAAATATTAAACTCATAAGTTGTAAAGATCAGCATGCTTCAGTGTGATATGCTTTAAGAGATCCCAGAATAAGATGGCATTTGAGACTTATATGCCATGGTGCAGTGGTGATAGCATGAGCATATGTCTTACAGTACACTGGCACACTGACCATGAGAAATCAGGCAACAGTCCCTTTTTTCTCAAAGCATGAAAAAAAATCCCAAATGCTTGTCCATGAGCTTGGTTTATCAATTCAATAAAGATATAAGCAGATAGAAGATTATCATTTCAAACATCAATGTAACATTACAGAGGTCTAAATGATACACCATGACGTGATGATCACATAACCAACTGGAGAGGTATGTGTTGTTCTATATGGCACTTATTTGACAGCTTGGTTGTCTTAGTGCTGGTCACCGTCATTCAACATCACCACATGATTCATCATTGGAGTGTTTTTCCTCACTCACTTAGTGCCTGACTATTGTGCTGTACATTTCTCTAAACTGCACTCTGTTCCTTTTGCGATGTAGCCTCATGATCAATCATGGCTTTGTGTGACCTGTGTTGGGAGCATATTTTAGAAACCTTTGCTGGTATTAAGTATTGAGATTGGGCTATCTAAAATGCACTTCTGCCTCTCACCCAGTTTTGGGAGCTCTCTGCCTATTCAGTCATTATGTTGTTCTTGCATTCTCTTCTGTTTTTGAAGAAGAACTTCTTGTGTCCCAGAATGGTTAGACAAGTATTTACTAGGCAAGGTTGCAGACACTTGTCTTCTGAGCATAAGTTGTGCTGGGGATGGTAATCATTTCTCCATTACATTACTGCAGTTTTTGTGCTGCACCAGTGTGAAAATCTTGATTTGTTTCTTGACAATAACGAGAATTGTTTTGTAGTATGCATCATTCTGTTCATTCTACAATATAATTTGAGCATGGATAGCGGGACGATGATGCAATATGAGCCACTCCCCACTTAATCCATGTTTTGAAACTGTTTGCCAATGTATTGCATTCTGTTTGACCCATGGCACTGAATAAACTGAAAATAGTGCCCATTGTGCCAGGAACATCACGCTCATTGTGTTGCTAAGTCTTCGAACAATAGGAAATTTAGAGAAGTAATGCATCAACAGGATGTAATCTTCCCTGTGCCCCGTGAATAGTTCTGTTGTTACTTTGCCCAAGGAGTGGATGGAACTTTGTGTCATCATAGAGGCTCCATCTACTGATTTGTTGATGTCTTTGGCATGTCTTCCATATATTCAAGAATCATTGACTATTCTGAGTCATGCCTGATTAGCACACAAATTAATTTGCTTATTGCTTTGCGCTTTCAATATCCAAGTGCCACTGGCATAACATGGACATTAAGTCCTGCCATAATGTTTTTAGTAATAAGACTTATTTAGGCTTGAAAATGACTTTGTCCCTGTATGGCCAAAATGAACAAACCTTTTCAGGTACTTCTTTAATACTGTCATGTCTTTTCCGGATAATAACCTTTTGCATCTCTTGCTTGTCTTCAGTTGTTGCTGATTGCAACTATTCACACATGACGTCTGGCCAATGTGTGACAGAGTAGCCTTGAGAATAGCTTAAAAATCATAGCTAAGACCATCAACATGTAGATCAAAAGAAATAGATTGAGCTTTGTATGGGTTGGTTAATCTGCTCACTGTGTCTGACATTATCACCCCATCACCTGGTTGGTATTTCACCTCAAAGATGTACCTTGCAGATCGTTGACTTCGTTGATTGTGTCATGTGTGATCAGCTTTACCATGGTTAAAGTGGTTCAAACTGAGATGACATTGGGGTCTGTGTACACTGTGCATCCTCTACCTACCTCAATTTCCCTTTGTTGTGTACTCCCTGCTTTGTTTGCTCTCCTGCATCATTGAGGCATTTCTAGCATTGCATGAGACCCTTGCTGCATTTACAGTTTACCAGGTCATAGAAAGTGCACACACTGAGTGGTAGGTCAGAGCACTGCCACAAATGAATTAATTCAATTGTCTTAGGATGCAAACTGTAAAGTCCCAAGGCCTCCACAGACAGAAGCTTGAAATCCTTCCAATCACCCGGGGACTGCAGTAAGGAGTGCAGGTGGTGAGGAAGTGGCGACTATTGTTTCCAACATGGCCGCTTTGCCTAGTCAGTCTCACACTCATTGCACATCGGCATAATTCTCATTGCTCACACAATGAAGGGCTTTGCAGCCTCACCTCCTTACCTCCACAACCAGCTCTCCATCTCTAATTGAACAGTGATCCTATATGTTCTGATCTGAGCCCAGGAGGCTCACTTCAATTGCTGCAAAAAGTAGTAGGGACACAAAAACTACTAGTAACAAGCCAAACTACTAGTAACTCGTTCCAACTACTGGTATCTAGTCCCAACTGCTGGTAACTCATCCCAATTAGTGGAAACTAGTCCCAATTACTGGTAACTCATCCCAACTAATAGCAACTAGTCCCAATTGCTGGTAGCTGGTTCCAACTACTGGTAACTTTCGAAGAGCAGATAAGTCACATCAAAAAAAGTTAAATTTAAGCAAGATGAACCGCTTTGCTAAAGCCAATCTCAACATGCATTTCTGGGACAATACAGGCATTAACATGGTTTCTCTTAAATTTTATTCATGGAATGTGAGTATCACTGTGTAGGCCAGCATTTATTGCCCATTCATAATTGCCGGAGTGCAGTTAAGGGTCAACTGTGTTGAGTCACATGGAGGCCAGATCAGGAATGATGTCAGTGATCTTCCCTTACAGAAGTTAGTGAGCCAGATGGGTTTTTCCAACAATTGACAATAAATTCATAGTCCTCATCAGATTCTTATTTCCAAATTATTGTTGAATTCAACTTCCATCATCTACCATAAGAGAAAGTGAGGACTGCAGATGATGGAGATCAGAGTGGAGAGTGTGGTGCTGGGAAAGCACAGCAGGTCAGGCAGCATCCGAGGAGCAGGAGAATTGACATTTTGGGCAAGAGCCCATCATCAAAATGAGGAATGAGGCATCTCGTCTAATAGTTTAGCAATAATACCACTAAGCCATCACCAACTCATAAATTTGTAATCAGACTGATGTAGAGCACTGGTCATTATGATAACATGGCCAAGAAAACAAGGATCTTGTGTAAATAAAAAGCTTCTTCAATGGAAATGATTTCTAAAGGACAACAGCAGGATGAAACAGGGAGAGAGAATATTTAGAAAAATAAACTAAAACTGAGAAGATCACATGGAATCCAGGGAGAGCTAACCGTTTGGATATAAACTCAACTGGAAAGTAGGAGACAGAGAGCGATGGTGAACGGTTGTTTTTAGGACTGGAGGCATGTGACCAGTGGTGTACAGCAAGGATCGATGCTGGATCCATTGCTTTTTGTCATTTATATAAATGATTTGGATGTGAGTATGGGAGGTATGGTTAGTAAGTTTGCAGATGATACCAAAATTGGTGATGTCGTAGACTGTAAACAAGGTTATCTCAGAGCACAACAGAACCTTGATCAGATAAGCCAATGGGCCAAGGATGGAGTTTAATTTAGATAAATGTGAGTAGTTTCATTTTGGAAAGGCAAATCAGGGCGGGACTTATACACTTAATGGTAAGATCCTGGGGTGTGTTGCCAAGCAAAGAGACCTTAGGGTGCAGATTCATAGTTTCTCAAAGATGGAGTCACAGGTAGACAGGGTCATGAAGAAGGCATTTGGTATGCTTGCCTTCATTGGTCAGTGCATTGAGTATAGGAGTTGGGATGTCATGTTGCAGCTATACAGAACATTTATGAGGCCACTTGTGGAATACTGCATTCAATTCTGGGCTCGCTGCTTTAGGAACAATGTTATGAAACCTGAAAGCTTTCAGAAAAGATTTACAAGGATGCTGCATGATTGGAGGAGTTGAACTACAGGGAGAGGCTGAATAGACTGGGTCTATTTTCTCTGGAGCACCAGAGGCTGTTGTGTGACCTTATGAAGGTTTATAAAATCATGAGGGACATGGATAGTGTGAATAGCCAAGGTCTTTTTCACAAGGTAGGGGAGGGCAAAACTAGAAGGCTTGCGTTTAACATGACAGGGGAAAAATATAAAAAGGAACCTAAGAAGTAACACTTGCATGCAGAAGGTGGTGCATGTATGGAATGAGCTGCCACTGGAAGTCATGGAGGCTGGAACAATTACAACATTTAAAAGACATCTGGATGGGTATATGAATAGGAAGGGTTTAGAAGGATATGGGTCAAATGCTAGCAAATAGGACTAGATTAATTCAGGATATCTGGTTGACATGCATGAGTTCTACTGAAGAGTCTGTTTCCATGATGTACAACCCTGTAACTCTATGATTCTCTAAGTGTAAATGGCCACTGGAGGGTTAAGGACAGAAAAGATGTAACAGAGAAACCAGATTGTAAAAGAGGTGTTCGTAAATCAGAGATCTGGACTGAAGAAAGAACTATGGAAAACATGAGTCAACGGTGAATCTGAGAAATAAGATGATCACCTTATTGGAATTGTATTATAGACCCCCTAATAGTCAGAGGAAATTGAGAAACAAATTTGTAAGGAGATCTTACTTATCTGTAAGAATTAGAGGGTGGTTATGATAGGGGATTTTAACTTTCCAAACATCAACTGGGACTGTCATAGTGTTAAGGCTTTAGGTGGAGATGAATTTGTTAAGTGTGTACAAGAAAATTTTCTGATTCAGTATGTGGATGTACCTACTAGAGAAGGTGCAAAACTTGACCTAACCTTGGGAAATAAGGCAGGGCAAGTGACTGAGGTGTCAGTGGGGGAGCATTTTGGGAGCAGCGACCATAAGTCTATCGGTTTTAAAATAGTGATACACTAGATCTAAAAGTTGAATGTCGAACTTGGAGAAAGGCCAATTTTGACAGTATTAGGCAAGAACTTTGAAAAGCTGATTGGGGGCAGATGTTCGCAGGTAAAGGGATGGCTTGCAAATGGGAAGCCTTCAGAAATAAGATAACAAGAGTCCAGAGAAAGTATATTCCTGTTAGGGTGAAAGGAAAGGCTGGTAGGTATAGGGAATGCTGGATGACTGAACAAATTGAGGGTTTGGTCAAGAAAAAGTAGGAAGCATATGTCAGGATAGATCGAGTGAGTCCTTAGAAGAGTATAAAGGAAGTAGGAGTATACTTAAGAGGGAAATCAGGAGGACAAAAAGGGGACATGAGATAGCTTTGGCAAATAGAGTTAAGGAGAATCCAAAGGGTTTTTACAAATATATTAAGGACAAAAGGGTAACTAGTGAAAGAATGGGGCCCCTCAAAAATCAGCAACGCAGTCTTTGTGTGGAGCCGCAGGAGATGGGGGAGATACTAAATGAGTATTTTGTATCAGTGTTTACTGTGGAAAAGGACATGGAAGATATAGAATGTAGGGAAATAGATGGTGACATTTTTAAAACTGTCCATATTACAAGGAGGAAGTGCTGGATGTCTTGAAACACATAAAAGTGGATAAATCCTCAGGACCTGATCAGGTGTACCCTAGAACTCTGTGGAAAGCAAAGGAAGTGATTGCTGGGCCTCTTGCTGAGATATTTGTATCATCGATAGTCACAGGTGAAGTGCCAGAGGACTGGAGGTTGGCTAACGTGGTGCCTCTGTTTAAGAAGGGTGGTAACGACAAGTCAGGGAACTATAGACTGGTGAGCCTGATGTCAGTGGTGAGCAAGTTGTTGGAAGGAATCCTGAGGGACAGGATGTACGTGTATTTGGAAAGGCAAGGACTGATTAGGGATAGTCAACATGTCTTTGTGCGTGGAAAAACATGTCTCACGAACTTGATTGAGTTTTTTGAAGAAGTAACAAAGAGGATTGATGAGGGCAGAGCAATAGACGTAATATATATGGACTTCAGTAAGCTAAGATTCGCTTTCCTGAAGTGCAGCACCTCGCATTTATCTAAATTAAACTCCATCTGCCAGTCCTCAGCCCATTGGCCCATTTGGTCACGATCAATTGTAATCTGAGGTAACCTTCTTTGCTGTCTACTACACTTCCAATTTTGGTGTCATCTGCAAACTTACTAACTATGCCCCTTATACTCACATCCAAATCATTTATATAAATGACAAAAGGTAGTGGACCCAGCACCAATCCTTGTGGCACTCCACTGATCAGAGACCGCCAATCTGAAAAACAACCCTCCACAACCACCCTCTATCTTCTACCTTTGAGCCAGTTCTGTATCCAAATGGCTAGTTTTCCATGTATTCTATGAGATCTAACCTTGCTATCCAGTACACTTAATGGTAAGGTCCTAGGCAGTCGCAGGTAGATAGGATAGTGAAGAAGGTGTTTGGTATGCTTTCCTTTATTGGTCAGACTACTGCTTACAGGAGTTGAGAGGTCATGTTGCAGCTGTGCAGGACATTGATTAGGCCACAGCTGGAATATTGCATGCAATTCTGGTCTCCTTCCTATAGGTAGGATATTGTGAAACTTGAAAGGATTCAGAAAAGATTTACAAGGATGTTATCAGGGTTGGAGGATGTGAGCTGTCAGGAGAGGTTGAATAGACTGGGGCTGTGTTCCCTGGAACTTTGGATGCTGAGCAGTTACCTTATAGAGGTTTATAAAACCATGAGGGGCATGGATAGGATAAATAGACAAGTTCCTTTCCCTGGGGTGGGGGACTCCAGAACGTGATGTCATAAGTTTAGGCTGAGAGCAGAAAGATATAAAAGGGACCTAAGGGTCAACTCTTTCACGCAGATGGTGGTGTGTATGGAATGAGCTGCCAGAGGAAGTGGTGGAGGCTAGTACAATTGCATCTGGATGGGTATATGAATAGGAAAGGTATGGAGGGGTATGGGCTTGGTGCTGGCAAACAGGACTAAATTAAGTTGGGATATCTGGTCGGCATGGACGAATTGGATCGAAGGGTTTGTTTCTGTGCTGTTATATTAAAGAGACTCCAGTCTGACAGATGTAATTACATGTAGTCTATCATTATACTTTATGCATGTGATATTCCAGAGGCAGTCTTTATCAGGTCGAGTCAGGAGGTGAGAGAGAGATTGTCAATGAAAACCAAAGAAGGAAAGAAGCAATCTATTTTACTTTGAGAACTACAGTAAGATCATTGAATGTGCACCCCAGTGAAAGATTAAGCTTACCTGCATTCAGATTAGTGAGAGCTGACAAAGGCGGGAACATCAAGATCAAGTGAACCATTTATTTATACATTTGAGACTATATTTACAAGTGCTCACTGAGAATTAATCGAATCATGAAGCTACTGGATACATTGAACATTTTCATAAAACATCAACACAAATGCCTCATTACAGTTCACTTATTGATTCATTCCACTGGACTCTGTCTCTGAGCTTTGAGCAACAGCTCTTCTTGAGAAGCGGAAATATACATTACTTCCAAATTGCCTTTATTACTTCCACTTCTTCTCCTTCCTACTCTTTTTGGGTCATGATTTACAAACATTGGGTTTCCTTCATCATGCTTCACATGGCCATCTTACATTTCTGAACCTGAACCACCTATATTTGAAGTGTATTTGACAATTGGATCATAATGGAATCCAAGAGTCCCCACATGCTGCAGCCTTGGCACATCGCCTGAACCTCCATAGTTAATATGTTTTGATTATTTAATTATACTATTCACTTATTCATGTTATCTATTAGATATTTGATCAATTTTTACCATAACTTTTACATTATACAATGTAAAAATTTAAAAATGAAAACCTGAAATTATCTTGACTGTTCTTCTCTAAATAAAATCCGATCTCTGAGGATTTTATTGTGGCAGTGGGCAGAAGTAAAAAGTAATTCAAAGCTGGTAGTGTGTAAAGATTCTAACCCTCCAAAAAAGAAATGAATCAATGAACATTAGCAGTAAATGTGAGAAAAAGCCATTTAAAAGGTCATAAATTATGACCTTGCGCTGCCATCAATTGCTGCACAGTCAACTGGAAAAGTGAACATATTACTCCAGATCAAAACTGTCATGGTGTTTAATGAGGAAAATTTGAAAGTGTTCCCACTACAGCGGATAGTATGTCGAAATATTTTGTCAACATGCATGAGCACAAGGACCATGCACAAATGAGTCATAAAGGAAAAGGTGGAGGAGACAAGAGAGACTGGGCTGAGAACAAAAGGCAGCAGAGGACTTATGATGGACGATCAGCTGGATAACACACCTAATGTGCCCCTCAGCTGTCTGAGCATGATGGAGCATTGGTCCCTGAACATACCTCAGCCTCTGCTCAGATTTTGTTGCTGAGGACTTCTTAATTGGGCCATGAAGTGGCATGAAGGATGGTCAACATTCTGCCACCCATAGCAGTAAGAGCCTCATATTTTTAAGAGGAGGAGTCAGCTAATGGCCTCATCAGAGAAATCAAAGGTTTTGCAAAACCAAAGATTGTATTACAAAAAGTCAAAACAACAGCAATTCTAAAAGGGAGAGAAACAGACAAAGGAAGCATATGGTGAGGTCAGTGCAGGAGAGAGCGAGAGAAAGAAAGGCACACTGCTAACTGACAGAGCAGTGAACTTGCACAGTTACTGCCTTTGCTGTTTGAATTTATGTATCGCTGGACATCGAACTCCGTCTGGGAAAATTAACAAACAGTGAAAATCACAACTGATTTTAGAGGAACCTGTTTTGGAGAGGTCACAGCACAGAAACAGATAAGTGGATATTTTAAGTGTGGCCTCAGAGTAAGTCTGCAGTAGTGAGTAGAGTGGGTTCTTTCTTGATATGACTTATTGAGATATATCTCTTGATTAACTTAAAATATAAGCCATAAGTATTAACTTAACCCAGAGCAGTGTTTTGTGGAGGAATAAGACAGTGCTAATTTCTGGGTCTGTAGATTGAAAGAAGCAAAAATAGCCTTTAGTAGAGTGATATGCTCTTCTTGTCAGATGTGGGAGTTTAGGGAGAATTTGAAGGTTACTGCGGCCATATCTGCAATAAATGCCGCTGGTTGTAAATCCTATCAGATTGAATGGTTCGATCGGAAACACAGTTAGAGGCAATGAGGAATTTACAAGATCAAGGGGACGTGATGTATGGCAGTTATAGGAAGGGGGAAAAGTCACAGATACAGTCACATAATGGGTTAACTTCAGGAAAGGTAAGAGAGGTAGGCAGGAAGGGCAGGAGTCATCAGTGGCTTTCCCCATTTTAAACAAATATGCTGTTTTGGAAAATGTGATGGATTCTCAGCGTAATGTAGCACAATCAGCCAGGGTGGCTCCAATGCATTGAGAGATATATTGGGTTTCAAGCGATCGATTGTGTTAGGGGACTCTCCAGTCCGAGGTACAGACAGATGTTTCTGTAGCAGACAGCAAAAAGTCAGAATGGTGTGTTACTTCCCTGGTGCCAGGATCAAGGATGTCTCAGAGAGGGTGCAGGATGTTCTCACGGGGGAGAGGGGCCAGTAAGAGGTTATTGTACACATTGGAACCAATGACATAGGAAGGGGAAAGGTTGAAATTCTGATTACAGAGCGTTAGGCAGGAATTTAAAAAGGAGGTCCTAAAGAGTCGTAGTATCTGGATTACTCCCAGTGCTACGAGATAGTGAGGGCAGGAATAGGAGAATAGAGCAAATGAATGCATGGCTGAGGAGCTGGTGTATGGGAGAATGATTCACATTTTTGAATCATTGGAATCTCTTTTGGGGTAGGAGTGACCTGTACAAGAAGGACGGATTGCACCTGAATTGGAAGGGGACTAATATACTGGCAGGGAGATTTGCTAGAGCTGCTCGGGAAGGTTTAACCTAGTAAGGTGGGTTGGGACCCAGGGAGATAGTGAGGGAAGAGATCAATCTGAGACTGGTGCAGTTGAGAACAAAAGTGAGTCAAACAATCAGGGCAGGCAGGGACAAAGCAGACAACAGGGTAGAACTGATAAATTAAATTGCATTTATTCCAATACAGGAGGCCTAACAGGGAAGGCAGATGAACTCAGAGCATGGTTAGGAACATGGGACTGGGATATCATAGTAATTACAGAAATATGGCTCAGGGATGGACAGGACTGGCAGCTTAATGTTCCAGGATACAAATGTTACAAAGGGAGGCAAGAGAGGAGGGGGAGTGGCGTTTTTGATAATGGATAGCATTACAGCTGTGCTGAGGGAGGATATTCCTGGAAATACATCTAGGGAAGTATCCAGGGAACTGAGAAATAAGAAAGGGATGATCACCTTTTTGGGATTGTATTATAGACCCCCTATTAGTCAGAGGGAAATTAAGAAACAAATTTGAAAGGAGATCTCAATTATCTGTAAGCATAATAGGGTGGTTATGGTAGGGGACTTTAACTTTCCAAACATAGACTGGGACTGACATGGTGTTAAGGGTTTAGATGGAGAGGAATTTGTTAAGTGCGTACAAGAAAATTTTCTGATTCAGTATGTGGATGTACCTACTAGAGAAGGTGTAAACATTGACCTACTCTTGGGAAATAAGGCAAGACAGGTGACTGAGGTGTCAATGGGGGAGCACTTTGGGGCTAGTGACCATAACTCTTTTAGTTTTAAAATAGTGATGGAAAAGGATAGACCAGGTCTAAAAGTTGAAGTTCTAAATTGGAGAAAGGCCAATTTTGACAGTATTAGGCAAGAACTTTCAAAAGTTGACTGGGGGCAGATGTTCACAGATAAAGGGACGGCTGGAAAATGGGAAGCCTTCAGAAATGAGATAACGAGAATCCAGAGAAAGTATATTCCTGTCAGGGTGAAGGGAAAGGCTGGTAGGTACAGGGAATGCTGGATGACTAAAGAAATTGAGGGTTTGGTTAAGAAAAAGAAGGAAGCATATGTGCGGTATAGACAGATAGATCGAGTGAATCCTGAGAAGAGTATGGAGGCAGTACGAGTATACTTAAGAGGGAAATCAGGAGGGCAAGGACATGAGATAGCTTTGGCAAATAGAGTTAAGGATAATCCAAAGGGTTTTTACAAATACATTAAGGACAAAAGGGTAACTAGGGAGAGAATAGAGCCCCTCAAAGATCAGCAAGGCAGCCTTTGTGTGGAGCCACAGGAGATGGGGGGGATACTAAACGAGTATTTTACATCAGTGTTTACTGTGGAGAAAGACATGAAAGATATGGAATGTATGGAAATAGATGGTGACATCTTGAAAAATGTCCTTATTACAGAAGAGGAAGTGCTGAATGTCTTGAAACACATAAAGGTGGATAAATCCCCAGGACCTGATCAGGTGTACCCTAGAACTCTGTGGGAAGCTAGGGACATGATTGCTGGGCCTCTTGCTGAGATATTGTATCATTGATAGTCAGAGGTGAGGTGCAGGAAGACTGGAGTTTGAATAATGTGGTGCCTCTGTTTAAGAAAGTTGGTAAGGACAAGCCAGGGAACTATAGACCAGTGAGCCTGACATTGGTGGTGGGCAAGTTGTTGGAGGAAATCCTGAGGTACAGGATGTACATGTATTTGTAAAGGTAAGGACTGTTTAGGGATAATCAACATGGCTTTGTGCATGGGAAATCATGTCTTGCAAACTTGAGTTTTTTGAAGAAGTAACGAAGAGGATTGATGAGGGTAGAGCAATAGATGTGATCTATATGGACTTTAGTAAGGCGTTCGACAAGGTACCCTAGAGGAGACTGGTTAGCAAGGTTAGATTTCATGGAATACAGGGAGAACTAGCCATTTGGATACAGAACTGGCTCAAAGGTAGAAGACAGAGGGTGGTGGGGGAGGGTTATTTTTCAGACTGAAGGCCTGCAACCAGTGGAGTGCCACAAGGATCGGTGCTGGGTCCACTGCTTTTCATCAGTCAAACAAATGATTTGGATGTGAGCATAAAAAGTATAGTTAGTAAGTTTGCAAATGACACTAAAATTGGAGATGTAGTGGACTACGAAGAAGGTTACCTCAGATTACAATGGGATCTTCACCAGATGGGCCAGTGGGCTAAGAAGTGGCAGATGGAGTTTAATTTAGATAAATGCAAGGTGCTGCATTTTGGGAAAGCAAATCTTAGCAGGACTTATATACTTAATGGTAAGGTCCTCAGGAGTGTTGCTGAACAAAGAGACCTTGGAGAGCAGGTCCATAGTTCCTTGAAAGTGGAGTTGCAGGTAGATAGGATAGTGAAGAAGGCGTTTTGGTATGCTTTCCTTTATTGGTAAGAACATTGAGGACAGGAGTTGGCAGGTCATGAAGCAGGGCACTGGTTAGGCCACTATTGGAATATTGCGTGCAATTCTGGTCTCCTTCCTATCGGAAAGATGTTGTGAAACTTGAAAGGATTGAGAAAAGATTTACAAGGAGGATTTGAGCTATAGAGAGAGGTTGAATATGTTCGGGCTGTTTTTTCCTGGAGTGTTGGAGGCTGAGGGGTGACCTTATAGAGGTTTACAAAATCAGGAGGAGCATGGATAGGATAAATAGACAAAGTCTTTTCCCTCAGGTGGGGGAGTCCAGAACTAGAGGGCATAGGTTTAGGGTGAGAGGGGAAAGATATAAAAAAATCTTAAGACACAACTTTTTCACGCAGAGGGTGGTACATTTATGGAATGAGCTACCAGAGGAAGTGGTGGAGGCTAGTATAACTTCAACATTTAAAAGGAATCTAGATAGGTTTATGAATAGGAAGGGTTTGGAGAGATATAGGCCAGGTGCTGGCAGGTGGGACTAGATTGGGTTGGGCTATCTGGCCGCATGGATGAGTTGGGCCAAAGGGTCTGTTTCCGTGCTGTATATCTCTATGACTCCATGATTCTAAGTTGTGAGATGGCTTAACCATTTGCCAAATTTATCATATTGTGTTGTGATAATGTGTTTTGCTGATGCATTTCTTTCTTATATGTCAAACACTTTGATGCATATTTTCTTCAACAAGTGCATCCCATGTTGGAACAATAGGACTTCTACATAGCCGCCAACAAGTAAGCTGTATGAGATGCGGCAGATTCATTTTCCTTATCTCTGGGTAATCCCAAAGTCTTCTTTACAAGATTTGCCATAGACTCAACAAAAACAGAGGTAGCACCAGCCTTGGGACATTAAGGGAATGAATAATATTGCACTGGCATGAGTTCCAGCTGCTTCTTCATGCTTGGCTGTCTTGAATGGCATTTGCTCATGAGGTCTGTGGAAGGATATGCAAATGATTATCCAACTGAATCTTGCAGCCTCAGTTCCTGTGATCAGTATCAATATCATTGATTTTGCCAGATGTGCAAGTGGACACAACCAATGTCCCCAGATAGCACTCATGCAGACAGCTGGCGGCCATGTGTGTGTTAGACTGCACCAGACCACCTCACATTGTTGTGTGCAGTTGTGGAAGGTGATCCTGTAGTGTTGTGCATAAGTGAGAACTCAACCGTATGTATGAGAGGCATATGAATCACTTCGAGTCTGAAACCCTGTGGGAGTTAGATTCTTATCAACCTCCTAGGTTCCTTTCCCTTTTTCTTCAGAAACTCAGTGATTCACCCTGTGCTCAATCAACATCCAATTTCTGGACTCTGTGTGCCGTATATAAATTTGGTGATGTGTACAAGCAGTTCTACAGTGAGTCAGCCCTTTCTGGCTTTTCCTTCACTCACATAAAGAGCACATGAATAAATGAGCACACTTAAGTAAAAACAATGACTGCAGATGCTGGAAACCAGATTCTGGATTAGTGGTGCTGGAAGAGCACAGCAGTTCAGGCAGCATCCAAGTAGCTTCAAAATCGACGTTTCGGGCAAAAGCCCTTCATGAAGGGCTTTTGCCCGAAACGTCGATTTCGAAGCTACTTGGATGCTGCCTGAACTGCTGTGCTCTTCCAGCACCACTAATCCTAAATAAGCACACTTACCTAACTATAGAGTCATTGAGTTATACAGCACAGTAACAGACTCTTCAGTCCAACTCATCCATGGTAAAGCAAGTTTTCAAATTAAACTCGTCACATTTGCCTGCATTTGGTTCAAACCCCTCTAAACTTTTCCTGTTCATGTACCTGTCCAAAGGTTTTTTAAATGTTAAAACTGTACCTGCAACTATCACTTCCTCTGGCAGTTCATTTCACACACAAACTACACCTGTTGGCCTTCAGGTCCCTTTGAAATCTTTCTATTCTCACCTTAAAATATATGCCCCCGAGTTTTGAACTCCCACACCCTAAGGAGAAGTCTTTTACTATTCATCATATTTATGCCGCTCATGATTTATAAACCTCTATAAGGTCACCCCTCAACCTCCTACGCTCCAGTGAAGAGAGTCCCAGCCTGTCCAGTCTCTCCTTAGAATTCAAACCCTTCAGTCCAAGCAACATCCTGGTAAATCATTTTTGCACCCTCTTCAAATTAATAATAAATTTCCTATAGCAGGGTGACCGGAACTATACGCAGCACTCCAAAAGCAGTCTCACCGATGTCCAGTATAAGTGCAATGTGGTATCCCAACTCCTGTACTAAGTGGTCTGAGCAATGAAGGAAGTTTGCCAAATGCTTTCTTTACCACCCTGTTCACTTATATGCAACACTTGTGCAAAATCATTGTGTGTTTCCACACTCAGATTATATATAATACAAATAAAAGATCATAGAATCTCTACACTGTGGAAAGAGGCCATTTGGTCCATTAAGTGCATGACCCTCCAAAAGAGCATCCCACCCAAACCCAGCTGCAGCCCACTTCCCCATCCTTGTAACCCTGCATTTACCATGGCTAATCCACCTAGGCTACAGATCCCTGGACACTACTGGTCAATGTCAGCATGGTCAATCCACCTAACCTTTGGACTGTGGATGGAAGCCAGACCACCCAGATGAAATTCATGTTGACATGGGGAGAACATGCAAACTCCACACAGTCACCCATGGTTGGAATCAAACCCAGGTCCCTGATGCTGTGAGGCAGCAGTGCCAATCACTGAGCCGCTGTGCTGCCCAGATGTGAATCAAATGATCATATGAACAACACAGGTGTATATTATGAGTTCTACACTCTCTACTCTCTATAAACTACATTAGTCAATTATGTCTTCTCAATCCACTCTATTATTTCTCATAAGGAATGAACTGTTTTGTTTCTGCAGTTCTGCTTCATATTCCTTTGTTGCCTTGCTGAGTAGATGCAGTTTTATTATCAAAAATAAAAGCAATGGTGAATGAGAGTGGGTTACTTCCCACAGCATGATCTCTTTCTCAGCCAAAGCAACACAACATTACTTACGTTATTGTCACTTCTAACATCATTCGTAATACAATCTTGCTAAAATTTGCATGTTACATTAACTATTTTTGTATTATAAATTTTTTTTACCTCACCCTCCATAAATGTCCTGTGATTTTACAATCCAGCAATTTGCTCTCATTTAATTGTGCAACTTTTCTCAGAACTCCCATTAGTTTCTCCAAGTCATTAACATTGTGTTGGCTTCTTCCATGACAAAATGCCATTGTTTCTTTCTTCTACATCACTTAACTGCATTATCCAGAGGGTAGCGAGAACGTGGAAGTTGCTATGACATGGAATAGTTGAGCTCAATAGTATAGTTACCTCTAGAGATTGATTGGTGTTTCAGGCAGGAAGGAATAGAGAATGTGCTGGTAATGCTAGTGAGCTTGGATCATAAACACAAACAAAGACCGGTTTGCAAACTAACCAATTTCTCTTCTGTATGTACTCTGTGAGTCAATGCAAACCAGAGCTATCTGCCCTCACTGGAATTCTGCTTAAGTTTCTCCAACTTGGGCTTGGCCAAAAAATCAGGCTTTTTGAATTTAGCATTCTACACAAACATTGTGCATTTCACAGTTGGATCAACATTTTGACATTTATACTGTTTAAGTGGCTCGTTAGCTGCTTGAGAAGCATTAAATGATCATTATTACAGATGGGTTCTGATTGGCTGATATTCTTTCCATTGCCATTAACAAAATTGCATTTTCCTAAACGGAACATTTTTAAAACTAGCATTCATGCAATTTTATTGACGAGTCACACTTTATGAAGAAAATTGGATATCTCCCCCTCCCCCAAAGAAAGCAGGAACTTTTCTTTATTAATGGAGGCGCTAGTGGACATAATACTCTAGACTGGCTATTTTAAACAACATCAGTTTTACTGATCCAAAAGCAAAATACTGTGGATACTGGAAGTCTGAAATAGGAACAAGAAATGTTTGAATCACTCAGCAAGTCAGGCAGAATCTCTGGAGAGAGAATCAGAGTTGTTATTTCAAGTCAATGAATTTTCTGAATAATTTTGTGGCTTTATGCCATTTTGACCGAGTTGTTAGGACTCTCATCTCTACTCAGAATCCGACTGTTGCAAGCACTACTGAAGGAGCTGAGTAACAAAACCTCAGACTGGTATCTCTGAGGAAGTGCCACACTGTCAGAGGTGCCATCCTTCAGATAAAATGTTAAACCAAAATCCCCATCTGTAAGTTCTGGCAAAGATCCAGTGGTCATAGAGTATTTCCAACTCCCCTGCCTGAACCAGTATCACAAAACTAGGTTAACCACTCATTTATCTTACTGCCATTTGTGGATCCCTCTCTGCTAAATTACTCCTGCATGTGTTTAAAGAGTACTGTAATTCATTGCACATGCTTTTCTCTGTGAAATGCACAGTAAAGGGAGAAGATGCTGCATAAATGCAGGTCTTTCTTTTCTTGTTCAGTCTTCATGCCACCTTCTTGCATTTATGGTTCTACACATTTAGTTCTGGTGTATCTTTACAAGTGTAATTCAGATTGTGATTGTCCTTTCAACATCTGACACAGTGAGGAAAGAATAACGGCTAAGTTGTATTAATTTCATTTTCTATTCCTATTAACCACGTTTAGCCCCACTGTAGATTACCTATTGTTCAATATCCTTTGGATTCTTCTGACCAATTGTTCAATCTTTCAAATTACATCCTTTTTTTTCTCGGAACAGCCTGTTTCCCACACATCTGAGATGGAGTCTGTTATTCTCATTTCTTTCTGAAAGATCATTTGTAAATATTGTGAATAAGGGCCCCAAGACTCCAGTGGCCTCTACTGGTTATACACATCCAATTAGAACAATTTCCATTAAGTGCTGCTCTTTGTTTCCTATTATCTAACCAATTTACAACATCCTAATTTATCTAAAGAGATTTCACTTTTAGCCACAAGTCTCCAGTGAGGGATCTTATCAAATCCTTTCTGAAAGTCAAGTTATCTGATAAAAGCCTTATAACCATCATCACCAATTTTATTGTATCTTCTTTTTTTAAAAAAATCAATCTATTAGTTAGGTTTGGCTTCTGGTGCGTGAGCTCAAAGCAAGAGCAGACGATGCTGGAAGCACTCAGTCACAATGGGAAGCACAGATGCTGATGCTTCACATTTCATCCTTCACAATACAGAGATCTGGACTTTCATAAAACCAAATGATTAGAACAAAACAGAAAGATTCAACAGTTCTGAAGAAGAGTCTTATACAATTCAAAATGTTCACTCTATTTCTCTTTTTGCAGATGTTATCAAAATTGCTAAATATTTGGAGTGTTTTCTGTTTCTATTTTAGATTTCCAGCATCCACAGTAATTTGTTTTTATTTCATGAACCCATGTTGGTTTTGTATTATTGATTGCCATTACCCTTATTCTTAAAATATTAATAGGTTTGGATTAGGAAACATTCACCCAAAACTTCTGCCCTGAATTTCCATGGTTGTAAAAATTTTAAACAATACTTTGTTATTTCTAACCAAGGGGAAGGAAGATGTCATGAGAATACTTTCAGTTTAAACTTCTCACTGTGTTAAAAAAAATTAATAGTAATGGAAATAAAGGCATTTTCCTCACATCATGGAGTCTCTCCATTGCAGGTTCTCCTCAAGTTTGTTTGATATTGCCATTGATATTGATATTTTTGTTTCCTCTTTGGAGAATTTTGTGCTGGATTATGAACCTATTTGAATCACATCACAAAAATTTAGCTGTGGTGCATTAGACTCAGAGCAGGTACTGGGAAACCTGAAGCTTCCAGTTCAGAGGCAAAGGCGCCAGCGACTGAGCCATTAGACCTCCAATCGCTAGGTCAAGAATTTGCACTTTGTGTGTCCCAGGGAGTTCCAAATTCTTCCAACTTTAGTTAATTTGCAAGTTCAAGGCTTCTTCTCCCTCATTATCACAGTACTAGTGGGCCAGTTAGCTCAGTTAGTTCGATGACTGTCATATGATTAAGAATAATGTCAGCAGTGCAGATACAATTCCCATTTTTGGCTAAAACCTGGAACCTGTCTCCTTGCCCCTGCTCCTGAGAGCAACTGCAAAGCACCATTAAACAAAATTGAACAAAGGATAAGGCATTGTCAGACAATAAGCCACAGATCACAAATGATATGGCATCAGGATACTCCATTCCTCTTGATCTCTGTCCATCCGTTGGTTAGATTATTTCTAATTAACCTGTTCAGACATGCTGTTGCACATCACTAGAGCAAGTGGGACTTAAATCCAGGCCCCCTGGTTCTGAGGTAAGGATGCTACTGCTGCATCATCTTTTGAAGATTTTTATCCAGCACACTATTGCACAAGGTTTAGGAGCATCTCTGGGTGGCCTGGCCAACATTCATCCCTCAATCCCAGCCATGAGGAAAATCAAGTTAATGGTTTCTTTCTCCTTATTCTTGCTCCTGGAACCCCATGATGCACAAAACCTATCGCGTTATCCTACACAAGCAGCCAATGAACCCTGAAAAGAATGGCCTGGGATACAGCCTCTACTGCAGCAAAGGAAATAACCTGTCGCTAACGGATAGACTGGCTGTTTTTACAACCCGCACAATCTCTTTTCCACTGGGTGAATAAACCAAGCAGCTGATATGCCAGCAGCAGTATTCCTCCTCTGACAAAATTGAAAATCGCCCCCTGTTGTGAAAGGTTTGGAGATGTTTCTGAGACACATGGTAGAAGTAAACTCAGGTGCGTGACTCAAAAGCTACAGAACAGGGTTCATTTATCCATTGAGCTACAGGGGTGGTGAGGGCAGAATGGAGGAGGATTGTCTAATAACATTATGTACAAAAAAGCGAGAATATAAAAGCCTCATCTGCTTTGGTCTGAGGTCTCCTCAGCTTCTTCATATCCTCATGTTCAAATCGCAGCAGCTGTGATGATTTCATTTGCATGTTAATAACCTAAAGGCCTCCACAAACCGCGGAATAAATGCTTTTTATTACACGCGTATCTGTTCCAATGCAGCTTGAATGAAAACTCTGGTAATTAATTGTTTTAAGCGATTCTATTAAAAACTGTCTGGCAGCAATCTGTGCAGAATGTTGAATATTTATAGATGCCAGAACAAGAGCAGAGAGACAGTGCAGAGAAACACCAACCAGCGCCTGCATTATTCCCTTAAAGCTGCAGCGTGTTTTACCTGTGTACTATCTTGTGCAGAATGAAACACACTTCAATGACACTGTTTTGAGGAGGAAGCTAGACTCTTTTGAAAAATGGTTTGTTTCAAGTTGTTGTCACCACAATTTTTCCCTCTCCTCCTCAGCTATCATTAAGAAAATCACTTCAAGTCAGTCTTCACGTGTGGCACCAACAAATAGAATCAGTGGGCGACTCGGTTGGGAGGTGGGAGTCCAGTCTAATTTTTCCTTAATATCTGAAGATGGGACAAGACTCCGTATTGCCCATATCTCAGGTCTAAATAGGAGGAACAAAGAAACATAAGAACATAGGCCATTCAGCCCTTCAAGCCTGTTCTGCCATTCAATGAGATCATGGCTGATCTGTGGCCGAACTCCATAAACCCACCTTTGACCCATATACCTTAATACCTTTGCTTAACAAAACAATTATCTATCTCAGATTGAAAATGAACAACTGATCTGACATCCACTGCCGTTTTTCAGTGACAGTTCCAAACATCTACCACTTTTTCTGTGTGAAAATGTTTCCTAACATTTGTCCTAAATGGTCAAGCCATAATTTTTAGATTATGCCCCATTAATCTTGAATCTCCGACCAGTAGAAATAATTTATCTTCATCTACCCTGTCTTTTCCTGTTAATATTTTGAAGATTTCAATCAGATCAATGGCCTAATTTAAATAATCTCTTTTCGTAATTTAGTCGCTGAAGTCCAGGTACTATAGAGTCATAGAGTCCCACAGCATAGAGACAGGCCCTTCAGCCCAAACTGGTCCATGCTGACCAAAATGTCCATCAATGCTAACCCTATTTTGCTGCACTTGGTCCATATCCTTCTAAAGCTTTCCTATCCATGTATTTGTCCAAATGCCTTTTACATGTTGTTAATGTACCCGCCTCAACCACATACACTGGCAGCATAATGATTGTATCATTCTTGTAAATCCACATTATACTCCCTCAAGACTAATATATCCTCCCTAAGGCGTGGTGCCCAGATCTGCTCACAGTACTCCAAGTGGGGTATAACCAGTCTTTCTTATAACTGCAGCATAACTTTGAAATCCTTGTTTTCTCGCCCTTTAGATTTAAAGGCCCACATTCCATTAGCTTTCTTCGTTATCTTCTGGACCCGTTCACAGCACTTTCAAAATGCACCTGAATCCCAAATCACTTTGAACGATCGCTGGAATTAACTTCATACCGCCCAGAAAATATCCAGATCTACAGTGTGGAAACAGGCCTTGCAGCCGAACAAGTCCACACCGACCCTTCGAAGAGTAACCATTCCCCTCCCTTATTATCCTACGTTTATCCCTGACTAATGCACCTAACCTACACATCCCTGAACACTACAGGGTAATTTAACATGACCAATGCACATCTTTGGATTGGTGGAGGAAACCACACAGACACTGGGGAAGAATATGCAAACTCCACACAGGCAGTTGCCTGAGGCTGGAATTGACGCCGGGTCCCTGGTGCCAGTGAGGCAGCAGTGCTAACCACTGAGCCACCGTGCCACCCTTCTATCCTTTTTTGATCAAAATTTCAAGGCCAAGCTCTTTGTGGAAGATGATGATTAGGAACTGGGAGCAGCCACCAAACTGTCCTCTCTTCTCCAGCACAGTCAGATTGAAATTGATTGTAGCAGCTACACAGTCACAGCAGCTGAGCCCACCCATTTCAGCACAGAGATAGGATCAAACCCAGCCAACACTCCTCACTGAGGTTCAGTCCACTGAGCCATTGAGGAGTTCAACCTTAACTTTGATTGTATTTTCTCCCATTTGTCGCACAACAGCAATGTTTATGAGAATTTCTCAGTTACGCCAGCAGTGTTTCATATGCAATGACGAGGGGTGATGTGAGAAATAAATGCTTTGCCACTGGCAGATATCACTGAAATGAAACGGTACAGATGATCATCTTTATGTGCTGAATGTCTTTTGGAAGTTGTGCATTTGTTGCTGCCAAAAGAAAGGGAAGATAAAAAATCACACAACACCAGGTTATAGTCCAACAGGTTTATTTGGAAGCACTAGCTTTCCGAGTGCTGTTTCTTCATCACTCCACAACCACTTGATGAAGGAGCAGCGCTCCGAAAGCTAATGTTTCCAAATAAACCTGTTGGACTATAACCTGATGTTGTGTGATTTTTAACTTTGTACACCCCAGTCCAACACTGGCATGTCCAAATCAAAGGAAAGGGAGTGTGTGTTCTGAGGGTTGGTGGGAGTGGGTGTCCCTCCAGAATTAACCCCCATCTCCATCCCACCACCTTAGATGGAAGAACAAGCCCATTCCTCACTGTCGTCCTGATGGAGTAGTAACCCTGGCCTTGAGCCAATCATTTGGAGGTTGCAGGCCACTGTCCACATTGACCATTGTATTGGGTGACTCAGCACAGCAGCATGACTGCCATCACGTCATCCACATTTCAGTCATGTGTTGCTTTTAGTCTGGAGTGTGGAGGGTGTGAGATGTTCGTGGGAAACATGGGGAGGAAGAAAGGGATTTAATAATGAAAAGAGCTGTGCATTTAAACAGAATATTAAATGAATGCGAATGGAGTTCCCATCCTGAGAGTTGGGGATTAGACGCAAGAGCAGATTCAGTTGAATATTATAAGTGACTGATCAGATAAGTACAAAGATTTGTTCACAGCCGAAGTTGAGTGAATGATCTCAATTGGAGTAACATTGCCAATAATGCCATAATTGCATCGTGAACAGGAGTGGGCTACTCATCTGTTGGACTCTGCTGCATCAGATCACAGTTAGTCATTTACCCACCTTTTCTCACCCAACTAAAATCTCTTGACAAAGCCTCTTGGGGAACGAGGTTTCTATAAAGGAGGACTTTCTCATTTCAGTTCTAGAAGACCAAGCTTGAATTTTAAGTTAATATTTCTTCATTCTTGATTCCTCAGTAATTATTTTCTCTTGGACAAAGTGAGGACCGCAGATGCTGGAGATCAGAGCCAAAAGGTGTTGCGCTGGAAAAGCCTGACCAGCTGTGCTTTTCCAGTGCCACTCTTTTTGAATATTTTCCCCTTGTCTACCCTGTCAAAACCTCTGTATATTTTGAACACATTGACCAGATCACCCCCCAAACTCTTGAACCCAAACCCACATTGAAGCCATCTGTCATCCTGACTTAACTCTTTCAGTCCTGGTATCGGACCTCTTCAATATAAACAGCCTGAGGTACAGCACTCCAAAACTGAACTCAGCTGGGCTCTTAGTGTCTCAGGCCTGGTGAGGGATAAATCAGTTAGTGCTAGTGAATCCTGCCTGGCAGCTGAATGTGTATGCATGTTGAATGCGGGGACAGGTCGAGGGTCCAAAAAGGGATTGGGTTCATGTAAAAATAGTGGTCAGTGAGATAATGTATCAGGAGGTTCCTGATGCCACTGGCTCAGTAAAAGCCTTCAGCTTCCAGTGAAGGGAAAGAAAAAAAACTGAAAGGAAAAGTGGAAGTGATAAAAGCAACCTGATCTGGCAATGAATAGCACAGGCAGTCAGTGTTACAGCGCATATAAATCCAGACAGCATTATCGATTTTGTAATTTGTCCATAATATGATGAAGTCGAATGAATCCCAATCCTAAAATGATATAATTTATTTAAGATATATGACCGTAGTCACCAGAAGGAACATGCAACTCCACGGGTTACAGAACGTCTCTCAAGTTAGGGGAGGAGAGGTGTTAAAGGTGTAAACTAGTGCAGAAGGAAGCAAAAAATGAACAATAACATTAATCATATTGTTTCAAGCGAAGATAAAAACTTTCTTTAAATGTATAGCCATTAGACATTAACAAAGCACTGGTGCAGATCGGTTTGCAACCTAAAACTGGTTTAAGAGCGGATTCATTATGAAACAGCTTTGTTACAGAGGGCTAAACATTTTCAATTGTTGAAAGCTCTATCTATAAACTCTAGTGTCTCTTTATAACATAGGCTTTGGACAGCTGTCCGTGGCTGTGTGAAGCCCTGAATATGTATATGTTTGAAACTATCTCATGAGAAGGATCTGGCTTTACATGTGAAAGCTCCAAGCAACAAGGAATTCCTCCATAATTGGAATCGCGGAGATAAGACTACATTCAAATTCGTAACTTCTTCCAAGCCAGTCCCTCCCCATCGGCATTCCTGCTCATTCAGAGAGGTGTCAGAAAAGAAAGTGAGAAGCACATTGAGGGGTCAAGCCTGTGTTTGCAACAAATAGAAAAACCTGGGAATATTTAGAGGGGTCTCTCAGTGGGGTAGGAAGCTGCTGGATTCTTCACTCTGCTGTTTTGTGTGAGGACAGTTTGCCTTTTGTGCTGTGTTTTTTTTTCTCACTCTGCTCTTCTCACTCTATCCCTCCTGAGACACAGCCTCCAACGAAGCCATCATATCCCTTAAAACAACATTGTTTCGGAAAGCAGTGCGAAAAAAAAACTGAGTAGCAGAGGACAAAGTTTGGGTTAAGATGACAGCATTCACAGTCACATTAACCTAGTGCCAGAGCTGATTGAGTACCTAAAGCAATCCAGTGGATGGAGTATAGGGGGTGGGAAAACTTCATGAGTGTTTGCTGCCTCATATTGAGGGGCTATGCACATTTTTACACAAGAACTATGATACTCCAGAGGATATGCAACATTATGAAAGGAGGTGAGAGAAGGAATATGTGAGTTAGCTGACCTTATCCAATTCAATCCATGGTGTCCATCCATTCAACACTGCCTGTCCAAGAAGTCAACTTCAGTGAAAGAAGATGAGTATACAAAATACCCTTTCTTATCCAACACAGACACGTAGCTGGACCATGAAGGCACAACAATGCCTCTCCTTCGTCAGAAGGTTTACGAAATTCAGCATGCCCACAAGGACCCTCTCCAACCTTTACTGAAGCACCATAGAAAACATTCTATTTGGGTGCATAATGGCTTGGTATGGTAACTGCTCTGCCCATGACAGCAAGAAACTACAGAAAATTGTGTACACAGCCCAGGCCATCATGCAAGCCAACCTCCCATCTGCACTTCTCGTTGCTATGCAAAGGCAGCCAACGTCATCAAAGCTCATTCCCACCCTCTTCCAACCTCTTCTGTCAGATAGAATGTACAGGAGCTTAAGCACACTACCAACAGGTTCAAGATCAGCTTCCCTGCTGTTATCAGACTGATGAGTGGACCTCTCTAACTTCAAATCTAATGTTGATCTTGCTTTCCTGCATCTCCTGTACAGCCATAACCTTGCATGCCTCGCTCTGTCTAAGCACCCTATGATCTGTATGCCCTTGTTTGCTTGGATTTGCCTATATTGCTCACAAACCAAAACTTTTCACTGTACTGAAGTACACGTGACAACAATAAATCAAATTAAATCAAACATCATGAAGTTACACCCCATCACCTGGCCTGGCATCTCTATGATAATCACTTAGTTTTTAATTTGATTTTTTTTTAAAATCATACTGGTCTTTTAGTTTGTAAACATTTCTACTATGTACCTTCAATCTGACAGTAATCTATAATCGACAGTCAAATTAGTAGCTACCACCAACCAATGAACTTATGGTGTACATGTGATGTCACTCTTTTGTGTTGGGCCCTGATCGTAGACTTCAATGTTTTTTAAAAAAAACTTACGAAGTATGAGACAAAAAAACAAGCAAAAAGCATCACTTCTCTCCTGCACCAATTTGCCACACTATCTCCAAATTCCGAACTACATACTCACTGGGGCTCTCTCTCTCCTCCCCGACCATGCTGTTGGGGGTGATGAAGGAGCGCACCAGGATGAGGTCACAATGGAAAGGCCGTGTGCAATGCTGACAGAAAAGAGGAAGGGAAAATGTACTTGTTGATGGTATCATGCTGAAAATGACAGAAACAGCAGAGGATGATCATTTGATTTCAGAGTCTGTTGGGGGTAGAAAGTGAGGGCACAGGAACTCTGTTGTGGTCTTGGGAGGGAGGAGAATGGGTAAGGGCAGAAATGTGGGAAATGGACCCAACGTGGCTGAGGGTCCTGTCAACCACAGCGGAGGGAACCCCTCTGTTGAGGGGAAAGGAAGCCATTTCATAAGTACCAGATGCAAGATGGAGCATTCGAGCTTGTTTTAGAACATACAACATAGAATGTTACAGTGCAGTAGAGGCCCTTCAGCCCTTGATGTTGCACCGAACTGTGAAACAAATCTGAAGCCCATTTATCCTACACTATTCCATTTTCATCCATATATTTATCCAATGACCATTTAAATGCCCTTAAGGTTGACGAGTCTACTGCTATTTCAGACAGGCTATCCACGCCCCTACTACTCTCTGAGTAAAGAAACTACCACTGACACCTGTCCTATATCTATCACCCCTTAATTTAAAGCTATGCCCCCTCGTGCTAGCCATCACCATCCTAGGAAAACAGCTCTCACTGTCCAAATTATCTAGCCCTCTGATTATCTTATACATCTCAATTAAGTCACCTCTCAACCTTTGTCGTTACAACAAAAACAGCCTCAAGACCCTCAGCCTTTCCTCGTAAGACCTTCCCTCCATATCAGGTAACGTCCTAGTAAATCTCCTCTGAATCCTTTCGAAAGCTTCCACATACTTCCTACAATGCAGTGACCAGAACTACGCAATACTCCAAGTATGGCCGCACCAGAGTTTTGTACAGCTGCAGCATGATCTCATGGCTCCGAAACTCAATTCCTCTACCAATTAAAGCTAACACATTGTATGCCTTCTTAACTATCAACCTGGGTGGCAACTTTCAGGGATCTATATACATGGACACCGAGATCCTTCTGCTCATCTACACTACCAAGATTCTTATCAATAATCTTTATTCGTGTTGCTCCTTCTAAAGTGAATCACCTCACACCTTTCCGCATTAAACTCCATTTGCCACCTCTCAGCCCAGCTCTGCAGCTTATCTATGTCCCTCTGTAGCCTACAACATCCTTCTGCACTATCTAAAACTCTACCAATCTTAATGTCAACCACAAATTTACTAACCCATCCTTCTAGGCCCTCATCCAGATCATTTATAAAAATGATAAACAGCAGTGGCCCCAAAATAGATCCTTGCAGTATACCATTAGTAACTGAACTCCAGGATGGACATTTTTCATTAATCACCACCCTCTCTCTTCTTACAGCTAGCCAATTTCTGATCAAAACAATTAAATCACCCACAATCCCAAGCCTCCAGATTTTGTGCAATAGCCTACCCTGGGGAACTTTATCAAATGCTTTACTGAAATCCATATACACCACATCAACCATTTTATCCTCATCCATCTATTTGGTCACCTTCTCTAAGAACTCAGGTTTGTGAGGCACGACCTACCTTTCATAAAATCGTGTTGACTATCCCTAATCAACTTATTCCTTTCTAGATGATTACAAATCCTATCTCTTATAACCTTTTCCAACACTTTACCCACACCGAAGTAAGGCTCACTGGTCTGTAATTACTAGGGTTGTCTCCACTCCCTTTCTTAAACAAGACAGCAACATTTGTTATCCTCCGGTCTTCTGGCACTATTCCTGAAGACAAAGTCAACATAAAGAACAAAGCCAAAGGCTCGGCAATCTCCTCCCTGGCTTCCCAGAGAATCCGAGGATAAATTGCATTTGGCCCAGGGGACTTATCAATTTTTACACTTTCCAGAATTGCTAACACCCCCTCCTTATGAACTTCAATCCCATCTAGTCTAGTAGCCCATATTTCAGTATTCATCTTGCTAACATTGTCTTTTTCCAGTGTGAATACTGATGAAAACTATTCATTTAGTACTTCCCCCATCTCTTCTGACTCCATGCACAACTTTCCACTATTATCTTTGATTGGCCCTAATTTTACTCTAGTCATTCTTTTATTCCTTAGTTTTAGTTATTTACAATCAGGACAGTCGTGAGGCATTACTTCTAGAATTACATAATCTATCTCACACAACCTGCCTATCACCCTCATAAATGATCTAGAATAAAATAATCTTTCACCAAAGAGGGAGGTCATTTGGCCCATTATGCCTGTGCCATCACCAAGATTTAGTCCCAAATCTCTGCACTGTTCGCATAACCCTGTGATTTTCTTCCCTTCAAGTACTTATCCTGCTTCTTATTGCCATCATTTAATTATTATTTCATGGAGTAAATGAACAGCTAAGTTCAATGCCTGGCAAGTCAGAAGGACCTGAGAATACACAGAATGGCTTTCACTTGGATGAGCAGAAATTAATAGGTTTCTGAGAGGAGTTTATGGAAGGACAGAACGGTACGTAATTGTGACTGTCTTTAGAAGGGGTTTCATGAAAACATAGAGCTCTCTGATTCCCGATTACCTTGTAAATGTAAAAGAGTCACTAGGGGACATCAATTCCAATTTAGTAGGCCTCATATCTGAGTAAACAGTTTTAGATTTAGCTTTCCTCGCTTTTACGGACAGTTAAAGATCAGAACAGTTTCCCTCGGAGAGCTGGACTTACACCTGGGCTGAGCTGCGACTTCTCGAATGCACCTTTTAACTCACAAAGTCGGTGTTCAGCAGAGAGGTAGCTCTGACAATAAATAAATTAAGCAGTTAAACACTAATTATGTGGTAATTGGAGTGTGTTTGATCTCCTTTTTTGGATGGCCGCAAATAAATTAAGAGTAAACACTTCTGAGCCCAGCTGAATTGACAATAAAGGAGGATCTTCACAGTTGGAGGGCAGCTGGTGATAAAGTGAAAGTTGTCAATATGACCACCCACTGTTGCCATTAAAGGGGATTTTTATTTGCCACTGGCCATTTGACAAGAGTTGTAAATTCAGATAACATCTGTCCCTTTCTTTACTCTGGCAGTGACATGAAACCTCAAAAGGGCAAGAAAGTTCTAGTCTCTTCTATCCCCTCCCTCCATTATTGCCTTGTGTATCATTCACCAATCCTCTCTCCCCAATGATAACCCTGCAGAATTTTATAAATTCTTGCACTTTTACACTCTTTTGCTCCCAACTCTCTCTTGCTTTCTCTCTATTTTGAAGATACTGACTCTCTTACAGAACCCTAAATGTTCACAGAATTGAACCCACAGGTGGTTTCTAACCTAGTGACTAGCAAACATTTTAGTACAAATGGGCTGCATCAATACTTGGCACGTGGTTGGCTTGATAGAGCAAAAGGATTGAGGAAACACAGGAGTCATTCATTCATTTGCAGTCCCTGCGCAGATGAGGATGACTCTCTTCCCCTGTCAAGGTGAGTCTGTAGGTGGCTGTACAGGCTGATGCAGCTACCGCAGGCTCTGTTACACTTGGGACAGAAGGTGGTCATGGGAAGGGGTGGGTAGGGGCGTTGGTATGGCACTGCACTCGTTTCGCTCTTTGCGCACAGCTTCCACTTTTTCCCCAACAGCAAGTCTCGAAGTGCTCAACACCTTCCCTGATGCACCTCTTCCACTTTGGATGGTCTTGGGCCAGTGATTCCCAGGCATCTGTGGGAATGGTGCACTTCACCAGTGAGGCCTTGAGGGTATCCCTGAAGCACTTCCTCTGTCCACCTGGGTCTCACCTGCCATTTCGGAGCTGGGAGTAGAGGACATGCTTGGGGAGACTCGTGTCAGTCATACGGATGATGTACCCAAAGCCATTGTAGCCGCTCAAGGAGGGACAGTGCCTCCATGCTGGGGATGTTGACCTGGTCACGGATACAGGTGTTTGTGTGTCTGTCTTCCCAGCAGATTCACAGGATCTTGCACAGGCAGCGTTGGTGGTATTGCTCCAGTGCCCTGAGGTGTCTGCTGTGGACAGTCCACATCTCAGAGCCATGTAGAAGGGTGGGAAACACTGTAGCTTGATAGAACATGATCATGATAATAATTTAATGGTTCATAATCCATTCCAGCCCTGTTTGTAGCTATAGAGAGCAAGGAAACCATCCCCACATCTTTCCCCATTTGCTGTATGAAAATGTTCATAATTTGCAAAAAGCGTCTTACTAATTCCCCCCTTTCACTTTCTTCACTTCAGTGGAAATAATCCTTATTGTTAAATCTACCCTAAAATTAGAGTTTTCATTCTAGGCCTTATCACACAAGATGAGGGGACATTTCCAAGGAACCATCCACTAACACTTTACCCAAGTGGACCATGTACAAACTCAAACTGTGTGAGGCAGCAGGTTATTGAACTGTGGAGGGCATCGCAACTCTGTCCCCACCCAATGTCCACATTACCTCACCTTTAAGTGGAGATCACTGGATAAGAATGAGAAGTGAGAACCATAATTGATGCGTTATTACTTCTCAACCACTTGTACCCACTCTGGGGCTGCTCCATTAATGATCTGGCTTTGAATCTAAAAGTTCTCTTGTCTGAAAGTATTGACAAAAGAAGAAATGACTAATGCCAGTTATTATATGGGTTATATGAATAGACATAATTGATTTTGTCACTGGCATGGATAATTCAGATAGGGTTAAGGGCTTCAAACCAATTTGTTCCTACAGGCCAATTCTACATGATCTCAAGGTACAAGCTAAAATAGGCCAGATTTTAAATAATTCTGGCAGTCATCATGAGCGAGTCAATTACTGTAGGGGCCAAGCTGTTTGGATTACAAATAGAATAATGCAGTAAATATTGTTATGAACTGCAACAATCAAATCCAGCTAAGTACATCAATTAACAAAATATTAGAATAGATTATTTGGAACAAATGTGAGGGCTATATGAAAAGAATCTGATGAATGGAAGCTAATGTGGTATCAAAAGGGACGTATCCTGTCTGACCAAGTGTCTTGACTTTCTTGACAAGGTGACAGGCCAACAGCAATGCACCTGCAGCGTATGTGGCCAGAAAGTCTTTGATAACATTCCACGTGAAAGGATTCTATACAAGTCAATATGGTCAGAATGCAAGGTGAAAGCTGAAAGTGGATGAATTGAAGATAGGGAGTAGAAACCATGGGCTAGGGATAGTCTGAGCAGTGTGCCCCAATAAGTCCTTAATTCAGAAAATGGATTAAACTGATACTGAAAAAAAGGAAAAAGCAACCAAGTCCATTTAAATGGTATGTCAGAACGTGGGAAATATTTATAATTATATAGTACTACGGCAGGTGAAATATCAGACAGACCCTTAAAGAGATTCTGATTAATACACAGGGATATACTTCACTTATCAACTTCACAAAGAATGCTTTGGATATTCTTCAATCAATGAGTTCACGAGAGAACTTAAATAAATGAAGCAGCATATTGCTCATTCAACAAGATCCTTATGGAATTCTAAATGAATAATGCTCAACAGAGTCTCCAGGAGGCTGTCACAATAGCGCAGGAAATACCTCACTTGCCAGAGTCTGCAAGTGACTCTGCATTTATATCAATATAGAAGTTCTCACACCCCTACTTTTATTGATAAACCTGCCAGTTGGACATGCTGGAGGCAGCACAGCATCTGAAATATGATCAATGACAAGGCCTTCAGCCACACAGTCTCACAGTCGATCTCTCACTAAACACTTTCCCCTCGCTTCTTGCCTTGTTATAACCAAAATACTCCTTAAAATCTATTTCTTTGACCATACTTTCAGCTGCCTCCTGTTATCTTTCTCCCCTTTTTTCTGCTCCAGTCTCTCATCCTGCCAAACACCTTAAGATGTTTCGCTTACGTGAATAGCACTCGATGAACGCAAGCTGTTTTGTTAGTTGATTTTCTGGAGGAAACTGGGAGGGTTATCATGGTTGAGGTGACCTGACACACTGTGGTTATGATGCTGCTGTCTAGTAATAGCAGAATCATATTAGAAAGGGCAGCATGTAGTGCCAGCATTATTAGTGCTTGAGACTGGCCCTTTAACAGTGGCTCTCCTCATCCACAAAATCTCTCATCCAGTGACATATAGCACTTGTCAATTTCAAGTCAATTTCACAGATTGAGAATTACCCAAGCGGTGAGCAGGCTGTGATTTGAAAGTGAGGCCCAACAGTAAACAGATTACTGCAGCAACGGAGGGAGGAAGAGCTAGCATAAAAATGATGACGCCGATTTCAAACCAGGACAGTCTGAGTGACGGCCGACAAACTCAAAGAGGAAATCCAAACAAAGGAACTGCAAAGGGCTAACAGAAGATGCAGTGCGTCAGTGTTTGTAAAACGACAGTGTTTAACATTCCACCTGATAAATAGCAGATGTTTTTCCCTCCAGAACTGATTCAGGAAACTACCAGAGTCTTTCCTATGCCAAGGCCTTTCCTATTCAGTCACATGGTTTTACCTGTAATGGTGTATGATGTTCCTTGGTGAACATCTCGCATCTTGTTCTCTGCTGTCAATGATACTGAGGTATAACCACACCCTTCAACAGCTCCCACAAATTCTAATGTGGCAGCTCAGATAATGGCTGCCAACCAGCTGTTTCTGTGATGGAAAACTCCACTTGCCTGGATGAGTTCAACAACATCCATGAAGTTTGGCAGCATAAAAAAACACAGCGATCCACTTAATTGGCACTAGTTACGGCATAGTATATATTCATCCCTTCTTACTCTGACAAACTGTGACAGTAGCATGCATGAAATACAGAACGCATTGCTCCTGTGACAGCGCCTTCAAAACCCTCCAACATGTAGTAGACCGATGTGCCCCCCAACTATTTGCATATTCCCTCTCAAGTCACACACTATCCTGACGGAGAATTATATCAACATTCTTTCACAGTCCCTGCATCAAAACCCTGAAACTCCATTCCTAACCGGATAGCTGCAGGAAGGTCAGACTCCCTGTCAGAGAGTCCAGTGCCAGGGGCATAATCTCAGATTAAGGGTTGGCCATTTAGAATAGAGTAGAGGAGAAACATCTTCTCTCAGAGGGGTGTGAATTTATGGAATTCTTTACTGCAGAGGGTGGGTCATTAAGTATTGTCAAGTCTGAGATAGACAGATTTTTAATTAAAGGAAGGGAATCAGGGGTTATGGGAAAAAGGCAGGAAAGTGGAGTTGAGGGTTATAAGATCAACCACAATTTCATTGAATGGTGGAACAGACTCGATGGGCTGAATAGACTACTTCAGCTCCTATACCTTGCACACTTCTAGTCTAATGGCACTGTGGGTGTCCCTATACTACATGGGCTGCAACAGTTCAGGGGGTCACTCATCACCACCTATGAAGGGCAACTAGGGATGGGCAAAAATGCTGACCCAGCCAGTGATGTCCACATGAATGAATAAATGTTTTTAAAAAGTAAGCTATTTAACCATCAGGGCAGCATCACAGCTGTGTTTGAATCTCTCCTGGAACATTTACACTTTCCAGTAGATGTCAATGGATTGTAATCAGACGAAGGGATACCAATGTGCATTTTCCCTCTTCCCCTCCCATACCCAGAACACTCTGATCAATCCAAACATGCCTTCCCATCTCGACTGGAGAGGCCAGACAATTCAGTTTGTGTCCCTCTGTTCCCTTTGTGATTTACTCGAGCTTTGAAGTACAGATGCTGGTTCAGAACGAAATGTATTTCTGTCTGGAAGAGGTATCCTAGAGGCAAGAGGGGAGAACCAATCTAATCTGGGAACAATAATGACACTAGTTTCGGTCCTTCCATCAAAATAACCCATAACGCCTGTCCATCAAAGCTGACAGGTTTAACATAGGGAGATGTAACAGTTGTTGCTTCAAAACATCTGCCCCATCTTTGAATCACAAAATGCTTAGAGCACTCAAGCAGGCCATTCAGCCCATCTCTGCAATATCACTTCAGTCTGTCCCCTTTGACAATTTTCAATCTTTTTAGCAATGTGTGAAGGCTGAATCTCACAGAGACGGTGTATGACTGGAAGCTCCCTTTCTGGAGTGAATCTTTTTCTCTCTCTCATCCCCCTTCTTGCTTGAATCCCAGTTTATTGACTTTCTTTTTGTTGGATTTTAAAGAGAAAGCTGAATTGCTTCTTACGAGATCGGTTTTTCATGATTGCCTCAGACAAAAGATCCCAGTCCTACCCCCCAGCGAGAAGAGAAGAAAGGGAGGGAGAGCTCCCTTTCGTCAGCCCCTTCACCAGAGACATTCCAAGAGATATTTGAAAAGAATGAAGCAAGATGGTTTCTGCCAAACAAGAAAAGAAGGGGAAAGGTCATCATTCATTCCAGCAAACTTGCCAACTTTGTGTCTATCGATGGGGAGGAAACTCTGTGCATTGTGGAGGAAGACAAAGGGGCCTTGGACTGTCAGTCATTGGGACTCATTTGCATTGCCTGTCAATCACAATTAGAAGGAATGTGTCAGTTCACCAGGGTCAAAGAGGCAACCAATAGACTTAAATAAATAGCGGCAGGTCTGGGCTGAAAATCATGGCCTGTGGTCAATGTAAGTTCCTCTTTTTGCTACTCCATCTGTCCATCTTTCCCCTGATAGATCTATCCATCAGGTCAAGCAATCCTCGCTGGCTGCTGCTCACTTTCTGACACAGAGCCCTGACTGACAGCAACGGGCTTTATTTCCCCATTGAAGAGGTTCCCATCAGCAGCCAACAGCCTCAAACCCTCGAACAGCCTTCCCAGTCTCTCCCCTGATTAAAAGATAACATCTATTGTTTCTCCCCAGACTGGACTGTCTCCCTTGGCTTACTTGCAGTGAAGGGTGTCAGGGAAGTGTTGGCTCAGAGGAGGCTTCTGCTTTTTTTAAAAAAAAATCTAATTCTGCTCCTTCTTTTGAAAACAAAGGCTCTGAACTCACCCAACATGGCAGAACGCAAGCCACAGTGTAATCAGCCAATCGTGAAGAGGATCGTCTGTGGAAAATTTGGAAATTTTCCCAAAAATATACAAACTGTCTGGGACAAGCACATAGCTGAAGCATGTTGTAATCTCATACGCCTGCCCTTCTAATCCCTTGAGACCTTTACTCTGCTCTGCATTCTCTTCTCTCATTCCCTTCGCTCTGGGCTCATTTTATTAACAGTTCTGCAGCAGCGGCCCCTTTCCCAGCCCCCCTCCCCACTCTACTCCCAATCTCCTCCTACATATGTCAACCATTACGGGTTCTTTTAAACCATAACATTACATAGCAACAATGCCAAGCTTCTGTGAAATTATTACGAGCCCTCACCTGTGGGAGCCCCCCTCACCCCCTTGCTTAAACTGTACTCTGTCTCCTTTTGCAGAGAACACAAATGCAAACATTCTTCAGATAAAACATTTCTGTTATTCCACAAAGGAAATCTAAAGGAGCGAATCCAGATCAATTCCTCATCTTGGTATGCACTTCTCAGCAAGTTTGGAATTTCTGGGACACCTCCCTTTCAAATAAAATGGAGGATCCAAGTCAAAACCAGACCCAAACTGATCTAATTCAATCTAAATGCCAGCAGTTAAATATTTTAATAGTTATCACTTATGTGAAGAGGATGGGAAGTTTGAAAGGAATAGTCCATGATCTTTTTTGAACTGAGAGAAATTCAAGGTGGTGGGGAGTGATCTTATGCCACGTCCCAATATTTCAGTGAATTCAGAGAGAGTCTGACCTCAAGGTGATTGTTGAGAGTGATGTTGTTTCTCTGGGTCCACAGACACTGCCAAATGAGACACTGAGTAAAGACAGAACCAACTGGACTACAGAATCCTTCTGTCTGTCCAACTAAGGCGAGGCATGGTGGCTTAGTGGTTAGCACTGCTGCTTCACAGCACCAAGGACCCGGGTTTGATTCCAGCCTCAGGCAACTGTCTGTGTGGAGTTTGCACATTCTCCCCGTGTCTGTGTGGGTTTCCTCCGGGTGCTCCAGTTTCCACCCACAGCCCAAAGATTTGCAGGTCAGGTGATTTGGCCATGCTAAATTGCCCATAGTGTTAGGTGCATTAGTCAGAGAGAAATGGATCTGGGTGGGTTACTCTTTGGAGGGTTGGTGTGGTCTTGTTGGGCCAAACGGCCTGTTTCCACACTGTAGGTAATCTATCTAAGCAGCTGATTAGTGCCTTTGAGGTGTTAATTGTAACTTGACCAAGGGAAAAGCCTTCAGGATCAGACCACATGAGTACTTGTTATTGTATGTGAATTATATTAACTCCCATATCCCAAGTATTCCCACATCCTCCTGTTTACACATGCTGAGTCTGGCAAGGTAGCAGGGTGTGTTATTATAGGTTCACACATTATGCCTTTCATAGCAGGCATCTCACCCAACAGGCCATCCTTCATTTGCCAAGGCAACATTACCATTAAGGTTATTCAACACTGGGAGACATCTGAATTCCAGCTCGATTCAAAATTCCCTGGGTAGGAATTGTGAGTGGATCATTTTCTTTGTCACTTTACTCTGGACCAATTGGAATCTGGATGTTGCAGCCTTACAGCTGCCTGGTTGGAGCACACTACAAAAACCGAAAGGAGAGAAATTCCCGCTGGGCCATTCTGCCAACTGAGGTGTGTTAGTGCTAGGTCAGGAACTAGGTCAGTGGCACAGGGTGAGAATCCTTTGCCGGTGTTCTCTGGTGACTTGTTCCACAGAGTGTGGGAGGGCAGTTCCAGAATGTTTGAATGGGTCTCGCTGACCAGGTGAGTCATTATTCACCCATGTGAGGCACTGCCACTTTGTGTCGCTGAACTATGCAGGGACTTTGAATAATTAGTGACAGCACACACACACACACACAAATTGACAAAGGAATCAGTGGCAAAGTGAGGATTATTTTAAAATATAAATCTGATCAGTAAAAATTTGGAATGTGTTTCCCCAGACCAGATGCAGATTCAATTGTAGCTTTGAAAAATGAATTGGATAAATATTTTAAGAGGAAGATTTGCAGTGATATGAGAAAAGGACAGGGCCTCTTGCTGAGATCAGGTGTACCTTAGAACTCTGTGGGAAGCAAGGGAAGTGTATGCTGGGCCTCTTGCTGAGATATTTGTATCATCGATAGTCACAGGTGAGGTGCTGGAAGACTGGAGGTTGGCAAATGTGGTGCCACTGTTGAAGAAGGGCAGTAAGGACAAGTCAGGGAATTATAGACTGGTGAGCCTGATGTCGGTGGTGGGCAAGTCGTTGGAGGGAATCCTGAGAGACAGGATGTACATGTATTTGGAAATGCAAGGAATGATTAGAGATAGTTAACATGCTTTGTGCATGGGAAATCATGTCTCATAAACTTGATTGAGTTTTTTGATGAAGTAACAAAGAAGATTGATGAGGACAGAGTAGTAGATGTGATCTATATGGACTTCAGTAAGGCATTTGACAAGGTTCCCCATGGAAGACTGATTAGCAAGGTTAGATCTCATGGAATAAAGGGGGAACTAGCCATTTGGATACAGAACTGGCTCAAAAGTAGAAGACAGAGGGTGGTGGTGGAGGGTTGTTTTTCAGACTGGAGGGCTGTGACCAGTGGAGTGTCACAAGGATCGGTGCTGGGTCCTTTACTCATTGTCATTTATATAAATGATTTGGATGTGAGCATAAGAGGTACAGTTAGTAAGTTTGCAAATGACACCAAAATTGGAGGAGTAGTGGACAGCTAATAGGGTTACCTCAGATTACAACAGGATCTTGACCAGATGGGTCAATGGGTTGAGAAGTGGCAGATGGAGTTTAATTGAGATAAATGCAAGGTGCTGCATTTTGGGAAAGCAAATCTTAGCAGGACTTATACACTTAATGGTAAGGTCCTAGGGAGTGTTGCTGAACAAAGAGACCTTGGAGTGCAGGTTCATAGCTCCTTGAAAGTGGAGTTTCAAGTAGATAGGATAGTGAAGAAGGTGTTTGCTTTCCTTTATTGGTCAGAGTATTGAGTACAGGAGTTGGAAGGTCATGTTGTGGCTGTACAGGACATTGGTTAGGCCACTGTTGGAATATTGCATGCAATTCTGGTCTCCTTCCTATCGGAAAGATGTTGTGAAACCTGAAAGGGTCCAGAAAAGATTTACAAGGATGTTGCCAGGGTTGGAGGATCTGAGCTATGGGGAGAGGCTGAACAGGCTTGGGGCTGTTTTCCCTGGAGCGTCGGAGGCTGAGGGGTGACCTTATAGAGATTTACAAAATTATGAGGGGTATGGATAGGGTAAATAGACAAAGTCTTTTCCCTGGGGTCAGGGAGTCCAGAACTAGAGGGCATAGGTTTAGGGTGAGAGTGGAAAGATATAAAAGAGATCTAAGGGGCAACTTTTTCACGCAGAGGGTGGTAGGTGTATGGAATGAGCTGCCAGAGGATGTGGTGGAGGCTGGTACAATTGCAACATTTAAGAGGCATTTGGATGGGTATATGAATAGGAAGGGTTTGGAGGGATATGGGCTGGGTGCTGGCAGGTCAGACTAGATTGGGTTGGGATATCTGGTCGGCATGGACAGGTTGGACCGAAGGGTCTGTTTCCATGCTGTACATCTCTGTGACTCTGTAACTCTATGACAGGGGAGACAAAGTAGATTGCTGTTCCGAAGTGGCAAGTGCAGGTTTGATGAGCTGATGATCTCCAGTGTGATGTATCTTTGAGGGGGACATCATAAAATGCTGTCTATCATTATCTGCCATGTGACAGAATGTGCTGCATAATCCCATGTACACTGCAGACAGAGTGGAGCAGCAGTGCTACAAAGTAGACAGATGGACTTCGTCTTCTATATACAATTGTATCTATATGGTCCTAGCTTCGAATGAATAACCCACATTCTTGTTCTACCACTCTTTCTTGTGAGATTGGTATGTTTGTACTAAATAGAAGAACACAACAACCTCCTCCTGTGCTACTCAATGATGCAATGATTCTGTAAAATTGCAGAACTAAATGTGCTATTAAAAAGTGATGGATGGAAGAGAAAAGGCAGCAAGTGCTTTTGGTAAATGGCAAAGACAGATCACTTTGCAACTAATCATGGAGTGGGGGAGCTTGCCCAAGAGATGAATTGACCCAATGTCTGATAAGCAATGCAGGGAGGGACAGAGGTGAGAGGCCAGGAGCGTCCTCCCTCTGTTGATCCCTTTAAAGATGCAGCCCAAGGTTCTTTATGAACCAGACTACAATCCAGATCACACTGTAGGTGTACATCCCAGTGGTGCTGAATTTATTGCTTGCACTCAATGTGGAACTCATGAGATGCATCAGTGAGTGTCGACAGATTGCAAGAGATTTCTGGTCCCAATAGAGTTGTAGATGTCTGGATTTCCAACCAATGAATCTGATCGACTTCACGTCCTAAATCCCAGTCTCTCAAACCCAGACAAAATGTTTAAGAAGCTTGCTGTCTGACATAATCTTCCACCTCTTGCCTTGAACTTGTCTTAAACAGTCTATGTTCTCATTGTATTAGAGAGAGGACTCATCACACCATCTTACACTCTAAATTACTTTTCCAACAAGTCCTGAATACCTTTTTTGCACAAACAACACGCTTTTAAAACCCAATTTTGGCATTGTCTAACCAATGTATATTTACTTAATCGTCTTTCAACCTCCTATCAAACTTCTGTGCGGCATTGTATGCTGTGGGCCCTGGATCTGCCATCAGGGACTGATAGGCTGTGAGGTCTTTCAGCTCCTGGTAAACTATAAAAGCTGCCTGTTTAATGCTAATTCCCTTCTTTCAAAATGCCCTCTCATACTCACACATCATTCTGGGGAGGAGAGCGTATTTATGTACAGCAAGAGGTTTAATATGTTAATCTAGACGGGAGATGGTGCTGCATCTCTTGCTGAATGCTGACTCGGCTGTTGTATACAACCCTCACACAGTCCCTCCCCCACAACAGCATCCAACAGAGAGTGATTTGAAGCACTTCGTTCTATTTTTGACTCTTACGGACTGATGTTTGCATATATTTGCATATCCTGTGTGAATTAATGCATGAATATGCAGATGAGTGTGCTCCACCATGCCAGAGGTGAATTTCTTCTTTTCTAACCTTGTGGCTTCAGCTGAGTGCACACAACAGGCAATCCCATCAGGCCTTGCCTGGAGATGAGACAGGAGGAAGCGGCTTGCCCTGGTGGATGATGGGATAGCACCCCTTGTCCAACCCTTCAAAGACAGAATGCAGGGAACATAATACAATGGGCCTCACCCAATGGATGGGTCCCCCTTTTTTGTACAGCTACTGAGTGTGTCTTGGCTCATGTAGCTTCTTCAACTGAATTAAATTACTTGTAAGTACAGGGATAGGAAACCATATGAGAGGAATGTGGCCACACTGAATTCATTATGGCATCAATGTTATCTCTTTCACTACCCATGTTGTTGCCTCCCAAAGCACTCCGCTTGTGGTAAAGCCTCTGCATTATTGCAGCATGCTACACCAGAATAGTAAGATCCCAGAATGAGGATGGACTGAAGTCAATGAGCAGCTGCTCTGTTGGTAGTGACTGAGTTAAGGGAGGGCTTCAGGCTGGAGGCATCAGAAGAACTGTCTGTTCTTCTTCAAACAAGATACATTAATAATCCTGCAGGCCACTGACAGGATGTGAGTTATGTTTGAACTTTACAGTCCTTTTACAAGGTAGGGAATATCTTTTGAGATTTCACAGGAACACCCAGAAACATTATGATTTCAAAGGGATTCCTTCACATCTCAGGACAGACAGGAAGTGGAGAGAATCCAGCTGTTACCCTGTTAAGCTGTGGCTTTCACAGAGATGAGTTGTCACACTGGCCTTCTGCCTCAGAGCTTAGCACTGCCCGTGTGTTCAAATGAACCAATACAGAATGATTGAGAGCCACAGAGGCAAGTCTTGGTATACCCTGTTGCTGATGATGTGTGAGAGCAAATGATAGCTTCAGTCAAGCCTGTCTTTGGACTGGGCTTAGTCCAACTCATTTATGAAGAGGCACAGTGTAAAATGCAGCACGCAGAGACAGACCTCTTCATAAACTGGCTCCACGCCAACCTATCTTTCATTTCCTTCAAACGTCTTTGTTGTGGGTTTTGTGGTTCGGATAGGCATGGGCATACCTACAGACCCCATGCTTCTTACAATCTGCGCTCACTGTAGAGTTTCTCAATGAGTAATGTTGAGCAGGGCAAATTCATTAGTGTTAGAATTCTGTCATTGAACCCCTCTCACAACAGCAGGAATACACACAGCATAGTGCATCTCAAAACACTCACCAGGATGGAGAAAACTCCAAAAATAAAACCTTCTGCCAGACTAAACTATACAACAAGCAATTCAATATTACATTGAAGGCTTTCTTATGAGCTGTTGTTCAGTCACATAGCAGCAGGCTTATGCTATTGTAGTATTACACATGACAGGGCCACACCATCACTCGATGTGAGTCACGCAGAGACAGGCTACACAATTGATTGGTTGTCAGTCACACAGCGATAAGTCCACGCTATCATGAGGTCAGCTGGTCATATTGTCGAATCTCTGTATAACCGCAAGGTCAGTCAGTTTCACAGTAAAAGGCTACAGCTGTCAATCACACAATGGCAAGACTGTACTCTCGTGTGGTCAGTCAGTCAGTCACACACTTACATGGTTGTATTGTTGTGGGGTCAGTCAATCAGGTAGTCACAGAATTGTACAGCTGCACAAAGCATTTCCATAGCCCAGAAAACTCAAACTGCATTTCTGACTGTCTATATATATATATATAGTTATTTTTATGAATAAAGCATATTTTTGAAATTTAAAAAAATCTGTGTGTACAATACTTAGCAAAGAGTTTATGAGGTAACCATGCTGACTTAGTGAAGACCATTTCTTCAGTGATCTTAGAATAAATTACCCAGGATTTTGGCAGCAGTGTAAATGAACTGTTTAGGTCCAGTTTATTAAAATGTGAACTGATCAGTAAGTAGGAGAGGTACAACATGGAGTAAAGGCAGCCGTAGGAAATGCAAAGAGATTAAAGGATTAGCAAAGAGGCAAAAGTTTCAGTTGGATAAATGATTGGAACATACATCTGGAAGCAGTGGGCTCTCTTTCCAACTCTCCTCACTCTCTAAGTCTTGCTTAGGTCTGGTTCTATGGATGCCAGCAATTTCACTGACCGTGAAATATGCGTGAGCCAAGATAATGGATATCAACCAGCTATTCAGCAATACATGGCATCATTTCAGAAACTGAGCATGCCCTCTCACACCCATACTTATGGACGTATGCAAACAAATACACACATGTGCAAATATAAAAAGATCCATGTTCCAAACACCCCAGCAGGGATAACATTTCAGAGTGGGGACACTCAATGCTGTTCCTGCCTGCATAATAGAATAGCCATTGCTCTTTGCTGCTGCCTGTCCTCTGTCAGGGTCAACCTTGCAACAGCCTCCATCAGTAAGGATGGAGCTGGATTAGCTGAGCACTGGGAAAGATTTGGCCTACCTCCTGATTTGCCAAACTACCTCAATTTAATGACTGTCAACACTGAACATTGACAAAACTAAAGATTTTTTTTAATTGAATGTGGTTTGTAGAACATTGAATTGAGTTCGGGACTGTTTCAGTAATCAGAAATCATTCATCATTCAGGAGCTCCACCACTCCAGAAATTTCTCTGTTTCCTTGCAGGCTAAGGGTTGTCTCTCCGTGAGGTACAGATTGGATTGAGAACACTGTTCGAGATTCAATCCCTGGCCTGTGCTCAATCAGCTGAATTGCTGGGGTTGGGCGGGAGTGGGGTGGGGTGTTCTTGTTAAAGTGCTGGTGAGCAAAAAAACAATTTCAGGAACTTCCAATGCCCTTCCTTGGATACCCAGCAGAAAGTGCTTCAACAGCGTCATGCTAAGTTGGGAAAGCCCCCATACTATCTGTCTACAGTTCCCCCCTGACCCCGTCTGCCTCCCCAGTGGTCACACACTGTACATTGTCTGTGATCATGTGCTCAGCGAATCACCAGAGTAAATTCGAAGCTGTGGGACTGTATCACAGTTAGAATCAGTCTTTAAAGTCCTGGAAACCTATATTTATACAGTGGTTTTAACACAGTAACCTGTCCCTCGGCACTGCACAGCAGCCTAAACAAGCACCAATATTACCAAGCCGCGTAAGGAGATATTTGACCAAATCTTTAGCAAGTAGGCAGACTTTAAGAAGATAAACAGAAGTCACTGGAGGAACTCAGCAGGTCTGGCAGCATCTGTAGAGAGAAAGCAGGGCTAATGCATCGGGTGCAGTGATCCTCCTTCAGAACAGCTTTCTCTCCGTGGATGCTGCCAGACCTGGTGAATTTCTCCAACAATTTCTGCTTGTGTTTCAGATCTCCAGAATCTGCAGCGTTTTTTTATTGGAACGTAGACTTTAATAATCGCATTAATGTTGGGGGTGGGGGCGGGGGAGCGGATAGAGTGGTGGTTGGGGGGGGTAAGGGGGAGCGAGTGTGGGTGAGCTGAGCTGATTGAAGGAAGGAATTCCAGAGTTTGGGGCCCAGCCAGCTGTAGGTAAAATAAAGATGTAAAACTTTGTATATATATATATATATATATATATATCCATTTCTTAAACAAACTGCAGTATTTGTGTAGCAGAAGAATGTGACTTGCTCGGCTGGTGAGGAACTGTGCACAGCATTGCATCTGAGAGCTGTGCAGTGAGGGAACTGTAATGCTGGCATGAAAGCCACACAATCCACTCCTCAATTCCAGGTCAATTTCACTTCTTGAAAATCCCAATCTTCAAGTAATCACCCAGACTGAGACGCAAGCCTGTCAGTAAACAAATGACTGCAATGAAATGGAAACAACTTTTACAAGAAAAATGAGCAGGCTTCCACAGTCAGTGGGAAGACCTGGAGTGGGGGTGGGGAGGGTAAACTCTTAACACTGCGGTTGTAAAAGGCCTGTAACCACCTCATAATAACCATCTTTTATTCTGAAGGTGCGTAGCCAGTGGAATGAAATTGAAAAGCCTGCATTTGTATGGCATTATGGTATGTGTCCCACCGTATACCTGTAAGCAAATGACTTTAATTGCACAATTAGGAATCAGAGAGGACTGATGCTATGATTTGAAACAGTTAAAACATTCTTGCTTTGAAATGGCAGCTCCGTCGAGTTTGAAAACCTTTCAAGGTCACAAGCTTCCCAGTAAACAAGGACAATCAACCTCTGACCTTCCTCAAAGACAGGATCGGTAATAACCTATTGGAAACCACTGGCACACGTCGAGATTAAAAATACCCTGGCCTTGGCCTTGGGTTAAAAGGTGCCTTTCCCATAATAAATCAACATGGATCTCAGACCTGATACAGCAGGTGATCAGCTTGCTCATGGTGGGAGTGGGGTAGGCAGGGAGTGTGGAACTGTGAAGATAGCTTGACAATAAATTGTGGCAAGTCCCACTGGGCAGAGTAGGTGGTGAATGTAACAGTGTCGCAGGAGAACACCAGTTTTCAGGTTTTGAGCCCTGATTGGACAAAGCATTTCCTGTGTCAACAGGAGGTAAAGGATCAGTAAAAGGCAGTGATCTGCTGAAGTACTTTAGGGGTTGGGGTGAAAGGGAGTGGAGAAAAAGCTTGGGCGAGGGGCACAGGGAGTTATCTATCATGGATTGCCATCTCCCGTCAACATAAGGTGATTAAATGAAAGCACAGCAACAACCAAATTGTAATAACGTCGTAAATCAGAATAGCAGCGTCATTTCAAACTGATTAGTGAGAATGTCTGACTGACGTTGACTGCGTGGCTACCACAAGATGTAAATAATCAGGTAACCTTGATTTGTTTTATCATCATACGCACATAGTGATTAAACATTAGATCACCAATGTTCTAGCCTCCTACTGTGGTGGAGGAGCCAGAATAAATGAGCACAGAATGTACTGAAAGCTGTGTCTTGGGCACTCTGATCCAAACTGCAAAGCCAGCGGACTCTGACAATACAGGCTGACATTCCTCAGCACAAGGAATGTGCCAAAATCAACCAGAGTGAGGCTTCCCTTGGCATCTATCCAAAATTAGGCCACACCAGTCAAAGTGAAAACATTTACACAGCTGGGCCCCAAGCCTGCTCATTTCAAAAGTTCTGTTCAGAAGTTAAAGCTGTCCCTAACACAGCGTTGTACCCACCAGATCTCAACTCAGCAGCAAACCTGACTATGTAGGGATCAGCTACCCAGGTGCCACTCCAGCAAGAGTACCTGGAGTGTTCTCGCCAAATTGACATCTGTGAACCCGATATTGGCAATGTCATTGACAATGAACCATAATACTATATATCACAAAGTTCTGTCAGTAGTTACAAATAGGGAGCGAAGCTCAGATATCTACTGCAACAACAGTGTCCTATTTAACATTTACCATTTCTGTTTTCAATTCCCTTCACAATAAATGTCAATGTTCTATTTAGCTTCCCAATCACTCACTGAACCTATAAAGTATCATTTTTCAAATCATGCACCATAACTTCCAGGCCCCTCTACACCTCAAGACCTCTGCAATCTCTCCCCATTTAGATAAAATGCTCCTTTTCATTCTTCCTTTTTATTCAACATCAAATCTCAATGTCTAATTATCTCATGTCGATCCAATCACCAATGTGTGTGAAGCTCAGAGGATGCTGTCTGCTCATCACCTGCAGCCTCATGGTGGAAGAAGATTTCTGCTGTAAAATGGCCCTATTTCCTGGATTAAGGTTATTAAGCATACAGATGGATGGGGAGGTGGTGCTGCAACACGACTGACACAGATTTGTTTGCAATGGTGCAAAAAGGACCATGAGGTCCTAAAGATGAAGAATGCTTATTGTTTCAGGCCTTGAATTCAGCTAAGGTCTGAAACAGTTATTGTGCTTGAGGCATGTACAGAAGGGGTAAAAGCCACAACTAGCCTCTCTCCCTCGATCTGTCACTTGGGCATTGTATTTCTACTCCAGGGTCTTCCAACATTTTTAATCTCTGTAGTCAGACACAGAGGAACTAGGCAGGGTATTTGAATAACATATACCAGGGATTGCCCTGTTGGAATTTACATTCAATGGTCAAAGTGCGATGACCAGTACTTAACTAAGGTCAGTTTGGTGATGCAATCATCAGATTTCATCCACACTTTCCACCACAATTGAGCTGAATTCTGATGTGGAAACTACATCCCCAGTGTGTCACTGCAGTATGTTGTCCAGCTCAGAAAGCCTATGTTCCCAGGTCTGAACAATGCAAACTAGTCTAGTTGTAACATTATTTAAATTTCACAGGATTAAATTGTTTTCAATTGAGAAACCAAATCCAACATCTCTTTCTTTTCTCCTCAAATTTTATTTTCTTGCCATCGTGTTCATCGAATTCTTTTCCATAATTAGAGTCATTAAATATATTTTAAATACAGCTCAATATTCCAAGGTATTCCCTTTCCAACCAACTCCAGCTGATATGCTTTCATTGGTGATATTCTAGGCAACATGAAGTGGAGCCTGTAAACGTTCAAGAGATTTGGTTACAACATGCAACAGGCGCTCAAAATAAATATTGGAATAACCTAATAGCAAATGATTGCATCTGCTCTGAAAATAGAAGTGAGCAAATAGAGTGCCAAAGTATGGCATCTGCATTGGATAAAGCTGAGCTCACACTTCAATGTGGCTGTTCAGAAGCATCAAGGGATCAATGTTGAATACCAAACATGCTTTATCTAATTAGTCAAATAATCTGAAGAACAGCCACAATCAACATTTCTTTTTAATCCGTTCAGAAAATATGGACATGGCAGCAACAGTGCCCACTCCGAACTGTCCATGAAAAGCCAGTATTGGGTTGCTTTCTTGAGCCACTTCCCATCCATGGGGTGCAGGTACACCCAAGGTGTTGTTAGAAAAGGAATTTCAAGGTTTTCATCCAGTGACAGTGAGGGAATGTCAATTTGTTCCAAATCCGGATGGTTTCTGACTAATAAGGGGCGTCAGGGGAGCTTACATGTGGTGCTGTTCCGATTCAACTGTTGTCCTCGTTATTTTCGGTAATAAAGGTCATTTGTTTGTAAAGTTAACTCTGTTTCTCTTTCCACTAACACTGCAAGACCTGCTGGGTTTTTTGAGTGCTGTCTGTTTTTATTTCAGATTTCCAGCATCTTCACTGCAGTGTTTTGCAGTTATGTAAACAGCCGCAATTCTTAGCTGTGATTCACAGAGCTGGAGGTACCATGCTGGGGAATGATGAAATCAGATGGGGAAACGGAGGATCAGCAGTGCCAAAGACACTTCAATAACAGATTCTTTCAACTCTAGGAACTGCAATTGAAACTAAAGAACCAAATCTTGGTCTGTTTAAAAAAAGAGGGTGAAACACAAAACCTTACCATGAAGATCTCAATCCTTTGTTAGTGTGGTTTACTTTTACCAACTTATGAGGGGGGCAGCACAGTGGTGCAGTGGTTAGCTCTGCTGCCTCACAGCACCAGAGTCCTGGGTTCAATTCCCGCCTCAGGTGACTGACTGTGTGGAGTTTGCACATTCTCCCCGTGTCTGCGTGGGTTTCCTGCGGGTGCTCCGATCTCCTCCCACAGTCCAAAGATGTGCAGGTTAGGTGAATTGGTCTTGCTAAATTGCCCGTAGTGTTAGGTGTACAGGAATGGGTCTGGGTCAGTGTGGACTTGTTGGGCCGAAGGGTCTGTTTTCCACACTGTAAGTAATCTAAATCTAACAAGTCATTCAGATGCATCAAACCTTAGATCAAGAGAGTATGGGAAATAAAGACAAGACCTGCCAGTGATGTTTACACATTAATTTTTTTTTAATTTGGAAAATTTTGGGATATTCTCTTCTTTCATAGATTTACTCCTGTCATCATGTCCATTTATATAAATGATTTGGATGTAAACGTAGGAGGTATGTTTAGTAAGTTTGCAGATGACGCCAAAATTGGAGGTGTAGTGGACAGCAAAGAAGGTTACCTCAGATTACAACAGGATCTGGACCAGATGGGCCAATGGGCTGAGAAGTGGCAGATGGAGTTTAATTCAGATAATTTGGAAAGGCAAATCAGGGCAGTACTTGTACAATTAATGGTAAGGTCCTGGGGAGTATTGCTGAACAAAGAGACCTTGGAGTGCAGGTTCATAGTTCCTTGGAAGTGGAGTCACAGGTAGATAGGATAGTGAAGAAGTCATTTGATATACTTGCCTTCATTGGTCAATGCATTGAGTAAAGGAGTCGGGATATCATATTGCAGCTGTACAGGACATTGGTTAGGCCACTTTTGGAATACTGCATTCAATTCTGGTCTCCCTGCTATAGAAACGAGTTTGTGAAACTTGAAAGGGTTCAGAAAAGATTTACAGGGATATTGCCAGCGTTGGAGGGTTTGCGCGATAGGGAGAGGCCCAACAGGCTGGGGCTGTTTTCGCTGGAGCGGAGGCCTAGTGCTGACCTTATGGAGGTTTATAAAATCATGAGGGGTATGGATAGTGTAAACAGACAAGAACTTTTCCCTGGGATGGGGTGTGCACAACTCAGAGGGCAGGGGTTTAAGGTCAGAAGGGAGAGATGTAAAAGGGACCTAAGGGGCAACTTCTTCATGCAGGTGTGGTGCATGTATGGAATGAGCTGCCAGAAGAAGTGGTGGAGACTAGTACAATCGCAACATTTAAAAGGCATCTGGATGTGTATATGAATATGAAGGGTTTGGAGGGATATGGGCCAAATGCTTGCAAATGAGACTAGATTAATTTAGGATATCTGGTTGGCATGGACAAGTTGGACTGAAGAGTCTGTCTCCATGATGTACAGCATTATGGCTCTAAGACCCACTTTAACGCTGTTGTATTCAAAAGTTATACATCAGAACCAGGAATTCTGGAGCATTATTTTGTTACAGGTCTAGTTCTGTCTACACTGCCAAATGGTTGACTTAGAACATAGAACATAGAACAATACAGTGCAGAACAGGCCCTTCGGCCCTCGATTTTGCACCGACCTGTGGACTATTCTCAGCTCGTCCCCCTACACTATCCCATCATCATCCATGTGCTTATCCAAGGATTGTTTAAATATCCCTACTGTGGCTAAGTCAACTACATTGGCAGGTAGGACATTCCACGTCCTTACCACTCTCTGAGTAAAGAACCTGTCTCTGAGATCTGTCTTAAATCTACCACCCCTCAATTTGTAGTTATGCCGCCTCATACAAGCTGATGTCATCATCTGAGGAAAAAGAGTTTCACTGTCTACCCTATCTAATCCTCTGATCATCTTGTATAAAGCATGGATTGGATGAATAATAATGATGGTTCTGCAGTCTAAAACAAACCAAATAAATGCAGTACAGGATAATCACAGAGTAAAGCCTTTACTATAACTTTCATCAAACATTCCAGATCAGGTACAACACTGGATAAAGTACTTCCAGGTCAAATATATCATTAGTCTGAAGCACTGCCAGGGTGAAAAGTCCCACGTCAAATGTCAGCTCATGTCCTAGTGTGTCCATAGTTCAACATTGCTCTCATGCACCAACTGTTATCACTACATTAGCAATCTCATTTAGAAAGTAGTTGAACCACAAATGTGAAATTGGTGTCTTGAAGAATGCACCTTGAAGATTAAAAGGAAGACACATGGTTGAAGCAGGAGGGAGGTACGCTTCATTCTGCATCTGACCTGAAAGTACTTGATGCTGAAACTCACCAAAACTCTTGGAAAGTGTTCCCTTCTGTTCAGGAAAATTGCATGAATTGGATCTTGAACTGCCTGATAGCTGCCAGTCCATCATCATCTCTGGCTGTCCCTCAAGTTGTAGATGACATTGATACCAAGTCAGCTATTTTCTCCATGCGGCACAGTGGTTAGCACTGCTGCCTCATAGCAACAGGGACCTGGGTTCAATTCCAACCTCAGGCAACTGTCTATGTGGCATTTGAACATTCTCCCCATGTCCATCTGGGTGCTCTGGTTTCCTCCCACAGTCCAAAGATGTGCAGGTTAGTTGAATTGGCCATGCTAAATTGCCCATAGTGTTCAGGGATGTGTATGTTAGGTGCATTAGTCAGGGGTAAATATAGGGTAGGGGGAATAGGTAGGTGTGGACTTGTTGGGCTGAAGGGCCTGTTTCCAAACTGTAGGGATTCTATGTGATGGTGCAGGCAGATTTTCCATCCAAAGGTTATTGGGCACTTAGGCAGAATGTCCCCTGAGGGTGTGGAATCTGCAGTGCAGGGTTTGCTTCTTTTTCCTTCTCTCTCTGCATCATCATTAAAACATTTGAGTGAAGGATTAAGTTGACACCATTTTGAATGAGTGTTAGAACGCTCCTCCAAGTCATTGATGTCAATAACTGTCCCCCTTTACTAAGAACTTCAGAGGGTTTTTGTAGCATTTTCTTTGTCTTCCCCAGGACAGTTGGCCATTTGAAAGTTGAAGTTAAGGGATCTGGAATGGGAGTCACTTTTTAGCTGGACAGTCCTCCCATTGAGTCCATTCTACCATTTTGGACATTCCGAAATAATAATATCATCTCCATATCCTTCTTCTCATGTTTATCAAATGGAAAATTACTGCACCCATCTCCACATCTCAGTAGGTATTGGGACCTAAGTGTCAAAAGATAGCAAATCCCATTCCCTGCGGAAAATAAACTGGATCACCTTGGACTGACAATGATTGTTGAGTTGATTACCTAATATTTTCCAATTGGGCACTTTCACAGCTGACGTTTGCTTGTTTTTCTCACCCGAATTGTGAAAGCGAAGACTGAACATAAAGGATGGTGATGAAAGAGGAAGAGAGAGTCCTTTCAGCTGTGAACCTGGGTTCAAATTCAATAAAAATTACTGGCTACGACACTGCTCTGGTCTGCCGGCTGAGGCTCCAATAAAATCTGAGCCACCTAAACACAGTTTATTGCAAAGACACACAGCAGAGAGTATTGCTTGAGGGACGGGTAACAACTGCTGTGGGCAGAAGCAAAAATCACCCTTGGAATGTTTGTCTTGAGGCTGGAGCACACTGTTGGAGTTACAAGTTTACTCTGTAGCTGAGCCAGACTCTTCCATACCTGGGATTTAGAAAGGGCTCACATTCTTTCAGTTTGCTAGGTTCAAAAACACAAGTTAAAAACAGTGACTGCAGATGCTGAAAATCAAATACTGGATTAGTGGTGCTGGAAGAGCACAGCAGTTCAGGCCGCATCCAACGAGCAGCGAAATCAACGTTTCGGGCAAAAGCCCTTCACAAGTCTCAACTTTTACAAAAAAAAACTAACATTACACACGCAAATAATTTCAGACTGGAAAATATATGACAGGTCTGGTCAATTTCCTTCACCTCCTACATAACATATGCAATCTTTGCTGAGCAAGGCTACCTAATTGCTTTAATGCTTTCAAAGACCCTCGACAGCTCAAAATAAAGTCACTTGACACTGCTGCACCCGCCCAGCAGACAATCAAGGTGTTAATGTCCTTAAGTTTGAACCTTGTTACTCCAATCTCCAGTACGTGCTCAGAGATCAGAGTCTGCGTTGGAAATTTCTCAAGACTGAAAATTTCCTTCCCTTTGTAATTGGTCACTTCGTAAAAAAAAATACATTATTGCCAGCAAAATTTTATATTTGTTTGATTTATGTAGAAAGGAAATTGAGTGTTATTTGTCTAATGCTTTTCAATGATGGTTCTCTTGGGGATTGCTGCAGAGAGGTAAGCAGACTTGTCAAGATGAACGGCTGTGCCTGAATTCTTGCATTTTTGTTTCTGTAATTGTCAACCTGGTTGCCGTTGAGACGTGTTTGTAGGGAGGACGGGAGCACAGGGAAGTAGAACATCCCCGATAAAATAGTAATGGGTCAGCAGCATGGTGCATAAGAGATGAGAGGGGGTTGGAGCGTAGATGAATAGGGGAGATCTTTGCTGCATATTTCAAATGTTGGACCTCCTCTACTGCAAGCTGTTTGGCCGTTTCCCCCGGGACATGAATCAGACAAGCCTCTCTCGCTGTTCTTCGATCCCCCGGGCATTTCCTGTCCTCAGTCTATTGCTGACGTATCTCAGCCAATTAAAATACATGATCTCACCTTGGGTTAATGAGAACACCTTTCTCTCTCTACTCCATGTTTCTGCAGCCCCACATGTCACACACACACACAAAAAAGTTGACTAGTAAAAGGGACAAGTGTTTGAGCTGACGGTGATTCCTCCAAGTATCCCTTGGGCTACAGAAACCGAAAAAACAAGGCAGGAGCTGTCAACACTTGGGAACAGTTGAATACAGTTTACAATCTTAGTGCAGCCTCTCTCCAGTTTGTATCTGTTAACCAACACAGATGTAATACATACAGAAAAAATACAATTGAGATTTCAGATTGATCACTGATTTATTGCGAAGTTTAATCGTTTTTCATGTCGACATAAAACCGCTGAACAGTTTCTGGCTTCAGATTTCAAAATAAATATTGTACAATCATATCAAACGATATCGTTTAATTTAAAAAAAACACAATTTGATTGTTATTAATTGCCATCCAATGATGAATCAATTTATTACGGCCGCTGAGAAGTAAAGGCAGTTTGATGAGCAATGTTAATTGAACTGGAATAATTAACCCTTTCTCTTGAGTTTTGGGTGAACAGTCAACTTTTTGTTTTCGTTGACCCCTTTTGTTTTACCTCTTCCACCTTCTTGCCCTGAATCTGCTTCTGTTGCTGTTGCAGCCAATGGGCGCACGCTATTTCCTCCAAGTCCAAAGTCATATGACAACTGGTTTATTTGAAATCACAAGCTTTCTGAACGCTGCTCCTTCATCAGGTAGCTTCACCTGACAAAGTGGCAGCACTTTGTAAGCTTGTGATTTCAAATAAACCTGATGGACTATAACCTGGTGTCGCGTGACTTCTAATGTTCACCACCACAGTCCAACACCGGCACCTCCAAACTACTTCCTTGACTAGCAGTCTTTTCCTTGTGAGCCCAAAGCGTGTTAGAAAGTCAGTTTTGTTAAAGGTTTAACTGAATCCCATCTGTAGACTCATCAGGGTCAAACTCTGGTGGTTGGGTTTTGAGTAAGTTCCCTTTCTTGAGCCCAAGTGCACTTACATCAATATTAACCTGTAAAATAATGGCCTCTGCTTCTGAGATTTTCTACTCAGCACAGAGAATGACCTCCTGTGACTTTCTTAGGAGGCTCCCTGCTGGGTTGCTTATTTGTTGGGTCATTGGGTTATTACACTGCTCCGTCAGTGAGTCAAATTCATAGGGAAGTGGTGCTAAGTTTTCCAATAGATAATGAGAATTAGACCTCTGTCCTCCACTACTGAGAAAGCCAAGAGAGAAGTGACTGTTGGGCGATGTGATGCAGAAGCTATCTCTTAGGCAAGTGATGAGCGTGAGGAGTCGACCAATATCTCAACTGTCTTGTTGCTTATCTCTATTTAGAGCCCACTTTCCAATTAAAAATAGAGTAAACAGAGGCCAGTTTGTGTTGAAGTGGGGATTCTGTGAGTCCAACTGAAGAGCAGAGAGAGTGTTGTGATCCAAAACATATAAACATATAAAATAGGAATGGATGGAAGCCATTCAACCCCTCATACTTGCTCCTCAACGAGATCTGATCGGTTTGTGTTTTGAATTCCATATTCCCTGATAACCTTTGATAAACCTATTTAACAAGAGTGTACCACCTCAGCCTTCTAAGTGCTCAGTGACCCTACCTCCACTGGTTTCTGAAATAGAGACTTCCAAACTCACAATCCTGAGAGAGAAAAAAATCTCATCTATGTCCTCAAAGGGTGGTTCCTAATTTTGAAACATCGGCTCAAGTTTTGGACTCACGCAGGAAAAGAAACCTTCTTTCTAAGCCTAACTTGTTAAGATTTTTCAGGACATTTTACACATCAATCAAATCACCCCTCTCTCCTCTAAGCTCAAGTGAAAGCTCATTTCATCTGACTTCTCCTCATAAAACAACCTGACCATTCCAACTATTTGTCTCTGAACCATGAGCACTGCATTTACATCTTTCTTTAAATAAGTACACCAAAACACTCTCAGTGCTTGAGATGTGGATTCACTAATGCTTTGTTTAATAGGAGCAAAAATCCTTACTTTTATATTCAATTCCACTCATAATAAAGAAGAGCATTCCATTGGCCTTTTTATTTATTGAAGTTATAGGTGGTATTTTCTGGTCTGATAGTACCTTTCCAGAAACCAACAAATTTTGGGAAATTAACACCAATGCACCTCTTTTAAGATCAGAGGATGAAGACCACCAGGATCCAAGGATCTGTTAGCCAATACCTCCATCAGTTTGCTCAGTAAAACCTCTCTAGTGATTGTAATTTCATCATGCTGCTTTCTATCTTCCACCTGCTGATTTACATGAATTACTGCTAACCTTTTTTTATCCTCTATAATGAAGCCAGAGGAAAAATATTTATTCATTTCATCTCCTACTATTATTATCTGATATTAACTCCCATTTTGACTCTCTCGTCGACAAGCAGACACTAATGAACCTTTCCTTTGTAAATATATATAGAAACTTTGCTAGCTGTTTTTACATTGCTGGCTACTTTCCTCTCAGATTCTAACTTCTTTATCCAGATTAGTCTTTCAGTTATTTTCTGCTGGTCTTTGTATTTTGTTCAATTATCTGACCTGCAACTTATTTTGCACGATCATATGCCTTTTCTTTAAATGTGATGTTTTCCTTAATTTCTTTAGTTAAGCGTGAATGGTGGTTTGTCCCTTTTAGAATTTTTCCTTATAGTGGGAATATATTTATTCTGAGTATTCTGAAGTATTGCCTTAAATTTCTGCCACTGCTTCTCTATGGATCTCTCCCTTAGCCTAGTATCCCAGTTCAGTTCAGGTAACAAAGCTTCCGTGTTTACATAGTTGCCTTTATTTAAGTTTAGTACACTAGTTTAAGACCCAATCATCACTGTTTCAATTGAGCGTAAAGTTCAATCATGTTGTGGTTATTGCGATCTTGGTACTCCTTTACTCTGTGATATTTAATTAAGCCTGTCACATCACACAATACCAAGTCTAATGTAACCTGCTATGTGATTAGTTCCAGAATGGGCTCCTCGAAAAAATTATCTAGAACCATTTCAATGGACTCTTCTTCAGACTATCATTGCCAATATGATTTTTACAGTTTATATGTAGATTAATATAACACATGTATTTTGCTGCCCTTTTATTTCAAGCACCCAATATTTTTTTCTGTATGCTTCACCCAACACTGTGGTTTTTGTGAGGATGACAGTAGACCAATCCCACTAAAATGTGCTTCCTTCTCCTGATTTTTCTCATCTCCACTTATATAGATTCTATATCCTGATCTCTGGAACCAGAATCATGTCTAACTATTGCACAAATGCCACCCTTAAATTAACAGTGTGATCCTTCCCCTTTTACCTCCATTCATATTCTTCTTACATGTCATATATCAATCAATATTCAGGTTCCAATCCTGTCATCATGCAGCCACATCTCAACAATGGCTGTGAGATTACATTCATTTACTTTTGAATCATATTATAAATTTGATTACTTTTCAATGAATTATACATGCATTCAGAAACAGTTCTATTTTTGTTATCTTTGTAACATCTAATTTTGAATGTTGGTATTTCTTTGGTTTGCCCTCTCTGTCCTTTCCTGTCATTTTCTGACCTTCATTTCTGGTGTTACTATTCTGCTCTCCTGCCTTTACTCCATTATTGCATCTGCCCAAACTTAATCCCTCATCCCCATTTGTTTGGTTTACAGCTCTGTCTAATTTCCTAGTCATACAGTCTACTATAACACTGTTTCTAGCATAATTCTGACAATCCCAACTGTACAGCTCCCATTTTCTCCTGTTCTGATGCCACTACCCACAACCTAGAATTCTCTTCTTCCACATCATTCTTTGAACCAAATTTTAATTTCACTAATTTTATGTGTCCTCTGCCAATTGACACATGGTTCAGGTTGTGTTCTTCAGTTTGGTGCCTAGTTCCTTATACTGTCCAAGCAGAACCTCGTTCATTTTCCTGCCCAAGTTGTTGGTGCCTATATGGACCATGACAAGCAGATCCTATCACTCCCGCTCCAAATTTCTATGCGGTGCTGGCACCAGGTAGGTAATATGGCCTTTTGGACTCATACTCTTGGCTGCATAGACATTATCTATCCCCCACACTATACTATCCTCAACTATTTCTCCTCCTCTACATGAATGGCCTCCTGTACAATGATTTGGACTTGCTGGTGTTGGACTGGGGTGTCCAAAGTTAAAAATCACACAACACCAGGTTATAATCCAGCAGGTTTATTTGGAAGCACTAGCTTTCGGAGAACTGCTCATTTATCAGGTGGTTATGGAGGATAAGATGTCTTACGATCTTATACTCCACAACCACCTGATGAAGGAGCAGCACTTCAAAAGCTAGTGCTTCCAAATGAACCTGTTGGACTATAACCTGATGCTGTGTGATTTTTAACTTCCTATTCAATGGTGCCATAGTTAGTTAGCTCATCCACCTGCAGCCTTCAAATGCATCCAAAACAAGTAAAAAGAATCTTCAACTTGATGCAGACAATTGTAAAGACTGAGGCTGCTGCATTCCTCCTCTCTGATTCCCCTTACCAGCCTCATTCAAAGTCACCACCTCCTTCTCCTGCCTATTGACCAGCATAAATCCTGACCTAATGCGGTTTGAGCTGCTGCAAATATTTACTGAAGACAAGTTTGCCCTGGATCACATTGGCACCCCACGCACTGCAACTGTGACATATCACTTATCTACCATTCTTAATACATTTTTGTTACTTTAACTAAAACAATATATTCAATTGCTTATGCCCTTTAAAAAAAATCATCAACTGGTTCTTGTACTTTTTAAATGTTAGGAATAGAATGGATCTTAAATTATATACCAGATAGTAGCGACCATCTAGTGTCTTCTCCTGAAGCAATTACAACTGTCAGTGCTGTACCTTTTGGATCTTCCTTTCATTAAAAAGGGGACTGTTTGGCGGCAGTGGACATTTTCTGCCCTTCGTCTTCTGAATAAATGAAGTATTTAATTAAGAAGAGGTGAAACATTTCTGCTGTAGTGGGGAGTATGGTTTGGAGCAATGTTGGCTGGAAGTCCAACATGCATCAGAATTGGGAGGAAAATGGTTAGCAGTATTGCAGGGGTGGGGTATGGGGGCAAGATGATTTGTGAAAATGCACAGGAGGAGATGGTGTGGAGCAGTATAAGGGAGGGATTGCTGGAAGCAATGAAGGTAAGTGATGGTGTTCAGCAGTGCTGGAGGAGAAAAAGGGCAGTAAACTGCAAAGATGAGATGGTATATTGCAATGTTGAGGGAGAATTCCAGGACTTTGACCAGGAACAGTGATATACTTCTGAGGTAGTTTGATATTTGGCTTGGAGCAGTACTTTCAGGTTGTGGTGTTCCCATATGTCTGCTATCCATGTCCGAGGTAGTAGAGGTAATGCATTTGGAAGGTGATTTCTAAAGAGCCTGGATGAGTTACTAAAGTGCATCCTGTGGATTGTACGCCTTCTGGATGAGTGGAGAATATTGTATCACACTATCATCTACAGGACAAAGTATGTCACCGGGGAGATAGGAGGTGAATTACTTGCCTAGCCCATTGACCTGCTCTTGTAACCACAAGTATATGTGATATAATGTGGGAAACTATAGGATTATATACATTGGCAGGAAGAATGGAGGAGCGGGCTATTATTTAAATCTGTGCATAAAAATGTTGGCATATTGGGGTGCAAATTTGGTCCCCATGGCTGTTCCGTATGTCTGGATGAACATTTTTATGCACAGGTTCGAACAAGACTTCTTCTCTATGCAGGATCTCCAACCAACATTGTACACCAGGTACATTGATGACATTTTCTTCCTCTGGACCCATGGCGAGGAGTCACTGATAAAGCTACACAGTGACATCAACAAGTTTCATCCCACCATCAAACTCACCATGGACTACTCTTGACTATCTGTCTCATTCTTGGACACATGCATCTCCATCAAGGATGGACACCTCAGCACCACACTCTACCGCAAACCCACAGACAACCTCATAATGCTCCACTTCTCCAGCTTCCACCCAAAACATATTAAAACAGCCATTCCCTATGGACAAGCCCTACACATACACCGGATCTGCTCAGATGAGGAGGAACATGACGGACACCTGGAAGTACTCAAGGATGCCCTCACAAGAATGGGGTACGATGCTCAACTCATCGACTGCCAGTTCCGACGTGCCACAGCAAGGAACCATAATGACCTCCTCAGGAGACAGACACATGCTGCAACTGACTGGGTACCCTTCGTTGTTCAGTACTTCCCAGGGGCTGAAACACATTATCAATGAGGATGAGCACCTCGCCAAGACCTTCCCCACACCTCCACTACTTGCCTTTAAACAACCGCCAAACCTCAAACAGATCATTGTTCGTAGCAAACTGCCCGGCTCTCAGGACAACTCCATACAACCCTATCACGGTGGATGCTGCAAGACGTGTCAGATTGTGGACATAGATACCACCATTACGCGTGGGAACACCTCCCACCTTGTACAAGGCAGGTACTCATGTGACTCAGCCAATGTTGTCAATCTTTTATGTTGCAGGCAAGGATGCCCTGAGGCATGGTACATTGGGGAAACCGAGCAAAGGCTACGACAACGGATGAATGGGCACCGCACAATAATCAACAGACAGGAGGGTTCCCTCCCAGTTGGGGAACACTTCAGTGGTCCAGGACATTCAGCCTCAGACCTTCGGGTGACCATCCTCCAAGGTGGACTTCGGGACAGGCAGCAGAGTAAAGTGGCCGAGCAGAGGCTGATAGCTAAGTTCGGTACCGATAGGGAGGGCCTCAACCAGGACCTTGGGTTCATGTCACATTACAGGTGATCACTACACACACATACAGATATTCCTACACACACACACACACATACACACAGACACAGGTACACACAAATGCGCACACAGACACCCACACGTACCCTTATAGATACACATACTCCCACACTTACACATGCACCCCCTCACAGACTTAAGACACTCTGCACTCACTACACACACACTTTCTCTCACTCACAACCCCCACCCCAGACAGACACACACACACATACACACAGACAGCCAAAGACCCACATGCACACATATATTTTGTGGGGTGAATTTGTACTTGCAGAGTTACATTGTACTTTGCTCAAGAACTGCATGCATTCATGTAGAACTCTGAGCTCAAAAACTGCATGAATTTATGTAAAACTCAGTTATCTCACTTTTTGGATTAGAATCAATCTAAACATCATGGCATAGACAGAGAACACAGGGGGCCAACACCTTCAACATATTGTCTAGCTATCACCATTGTTAACAGCTAACCCAAGAATGCAACTTTAAAAAAAAGGGTTTTGTGATTTACACATGAAAGAAGTGAAACTATCACTGTATTCTAACAGATGAAAGGCTTAACAGACAATCAATTTTTCAATGTATAATTTCAGTTACATCACACTGCAAATTTTTGCTATAAATTCTGTTACGATCAAGCCCTCCACTATCACCTGATGAAGGAGCGTTGCTCCAAAAGCTAGTGTGCTTCCAATTAAACCTGTTGGACTATAACCTGGTGTTGTGTGATTTTTAACTTTGTACACCCCAGTCCAACACCAGCATCTCCAAATCCTGAGTAACTCCTGTAGTGATGTCCTGGGGTAGAGATAATTGGCATCCAACAACCACAAGCATCTTGCTGTGTCCCAGATATGATTTCAACCAATGAAGAGTTACCCCACCCCCGCACCCCCGATTCCTGTTGACTCCAGTTTTTTGCTCAGGATCTTTGATGTAATCTTGGCTCAAATGTGTCCTTGCTGTCAAAAGTAGTCACCCTCATCTCACCTGACCTCTGGGATTCAGCTCCTTTGTCCATGTGTGAACCAAGGCTGAAATGAGATCAGGAGCCAAGTGGGACTGGCAGAACCCATACTGAATTTAGTGTGCAGGTTATTTCTTTGCAACTGCCACTTCATAGACTGTTGATGACCCCTGGAGGGGAGAATGGTTAATTGGTGCCCACTGCTAAAACAACAGTGAACGGACTCTCCTTTTACTTGGTTCTGATTTCCCATTGGATCCAATAGGAATGTGAGCAGGTGAGAACTGGAGCAGAAGTTACTGGAAAACATACGTGTGGAGAATTGTGCGTCCACAGACAAGACACTTCTACCTTCCTCCCTTCTCCACCTCAGCGTGGAAAGCACCTGAGGCCAAGGAGTCTTTACTTAAAAAAGGAAGTATTTTTATCTCGACTGAAAACAAAGCATCAATCGTAAGTGGCCTCTGTGTACTCAGTGGGATCAGTCCCAGACACTGGGAGCAGCAGGGGTTCTTTTAAAGGTTTATTGTGGGTTTCAGAGATGCAGACTGATCAGAATTCTGGCTCTGCAATTACCTGACACTCATTCTTGCTGGTTAACACATTAGTGACTTAGTTATTAGCCTCTCTTCACGAGGGGCCAGTCTTCATTAAAAAGCCATTTAATTCCATCAAAGCATTGAATTTTGTGAGGGCATAGTGTTAAGATTATCTTTGTATGCCAATTGCAGGAACTCACACACATTTTTAAGATAAACTATTTAATAAACTGTATGCAGTACTTTGCTCTTTTAAAGAATCTCTGTCAGTTTTGCCATCCCTTTCTTTGTTTCTTCTGCACCTTGTTTGGATGATGCACATTTTAATGAACACTCCCATGACTTGCATCTGTTCTGATTACTATTGATGGTTGACGCCATGGCAACCTCAACCCAGCCTGGTATAACAATGGCGCTCGTGTGCCTGATGGGCAAACTGTACTAAGAATAAAAATCCTGTCACACCTCAAAGATATACAATAACAGTGACTGCATTGATCTTACTGATTGATTGATTAGTGACTGAAAAGAAATCTGAAGGAGACCAGACAGATTGAGAGAAGAAGAATAAAGAAGCAGGTGAAAGAACTAAGGAAAAGGAGGAGAGCAGAAAGGCAAAAAAAAAGTGTAAGACAGGCAGGAAGAGAAAAGGGAAGATCAAGAGGGCAATGAGGAAAATGAAATAGATGAATAAAGAGAAAAAAACTGATAAGTGGGTGAAGAGTCATAGGGTTTTACAGCATGGAAACAGACTCTTTGGTCTAACTTGTCCATGCCGACCAGATGTATAAATTAAACTAGTGTAATTTGGCAGCATGTGACCCATATCCCTGTGAATCCCTTCTAAATGTTGTTATAGTACCAACCTTCACTACATCATCTGGCAGCTCATTCTATGCACACCCCACCCTCTGTGAAAAAGCTGCCCCCCCCAGATCCTTTTAAATCTTTCCCCTCTCACCTTAAACCTATGACCTCTAGTTTTGGACTCCCCTACCCTGGAAAAAAGACCTTGGCTATTCAACCTATCCATGCCCCTCTTGTTTTTAAAGAGAACAAAGAGAAAAGGGAGAAAGTAGAGAAGGAAACAAAAAGTATGGAGAATAAATGACTGTGGCATAAAAAGAGGAAATTGCAAATGTGAAAGTACAGAAGAAGAGAAAGAAGATGAAGAATACGAGATAAACAAGCCTGAGGTTATCTGTTTTGGCTGGAAGAATAAAAAGGCCATTTATTATCTTAATGGAAAAGAACTGCAGAGTGCTTGGGTGCAGAGAGAACTGGATGTCCTCCTGCATGAATTGCAGAAAATAGTACACAGGTACAGTCTGTTCATCTGTTTCTGTTGATACAGGTCATGGTTCTACAGTACATACTATATGAGTATGCATACAGAATTCAGGATAGCCATTGAATAGCCATGGATGTGTTGCTTGGCAGTGAAGGTAACATGGAGACATGGAGGAGGGATGTTTGTGGTGTGAGAGGTGGGTAGCAGGTTGAGGGGAATTGATGAATGAGGTCTAGAAGTCCATCAGCCTTTAAAAACAATTGGGACAAAATCCCAGAGAACTAAGCCAAGCCTTCTAACTACACCACTCCAGCACTCACCTTCCCCCACAGCCACTTCTGAACATGTTGGAACCAAGCACAGCGGTGGGGCTTGTACAATTAATGGTAGGGCCTTGGATAGTGTTGTAGAACAGAAGGACCTAGGGGTACAGGTACATAACTCTTTGAAGTTTGTGTCATATATCAACAGGATGGTCAAAAGGTGTTTAGCACATTTGCTTTCATTCTCAGTCTGTTAAGTACAGGAGCTGGGAAGTCATGTTGAGGTTGTAGAACATAGAACATAGAACATAGAACAATACAGCACAGAACAGGCCCTTCGGCCCACAATGTTGTGCCGAACTTCTATCCTAGATTAAGCACCCATCCATGTACCTATCCAAATGCCGCTTAAAGGTTGCCAATGAATCTGACTCTACCACTCCCACGGGCAGCGCATTCCATGCCCCCACCACTCTCTGGGTAAAGAACCCACCCCTGACATCTCCCCTATACCTTCCACCCTTCACCTTAAATTTATGTCCCCTTGTAACACTCTGTTGTACCCGGGGAAAAAGTTTCTGACTGTCTACTCTATCTATTCCTCTGATCATCTTATAAACCTCTATCAAGTCACCCCTCATCCTTCGCCGTTCCAACGAGAAAAGGCCGAGAACTCTCAACCTATCCTCGTACGACCTACTCTCCATTCTAGGCAACATCCTGGTAAATCTTCTCTGCACCCTCTCCAAAGCTTTCACATCTTTCCTAAAGTGAGGCGACCAGAACTGCACACAGTACTCCAAATGTGGCCTAACCAAAGTCCTGTACAGCTGCAACATCACTTCACGACTCTTGAATTCAATCCCTCTGCTAATGAACGATAATACTCCATAGGCCTTCTTACAAACTCTATCCACCTGAGTGGCAACCTTCAAAGATCTATGTACATAGACCCCAAGATCCCTCTGTTCCTCCACCTGACCAAGAACCCTACCATTAACCCTGTATTCCGCATTCTTATTTGTTCTTCCAAAATGGACAACCTCACACTTGGCACGGTTGAACTCCATCTGCCACTCCTCAGCCCAGCTCTGCATCATATCTAAGTCCCTCTGCAGCCGACAACAGCCCTCCTCACTGTCCACAACTCCACCTATCTTTGTATCATCTGCAAATTTACTGACCCACCCTTCGACTCCCTCATCTAAGTCATTAATAAAAATTACAAACAGCAGAGGACCCAGAACTGATCCCTGCGGAACTCCACTTGTAACTGGACTCCATGCTGAATATTTACCATCTACCACCACTCTCTGCCTTCGACCGGTTAGCCAGTTTTCTATCCAATTGGCCAAATTTCCCTCTATCCCATGCCTCCTGACTTTCCGCATAAGCCTACCATGGGGAACCTTATCAAATGCCTTACTAAAATCCATGTACACTACATCCACTGCTCTACCCTCATCCACATGCTTGGTCACCTCCTCGAAGAATTCAATAAGACTTGTAAGGCAAGACCTACCCTTCACATTGTATAGGACATTAGTGAGGCCTCTTCCAGAATACTGTGTTCAGTTATGATCCACCAGTTATAGGAAGGATATTATTAAATGGAGGGTTCAGAAGCAATTTACCAGGATGTTGCCAGGTTTGGAAGATTTGAGTAATAAAGATAGGCTGGGACGTTTTTCACTGGAGCACAGGAGGCTGAGAGGTGACCTTACAGAAGTTTATAAAATAATGAGGGGTATAGGTAGGTGTCTTTTCCTTAGGATAGATTTCAAGACTGAGGGCACATTTTTAAGGTGAGAGTACAGAGATTTTAAAAAGACATGAGGGGAAATTTGTTTTACAAAAAGCATGGTTCGCTTTTGTAGAATGAACTTCCTGAGGAAGTGGTGGATACGGGCACAATTACAATATTTAAAAGATATTTGGATAAATAAATGAATAGGAAAAGTTTGAAGGAATATGGGCCAGGACCAGGCAGGTGGGACTCATTTAGTCTGGGACTATGTCCGACATGGACTGGTTGGACCGAAGAGTCTGTTTCTGTGCTATATGACTCTATGACTTTAAGTCTATCTTACCTCCACTGTCCAAAATAAAAGGTTGGTGGATGGGGAGTCCTCTAAAGGAACCAGGTTTGCAAGGCCTAAAAATTTGCTGACTTGCCTTTTCCACTTTGATGGCAAAAATGAGATCTCAGTATTCTGATCATACTGCCTGATAATATCTGCAGGGGTAGTGGGCAACTGTGGGGATGGAGGGATCTAACAGAATCAGTCACTCTGCATTCCCTACCTCATTTCTCTAGACATAAGTAGCTAGTCTCAGTGCTTGTTTTATGCCTTTATCCTTATCAAAATGTTCACTTTTCTTCCCACTCCAAACTTTGGCTGGAGGATGGGGATGCAAAGAGATACAGCTATATCCCTATTTGGGGATTTAGTGATATGCAGGTTTATCTGAGTGTAATACGTCAATGAGCTACTAAGTAATTACTTCAAATTCCCCGGTAAAACTGGCCCGAGGAGACAGAACTGTGCTATCACTGAGGTGTAATGCTGATACTTTTAAAAATAGATTTGAAGACATTTTCAGTTATAGAATCATAAAGGTATACTGAAAGGGATGTTCATAGTTCTAACATTACAAACTAATCCGTTTCTTTCCCACAAACCTATTCTACCTCAGTTCCACTTGATTGTCCTCTCCCTCTCTTCTACAGCATAATAATAATTGCATTTTCCAACTCCTCTTAGTTTCAAAGAAGAGTCATAGAGCTATATAGCATGGAAACAGACCCTTCGGTCCAACTCGTCCATGCTGACCAAATATTTTAAATTAATCTAGTCCCATTTGCCAGCATATCCCTCTAAACCCTTCCTACTCATATACCCACCCAGTTGTCTTGTAAAAGTTATAATTGTATCAGCCTCCATTAATTACTCTAGCAGTTCATTCCACATGCTACCACCCTCTGCATGAAAAGTTTGCTCCTTAGGCCCATTTTAAATCTTTCCCCCCTCACCTTAAACCGGGCCGGTCTAGGTTTAGACTCCCTTACATGGGAAAAAGACCTTGGCTATTCAATATATCCACCCCCCCTCATGATTTTATAAATTTTTATAATGCCACCCCTCAGCTCCAAGAAAAATAGCCCAGCCTCTCCCTGTAGCTTAAACCCTCCGACCCTGGCAACACCCTTATAAAACTTTTCTTGAACCCTTTCAAGTTTCATGACAGGTTTCTTATAGCAAACAGACCAGAATTAAATGCAGTATTCCAAAAGTGGATTAACCAATGTTTGTACAGCCGCAACATGATCTCCCAACTCCTACACTCAATGCACTGACCAATAAAGACAAGTGCAGCAAACATTTTCTTTACTACGTAGTCTACATACGGAGGTCAAACTGAACTCAAAATGTTAAATGTGTTTTTCTCTCCACAGCTGCTACCAGACTGGCTGGAATCCTCCAGCACTTTGTTTATATTTTAAATTAGCAAAGTAGGAATAGTCACAATTCACCTGACCCCATTTCCAGTAAGATCACTAGATAATGGCCAAGAATAGAACTCTGAGAGGAAGTGAGGACTGCAGATGCTGGAGATCAGAGTTGAAAAGTGTGGTGCTGGAAAAGAACAGCAGGTCAGGAAGCATCCAAGGAGCAGAAGAGTTGACGTTTTGGACATAAGCCCTTCATCAAGAATAAAACTCTGGCTGATACATTTCCCATTCCTTAGACACGGGATATTTTAATAATCCTTCTATTGCTGTTCAACACTAAATGGGATTGAAGTTGGAAGCTTCCTTGTTCAGGGTCATTACTACCTTGAGTGAATTCATTTACTTACTGAGCTAGTTCGGTAATTTGAAACAAAATCGTATTTTCTTTGGACTGTAATCTGTCATTGGGACATGAGAGAAAGAACATGCAGCAGTGAGAGATGAAGCAACATTATTCATAATTCCATTGTTCAGAGATAACTCCGCTATCACACATGCTGAGAATCAGAGTTACAACATCGTATCTCTATTTCTGACTGTATTCCTTATGTGAGCATCTCGCTGTTAGGACCATGAGGTAATGATCACAAAACACTGACAAAGCTGGGAATGTGAAATAAAAACAAAATACTGGAAAATACTCAGCAGATTAGGTCACTTCTGGAGAGGGAGATGAAAAAGGATAAATTTTTTGGTTAATGCCCTTTTGTCAGCACAGGAACTAGCTAAATGGAGTCCACAGAGATGACTACAAGGCCCACCAACTCCCACAGCTACCTGGATTACATCTCTCCCACCCTGTCTCGTGTTAAAAAAAAATTATTCCCAATTCCTCCACTTCTGCATCTGCTCCCAGGAGGACTGTTTCCACCACACAACACACCAGATTCCTCATTCCCTTCCCCTCCACTTTATCCCAGTTCCAACCTTCCAGTTCAGCACTGCCCTCATGACCTGTCCTACCTTTCCACCTTCCTCCCTTTCTGTCCACTCCACCCTCCCCTCTGTCCTAGCACCATCACCCCCACCTCCATCTACCTATCGCACTTTCAGCTCCCTTCCCCCCAACCCCACCCCCCTCCCATTTATCTCTCCACCCCCTTGCTCACAGCCTCATTCCTGATGAGGGGCTTTTGCCAAAACGTCTACTCTCTCCTGCTTCTCGGATGCTGCCTGACCTGCTGTGCTTTTCCAGCACCACACTCTCGACTCTTCACAGAGATGACACCTAGTCAGAACTTACTTTCGTGAAAATCAGGGTGGACCAAATAAAGTTGGAAAAGTTAATGTGATTAACTAAAAATAGATAATAATAATCAGCACAAATATGTCTTGGGTTTTAAAACCCTAATGATTGTCACAGGTAGGGAAGACTGAAGAAGATCAGTAGCTCTCAGGACAGGAAACTGCAATGAATCTCAATTTCAATAGAGTGAGAATGCAGGAAGTGTCGGGATGGGAAGGAGGGAGTTAACACAAAGCTAACTGTCTTTTCTTGAAATGAAGGATATTGGGATTATGTAAATCTAAGGGACTGGTAGATGTTAAAGATTTTCTATTTGTTTTTTCCTCTGTTACACAGACATTAATTAACTAACAGTGCATTTAGCCCCAGATCAGGTGGAAGGGTACAGGACCTGGAAATGGGAATAAACAATCACTCCTTTACTGCAGTTCCTCCTCAGTAAAAAACAACTTCTTGCAGATTCCACAGAGCCAAGCATTCAGCTCAACAGCACAACCTAGTTTGAAAGCCTGACAATAAACAGATAAGAAAACAGGAGGATCATTTGGGGGGGAAAAAAACCCAGTAATTTCATAAAAAATTTTTCCTTTGAAGTTAAAATTCGAGGTCTGGGAGCAGCGATGTTTCAGATTCCAACTCAATCAATATGTTTCAATGAAAGTTATAATATTCACTAACAGTCCCACTGAATAATGTGATTGTAATTTATGATGTACATTGTCAATGAATAGATACCTTACTCAGTGAATTGTTGGCCTCTGACGCTCAGCTGTAAGATGTGTTCCGTCGTAGCGGGATTAGTGATATTATAACAGGCCTCTGTGGCCCTGCACCAGGAAAGGTGGGTGTAAAAATCACAAAGATTTCTTAATCCTGTTTGCTATCCAGCTTGAAGGTCTGTATGTGTGTATATGGGAGGAGAGGATCAGGCATAGCTGTGAAATCCCCTCTGTGATGGAATATCCAGCGCACACTCACTCTTGACACATGAAGAATTGCCATCAAACATGGAACCACATTCCTGCAAGGAGGCAAAGCCTTCAGGATGGATGGGAGTGAGGGATGCAAAAACTTGCAAAAGTAGGGGTAGCGGAAGTGGGACGAGAAGGAAAGTATTGGAGGGAAGAAAACTGTTCTCCTAAGTGTGCTAAAGCCATCTTTCCAGGAAAGCTATACCTGGTCCTTGTTGTAGTTGACCAGGTTGCATCAATCCAAACTGAATCAAGACTGCCCATTTACTTTAATTTCACAACAAACTGCCCTTGGCAGGGTTGAGCCGACAGCCTCCTGTCAAGTTCATGCTTAATGCAAGCCAAATATCGATGTCTCATCACTTCGCTGCCATGGCCACCTGCAGTGGGATTAAATGCACAAATCACAAGTTTAATTCATGTTACAAAATCATCGCGCAAGCAAGATGCTCTGATGGCAACGGGCAAAGCCTGAGCAACTGCATAACATGTGGCTTAAGGCTGTTTCTTTTTGAATTGTTCTTATTATTGTGCAGCTGGATAAACTGGGACGTTTGTAGCATTTTTAATTTGGTCAGGTTGTACAAAAGCCTGTCATTAGAGGCAGGGAGGATGTTAGGGAGACAATTTGCTTTTTAACCAATTATACTAAGTATCTCAGATGTCGGGTTGGTGTTTTACAGTGTTTGCGTAGACTGCTGTCTCCGAGCTCTGTCTCCACTTTGTGCTCTGGTGAAATAATAACAGGACACATTTATCTTGAAGGCACAAAGTGAAGCTGGGGATGCCAACAGACACAAGCGCTGTTTGACACAGGGAGAATCCATCTCCTACTCACAGCTTCATATGGGCAAGATCAGGCCATGCAATGTCATGTGCTGCCTATGGTGCATGGAGGCACCCGGAATACACTAGCTTTAGTTCCCACCTATAAGCCAGAGCCTGTCTGAATGTAACTGCATGTTACTCTGAAACTTTTGATTCAAGTTTATTCATATTTGGAGGATCAGCAACATCTCTTTAGTCAGGAAGGATTTTCCTTTGTGGATTGAGGATGGTTTCAGGACAAAGTAAAGCCAACGCACTCAGTGTTGTGTATAACTCATGGCCTGAAGATTGCCTTTTTAAAAATATTTTGTTGCTTCTCGTAAAATGCCTTCTTGAAAATTAGACCACCACTGGGCTTGGAGCAGACAGAGAGAGAGAGAGAGAGAGAGATAGAGAAAGAAAGAAGCCAGCAGCTCTTAGTGCTGATTAGTATTCATGTAGTATCACACAGCAAAGAGGATTAATGGAGTCTGATGCCTAATATCCTGAAGAACAATTAATTTACCCACAGTTTTGTCATGGTTGAAAGTCAAATGCTGGAACAGATCGATGCAGAGCGATGCTAGCTGAATCACTCCAACCTTCTGCTGGGACTGAATTTTAATTTCATCATCATCATTTGGCTGCCATCCTCGGTCAGGCAATTCCTAATAGACCTAAAAAGCCCCCTTACATCATATTTAGGCCCCTGTGGAAGAGCCTGCACGATCTACACAATAAAATCCTCTAATGAGCTCATCTCAGCCTTTACCTGATTTCACTGTTCACAAACTAAGAGAGGAGAGATAGCCCTTCGCAAACAGAGGTGACCCCCGGAGGCATTATCAAATCACCCTTCTTTTAAACTCTTTAATCAACGATGCATTAACCATCACCCCACCACCTCCCCCCCACCACCCCCCAACCCCACCCCCACCCAGCTATCCCACCTAGGCACCCCCATTCCAGATTTTCGGATGCAGACCAGAAAGAATTAAAACCCAATCAACAATGAGGAAAAAGGGAAAATATCACTTGAAAGACAATTTAATCTTGAAGTTTAGCCTTGCCTTCCATAATTGAAACCTTGCATTAAACAGCATTATAATACGACAATCTCAACATTTTAGGTTTTTTATTGCAATCTGATAGGAGGGCTTGTCGGATAAATGCACCACCAAGTAATGTCTAGGCAGACTCCAAACATAAACCTTTATTTTTCCTGAAGAAGGGCTCATGCCCGAAACGTCGATTCTCCTGCTCCTTGGATGCTGCCTGACCTGCTGCGCTTTTCCAGCAACACATTTTCAGCTCTGATCTCCAGCATCTGCAGTCCTCACTTTCTCCATAAACCTTTGTTTGTATTGTATTAGTTGACCTCATGCAGATGGCAATAAAGGGCACTCCAGATGGTTTTGACATTGTTTGGTTCGGGAAGGAAAGAATCCGTTAACGACTAGGATTATTGTCCATTGATTATTACACTCCCAACCCCCAAAACTCCATTGGAATATGGATCTTTATGGGTAAGGGTAAGTTTAGCTTATGCTTCTTCTCAAGCAATAATCTGCTGTAAATCATTAAACAAAACACAAGGAGCAACCACTTGAGCCTCTGTTCTCTAGTTGTTATCAGTCACAGTATCAAACTGCAAGTGTAAATATCTGTTCCCAGCCACTCTATTTTAGGATGGGTTTATATATCAGAGTTTATGGTAACTGCAGTCAGTGATTTCCAAAGCAGCAAAATGTCTGTTGTGAAGTTTCAAACTGTATTTTGCTCTTTGGCTTGGGCATCTTACGGCAATCACTCCACAGGGGCAACTTAAACAGCAACACATGCTGACTGAGTGCTCAGCAACAGCCATAACTTGCATTTATGTAGTGCTTTTAATGTAAAAGCAGTTCCCAAAGTGCATTACAGTATAGAAAGACAGAAGGAAATCAGATGCTGAGCCAGGGAGACAGTAATTTGGAGAGGAGACCAAATGGTTGGGCAAAGTGATGGATTTTGAGGAGGTTCCTTAAGGAGGAGAGAAAGATAGAGACAGAGGGACAGAGACAGGGAAGTTCAGCAAGACAATTTGAAGCAATATGATTCAGCTGGCTGAAACCTCTGCTACCAGGGTTGGATGAAGTGTGAGGATGGGGGTAATAATGAGAACAGATCAAGACACTGGTGTCCAGCATTCAAAGCATTTCAGAGGGAATGGGTACCTGGAAGAGAACAGTGAGGCTGAGTTCAGTCCATGAAAAATTGTATAAACAGTGGGATGAAGGGATTTTGAACTTAAAACAGGAGAATTCGATGAAGACAACAGCAACTGGAGGATAGGGCTTCTTATGGAATGTAAAGGTGCAACATTTGGCCAAAGTATGGAAGTAACCAAAGAAAGAATATTATAGTTAACTTTATTTGGAGGTGACTGAAGCATGTCTTCTATTTTCAATTTGAATAACTAAGTGGATTTTCAGTTGTGCCTGCAGACGAATCCCAATTTCAACTGGGTCAAAGTAAAAACCTCAGTAAACCAAATACTGGCTGAGGAGTCAGGTTTGGAGAAGTTGAGACTCTGACATTGGACTACCACCTTATCCAGTAATGGCCGATATTGAGAAGAGACCAACTTAATCAAACACAGAAGTGGTTGAGGTGTGATGCAGACACATTGGCCTCTCCATAGCTGTTTAAGACAATGTGTATTCTAATGAATGATAATGCTTCAGGAAGCAAGATGGATTGTGCAAGTAGTCCCCAAATTTGTGAGAGTGTCTTCATGGAGTTTTTTAAGGGGAAAATCTCTTTTGGCTCGCCTCATTGCTACTGTACTTGTCATTGCCATTTGAAGTTACTGATTTGTTAACCAGAAGTCCTTGCACCCATAGTTTTAGGCAGGAACTACAGAAGGAGTGGAAAACATATGAGGAACACTTGGATCAGGCATCGCTTCACCATTACTTTCACAATAACAGTGAATTGTCCCAAAGAAACCATTTAAACTGAAGCAGGAACAAAGAAGTTGAACTATTCATGAGCCATTAAATTGTAATCAGCTGCATCAGTGCATAACGACGGTCAATTCCTGGCCCATTAATTAGCTAATCGTTACTTCACCAATTAAAGCTCGCCATTTCTAGACTGTTATTAATAGGGGCTATTTAAACCCCTTCTTTCTGATGTGCTGATAACACCAGCACTGCAGAGCATCTCCGCCCTTATTTCACACAATCTTTGGGGTAAAGTATTTAATGGAGAGATACTGGATAACTTCTTAAGTTCCTTTTATCCCCAATCTTCTACTCTTCTCTTCTGAAGACACTGAGCCTTTGACACCCTGCTGAAAAGCTTTGTCCCAAACCCTGACAACACTCATCACTTTATCCAATTGGCCGTCTTCAAGCAACAATTTGACATTCCTCCCCAACATATGGGTGGCATGGTGGCTCAGTGGTTAGCACTGCTGCCTCACAATGCCAGGGACCTGGGTTCAATTCCTGCCTCGGGCAACTACTTGTGTGGAGTTTGCACATTCTCCCCGTGTCTGCGTGGGCTTCCTCTGGGTGGTCCGATTTCCTCCCACAGTCCAAAGATGTGCAGATTAGATGAATTGGCCATGCTAAATTGCCTGTAGCTTTAGGTGCATTAGTCAGGGGTAAAATGTATGGGAATGGGTTTGGGTGGGTTGCTCTTCAGAGGGTGGGTGTGGATTAGTTGGGCCAAAGGGCCTGTTTCCACATTGTAGGGAATCTAATCCTATTGAATTTAACACTCTCCCTTGGTCGTACTCACATTGGCATGGATTTTTCATCAAGGGTTATTGGGCTAAAATTAGGAGCACGAAAACTGCTCAAATCCATGAGCGACAATACTCATAATGAAATCCTGGCTCCTATCAGTTGAATGAACACCGACCAATACTGAAACCATAGTGTTTTGTATCAGTTAGGCCCCTGGGAGAATGAACATTTTTTATTGCCTGACCTTTGCTCAACTGCAGTATGAAACACTTGTTTCAAGATGTTGCATCAAATGTCATCATTTTCCTTTGGCTTGCTAAGCAAAATTATATTCAATATTCCCAAACTGATTGATTGGTGTGATTACTCCCATTAAAGACAACTAAACAACAGGACCAGTGCATTCAATAGAGCTGGCCATTCTACACCAGAAAGATGATATTTCATTTTCTAGAGTATTATCCCCAACCTTTGAATATCGAGGCTGAAAATTAGCCTCCGTCATATTTTTGGGTGCGGAGCAAAATTCACAACTTCCTCATACCTATGAGGGTGAAAATACCAAGCACACACGTATTATGCTATCACTTCATTGACTTGATTGTACCATTGGTTGAATGCAGTCTGAGCTGGCACCTATCTCCACACTCAGCAGAGATCCTGGAAGCATGATGGAATAGCATGTAATGCAGTTAGCCTACTTCTCTTAAAAGCAGTCTGTCCTTCATAAAGGACATTACAATACAGGAGGCTGTTGTGGAAACCTATTGCTGTAACCTCAATAAAGAAAGTAGAAACACCAGGGCAGAAGGCAATTCCAAGTTCAAGATATTGTACTGGAGAATGTAGTGATGGAGGTGGACAGACGGTCAGATGCCAAGGATTTGCAGGTTAAGGAGTAAGAGGATCTTAAAGACTATCCTCATAAGGAATTGGGAGCTGGTAGCTAAGGTGGTCAATTTCTTCCATCTGCCATGTGAAGTGTCAAAGGACCTCAAGTGGTCAAGATCAGGGACTGCATCTTCATGGGACTTCTCTGACACAGCACACCAAGAACCTCTCAGGTGGCTGAATGCATCACTTACCCATCATTATTCATCCATCAACAGTCCACTCACCATCATCACTCCACTCACCAACGTCACTCCATTCACCATCATCACTCCATTCACCATCATCACTCCATTCACCATCATCACTCCGTTCGTCCATCAACACTCCACTCACCATCATCACACCATTCACCATCATCACTCTGTTCATCCATCAACACTCTGTTCATCCATCAACACTCCACTCACCATCATCACACCATTCACCATCATCACACCATTCACCATCATCACTCCACTCAGCATCATCACTCCACTCAGCATCATCACTCTGTTCATCCATCAATACTCCATTCACCATCATCACTCCATTCACCATTAACACTCAAGACTCAGACTTAGCAGCAAGGTTCTGCATCTCCCTCCCTCCCCCCACCAATGATGCAAGTGTCACACATCAATCCTGAGAGTTTCACACAACTCCAACTATTCTGATAGGCATATTACCAAAACACAGAGCCAAGCAATGACTGATAATCTTTCTTGCCTCTTACAGGATAAAGTACAATATAAGAGAGCAGAGATCAGCAAAAGACAAGGATGCCTGTATCTCCTGTGGACGAGGTAGTTTTCTGAAATATTGGACTGGATGGTCTTGTGGCATCTGGTGTCATTGAGACCACTGAGGAATGCAACAAGTTTCTGACTCCAGCCCCTTTTCAATTCCCAGCTCCACGCCGTCCTGTTATCCAGTATGATGGGAAAGCTATTGATGGGTGTGACCATGATCCTCTTTTTTTTCACCACAAATCATCCTTCCCTCACTTCAGTCTGAGTTCCTGGCTTTCTCTCACCCAAAGATTGCCAGCTGGCCAGTCATAAAAACCCAAGGAGGAAGACCAAACACAACTGCTGCTGGAGATGTCCCTCACTGTGTTTTGACACCCCCTCAAGTACTGACCTTGGACAGATCTTGGAAGTATAGAGTTGGGATCTGCACCAGGTGAGTCATCCAGTCAGGAGTGGGCTACAGTCAAGCCAGAGAGAAGGATAGCTTTGTGTTCTAATGTACCAGAGCAGAAAGTGACATAGGTGTTTTGCCACGGGGGAATTAGATGAAGATCTCATTAGTAAGGCAGACAGAAATGTCTGGCATGCCAGGCAGCCTCACATTAATGTCAACAAACTCCATCTTGGCAGCAGACAATATACTAAGTTCCCACTCCCACTCTGAGTTTAGAAGATTGAGGGGGGGATATCATTGAAACAGAAAATTCTAAGGGGACGAGCTAGGTTAGATGCAGAAAGGAATATCCTGACAGTGAAGGAAGTTCCTGACAGTGAAGGAATCCAGAACCAGGAAGTCATAGTTTAAGAATAAGGGATAAATCATTTAGCACTGAGATGAGGAGAAATTTCTTCAACCAGAGAGAGGTGAACTTGAGGAGTTCACCAACACAGGAAATTATTTAGGCCAAAACAAGGAGGAGTTAGATATAACTCTTGTGTCCAAAGATATCAAGGGATAAGGCAGGTTGGTGGCATTAGTGTATTGAGCTCAATGATCAGCCATGATCATAATGAATGGCAGTGCAGACTGAAGGGGTCAAATGGCCTACTCCTACTTCTATCTTCTATGTTTCTGTGTGCCTTGTGCTCTTCCTGTCTTTAATGGTGCAGAATCAGAGGTAATTGCAATTGCAGCTCCCTGTATGTTCCAGCCATTGAGTAGGAAGTTAAACAAATCATCTCTGAGGACGTAGAAACATGAAAAGCCAGGGAATGGTAGACCAGCGGGCCTTTTGTCAGCGTGGGAAAGTTGTTGGAAGAGATACTGAGGGACAGGATTTACATGCATTTGGATAGGACTGATTAGGGATAGTCAACATGGCTTTGTGTGTGGGAAATCCCGGCTCACTAACTTGATTGAGTTCTTTGAAGATGTGACAGAAGACTGATGAAGGCAGAGCAGTAGATGTTGTCCATATGGACTTCAGCAAAGCATTCGATAAGATTCCGCATGCTCAACTGGTTAGTAAGGTTAGATCACATGGGATCCAGGGGGAGCTAGCCAATTGCATACAAAATTGGCTTGAAAGTAGGAGACAGATGGTGGTGGTGGTGGTGAAGACCAGCGATGTGCCACAAGGATCGGTGCTGGGACTACTGCCTTTTGTCATTCATGTAAATGATTTCGATGTGAATATAAGGAGGCATTGTTGGTAAGTTTGCCGATGACACCAAAAGTGGTAGCATAGTGGACAATAATGAAGATTATCTGAGAGTCCAGCAGGATCTTGATCAGTTGGGCCAATAGGCTGGGGAATGGTAGCTGGAGTTTAATTTAGATAAATGTGAGGTGTTGCATTTCGGAAAGGCAAATCAGGGCAGGACTTATACACTTAATAGTAAGGCCCTGGAGAGTGTTGCTGAATAAAGAAACCTAGGGATGCAGGTGCATTGTTCCTTGAAAGTGGAGTTGCAGGTAAACAGGTGGTGAAGAAGGTGTTTGGATCACTTGGTTTCATTGATCAGAACATTGAATATAGGAGTTGGGAGGTCTTGTTATGGCTGCAGAGGACAATGATGAGACCAGTTTTTGAATACTGAGTACAATTCTGGTTGCCCTTCTATGGGAAGAATGGTGTTAAACTTGAAAGGGTGCAGAAAATATTTTGAAGGATGGTGTCAGGGTTGGAGGATTTGAGTTTTCGGGAGAGGCTGAATAGGCAGAGGCTATTTTCCCTATAGTATTGGAGGCTCAAGGGTGACCTTATAGAAGTTTATAAAATCATGAGGGTCATGGATAGGATTAATAGCCAAGATGTCCTTCCTAGGCTGGAGGAGTCCAAAACTAGAAGGCTGAGGCTTAGGTGAGGGGATAAAAATTAAAAAAAGGACCTAAGGGGTAACTTCTTCCATGCAGACAGTGGTGCATGTATGCAACGAACTGTCATAGGAAGTGGAGGAGGCAGTTACAATTTCAACATCGAAAAGGCATCTGGATAGGTATATGAATAGGAAGGGTTTTGAAGAATATGTGCCAAATGCTGACAAATGGGGCTCGGTCAGATTAGGATGTCTGGTTGGCACGGACTAGTTGGACCAAAGGGCCTGTTTCCCATAGTGTAGGACTCTGACTACAATTCAAGAGCTCATCACAATGTCTCTAAAAACACTCTAGAGTACTTGATGAGACTTTAATTTGGTCCAAAGTAAACAAAATTATCTTTCTGGCAAATTGGGTTCCTGACCCTCTAATTAACAGCAGTGTTGCAACATGTTGCAGCTGGTTCTGAGTGACAAGTCGATTGGGTAAATATGCTCCAGGGAATTGGGGAGAGTATGGCATCAGCCAATGGGGTAGAATGTAATCACACAGGGGATGCCCTCTTCTCAGCACTGGGCACTGTACAAACAAAGAAGCAGAAGTCAACCGAGAGTATCAGATGCAGACGGAAGTCCAGCGTGCCCAGGCAAGGAGAAATTCAGCTTCCGTAACACCACTAGAGACTGAGACAAAGCCAACTTTCACACACTTAGCACTTTCCTGCGTTACTTCCACTACCGCCAAGCAAAAATATCAGAGGAACAATTCTTTAAAATTTGAAGAGAAATAGTTTCTGATCTTCTTCTGAAAAAATGCTTTCAAAAAGGACCTTATTGGAAGAGACAGTTTGATGTTCTCCACATATTCCGATACAAGAAAACATCTATTTCAATGAGAAGGTTGTCATTTACAAATCTGAAACTGCTGACATGGCCAATGGATAATACTGTTCCCCTGATGGTTTCGGATGTAAAGGGATTTCTGGTAGGGCAGATTCCCAGTCTCAGTTTATAATCTGAGCTGATTTATCAGAACTGATGGAGAGTAAGTGTTGGTCCTTGATATAATGTGGTGAGATTAGATTACTTACAGTGTGGAAACAGGCCCTTCGGCCCAACAAGTCCACACCGACCCGCCGAAGCGCAACCCACCCAGACCCATTCCCCTACATATACCCCTGCACCTAACACTACGGGCAATTTAGCATGGCCAATTCACCTAACCTGCACTAATAATCTGCAACAATCATGCTGACATTAGCACCTATAACATACATATGAGACCTGTGCCACCTCGTGCTAAAGAATTCAATGAACTCTTATTACAGCTCCTGCAATGTACATGTGTAGATTACAATCACTAACACTTGTCTGTGTGGGTTCAAGCTAAGCCATTCGGGTATACTGTAGAACGTCTCCCTCAGTGTGTCATGCTGCAAGAGGACAGAGCTCAGAAAGATGGAGATTGAGCCTTTGTGGTTAGGCCACGTGCCATCATAAGGTGATGAGATCATAAACATGTCCCTTAAAGGTATATCACACATTCTGTTGTAGGATATAACACAAAAGTCCAAGTACTATTGTACTAGGGAGGGACAAGTCAGTTAGGACTCCTGATTACCATCTAGTGACCACCCTACTGAGGGCTCAACTGGCCATAGTCAAATACTGTGGAAACATATACTTTCTAATACACATTCGAATGAATTACACAGTAGCAAAAAGTTGCATTTTCAGGACAGGAACAAGCAATAGATTAATGCTTTTCCGATCATGCTTCCACATCACAGAGTCAGAGCCATGATTTCCTCACGTTGCTGTTTTCTCTTCCTTTCAGCTTTTCCCTCACAGCCAATGGAACACTTAATCCCGAGCAACGTTTCACTAGCTGTGCTTTCAATCCCTGCCACAATGCTATTGGCCAAGACTAAATGGAGTGAAGCACTATTCAATAGGTCAATCCACTTCATCAAGTACCCGGACTTGACCTTTCGCAATGCAAGGCAATGCAATTTATACTGCGAGTCAGCCAGCCAGTAATGCAGTGCTCTACCAATTCTGGCCGAGGTGAAAATGAGGGATGGGAAGAAATAGCAGGAAAAGTCTGATGGATTTTAGATTAGCTCATCCTTCCTCAGAGCTTGTCAAGTTCCCCTCCCCCTCCTCACTGTCCACCATCTTGCAGAAGGAGGGGGAAAGGCACCAAAACATGCCAAATTTAACCAAATTAGGAACCTTGCAGTTATACTTTTAAGAGTCTTTCTGCCACTTAATTACTTGATAGTAAACAAACTGCTAATTCTGCTTTTTCATCTAATGATTTGATCCACAACTTGATATTACCTTAATATCTAATATGAAAAGCCCACAGTTAAATAATTCTTTTCATGGTCTTCACAGTTCTTCCTAGGAAAAGAATTTATAGGACAACTGTGCACAATAACGCAAAATATTTTGGGTTTAAAAATGAACAGCATATTCAGTTACTGCTTGTCTAAATAGCATGGGACCATTCCTGTAAAGAGTTTTACTTGTAACCTATAACTTTTGTATGACAGGATTGAAGAGGAAACCTGCCTTTTGATATTTTCAGGTAATTGGTCCAATCAGAAACATGACCAGATCAAAACAGAGTCTGTCCTAATAAACTACAACAAGTGTTGTTATACATCATTTTATCATATGGATCCTGATATAAAAATGTGTTTTCTTTCTCAGAGAGAATATCCCTGAAACCCTCCCCGTAGCATTGGGTGAAAGGGAGACAGACATATTATTGAATGGTACTCACGAGGAGGATCTGGAGTTTCTGACGTATCCCCTAATTACCAGTCTACTGTGCTACAATTGCAGCTCAGCAATCCTGGATTTTAAATTCGAAATTCAGTTTAAGCTGCTAGAGTTGTCCAACTGGAAGGTGCATATGTGCATGACCAAAGTTGGTGCAGTGCTACCCTCCCTTTCCCCCGTCATGTAATTCATCACCTATCCTACCAATGCCACCTTGGCTCACAAGTATACAGTAATCATTTCAGTGAGGTTCTGGCTGGTGTTTCAGACACTGTAACACAGTAATAGGTGAAGGACCGTGTCTTCAAGAGAAGATGGAAGAAAACTATGAGGATCTGCACCATTGTAACGACACGTCAACAGTGCAAGTCTCAAAACGGAGTCCAAAAAAAAAGCAGGAAATTATACTGTAAGGAACAACAATAACTTGTATTTGCGAAGTACCTTTAACATGCTAACGTATTCCAACTTGCCTCACTGGACGGATATCTGTGACATGGCTGTGGGTGGGTGGCAGGTTTGGGGGGAGCACAGGTCGCACATGGGTTGGCAATGAAATATGTTTTAAAGAGTATCTCAGAGGTAGAAAGGCAGGTAGTGAGGTGAGATATTCATGGAGGGAATTGCAGAGGTTTTGGTCTTGAAAGCTGAATGCATGTCTGTCAGAAATGCAGCGTTAAAATCAACGGTGCACAAAAGATCAGCATTGGAAGAATGCAGATAACCCTAATGGTAAAAGAACTGGAGAAAGTTATAGATGTAAGGAAGGGAATTACCATGGAAGGATTTGAAAACAAGAATATGGAGTTCAAAATCATTACTCGATCAAAAGCCTCAGTGAGATGATAGTTGACTGGGAGTCGGTCTAAATCAGGATATTTTGGCAGTACTTTGGATTAGTTAAGCTCATGGAGATGCAAAATGAGAGGCTAGCTAGGAATGCACTGGGTCTGTCAGGTTTAAAGTAAAAAAAGGCTTGGATGATGATTTGAGCAAAAGATAAGTTGAAGCACGACCAGAGTGGGTGACATTAGCCAATTGTTATTTTCCTGACCAAAGCAGATGAATGTCTAGTGCAATAGATCTGCTTACCAGCACACTCAAAGGAAAGTTAAATTTGCTGAACCAAAATCTTTGTGATTGGTGCGGGACCTCTGCCATTAGAATGGGGCTGCCATGCAGAATATGTCTGATATAATAGTAGGAAAGTTGTGCCAGTACAAAATGTACAGATATTAATTAAATATTTAGCATTATTCTGAATGTAAACCATTCCCATTGATAAAAGTAAATAAAACGATCAGCTTTGCAAAATATCACTTGCTATGGTTGACTTCTGAATATTTGCACAATCTTGGAGACCGTAGATTCCTTGCCTATTACCATTCTAAAGAAAGAAATGTGTATTAAATTTGAACCCAATCTCTGCAAACGTAATTGATTTGGTGCTAATAGTGCACTGGAATATTGTTCTGACTTTGACATTCAGTTTATAGCTTCAGTCTATTTGTAAGCTTGTACAGGTATCTGTTTTGGATGATTTCATTGATTTTGCTGTTTATCTTGCACTGTTTGTCATTAATTGAATTTTCTGATGGGTGCATACTTCTTTTTATTGTAAATTCAATTCAAACCTACCAAATAAAATATGCCAACTTTGGCTTAACATCATTATGCACACACAAGAACTTGCAACCTGTGTATATATAAATTTGAATTTGTTATCATTTACATTTAGAAGAAGAAAAAATTGAATAAATGGTTGCTTTATTAATGGGGAGGGGAGAATGAGACCTTTCACTTTATACAGCTATGGTTGCTGATAGAGTACAATAAGACCAGATATAGTGAGATATGATGTATAGCATGATCAGATAATGATATCAGCAGTTATATGAAGGAGACTGGGAAGAAAGGATGAAATAATCGGTACTCGTCAGAGATGTACTTACAGAGAACAGTAATCTGCCCAACAGTATAAATACAAGAGTTTTTAGAAACCTAACAGTCACTTAGTCACTCTGAGAAAAGGAAGAAACTATTACAAGCCATGAACTGCGATCAGAGTCTAAGAGTCTGGTGCTGGAAAAGCACAGCCAGTCGGGCAGCATCCGAGGAGCAGGAGAATCAATATTTCGGCACGAGCCCTTCATCAGGAACAAGGGGACTGAGAAGTAAACGGGAGGGGAAACTAGCTGGGAATGCGATAAGTAGATGAAGGTGGGGGTGAAAGTGATAGGTCAGAGAGGAGAATGGAAGGAAGATGCATAGGTAGGACTGCTGAAGAGGACAGTGCTGAGTTGGGAGGTTGGGACTGGGATAATGTGGGGGCAGGGGAAATCGGGAAACTGGTGAAATTCACATTGATTCCATGTGGTTGGAGGGTCCCAAGACAGAAGATGAGGTGTTCATCCTCCAGGCGTCGGGTGGTTCGGGTTTGGTGATGGAGGAGGCCCAGGAACTGCATATCCTTGGCCGAGTGGGAGAGGGAGTTGAAGTGTTCAACTACAGGACGGTGGGGTTGGTTAGTGCAGATGTCCCAAAGATGTTTTCTGAAAAGATCCGCAAGTTGGTGTCCTGTCTCCCCAATATTGAGGAGACCACATTGGGTGCAACGGATATAGTAGCTGACGTGTGTGGAAGTACAGGTTTATTTTCTGATGGAAGGTGTGGACCAAGGGGATTCTGTCCTTGTGGTTGGGGGTTCAAGGGCGGAAGTGCAGGAAGTGGAGGAGATGTGCTGGAGGGCATCATCGACCACATGGTAGAAGAAATTGCGGTCTTTGAAGAAGGAGGCCATCTGGGATGTTCGAAGGTGGAATTGGTTCTCCTGGGAGCAAATGTGGCAGAGGTGGAGGAATTGGGAATAAGCGATAGCATTTTTATACGAGGAAGGGTGGGAGGAGGTGTAGTTCAGGTAGCTGTGGGAGTCCTTGGGTTTGTAGTGGATGTCAGTGTTGAGTCAGTCACTGGCAATGAAGATGGAGAGGTTCAGGAAAGGAAGGGAGGTGTCTGAGATGGTCAAGGTGAATTTGAGGTCAGAGTGGAAGGTGTTTGTGAAGTTGATGAACTGTTCAATCTTCTCATGGGAGCACTAGGTGGCACCAATAGTCATTGATGTAACAGAGGAAAAGGTGGGGAATGAAGCCAGTGTAGCTGTGGAAGATGGACTATTCCACGTATCTGATGAAGAGGCAGGCATAGCTGGGGCCCCTGTGGGTGCACATGGCTACTCCTTTGGTTAAGAGGATGGGAAGGAGACGTTGTTGAGGGTGAGGACTAGTTCAGCCAGTTGAATTAGAGTGTCAGTGGAAGTATACTGATTGGGTCAGCATGAGAGGAAGAAAAGAAGGACTTGGAGATCTTTTTTATGGCGGATAGATGTGAACAGGGACTGCCTGTACAGGGAGACCTTCATCATGGTGGATAGTTGTGCATAGGGACAGATGAACTACCATCAGAGGTGAGGATGCTATCTCTCTAAAGTTCATAATATAGCTATGGGTTACCTTCCTCTTGGCAATCCAAATGTCCCACAACAGACCTCATGTCTTCGGGAATACATATCTTCATCTTTCTGTAGAAAGGAATCATTCGTGCTCCTCTGTGTGCTGCTGTGACATATTCTAGTTTGTATTAAATGTTGGTGTTAATTTGTCATTGGAGCATTGGGGTCCTCAATGCAACATTTCAGCAAAGCCTTTGACAAGGTGTCACATGGGAGACTGATAAAGAAGGTAAAAGCACATAGGATCCAGGGTAACTTGTAAGTTGCCTTCATGATAGGAGACAAATAGTGGAGGTGCAATTTGTGTGGCTGGGCACCAGTGTCCGGTGGCAAAACACAGGGATGATTGCTAAGTCCCTTATTGTTTGTGACATATATAAATGATATAAATGAGAATATGGGGGAGATAATAAGTATGTGAATGCCATGAAAATTGACTAGGTGGTTGGTAGTGAGGAAGAAAGTCTGAGTTACAGAAAGATATTGCTTGCAATTCTGGCCTCCTTCCTTTCGGACGGATGTTGTGAAACTTGAATGGTTCAGAAAAGATTTACAAGGATGTTGCCAGGGTTGGAGGATTTGAGCTATAGGGAGAGATTGAATATGCAGGGGCTGTTTTCTCTGGAATGTTGGAGGCTGAGGGGTGACCTTATAGAATTTTATAAAATCATAAGGGGTGTGGATGGGGTAAATAGACAAGGTCTTTTCCCTGGGATGGGGGAATCCACAACTAGAGGGCATAGGTTGAGAGTGAGAGGGGTAAGATATAAAAGAGATCTCAGGGGCAACTTTTTCACGCAGAGGGTGGTGTGTGTATGGAATGAGGTGCCAGAGGAAGTGGTGGAGGCTGGTACAATTACAATGTTTAAAAGACATTTGGATGGATATATGAATAGGAAGGATTTAGAGGGATATGGGCCAAATGCTGGCAAATGGGACTGGATCAGGTTAGGATATCTGATCGGCGTGGACGTGTTGGACCGAAGGGTCTCTTTCCATGCTGTACTTCCCTATGACTCTATAGCTCTCTGCAGATGGATTGGTCAGATGGGCAGATTAGTGGGAGATAGAATTTAACCCTGAAAAGTGTGAGGCGATGCACTTTGGAAGAGGTAACAAGACAAGGGAGTACTCAGTGTATGGCAGGACATGAGGGAGCTCAGAGGAACAGAAAGAGCTTGGTGTGTTTGTCCACAGATCTCTGAAGATTCAGGACAGGTTAGTAGGTTAGTTAAGGCATATGGGACACTTGCCTTTACCAGTCATGGCATAGGTTATAAGAGCAGAGAGGTTGTATTGGAGCTGTACAAAACTTTGGTTAGACTACAGCTGGAGCACTGTTTCCAGTTCTGGTCACTGCACTCAAGGAAGGATGTAATTGCACTGGAAAGGATGCAGAAAAGATTCACCAGAATATTGTCTGGGATGAAGCGTTTTAGCTACAAAGAGAGGCTGGATAAGCTGGGTTTGCTTTCTTAAGGGGTGGACCTGATTGAGGTGTATAAGACTATGAGAGGCATGGACAAAGTGAATAGAAAGCAGCTGTTCCCCTTAATTGAAGGGTCATTAAATTTGGGTATAACTTGATAGTTAAAGGCAGGAGATTTGGATGGGATTTGAAGAAAAAAGGACTTTCACTCAGAATGGAATGGAAATCTGGGGTGCACTATCTGGGAGGATAATTGAGATGGGAAACCTTGCGACCTTTAAAAAGCACTTGGACACTTGAAATAGCATAACATTTAAGGCTATGATCCAAATCCTGGAATGCAGGGCTGCATAGATTTAAAATAGGTTCAGTCCATGCAAACCCAATGGACCAAAAGACCTCTTTTGTGCTGTATGATTCCATTTTCTATACTTCTGTTTTCTTTCACCAAATTTTAAGACAATTATTAACTGCCTTTCATTATGCACATCACTGTGGGCTTAGCCTGGTACAGTCTTTGATACGATGGACCAGAGAAGTTGCCTCAGATAGAAGGATTTGGAAGTGAGTTTTCAACTTACCCATCACAACTTCTATATTTCAATCAGTGACAAAGGTACTGGCATTGCCAACTATTTATGCCACCAATTGCAAACAAGCCATTCCATCTCAAAGATTCAGTTGATGCTAATGATACTGTTCCTTTAACATGGCTGCATTAAAACGGCTAGCTGTAAATGGTTTACGCAAGATATATATACTTAAACACTAATTACATCTTAATTCATAATTAAAGCAGATTAGAAGTCCCACAGATAGATTCAAAAAAAGGTTTCAAATAAGATCAGTTAATGCTGATTAACTAGGCTGACATGCCATGATTCCTGGGGTTGAATATAATGGCATAACGAAAGTAAAATGCACCCAGGCTTCCCCTTGTGCTTTGCAAACTCCATTCCGTTTGTTTATTTTTTTCCTTCCCACAGCCCCTCATCCTGCAAATGACCTCTACTGAAAGTGTAGCTTTTTGATGGAGTGCAATTCCACAGTGGCCTACAATCATCAAGTAACTCACTCAAGTGGATATTTCTCGTGAGAGTTTGGTGGTGCAGTTGTGGTAATGTAACTGGACAAGAAACCCAGAACCCCAAGGTCAAACGACTGGATACTGGATTTGAATTCCACATTGACAGAAACTTGAATTCAATAAAACATAGGAAAAAGAGATGGCCAAGTGGTGACCATGTAGCCACTGTTGATTGTTGCTTAATACCAAAGTACATTACTCTTCACTAAGTAAGGTCTGCTGTCCTTATGTGCTCTGGCCTCCAGACTCTCAGCAATGTGGCTGGTGCTTAATTGCCCTCTGACCAATAAATGCTGGCCCAGATAGTGATGTCCACATCTCTGTCAATTAATTTCTAAAATATGAGACCCCGTACTTCAACATTACAACAATTACATGAGGGCCCTTTGACCTGCAACTCTAGAGTGCAAACCCCTTTGAAAAGCGTGCTGCTGATGTGTCTCTTCAAAAGCAATAACTGCACTGTCACACAGCAACTTAGAGTCATAGTGTCACAGAAATGTGCAACACGGAAACAGACCCTTCAGTCTAACTCATCCATGCTGACCAGATATCCTAAACTATTCTAGTCCCATTTGCCAGCACTTGGCTGGTATTCCTGTAAACCCTTCCTATTCATATCACCATCGAGATGTCTTTTAACTGTCGTAGTTGTACTAGCCTCCACCACTTCATCTGGCATCTCATTTCATACACACACCACCATCTGTGTGAACCAGTTGCCTATTATGTTCCTTTTATAGAACATAGAACATAGAACATAGAACATAGAACAATACAGCACAGAACAGGCCCTTCGGCCCACGATGCTGTGCCGAACCTCTAACCTAGATTAAGCACCCATCCATGTACCTATCCAAATGCCGCTTAAAGGTCGCCAATGATTCTGACTCTACCACTCCCACGGGCAGCGCATTCCATGCCCCCACCACTCTCTGGGTAAAGAACCCACCCCTGACATCTCCCCTATACCTTCCACCCTTCACCTTAAATTTATGTCCCCTTGTAACACTCTGTTGTACCCGGGGAAAAAGTTTCTGACTGTCTACTCTATCTATTCCTCTGATCATCTTATAAACCTCTATCAAGTCACCCCTCATCCTTCGCCGTTCCAACGAGAAAAGGCCGAGAACTCTCAATCTATTCTCATACGACCTATTCTCCATTCCAGGCAACATCCTGGTAAATCTCCTCTGCACCCTCTCCAAAGCTTCCACATCTTTCCTAAAGTGAGGCGACCAGAACTGCACACAGTACTCCAACTGTGGCCTAACCAAAGTCCTGTACAGCTGCAACATCACTTCACGACTCTTGAATTCAATCCCTCTGCTAATGAACAATAATACTCCATAGGCCTTCTTACAAACTCTATCCACCTGAGTGGCAACTTTCAAAGATCTATGAACATAGACCCCAAGATCCCTCTGTTCCTCCACCTGACTAAGAACCCTACCATTAACCCTGTATTCCGCATTCTTATTTGTTCTTCCAAAATGGACAACCTCACACTTGGCAGGGTTGAACTCCATCTGCCACTCCTCAGCCCAGCTCTGCAACATATCTAAGTCCCTTTGCAAACGACAAATGCCCTCCTCCCTGTCCACAACTCCACCTATCTTCGTATCTTTATATCTTTCCTCTCTCACCCTAAACCCATGCCCTCTAGTTCTGGACTCCCCCATCCTATTCATGCCACTGCATGATTTTATAAATCTCCAAAAGGTCACCCCTCAGCTTCCGATGCCCCAGGGAAAACAACCCCAGCCTATTCAACCTCTGTCTATAGCTCAAATCCTCCAACTCTGGCAACATCTTTGTAAATCTTTTCTGAATCCTTTCAAGTTTCACAACATCCTTCTGTGAATTGAAAGTGTTCTTATTGTTATGGATTGTCAGGGTTTCAAGAATTATCTTCTCACTCAAAATTACCATTTCTTTCGGTGCATGCAATGTCCCTTTATATTAAACTTGGCTCAATGTTCCCTTAAGAAATTAGAAGCCAATTTCTAAGCTAAGCTGTCAAGTCTGTTGAATCACAAGTCTGACCTATTACCTAGCATCCTGGTTCGAAATACAGAACAACATGTGTTTCTTTGATTGGGTGTGCATGTGTGTGTATTTGCATGAGTGTTTTGTGTTTTAGTGTGAGAGGATGCATGAGTATGTAAGCAATAACCAGGCCAATTGTCTCTGGAAGCTAGCCCTAGTTACCTGGGCTGAATGATCCAAACCGTTTCTGCTCAGATTTTCCAGTCAAAACACCACAGCTTGGACTCAGGGGCTCAGGAATTTTCTGTTTTGCTTTGCGTGTTGCACTGAGCATACAGCAAGCCTTAAGCAATAGGCTCTGAAGGGTACTGATGGCAGGCTCTAATTATGGCAAACAGATCACAACTGGAGCCAAATGTCTATTGGTTTTGCCCTAGCGACCAAACATATTTAAGACAACAAAAGATGAAGCTGATTAATTTCCATTCTTTTGTTTCCCTATCTGATTGAATGCAGCCGAATTTTATGATAAATCAATTCCCAGAATTTAGGAGGTGGCCAATTTGATTTGTTCCACTTTTAAACGTCAAGTCTGATTGTCTCAAACTTGCCAGAAAACTTTCATTTCTTGATTAAAGCCAACAATTTAAAGCAAATAAATAAGCATCAGGAAAACATTCATTTGATTCGATGCCCCCAATTTTAACTCACACACCACCTGGCTCAAACCAGGAGGCATGAGTGTGGGGGCCTGCTAATGAGGGCAGTTAAAGTAGGAGGATCTATTCACTCCCCCAAATTTTGCTGTGGCTTTGAATACTAATCTGAAAGAAAGCAGACTGACAAGTTTATTTCGCAATCATGTTTGGCAGAATGAGGCACAGCCGATTATAACAGCCAGTCCTCATATATACCCCGTTGGACCATTTCAGCTTGGAGGTAAGCTGCTCACAAAAGATAAGTACTCAGATTGGGTAAAAAGGGCATCTCAGTGGGGTTTCTCAATCAAGAAAATGATAAACTGGGAATCAGTGAAGTGTTTCGGAACAGGCAAAGGCCCAAATATTCTAAGTGGATCCACCTGCTTATAATTGAGCACCAACTGAATTAACCTTCGTGAATTCTGAATACAGTTCTGGTCAGCAAGGGTGGAAGCAGGCATTTGAGAGCTGGAGACAGTGCTGAGAAGATCTACAAGACTGACTTCTACTATTGTGAGTTTGATGGGCAAGGATTTTAATACTTTCAGTCCAGATATACATCTGATCGGTCATGTTCTAGGAGTGTATCAGGTAGTAACTAAAAGCAAAATACTGCAGATGCAGACAATCGGAAACAAACACAGAAGATGCTGGAGAAACTCAGGAGGTCTGGCATCACCTTTGGAGAGAGAAACTGAGTTAACCGTTTCATGTCCGATATGCCGCTTCAGAAGAAGAAACGAACTTGAGATGTGAACTGTTTTTCTTTCCACACATCTGCCAGATCTCCTGAGTTGCTTCTCCATTTTCTATGTCATATAATAAATAGTATTGGAAAATTAATCTTCAACTCAATGCTAAATATCACCAAAATACTACTTTAAATTAAACAATTGGTGGGGGGGGGAGGGGGGGGGGGAACAGAGGTAAAACCAGTTGAAGAAAACGTTACGGCTGTTCATAACATCCTTCTGGTCAAAACAAACAGTTTAAGGCAGCAGAGCAGAGGGGAAATTTGTTTGGATAACTGCTCAATGATGTAACAAATAGCCTTCCTTATCCGTAAGCTTCTTAAGGTCAAAAACTGAAATTGCAGAAGGGAATCAAGGGATCATCAACAAAAAGTCTCACACCGAGGAGTAGCTTAGCACATAGATTGCAGCTTCTATGAGTTTTCATTCAGTGAGTTGCTTCATATATCAGCTGTAACCCAACATTTCAAGTATATTGTTATCTTAGATTCAATTGTTCAAGTTTTGCTCAATGAATTTGCTGGATAGTTTGATATCCTTGCTTGGTCTGGTCAACATGTGACTCCATAGCCACAGCAATGTGTTTGACTCTTAACTGCCCTCTGACCAATTTGAAATGGGCAATAAATGTTGGCCTAGTCAGTGAGCTCACACGAATAAGTATTTTTTTAAATTAGCTTGATATCTACTGTTCTGGCCTCCTGCTTTTTTTTTGTGTTGGAAGGTGGAAGTACTTTAACCAGGATAATTATGTGACCTGTCTTCCGTCCATAGGAAACCGGTGACCAGGACGGACCACTGTATCTGGTTGGGTTCCTGAGCGTAACTAGTTATCGGCACCAACTATATACTCTTCAAATCCTAAGGAGTTAAGACTTATGTGAGAGACTCATTTAAATTACAGGAGTCCACATACCTGGAGTAAGAGATCATAAAAAACTCTGCTAGCCTCCCACTCCCCCAGCCCCGAACTCTGCTAACTCCAACAAATTGGCAACCAGTTTCTTTCCATTTCTGTCGCTACTAATTTGAAAACTTGTGGCTCTGAATTCTGCCTTTCTTTTTCATCCTTGAAAGGAACTTCCTGACTGTATTGATCTCTGCAGCACCTTTCAATTCACTTTTCCCCATGGAGTTAAACTGAATCCCTACCAGCTGAGCACAGATGTCTGCGACACTGTAAGGAATGTCTGTGTATAGCTGTTTCTCTGCATTTCACACCACAAAGGGCAGCCTTCACTCTGCCTCCCCATCCCCCTCCACCTGCTGGCTTTTCTACTTCTTCTCAACAGGAGCCTTCCCTACCATCCTCCCCGAACACCCCTCACCGCCCACCCCCTCCACCCCCAACTGATACCCACCTCCTTCCCCACCCCACAGGGGTGCTAAGGCTGAGAGGATTGCGTTACAAATCAGCCGGGCAAAAAGATAAAAGCAGAGAGTTCTGTTCCCATTGCTCTTGAGGAGCTGCGAAGGATTAATCTGAACAGCACCATGTCCAATTGCAAGGAAATCTGTTTTGAAACATGAAATAAAAAAAATCACGGCAGCCAGTAAACAGGTCTTTAATGCAGCTATCCATTACATCACCTTCATTGCATTTGGGAATCTGAAACAAACACAGAAAATGCTGGAGAAAACGTATCAGCTTTGATTCTCAGCTCCAGACACCAATCTCATCTCACCCTAAAACATTCCTGTGCAGTGCAAGGCTGAGAAATTCTTTCACCAGTTGAAACTTTCTCCGAATCAACTAGTTAAGTTCTCACCTTCGCACCTTTCTCCCGGGGAGCCCTCCCTGGAACCAAGAGATTTTTTTTTCAAATGACTATTTGTTTAGAAGGAGCTGTGTTTTGATCAACCTGTTCAGACCTGTTATCTCACTCACACACACACACACTCAATGCTGGGAAAACTCAGCAGGTCTGGCAGTAATTTTGGAGAGAGAAACAGTGTAATGCTACTCCTCTGGAGCAAGTGGGACTTGAGCTTATGCCATCTGGCCCTGAGATAGGGATACTACCACTGCACCAGAATAGCCTGTTCCAAACACCCATCCCACAGGGGTCTTTTAGCTAGTTTTCCATTGTAAACCAAAAGATTGAATGAACAGAATGAATTTCAGCTGCAGTAAGCATGTGGTGGGGCAGATGAGTCTCACCAGAAGTTCATTTACGTACGCTGTTACCAGGAGGGTCCACTGGAGAGCAATGAGGGCCTTCTGTTTCTTAAACCTCCCAAAACATGCGTTATTGAGGAATCTGGCTAATCTGCTGCTCTGGGTGTGAACAGATGACTCGCCAAAGAGCTGAGTCTGCAACTTTCTGGCTTGAGTGACTCAGTGTCCAGTAAGAGGAAGACTTGCAATTATAAAGCACCTTTTACAACCTTACAATACCTTCCAGCACTTTCCAGCAGCCAACCATGTGCTACTTTGGAAGTGCAGTCGTGATTATTAAAGCAGGAAACTCAGCATTCAATTTGCAAACAGCAATTCTACTTTTAAGCCTTGATGAACATTCACTAGGAGACCATTGACTCTACTTAGGAAGGCAGGTGGGACCTTGATTTAGTGTCTCATGTGAAAGAGGCCATCTCTGGACAACGCAGCCCTCCCTCAGCACTCTGGAGTGTAAGCCAAGAATTTGTGTTCATCGCTCTACAGTGGGAGTTGAACCCAAAATCTTTTGACTCAGTGTCAAGACTGCCAAGACATGACTGCCACTTTTTCTCCATCATTTTTAAAATTAGTATTGAATTTCAAAAGGTATATCACTTGAGACAGATTTATTCGTCACTGTTTACATATCATTAATTGATTATTAAAGCACTTTAGTGTAAGCCTATAGATAAATCACAGACTTTACATGTTAACTCAATCTTCCCAGCAGCGGCACCATTGGGTGTCGTATATCACTTCCTTTCATCCCCATTTAATTATTGGTGACAGTTTTTTCAAGAATATTTTATTGCTGTGCCCAAAGCACTCTGTGCTCATTACTACAGGCCACCTACCTTATAATTGCATCATTTACCTCCACGGAATAGAAGGCTCCAAAATTACTGGCATAAGTGGGGCAAAGAAAAATCTTTATCCAGCCTGGACAGATTTCTGATGCCCTGTTTCATATCCTGGGCTTGGGAAAATTCACATAAGCAGGACAGGCAGGTCTGGGTGGGATAATTTAATGACAAAGTAGATTGTATACCAAAATCAGTCTGAAAACAAAAGCAATCAGAAACAAGTCTTCAACTCCCAACAGCGTCGTCTTAGTCTCATAGAGATGTACAACTCGGAAACAGACCCTTCGGTCCAACTCATCCATGCTGACCAGATATCCTAAATTAATCTAGAGTCCTATTAGTCAGCATTTGGCCTATATCCCTTTACACCCTTCCTATTCATATACCCATCCAGATGCCTTTTAAATGTTGCAATTGTACCAGCCTCCACCACTTCCTCTGGCAGCTCATTCCATATACGTATCACCCTCTGCGTGGAAAAGATGCTTTAAAATCCCTTTAAAATCTTTCCCCACTCGCCTTAAACATATGCTGTCTAGTTTTGGACTTCCCTATCCTGGTGAAAAGACTTTGATTATTCACGCTCTCCTTGTTCCTCAAGATTTAATAAACTTCCATAAACTTCATTCTCCCACACTCCAGGGAAAATAGCCCCAGCCTATTCAGCCTCTCCCTGTAGCTCAAACCTTGTAACATCCTTGTAAATCTTCTCTTATCAGAGTGAAATGATGGATTTCCTCTGTTGAAAAGTTTTCGATCCCTATAAAGGCCTGGCTAGCACTCACTACCCACCCACCTGAGGCCTCCGAGGTTCGGGATGGACAGAAGCTATCAGACTGGGCTCTTGCTAACCACCACTAGGGGCTTGCATGTGAGATACATTGCTGCAACTAATCATCCTTTGAAATGCAAACCTAGATCACCAAGCCCATAGTTATGGACACTGCCATTGCATCACAAGAGCCCTTCTTATTCATTCCAGATATTTTCCCTAATCAACCTGTTCAGAGATGTCAGGCATACCTCTGAGCTCGGGCCTATTGGCTCAGAGATAGAAACACCACCACCATGCCATATATTTCAAAATCAACCCAGAGATATAATTACACACCTCTGGAGTGGTGGACCTGAACCCAGGCCCAGAGGCAGGGGCACTACCACTGGACTACAAAGACACTCTCCATGCTGTGTCTAAGGGCCCATCCATCATCAGACTAAATATTCGGGGATAGATCAGTAGAGAGATTGAACATTTTTCACGTTAGAAGGTATTATTTACTGCATAATAGCAATAGGTGCAATTAACATGAGCTAGTGAGGTAGAATTGCTTAAACCATCAAAAGCTAGAGAATACTCATCTGTCTCCACTGGGGCCTTGTATTAGACTGCTTTTTCTCCATGCTCAGATTGTATGTTATCATCAGGTTTGGTGGAGCAAATGCAACTTCAATATCGCTTCAAAAAACATTTTCTGTGTGAGGATGAGAAAAGGACAATTTCCATTTGGGGACTCTGCAGCTTCAGTACTCAGTACTAAGTTCAATAATTTTAGAATCTGAGCACCTTCTCCCATGTCCTTCTATGTTCAGAATAAGGGTCACTGGACCTAAAATGTTAACACTGCTTTCTCTCTACAGATGCTTCCAGACCTGTTAGATTTTCCAGTGACCTCTGTTTGTGTTTCTGATTTAAAGAATCCTTCTGTTCTCTCTCTCTCTCTGGGCTCTTTCTCCATCTATCATTTACTCCTCCCTTCTGCCACCACTCCATCTTCATCATATATACCAACCTTCCACGGACTACAATCTGTTCTGAACAACATTGAAGTTGTCACTCTTTGTGACCTCTTTCGTTGTTGGGTCAATTCCCCTCCACTGCCACCAGCACCACGCCCACCAAGGTCAGAGTCGTGTATCTTGCCATTGGGCCCATCTCACTGATATTGCTGTGATGCCCTTCTGCCACCACTTTCCCACCGTCAGAGCTGGGCCCAAGCAATGACAACGTCGCCAAGCCACAGGTGCCATCTTTCGCTGCTGGGCCTACCTTACCGATGTCGCCTTTGCCAATGTAACAGCCGCCAATTCCAATGACAGGTCCCACACCCACCTCAGAAACATAAGTAGGGGCTCACTCACCACTACCACCAATCCCACGCTGGGATCACTCGAGTCTGCAATGGGCCCACTTGCCACCCGCTGATGCCATCTGGTAAATAAAGGATAAAAAAACTATTGATAGGTGTTTTCAAACTTTTGTATCTTTTACTCAATAATTCAGATGGTCTGGAGGTTTTACAATTTTCCCAGAATGTTTTCTCATATGACTTGGAAGAAGATTTTTGGCTTGAGGACTGTTGACCTTGATTCTGATCATAGCTTTAGTTGATTTGTGAATCATTCCTCTGCTGGAGGGTCTATTGGATAGCCTTTCTGGAGGATATCATTCCTGCTAAACTGAATAGTTGTTCTTCCTTATCTGGAAGATATTAATCTTCTTAATTCCTTTTGCAGAGGAATTCTACCTACCCTGCCATCTCATGCAGCTTTCCCATAATGCCCATCTGGGTGCCTTCATAAATATCTATCATGGAAAATGGCTGAGCTATCAATGCAAATTCTTTCTTCACTGGAGTATCCGAGATTTTCAGATGAGTGTACTTGTTTTTAACCATATTCTGAGATTATGGATTTTAATCTAGCTTTCATGGAGTCGTACGTAGTTCATGTCCATTTTGTGCAAGCAAATCTTTAATCTGTTGACCGTATCCAAGTTGAAGTGTGTAGGCTATCTACTTCACCTTGCTGATAAGATTGGGTGTATTGATGGCCCAAAACATAATGCACATCCCTTTGCATAAATTGTAAAATAAAACCAAAGTCATAGGTCTTAATAAATATCTTGCCAAAATTTTGATTTACATTAAGAATGGACGAATCATGTAAAATTCTTAAAATTCTCTTAAATTTCTTTTTAAATTTTTTCCCTTTGTCACCTTAAATATCTTTCCGTTTTCTCTACCGGCTTTTGCACACAGACCTTAGAGGTCCACCCAGCATTTGGAGGAAATTGCAGGAAGATGGTTAATATTACTTCTGCCTTGCCATGCTGTTTAGCACTTGAAGCCAGGATAGCTGGAGATAAACTTTCCTCAGGAGGTGCTAACTCATAAAGTCAAGGGCAGTCTTTGAGACCAGTTCAGGGGCTTGGACACAATTAGTCAGCTACTCAGGGATGGCTAGTCAGGATGCTCTCCATATAATGGCTAAAGAGTCACATGTCAGGCAGCCCACCACCTGTCTTGACTCTTGCTGCCTTATTGTGGGCTGTTTTCCTCCTGGAATATGATAGTGGCAGGTATTGTGGGAGGTGAAAGTGGGTAGCATAGCTGTCAGAGGGTGGAGCAGATGGGAAGATATTCTGACTAAGTGAGTAGGCATCATAAAGAGCATGTGTTGCTGGAAAAGCGCAGCAGGTCAGGCAGCATCCAAGGAGCAGGAGAATCGATGTTTCGGGCACGAGCCCTTCTTCAGGAAGGGCTGAAGAAGGCCTCATGCCCGAAACATCGATTCTCCTGCTCCTTGGATGCTGCCTGACCTGCTGCGCTTTTCCAGCAACACATTTTCAGCTCTGATCTCCAGCATCTGCAGTCCTCACTTTCTCCTCCCATCATAAAGAGCATGCAGGGTTAGTAGTAAGGAGGGTTAAGAGAAAGTGAACAAAGATGGGGCATGCAATAGAAAGAGTGGTAAAGCATGTGCCTCGGTGAGGGTTCGGTTCATTAACAGGAATAGAGTGAGTATGGGAGGCATCAAAGAGAAGACAATGGTACCTACATCCTAATTATATACATTCCTCCAGAAGGCTGAGACCTCACTGGCATGGGAGGCAGCATCGGACCAGGTTGGTGTTAGTCTGGTGTCATGGTGGAAGAGGAGAGCATTCAACATCTGAATAACCCCATCTGCCTAGATGTCCAGGTTCCTCCTTCAATGTGCAGCACCAGTTTCCCATTGTCTGCCATGACCAGGGCAAATGTTACAGACCCATGCAGAGCAGGTCTGCACCGACAGTGCTTGACTGGGCTTCCAAATATGAAAGAATCACCAGGGTGTTTCAGCAGTTATCTGCTGAGTGATGAGCTGTTCCAGAAAGACAATGTGATAAAATGGAGCAGAAATTGGACAAGAACGGAGCCATGGGGGCAGAATAAGTAAGTCATCAAGTACGTTTGGTAAGATACAGCAAGAGAGCTCACTAGGTCTCACTGAGAAAAGTCTTCCAAAACACTCAACACGCTGACACTTAGCCAAAAAAATGTAAGACTCAGCCCTGGGTGATTTTTATCAAGCAAAATGTCATGGGAAATTCAAATCCCACCATGACAACTGTTGGAATTTGAATTTGTTTAAAAAGAAAAACTGGAATTACAGTCTCCTGAAGACTGTGAAACCATTGTTGACTGTTGGGAAATCCCACCTGATTCATTGATGTCCTGTAGGGATGGAAACTGCCATCCTCATCAGGTCTGGCCTCCATGTGACTCCAGACCCACAGCAATGTAGTTAACTCTTAAGGGCAGTTAGGGATGGGCAATAAATGCTGGTCTAGCCAGTAATGGTCACATCCCATGAGTGAATAATAAAATAAATGAAATTAAACAATCTGCCTTGCAATTATTTCATTTCTTCCAACATTGCTAACAGTACTACGTGGTACCAAGCAAAATTAATACAAATTAAGCCATCTAAACATAGAAACATCACTTTGTGCAATTACCCAAGAGCCCTCACATGTTGCCTGAAGTTCAAAACTTTTAGACAGATAATGTCCTACTACTATAATTAAATAGTCCTTCTAAGATCGACCTATTCAATATTAACCCTTTCCTGCTGTCCTTATTTTATTTTTGTTTTCTCAATTACAGAAATACCTAAAGAGATTCTGCTACATTCAATGATGCACAAATACTATAACATAAATGTTAAAAAATGTCTAAATTTCAGGCACAATATTTCACTTATCATGCACAATTAATTGCAAAGTAAGATTCCATTTATGCTGTTCCATCAATCACTCCTGAATGAAGTACTGACTAATTAAATGCAGCTCAAAATTAAAAGAAAGCTTTCTATATTTAACATACAAACATATATATGTATCTATCACAACTTCAGGATGTCCCAAAGTGCTTTACAACTAATACAGTACTCCTGAAGTGTAGAAATGGTGAAAATGTGGCAGCTAATTTGCACACAGTAGGTTCCCTCATAAAGCAGTGAAATAAAAGACTAGTTCATTTGATAGTGGCATTAAGATGCCAGGATAAGCTGCTCTGCTCTTCAAATAGTGCTGTGTGATCTTTTACATCCTACTGAGTGGACAGATGAGGCACTCGTATAACATCTCTTCTGAAATAAAGCATTTCAGTCGGTCTAACACTTGCTCAACGTTGTACTGTGATGCCAGCCTGGGGTAGGAGCTGAAATTCCAAAGAGGAGCTTTAACTTACAATCTTCTGTTTAGACATTACAATACTGCCAGTTGTACCACAGTTGTCACGTACATGGTACATTATTAACTCCAATTTTGTTCCAATCTTAAACTATCCATACTACTATAACAATTTTATCAGTTTCCAATTTAGAGTCACTTTGTATTGATTCTTGCTGAATTAGTAATAGTTTTGTGTTTTGGATCCATAGTCAGGATGAATGGGTTTGGGTTTGCAAATCTCAATTCTGCAGCCAGAAGGTGGGGGGAAGATTTCATCCTATTAATCTGGGCCCAGAGCATATTGCCCAAGGCTCGGTTTCATTGGCTGAGCCAGAAATCCCTGCCTAGCCTCTTCCCATTTTTGTGAAGAGGCTGAATTGGCTCAATGACATCATCAGAGGAAGAGTGAAGAGAAAAACACTGTGAGTCCATCATCATCACTCCATTTCTGAGTTCACATTGGATATTTTCCATCAGGCTGATCAGACATCCAGGGTGTGAGGGGGCATGTCCCAAAATAATCCAAAAATTACAGCAAAATACATTGTATACATTATTCCTGTAACTTCAACCATCACAAAATGCATCACTTGTAACATGGTTGGTGCGTTCTTGGCAGTCCCTGTGGCAATGAACCATGCAGGCAAGTGCTGTTGAATTTGAAAGGGTTGCTTAGCCATTTGTCGAGTGAGTAACTCAGTCAAAACAACAAACTCAAAGAGAATCCTTATTAAAACTGTTTGTTCTTCCATTAGCTTTGTTGGCCAAGGTGTAGTGTGACTACCTGCTATTACGATCTCTTGGTTGTGTTCCTGTGTTATGATAAGGAGTCTGAGCACAGGACAAAGGTGAGAATTAGGAAGCAGCCATGAATGAGCAGGGGTTTCTCTCATGATTGCTGTTAAGAAGAAAATTCTTCTCTGAGCTTTGCACATTTAGAGTTATAGAGTCACAGAGATGTATAACACAGAAACAGACCCTTTGGTCCAACTCGTCCATGCTGACCAGATATCCTAAATTAATCGCGTCCCATTTGCCAGAACTTGGTCCATATGCCTCTACACCCTTCCTATTCATATACCCATCCAGATGTCTTTTAAATGTTGCAACTGTCCCAGCCTCCACCACTTCCTCTGGCACTTCATTCCATACCCGTACCACCCTCTACATGAAAATGTTTCCCTTGAGTCCCTTTAGATCTTTCACCTCTCACACTAAACCTCTGTTCTCTAGTTCTGGATGCCCCCACAAGAGGGAAAAGATTTTGTCTATTTATCCTAACCATGCCCCTCATGATTTTATAAACCTCTATAAGGTCACCCCTCAGCTTCTGATGCTCCAGGGAAAACAGCCCCAGCCTGTTCAGCCTCTCCTTATAGCTCAAATCCTCCAACCCTGGCAAAATCCTTGCAAATCTTTTCTGAACCCATTCAAGTTTCACAACCTCCTTCCTATAGCAGGGAGACCAGAATTGCATACAATATTCCAAAGTGGCCTCACCAATATCCTGCACTGCTGCAACATGACTCCTGTACTCAGTGCTGTGACCAGTAAAGGAAAGTATACCAAACACCTTCTTCACTTATCTTATCTCCTGCACTCCACTTTTATCCCACACCCTCAGCAAATGTGGTACAGGAACAAGTAGATCACAACATTTTGTGTCCAAGAAATTATTTTTTAAAAATGTCTTAGAAACACTGGTGAGAAAGAAGGGATGAAAAAAAGTCAATAAAATAAAATTTGCTCATGGATAAGAGTGTATGTCCCACTTTAAAATAAAACATAGGCATGTTCTTCACAAAAATACTAAATCATTATGTATTGATGGCTCCTTTAACATCTGAAATGTACTTGCATTGAGAAAAACACATTAAACATGCAGTTGGCAGTGTGTGTGACAAAGCCAGCAAGGTGCTTCCCCATACACCAACCACCTCCCCTGCATCCCCACCCCTCCCCCTTTAGCAATAAAAACAGTGACAGTGCAGTTGCACATGTGGATTCTTCACCTCAGGAGATCAATTGATTTACTGCCTTCCTGCGGTCTCATTCTTTTTAATAGGAATATATTTGGCGGTATAATGAATGAGCAAAACTGGCTTGTAATTCCTTGTGATAATCATAGATAGACATTGGCAGTGACAGCTTCAGACTGGCAGCTGTGGACAGTGACCAACTGTCTAGACTGACAGCCATTCACAAGACCCGATAGTTCAGATTACTAGCAGTTCACAGTGCCTAGAAGTTTAGGCTAGAGATTGGCACTGCAAGCATTCAGTTCAAATGGCTAGGTAATGTTTGTGCCTATCTTTGAAAACATTTAGCTGTTCACAACGTTAATCCTTTCCCTGTGATTTTGACCACAGCCGGTAATTGCTTGCAGTGCCCGTCAGTCTAGGCTGGCATAAAGTAATTGTCCATGACAAAAGGGTGGTAACTGTTGGCAAGGCTTTAAGCCTATTCTGGCATTCATTTCCAGACTGGCAAACATTCAGCACCCATCAACGAATACTGGCAGAGCCTGACAGTAAATGCCAAATGTAAAAGCCAGTAGCCACTGACATTAGCCAGTGCAGGTTAGCTTTGCCCACCCTTTCACATTGGCAGTCATTCCCAAAGTCGGTTACACCCAGGCCACTAGTTGTTTCCAACCTTATTCAGTCTGGGTCTCGGCTGTCAAAGGCTCAGAGTATCCATCAATAAGAACCGGTCACAGTTCACAGTGCCTGTCAGTAAAGCCTGGCAAGATTCACAGTGCACATCCGAGAAGGCTGGCTGTTAGTTGGCAGTTCCCCTCAGTCTAGGAGAACTGTTGGCAGTTCGTAGCTCTGCAGGACTGCTTCAATGTCTTGGCTTGGATGCCCAGGAGTACATAAGGAATCCATGAGACTACAACAAAGAGTTTAGCTGTTAGAAACCAGAGCGTCTGGGTTAGCTTTCAGTTTAACTCTTTCCTCTTCATCAGAGAATTACACTCCTAACCAAAACAATATATCGGAAAAGTTTACAAACATCAGATACAGATCGTTCAGAGTTTGGTAGATTTACTCAGTGACAAAGATTCGGGAATCAATTTGTGTTTTGAGTACCTTGAAAATTGCTTGACAAATCAGCAAAAGGCAAAGGTGAAATATTTAATAATATCAATATCCTGATATATCAAACATAACGTTTGAAATCTTATGGGGTTAAAGCATATGCATAAGTTAATGTATGCATTAAAGTTGCAGGTGAACATATTGTTTGAGAATGTTTAACATGTTTCTATGAAAGTCCTTTGGCTATTAGTTTTGTGGCAATTTTTCACCTGTTCCTCCATTAATTTCATACAGCATAATTTTACCCCATGATAGCCATCAATGGTTTGGTCAGTCCTGCAATGAGATTTTCTCGGATGGGCCATGTCTATTGTGTTGAAAACTCCAACTAAAATATTAACCTAACTGTGATATGTTGATCGAATTTTTAGGATTTTCTAATTACTATATTTGCAAATTTTCTACGCATCTCAGTTTTCTAAATATTTATTATCTAAGGAAGGTAGAGGTTTTTAACAAACCTTTCACCTATGTTTATGCAGTCTTTGCCTGTCACCCAGTGTCCTCTCCTTGGTAGAACACAAAATGGAATAGGCCATTCATACCCAGTTTCCTGCTCCATTATTTGATTAAATAATTGCTAGTTAACCATCTTAATTCCATTAACCTACATTTTTCTAATGAAAAGCTACCATTCTTAGTTTTGAAAGCCTTTCTTGTCCCAGCATCCATAGCCTTTTGGAGAGAGAGATCTACATTTCTACCAGCCTTCATGATTAGCCTTGTTTTCTGAGTTTGCTCCTGAAAGGGCTGAGTTCCAGTTTTAGGATGGTATCCCCTTGCTTTTGATTTCCAAAAGATTTAGTTTCCCTGCATTATCCTATTAAGTTTTTTTAAAAATTAAAACTCATTGATCAGATCACTTCTCTTCCATGTTCAAGAAAATATGAGACAATTTTATTCAGCCTATCCTCATAATGAAATCCCTATGTTGGTGCACCCCTATTAGATACATTCCTTCTGTATCAACCCATTGCCTTAATGGCTATCGGAGAAAAGAGATTTTCATGCTTCTTGGCTGAGAGCTTTGTGATGGGTTTATAGCCTCCAATAGACATCAATCAGCCTCTGCACAAGGAATGCACAGATACAGCAGGAAGGTAAGATAAGATGCCAATAGGAAGAGCTGCAAATTTAATTATATGGATGTCGCAATTCAATGTTTGATGGCACTATAATTGCTTAAGTATGGTACAAAGTGCAGTCACACTTTGATAATCACCCTACTGGAAATTACTGCTAATTTTCTCGTATTACCAAGAATGTTAGTCTGTCGAAATGGAATCCTTTTGGTATACATTAGGTCATGTCTTGTCCGACTATACTTCAACCTGATTGCAGGTGTTTGTTATAAGTTGGAATGGAGTTAATGTAAGCTCACATCTGGATCTCCACTACAATGTTGAGACTTACTTTAGGATTTAAGTGGAGTCAGGTTTGGGGCTATCTTAGATAGCCCATTAAATCTGGTGCAGGGATTTTTGATTAACCTGTTCCATTGATGCCAAAGTAGGCAGCATGGTATTTTTGTGTGATCTAAGGATTCATATGATATTAGCATGCAGGCAACACGCACGGCACTGTCTATTAGCTGGATAATTGATATTGTGAGTTGTTAAGAACAATGTGTAACTTTAAACTGAAGTTATACTTTCTACTTGGTGTTAGGAAGCGGAAACATGGTTTAGCTACATTGTTGAGTGTTCTTGTGGGTTGGTACTGAGGGGTCTGGAGGTCTGTTTTGTTGACGTATTCTAATGCGGTTTAAACCCTTGAAGTGAACAGATTAGAACATTGAAAACAAAAGGATGAAAGAAATTATTGTTGAGTGAGTGGAGTACAGTGACTTAATGAATAAGGAGGAACAATACAGGAAGTCAGTTAATGTTGTGAGTACTAGAGGACACTGGGTTTAGGGCTCTCCTGTAGCTGCTCTGAAGGTAAAATAATCATGAGTTTAGTTTACAATATATTTGAGGTGTCTTGAAGTGGGATACTATCTGAAGTGGTTACATGACAATTTGCTGAAATGGGACAAGTTACAGCCTTAGACAAACCTGAGTCTGAGCAAGGAGCCCAAGTGTAGAGATAGTCATTACTCGCCTTCAGGCTTTGGTATGTGTAGGGATATTACTGGAATAAAAGGAATACAGTGACGTTGAATCCTTTTCTGATGACTGCAAATATTTTTCCAACCTTTTCTTTTATCTATTGTAGTATGATTAGTGACTTGTTGTTTAATAAATGTTTTGTTCTTTGTATTAAAAGTATGCTAGGATCCTCTTGTGAATGTGTTCAGTAACTGACCCCTACCTTCAGAAAAAAAATCAAAGATAGAATCTTACCAACCAGGTTTCAACCTGAAAGATATTTTCCAATCAGCATATTCAGAAATGTTAGCTTACATCTCTGGAGTAGGTGGGAGGTGAAATTAGGCTTCTTAGTTCTGAAGTGGGGTTACCAAGGCACCATAAGGTCACTGAAAGGGTTGTTATTTTTCTAATCAATCTGTTCAGAGATATGATTAAAAATCTCTGGAGCAGATGGGATTTGAACCCAGCTCTCCTGGCTCAGATATAGGGTCACAGATATAGTAACTGTTTGACTTGTTAAGAACTAACATTGGCTAGAAATACAGCAGGAAAAGTTAAGCTGACCTGCACTTCTTAAAGTGGATGGCATTTGTGGCTGAGGAAGTTGTTTGGAATCCTTCATGAACTGGCAAAGACAGAAGAATAGCACAACATGGAAAAGAATACAGTCTCCAAGGCTTGACAGTTTTTGTACTTGGAGATCCAGCCAATGTTGGCTGAAAAGTATATGAAATCTCCTGTATCCACAAGAGGCCAAGAATTTCTCCAGGTTCACTGTCATAGGTAGTTAGAGGAGGGAAGTATTACAGTCAATAATAGGAGTTAAATTCTGTGGATTGGTTCCAGAATTAATTCAGTGACCTTATACAAGAGGACAAGGTCAGCGAATTCATCTTCAAATGCTAACAATTCCACCATAATCCTCAGCAATTACTCAACTCACTACATCCCCAGTATTCACCTTCTTACAATCTCTGTCAGTCAGGACTCATACCTGACTTCCATGTGCTGATGGTAACTTCATACCTAATCATCACTTCTACACCCCATTGTCCCCAGCTCATCATACAATCTCTCCTCAAATTCACAAGAGGCATATAGTCTGTGCATACACCTCTGACTTACCTCCATTCCCACAGTTTCCGATAGCCAAGAGGTCAAACTGACGCAGCAGCACAGCAGTTGTGAGAATGCATGGATAATGAAGACTCAGAATCCTAATTTGTTTTACTCAATCCCTCACTCAGACTTGCATATACTGTAATTTAAAGGATACAGCAGAGCCAGGTCCTCCACATGCTGAAACTTCTGAAAACAATTGGCTCGTGGCCAGGGCAGGGAAAAAGGCGGTGTGTAGAATGTCAAGGGTCACACACTCTTGGGGCTGGAGAGGGTACACATGAACAATTCAATGATGCAGAATTCAGAGATGCTTGGTGTATTGGGAAACCCTTTGCAGTCAATGTCAGGGAACATGGAGATATCAGATAGCAACTTTGCAAAGGGCTCTGCACAGAGCTCAGAGTCGATGCTTGCCAGCATACCAGTGGTGGTCATCACTATCTGCACTGTTCAAGATCCAAACATGGTGTAGTATCTGATGATGGACGTGTCAGCTTCCATTAAAACGTAAGTAGGTTCCACCAAAAGTCTTACTGATGCATCAAAAGTGCAAATCATGTTAGTGCAGCTTTGATGTCATGCAGACCCAGATAGCTGTCATCACAGCCACAGGTATCAAAAGGGCTTGTGGGATCTTCTAGCAATGTGTCCTCTGAACGTGTTGTGGAAGCATGGCCCTGAGAGAATAGTCATGTCTGCATGGACCATGACTCCACACTCATCTCTCACAGGAAGACACTGTTTTTCCACAAGCCCCTGCCCCTCTGTCAGTGCTCTTATCTGCCAGCCAGCCTAGACTGCTGTTGCCCATGACAAGATGGTGCAAACTGAAAGTGGGTCCTTTGAGCCTAGAGCTGCTTAAGGTTGCATTCCAAAATCACCTGCAGTCTCCTCCAATGCAAGTCACCAGCTTTCTACCAAGCATGGTGCAGTCACTGGGATAGCACCACACAACTGGAGGACCAGGAAGGGCAAAGGCAAATAAGACAGGAGCCAGAAGAACACACAATGATGATGCGTTGACTTTTGGATGCAACCTGGAATATTTATTTTGAGGTGGCTTTTATTTTTGCATTTTGTTTGAACAGAGGCTATGGCCACTAGCATGTGCAGAATCCTTGACATCAGCACCTGCTACACCCAATCCTTGTCTATTTAAGGAAAAACTTGTAGAGCTGTAGCAGTTATAAGAAGAAATCAATCAGCAACTAACCTGAAAAAGTTATTGATGATCATTTAAAATGGACCTCTTGGATGTTCTGGCTGGAGTTGGGAGAGGGACAAGATGTGCCTTGCTGTGGTTGAACACATGTTCAGTGTGCAAGATTCAGAGAGGGTTTTAAACTGCAACGCTGAGCTTCGAAATGGCTCCACTGGCATTAATTCACATTTTGTGTGATACCACCACAGAGACCTCCACAAAATGCAAGCCAAATCCAACCTGACCAATTACCACCCAAAGGCCTCCTTTCAATCATTAACATCGGGATGGTTGGCGTTGTCAGCAATACTGTCAACTGGTGCTCAAGACTAACCTGCTCAATCACGCTCAGCTTGGATTCCACCAGGGCCACTCACCTCCTGATCTTATCACAGTGTCCAAACATAGACAAAACATCTCAACTCAAGAAAGTGACTGCATTTGACATCAAGGCTGCAACACCATGACAGAATGTGGCATCCAGGAGCCCAAGCAAAATGGAATTCAAGCGGAATCAGCAGAAAAGTCTCCACAGGATGGATTTGTATCTCATAGGAGAGAAAGATAGTTCTGCTTTTTGGAGGCCAATTATCTCCAAGGCAGGCCTTGTCTGCAAGAGCTCTTCAGATAGTCTCCTCGCCCTAACCATCGTCAGCTGTTTCATCACCATGTGGCTTTCCTGCCATCAGGAAGTCAAAAGTGTGGATGTTCAATAATTATGCAGTTTTTATCACCACTCGCGACTCCTCAGATACTAAAGCAGTTTGTGCCTGCATGCAGAAAGACCTGGGCTATATCCAGGCTTGGATTAATAAGTGACAGAGTGATGGGCAATGATCCTCTCCAACAAAAGAGAATCTAACCATCACCACTTTGACAGTCAGTGGAATTGCAAGCAAACGAGGTGCACTGCAGCAACTTGCCAAGCCTTCCTGTACAGAAAGGTTCAAACCTGAAACAAGGACAGATCATGGATAGAAATGCCTTGTCACTTACAAATGCCCAGCTGAGTCACACATCATCCTGACTTGGAAATATAGTGCCTGTCCTTCACTGTCAATGCTTCTGGAATTCCCTGAGTAACAACACTGTCCTACATATCACATGAACTGCAACATGAAGACAACTCACCATCACTTTCTCAAAAGCATTTAGAGATAGGTAGTCCATGATGGCCTAGCCAGTAATGCCCACTTCTCTGAAAAACAAGATGTAAAAAGGATGGCCTTCCTGCAGACAAACTGGGTTTTCAATGTGATCAGTGAAATATCAGCAGTCTTGAGGCATTCATGGGCAGGGATGACAGTAAAAAAAAGAGTTAAATGTTTTTTCCACTGTATATCCAATGACAGCACCAAGATTGGCCAAGTCTATTATAACACCCTTCAGACGCACCTACATTCCGCCATCTAAGTTTGTTCAATACATTCGCATAAGTTGTATGACACTTTCATCTTTTTACTTACAAATTCCGTGTCCAATGTATTCTCTCTCACTCACTGCCTGAGGAAGGAGTGGGGTCTCCTAAAGCTTACAGTTTCAAATAAACCTGTTGGACTGTAACCCAGTGTCGTGTGATTGTTGACCCAGTATTGCAAGAGTTAGAAATAACACAACTCTCTGTTTCACCACTGCAAATGGGCACAGCTTTTGACATTGATTCAAACTCCAGTACAACATTTAAGTCAACCAAACTGGCATTTTTCTCATGTCTCAGGGAAAGTGGATATGCAATGACATGCAAATGCACATTTGGCACAAGGTGGGCACCATAGCACTGTTTCATGGCCTGTTTCCACACATTATTGGCAGAATGGAAAGATAAAAAGAAAATGTTCCTCACAGATTTAGAGTTAGATTCTCAGTAATGATATAACAAGAGGTAGAGGGTCTGGGAAAAAGTGTCAAACTTATCTGGGGAAATTTCAGTGTTATTACATTTTTGGCTTTGCTGGTAGTAATGAGAGGAGGAGGGAAAAATGTGGGCAATTAGGTTGTACCTAAGTTAAGCTGCAGCGGACGAAATATTTGTTGGCTGAGAAATTGGAAGCTGACGACTTATGGGACTACAGTGTACCCACTTGTGACAGATATTCGACTTCTTGCTAATGCATATCAGTTATAAAAGCAAAATAATTCAGAGGCTGTAAATCAGAAACAAACACAGGGAATGTTGGAGAGACTCAGCAGGTCTGGCAGTATCTGTGGAAGGTCCAGTGTGAATCCTTTTCTATACATTACAGGCTCCTGTATTCAACTCTACCTCAGTCCTAAAGAAGTTGTAATCCCAGATTTGAAGTTTTCCACTACAAACCTACCAACTCCCACAGTAATTTTGACCACACATCCCGACATCCAGGTTCCTGTAAAGACTTTATTCCATTCTCCCAGTTCTTCTGTCTTTGTTGCATCTGTTCCAATGATGCCAGCTTCTACAAGAGGACCTCTGAAATGTCCACCTTCTTCCTCAACCAAGGATCCCCTAGCATCGTGGGTGACAGGGCCCTCAGTCATGACCGATCCATCTCCTGCACTTCAGCCCTCAACCCTTCTCTTCTCTCCCTCAACAGTGTAGGGTTCCCCTGGTCCTCACCTACCATCCCACCAGCATCCACATCCAGAGGATCATTAGCAGCCATGTCTGGCACCTTCAACAGGACACCATCATGAGACACACAATCCCTTCCCTCTTTTGTCAGCCTTCTCCCAGGACCGTTCCTGCTGGGACACTCTGGTACACTCCTCCTTCACTCACAACACCTTCCCACAGCACCACGGCACCTTCCCCTGCAATTGCAGAAGGTGTAACACCTGCCTGTTTACTTCCTCCCTCCTCACTATTCAAGTCCCTAGTCACACCTTCCACGTGAAGCAGCAATTTACCTGCATTTCACTCAATCCAGTCGACTGCATTTGCTGCACACAGTGTGGTATGCTCGACACTGAGGAGATGAAAGGCGGACTGGATGATCACTTTGCAGTTCTGCCCACGAAAAAGACCCTGAGCTTTCAGTTTCTTTCCCCTTCAACACACCATCATGTTCTCTGGCCAATATCTCTGGTTCAGGCTTGCTGCAGTGCTCCAGTGAAGCTCAGTGTAAGCTGGAAGAACAGCACCTCATCTTCTGCTTGAGAAACCTGCAGTCTTCTGGACTCAATATTGAGTTCAATAATTTTGGAGCCTAAGTACCTTCACATGGGCTGCTACAAGAAACAATCCATTGTCAGCCACTAATGCTCCCCATTATATAGCATATAGAACATAGAACAGTACGGCACAGGGATGGGTCCTTTGGCTCACGATGTTGTGCCAACTACGATGCCAAATTAAACTAATCCCTTTTGCCTGCCCTTGGTCCATATTGATCCATCCTTTTCATATTCATGTGCTTATCTAAAAGTCCCTTAAATGCTCCTGTCATGTCTACCTCCACCAACACCTTTAACAGCATGTTCCAGACTCTACCACTCTCTGTGTAAAAGAACTTGCCCCTCACTTCTCCTTTGAACTTTCTTGTTCTCACCTTGAATGCATGCCCCCTAGCATTAGACATTTCAACTCTGAGAAAAAGACTCTGACTGTCAACCCTATCTATGCATCTCATAATTTTATGGACGTCAAATAAGTCTCACCTCAGCCTCTGCCACTCCAGAAAAAACAATCCAAGTTATCCTAGTCTCTCCTTATGGTTCATTTCCTCTAATCCAGACAGCATCCTGGTAAAGCTTTTTGCTTTAATGTGATGATCAGAACTCTGTGTGGCCTAACCAAAGTCTTATAAAGCTGCAACATGACATCCTGACTTTCATACTCAATTCCTCGACCAATAGAGGCAAGCATGCCATGTGCCTTCTTTACCAGCTGATCTACTTGCATGGCCACTTTCAGGGAGCTATGGACTTGAATCTCCAGATCCCTCAGTACATCAATGCTGTTCAGACCATTACCATTAACTGAATACTTTTCCTTAACATTTGGTCTTCCATAGTGCAGCACCTCACACTTACCCTGATTAAACTTCATCTGCCATTTCTCTGCCCATATCTGCAACTGATCTATATCCCACTATATCTTTTGCTAACCTTCTCACTATCCACAACTTCACCAATCTTTGTATCATCTGCAAGCTTACTAACCCACCCATTTACAGTTTCATCCAAATCATTTATATATATATCATAAACAACAGAGGTCTCAGTACGGATCCCTTGGAACACCACTAATCATGGACTTCCAGCCAAAAAATACCCTTCCACCATCTACCTTCTATGGGTAAGCCCATTCTGAATCCACATAATCAATTCGCCCTGGATCCCATGCGTCTCAATTTTTTTGATGAGCCTACCATGAGGGACCTTGTCAAAAGCCTTACTAAACTCCATTAGACAACATCCACTGCTCTACCCTCATCAATCACCTTTGTCACCTCCTTGAAAACATCAATTAAGCTAACAAGACATGACCTGCCCCACACAAAGCCATACTGACTCTCCCTAATTAGGCTATGCTTTTCCAAATGGTCATAAATACTTTCCCAAAGAATTCTGTCCAATAGCTTCCCAACCACTGATGTGAGACTCAGTTTTTTAGTTTTCTGGATTATCCTTATTCCCTTCTTGAACAGAGGAACAACATTAGCTATTCGCCAGTCCTCCAGGAATTCTCCAGTGGCTAGCAAGGATACAAAGATCTTGGTCAAGTCTCCAGCAATCTCCTCTCTTTCCTCTCTCAGTAACCTGGGTTAGATATCATCACACCCTGGGGACTTATCCACCTTAATGCTCTTCATGAGACCCAAACACTACTTATTTCTTAATTTCAAAGTGTCCTAGCATATTGGCATGCTCCATGCTAATCTCACTATCCTCCATATCCTTCTCCTGGGTAAATATTGACACAAAGTACTCATTTAGGATCTCACCCACATCCTCTGACTCCAAGCACAAGTTCCCTCCTTTATCCTTGAGTGGTCCTCCTTCTCCCTAGTTATCCTCTTATTTTTAATATATGTTTATAATCCCTTGGAATTCTCTTTAACCCTACTTGTCAAAGTCATTTCATGGCCCCTTCTTGCTTTCCTAATTCCTTGATTGAGTAATTTCCTGCTTTCTTTATATTCCTCATGGACCCTGTCTGATTTCAGTTTCCTAAATCTTACATATGCTTATTTTTTTCCTTTTGACCAAATTCCCAACTCTCTCATTATCCAAGGGTCCCTTACCTTACCATTCTTGCCCTTCCTCCTTACTGGAACATGCTGGTCCTGAACTCTCATCAGCAGGTCTGTAAACAATTCCCACACATCAAATCTGGATTTGCCTGATATCAGCTCCTCCCAATTAACACTTCCTAACTCCTGCCTACAATTGACGTAATTAACAGTTATAAATCCTCTCAGGCTGACCATTACCCATTTCTTGTCTACCCAGTGATTTTTTTTCCTATCTCTGAGCTCCATCTCCACCTATTGTTTACTACTGCCCCCCCCCAAAACCCCATCCATGCCATCCCACCTTTGACATTTATACCAATCTTTTCCCAGCTACAATCAGTTCTGAAGTTTGATCACTGAACCCAAAAAGTTAGCTCTGTTTCTCTCTCTAAAGACACTGCCAGACCAGCTGAGATTTTCCAGCAATTTCTGTTTTTGCTTTTGATTCCTAACATCTGCAGGTCTTTGGCTTTTTTGAAGCATTAACTCTGCTTTCTCTCCACAGATGCTGTTAGACGTGCTGAGTTTCTCCAGCATTCTTGGATTTGTTTGTTTCAAATTATTGCACCCCAACCGAATTTCATCAGCAAATCGGTGGACAGTAAGGATTGCTTGCTTTGCTCGATTGTTTTGGTTCTGGAGTGATTTAACTAATGGTTCTTTAGGGACTTATTGGAGGAACCCTCCGCCACCTCCACCCCCAGAAGATAACTAGGAATGTGACCCCTGCGTTGAAGCAAAATGCTGCAGGATGCTGTAGATCTTTGTCCACCCCATTCTGCTCTGCCAACTGGCTTATAAAACCCGAAGGAATAGGAATGGCAGCAGGTCATTTGGCCCTTTGAGGTTGTGCTGCCTTTCAATCTGATCATGACCAATCCAATACTCCTGACTTTCCTGCCCTTTACACATAACCCTTTACTCCCCGAGTGATACAGTCTATCTCAGCCTTAGATAAGCACAAGGACTCTGCCCCCACAGCTCTCCATGGCAAGGAGCTCCAAAGAATCACAATTACATGATGTCACATTGGAATCTCCCATGGCAAGGGCCACTTTGTCGAATCTCTGCAGTGAGGGAGCAGGCTGTTCAGCCCACCAACCCTCCAAAGAGCAGCCCACCCAGACCCATTCCCCGACCTTATTCCTGTAACCCTGCTTTCCCCATGGCTAATTCACCTAGCCTGCACATCCCTGAACAAATTGGACAATTTAGCACAGCCAATCCAACTAACCTGCACTTCTTTGGAAACCTGAGCCCCTGGAGGAAACCCCCACAAACGTGGAGAGAATGTGCAAACTTAAGAACCATTAATTAAATCACCCAGGAAGCAAAACGATCGACCAAAGCAAGCAGTCCTCACTGTTCACCCATGTGCTGACTAAATTCATTCAGGATGCAATATCTGGTGTCATTTTTATAAATGACCTAGGTGAGGGCATAGAAGGATGGGTTAGTAAATTTGCAGATGACACTAAGGTCGATGGAGTTGTGGATAGTGTAAAAGGATGTTGTAGGTTACAGAGGGTCTTAGATAAGCTGCAGAGCAGGACTGAGAGGTAACAAATGGAGTTTAATGCAGAAAAATGTGAGGTGATTCACTTCAGAAGGAGCAACAGGAATAAAGAGTACTAGGCTAATGGTAACATTCTTGAAAGTGTAGATGAGCAGAGAGATCAGTGTCCATGTACATAGATCCCTGAAAATTACCACTCAGGTTGATAGGGTTGTTAAGAAGGCATACAGATTGTTAGCTTTTATTGGTAAAGGGATTGACTTTTGGAGCCACGAGATCATACTGCAGCTGTACGAAACTCTGGTATGGCTGCACTTGGAGTATTGGTCACTGCATTATAGGAATGATGTGGAAGCTTTGGAAAGAGGAGATTTACTAGAATGCTGTCTGGTATGGAGTGAAGGAAGGGCTGAGAAACTTGAGGCTGTTTTTGTTAGAGAGAAGAAGGTTGAGAGGTAACTTAATTGAGACATAGAAGATAATCAGAGGGTTGGATAGGGTGGACAGTGAGAGGCTTTTTCCTCAGATGGTGATGGCTAGCAGGAGAGAACATCGCTTTAAATTGAAGGGTCATAGATATCGGACAGAGGTCAGAGATAGTTTCCTTACTCAGAGTGTAGTAGCAGCATGGAACGCACTGCCTGCAATACTCACTAACTTCACGGGCATTTCAATGGTCATTGGATAGTGTTGGATAGATAGGCTTCGGATTGGTTCTGCAGGTTGGCGCAACATCGCGGGCCTGTACTGTGCTGTGTTGTAATGTTCTATGTCCATATAATAGCCCAAGGGTGGGATTGAACCCAGTTCCCTCACACCGTGAGGCAGTAGCGCTAGCTACTGAGCTACTGTGCCGAGCCAAAGACATGACCAGAGGAGTCTCCAAGCTAGGACCAAGGTCTGTCACTCCCACCAACCCCAACAAGATCAAAAATTATTCCATTTGCTTTTTTTTAAAAGAGAACATATACATTGCACAGTTGCAACAGCAGATGGGAACATAGAGATTGTCCAATATAGCACATGTAGTCTCGCCTGACACAAGGAAACATTCACAACAAACGTTCCTCAGCTAATTGGTCACACAGATAACTGAAAGTTGTGTGCATTTAACATTTTTCTTCATTTCACCCTACAGTCTCTCGTAGATTTAAATTATTTCCTCCTGTCTGGATGTCAGCTTCACCTACAGCTTGTTATGACTCATTTTATGGGATGCTTTTAAAAAAAGACTGACAATTAGTTTTTGCTGGTGTTCTGGGGATAGAACGAATAAGCCAGAGCAATCTGAAAGGATGAGACACTCTTTGGCCTAGTAGCAGTTTTGTTACTGAATTAAATGATCTTTATCATTGACATCATCTCTCAGTCAGTTAGAGACATGTAATTCTAAACATCAGAAATGACTGAACAACTCAGTTTCTAGGCAGTGTAGCTAATCACTTAGAAACAGGATAATTCAATTTTGTTTGGTTAAATAAACTGCACAGAAGTTTGTAAAGTAACAGGGTCCAAGGAGTTGTTGTATGAAATTGATTTTTAATATCTGTAAAATTCAGCCTGTGGTTGAAATAAGCAGGGTGGAGATTCTGAGTGTGCCAACTGCTGGCCTTCAGTAATCAGTGACATCAGGAACTGTTGCAGTACAGAGATGAGGATCCTGATTAAGAGACAAAATCAGTCAAACTCCTTTGTTTGCACTCATTAGAAGGGACATAACAATGCCAAATGTTTGCACATCCTGTACTTACTAAAATCCAAGCACAATTTTTAATGTTAGATGTGATTCTGCAGTTGCACAGCACTTGTTGAACAATATCAAGTATGCTAAGAATTACAGTGACAGCCATTTAAGGTTATCAGTTGGGCTTGCAATGTGACTATTTAAGTTAAGTCATAATGGTCCCAGAGGACATGGGACTACTCTATCATTAGAGAAATATGATTGGTAATGACTTTAACCTGAGGGTCAGCACACCTGAGGCAAGGTCCAGGATCCTGCCCTCTACAGGCCCAGAATGCATCTGTCTTGAATTACACATAAGTTTGTGGGACAATAGGTTCCTGGTGCATTCAACATCTTGACCAATCAGGATTAACTACCAACCAATCAACATCCTTTACTCACTCAAAGAAATTGTTGCTTCTTATGAAACTTGGCACTTTTGTATCTGTCCTGATGCGTGCAATACACACATATTCAACAGTTCATCTCTGAATTCAGAATTATTCAGCTTTGTATTGGGTTCTAAAAGATGATGGGTGACGGCAGGGTGGTTCAGTGGTCAGCACTGCCACCTCACAGCACTAGGGTCCCAGGTTCAATTCTAGCCTCGGGTGACGTGTGGAGTTTTCACATTCTCCCCGTGTCTGTGTGGGTTTCCTCCGAGTGCTCCGGTTTCCTTCCACAGTCCAAAGATGTGCAGGTTAGGTGAATTGGCCATGCTAAATAGCCCATAGTGTGAGGTGCATTAGTCAGAGGGAAATGGCACTGGGTGAGTTACTCTTCGGAGGGTCAGTGTGGACTAGTTGGGCAGTTTTCACACTGGAGGTAATCTAATCTAATCATATGTATCAGATTCGTTCCCTGTTCCTTTCCATATTCAACCAGACCGGTTAAAATTGACCTCAGAATTACCCAGCTAGGAAGGGAGGAAAGTAATCACTCCTGAGTGAAATCAGCTTGTTCGTGTCATGTAAATTGACTAAATTGTGACGCTCCTTCTTGAGAAAATAACACACTCAAGGTCCAGATTTTCATGAAGGTGACAAGAAATGTGTGGATATTGAAATTCCTGCCGCTGTTGTGAGGAGCCAGACCCAAGAAATGTCTATTGAATTAATTTTCCTGACAACCTTCCTCTATCTCAAACTGCCTACCTGGAAATTGGAATGCTGATAGAATTCTGCATTCATTGTATTGAAATGTAGCCAAACTCTTTGACAAGCTTTTATAAAGCAACTGAGACATTTCCGTTATTAACTGCTACATTTGCTAATCTGCATCTTCCCACCCTTCTTTACAACTGTTCCGTTCCTGCACCGCACCCCACAAAGCTAATGAGCTTCTGGATGAGCTTTCACTAAAAGGAGAAACACAGGCAAGTTAAAATTCAGTGTGCAGCTTCAACCTGACTAATATCAATTCTGCTCAGGCTGACTCTCACCTTAAAGTCATTGGCATTTCCAAGCAGATTAAAATAGAACTGTTTTCATTGTGAAAGCAATCCAGATGCAATAACAAACCCAACAGTTGTCACACTGTTCTCGAGATCAAGTCAAACTTTCAGCACTTTGTCAAGTAAACTTGTCCAATCCATCAAGGGGGTGGATGGGGGCTGGTAGAGAGGGTGCTGGAGGCACAGTGGATCTCAGGCACACTGAGACATAGAAATCTACTCAAGGTTGTGTTGTTAAAAATATCTGTGTATAAAGTAGTCCAGAGGAGCTGTCAGGGAGAGCTGAAACATTTTAATAGAAACTTGAGAGACTGCAATTTGAAAAGAAAATCCCTATTCCAGCTATTTACTCATTATCTGCAGCTTCAACCTAGTTAAATCAATGACCTACTAAACCATACAATCTGCAAACATAATTCATATAGCAAAGAAGGAGGACTTCTTGACCCATCTGCACATGGACAGGGAACTCTCCAATCCACCTCCTGCAATCCGAGTCCTCCAGTGCTACAATGGAGAACCATGTACTATGCTCTCTCCTCCAATGTGCCATTCACTATCCAATGTCCTTTCTGCCTAGATAGCCCTCCACTATTCCTTCCAGCCAGATGGACTTCCCTTTAAGTGGTACATGTTGGCTTTAAGTAGCACAGGGTTAGTTCGAAGTGCTACTAGCCTCATTCATATTTGGGCTGCCAGCTGTCTATCAGCAGTATGAGTTGTATGCTGTAGTCATGGCAACTCAGCAAACAACATGAAGTTTGGGAACTGTCTGCTTTAGAAGGAATAAGTGCAGGTTCGTCACACCTTCTGATTTTCATGCCTTTTTATTTGGGGGGGGGGTCATCCAATTTTGCTCACATTAATGGCAAGCAATGATTGTTGGCACATCTAATCTAATCAGTAAATGCTCACCTCCTACTTTAATCAATGACCCAGTCCCACCAGGTCTTACTATTGATTCCATACACACCTGGCAAAGTCAGTGACCACCACCCCACCTACTAATCTGAATGACCCTCGACCTGCTGAGTCTCAGTAAAGGTCCCAGCCCTATCTAATAAATTCTATAATCTTTCCCAACCTACTTTAATGAACAATCACAGCTCCACCCAGCCTAAACATGAACACTTCTAACCTCAACGTTCAACTTTCAATAGAGAACAAACAAGGGCGAGACCTCAGGGGATTTCCGAAAATTAATGTCAGTAAACGTTTGTGAATGGATGACAGAGATGAGAACTGAATTCAGTTACCCTTGAAATGTAGGCAACATTAGGTTAGATGCCTTTCCTCCCTCCTGGAATTTGACCCTCTGGTTATTTAATGACTGTGTTTTGCTATACTTAGTAAAATGTTTACAATTAACCATTCAACAGATTTGTTTCTATCCAAAAAAGAATGATCAACAGATAAAGCTTGAGATACTCATAAGTTTAGATAATGCTTCCTAATCAGAGTAATTAAAAAAAAACTAAATCTATACAGCTTTAAGAATAGGCACAGTAATATAATACTTTATTGTTTATAAATGAAAGGAATTCCATTTGTGGTTTTGTTACAGTGAATTGGCACTGAGTTTAGCTTCCAGCAGGTTACCATGACAGCTTTATACATAGCACATTTTTTTAAGGAATCAGTACATGGCCTGTGTAGTGAACAGTGAGCTGAGCCCTCCTTTTATTTGAGCAATAACAGGTGATCTCCAATCAAGCCCAGGCCAACACCTCAGATTTCTCTGAAGAGTCATTCCCCTTATTGCCCTTGCCAATATTTATCACTGAACGAACTCTAAAAACAGATGATCTGATAATGATTACGTTACTATTTGTGGGAGCTAGCTGTGAATACATCAGTTGCCACAACAGTGATTACATTTTGGAACTTCACTGGCTATGAAATGTTTTGAGATATTCTGAGGTGTGAAAGGCACAATATAGATGTATGACTTTCTTTCCTTCAGTCTCACTTTCTCTTCCTCATTCTTTCTCTATCCTTACTTTCTTCATTGTCCACCCCAGATCCTACTCCAGCTGCAGTGGTATAAACAGCAGGCTTACTGAGTCCTAAAGCATATTGAGGAATATTTTCCTGGGGGGGGGGAAGCTGGTGGGATGCTGGGTTTGTTGGGCTGAATGGCTTGTTTCCACACTTTAGGGATTCTAGCTACCATAGATGAAACAAGCACAACAATCAAAATTCCATGTGGAAAAGCCCTCAATTTTGTTAAAAAAATCTATTTTTCAGTTTATGTGCAGTCAATATGTACTGTAATGTAGTGTAAATATCACTTCATCATATATCTGAATTCATGCTATCCATGCTATCTAATTGCTATTCTATCATGCTAGCTGTGATGATTCTGTTACTTATCAGAATATTTGATATAGCCGTAGTTTATGATTCCATCACAGGGAGATTAAACACAATGAAGTAAAATGAGTATGATCCTGGGCACAGAAGCATCAGTGGACAAAGTATATATATTTTTTGGGGACTCCTCTGAGTATTTTTAAAAGGCAGCTTCTTGACTTTTGGGGGCTGCTTTTTCATTCTCACTAACTCAGTTCTCAAACAATGCAGTCGAGTAGTAACCATATCTTCCATACTTATGTTAACACATGGTATTTGGATGCACGCAGAAGCAGAATTAGAATATATTCATCTGTATTAACAGTAATGATCGACTCTGCATTAAACTTGAAACCACAATCTACATGGAAAGTATTTATTTCTTAGATGCCACCTATTTAAATTGGTATAAAGCTACTAGTGTTAGCAACAAAAGCTTTCTTTCGAAGTGGCTGTCAGACTCTTCTACATACAAAAAGCCATCACCCTAAACACATCATCCATAAACTGGTGAGGACACAGCTAATGCGTTTCTGTTGCACATGTACAAAGGAGGAACATTTTAACTGAGAAGTTACAACCCTACTTATTGCATTTTGCTCACAATTCCAGATTTAAATTTAACAATTAACAGTGTTCATTGCAGTAAGATTCACTATTTTTTTTCAAAGTAGAATAGCTCCTGAAATTAAGCAGCCTTAAACTGAGAGATTCCATATTCATTTGCAAGGAATTCAATACTTCAATTATATAAATTGTTTGGGTCCTGGTTAGCTACGTATTCCTTTGTTGACATATTTAAAACTTTGCACTTTCCTGTTCAGTCTCTCTCTTTCCCTCTCCTTTCATGCACCTTCCTTTCCCCCGATACCTCATTTGCAATTTCTTACAGCTCTTTCACCACCTCACCCATCTTGCAATCTTCTTTGAGCACCACATCTCTCCCTCTCTTCCCAACTCCTTACATTCACATTGTTTTCCACGAGGCCTTCATCTCCCTAATCAGCCTTGCATGTCCTTCAGCTCCCCTCAACATCCTTCTCCTCCCACCTCTTGTAGCTTCTTTCTCCTTCTCTGAACATCCTGCAGCTGCTTCCCATGATTCCAGCTACCCTCCTCTCTCTCCCAGATCCATAAAAAGGTCTTCAATTTGGCCGAATTGTTCCTGGTGTTGCAATAGGCCTCAATAGACTTCTTATGTGATTCTGCCATATTTCTCTCCATTACCATGTCATTCAGATCCCTATAAGATTCCTCCCATTCAGAATTTAACCACAGCAATGTTGACTAAGGTGTAATTAGACAGAAGAAAACAGCTTATTTTATGTGTATAAGTGTTAGCATCACACAGATGTCTTGTACAAGTGCAAGAATACTTATAACTACAAAACAGCTTGTTGTGCCATGTTCAATAAATCTGCCAAACTCAGAAATAGAATTCCTCGCTACATTTGTTCCTTGAGGGAGTAAAACAAAATGAAACGTAACACAGATTTCCTACTTGCAGGTCTTAAAGAACAGAGAAATCTTAAAGGATACAGAGGGACAATTATACAATAGTAAGACTCTAATATCTTCATAGAGGGACAAATAAAACCTAAAAGGTTACAATACGAACACTTGACCATCAAACCTATAGGTTACTATAATCAGAAAGAAGCCATTCAGCCCATTTTGTCCACTTTGAAAGTGCTATCCAGTTTGTCTCACTCCACTAATCTTTCTTCATAACTTTGCAAATGTTTTGTTTTATGCATATGTACAATTCTTTCTTGAAAAGTTACGAATCAATTTATTGCCACCATTCATCCAACCCAGGTCATTACAAATCTCTGTATCAATAGATTCTCCCCCTTCCTCACCCTCTCTGGATTTTGTGCAAACTGTGTCCTCTCTTGCTAATGAAAACAGTTCCAATGATTTATTTATTTTGTCAAAACCCTTTTTTGTATTATCAGTTAGTAACTATGAAGAACCACAAATCTGACCCAGGTCTATTAGCTTAAGATTAATGAAGGATGGGATAACCAAATCTATTCTAAAGTTACAAATTGGAGGACCACCTGAATAGCAATAACTTAATAAGAAGTTATGTGAAATTTGTCAGGGAAAGTTCTACATAAGAAATCTCTGTAAGTTCTATGAGGGAATTTTGCAAAGAAAGTGGAACTCCTGATGAATTGGAAATCTTTTTGACAAAGTTCCGCTTGTCTGATTGCACTAAAATCAACAGGAATCCAGAAACCACAGAAAATGAGAGTGGATAAGAAGAATTGGTAGGTACTTATGAAGTTAGGTCACAAGTATTGAGGATAAAGGGTTTCAGTGCTTAAATCCTTTCTGATTTACGTTAGACAAGTATATCACAAAAGTAAAAGGTTAAGTCATCATAGGCCCTCTCTTATTAGAGAGAGATGACTGGCGCTGGTTTAACCTAAGGTTCACCATACCTCAGGCAAGGGGAGAGGTTGAGAAGGTGGGACCCTCATCATAACCTCAGCTGGTACAGGAATTGAATCCCCACCATTGGTAATACTCAGCATTGACAAGTCAGGTATACAGCCAACCAAGCTAACAATTCCCCAAGTCTATATATCACAACCAAGTGGAAATTGTTAATTTTACTGACAACATTAAAAGACAGACAGTGCAGTGAGTGCCGGAAAATATTTACGTAATGATTGAGATTGGTTATGGAGTTAGATAGACAATAATCAAACTTGAAACTGATAAATGTTTTACTGGCAGTAGAAATGATAAAAGGTAAAGTTTGCAGTTGCATGATTTCTTTCATAACCTTATGACGTCCAGCCACCTCAAAGTGTATTGAAAGTAAACCATATACAGAGGCAGTTCAATTATCCGGCATTTGATTATCTGACTATCGGATTATCCGGCAAGATCGCAAGGTCCCGATGCTTGGCTAGACAATGTATTCAGCATTTGATTATCCGGAGTTCGATTAACCGAACAAAATACTCCAGGCCCATGTCCTGCAGATAATAGAGGTTCCGCTGAATTTATTACACAATTCATGTACAGGCCAGATCTAAAATACTCCAGAGAGATAACTGTGATTTGTCCAAAGGTCCATTGACCTGATGTCAGCCTATAAACTCCTAGATTTATTGAATTAGTTTCACAATTTACCATGGTGGGATTTGAATTCAAGGGTACCTTGACTCAAAAGCAAATGATCATGAAATTTGGAAGCTAACCATTACTGCAGGAACAAAAACAGAAAAAGCAGGATATCAGCAATGCTGGCACTATTTGTGGAGAGAGAAATCAAAGTTAACATTTCAGATCTTGACCTTCCATCAGAAGGTCTTAATACTGCATAAGTTCTTCAAAGTAATGGTAACACTTGTACCACATGTTCACTAGGTAAAGACCATCTCTAACATGGGAGATACCGTTTAAAAGTAAGGGGACTTTTTTTCCTTTCAGAAGTTGGTTGATCTGCAGAATTGTCTCCAACAGAGAGCAGTGGAGGTATGGTCTTTGAATATTTTTAGGGCTGAGTTAGATGTTTGATTGGCAAGGGAGTTAAAAGGACTGGAAGGCAAATAAACAAGTGGAGTTGAAGCAATAACTAGATCAACCATGCTCTTATTAAATTGCAGAGATGGCTCGAGACACTGAATGGCCTATTCTTGCTCCTGATTTACGTCTTTGTTTTTCAAATGTTAAAGGTCAAAGCACATTCCCCTGATCTGCAATTGCACTATTGTCATTGGTTCACTCACTGTCAACACCTTGGTGTCACCATATTGACCAGAAGCTTAACTGGAGCAACCACAACCTCAATGTGGCCGTAAAGGCAGTATGAAACCTCATTTTCCTGCATCATCAAGGATCAAATCAATTAAGTGTTTCAATGTTTTCACTCTTTTGTGGCTCAATTGCAGAATGACTCAAGTGGCATGATGGTTCAGCGGTTAGCACTGCTGCCTCACAGCGGCCAGGGACCTGGGTTCGATTCCACCCTCAGGTGACTGTTTGTATGGAGTCTGCACATTCTCCCTGTGTCTGCGTGGGTTTCCTCTGGGTACTCCGGTTTCATCCCGCAATCCAAAGAAGTTCAGGTTAGGTGAATTGGCCATGCTAAATTGTCCATCGTGTTAGGTGCATTAGTCAGAGGTAAATATGGGGAATGAGTCTAGGTTGGTTACTCTTCAGAGGATTGGTGTGGACTTGTTGGGCCAAAGGGCCTGTTTTCATACTGTAGGGAATCTAATCTGCATGGTTTCCTCTGGGTGCTCTGGTTTCCTCCCACAGTCCAAAGATGTGCAGGTTAGGTGGATTAGCCAAAGGAAATGCAGGGATAGGGTAGGGGGATGAGTCTGGGTGAGATGCTCTGTGGAGGGTTGGTTGGGTTGCGTCCACACTGTAGGGATTCAGAGAGTGTGTCTGGGCAGCATCAGATTCATCTGCAAAACCGTCCATAGTCAAAAAGGTTGTCAGCACTCAATATCCAGGCGTACACATGAAGAACAGTTACACGTTCTTGGGACAATTGGCACCCGATAAATGATTTTGGATTAAGATTCAGCTCCTTTGGGAGAGAAAAAGGTAAAAGAAATGATTAGACCATAGATGCATATCTTCTCCATCCTGTGCCACAAGTGAGAGATGATGTCCTGGTCCCAGATCAGAAGAGAGAGAACAGAAACATGGCACTTCTCACAGGGAAACAAAAAGCAAATTAATATTACACATTTCAGAAATATTTAGAAATGTTTCACATACAAATAATTATGTTTAGATTTAATGACTGTCAATGTAGGCTCACCTAATAGTTTTACAACAAATTAGTTATTCTTTGAAAGAGGATTTATTGGCCAGGACACCAGACTGCTACCACACTAAACTTTAATATCTGTCAAAATCACTAGTAAGGCCTTGCTTTTGAGATTTCAGGCCAGCTTCAACAGCAGTGGCAGTGGCAGTCTCGATAAAAATACCAAAAATGTTAACTTTTATTTTGTACCTTTAACAAAATAAAAAATCCCAAATTGCTTCACAGGAGCATTATAACACAAAATAGAATACTGAGCTACATATGGGATATCAGGTGAGATGAACAAATCTTTGGTCAGAGTTTGGATTACAGGAGTGGGTACAGGTGGATAAAAGGCAGTAGGCAGGATTTTCTAGAGTTGTACGAGGTAACCGAAGGTGTAACCACCTATGCTGGAGTAATTAAAATCGTAAAAGTGAATAAAATAAGTAAAATACTGGAATGGAGATATTTTTTGAAGCCAGACTTAGAGGAACACAGATGTTTAGCAAGGTCGTGGTGCTGGAGAAGATTGAAAGGTTTAGCTAAGTGTAAAAGTTCAGGTGGGTAAGTATCTTCTATCACATATCCATGAATAGTGAGTTATCAAGGGGAACACTTGATCAAAAACTATAAAAATGCATCCTGTGCATTACTTTTCTCTTTTGGCATGTGGAGGTAGAGTGTGGCAAAGAAATAATAAGCAATTTATCCTCTTGGAAATCTGACCTTTGAAATATTGAGTAGTTTTTGACAAGAATTTACTGGCGCATCCTTATGGTGAAGAGCCATGAGGTTTCCCAGGGAATCATTTTTACCTTCGAGAAAAACCTTGTATATTGCAACTTCAGTCATCCCCAGGAGGGGAATATTGTGTTCTATTTCACACTCTGTAAGTTAGAGTGTGCAGAAATGCTAAACATTCCACAGTTATTGAACTGCATGTCACTTATCCTCAATCCTAACATGCACTATTATTTGTGCCTTACAGATTAGATCCAATCCCATCATAGTTCTTATTTCGTTTGTTTAATTTTAGATCATCTGGCAGACGGATTGCTATAAAAGTCTATTCACACAACAGGGCACGAATGATTAAAAATACAAATTATAAAGCTATGAATTGCAAAGTGCCAAACTACTTAAAAGACAAAAGTCTTTTTGAAAATGACATCAAAGCTGCTTAATCGGCAATGACTTCATATAAAAGAAAAATATTAGACATCTCTTTAACATCCCACAGATCTTATGCTACAATGAGTTGTTCACTTGTGAAAACCTTTCTGACTTCGTAGAGAATGACAACATCCAGTGTAATATGAGCCTGAGATGAGGAGGAATTCTGTCTCTCAGAGATCTGTGAATCCTTGGAACTCCTTGCTAGAGAGAGGTGTGGGGGCAGTGTCCTTTTGTATGTTGAAGGCTGAGATAGATTCTGGATCAGCTAGGGAATCAATAATTATGGGGAAAGGATAGGAAAATGTACAGGAGGAATGTCATATCAGCCATGAATGGTGGAACAGACAATGATGGGCCAAATGACCCACTCTTGTTTAAAAACCAAAAGAACTGCGGATGCTGGAAATCAGAAACAAAAACAGAAATTGCTGGAAAAGCTCTAGCAGCATCTGTGCAGTGAAATCAGCGATAACGTTTCAGGTCCAGTGACCCTTCCTCAGAACTCCTGTTCCTATATGTTACAGTCTTAGGGTCACCTTCAGCTGTGCAGACTAAAAAGGTCTGAAGTTCAATCTCCGGACTGAAATGATTCAGCTGATCTTACATCATGGTTTGTCTTAGGTGTAAGGAAAGGAGAAAAAAAACATTAGACACTTGTTCCTGGACAATCTTCAGGGATGTCCAGTGCATGGAACTGTGTGCAGGAGAGGACAGGCACGAGCTGTCTGATTTTTATTGTGACGTCTATCGGAATGTGCTGGGGGGGTGGGGGGCGTCCTGTGGGCCTACTATTATGATGATGACTTGCTGCTGCAGCTGAGACACAGACACCAACATGAGAAATAACAACTTACTACATCACTTAACAGCTTCATGTGAGGTGCTTGGGGCAGAACCTGCCTTTAATGAATTAGTCTTCACAGCAATCAGGGAAGAGCACCAAGCGAAGGTCCCTCTCCTACATTTTCTTCATTTGTTTCTAGGATGTGGACATTGCTGACTAGGACAACATTTATTGGCCCTCCCTAATTGCTCAGAGAGAAGTTAAAGGTCAATCGTATTGCTGAGGATCAAGAGTCACATGTTGGTCAGATCAGACAAATTCAGCAGATTTCTTCCCTAAAAGATATTACTGAATCAGGTAGATATTTTTATCAACATTTGGTTAGCTTGTTACTGATGTCAAATCTAATCATTTTAAATTGATTTCTGCTGTGTGGGATTTGAGCCCATCTCCCCAAGATGTTGGCCTGGGAGGGGTTGGGGGGTGGGTTCGAGGGCATTAAAACTAGCGACTCTCCATTATGCCACTGGCTCCCCTTTGCTTGCTGCATGTCCATAGCCTCTCATAATGGGAGAGTGTCAACACAATGGAAGTCATTTATCTGCATTTCTGAATATCCCCAGAACATTGCCTTGCATTGAGATTGTGAAATATGAGTGGCAATCTCCAGTTTACCTGACTGAAATGAACTCTACAGCTCAAACAAAATAAAGTTCAAGCTGCTCTATTTGTTTTCATTCGGATGAAATGGTGTCATGGGTTCAAAGATAAGAACATGGGGAGTTTTGATTAAAACTAGGGAAGAATAGTTAGGTTCTTACTCCTGTTTGCTACCTTGCTACTTCATCCACTGAGGGGGACAGATATCAAAGTCAGATGAGGGAAGTATTGCTTTTCAATATGAAGACCTCCTGACTCAAATACCCTGTTGACCCACACTATTGAGGCACACACATGGAGTCCTTACACTTGGATGAGTCAGATGGACCATGGAATCATTCACATGATAGAGAGTGAGAAAAGAAATATCAATGGAAATCAACTTTTTGTCATTGAAGGGAATAAGCATTCCGCATGTAAAGGAGATATTGCAAGAACACACAAAAAATCTGTTGAAATTCGAAACTGACTTATTTAAACTGTGGGCAAACTTGTTAAACAGTACTTGATGAATGCAATAATTGAATTATAAAACTAGAAAGCATGTCAAAATCATTAATCAGTGGTTTCCGTCAACTCTGCATGGGAGTAAAGTACAGGATCATGGGAAACAGAGAGCACTCTGTTTAGGAAACTAATTTTGTCGTCTAGCAGATATCAGATAGCCAGGGCCCCTTCACAAGAAAAGTCAGGCTTTGAAAAGGAATGTTTCAGGCCAGTTGGAAAACCCTTTAAGTGTTGTGATTGGCAAGCTGTGCGCCAGACCGTGGGACTTATAAATAAACATTTCAGCAGGGCCTGCAAACGCCAGCATCGTTTCAGCAGCCCCAGTGCTGTCCACACTCTCCCCCCCAACCTCCCCATACCCTCATTCTCTCTCTCCTGGGCCCACACCAGCCTGGGCCTGCTCCAACTTACATTACATAAGCTCCTGACATGACATTGTATTACAGCACTGTACATGTATGCCCTCTCACATTACACTACCACTTCACTGCAAACAAGCCCAGACATCCTACATCTGCTAGCTCATTGCATTTCTTAAAATGGCAATGCCTGACATTCATGAGCATAATTTCTGAGGTAAGGGGGCGATGTTAGTTCCCTCCTCCTTGGTGAAAATGGCAGCGACTAATTCGAGATGTCTTCATGCCTGCTACCTGGTTCCTGCTTTTTCACTGTTTGAGCTGGAGCTTTGTTTTCTGGATGTTCCAAGCATATGTTTCATTTAGAGTCTGGCAACATGTAGGGTAAAACTCAATGCAATTTGATGGGTCTTCCGAATGGAGCTTGTGCAACAATTACTCATTGAGGAACAAAATTAACAAATTAGAAATGAGGAAGAGGAAGAGGCTCCAAAAGGGCACTTCTATAAATATCTTTTGTGAGTACTTGAGTGTACATAACGCCACAAGAAAATGAAGTTCACTCAGCTCATCTCCTCCATAGTTTTCCATCTTGGCCCCAATCTACTGCCCACCTTCCTATAGGCTGGATCATGGACTGCCCAGTATTCAATGGGCCTGGAGCTGGTGAGCTACAGTGACAGATCCTGTCAAGGATGGAGTGCAAGGGGTGTAACGACGTCATATTAAGGGCCCTACCTCAGAATAGACAAGACTACCAGTCAGATGGAAGGAGTATCTGAGCCATGCACTCCACACTAACAGTTGAAATCACCCCTGAAATTAATTACGCACACTTTTCACTGTTGCTAGACTGAAGTCACTTCCTCTTCTTTGCCTGCGCTCTCAAGAGTGCTCTGGTCTTCTCTCAAACTACATTTTTTTCAAAATAAGTTCCAGAGAGAAGGGCCAGGATTTTACAAAAACTGTTAAAGTTCTGGGGCTTTGTTAGAAATACGAGTCAGCTCCTCCCTGGGTGGTCAGCAGGACACTACATTTCCAAGGGTCAGGGTTACTTATCTGTTTCGAACAGCTGCTCACCCCAGGAATTGCCAACCCACTGCAGAACCTGTTCTTGCCCACAACCCAAATCCCCTCTCCACTCACTTCACACCTCTGCATGTTTTCCAACGGATAGCAACCAGGAATGACCAGTTGGGTTCATTCTCCCTTCTCTAACCCAGTGCCAACTGCCAGCATTCAACAGTCATCCCAGCTGAGTTCACCTAACTCAATACAGACCTCTACAAAGCTATATATTTAACCATTGAGGCATTTGAAATGTTACAAGTTGATTGGTGTAGGTACTCACTTAATATTAATAAGTAGGGAGTCCTTGTTTTTGGCTCTGCTACAGTGAAAGAGCAGCAATACATTTCCAGGTCAGGACAGTGTACTCTAACAGCTACAATATTTATGTGGCTGGTTCTGAGAACTGTCAGTATGCTGATTGTGGGGCACCCTGCAATGGTACAAGGCTATGGTTGAATGACAAGGGAAGCTGGTTAGGTTCTCTGCTGTTGGAGATGGTCATTCCTTGAAACGTCCATGAGCTGAGTGCTACCTGATTCTATCAACTCAAGCTGAAATGTTGTCCTACCTGTCTGCATGCAGATACAGATTGTTTCATTGGTGAAACAATGAACTGCACATTGTGTAATCTTCTCAAGCATCCTCACTTCTTACCCTATAATAGAGGGCTGGCCATTGATAAAACAGATGAAGATGGTTAGACTTAGGATACCATTCTGAGGAACTCCTACAGCAGTGGCCTGAACAAGAGATGCTTGGTTTCCAATATTATCTTCCAATATAACTCCAACCAGTGATAATCTCCCTCCCAACAAACACCTCCTCAACCCCCACTTCCACCGACTTTAATTTGGGATGGGATCCTTGATGCCACACTTGATCAAATGCTTTGATGTCAAGAGCAATCTCTCTCACTTTGCCACTCAAATTCCATTTTTTTCTCTATGTTAGAACCAAAGCTGTAAAGAGATCTATTGCCAATGAAATTGGCAGAACTCAGATTAAATAACAATGAGCAGACTGCTGATGATGAAAATGTGCTGCGGTGTAACTCACTTGATGATGCTTTTCATCACTTTGTTGATGATCAAGAATAAACTGATGGGTGGTAATCAGTGGGACTGGTTTTGTCCTGCTATTTGTGGACAGGATATATTTAGGCACTTTCTCCCCTTGTCGATTACATGCTCGAGGTGTGTATGGGAACGGATTGTCTAGAGGCACAGCTCGTTCTACAACACAAGTCTCAACATCAAAGTGAAATGTTGTCAGGGTTTGTAGCCTTTGCAGTATCTAGTGTCTTCAACTAGTTCTTAAAATTAAGTGGAGTGAATCGAATTGGCTAAAAACTGGCATTTGTGATGCTTGTGACCTCAGGGAAAAGTGGGAATGCATCAGCCACTCGTGACTGTTGTGACTGAAGAAGTTCACAAATTTTTCAGCTTTTGGTTTTACGCTGACATGACGGCCAGCACCATCATTGAGGATGGGAATGTTCACAGAAACAAATCCTCCTACTTGATTAATTATCTGCCATCATTCTCAGTTGGATATAAGAGAACTGCAAAAGTTTTGATCTGGTACTGTTGATATCATGTTGTTCTGCTGTTCAGCACACACATCGCTATATATTGGAACTTTATCAGGTTTGCACTTCATCTTTTACCTGGTGCTGTTCTTGTCATGTCCTCCAGCACTTGTCCTTGAACCAGAGTTGGTCCGCTTGATTGATGGTAATGGTAGAGTGGGTGGTACATGTGGAACCATGAGGATACAGATTACACATGAATACTGCTGCTGAAGACCCAAAGAACCTGATGGATACTCCATTTTGAGCTGCAAAATCTGAATATATTTATACTAGTGGAGTGTGCTCTCAAGGTAAAAAGAACATGATTTGTCAAATTTCCTTTCATGCCCACATAATTCCTCTTGTTTAATTTATTTGAAAATAGTCTCAGATTTACTCCTTTCATTCTCAAACTAAATGTAAAATTCAATCATATTATTATCACTGCTATCTAAGGGTTCCTTCACCATGAAATTATTAATCAATCATGTCTCATTGAGCAATACTGGACTAGGTCTAGTTTTGGCATCTCTCTGGTCAGCTCCTTGTGTCTGCGTGTATTTCCTTCGGGTGTTCCAGTTTTCTCCCTCCGTACAAAGATTTGCAGTTTAGGTAGACTGGCCATGCTAAATTCTCCTTAGTGTCCAGAGATGTGCGGGCTTGCTGGATGAGCCATGGTAATTGTGGTGTTATAGTGTTAGAGTAGGGGACTGGGTCTGAATGGATGCTATTCAGAGGAGCGCTGCAGATTTTATGGGCTGAATGACCTCTCTGTCTGCACTGTAGGGATTCTATGACTCCTTTCAGATAAGCTTGAATTAATTCTTCCTTCCACAAAACCATATAGTTAATGTTTGGGGACCTGTGCACCACTCACCCAAATGAATGTTTTGGTCATTTGTCATTTCTACCGATATCGTTTCTACATCTTGGTTTCCTGACTTTAGGCTATCCCTTTCTATTATGCTAACATTATCATTAAGCAATAGAGCCACATTTGTAACTTCTCTCAATTTCCTGTCCTTCCTAAGTGTCCTGAAACCCTCCGAATTCAGGTCCCAATCCATGTCATTCTGTAGCCATGTTCTGTCATGATGACCAGATGACCTTTTCTCATTTCTCTTTGCTCCCTTAGCTAAATCGGTTTTATTTCAAATGATGTGTGCATTCAGATACAGAGTCTTCACTTCTATCCTCTTACTCTTTTTTTCTAAGTTCCAGTTTTACCTGTTAGTTTTCTGTGAATTTTTGTACTCTCTATCTCTTCTTGTCATGATCTGTTCATCATTTTCCATATTAAGACTTACCGTTAGATTTTTAACTCAACTGTTTTATTTACTACATTTGACCAAATTTGATTCTTTACCCTCTTTATTTAATTTAAAATCCTCCCTAAAATCCTCGTCATGTGTTTGCCAAGAACATTGGCCGAGCATTGTTCAGTTGGAAATTATTTTTGTCTGCTTTGACCAGATGCCGTGCAGATCCATGGAGTGTACGGTCAATGCTGAGGACTCCCATGGCCACTCTGTCCTGAGTGAGTGCAGTAGTGTTACACCATTTCATGTGTTTATCCTGCCAATGTGATAAAGCAGACACAGGGATGGTGTTGGAGATGTCTGAAATGATCACTGAAAGATACAATTCCATGACCATAACTATGTCTGGCTGTTGCTCGACTAGTATTTGTGATAAATCACATGGCCTGGATATTAGTAAGGAGACTTTACAAAGGTTGTCTTTGTTACCTATGATGTGGAGGAGCCTGTGTTGGACTGGTGATGACAAAGTTAAAAATCACACAACACCAGGTTATAGCCCAACAGGTTTAATTGGAAGCACTAGCTTTCAGAGCGCTGCTCCTTCATCAGGTGGGGAGCAGGACCATAAGACATCGACTTTATATCAAAAGAATACTGTGTCATGCAACTGAAATGATATATTGACCAAACCTATATTGCTGTTAAGTCTTTAAACTTTTAGAATGAGTTGCAGGTTTCAATTCATTAACATGTAAATCCCAGAACTCCTTAAGTCCCATTCTTGAGGTAACTTAAATTTTCATTTAAAAAGCTGACAACTCAGCTCATACAATGCATTAAAAGTGGGAAGTTTGAGTCTGTCTGTATCCCAATCTGGGTTCTATTTCCAAAGTGGAATTTATTATCGACTGCCTGTTCCTCCGCCCTGTTTCCATGCTATCGGGGTTCTATGATTCTATTTTGCTCAAAAAGTGCATAACCTGCAGGCAGTCAATACAGGCAGTGAATCCATGTAATATTTTATAAATTCCACTTTTGGACTCAAGATTGGGATACAGACACCTTCAATGCATTGTATGAGCTGAGATGTCACCTTTTTTATATAAAACCATAAGTTATCTTGAGAATCTGATTTAAAGAAGTTCTAGGATTTACATATTAATGAACCGAAACCTGCAACCCATTCTAAAAGATGAAAGACTTAACAGCAATCTAGGTTTGTTCAAGATTGCATGTCAGTTGCATGACACTGTAATCTTTTGTTATAATCTTTTGTCTTATGGTCCTGCTCCACAGCTACCTGATGAAGGAGCAGTGCTCCGAAAGCTAGTGTTTCCAAATAAGTCTGTTGGACTATAACCTGGTGTTGTGTGATTTTTAACTTTGTTGCCTATGTCGACGGTGAATCTTCCATCCAATTATATTAACAATGTAACTTTTTGTAGCAGGGCTTACTAAGGCTTAAAAAGTGGCACTTCAGAGTCAATCAGATTGCTAATGTTGCCTTAACTGGGGAAGTGCAGCTAATTTCCTTTCCTAAACGGCTTTGGTAAACCAAATTGCTTTGACACCATCTGATGGTGTTCACCATCACTGAAACCAGCCTTTGATTTCAAATTCAGGTAATTACCTGAATTTAAATACTGCATTGTTATGATGGGCTTTGAAATCCAGTCTTTGGATTCTAGTGCGGTAACATAATCATTATGTTATCATACTGCTTAAACCTGCTAACAATTCGAACAACTATGATCGGGATTCTTGCAGCCCATGGTTATCTATTAACAAGTTTTAAATCACCATTGAATAGTTGAAATAAAAATGCTGTATTCCAACACAAAGCGAAATAAAATGGTTTATGAAATAAAGTTGGTGAAAAACAAATCACCGTCAATTATGAGCTGCTGAATTATTACAGCTGGAACAAGCTGCATGGCACAGATCATGGTCTGAGTCTCGCCAAAGGGATGCGAGAGATTATTGAAGGAAGTGCAGACCGCCCTGTCAACAGGACTGGGTTTTTCTCACTGAAGAGAAACAAATGATGTGATTGGTCATGGATACACTTCCCAAGATGCTAAGAATTGATCACCCAAATGCCTCACTGCCTGGTCCTGAGCCAAACAGGCCAGGAGATTCCAGGTTCATATCCAAGTCTACACTGGGCTTGCTGAGATCAGCTGCAGCATAATTTAGAAATCTAACTGACCTCAATAGTGCAGTTTACTGGAGATGTAATTATGTGCCACCTTTGTAGACTGCCTCCACGACAGATTTCATCGGATCCCTACAGTGTGGAAGGACGCCATGCAGCCCATTGAGTCCACACCAACCCTGTGAAGAGCATCACACCCAGACCCGTTCCCCCTCTCCTGTCCCTGTAGCTCTGCATTCCTCATGGTTAATCCACCTAGCCTGTACATCCCTGGGCACTATGGGCAATTTTGCATGGACAATGCACCTAACCTGCACATCTTTGGACTGTGGGAGGAAACCCACACAGACACGTGGAGAATGTGCAAACTCCACACAGACAGGAATGGAATCGAACCTGGGTCCATGGCGCTGTGAGGCAGCAGTGCTAACCACTAAGCCACCCATTTCTCACCTGACCAGCAGATTGCTGAAGGTTTGACCTCCTTCACATTGTCACCCTAACTGCACATGTACATGACTCCAGAGCTTGTGGTGTAAGTGCCTTACATGATACGGCACTGGGTCATAAGCAGCAGTCTGGTTTCAGTTTTCATCTCAGTCTAAGGTACGTTCTGTAGTATTGAGTACTTTGAGTAAATTGAGTACTTCAGCTGGGTGTAAGTCATGGTGCCACTGCTAGTCTTAACCATATTGGACTGTGGAGGATTCCTGATCTTGATCTTCATCCAGTGATACTTGCTCTATGTATGTGTGTGTATGTTTAAACCTGTCAGGAGAGGACAGGGTTAGGTTTGACTGAAGGCATCTACTGTGTAACTAACACATGGTCATGTGCCTCATGTAACCATTGGTTGGTGGATGCCAATAGAACCCACACTAAGTCAATTCTTGACTTACTTCCGCAGTAAATCTGTGGCAGACTAAAAGAAAAAGACGCAGAGTTCAGAGTCCAAAACCATTGGCAGCAGGTTGATTGAGCAGTGACGGTAGATCCCAAAGTGCATCATTTGAAGGAATATTAGTGGATATTCTCTAAAGCAAGCCAATGCAGCAGAGAACATTTCAGTTCTACTCTTTGCAGTTTCCTGTTTGGATTTTTCTACCAAACTTTCACAAACTTGTCAGCCAGTCTCTAAAAATCACCGATGCTTTACAAAACAAGACTGCCTCTAATATATTAAAGTGAGCTTCCGGGCTGTGCGTGTCAAATGCATGCAGCTGGTTAGTTAAAGGCTTTGCGTTTGATGTGAATTCTCTATTTCTGGTCTGTCCCAAATCAGTTGGTCTTCGTTAGTGTGGGAACAGTTGATTTTGTGGGATGGAAGTTTGTTGGGGAGCACAGAAGCTGACAATCTCACCATCCATGTTGACACACATTAAGAAGGGCCACTTTTTTCTAATTGCTCATTCATTTTATTGCCCATCCCCAGTTGCCCTCAAGAAGGTGGTGGTGAGCTGCCTTCTTGAACTGCTCCAGTCCACTTGCTGTGGGTTGACCCACAATGCCATTAGGGAGGGAATTCCAGGATTTTGACCCAGTGACAGTGAAGGAACAGCAATATATTTCTGAATCAGGCTGGTGAGTGGCTTGGAGGGGAACTTGAAGTTGGTGGTGTTCCCATGTATCTGCCACCCTTGTCCTTCCATATGGAAGTAGTTGTGGGGTTGGAAGGTGCAGCCTGAGGATCTTTGGCGAATTTCTACAATGCATCTTGCACACATTGCAGGTAGTACATGCTGCTGCTCCTGAGCATCGGTGATGGAGGGAGTGGATGTTTGTGCCAATGAAGCGGGCTGCTTTGTCCTGGATGGTGTCGAGCTTCTTGAGTGTTGTTGGGACTGCACTCATCCAGGCAAGTGGGGAGTATCCCATCACACACCTGACTTGTGCCTTGTAGATGGTGAAAAGGCTTTGAAGAGTTAGGAGGTGGGTTACCCACCCTGGTATTCCTAGCCTCTGACTTGCTCTTGTAATCACTGGATTTATGTGGGCACTTACATTGCAAATTTCAATAGAACGATACTCAAGAAACAGCATAGTGCTAGCGAATGAGAAGGTGGGAGGAAAACACCTGAAATAAAATGATAGAAGCTTTGAGAAAACATACCTCAGCATCATAAGTTAGCAGTCATGTTTGGTGACTTATTGAATGGCTTCATTTATGTTTAAAGATATTTGAAATAGACAATTATGGAAAGGATTCCAAAAAAAAACAACTAATCTTTTTCTTTGTTTTATCTTGTTGCCAGTATATTTGACATGGCTAAGCTGGTATGTACACCAGGATCAGAACATATCATCTTGCAAACCAATGCTCTTCACCAAAAGTTGAGCATTTGGATAGAGTTTATGGTTGTGCAGTTTTCTTGTAAACAAATAAACTGATGAATCTTTCTGGAGAATAGTAATCAATGTCACTCAAGCCAGTGGGAAGGGAAGTGCATAGTCACTGAGTTCTGTTTGAGCGTATGAGGGTGGGACAGGGGGGTGAGAGGATGAATTATATCACTTACACTTCCAGAGGCTTTGTTGTCAGGAAGAAGTGCTTAGGACAAGATCATTGTTCCATTTGGAGGCAGAGAAATAGGATGTGGAAAAATAAATGATAACATTCCAAGAACAGTCAGGGCAGTTGACTGAGGTGTCAGTGGGGGAGCACTTTGGGGCCAGCAACCATAATTCTATTAGTTTAAAATAGTGATGGAAAAGGATAGACCAGATCTAAAAGTTGATGTTCTAAATTGGAGGAATACTAATTTTGACAGTATCAGGCAAGAACTTTCAAAAGCTGATTGGGGGCAGGTAAAGGGATGGGTAGAAAATGGGAAACCTTCAGAAATGAGACAGTATATTCCTGTCAGGTTGAAAGGAAAGGCTGGTAGGTTTAGGGAATGCTGGATGACTAAAGAAATTGAGGGTTTGGTTAAGAAAAAGAAGGAAACATATGTCAAGTATGGGCACGATAGATTGAGTGAAACCTTAGAAGAGTGTAAAGGCAGTAGGAGTATATTAAAGAGGGAAATCAGGAGGACAAAAAGGGGACATGAGATAGCTTTGGCAAATAGAGTTAAGGAGAATCCAAAGGGTTTTTAGAAATACATTAAGGACAAAAGGGTAACTAGGGAGATAATAGGGCCCCTCAAAGATCAGCAAGGCAGCCTTTGTGTGGAACCGCAGGAGATGGGGAAGTTACTAAATGAGTATTTTGCATCAGTGTTTACGGTGGAGAAGAACATGGTTGGTATAGAATGTAGGGAAATAGATGGTGACATCTTGAAAAATGTCCATATTACAAGGGAGGAAGTGCTGGATGTCTTGAATTTCATAAAAGTGGATAAATTCCCAGGACCTGATCAGGTGTACGCTAGAAAACACTGTGGGAAGCAAAGAAAATGATTGGGCCTCTTGCTGAGTTATTTGTATTATTTATAGTCACAGGTGAGGTGCCAGAAGACTGGACGTTGGCTAACATCGTGCCACTGTAGGGAACTATAGACCAGTGAGCCTGATGTTGGTGGTGGGCAATTTGTTGGAGGGAATCCTGAAGGACAGGATGTCCATGTATTTGGAAAGGCAAGGACTGATTAGGGATAGTCAGCATGGCTTTGTGCTTGGGAAATCATATCTCACAAACTTGATTGAGTCTTTTGCAGAAGTAACAAAGAGGATTGAAGAGGGCAGAGTGGTGAAGGTGATCTATATGGATTTCAGTAAGGCATTCAACAAGGTTCCCCATGGGAGACTGGTTAGCAAAGTTAGATCTCATGGAATACAGGGAGAACTGGCTCAAAGATAGACAGAGGGTGGTGGTGGAAGGCTGTTTTTCAGACTGGAGGCCTGTGACCAGTGGAGTGCCACAAGGATCGGTGTTGGGTCCACTACTTTTCATCATCTACATAAAAGATTTGGATATGAACACAAGAGGTATAGTTAGTAGGTTTGCAGATGACACCAAAATTAGAGGTGTAGTGGACAGCGAAGAAGATTACCTTGGGTTACAACGGGATCTTGATCAGATGGGCCAATGGGTTGAGAAGTGGCAGATGGAGATTAATTTAGATAAATGTGAGGTGCTGCATTTTGGGAAAGCAAATCTTAGCAGGACTTATACACTTAATGGTAAGGTCCTAGGGAGTGTTGTTGAACAGAAATCTTGGAGTGCAGGTTCGTAGCTCCTTGAAAGTGGAGTCGCAGGAAGATAGGATAGTGAGAAAGGTGCTTGACATGCTTTTCTTTATTGGTCAGAGTATTGAGCATTGGAGTTGGGAGGTCATGTTGCAGCTGTACAGGACATTGGTTAGGCCACTTTTGGAATATTGCGTGCAATTCCTATCAGAAAGGTGTTGTGAAACTTGAAAGGGTTCAGAATAGATTTACAAGAATGTTGCCAGTGTTGGAGGATTTGAGCTGTAGGGTTGAATGGGCTGGGGCTGTTTTCCCTGGACTGTCGGAGGCTGAGGGGTGACCTTATAGAGGTTTATAAAATCATGAGGGGCATGAAGAGGGTAAATAGGTAAGGTCTTTTCCCAGGGGTGGGGAGTCTAGAACGAGAGGGCATAGATTTAGATCGAGGGGGAAAAGATATAAAAGAGACCTAAGGGGCAATTGTTTCATGCAGAGGGTGTTACGTGCATGGAATGAGCTGCCAGAGGAAGTGGTGAAGGCTGATACAATTGCAACATTTTAAAGGCATCTGGATAGGTATATGAAAAGGAAAGGTTTGGAGGGATATGGGCTGGATGCTGGCAGGTGGGACTAGATCGGGTTGAGACATCTGGTTGGCATGGATGAGTTGGACCAAAGGACCTGTTTCCGTGCTGTATATCTCGATGACTCTGTGACGCTATAATAATTGGGGTGGGAGCTAGATGAGAGAGTAGAAATGGCCGTAAGGAATTATATCCTTCTTTTTAATTATGGGCCATATCTACAGCAAATAGAAACGTTTGACCCTATTCATGCTTGAAATGAGCGAAGGTGCTAAAGGTACCTGCCACCACACTGTATCCTGTCCATGTGTGTTCCAGAGCATTTTCTAGCAGTTTGGCCAAAGGCCAATTCTGCCTCCCCTCACATCCGCCCACACTCGCTTTACACCTGGTGTGCTTGGCTGAAGGTTAGAAGTAAAGATCTGGGTTTTTCCAGCGTGGGGATTGATTGCAACACCCCACTGCCCCTCAGCTGAGATCCACAGGCACAGCACAGCCTGGGTCATTTCCTTCAAAATTGCAAGTTAACTTTTCTCATTCATAAAACAATATCAACAAATAGTGTTGATGGGAACCAATAGTTAAAATATAAAGATAATAGCTGAAAAAAATAAAAAACTTTACAAATAAAGGGCTGAATTATTTGGCTAAGTGCAATTCTTGTCATGTTTAGTGGGATGATTCTGACTGAGCACATCTTCTTGGCAACTCTTACCAAAGGTGTTACCATTGTAATCCCACTGGCAAATATCATGTCTAATTTCTGTCTGATTTTAACACGTGCCATTGCCGTTTCAGTATCATCTGCCACTTAACTACAGGGCATGAAGTTTCTCACTATCCTGTCTTCCTGCGACTCCACTTTCAAGGAGCTACGAACCTGCACTCCAAGATTTCTGTTCAACAACACTCCCTAGGACCTTACCATTAAGTGTATAAGTCCTGCTAAGATTTGCTTTCCCAAAATGCAGCACCTCACATTTATCTAAATTAATCTCCATCTGCCACTTAACTACAGGGAAACCCTCTGAAAGCTTGTGATTTCAAATTAACCTGTTGGACTATAACCTGATGTCGTCTGACACCAATAGAATAACTGAAAATGTGTTGCTGGAAAAGCGCAGCAGGTCAGGCAGCATCCAAGGAGCAGGAGAATCGATGTTTCGGGCATGAGCCCTTCTTCAGGAATGAGGAAAGTGTGTCCAGCAGGCTAAGATAACAGGTAGGGAGGAGGGACTTGGGGGAGGGGCATTGGAAATGCGATAGCTGGAAGGAGGTCAAGGTGAGGGTGATAGGCCGGAGTGGGGGTGGGGGTGGAGAGGTCAGGAAGAAGATTGCAGGTTAGGAAGGCGGTGCTGAGTTCGAGGGATTTGATTGAGACAAGGTGGGGGGAGGGGAAATGAGGAAACTGGATAAATCTGAGTTCATTCCTTGTGGTTGGAGGGTTCCTAGGCGGAAGATGAGGCGCTCTTCCTCCAGCCGTCGTGTTGCTATGATCTGGTGATGGAGGAGTCCAAGGACCTGCATGTCCTTGGTGGAGTGGGAGGGGAAGTTGAAGTGTTGAGCACGGGGTGGTTGGGTTGGTTGGTCCGGGTGTCCCAGAGGTGTTCTCTGAAACGTTCCGCAAGTAGGCGGCCTGTCTCCCCAATGTATAGGAGGCCACATCGGGTGCAGCGGATGCAGTAAATGATGTGTGTGTGGAGGTGCAGGTGAATTTGTGGCGGTGACAATCACATTCCTCTTCTGAAATATGCATCCCTCTCTCATTCCAGGGACAAAATGCTCCAAAATAGGGCAGGAGGACTCAAGACAAGTGGTTAGTTGCCAATCATTCGACTCCTAATGTCTTATGGAGCGGATTGGAACCTGACTGATCGAAGCAAGCTTTGTACTAGTGTCAAAGGCTGCTCCTGACCTACTATGGCAGGATTCCTTTAGCATAAGCTCCCCCTTTTGACTGGACTGAGGCCTGATAACAACCGTGACAAGCTTCCTGGGTTTGTGTTTGCAGGAAAAGGCAAGCGAGATAATGCAAGGCAGGAATGCTGCATGCACACAGGTAGGCTTAGAGTGACTGAATGCTATAACAGTGACTGGAGATGGAGCCTGGTCCAGTCCATGAGCTGGGTGTGTGTCCCTAAGTGCATTACAAAGATAAGCATTAGAATGATTATTGGCAGTTCAGCCTGAGATGCAGTATTTAAGAGTAGCGGCATCCATTATTTGAATCAAAGATGGGCCTTGAGGATTCTTAGAGACAGGCATATTTCAGATACTAATTCTGGGACGTGGGGAGGATGTGGCTTCTATCCATAGCGCATGCCTTGAAGTGTTAGTGCCCAATATCCAACATGAAAGTCTTTTGGAGCAAACAGCAAGTCAAACCTGTCAAGAAACCACTCTGCTTTCAATACTGTGTTTTTCTGATGACAAGTGTGCCTGGTGAGTTTGATAAGATTGCAAACAAAATATTTTTGTGATGAGTTAGGCTGCTAACATGCAATAACAAGCTTCAGTTGTAAATGCACGGCTGCCGAGTAAGAATCTCACCATGTCACTTGAGAAAAGTGTAAAAGATGTGGCGAGATGATCTCTGGACTCTCAGCTCACTGTCACAGCCTTCACTTACTCCAAGGTAGAAGTCAGTAGACTGGAAAACACAACATGCCAGGCAGCATCAGGAGGTAGGGAAGTCAACATTTCGGGTCGAACCTTTTTCAGGACTGGGGGTGGGTGTAAGAGGAGCTGCATATAAAGGGACTGTTGGGGACAGGACGGTGAAGTGGGGATAGATGAACACAAGTAGAGGTTATGACCTGGTTGGTCAGTGGGAGAAATGAATCCGGCTGGTGGGTGGGAGGAAGGGTTGGTCAGAGGAATGGAAGGGAGGGAGAGGAGTTGGGAAGGGATTCAGGGGAAGGGAGGTTATTTGAAATTGGAGAACTCATGTTGAGTCCACTGGTCTGTAGGCAGCCCAGGCGGAAGGTGAGGTGTTGTTCCCCCAGTTTGCGGTCTGATTCATTATGGCAATGGAGGGGGACAAGGATGGTCATGTTGGAAAGGGAGTGGGAAGGGGAATTCAAATGGGCAGTGACTGGGAGGTTAGGTCGGGCCCTGCGGGCCTGGCTGAGATGCTCGGTGAAATGTTCCCTTAGTGTACGTTTGGTCTCCCGATGTAGAGAAGACCATTCATTCCTCCCATCGACCAATCTAGTCATACTCTTTGGCTGTGTTCACCTATCTCCATCTGACCACCCTGTCCCCCTCAACCCCTTCATCTGCAGCTCCCCTTACACCTGAAATGTTGACTTCTCTATCTCCTGATGATGCCTGGCTTACTCTGTTCTTCCAGCCTCCTGCTTGTCTACCTTGGATTCCAGCATCTGCAGGTTTTTTTGTCTCTTCACTTACTCCGAGACTATTTGAGTGCATGCAGCATTCCACCCAATTCTGTTGACCATTTTGCCATAATCCACATCATTCAGACTCCCAACTTTAAACATAGATCTGAATCCTTCAATAGAGCAGCAAGCAATGTTGCTGATTTACAACTGAACTTTTCAAAATAAATAATAAATTTAAACCTTTCCTGGTTGGTGGGAGGAGTGGAAAGTGTTATTCCATAAAATTTGGACCAAACCTCAAGGAGTTAAGTGTGCATTAGGCCAGTTACTTATTGTTCAAAGTGCTCCTGGGTGACTGGAGGAGGTTATAATGGAATCATCTATCCCTTGGCTTGGTCTAGAATCTTTGGGGCTAGGAGACCACAAGAAAAAACTCTTCATATTCACTGGCAATTAAATTACTTCTGTCGAGTTTCTAAAATAAAATGTTTTTTGCTTGGAAACTCCCTAATTTCTCTCTGATATAATCCACAATGTAGCATGCTATAGTATTAATAAACCCAGCCAGAGTCAGGGTGGCTCAGGCATAAAAGCAATTAACTCTTTACTCCCTATAGAGTCTTTAGACAATGTGAGTAAGTGATCTAACCGTGGATCTGAAGCAAAATTGTTCAGTTGGAATGGGTTCCAATGTGGACTGTTTGATAGAATAGGTTAAAACACAATAACACTAATATTCATCAGTCACACAATATATGGTTTGCCATTCAGAATATTTATTCTCCTGTGCGTAATAATATAATACAGGTTATTGATGGTCATTGTTCTCCTGCCTTAATTTAAGTCAACCCTAACCTTTAAATTCATGAAGATCCTTCTGGTGTCCCACAATTACTTTGATGAGAAGCTGCCAGAGACTCCCAGGGAAATAGAATCAATAGTCAGATAACAAAGATTAACAAGGTTAGAGAGTTAGTAGAAAGATGAACAGAACCGTACGGATTATCAAGACTAATGCACAGCCCATGTCGACATTCTATTTTACACTGTAAGGCATGTTGCCCATAAAGGTCAGTGCCCTTTATAGATCAACATGTCTAATCTAGGATAACTAATCTCCAGAACAGAGACCAGAATTTATTATAGCAAGGTATCTAATAATGTCTACCATTATTAAAGATTGTGCCTGCACTCATAACCTTGAACACCTGATGCCCAGAAAGCTGCTGAAATGGAACCCATTAATACTGCAGTAAGGAAGCAGGTTTTATGGGATCTTAGTGAACCACCAGGCTATCTCCTTAACAATGAGATTTGGGCAGAATCACCTGCTCCTGGAGGTGGTGAGCTTGTGCGTGGAAAAGGAACTAAACTTGGTGTGGGAGTGGTGTGTCCAAGCCCCAATGCCTTCTTGCCACTATCAGATTTATATTCCGTAAAGGAAGACCCATGGTTGATCTTCCCACAGTGAGACTCATCGTCCTCAGTTGGTCTACTTGGAAATAGAGCTGCTTTCACTGGCTTGGCCACAGTTACTAGATGGAAGATGGATGCATTTTCTGTATGGCATTGTAACCAGAGGCAGAAGACCAGTAAGGCACCTCAGGTTCCTTCATCAGGCTGCTTAGAAACCTCTCTTAGAAACATAGGAGTAAGCCATTCAACACATCAGGCTTGCTCTGCCATTTAACAGAATCATGACTGATGGAAAGACACTTCAATGTCTTTTATCCATACTATCCCCATAATACTTTACGCCATTGATAATCAAAAATCTATCATTTCTGTCTTACACATACTCAAAGATTGCAATTCTATAGCCTTCACGGGTAGAGGATTCTGAAGATTCAAAACCACCTGAGTAAAAGAAATTCTCTACATCATGGTCTTAAGTGGTATTGCCTTATTATTAAATTGTTTCCCAGTTCTAGATTCCTCATCGAGGGGAAGCATCTTATCATGTGCTTTAATGTTGCTGACTGACTTCTTGTGGAAGGCATTATCAAAAGCCTTCTAAAAATCCATGTCTACTCCATTCATCAACCCCCTTTTATCAATTTTATTAGTAACATGCTCAAAGAATTCTAACAAACCTCTCAAACTTGATTTTCCATTCATAAAATCCATGCTGCTTATGCCCAATCAAAGCATTTTTTTTATCAAAGTGGTCATATCCTTTGTACAAGGGATTTTAGGATCTTTAACTTCTCTGATTTTGCTTACTATTGATATAAGGCAAACACTCCTGTCATTCCTTGTTTTTTTCCCTCTTGCTCCTTTTTTAAACAATGGAGTAACATTTGCTAATTTCCAATCTGCAATCATTTCAGAATCTATGGCCATTTGGAAGCTGGTTACCAATGAATTGACTAGCTCTGAAGCTACCTCCTTCATTACTGTGAGATATAGACTACCAGGTTCTAGTGACTTATCAACTGTCAGACCCAGTAGTTTCTTCAGTACAAGCTTCTTGATAATACTAATTTGCCTCATCTCCTCGTACTCTTTAATGACTTGAATCTTTCCTTCAAGGAGATTTCTAGTATCTGTCCAAATATACAAAAGAGTAATTATTGAACTTCTCAGCCTTTATAAATTTTCCTCATTCTCCTTTTAATGAACTCACATTTGTCTAAGCCAGACATTTCCTTTTATATACCTGTAGAAGTGTTTACAGTTTAGTTTTAGGGTTTTATTTGCTAGATTATGTTTATATTGTATTCACCCTTCCTTTTCAGTTGTTTTTTTATCTTCCTTTGCTGTAAACTAAGTTCCTTCTTACCCTCAGATATACTAATATTTCTGGCAATGTGAACAACCTTTCCTTTTAATCTTAAAGAATCATTAATTTCCTTTGTCAGTTGTTGTGAACTGACACTTTCTGTGCTTCCACACTTGGAAGCTGCTACACTTCAGATATTGCTGTAAGTGATGTAATAATTGTTTTGAGACTGTCTATTGCTGATGTACAGTCATGCCTTTCAATGTATTTCCCCAATCCACTTCATGGTGATGGTTCTGGAGGAGGATTTATACCACACGGAGCTGTGCAGGGTCTTCCCATACCCTTGTATCTGAAAATTAAGGGCCTTATTGAGAAACCATGATACAGGTTGTATATTCTAAAATTGTGGGGTGTGTTGTGGTGTCAATAAAGGCAAAGTATAGTAAGATTGAGCTAATTGTCACACGTATGGGAAGCAACATAAAAATCAAGGCCACATAGATTTTGGACATGACAGAATATGATGAATAAAAAACAGCCAAAGGTTATAAATAATGCACCCCACCATGTAGAGTTGGCCGTCAGGGGATCTTTCAAGGTCTGTCATATTTTCCCAGATGACCACTTCAGATACTATGTGGTATTTTCCACTTTTACCATGGTGGTACTGGGCAAGGGTTCTTTGAGATCATTTACCACCACCATCTTTCCTTGAATATACTTTATCTTTGCAATTAGTGATTACTGGTAGAGGATATATTCCATCAGAGTATGTACAGACGAAGCACTATTCTTAGGTATCAAGAAACGTTATTGTGTTGAAATTACGTATCTATATTTATGGCCAATGTGAAAAATGGAAGACATTGAACTGCTTGGACACTATCTGGATCAAACCAGCTATATACCAAGAGAGAAAGTGGTTTGCTGGAAATTAGGTTGACAGTTTAATATGAGCTGTGATCCACCTGATAATTACAGAAAGTCAAATGACTTTGAAAAAAAAGCCAAGCAAAACTTTTTTACGGAGATAAAAGCTGAGGTTCAATTGCTGGAAAAACTGGAATTGTATGAGACTATGGGGCCTTTGTTTTTGGTTGCCTAGCAATCTTTTGTGGTCTTGGTTTCTGTTTTAAAAATGTATAGCGTTGAAAGGAAGAAAACATTCAAAGCTTGCAGTAAAGCTGCAAATCTCTCTCACTCTGCTTTTCCTGGCTGAAGTAATTGGGAACAAGATAAAGTTTCCTCATCTCAGCTTTTTGATTACCTTGTACACCTTGAGATGTTGAGCTGTGACCATTTTTCAAAGATTTGGAACAAGCTTGATTTTCTTCCAAACCAAAGCTTTCTTGCGCAATATGTCTACAGCAGTCAACATTTGATGTTATTAACTAGAAAGTTAGTGGACAGAGAATTAATCAAATTCTTTCTTTTGTTTATGTGACTATTGATCAATAAAGATTTCTTTTTCAACTGTTTTCTAAAATATGATCACTGCAAAATCCTTGTCATTTATGTTGTCTGAACATATTAGTTTTGAGTTAAAATAGGATTAGGATCTAATTCTGGATTACAATATAGAGTTTTGCCATTTATTTTTAGGAATGAGTTTTGTTTTATCGGAACAGCAGTATTTTTGTGTTTTTCTTGTCCCTTTCATTTTGGATGGCAGTACAAAAAAGGGAAATCATTGACTTTTTGGTGTTTGAATCCAAACATTTATTCTAATAGTTTAAGTACTGCAACTCGGGTGCAGTAAATAAAACAACACAAGAGAGGAGGAAACAAAGCAACTGGAAGACTAATCCCACCATTAGTAGAAGTAACAGGGTCGGACTCCCTGTGTGTTCTACCTATCACAGTTGTGACAATTACATGTCAGCAATAAACACAGCTACATTTGGTCAGACATAATCACTTCGATCGTAAGGAGCTGGTATAGAAACTACTGCTGCTTCTGATACCTAGAGTAGAACTTCTTGTTTGCCCCCACAGAATGTGTGTGACATTGGTAGACGTTGTTGGGCTGATGCAACATCTCCACTAATTCCTTCTGAAACTTAAGGCACTCGTACTAGGCGTAACAGATTAGTGATGTTCTCATTAGATGGCTGTAGGTATTATACAATCTCCCCTTTAGCACCAGCACATTCTCCTTGCTCTTCACCAGTTTGATGACCTGGGCCAGGACCCTGATGTCAAGCAATATTTATACTTAGTGTCCATTTTTGTCCTTCAGAAGTAGAGAATCATTAACAAATATCCACTTGGATATCTGAGTACTATTTCTGTACAGATAGATACAAGCAGAGATGTCCATCAGTGAGTGGGGAAGGTCAGTGGGCTGGAGGCCTCAGCAGAATGGGGATGGTCAGTGGGCTGGAGGCCTCAGTGGAGTGGGAACGGTCAGTGGGCTGGAGGCTCAGGCAATGTGGGAATGGTTAGTGGGCTGGAGGCTCAGGCAATGTGGGAATGGTCAGTGGGCTGGAGGCTCAAGCAATGTGGGGATGTTCAGTGGGCTGGAGGACCAGGCGATGTGGGAATGGTCAGTGGACTGGAGGGCCAGGCGATGTGGGAATGGTCAGCGGGCTGGAGGACCAGGCGATGTGGGAATGGTCAGTGGGCTGGAGGCCCAGGCGATGTGGGAATGGTCAATGGGCTGGAGGCCCAGGCGATGTGGGAATGGTCAGTGGGCTGGAGGACCAGGCGATGTGGTAACGGTCAGCAGGCTGGAGGCCCAGGTGATATGGGGATGGTCAGCAGGCTGGAGGCTCAGGAGATGTGGGAACGGTCAGTGGGCTGGAGGCCCAGGCGATGTGGTAACGGTCAGCGGGCTGGAGGCCCAGGTGATATGGGGATGGTCAGCAGGCTGGAGGCTCAGGAGATGTGGGAATGGTCAGCGGGCTGGAAGCCCTTGCGATGTGGGGATGGTCAATGGGTTGGAAGCCTGGGCAATATGGGAATAGCTGTTTCACTGGGGGTCAGTGCAGGCGGTCAGCAGATTGTGAGCCTGGGCAGACCCCGCGTGGAAACCCCCGCACTGATTTTTATAGAAAGACTGCAAAACTTATCTTTTTAACTTTATTTCTCATTTTTTCTAACTTATACTATGAATAACTGGAAGTAATGTAACCTTTTTCCTTTATTTCTTAACTTGTATCTAAGGTCTGTACCTGGGTACTTTGTACCTAAGATGGCATCGTGTGGGTGACATTGTAAACTTTTCACTGTACTCCTGTACTTTTGTACTTGCATATCCATGATAATAAACAATATTCTATCCTATTCTTTCCTTTGTTAGTCAGGATCGTGACTATTGCTATCTATAGGGACAGGAGCTTATCTTCTCTCCTGGACAGACTGTCGGGGAGCAATGGCGAGCAAAGGCTGACTGATGCTTCTGAGTTGCTGAGAGAAAGGTAGTGCGGGCGCCTTTCTTTAGTATGACAGCCAGAAGGACCAGGCAGGGGGCAGAACTTCAAACCCCACTACCCATAAAGTTCAGTGCTTCACCCGTGAATGCACATGTAATGAGCTGAGAAGAACATAATTGTGCAAGGAACCCTATCCCACTGCAGAAGTTGCTCCTGGACTCTGGCTTGTCTCTACAAACCAAAACCTGGCCTAGGATTCGTAATGTGATACACGGTGAGAAAGGAAAGGCGATGGCAGTCAGCAAGATTAGAAATTACAGACAAATAACATTTCATTAGGAGGCTGCATGTGGCAAAGCTGGAGATAAAGGATGGGGAGACTGGAAAACACAAGCTGCCTTCATACCTTACCCGGTCAGAACTGTTTTGGTTAATGAACGTATTAATTTCACAAGACATGTGAACATCATTGTATTCAAAACTGCCATTCATGCAGGAACAGTGTCTGGAGAAGGGGTCAATCAGTTCAGACTGAGAAGAGAAGAAATGTCTTCACTCTCGGAGCTGTGAGTGTTTGGAATTCTGTGCCCCAGAGCGTTGTGGTTGTTCCTCCATGGCCTATATTTAAGGATCAGTGAGAAAGGTTTTTGGTCTCCCAAGGAAATGGGGAGCAAGCAAGAAAATGGAGTTGGTATCCAAACCAGCCATGGTCATATTGAATGGCAGAACAGGCTCAAAGGGCTGTATACTCTACCCCTGTTCCCTTTTCCTGCACTTTTCCATGTGCTGGCACTCTGGAGATATATTTAAATACCTGTCACAGTTGCCAGAGAAGGCTTCCTCACTCATTTCCTCTTTCCTTTCCTTAAGAAAAGACACTGAGTTCTATCCAAATTAAAAACAAAAGTATCAACATCAAAAATAAACATTCCCACTTTATCTCAATGGAGCAATGACACCGATTAGGCACTGGGTAGCTCAGTGGTTGGCCACAGACCCCTGGACAATGCAATCTGTGAACCATGGCAACAGTCCTCCCCCAAAACCACACTCTCCAACAAATCTGCAGTGCATTCACAGAGGCTTTGTGGAGATTGTCTGTGAGCCAAGTTAATCCATAAAGCTAATTCAATCCAAACATCAGTGACCCCTCTCATCAAGGAAATCAATATAATCAAAATTTGCATAATTTATTAACTGTCTAAGAGCTGTAATAAATTATTCATGCCAGTCTGCATTCTCTGTTTCAAAAAGAAATTAAAACTCTTGTGTGGAAAATATTGTAATAACGTTTAAGTGAAATATAACAACCTTTTGTCTTCAGAGTCCGGGTTTGGAAAAATGCCATCCCAGTGGAAACAAAGTGCTCCGAGGACATTGTAGGCACAGAATATTTTTAAAATGTGCTTCTCACTTTCAGTTAAGATAGTTGAAAATGCCCTACATGCAGGAACAAACTGTCAGATGTTCCATGAGGAATGGAGGATCAGGAAAATCAGTCTGTAAGGAAAGTTTGATTAGATTAGATTCCCTACATAAAGAAACAGGCCCTTCAGCCCAACACCAACTTTCTGAAGAGTAATCCACCCAAACCTATTCCCCTACCCTATACTTACCCCTGACTAATGTACCTAACAGTATAGGAAATGGAGCATGGCCAATTCACTTGACCTGCACATCTTTGGATTGTGGGAGGAAGCCGGAGCACATCGACACAGAAACAGGGAGAATGTGTAAACTCCACACAGACAGTTGCTCGAGGCGGGAAGCGAACCCGGGTCCCTGGTGTTGTGAGGCTACAGAGCTAACCACTGAGCCACCATGCCACCGTTTGTTTATAAAGAAGCATCAGGAGGAAATAAAAGTTTGTTTGTGCTTCCCATAAGACCACTTTTCTTTTATCTATTCCCATTGGGTTCTGTCTACGAACCTATGTGTAATATTTGTAATCAATATACCCACAGCTAGCTGGACTGCCACTCAATTGACCATCACAGAGAAATGCCTGTTTACCCCGTACAAGAACGTGGAATCAGCCAGGGTACAATAAACGAAGCTATGACCTCCAAATACTAATAGGAGTTTCCAGTACATAAAAACTCTAAACCATTAAGGTTGGATCAGAAATTGCTGGAAAAGCTCAGCAGGTCTGGCAGCATCTGTGAAAGGAAATCAGAGTTAACATTTCAGGCCAAGGGACTCTTCCTCTGTCAACGGACCAGAAACGTTAACTCTGATTTCTCTCCACAGATGCTGCTGACCAGCTGAGCTTTTCCAGCAATTTCTCTTCCTGTTTCTGACTTACAGCACCCACTGGCTCATTCGGTTTTTATTTAAGATCGGACCAGAAGTGGGTTCAAATGCTCAAGTGATTGGAGAGGCCTTCAGCAGAGTGAGATCTTTTCAAAGCTTTGATTTTCTTTTCATGTTTTCTCTGGTATCTCTGGCCATAATCTCCCTCTGCGAGGCTAGAGTGTGCCAGAATGATCAACAGTTTGTGGTTGGACTTGGTTTGTGCGTATTGATAAGTCTTGAAATAAATTCGAATTTTCATGCAGGGAATAGAACGAAATATTGGTCATCAGAATTTCTCAATTCTTCTTGCTGGCCGTTCTCCAGTAATTTCTCAAATACCATCTGACAGGCTCTTGTGGTTTCTCATGGGATCCTTCTTTCATACTATATAGACTTTAAAAAGCTCTTTCCAAATTAGTTGGGGTGGCATAATTACAAGCCTGAGGATGTATTGCCCGAGTTCGTTCTTGACAACAGAGATAAGGTAGTCAACCACTCTAGTAGGGCCAGGAGTACACTGGATTAGTCATCAATTGCCTGGTGACCATTAAAAGTCATCTCTGAGATTGTAAGGCAATATTTCAAGTAGTGGTCGGATTGTGTTTGCGGTGTGGTCACAGATAGTGCTTTCAACTGTGGCTGTGCTGCTTCCTTCCTCATTGACACTGAGCCTTGGGTTTGAAGGAGTGAAGAAGGTAAATCCAAGACCAGCAGGGACAGCCTAGCCATACAGAACCGGTGAGTGTATAACGGAATTCTCTCTTGGGTATTCCTTGGTATTAACAGCAGGCCCGGCAGCATCTTTGGGAGAGAAATCAGAGTTAATGTTTCTGGTCGAGTGACCCTTCCTCAAAACCCAAAAAGTCAAACTGCATTCACGAAGTAGAAAATTTTACAGCATTTGATAGTTTTCTGTTTCTGTTTGTTTTTGACTTCTTGTGTAGGGGTGTGAGCGACTATCTGACATCATGCAATCTCTATCGAGTAGAACTTAGTGCTGAGCAGCAGTGAGGAGTTGGAGAATCAGCACTGACTCCAGAACATTCTCTCCTCTCTCTTGATGAAAAATCATCTGGAATTGAAACTTCAGCTTGCTCTCTCTTTGTGGGTGCTGCCTGACCTGCTGTGATTCCCAGCAATTTTTGTCTTCAGTACAGATTCCAGCATCTGCAGTAATTTACTCTTCCTCTCTCGTCCTGCCTATGGCCCACAGCAAATCAGCCATTTAGGGCTTGGTCCCTGAGGTAAGACAGGTGACCACAAGATGGGGGTGAGACAGAATTTTGTGGGGGATTTGGGAGAAGACATTCTGATTTTTATTGAATTTTGGGGAGAAGCTATTTCTGCAAGCAATGAAGATTTCCATTGATACACCAGGGACAGATAGCACCATTGCAGGTCTTCAATAGTTTCAGTGAATGTCTGTCTCTGAGGAATTAATGTAAATCTATAGAATACATGTGTCCCTCTTTATCCTTTGGGCAGAAGCTGGGAATGGAGGAAAATATTGATATTCAGGGAATTGAATGCAAGTAGCAATTGGAATCACTGACTTGTGTTTCAAATTTTCACTTGAGGGCAAGATGTTTGAAATCCTGAAGCATTGTTGGTTTACATAAATCTGCAGTGACTGAACAATGTTGCACCCTCAAGTCTGTAAAAAGGGATGAGTTTTCTATCCTGTGCAAACAGGAATGTTGACAAAAGGAATCTTTCTCGGAGGAGTTGTTTGCTGCTCGCCCTGTTTTCAGACCCACAAGGCCGACACCACCAGCTTTCTGTGACGTTACTTCCGCTGACATCTCCTGGAATATGTCAAGGTAGAGTTGGCAACCCTGAACAGAGAGTGACTGCATTACAAAAGATCAGAATGAACACAGATTGAGAGAGAAAGAGAATTAACTCTCCAAAAAATTACTGAAACAAACCCTGTTGACAGCTGGGACTCCTATGTCTAAACTTCAAATAGATAGTGTCACCCTGCCAGATCCTCATGTCAACTGAAGCTCTCTACCCCATAGAGGATGATCTTCAAACTATGTTTGTTTGTTTATTTTCACGGGCAGCACAGTGAGCTTAGCACAAGGCGTTATGGGATTCATGAGGTTGCACAACAGTGTGTGGGACACAAACACAAAATGAAATGCTGTTCAGTTCCTTGCCTGAGTTGCATGTATTCAATTTAATTAGCAGCAGTGGAGTCACCAAGAGACATTCTTCATTTTCACTAACTAGCCACACTGGGGCCATTTCAGGCAAAGCTTCGGTTAATTTTGACACAGGCCATCTGCAAAACTCACTTTCCCAAGCCATAAGGCTGCTTAATTTGTGTTTTAAGTGGTACAGTATTAAAGAATTTAAATAGAGTGCTCAGGGTTAAACACTGACCATTCTTACATGGACTTACTGAACATTTGACAAGTGAGATCTCTCCATCCCCGGTTGCAGAACAATTCAATATTACCACGCTGTATGTTAATGGAATCAAACTATAACCAGGAGAACCATACCTTTCTAACCTCGTTAAACAGAGCATCAATATTCTGATACTGCAGCAGTGACTCTCTTTTCTGAAGCATCCTCATGCATATTCGCTTCATGCAATCTGCATGAGTCACAGCAAAACTCCCGTGTAGATTCTAGACTAATTGTATCAATCTGTCAGTTTGTAGCACACTTGCCTCTCGGACACCAGTTTGCAGTTTCCACTTTCTCCAAGACTGTAACATCAAAGCTTCTTTACTTGAAGGTATCAAACTGAGGCTCCAACAACTGTTCAGTTTGAATTTAGAGAGTCCACAGGACAATTTGAAAATGGGCCCTTGGTTTACTGGTCATTCACTTCAATTGTGTTTTTGTGGAACCTGACCAGTGTCACAGTATTCTCTGCACTTAAAAGCAATTAACTATATGTCAAGGATATATGCTCAACTGAGGTGCTTCTGAAAGACTTGTTAATGAGAAAGATAAACAGAGGTTTTTTTTGGAAAAGCAATATTCAATTACTAACTCTGGCAAAAAGGTGGGAAGTGGTGTTTCTCAGAAATCAGTGTTCAGATCACTCCTGTTCATATAAACGATTTATACTTGGGAACTGAAACAAATGAAAATTTCTGTATTGAGTACTATAAGTAAAAATAGGACTGCAATAATGTATAGGAAGATATCAGTTGTTACAGCGTGAGCATGCAAAACTCAAATAAACCTCAGCATGAATAAGAACCAGGTGGAAAATTTTGGCAAGAGGGGATAATAAATGTTTCTCTGAGATAACAGAGGAATCTGGTGTTTCTGATACAGAAATTATGAAAAGTAACATAGGCTAAGAAAGTCATTTTTAAAAAGCCAACAAAGTACCCATTCATTTCGAGAGATATAGGATCGAAAAAGCCGAAGAGCTATGTTGGAACTGTATGGAAATTTGCTCATATCTCGCAAAGTGAATAGATCTGGTCTCCATATTATGGAAAAGGATATTGAGGTGCTGGAAAAAGAGTAAAAAATATTTATGTTGGTGATATCTTACCGAGAAATTTAAACCATAGAGAATGTTGAACAAGCTGAAGCTCTTTTCTCAAGAAAAGAGAAAGCTAAGGGGTGACCTTAAAGATATGTTTAGATTAGATTCCTTACAGTGTGGAAACAGGCCCTTCAGCCAACAAGTCCACACCGACCCTCCGAAGAGCAACCCACCCAGACGATTCCCTTACATTTACCCCTTCACCTAACACTACGGGCAATTTAGCATGGCCATTTCACCTAACCTGTACATTTTTGGACTGTGGGAGGAAACCCACGCAGATACAGGGAGAATGTACAAACTCCACACAGACAGTTGCCTGAAATAGGAATTGAACCCAGGTCTCTGGTGGTGTGAGGCAGCAGTGCTAACCACTGTGCCACCGTGCCACCCACTTTCATACTTAAGAATATGAAAGTGTTTCATAATATTTAACATGGAGAATATGTTTCCAAGGTCATTGATGAAGCAGCTGAAGATGCTTAGGCCTAGTGCTCTAACCTAGAGAACCTCCTGCAATGCAGACAACCATAACCATCTTCCTTTGTAACAGGTATAACTGTAACAGTGGAGACTTTTCCCTCATTCTTATTGACTCCAATTCTCTTTGGATCCTTGATGCCATATTCAGTTGTGTACTGCCTGGATGTCATGGGCAGTCAGTCTCACCTCAAAACTGGAATTCAGCTCTTTTGTCCATGTTTGCACCTTCTCTACATCATAATGTCAGAAGTGAGGATACTCGCTGATTATTGCACGATGAGCAGCACCATTCATGACTCTTCAAAGACTGAAATAGACCAAATACTACCAAGACCTAGACAACATCCAGGCTTGGGCTAATAAGTGGCAAGTTACATTTGTAACACACACATGCCAGTCAATGACCATTGCCGTTCTCCAGTGCAGAATCTATCCATTGTCTATTGGCATTCAAAAGACATTACTATTCACTGAATCCCCCAATACGAACATCATAAGACTTACCATTGACCAGAAATTGAAATGGATAAACCATAGAAATATTGTGTTTTAAGAACAGTACCAGATCTGAGAATTCTATGGTGAGTAATTCACTTACTATATCCTCAAAGCCTATGCACCGACCACAAAGCCCGGAATACGACAGAACTCTTGCCATTTGCCTGGTTCAGTGCAACTACAACAATGTTCAAGAAGACTGACACCATCTAGAATAAAGCAGACCGCTTGACAGGACCCTCGCCACAGTCTTCAACATTCACTCACTTCACCACTGATGCATAATGGCAGCAATGTGTACAGTCACTTCTTCTATAGGGCGATGGTTACATCCTTGTGCAGCTCTGCATTATACAAACAGCGCTTAAAGTGTTGGTGATGTAATCGTGTTACAGCCAATGCTGGTTTCAAGATTTGCGCTGTAGAAACAGCGTCCCCAATTCATCAATCACGTTACAGTGAATTTGTTTTGTCGAAACACACGTTATAACAGAATGACCAGCACCAATTACAAGATATACTGCAGTAATTCACCAAGGCTGCTTTGGCAGCATTTTCCAAACCCACCAGCTTTGCCACCAAGAGCAGCAAATGCTTGAGAACAACACTACATGCAATATCCCCTCCAAGTCATCCACCATCCTGACGTCAAAACATATTGCCAGTCCTTCATTATCACTGAGTCAAAATCATGGAATTCTCTCTCTAACATCATTACAGGTGTCCCTACTCCCCAGGGACTGCAGAGATTCAAGAAGCCAGTTCATCATTATTTTCTCCAGGGCAATTAAGGATGACCAATAAATGCTGCCCTAGACAGTGCCGAATCATAGAATCCCTACACTGCGGAAGCAGGCCTTTTGGCCCATCAAATCTATATGGACTTTCCCAAGAGCATCCCACTCAGACCCATTACTACTCCCTCCCACCTCCCCCATCCTGTGCGGCTAATCCATATAGTCTGCACATCTTTGGACTATGGGAGGAAATGAGAGCACCAAGCAAAAACCCACAAAGACACAGAGAGAATGTGAAAACTCCACACAGAAGTCACCTAAGGCTGGGATCAAACCCAGGCCTGTGGAGCTGTAAGGCAGCCATGCTAACCATGAGCCACCATGCTGTTGCCTGTATGCCTGGGATGTCAGACTGTGGTTCCATAAATAGGCAATAATCACTGATAAATTCAGTAAGGAATTTGTCAATGACATTTTTTTAATAACGGAGAGTGGTATGAATGTAGAAATTGCTACCACAAGGAGTAAATAAGGTAACCAGCATAAATACATCCTAGGGTAGATTAGATAAAATATGAGGGAGAAAGAAATCGAATGATATGTTGAAGAAGTTTGTTGAGGGAGGGTGAGAAGGGACTTTTGTGGAGTTTAAATTCTGACACGGATCTCTTCGGGTGAATGACTTTTTTTCGTACTTTAAATAAATATCTAACATGACATAACATTTTAAAGATGGAATCTTGCATTAGATAGACCTTTTTTTTATTATTATTTATATTAAGAATCTAGCACCAAGTTCCTTGTCATATATAGCAAACCACACAGGTGCTTGAAAGGACTGTGTAAAATGTCAATTGGAGGATTTCTAATAAACTCTATAGCCTTCATCATGTTAGGTAGGTATGAACTTGCTCTCTGTAGTTCACTAAATATCACAGGATTATTTCATGGTGTCAGACACTTGTTGTCTTGCCCTGTGCAAAGTGACATAGTTATCCAGGATTACATGTTAGATAGAGATAAAAAAAGGTCATTTTTGTCAATTTCAGCTCAGGCATCCAAAATAAAAGGCTTAGCTTTTGCGCCATATTATTGAAGTGACTTTTTTTCATGATTCTTAAGTTTTTGTCTCCCCTTTTAAGAGACAACATAGCGTTTTATTTACTGAATGTGAAATTGTGCTTCCTGGCTTCTTCCAAGACTGTTATTTCATTATCTTCTGTATTTGTTTCCTTCTCCTTTTAACCTGGCATTCTTCAAATTGATGTTCTGAAATTACTTTGGCTTTTGTTTTAGTATGTTGTTTAATTCCTTTCGTTCCCTTGTCAGCTTTTCCCTTTCAATGATAAACAGCACCAGCTTCTCCAGTCATTCCTCATTACTCTGAAGTGCCCAAGACCACCCAAACTGCAGTAGAAGCATCTGCAATGGTGTCATCCATCTCAAGCATCTCTGATAGGCCCAGCTGGAGACTAAATGCACACAGTGGGAGAAGCACGTGTCGACACAAGCATCCCAACCGCCTGTACCTTCAAACACTACCTCCCAACTACGGAAAGGTGTGTGGTTCCAGCATCAATCTCACCAGGAGCCCACAACACCAGAGTGGAAGAAAGTCATCCTCAGTCTCAAGGGTGCCACCTCGGCTATTCACATAGCAACTTCACTGTAGACAAGTAACTCAAACATCATCATAGGGCCATAAAGAGACAAGAAACAGGCACTGAGCCAAAAAGAATTAACTAAGGAAGAAGATGAAGAAGTGCTAGTGCCTTGTGATTCTTTGCTGTGTTGCCTCCAAAGCTTGACTGTTTCCCCTATTGTCCTGTTAACCAACACTGAGCTTAACTCAGAACTGAAACAGTAACTTAGATTAGATTCCCTGCTGTATGGAAACAGGCCCTTTGGTCCAACAAGTCCATACCGACCCTCCGAAGAGTAACCCACTCAGACCCATTTCCCACAACTAACGCAACTAGCGCGATGTGCAATTTAGCACAACCAATTCACCTGACCCGCACATCTTTAGATTGTGGGAGGAAACCAGAGCACCATGCAGACATGGGGAAAATGTGCAAACTCCTCACAGACAGTCGCCCAAAGTGGGAATCAAGCCCAGGTCCCTGGCGCAGCAGTGCTAACCACTGAGCCACCATGCCACACAACTTGCATTCATAGAATCCCTACAGTATGGCCTACTGAAACTACACTGTTCCTCTGATGAGCATCCCACCCACCCTATTCCCATAACCCTGTGTTAACCATGGCTAACTCACCTTGCTTGCACATCCCTGGACAATACAGGCCAATCCACATAACCTGTACATCTTTGGACTGAGGGAGGAAACTAGAAACACATGAAGAATGTGCAACTCCACACTGTGACCCAAGGCTGGAATCAGATCCACATCCCTAGAGTTCTGAGGGATGTTCTCAGTTAACCACTGAGCCACGGTGCCACCTCGGCTATTCACATAGCATCTTCACTGTAGACAAGTAACTCAAACATCATCATAGGGCCGTAAAGAGACAAGAAACGGGCACTGAGCCAAAAAGAATTAACCAAAACTTCAGGATAAACCAAATTGCTGTAAAAATACAGGGTTTTCATGAAGTTCTTAAAAGAGAAGAAGGAAGTGGAATGGTGGAAGTGTTAAACAAGAGGATTTTTCAGGATATAGAAAGGGCCAAGGATCGTTTGTTAGCTAACTGCAAAATATTGGTGTAGGACGTAAGAAAAAAACATTGCTGGAGATGTTCTGTCTACATCTGGATTGGTAAGTCTGGAATCTACTGTGTGTACTTCCATTAGGGTGAAAATTGGTGAAATGGCATTGGAACACAACGGTATGATTGAGTACACTTCAAGAGGGCAAAAAGAACAAAGAGGAAACAAAACAGAAATTGCTGGAAAATCTCAGCAGGTCTGGCAGCATCTATGGAGAAAAATCAGAGTTAATATTTTGGGTCCAGTGACCACTCCTCAGACCCTTCTGAGGATGAGTCACTGGACCTGAAACGTTGACTCTGATTTCTGTCCACAGATTCTGCCAGACCTGTTGTGCTTTTCCAGCATTTTCTGTTTTTGTTTCTGATTTAAAGCATCTGCAGTTCTTTCAGTTTTTATTTAGGAGAAAAAGGAAATTGTCCTAAGATCCCAGTGATGAGTAAAGGTAGCGTACACAAGGACAAAGAGTTATAGGGAGGCTTGTTTCAGGTAAAGAAGATGATAGAGATTTTGAAAGACAGGTGTATCATCAATATGAAATAGTGGGTGATTCTAGCATAGACAAGTGATGTCCATTATGATTCAAGCAGATATGATGGCAAAACTAATTATGCACCAAATAATTTGATGGTGACTTACTTGGATTTGAATGAATGAATATGGAAAGAGGAGAAATAAGGTTACTTGGAACAAGGATATTAAGATAAGAATGAGGGACAGATTGAGGGGATTGGTGGATGAATAACATGGACAATGATAGACTGGACAACTAGCAGCTTGAAAGTGCAATTATGAGTGAGAGTTCAGGGTGTACACAGAAAAAAGAGGCTTGAAAGGGATTAGTGGGTTGTACAGACTGGGGAACCACTGGAGTGATCATCAATGGCCTTGTCCTGAATCAACACTAATGCTAGATGAAATGGCAAGGTCAAGGTAATGGCCATGAATATAGGCAGATGAGCATATATGCAGTGAGAGTTTCAGAGAAGGCAGTGAATTAAAATAAAGAAGAACAAGATGAATTGAAATAAAAATTGAAATCATCAAGGATTAAGCAGTTACAGAAAAGGAAATGAGCAGGATTATCTTGGACAGACACTTTGGATGGGTTTCGGACCAGATGTGTGAACAAGGGTTTTAAAAGAGAGGTGACTACGCAGTGTTATAAAAGAGGAAACAGTACCAGAGTAATACAGCAAGATGTGATTATCTATACTGTACTTGATCTGTCACTCGCTTCCCTTTCGCTGCTCCATCCAAATCAACAGTTCTGCCAGGTTTTGTGTTATCTGCCAATTATCAGTCTGGGTAAAGTCTCCACGATTCTGCATGTGACAAAAAGATGATGTTACAAAAGAAATGCCACAAACATACATGACAGGGAGTGAGAATATCACTGGATAACAATGCACATTGTGGAATGCATCTTTCCTCATGCTTAATCATATACAAAAATCTCGACATTTCTCCAGTTATTTCTCATGTAAAGAGATTTCACTCACTCAGAGAGAATTATTTGCCCCAACATTTGCTCTTCAGATGAATTCCTCCCATACCTCTCAACTTGCAATGTTTGAAGGGAGGGGGAATTTGGTCAATACAACGGTGCCATTTTCTGAAAGCCCGCTGATTTTTCAGACTTGGTAGTTCTGCACCAATTGGCTCCTCTTCTCAGTCCCTTGAGAAGCATTAGTCGATATCGCACTAAAATGAATCATTGTCCTATTGATTATGATATTTCCTCATTTGTTTTCAAAATAGGAATAGCAATGTGTGCTCTGTGCAAATATACTGAACACCTCAGCATTCACAATGGGGAATGAGGAAAGCAAATCTTATTTTCTAATAGAGAGATGTAGTTGGCCCTGAGGCAATTTAAATATAAACACTGATCACAGTGGCTATTGTGAATTGCTGTCCACTGAGCAGAGTTAGCGATATTCAGTTTATGACCATATAGAATTGCTCCTTATTCAGCATGGTAAAGATCAATGATTGTAACTGTGTAGAACAGGATATTCAGCAGGATATTTCTGACTAGCCATAAATGTACAAACTTGCTGCTTAGTGAACAGGTTAAGGGTCGCTGATTGTATCTGCACATAGTTGCTGATTCAGCAGGGTCAGAGCTGCTCACTGTGTTACTGTACAGAATTGGTTCTTATACAGCAGGGTAAGGGTTACTCACTATCTAATTGTACTGAGTTGCTGTGTCTTGTAGCTGGTAGATCCTGGGCATTCCAAGGGGCGATTAGTTGTATTCTGCACCATTAACCAATATTTGAGCCGCAGGCCAAAACTTGTGTCTTCACCATCATGGAATAATTCCATCATTTCCTGAGGCTACAGCACAGGCTAATTGGAGCTCCCCAGCAATCACAGAGCAAATAGTGATATTCGTCTTGTATCTAGACAAAGTTATCTGCTTGTTGGGTAACACACTCAGACTGCAATAGCTGGGTAAACACATACAATCAAGATATTTTTCATGTTGAACACCAACAATTTATAAATGATTAAAATTCCATTATCAATGCTCTTCTTGGAGCAATGTTGCTGAGTCAAAGAGACTAGTCTATCTTGTGCATGAGCAGCTCCAACTGAGGTAAGTATAGATGTAACAACTGATCTCAGCTTCTTCAAGAATAGTAATCTCAGAATTATTCCCAGTGCCATGTGTTATTGAACCTAAGAACAATAGGATCATGGATGGAGAAATGATGTAGGAGAGAAGGCATCAGATTTCTGAGGATTTGGGACTAGTTCTGGGATTGGTGGGACCTGTACAAGCTGGACAGGCTACATGCTAATAGGACTAGGACTGATATCATCATAGGGAGACTTGCTAATGCTATTGGGGTGATTTAAACTGGGTTATCAGTGAGATGGGAACCTAAGGGCTAAGGAAGTTAAGCTGGTAACTGGAAGAAGAAAAGCTGCATGGGAGAGTAGAAAACAGGAAGAACACAGCTGAGAATTGAGCACATGTAGAAAATGATGTGAAAAGGACACAGTTAAGACCATCTTCCTGAATGGACACAACATTCCCAGCAAGATAAATGATCTGAAGACACAAATACAGGCAAATATTTATCATATGATTTCCATTAAAGAAACCTGGCTGCATGGTGACCAGGACTAGGAAATAAATATTCAAAGATATTTAATGTTTAGGAATGACAGACAAGAAGGAAAAGGATGACACAGCCAATATGGGATGACATCAATACAATTATAAGGGAGGATCTCAGATCAGAAGAACAATGTGTAGAATCTGTTTACTGGGGGACTAAATTGACATTACTGGAAGTTGTGGTAAACTTATGGGGCATTGGATAATTCAGCAGATGGGAGAAGTTTGTTGTATGTGCAACAATGCAATCATGGGTGATTCAGTCTGCATATAGATTGGGTAAACCAACTGAACATGAAAGCCGTGAAGGACATGTTTCTGTTGTGTCTTAGAGATGATCTGTAGGGGCACCAAATGTAATATTTCCAAATTTGCATATGATACAAAGCTAAGGAGGAATATGTGACGTGAGCAAAATGTAAAATCTTTTCAGGAGGATTTGGGCAAGATCATGGCAGATGGACCATAGTATGGATAAACATGCGGCTACCACTTTGGTAGAAATGACAGATGTAGAGCATATTTCTTAAGTGGTAAAATGTTGAAAAGTGTGGACGGACCTTTGTTTCTTTGTCAATAAGTCACTTAAGGCTAACATACAGATGTCACAAGCTATTAGGAAAGCTAATGGAATGTTACCCTTTACTACAAGAAGATATGAGTTCAAGAGTAAAGAAGTCTTGCTTTAGTTGTATAGGAGCTTAGATTGAGTCCACCTGGAGTACTGTGCAGGTTTGGTCTCCTCACCTCAGGAAAGATAATATTGCCGAGTAATGTGTATCAAAGATTTACCAGATTTGTTCCTACAGTGGCCGAACTGGCCTATGAAGAAGGATTGGGCAAACTGGTCTCTAGACTTTCAAAGAATGAGAGATGATTATATTGAAATACTTACCAAATACTTTTAGGGATAGACAGGGTCAATGCAGGTAAGGTGCTTTGCCTGGCCAGGCGTCTAGAACCAAGTGGGCATAATTCAGGAGTAAGGGGAATGCAATTTAGGACCAAGATGAGGAGAAATTTTTATACTCAGATCGTGGTGAATCCTTAAAATTCTGTACCCCTGAGGACTGTGGGAAGCTTAATCTTTGAATATATTTAAAGTAAGGGTTATTACATTTTTGCTTATCAGTGGCACAGAGGATATGGGGTAGTGTGGTAAAATACATTGAAGTGTTCATGAAGTGTACAAAATGATGGTGCAGGCTTGACAGGTTGAATGGTCTTGTGTTCTTTGAACAGGAAAAGAGGAAATCTGATCAGAATTTGGTTTCCTGACCATGATCCCAGGATACCTGCAGGAATATTCAGGTGTTTGGATGTCAGTTATGGACAGGATTGCATTCTGTCTAATTTCTCAATGCTGTAATGGAGGATAGTTAGGCAAATGTACAACCAGGGAGATCTTTTTAATACCTAACCTATATTAATCCCAATGTAATGATAGCAGGGCAACAATCTGCTTTCTGTGTATCCTTTGGACCCTAATAGGCATTGTGAGCTTCTCAATGTAATGTTAGACTTGCTCAGTGGTAGGGCACTGAGATAGAAAGTTGAGGATTTAGATGTCATTCCATTAAGTGCACAACATACACTGGCACCTAATTACAGTCCTGAGACATCAATGTGGTATTCAACAGAGGTATTTCTCATTATGTGAGGTGAAACCAATGTTTATCGGCCTGGGTCAGGTGGACGTGAAAGATTCTCTGATGCAATTCACAGGAACTAGAAGGATATACCAATGAGCTAACCAACATCAACCCATTACTAACATCAGGAACATAGATTCATTGGTTATTTCTCTCATTGTTATGGGTAGTACTTGACTTAGAATAAATTGCCTGTTGTGTTTTTCTACTGAACAACAGTGAATACACTTCAAATACATTTCACGAGCAGTGAAGCACTTTGCAATATCCTGTGGGCAGGAAAAGTCTATACAAAATGCAAATACTTCCTTCTTGTTTGAGACATCCAGTTAATTGTCAGATAATTGTTAATTAGAGGAGAAAACTGGCTACCTGCGGTTGTCCCTTTGCTGCCCTCTGCTCCTTGTCTTGTTGACATCCCTTGTTGAAGTTTGAATCAGGATTATCATAAATATCATTGAAAAATACAACAATCTCAATAAGATGTAGGAGCAGTGCCGTGAAGTCAGGCTCCTTCACCTGACTAAAGAGCAGCACTCCGAAAGCTTGTGATTTAAAATAAACCTGTTGGACTATAACCTGGTGTCGTGTGATTTCTGACTTTGTCCACCCCAGTCCAACACCAGCATCTCCACATCAATGCTTGCTACAGACAGAGTAAGTGTAGCTATGTGACATGAGGCGGTCCAATCAGCATCCTCCTGGCTTGCAACTTGTAGTTTATAGGGGCACCTATAGAAAAACAAGAGGAAGAGATTGAGGAATGAATTCAGCAAAATATTCCCTATAAGAAATATTCCTCGCCAAATGTGTAGACTGTGCTTTATAGCAAATGTACGTTGCTGATTGACTGAGTGAGCGAGCATAAGATTAGAAAAGGTAACACTCATGATTAATAGAGTAGAAATGCTGAATGCCTGTCCATAACCCTCTTTAATTGTTCCCAGCAATTCTATGTCAATTATTTAATTCTTCAAGATGGGTTGTGGTTCCAGTGGAAGATCTTTACTGCATTTTCACCTGTCTCTATTAGTAAGGCTTTATTTTACTTTGAGGATAAACTGGTTGGTGAAGACCTGTGCGTACAGCAAATCCTCACATTGAGAGTAAATGGTTACCATCCACCACAGTCACGTGATTCACGGAATGTACAGCGCAAAACCAGTTGTTGGTGAACTTCATGCTTCTGACACATGAGCATGCCTCTATGGAAGGCAACTTTAAAAACTCTGAAATACAAACAGGAGTAGGCCACTCAGCCCTTCAATCCTGTTCCACCATTCGAAGGGATAATGGCTCATCATCTAACTCAATAGCATGTTCACATGTTTCTCCCATATCCTTTGATCACTTTAGCATCAACTGCTATATCCAAATCCTTCTAGAAACCATAGAATGATTTTGGCCTCAACTGTTTTCTGCAGTGGTAAATTTCAGAGGCTTACCACTCTCTGGGTGATGACATTTCTCCTCATTTCAGTCCTATAAGACCATAAGACCATAAGATATAGGAGTGGAAGTAAGGCCATTCGGCCCATCGAGTCCACTCCACCATTCAATCATGGCTGATGCGCATTTCAGCTCCACTTGCCAGCGTTCTCCCCGTAGCCCTTAATTCCTCTAGACAACAAGAACCTATCAATCTCGGCCTTGAAGACATTTAGCGTCCCGGCTTCCACTGCACTCCGTGGCAATGAATTCCACAGGCCCACCACTCTCTGGCTGAAGAAATGTCTCCGCATTTCCGTTCTGAAATGACCCCCTCTAATTCTAAGGCTGTGTCCACGGGTCCTAGTCTCCTCGCCTAACAGAAACAATTTTCTAGCATCCACCTTTTCAAAGCCATGTATTATTTTGTACGTCTCTATTAGATCTCCCCTTAATCTTCTAAACTCCAACGAATACAATCCCAGTATCCTCAGCCGTTCCTCATATGCTAGACCTGTCATTCCAGGGATCATCCGTGTGAATCTCCGCTGGACACGTTCCAGTGCCAGTATGTCCTTCCTGAGGTGTGGGGACCAAAACTGGACACAGTACTCCAAATGGGGCCTAACCAGAGCTTTATAAAGTCTTAGTAGTACATCTCTGCTTTTATATTCCAACCCTCTTGAGATAAGAGACAACATTGCATTCGCTTTCTTAATCACAGACTCAACCTGCATGTTTACCTTTAGAGAATCCTCGACTAGCACTCCCAGATCCCTTTGTGCTTTGGCTTTATTAAGTTTCTCACCATTTAGAAAGTAGTCCATTCCTATATTCTTTTTGCCAAAGTGCAAGACCTCGCACTTGCTCACGTTAAATTCCATCAGCCATTTCCTGGACCACTCTCCCAACCTGTCTAGATCCTTCTGTAGCCTCCCCACTTCCTCAGTACTACCTGCCTGTCTACCTAACTTTGTATCATCGGCAAACTTCGCTAGAATGCCCCCGGTTCCCTCATCCAAATCATTAATATATAATGCGAACAGCTGTGGCCCCAGCACCGAACCCTGCGGGACACCGCTCGTCACCGGCTGCCATTCTGAAAAAGAACCTTTTATCCCAACTCTCTGCCTTCTGTTAGATAGCCAATCCTCAATCCATCCCAGCAGCTCACCTCGAACACCATGGGCCCTCACCTTGCTCAGCAGTCTCCCGTGTGGCACCTTATCAAAGGCCTTTTGAAAGTCCAGATAGACCACATCCACTGGGTTCCCCTGGTCTAACCTACTTGTTACCTCTTCAAAAAATTCCAACAGGTTTGTCAGGCATGACCTCCCTTTACTAAATCCATGTTGACTTGTTCTAATCAGACTCTGCTCTTCCAAGAATTTAGAAACCTAGTCCTAAATAGTCTAGCTCATATCTTTAGCCTGTGACCCCTGGTTGTGGAGTCCTCTGTCATTAGGAACATCCTTCCTGCATCCAGCCTGTCTAGTCCTGTTCGAATTATATAGGCTTCTGTGAGATCCACCCTCATTATTCTGAACTCCAGCAAATACATTCCTAACTGATACAATGTCTCCTTATACTTCAGTCCTACCATCCCAGGAATCAGTCTTGTTCATCTTTGCTGCGTGCTTGCTGTAGCAAGAGCTTCCTTCCTCAAATAAGGAGACCAAAACTGGTGTTGTCTTACCAAGACCCTGTAAAAATGCAACAAGACATTCCTGTTCCTATAGTCAAATCCTCTATGCTATGAAAGCCAACGTACCATTTTTTGAGAAAATTTGTAGCTCAGTTTGAGGTTCTGGATAGAGGTTACCATTTTCCCTTCTTTACTGCCTGCAGCAGCTGCATGCTTGCTTTCAGCGACGTATTTGCAAGGACACCCAAATATGTCCTTCTCTCATTTAAGATTGAGAAAAGAACCAGCCTTCTTGATTTTGCTCCAAACGTGGATAACCTCAATTTGTCCATATTGTACAGCATCTGCCATGCAACTGCCCACCCACTCAGCTTGTCCGAATCACAGTGAAGCATCGCTGCATCCTCCTCACAGCTCACCCTTCCACCCAGCTTTGTGTCAGTTGTGAATTCAGAAATTGTGCATTTCATCTGAACAATTCATAAACAGTGTGAATAGCTAGGGTCCTTGCTCCAATCCCTGTGGTACCCTACTAGTCACTGCCTGCCATTCCAGAAAAGGCCCATTTGTTTCTATGCTTTGTTTTCTGTCCGATAATCAGTTTTCTATCCATCTCAGCGCACCACCCACAATCCCATGTTCTTTATTTTTATGCACTAATCTCTTATGTGGGATTGTCAAAAAACTTCTGGAAGTCCAAATAAACTGGCTCCCCCTCATCAAATCTGCAAGTTACATTCTCAAAGAATTTCAGTAGATTTGTTAAGTATGATTTCCCTTTCATAAATCCACGCTGACGCTGTTCAATCTTGGTGTTTTGTTTCCCCAAGTGTTCTGTTATTAAATCTTTTAGAATGGACTCTAGCATTTTCCTAACTACTGATGTCACACTGATTGGTCGATAACTCCTAGACTTTCCTCTGCCTTCTTTTTTTTAAAAATGGAAGGGTTGCATTAGCCATGCTCTCATCTGCAGGAACTGTTTCAGAATCTATAGAATCTTGGATGATGACCACCAATGCATCCACAAATTCTAAGGCCATTTTCCTAGGTACTGAGGGTGTAGATTATCAAGCCCTAAGGATTTATCAGCCTTCAAGCTCATCAATTTCCCCAACACCACTGCACTAGTAATACTGATTTCCTTCAGTTCTTGCATCTCACTAAACTTTGTGTTCCCCAACTATTCTGGCATCACTTTGTTTGAATTATCAACATCCTTTCTCCCCCAGAAATCTAATGCACCCCCGCCACCCCCATGCATAAATGCTGCCCCTCCACACTTCATGCCAGCTTCGATGAAGAGTCATCTAAACTCGAAATGTTAGCTTTCTCTGTCCATGGATGCTGCCTGACTCACCGTGATCTCCGGCATTTGTTGTTTTCAGTACAGATTCCAGCATCTGCAGTAATTTGCTCCAAGACTCTGGTATGTTATTTCTGTTCCCATTTGCAACCAGAGAATTAAAGTATGTGTTCAGTTCGTCAAGCATTTCTTTGTTTCCCATCATGAATTCCCCTGTTCCTGACCTCAAGCAACCTATATTTGTCTCTGCTGACCTTTTTCTCTTCACATTTCTGTGGAAACTTTTAGTCAGTTTTTATGTTCTCTGCAAGCTTACTTTTGTACTGTTCTTTCCCTTTCTTAATCGATCCCTTTATCCTCCTTTGCTGACTTCTAAACTGCTCCCACCTCTCATGTCTATCATTTCTTTCTGGCTAACTTGTATGGCTCTTCCTTGGATCTAATGCTGTCTCGAATTTGCCTTGTAAACCATACTATGACCACCTTTCCCATATTATGTTTGCTCCAATCAGGAATGAAGTATTGTTCCAGTTCACCTGTATGTTTCTTGGATGATTGCCTTTGCCTTTCCACCATCATCCCTTCAAATAACGACACCAAACCTACTACAGCCAACCTGCATCTCATAGCATTGTAACTTCTTCTATTTAGATTCAAGACTCTAGTTTCAGAATCAACTACATCGTTCTCCAGATTGATGATGAATTTATCAGATTATGGTAGCTCATCCCCAAGGGTCTCACACAAAAAAGATTGTCAAATATTCTTTTCCCACTAGTTGGTTCCTCCATGTATTGGGCCAGAAAACCATCCCATTTACATTCCAACATTCCTTCCTCTATGGCATTGTTACTAATATGATTGGCCCAACCTACGTACGGATTAAAGTCACCCATAATTACAACTGCTCTTTCATTGCACTTGCCTTTAATTTCCTGTTTAATGCCATTCCCAACATCATGCATGAAGCATGAACATGGATGAGCTGACAACTGTGTGAAAAAGCCTAAAAAGGTTGCTAAATGATCATCAGACATCTACACAGTGACTGAGGCAAGAATGGAACTGCCCGAGTATGCTCGACACAATCTGCAGGAACCTTTCTTTCTGACATTGCATTCCTGTAGTGGGAAGTGTGCCCACACCTGGTTGAGCACGAAATTCATGAAGAAGATTTTAAAAATAGTTTACACGTTGCTACTCATGGCACATTTCCAGCTGCTATTCCTTGACAGGATTAAAAGGAAGGCATTGCCTTATATGATGCTGAGTGCTGCTGTGATTAATGAGCTGAAAAATGAAGCTGGGCTGTACACGCAGTCAGGATTGTACAATAATCCTCGATAATTTAAGGATGTTCTGTCTTCCTCGATTAGAATTATTGAAGCCATATTCTGCACAGAGGATAAAATCCAGGCACGCCAGTTAAAATTCGTCATCTCACAAATTTTGCTTCTTGTTGGAAACATGTCACAGTGCTCCTGGGGCTAAGGGATCGATTTATTTATAATGGCTAAGAACAGGGGCTAGGACTCTTTAAACAAGCTGGTGATGTAATTCTCACACCAGGTTACGTTAGGCAATTTCAAACAGCTCAGCCTTATTAGTTCAAACTTCTTTTATTTACTTAAATGTTACCCACCTAGAACAAGAAAAACACAGCTCTGAGTATTGGAATGTGAACCATTCTTCATTGCCAAAGTAAATCATGATAATGAAATAGTTGCAATAATTTTTCAGTATGATAACTGCAAGCAAGAACTTCTGGATCATAACATTCATTTCAGAACCAATGTTTGTCTAACTGTACAGAGGCACCCAATTCAAATAAATAACTCCAGGTAAATAAGGAAGGAATGTCCAATTATTTCCTTTAAGGACTACAACCATGTAGCAGAAGGCCCTGAGTAATTACCTGTAGGATCCCCTCAAAACTAATATTACAAGGGCAAGTTCCAAAGAGGGTCTTTCATATTGATGAAACAAATGAACAAGTAAAAACAACAGTGGGAGAACTTAGGTTAACACCATAGTTGTAGGACTTCCTGGAATAGTTTAATGAGTATATCTCATCTCATTTAAGCATGGAGTGAACCAGTCATTATTTCAATGGCACCCTTGAAATTCCAAGTATATCTGAGTGAGATTTGAGAAGATTTGTAGCTCAGGTTGAGGTTTTGGATGTAGGTTTGCTCGCTGAGCTGCAAGGTTCATTTCCAGACTTTCCGTTACCTTACTAGGTAACATCTTCATTGGGCCTCACGTGAAGCAATGCTGAAAATTCCTGCTTTCTATTTATATGTTTGGATTTCTTTGGGTTGGTGATGTAATTTCCTGTGGTGAGGAAGGACACCACTTCGAACTGGGACAAAACATCGATCCTAGGACAAGCCAAACAAAGACATGCACGAGAATTCCTAGAAGCATGGCATTCCAACCAGAACTCTATCAACAAACACAGCGAATTGAACCCCATCTACCATCCCCTGACTAAAGGAAGAGGAAGTGACTTCACCACAGGAAATGACATCATCAACCCAAAGAAACTCAAGCCTATAAATAGAAAGCAGGAATTTTCAGCGTTGCTTTGCATGAGACCCACTGAAGATGTTACCTTGTAACGTAATGAAGCATCTAGAAATAAACCTTGCAGCTCAACGAGCAAACATACATCCAAGTATATCTTTCAGGTGAGGACAGTCACTGGAGTCTCCAGGATCCATGTTTTTGCACCGTGCTTTGTGAGACAGAATGCTGGTTGCAAAGCAATATTAAAGTTCTTGAAGCAGTCAACACTGCAACACTTAGTTTTATAGTAAAAAGAAGACCATGCTAAGGGAAGAGGTTATCAACTGACAATGGTATCCATAACCTGAAATTCTTGAATTGGAAGCCGTTCTAGGAAGGTTCACTTGCTTGATTTGGTTGAGCAGCTTGTTATCTACTTATTGCAGTTTAAAAGAATGGGAGGTGAACTTCTTGAAACATAAGATTTTGAGGGGTCTTGACAGGGGAAATGCTGAAGGCATTTCCTCTTATGGAGGCATCTAGAAAGAAGGAGCGCAGTTCAAAAATAAGGGTCTCCTACTTGGGACTGAGATAAGCAGAAATTTCTTCTTCCAAAGAGTCATTTGTCTTTCAAATTCTCTTTTACAGAGAGCAGTGGGGATTGGATCATTGAATGAATTCAAGGTTGATTTGGATAGATTTTTGATTAATGAGGACGTGAAGCATTTTGAGGTAAAGGAAGTGCTGTTGCGGCCACAACCAGGTCGGCCATGATTTTATTGAGTGTTGGAGTAGATGTGGAAGTGAAATAACCTAATAATGTTCCTATTGCTTATCGTCAAACCAACCTGGTGAACAGACTTTGGGGACACCAAAGATCAAATGATGAGAGTTAAGTGGGTGGTGAGCCTACATTTCCAGACTCTTAGCAGTCATTGTATCATTTCTTCTGGCCACATTTTTGTCAAAGAACAGTAAACAGGCCCCAGAACATAATAGCAGAACATTAGTTCATGAACAAAGTTACAAGAAATGTGTTTCAAGGTGTGCATGTAAAGTGCATTGAAAAAAGTATGCTTGAAATTTATTAAAAAGGACCCTCTTAAGCTATATTATACAACTAAATTGATGATTTAAATGAAGACTTAAATCTATCATTTTTCCACCGGTTTGACAGTGGAGCAGCAACTGGTATGCCTGAGTTTTTAGAATTATCTGCCTCATGAAATGTCAAGAATATCGAGATTCAAGAGACAGTGTGAGCAGTGAGCTCTGGATGGTCCGTATGAGTGAGACAAATCTCGTATAGAAATAGTCAGAGAATGTGAAGGTGTTTGCTAGAATGGATATTACAGAATTCTTAGGGCTCTCTTATAGGTATATGATCCTCCCTGCTTAATGTTCACTTATTCAATGCTAGTACAGATCTAGGGTCCATTCAAGAAATACAGAAAATCTGAAGGAACTGAAAATGTCATGTTAGAGGGAACAACTTTTTACAGTTCAGAGAACAAGATATCATAACTAGTTAATGGTATTATATGATTTTAACTATTCTAAGTGGGATTAATAAACTGGCAATATTTATGGTCAAGGAGGAGGTGCCTTTTAAAATGCATGCAAACCTGTTTCCCAGATCAGAATGTTGCCAGTGCTTTTTTTAAATATTGTTCTGGGAAATGATGTGAAGCAAATGACTGATGTAAGGGTTTACAGTAAAGCTCCATTAGAAAATAATAAAAGATGCTGCATAATCACAGATAATGGTGCTGAATTTAAAAATTAAGACAAATTTTAGTTCACGACAGGAAGAATGTTCTGTAGGTTAAATGGGTAGCAAAGTTAGTAGAGTGTGCGATGGACCAGTAGTGCAAAACCTTCAACCTTGAAATGGATTGAGTACAGATACTTACAATTCAAAAAAAGGGAACAAGAGGCATTGGAAAATTGTGGTGAATTTGTGGCACAATAAATAAGGTAAGATTAAATTGAGGGATACAGAGAAACTTGGTTTAATTAAGTTAAAACAAACATGTAGAAAATTAATGTGGATATATCTCCAGATGAAATGCATCCTAGGCTGTTGTAGTGAACCAGTGAGGAAAGAGCAGAAATTCTGACCATTTTATATAGTACTACTTCAATATACAAGTTGTGCAAAGGGCCGAGGATATAGATGATGGGCTGAGTTTTATCAGAAAATGGCTAAGCGTCAATTTTGGGTGAGTTTCAAGTCGGGTTTCTCTCCATGAAGCCTAGTGAACTTTCTTTATAATTACAAACTCATCTTATTACCTACACACCACAATAAATGGCATCCCACTTATCATATTGGCTACACTTGCCATAGATAGAAGCATTTGGCGCTGCTGGGGTATTCCGGGATCCATGGTATCAGGGCCATCTTTAACGCTCAGCTTTCAATCCAGTCAATCTCTGGCAGTCCAGAGTTGTATTTCACTGTGCAGATGTGACATGGGAACCAAACACCACATGCTTCTCAGGGCATGTGGGTGGTATGGCTGACAAGTTTTTGTACATGCAAGTGCACATTCTTGCATCTATTGCCAGTTAAGAACCATTGCCCACAGCTTGACCATCTTTAGCCGCATCCTTTGTCACATCCCATCTCAGTGAATGCTACTCTTCCCCAATGCCCTGTGTAGCCCAACAGCTTCTCCTTGTTCAACATGGGACCATTACATACTGGAAATCCTACTTATGTTCAAAACATTCACACGTAATCTGCAACAATGATAGTGAACATAGCACAGGCAGAAGCTGTATTTGTATCTTAGACCAGACAGGACTGCATGCCTTACACACCAACAAATGTATAGTTAATGAATGATCACTGCATCCAGCTCACACCACCTGGAACTGTTAGTTGAGTTCTGTCTGGTTTGTTCTGCTTGATGCTGCAATGCTCTAAGGTACAGTAGGTCAGATTACTCCTGCTCAGTGTCTTCACCTTCCTTCTTGGAAGACTGCTTCCTGGGAAGGTTGCACACAATGTAACATTTCCATTTAAGAAGGTTGAGATAGAAAAGATGCTGATTTACCATTAGTTGTGGATAAACATTTAGAACACATGAGTTGAGATCAAATTAGTTATTTATTAGATATTTATTGATTCCTGATATCATCAAAAACAGCCAATTTAGAATCTTAAAGAAATATTGAAGATGCAATGGGTTAGCTCGGGGTCCATTTTTACTCTTGACACACATGCACAACTATTTTGGACTTGTCTATTGGGAGGATGATGTTGATATTTACTGGTGACACAAAAGTACAAAATTTGATAAACAATAGGGAAAATAATGCAGGATTCCAGAAGGACATAGGCAGGCTAGCAGACTGGGCAGACTGGTGTAACTTAAAGTGGAAAAGTGAAATGCTGAATTTTGGGTGGATGATGTTTCAGTAAGTGTAACTGAGACAGAAATGCCACTACATCTTTTAATGAAAGAATAAAATTAACAATTTATTGAAACCATTTAGATTTTCAAGTCATATTAGTAACCATTCATGTTCTACTATTCAGTTGAATTATTGCTGATCTGTGCCTCAATCCCATTTGACTTCCTTTATTCAATATTCTTATCCTAATAAAAATCTATCAATCTCAGTGTTGAAAATTTCAGCAAACCCAGCGTCCACAGTCCCTTGTGGAAATAATTTCTAGCCTTTCAGGTTGATGTCCTTCTGTGTTTCCCACCATTCTATCCCCTGACTCCTCTGATTAGTCTATATCTATGTGCCTGACATACAGACTCCCTGTGACTGATGCATGGGTCTTAACCTCATTCTGTTACCCTTCAATATTTGTTACCATTTTATGACACACCACTCCTTTTCTTGCATTTGTGCACATTTGCCTTACACTTTCTGTTCTTCCCTTCCTGTTCTTGTTAGTATTCATTGTCTTTGTTTTCTCTTATTTTTTGTCTCTCGCATGCTTTTAAAGGTAACTATGAACAATCTCGTGTTTGATTACACATGTGAAGTAAAACTCTAAGCTATCCTTCAAAGGTTTTACCTCACGCACATGGATTTCTCTGCAAAAAGATGTTGACCTTTTAAAAACTCACTGTTTCCTGCCCCATCTCCTTGAATAACTTTCACCTTGCCATTAATTTATCCTTGTCTTTCCACCCTGGAGCCATGCCTCCCTTTTTCTCATTTTGATTCACATTCTCCCTTTCCTGTTCATTTGTCTCGTTGTGTCTACATTTTCTGCAGTCTATCACAAAGCCAGAAGAAAGATTAACTCTTTCCTCAGACCCTGAACAGACTCATCTGGCACAGTTAGAGATAAAAACAGACGTGGAATTATCAAGGTGCAAGTAAGGCTGTTCACAATTGCAGAGCACAGCAGCTAATAGGTCTACATCATGAGGAAAATATGCATAGGTTGAACATCAAAAATATACACACAACATTTGTCACCAGACAAGCAGATGGAAACACATCCCACAAAATCAAAGTACAAGTTCTGTTCGCATTTCACTGTCCAGGTACCACGGCTTCTAAGCTGAGGTCAGTCATGATCCTTGTAGAGAGAAGAAACACAACGTTAATGAACAAATTCTGCAGATATTTCTGTTATCGCCATAGAAATTCCTCAAGTTAAACTTTGAGATCACGACTTAACTTAACAGTTACATTCGATTTTCACATGTGGAGCAAAGAATTTACTTCAAACCATCTTCAGCAATCCAGAAAAGAACCCTCATCAGAAAGAATCAAGATCCTGACTAAGTCACTCTTGGATGAAACATCACCAATTACATGAAGAGAGCTGAAATGATAATAGCTCTTCGTGAGTGTATTTTTGTCCTGCACAGCTGACCTGAAATTCAATTCGGACAAAAACGTTGCAGACCCACCAGGTCGTACCACTACCTGTGTTCACCTATCACTACCTCACCATTCTGCTACTCTCCCCACCCCTAGTCCTGAAGAAGGGTTATGCCCAAAACATTGACTTCTCCACCTCCTGACGTTGCCTGGCTTGCTGGGTTCTTGCGGTGACCTGAAGTTCAATGGCTAGATGTCTCTTGGTGAAATAATTTGTAAAGCTTCTGTAAAATTGTCCAATATTTAAGCCAAATTCACTGTGCTGTCTCCCAAGCTGTGCCTACACACTTGCCATTCAGTTGGCCTCACATCTACTTTATCCTGTTATCATCACTATGACATCGACAACACCCCGTAAGCATAAGGTTGTGGGTGTGAACGTAGCCCCAGTATACTCTAGTATTAAATGCAAAAGGCTCAGAAAGCTTTCTATCAATGTAATCTGACTCCCTTGTGTGGCCATAAAGCTGTGTGATTAATGATGTCATTTTGGTGGGGACAGACAGAAATTGTAACAAGAGCCATAGACATTCTGGATTCAGTGAGTCAATGGCTGTTTCGGACCATATAGTAACTCATTGTATTTAGATCACTTGGATCCCCAAAGTGAGGAAATCTTTTATAAAAATAAAATAAATCACTTTCACTACAAACAGACCAGTTGCACTATTTCCCCCTGATTTGCAGTTCAAGGAGTAGTTCTGCTTATCAAGCCTTATGATTAGATTCCCTACATTATAGAAACAGCCCCTTTGGCCCAATAAGTCCACATCGACTGTCCAGAGAGGAACCCAAACAGACCAATTCCTCTACCCTATATTTACTCCTGACTAACACTATGGGCAATTTCGCATGGCCAATTCAACTGACCTGCACATCTTTGGATTGTTGGAGGAAACAGGAACACACGGAGGAAACCTGCACAGACATGGGGAGAATGTGCAAACTCCATACAGACAGGTGCCTGAGGCTGGAATCGAACCTGGGTCCCTGGCACTGTGAGGCAGCAGTGCTAACCACTGAGCCACCGTGCCACCATAAAATAATATCATAGAGTCATAGAGATGTACAGCATGGAAACAGACCCTTCAGTCCAACCCGTCCATGCCGACCAGATATCCCAACCCAATCTAGTCCCACCTGCCAGCACCTGGTCCATATCCCTCCAAACCCTTCCTATTCATATACCCATCCAGATGCCTTTTAAATGCTGTAATTGTACCAGCCTCCACCACTTCCTCTGGCAGCTCATTCCATACACGCACCACCTTCTGTGTGAAAACGTTGCCCCTCATATCCCTTTTATATCTTTCCCCTCTCACCCGAAACCTATGCCCTCTAGTTCTGGACTCCCCAGCCCCAGGGAAAAGACTTTGCCTATTTATCCTATCCATGCCCCTCATGTTTTTGTAAACCTCAATGAGGTCACCCCTCAGCCTCTGACACTCCAGGGAAAACAGCCCCAGCCTGTTCAGCCTCTCCCTATAGCACAAATCCTCCAACCCTGACAACATCCTTGTAAATCTTTTCTGAATCCTTTCATGTTTCACAACGTCTTTCCGATAGGAAGGAGACCAGAATTGCATGCAATATTCCAACTGTGGCCTAACCAATGTCCTGTACAGCCACAACATGACCTCCCAACTCCTGTACTCAATACTCTGACCAATAAAGGAAAGCATGCCAAACACCTTCTTCACTATCCTATCTACCAGCGACTCCACTTTCAAGGAGCTATGAACCTGCATTCCAAGGTCTCTTTGTTCAGCAACACTCCCTTGGACCTTACCATTAAGTGTATACATCCTGCTAAGATTTGCTTTCCCAAAATGCAGCACCTCACATTTATTTAAATTAAACTCCATCTGCCACTTCTCAGCCCATTGGCCCATCTGATCACGATCCTATTGTAATCTGAGCTAACCTTCGCTGTCCACTACACCTCCAATTTTGGTGTCATCTGCAAATTTACTAACTATACCTCTTATGCTCACATCCAAATCATTTATATAAATGATGAAAAATAGTGGACTCAGCACCAATCCTTGTGGCACTCCACTGGTCGCAGGTCTCCAGTCTGAAAAACAACCCTCCACCACCACCCTCTGTATTTTACCTTTGAGCCAGTTCTGCATCCAAATGGCCAGTTCTCCCTGTATTCCGTGAGCTCTAACCTTACTCACTATTCTCCCATGGGGAGCCTTACTGATGTCCATTTAGATCACATCTACCGCTATAATTGATCTAAAATGTTAGTTATCACCTCACCGCACCTACATTAGATGGATACTCTCACAATCAACATGGCACAAGGGTCAAAATCAAAATTTCCTGTCAACTGGCCTCTAATCATTATTCTGCCACCTGAGTCATAAATTCTGCTTTTACACCATGATGGTTCCCACAGATAGAAGGTAAACAGGTAGAATTGGATCAAAATGGAGATGTTACGTATCAGAGAAAAGTCAGACCAACTTAGCACAATGAGACCATTGCTTTCCCGCGTCTTCTAAGACATTTTAATTATGATACATTATCAGCAACAACAACTAGTATTTATATAACATCTGTACTCACAGTGCAGTCAAAGGCCATTCAGCCAATTGCATCTGTACCAGCTCTTCAAATGATTAGCATTACCTACTGCCAGTTTCCTATACTTTTCTCCATACCCTTATACATTATTTATCTGAAATAATAATCCAATACCACCTTAAATGCTTCAATTGAACCTGCCTCCAACACACATCCAGGCAGTTCATTCCAGTCCCTAACTACCTGCTGGGTGAAAAAGTATTTTCTTGCAACATATTTGGTCCTTTTGCAAATTGCTTTAAATCAGTGCCTGTTTCTTGATCCTTTGACAAACAGATGCATAAAGTTGATGATTAATGTAGTAAAATATCCCAGGGTGCTTCACTATCAAGCAAATATTGACACTGTGATATAAAAGGAGATTAAAGTAGATAAACATATGCTTGGTGAAAGTGGTAGGTTTCTGCAGTACCTTAAAGGAGGATAGAGAGGTAGAGAGGGAGAGCGATTTGAAGTGGGGATTCCAAAGTTTAGAGCATTGGTAGCTGAAGCCACAGATGCCAATGGTGAACCAAGTAAAATAGAGATTGCAGATAACTCGGAGCATTATACAACTGGAGGACATCACAGAGATATGATAATCCCAGGATTTGGAAGCAAAAAGTTTCAAAATTCTTCAGCATAGTTAAATTTAAGCTAAGTTTCTGCTTTTTCTTTGATGCTTTCTCCTCTTCTCCTGATCTTTGTTGCATCTTGTTGGGTGATAGCTTTGGACAATCAGTCACTAATACACGCCTTTGAATTTTTGCGTGTGAACCCAGACCTATTCGTGGGCTTTGTACCACACAGGGTGTGAAATAATTTACTGACTTTGTCATTGCTGATAGCCATACATGCATTCTGCAGCAGAAACACTGAAGAGAGATCAGGATTGGGATCCCAAATCAGAAATACTCAGTGGCACAATTGGGAAATTGGGCACAAATTGTGCTTGAAATTGCACCAGTTTGTTTACAGTTCAAGTTTCCACTCAAATTAATTTGCGTAATCACAAACATAAGAATGTCCATGATCCAGCACACAGTATAGAAAACAATTGTCTTTTATTTTGCATAAAAACAAATTGATATATTTAAAATTGGTAGTCTCATGCAGTTCTATGAATACAGTTGATCCTGGGTATATGATAGAAGAGAAGTATATTAATCATAAGTACCCGTAAGTAACCTCATTTTAAATCACTAGAATTGGTGAAAAGAATTGTCTTAAACCTTTTGTTCATATGTTAGTTCCTTAGGCGTATACTTGTCATGGTTTTCTTTAATAAACAGGGTTTTTTTTTATTAAGTATAACCTTTTAAAATGTAACTGTTGGTGCCGGCATGGCTAAGAAATGAATTTAATTTAAAGGGTCTCCCTCACGACTGTAAACAGACACAATCAATGGAAGCTCGCCAATCTCATTAGTTCAGTTTGGCGATGTGGACAGTGTTGAGGGTAGCTCTGGCTTCTTGGGCAATATCATCTTTAATCCAGTGTTAAAGATTGCAGAAACTCAATTCCTAATTAACATAAGTTATGTTCAAGTTTCTGCAATCTGTCTGCTATTAAGGCAATCTCAAAACTAAGTGAAAACTCTAGCCCGCTGTAGTATAATGTTCACATTGTAAGGCCAGACTAAGATTAGCTAACATAACACAGCAGCATAGACTCTTCCTACTCTGTCTTACTAAGTGCTGCAGTAGACAATTCCAAGGAAGGGGTGCATTAGGAGCACTGAGATTATAATACTGTGCAATGTTAACAAAACATTCCTTTTATTTTGACTGCGATTCAGTAGCTGCTGTTATGGTGCATATGGATCTGCCTGGTTGAAGGGGGAGGGGCGAAATTTATTGAAGTGTTTATGGAGCAAGACAGGAGGGCCTGTGTTTTAATACCACTTTATTGTATAATATGAAACATATTTATGTCACATCTGCTGGCCTAGTCTGGTCTGGATTCACTTTCAATGAGGGAATTACCATAAGACTTCAACCAGGTGAAATAACTACACGAGGACTGCCTGGATGGCATTACAGATTGTTTTCTTTGCTGCTCAAAGTCAGCATGAAACCCAAGTAAAAACGGAAGCAGTAAGCTGCTGAAGAATGTGGCCTACGTTGAGCAGCCAATGCCTGCTAGGCACAGCAGTCTGGCCAGTGATTATCGAACTAGGTACAGGGCATTCAGTCCACTTGTCATAGAGGAATTGAAAAGGGGGAAAAAAGAAGCTGTTGAAGTATTTCACAACACTATCAATATTTATTTTAAATCTTATCGAATCGCAGCTGATTAAACCTCAAGTGTAAGAGAACCACACACTTATATCGCAACACAAAAACACCTTTTTGTGTACAGTGCCCTACTCTGAGATGCAAACACAGCACCACTTCACATCCAGCAAGATCTCATCGACAGAATAATCAGTTAATTTGTTTTTGCTGGAGTTAGTTTAGATAGGAATGTTGATCACAACATCAAGACATTTTCCGTGGAGTTCCTTCAAACAGAACAATTGCTTCTTCCGTGTTCATGGACAAGTAGACAGGAGCTTCATTTTAAGCAAAGACTGCCCTCTAACATTACAGTTTGCCTGAATACAGCCCTGAAGATTCGATCTGGACTGTCTATGCAAGTGCTGCATTTAACTTTGAATGCTGAGCCAAAAAGACACTGATTTGTTTAATGAAACAAAGAACTGTGGATGTTGGAGATCTGAAACATAAACAGAAATTGCTGGTGAAAATCAGTCGGTCTAGCAGCATCTGTGAGGAAAAAACACAACTCTTCATCAGAACTGGTGGTTCATTTGTGCTGTCAGATGAAATGGCATCAATTAAAGAAAGTACAAGGAAATAAATATGCATTGACTTAGTAAAATGCATATATTTTAAGAGACTTCAGTACAGTAAATCAGAACAGTAAAACATTTTTAAAGCACATTCTTAAAGTTATTTTTTACAAAAACACAGGAGACCGTATTCAGTGCCAAAAACAGCAGTGAGATAAATGATCATAATTTACACATGGTTGGTTAAAGGGTGAATGTCGCCAGGATACTTGGAGCCATCCATACCCAGCTTCAAAATGTACCATCAAATATTTGACGTTTCTGGGACAATAGGAGATTACTTTACCTAATAACAGAAGGATAACTTCTAGCACTGCGCAACACCTTGAGAATCACATTGATAACTCAGCATAAGTCCATTCGAGCAAGACTAGAGCAATCAACCTTTTGACTAAGAGGCAGAAGAACCTGAGTCAGCATTTGAGCTCAATAGTCAACAAATTAAATAAAACTGAACTTCATCCAAATCAACCTGCCTTCAAACCACTGATACAAGAGTAGACCAGTATTACCTCACTGTGTTCCATGTGAATTGCAGAAAACGTTATAAAATAAGTATTAGACCTTTTAAAGCTGTCTTTCCATCCAGAGGTTATATTGAATGCATTCAGTTTGAGATTCCGAGCCCCTGTTACAGGTGTTGTCAATTTTGAAAACTGTTGAGATCTTGTCCCATCAGTGTTCTGAACACTTAAAAATTCAAAATGAATCCCTCCGATTAACCAAGCAGTTTACTCGGAAAACAGAACTGAAGTTAAATAAATGTCAACACTGTAAAATCACATGTGCTGATACAGGAAGAGATAAAAAGGCGAGAATATGTTTTGAAATTGACTTGAACTGTAAACACTGTAGTTCATTTTCTAAATTAGTGTATCCAGCCCTCCTCTGTGTGCCTGCTTCATTTAGTCATATGTATTGCTTTTCTCATGTTTTGATCTCACAGGCAGATTTAGCTCATTGTCCTGCACCCCCTTAAAGTTGAGATTGAGGAAAGCTCAAAAATGTGTAATTTGTGCTGCTTTTTTGAGTGACAATGTTTCAGAAAAAGATGTTGTTGAGATGACGACCAAATCAGCTGGAAAATTTGCTATCAACAATATGATGCAGTTTGGGATGGGATGGGTCAGAAGACGACTGAAAGCTTGCTCAAAGATGTAGGTTTTCAGAATTTTCTGAAAGAAAGGTATGGGGCAAAGATGAAGAAAGGTTTGGGGGATGGGGCCGGGGAGAGGAACCTAGACAGCTGAAGGCATTGCCATAGATAGTCATGCAATCAGCATCAAGAATGTTGAAGTGTCTAAATTGAAGGGCACCATATATCTGGGAGGTTTGAATGACTGGAGAAGCTAATAAAAGTAGAAGGGGGTAAGGAGGGGCTTTAAGGAAAAGAATAAGAGTTTTAAAGCTGAAGCATGACTAGTTACTCATATAGATGAGTAATAGAAGGCTAGTGAGTGAACAGGACTCGATGCACATTCAGGCATGGACAGCACAGTTTCAGGTAGCTTCAAATATACAGCATACATTGTTAGATGGGAGGCCACTAGGAGCAGGTTGGTGAAGTCAAACTGAAAGAGTTTCAACAGCAAATGAGCATGGACCAGTGTCTGAAACAAAAGCAGAAATTGCTGGTGAAACTCAGCAGGTCTGCCAGCGTCTGTGGGGAGAAAGCAGAGTTAACATTTGGAACACACTGACTCTTCAACAACATAACCCCTTGATGGAAAGACAGCTTAAAAATGTCTCATTCTTATTTTATAATGTTTTCCACGATTCACGTGGAACATGTGGAGATAATACTGATCCATCGGTGTATCGCTGGTTTGAAGGCAGATTTTCTGGGTGAAGTTCAGTATCTTTTTATATTGTTGACTATTGTGCTCAAACCCTGGCTCAGGTTCTCCTGCCTCTTAGTCAAAAGATTGATTGGTCTGGTCTTGCTCGAATGGACTTGCGCTCAGTTAACACTTTCATGCAATTCTCAAGGTGTTGTGCATTGCTAGATGTTATCCTTCTGTTAAACATTCTTTGATTGTCCTGGAAACATGAAATATTTGATGCTTTAGCCAACAATGCATAAATTACATATATACCTTGGTCATTCAATTCACTACTGTGTTTTGGGATGAGTGCTTGTACTGGCTCTTGGGTTTTTAATAGAAGACATAGGAGCAGGAGTAGACCATCTGGCCCCTCAAGCCTGCTCTGCCATTCAATAAGATCATGGCTGATCTCTTTGTGAACTCAATTCCACTTACCCGCCCGCTCACCGTAAACCTTAATTTGCTTACTGTTCAAAAATCTATCCATTTTTGCCTTAAAAACATTGATGATGTGGAGGTGCCAGTGTTGGACTGGGGTGGACAAAGTCAGAAGTCACAAGACAACAGGTTATAGTCCAACAGGTTTATTTGAAATCACAAAGGAACAGCAATCTGAAAGCTTGGGATTTCAAATAAATCTGCTGGACTATAACCTGGTGTCATGTGACCTCTGACTTTAAAACATTCAACGGGGTAGCCTTAAATGCTGCACTGGGCAGGGAATCCTACAGATTCACAACCCTTTGGGTGAAGAAGTTCTTCCCCAATTCAGTCCTAAATCTGTTTCCCCTAGTTTCTAGTTCTAGTTCTAGTTTCCCCTTATTTTGAGGCTATGCCCCCTAGTTCTAGTTTCACCCATCATTGGAAAAAAACCTCCCTGCTTCTACCTTATCGATATCCTTAATAATTTTATGTGTTTGATAATCTGTTTATTCTTCTAAATTCCAATAAGTATAATCCCAGTCTACTCAATCTCTCCTCAGAAGCCAACTCTCTCAACTCTGGAATCAACCAGGTGATCCTCCTCTTCACCCCCATCCAATGCCAGTACATCCTTTCTCAAGTAAGGAGACCAAGTATTTCACTGTTGTGAATCTCTTAGAGTATGTGAAAAGTGCAATGTTGATTTTTTTTTCACTATTCTTTCTTGATTGATGGCATTTCACTTGACAGCAGTGAACGAACCACCAATAGAAACCTCCCAGCCCCTAACTAAGGTAGGCACTGGTGAGGAAGTTCAAAGTGTCATGTGAGATTGGCAGTAGGGAGCTTCCTGGCATGGAGAGCAAAAAGTCTCATTTTCCAACCAAGCATTGAGCATCGAGTTGGGATTCTCACTGAGTGTTGAAAGGACTATTTACAGGCATCAGCCCAGATTACCATCCTTACTGCATTTTGCCTCATTGGTATGTGGTTTTCTAAATCTGTCAACTGCCAGCTATAAACTAAATGGTGACAATTTCAGACACAAAAGTCATATCAATACCTGGCCACTCCAGAATGATGCTGCTCTTCTGGGCGTCCATCATGGACACCAAGCCCCAGTGTCTCAGGGTAATTTCCATGGGTAGTGGTCACATGCATACCCCAAACCATCCAATCTATGAGGTCCCTGTAGGTAAAGAAGAGATGTCAATTTGCCTCAACCTTATTTATCTGGGGCAATTAACAGGAACCATGCCTGGCTACTGTGCACTCCAGTCCTTGATTGGGTGCACAGCTGGGTTTTAAAGATGGCAGCAATGCCAGCAGTAGACATTACTTACGCCCATGACAAGTTGAAAAATAGGATAAGCGGAGGCACCACGGGCATATCGGGGAGATGGGTAATGTGCCAAGTTTGGGAAGACAGTACGAGAAACCCTCCATAAAACAGTACTGAACTGTTTGTCTGGTAACATTCAGCCCACCAGGAATCAGGAGGAAGAGGGAATTATGTGACTACTTAGTACTGGAGGAAGTGACATAACTCATACAGAATGGAATCTGAGTTGTCACGAACTCCACTTGAAGTTGTTTACAAGAAAATTAATCAAATAGCAAAGTTTATCTGATTTTAAGTTAAAGGAGCTATTTAAACTAAAGGATTTGGTCTCTGCACTAAAAGTCATAAACCCAAAGATCTGAAAACAGAAAACTTTATCTCTCAAACAGATCATTGTTCATTGCCACAACTATTACTTCTGTCAGGAAACATCCAAGAAGCCTTCATCACAGGGGTTCAAGTGAATCCTGTGACACCACTTGTAAGTTACCCCCACTGTCCAGAGAAAAGCTGACAAGGCAAGGAAAGAGCATGTGTGAACACAGGTAGAAAGAGAATCCCAAGAATCAGCTGGTCTCAGTGGAAGCAGCTGTCTGTCTGAGCAGCACAGGAAATTACGAGTGGGAAAGCCAGTACAGGAAAACAAATATAACACAATGTGAACCAGTGGAAAGGAGAAAGCAGAGATAAATATAACGGCAAAGAAAGTTTTGAGAGAAATTCCAGAATGCGTGCACAGGAGAAGCATAAAATACAATTGCAACAAAAGCATAACTGGGACAGGAACACAGCAGGAAATACTGCTTGAGAGAGCCTGCGTGAAGGAAGCAAAGCAAAGATTCCCGTGTCCCAGAGACCTTCATTGCTGAGTACAACTTTGATGCAGGAAGCCATGTAGAGGGGTGGGGGTTGGGTGGGGAAACAACCATTGCAGAGAGCCCTGAATGTCCGGGTATAGAATATACAAAGAATGAAGTGAGAATAAGGAAGGCCCTTCAGTCCCAGGAAACGGTTACAAAGGCAGAATGGAAAATTGGTTTACAAAGAGAAGAAAGGGAGAATAAACAAAGATATGAGAAACAGTGGAGGAAGCATAAAATTGCAAAGAAATGTTGATAGGTTAAGTGAACGGCCAAAACTGTGACAAATGGATTTCAACGTACACAAATGCCAGGTCATCCACTTTGGAGCCTAAAAAAAATCAAAGACAGTACTTTCTAAATGGTGGACATTAAGACACAATGGAGATTCAAGGAAACTGGGGTGGGGGGGGTTGCATGCAGGATATTTGGATAATTAAAATGTCATGAGCAGGAACATAAAGTATTAAAAAGCTGACATTTAATTCTCGAGGAATAGTATTCAAGTGTGTAGAAGTTAAGCCATAGCTATATAAAGCGCAGCGCACATGATCTCTGGAATACTGCCAGCAGTTCTGGACAATCCACTTTCGGAAGGATACATTGGTTTGGGAGGTGAGGGTTACCAGAACTATGGTTTAATCACAATGGTTGAATTACAAAGAGATATTACACAATCTATAGTTATATTCCTTTGAATTGATAAGATCAAGGGGTGACTTGATCAAAAGCTTCAAGATATCAATAGGAATAAATGAGGTAGATGCAAAGAAAGTATTTCCACAGAGTGAGGAATTGAGGACTAAAAGGCATCATCTAAAAGTTAGATCCAATCATTTTCAAAGTGAAATTAGAAGACACTTATGGAGTTGCACTTTGATTTCTCTCCAAAGATGCTGTCAGACGTGCTGGAGTTTTTCCAGCAATTTCTGTTTTGGTGCCTGATTTCCAGCATCTGCAGTTATAGAGTCTTCAAGTCATAGAGAAGTACAGCACGGAAACCGACCCTTCGGTCCAATGCATCATGCCAACCAGATATCCCAAACCAATCTAATCCCATTTGCCAGTACCTGGCCCATATTCAACCTCTATCTATAGCACAAATCCTCCAACACTGGCAACATCCTTGTAAATCTTTTCTGAATCCGTTCAAGTTTCACAACATCTTTCCGATAGGAAGAAGACCAGAATTGCATGCAATATTCCAACTGTGGCCTAACCAATGTCCTGTACAGCCGCAACATGACCTTCCAACTCCTGTACGCAATACTCTGACCAATAAAGGAAAGCATACCAAACGCCTTCTTCACTATCCTATCTACCTGAGACTCCACTTTCAAGGAGCTATGAACCTACACTCCAAGGTCTCTTTGTTCAGCAACACTCCCTCGGACCTTACCATTAAGTGTATACGTCCTGCTAAGATTTGCTTTCCCAAAATGCAGCACCTTGCATTTATCTAAATCAAACTCCACCTGCCACTTCTTAGCCCATTGGCCCATCTGATCAAGATCCCATTGTAATCTGAGGTAACCTTCTTCATTGTCCACTACAACTCCAATTTTGGTGTCATCTGCAAACTTACTAACTATACCTCTTATGCTCACATCCAAATCATTTATATAAATCACGAAAATTAGTGGACCCAGCACCGATCCTTATGGCACTCCACTGATCACAAACCTCCAGTCTGAAAAACTACCCTCCACCACCTCCCTCTATCTTCTACCTTTGAGCCAGTTCTGCATCCAAATGGCTAGTTCTCACTGTATTCCATGAGATCTAACCTTGTTAATCAGTCTCCCATGGGGAACCTTGTTTAACGCCTTATTGAAGTCCATGTAGCTCACGTTCACCGCTCTGTCCTCATCAATCCTCTTTGTTACTTCTTCAAAATCTCAAACAGGTTTGTGAGACATGATTTCCCATGCACAAAGCCATGTTGACTATCCCTAATCAGTCCTTGCCTTTCCAAATACATGCACATCCTGTTCTTCAGAATTCCCTTCAACAACTTGCCCACAACCAACATCAGGCTCACTAGTCTATAGTTTCCTGGCTTGTCCTTATGACCTCTCTTAAATATTGGAACCAGGTTAGCCAACGTCCAGTCTTCCATCACCTCACCTGTGACTATCAATGATACAAATACCTCAGTAAGAGGCCCAACAATCACTTTCCTTGCTTCCCACAGAGTTCTAGGTTACACATGATCTGGTTTTGGGGATTTATCCACTTTTACGCATTTCAAGACATCCAGCACATCCTGCTCTGTAATATGGATATTTTTCATCTATTTCCCTACATTATATATCATCCATGTCCTTTTCCACAGTAAACACTGATGCAAACTATTCATTTAGTATCTCCCCCATCTTCTGCGGCTCCACACAAAGGCTGCCTTGCTCATCTTTGGGAGGCCCCATTCTCTAGGAGAAAGTGAGGACTGCAGATGCTGGAGATCAGAGCTGAAAATGTGTTGCTGGAAAAGCGCAGCAGGTCAGGCAGCATCCAAGGAGCAGGAGAATCAACGTTTCAGGCATGAGCCCTTCTTCAGGAATGAGGAGAGTGTACCAAGCAGGCTAAGATAAAAGGTAGGGAGGATGGACTTGGGGGAGGGGCGTTGGGAATGCGATAGGTGGAAGGAGGTTACGGTGGGGGTGATAGGCCGGAGAGGGGGTGGGGGTGGGGGCAGAGAGGTCAGAAAGAAGATTGCAGGCTAGGAAGGTGGTGCTGAGTTCGAGGGTTAGGACTGAGACAAGGTGGGGGGAGGGGAAATGAGGAAACTGAAGAAATCTGAGTTCATCCCTTGTGGTTGGATGAACTCAGATTTCTCCAGTTTCCTCATTTCCTCTCCCCCCACCTTGTCTCAGTCCTAACCCTCGAACTCAGCAACACCTTCCTAACCTGCAATCTTCTTCCTGATCTCTCCGCCCCTACCCCCACTCCGGCCTATCACCCTCACCTTAATCTCCTTCTACCTATCGCATTTCCAACGCCCCTCCCCCAAGTCCCTCCTCCCTACCTTTTATCTTAACCTGCTTAGCACACTCTCCTCATTCCTGAAGAAGGGCCCATGCCCAAAACGTCAATTCTCCTGCTCCTTGGATGCTGCCTGACCTGCTGTACTTTTCCAGCAACACATTTTCAGAACCTATTCTCTCCCTAGTTACCCTTTTGTCCTTAACGTATTTGTAAAAACCCTTTGATTCTCCTTAACTCTATTTGCCATAGCTATCTCATGTCCCCTTTTTGCCCTCCTGATTTCCCTCTGAAGTATATTCCTACTGCCTTTATACTCTTCTATGGAGTCATTCGATCTATTCTGTATCTACCTGACATATTCTTCTTTTTGTTCACCAAACCCTCAATTTCTTTAGTCATCCAGCATTCCCTATACCTACCAGCCTTTCCTTTCACCCTCACAGGAATATACTGTCTCTGAAAACTTATTATCACATTTCTGAGGGTTTCCCATTTTCCAGCCATCCATTTACTTACAAATATCTGCCTTCAATCAGCTTTTGAATGTTCTTGCCTAATACCATCAAAATTAGCCTCCTCCAATTTAGAACTTCAATTTTTAGATCTGGTCTATCCTTGTCCCTATCACTATTTTATCACTATTTTAAAACTAATAGAATTATGGTCACTGGCCCCAAAGTGCTCCCCCACTGACACTTCAGTCACCTGCCCTGCCTTATTTCCCAAGAATAGGTCAAGTTTTGCACATTCTCTCATAGATATACCCACATACTGAATCAGAAAATGTTCTTGTACATGCTTAACAAATTCCTCTCCATCTAAACCCTTAACTCTATGGTAGTCCCAGTCTATGTTTGGAAAGTTAAAATCCCCTACCATAACCATCCTAATATTCTAATAGATAACTGAGATTTCCTACAAATTTGTTTCTCAATTTCCTGTTGGCTATTAGGGGATGTATAATACAATCCCAATTAAGTGATCATCCCTTTCTTATTTCTCAGTTCCACCCAAATAACTTCCCTGGATGTATTTCCGGGAATATCCTCCCTCAGTACAGTATAGTGCTATCCCTTATCAAAAACGCCACTCCCTCTCCCCTCTTGCCTCCCTTTCTGTCTGTCCTATAGCATTTGTATCCTGGAACATTAAGCTGCCAGTCCTGTCCATCCCTGAGCCACATCTCTATAATTGCTATGATATCCCAGTCCCATGTTCATAACCATAACCTGAGTTCATCTGCCTTACCTATTAGGCCTCTTGCATTGAAATAAATGCAGTTTAATTTATCAGTCCTACCCTGTTCTCTGCTTTGTCCCTGCCTGCCCTGACTGTTTGATTCGCTTCTTTTGTCAACTGTACCAGTCTCAGATTGATCTCTTTCCTCACTATCTCCCTGGGTCCCACCCCCCACCTTACTAGTTTAAATCCTCCTGAGCAGCTCTAGCAAATCTCCCTGCCTGTATATTAGTTGTCTATGAATTCAGATGCAATCCGTCCTTCTTGTACAGGTCACTTCTACCCCAAAACAGCTTCCAATGATCCAAAAATGTGAATCCTTCTCCCATACACCAGCTCCTCAGCCATGCATTCATCTGCTCTATCCTCCTATTCCTACCCTCACTAGCCCGTAGCACCAGGAGTAATCCAGATATTACTACTCTCAAGAATCTCCTTAAATTCCTGCCTAACTCTCTATATTCTCCCTTCAGAATCTCATCCTTTTCCCTTTCTATGTCATTGATTCCAATGTGTACAATGACCTCCTGCTGGACCCTCTTCCCCCGAGAACATTCTGCACCCTCTCTGAGACATCTTAGATCCTGGGAGGCAGACACCATTCTGATTTTTCGCTGCTGGCCACAAAAATGTCTGTCTGTGCCTCGGACTAGAGAGATCCCAACACAATCAATCAATCTCTTGGAATGCAACGTACCCCTCATTGAATTGGAGCCAGTCTCAATACCAGAAACTTGGCTGTTTGTGCTACGTTCTCCTGAGAATCCATCACACCCTACATTTTCCAAAACAGCATACTTGTTTGAAATGGGGATAGCCACAGAAGACTCCCGCCCTAACTGCCTACCTCTCTTACCTTTCCCATCTATTTGACTGTGTCTGTGGCTTTTCTCCCTTCCTGTAACTGCCTTCCATCACACCCCTTGCTCTTGTAAATTCCTCATTATCTCTAACTGTCGCTCCAACCAATTTGATAGGATTCGCAACCAACAGCATTTATTACAAATATAATCCTCAGTAACACGTAAACTATCCCTGAACTTGCACATCTAACAAGAGCATATCATTCTACTAAAAGCCATTTTTGCTTCTTCCAATCTCAGACCCAGAAAATATTACTGTCTTATTCCTGTACATAACACTGCTCTAGACTAATTTAATACTTATGACATATTTTTAAGTTTAATCAAGAGACAGATGCCAATAAAGCATATAATCAAAAAAGAACCCACTCTATGCACTACTGCAGACTTACAGCAAGGCTACAAGGCCATACTTAAAACTATTCACTTATCTGTTTCTGGGCTGTGACCTCTCCCAAACAGGTTCCTCCAAAATCAGTTGTGAATTCCACTGTTTGTTCATTTTCCCAGATGCACTCTGATGTCCAGCAATGCATGATTTCAAACTGCAAAGGCAGGAACTGTGCAGGTTCACTGCTCTGTCAATTAGCAGTGTGGTTTTTTTTTCTCTCTCTCCCCTACACAGATGATGTGCTGCCTTTGTCTGTTTCTCTCCCTTTTAAAAGTGCTGTTGTTCTTTCAGTTTTTTTACACAGTCTGTCCAATCTCTCTTCATAACTAAAACTCTCCAGCCCAGGCCACATCTTAGTAAATCTTGTCTTCCCCTCCAGTGTTCCTCCTGTACTGTAGTTGACTCATAACTATCAACTGAAATGCCTCAGCAAGTCACATGGGAAATAAGTATTGGCCTTACCAGTGATGCCACATCCCATGAAAGAATAAAACAAGACTGCAGGTTTACAGTCACACAGAGAGAGATAAAAACTCTGAATGTAGTTGGATGATATGATAAGGGGACTTTAAGCACATATGAAAGGACAAGACTGATGCACTGTATTATTGATCTTTTTTGTAACTTCATTTTGTGAGCGCACACACACCCATATAATCTTTACTGCAATGAACAGTGAACTTAAGCATTCTAATGCTTAATTTGCAAACCTGATGAGTAATGCCAAAGAGTAACCTTTCCAGGGTTATACCTGTTTATTCTCTGGCATCATAACTTGTCCCAAGGTTATTTCTTCATATTTACACATTTTGAAAGAAGGAGTAAGACACGCGGAGACCAAAATGCTAAGAGAGCCATGTTCCAATAAACTTGCAAACAACAGGTTACCTGGGAAAAGAAGCAAATCAGTGCACTCAAACTGAAATGAATTTATAATCTCTGCATTATCCAGTCAGCCATAATGGCAGATAACTGCCTCTCACCTCTGGGACAAACTCAAGTCAATGGAATGAGCGTCCCCTCTGTCTGCTGGATGTAACAGTCCTATATGAGGTATGGTTGGACTGCCTGAATCCTAATGGGCATGGGTCTGCAGGGAAACTTCTCGTAGTACAGTACTAATTGGCAATCTCACTCAGAGTTGAAGTGGGTCATGGAATTAATGCCATTCCATGGTGAAATATGGGGCATTCTTCTGAAATTTGGGTTGATGCTCATTCATGAAGCACAGTGGAGGGACATCAAACTTGTGTTTCATTTGACCTAGGTGTGTGTAATGGTACAATGCATAGAGAGAACCTTATTCTTTCTAACTTATATTCTACATCTATTGATAATTCCATACCATGCACATAGTTTTATCAAGCCCTATACCGTTCAAGATACTCAGCAGGTCAAGCACCATATGCAGAGAGAGAAACTGACTTGACATTTCAGGTCAATAACATTTCACCCCAAGTCTGATGATAAGTTTTTGATCTGAAGTGCTCACTCCGTTTCTCTCTCCATAGATGCTGCCTCACCCGCTAAGTATTTGTGGCAATTTTGTTTTTACATTACAATTTTCAGCATCTACAGTATTTTGCTTTTGTCTCCTCTCTTGCTTTTGATTGTAGCAGAATCTCAGAGCTTCATCCTGATAATTTTGGCCCTGAGAAATTTACTTAGTCTGCTCATGGAACTATCAAATTACATCAAGTACATTCAGAGGATGATCCACGCTATTAAGTGTTTAAATTATGCATTATTTATTTCTCAAAGTGGACAAGAAAAAACATGTGCATGTTCATTGTTCATGTTAACTGTAATTTATTCTAGTGTTAAAACATTTTTAAAAATTAATTCATTGGATGAGGGCACCGTTGGCTAGGCTAGCATTTATTGACCATTCTTAATTATCCTAGAAAAGATTATAGTGAGCCACAGTTATGAACCACTGAGGTCTACATGATGTCTTTTTAAAAAGACAGTTCCAGGATTTTGACCCAGCAACAGTGAATGAGCAGGAATCAAGGGAGGTCAGCATTCAGTGTAACTAAGCAGCAAACTAGCTGCAAGCTGACAATTCTCTGGGTCCAGATCTTAGGGGTCCAGATAGATTCACCTTAGGGTCTTAAAAAGGATGAACATGGAGGTAGTAGATGTGTTGTTAAAATTCCCTTGGTTCTGGGAAGGTTTCAATGGCCTGGAACATAGTAAATATAGCTCCAATTCAATAAAGGAGAAAAGCAGAACGCAGGAACCAAAGGTCAATTAGGCTTGACACCTATTGTGGGGAAGGTATCAGAACCAATCATTAAGGTGATTATAACCAGACACTTGGAAAAACTCAAGAGTATCAGAAAAAAAAGTCAGTGAAATTTTTTGTAAGAGAAATCATGTTTAACTAATTCATTGAAGTACTTTGAAGAATAATATGCACTGTGGATGAAGGAGAACATCTGGTGGTAGTGTATTTGAATTTCCAGAAGGCATTTTGACAAGGTATCTCATTAAAGGTTATTGAGTAAAGTAGAAATTTGTGATATTAAGGGTAAAAGCTCAGCATGAATAAAAACTTGCCCGGCTGGCAGAAAGCAAATGTGTGCATAAACAAACAACAGAAATTACTCAAGAAAATCAGCAGGTCTGGCAGCATCAGTGGAGAGAAAAGACGAGTTAAACTTCAAGTTTAGTGATCCTTCTTCAGAACTTCAGGAATTCCACCTAGTAACAGAAACTTAACTACATGCCCTTGTAGTAGGATGCAGGAGAGTTAACATGTTGAGAGTGTGTTGCTGGAAAAACACAGCAGGTCAGGCAGCATCCGAGGGGCAAGAGAATCGATGTTTCGGGCATAAGCATTCCTGATAAAAGGGCTTATGCCCGAAGCGTCGATTCTCCTGCTCCTCGGATGCTGCCTGACCTGCTGTGCTTTTCCAGCACCACACACTTGACTCACATCTCCAGCATCTGCAGTCCTCACTTTCTCCAAAGAGAGGTAACATCTCAGTGTCTCCACATACGTGGCAGACTCTTATTTAGTTCTCACCTTTTCCCTAGCCATGTCCTCTCATCTTCTCAATTTACCTTGATTGCACCATCATTCTTCACAATCTGGTGATGGCTAATTTAAAAGTTATGCCTCTGCACCTATGTTTCTTAGTTAAGCAACAAAAAAAAAGGGAGATTTCAATCTTCAGCAGGAGAGATAGTCTTATTATGGCTAAAGGCAAGTTATACATGTAGCAGAGTTGACTGCACTCCTGTGAGCAATAATACCCAGTAGAATTTAATGCAGCATTTCAAAATGCTGAAGGACTGATACAGTCTGCAGCATGGACACAGAGTATGTTTTGAATCAGTCTAGAATTCCATGGTTAATAGGTTATAGATTTAAAAGGAATCAACTGTATTACAGACCACATGTGTAAAAATTGGATATAATGGTTCAGTTACAGCATTTCATAAAATAGACATTATCGGAACTGCAGGGGATGATTAACCCTTTAAACACACATCTGGGAGTTTTCAGAGAAAAGTCAACATTAAACCAGGATTAAGGTTAATCTTTGGTTTCCCACTGGGATACTTTAATAACAGGGAAATGGGAGGCAAAGTGCATTATCACACTGTGCTCGTTCATCTTCAAGGGCCTCACTTTCAAATCCAGCAAAGAAAGGAGATAGAAAAGTATATAGAGAATTGTGTGCACACACAGAGGATTGTAAAGGAAGAGATGGATGGAGTAATGCAAACAGAGATTGAGAAATAAATGTTGAGAGAGAGAGTGAGGCAGACAGACAAGTGCAGGGAAAAAGAATGATAGGGTGAAATGTATCAAAGGATAGAAAGAGATCATTGGAGAGTTCAGAATAAAAGATTTAGTAAGGAAAAGACATATGCATTGGGAAATTGCTTCAAAGATAGAGAGATTTGTAATATTTTCCCAGCTGACCACATCTGGCACCTTCTGACACCTCTAGCAGTATGTGCTAATGGGTAAGGATTGTTTGCGATAGCTCACTGCCAACAGTCGTCATTTGCTTTGTTTTGGACTTATCTGTTGAGTAGTTGTCAAGGATGTTTATGAACAGTCGCTGCTCTTAGATAACAAAATAAAAACAGTATTCATAATGATGTTTGGTCAGGTATAAATACTAAGGTGTAATTACTTAAGGAACTTGGGGAGATGCATCTTTTCCTTCTGAAAGCTGTTGTAAACTTCCTTGTCTTCACCCACAGACTTTGTGACATTGGTAGAATGCGCTGAGCCAATGTAACAGTAACATTTATCTTGCTCAGGCAGAACCTGTGATCAGAGAAACAGATTGATGGCATGGATTTTCATTCCTGAGGTGGTTAGTCAGAGTCAGGAAATACCTTGAGAAGCTTGGGAAAAAGTGCTGTGAATGGCAGGAGCTTCGTTCGGAGAGGTGGTGGAGTGGAATTGGCCCTGAAACTTCTCCAACAGACACAGATCAGAGATAGGCACAGCAGCTCCTAAGTGCGGGGGTGAGCTGTTTTGAAGATCTGTTTGATGTGTTCTTAAGTGTTAGGCCTTCCAGCCCATGACCCTCACAAGCCCATTACCATCCCTCCACCCATTACACACACCAACTCTTTATAACGCACGCTCCTCCTCCCATCCCTACTGCCCTCCATGCCAATCTCGAGCACTTCACCCACCCCAATGGTACCTTATATCTCCTGTGCCAAATCAGTGCCAACTCATGTACCCTAATCATTCCCATAGCCCCTTAGAGGTCTTTTGCCAATTAATTTCACAAGCTGGTACTTACCACCTTTTGTCCTTACATTCTCCATGCAAATTTACTCATGGTCAGACTCTAGGAGCCATGCTGACACATGGATCTGGGATTTGTTGACCATTTTGGAAACTCCCAGCTATCTCCATGAAAATCTGAGGCAATGTGTCAAATTAGTGACTTTTCTTTAGAACTGGAGAAAGCTACAGATGTAATAGTTTTTAAACAAGTATACACACAAGTTGAAATAGGGTTGCAAAGGAAAACTGCTGCTGGCGATTCTGCTGCTCTTTCCATTTGTACCTTCTCCAGGCCAATCTTTTGTTTATATCTTTATTAACTCCATTCCCATCTTTGTTTTGCCATGACCGAGAGAGGAAAAAGGCACTGTCTTTCTCCAGTCCCATTTCTCAACAGATCACGTATTAATTTAACTGTATTTTCTGGTGCCCAAAATAATCTATATAATAGTCTCCATATTAGATTTAAAATAGAAAAATCAATCAATCACATTTCTTAAATAAACAAAAACTATTGATCTATTATAACCAAAATTTATTAATGATGATGCTAAACTGGTTAAAGCACTCAGCTTAAAATAGGAAAAAAATAAATGCTTACCTCTCTAATAACTCTAAAACATACAAAACTAAACATTCATGCACACACATTGCATGTAAAGGGAATAAAAGCTTCAACAATAGGAGTTGGGAGGTCATGATGTGGCTGGACAAGACATTGGTTAGGCCACTTTTGGAATATTGTGTGCAATTCTGGTCTCTCTCCTATAGGAGGTATGTTGTGAAATTTGAAAGGGTTTAGAAAAGATTTACAAGAATGTTGCCAGAATTGGAGGATTTGAGCTATTGAGAGAGGCTGAACAGGCTAGGGCTTATTTCCCTGGAGTGTCAGAGGCTGAGGGGGTGACCTTATACAGGTTTATAAAATCATGAGGGCCATGGATAGGATAAGTAGACAAGGTCTTTTCCCTGGGACGGGGGAGTCCAGAATTAGAGTGCATCAGTTTATGGTGAGAGGGGAAAGATTTAATAGGGACCCAAGGGACAACGTTTTCATGCAAAGGGTGGTGTGTATATGGAATGAGCTGCCAGAGGAAGTGATGGCAACTAGTACATTTCCACCATTTAAAAGAAATCTGAATGAGTACGTGAATAGGAAGAATTTAGAGGGATATAGACCAAGTGCTGGCAAATGGGATATGATTAATTTAGGATATCTGGTCGGCATGGACGAGTTGGACCAAAGGGTCTGTTTCTGTGTTATACATCTCTATGACTTTATGACTCTATAACTGCAGGGAATTAAACCCCTCTTGGTCAATACGTCTCAGGGCCATATTTTCCCATTTTTTGGCAATGTTTTACTTTGTTAGATTCATGGTGGATGGCTGTGGCCAATGTCATCTTTCCTCATGCAATTTTCTGCTCCTCATGTCATTAATGATGCTACTGGCCTCTGCAGCAGCCATCTTGTGGAATCCTGCAGGAAGGAGAGTCATACCAAACTCGAAACATTAAATTTGTTGCTCTCTCCACAGATTCTGCCAGATCTGCTGAGTTTCTCCAGCACTTTCTGTGTTTCTTTTAAAAAAAAATCACAGCTAGGAATATGTGGCTCAGGGCAAATAGGTATTGCTTCTGATTTGGATACAATCAGGGATTCAGATACAAATTGGACTTAAAATCACAGTCGTTATAAAATTTGTTTATTCATTATTTACTTATAGGACATGGATATCACTGGCTAGGCCAGTATTCATTGCCCATCTCTAGTTGCCCTTAAGAAGGTGGTGGTGAGCTACCCTTTTGAACCAATGCAATCTCTTTGGTGTAGGTAAGTGAAGGAGTTACAGGATTTTGACGCAGCAATATAAAAGGAACAATGACAGCTTTTCAAGTGAGAATTGTCACAGAAGTGGGAGTGGGAGCAGCGGCCGAGGAAAAGCGAACCCGGGAGACTACAGCTAAGGTAAGACAGTATGTTTCAAAATTACTTACCTGTAGCGGGCAGCGGTGTTTTTTTTCTCTCTCTTCACAAAAAGAGCAGGAGCAGCAAAGGAAGTGACGGCAAACAGAGGGGCAGCCGGGAAGGAGAACAGTGAGTATAAATACTCACCCTTTAATCACCAACGGTCACTTGAGTGGGAGCAGCGGCCGAGGAAAAGCGAACCCGGGAGACTACAGCTAAGGTAAGACAGTTTGTTTCAAAATTACTTACCTGTAGCGGGCAGCGGAAGTGAGGTTGGAGCGCATAGCTGGGCGGGAAGGTAAGTGATTAGTATTTGAGTGGGTGTGTTCTAGACCCCAGGTCCTACTTTCGTAGGGCCTCCTCTAACCTAACTTTAAAGTCCACAGGTTATTGACTCAGTGTTCTTGTTTTTGGAGACAAAGTGTACAGTCATGGCAGCGCAGGCGGTGGAATGTTCCTCCTGCAGGATGTTTGAGGTAGGGGTGACCACCGATACTCCTGCCGACTTCGTCTGCAGGAAATGCAGTCAGATCCTGATCCTCACCGAACGAGTTAGGGAACTGGAACTGGAGCTGGATGAGCTGAGGATTATTCGAGAGGCTGAGAGGGTGATCGATAGAAGCTACAGGGACATAGTTACGCCGGAGAACAGAGGTAGCTGGGTAACAGTTAGAGGTGGGAAGGGGAAGAAACAGGCAGTGCAGGGTTCCCCTGTGGTCGTTCCCCTAAAAAATAAGTATACAGCTTTGGAAACTGTTGGGAGGGACAGCCTTGCAGGTGTAAGCTGCAGTGAAGGGGTCTGTGGCTCTGAGACTCAGAAGGGAAAGGGGGAGAAGAGGAGAGCGCTAGTTATAGGGGACTCTCTAGTTAGAGGGACGGACAGGCGGTTCTGTGGACATGGGCGAGACTCTCGGATGGTTTGTTGCCTCCCGGGTGCTAGGGTCCGAGACGTCTCGGACCGTGTCTTCAGAATCCTTAAGGGGGAGGGTGTGCAGCCAGAAGTCGTGGTACACATTGGCACCAACGACATAGGTAGGAAGAGGGGTGGGGAGGTCATTCAAGAGTTCAAGGAGTTAGGCTGGAAGCTAAAAGCTAGGACAGACAGAGTCGTCATCTCTGGGTTGTTGCCGGTGCCACGTGACAGAGAGGCAAAGAATAGGGAGAGAGTGCAGTTGAACACGTGGCTGCAAGGATGGTGTAGGAGGGAGGGCTTCAGATATTTGGACAATTGGACTGCATTCTGGGGAAGGTGGGACCTGTATAAACAGGACGGGTTGCACCTGAACCAGAAGGGCACCAATATCCTGGGGGGTAGGTTTGCTAGCACTCTTCGGGGGGGTTTAAACTAATTTGGCAGGGGGATGGGATCCGGACTTGTAGTCCAGCAAGTAAGCTAGCTGTGTGTCAGGATGCCCAAGACTGTAGGGAGGCTGTGGAGAAGGTAGCACTGACAGGGACTACTTGCGGACACAGAGATGGGCTCAAGTGCGTATACTTCAACGCAAGGAGTATCAGAAATAAGGTGGGTGAACTTAAGGCGTGGATCGGTACCTGGGACTACGATATTGTGGCCATCACGGAAACATGGGTAGATGAGGGACAGGAATGGCTGTTGGAGGTTCCTGGTTACAGATGTTTCAGTAAGATTAGGGAGGGTGGTAAAAAAGGAGGGGGGGTGGCATTGCTAATTAGAAATGGTATAAAAGCTGCAGAAAGGAAGTTTGAGGGGGATCTGCCTCTGGAGGTAGTATGGGCTGAAGTCAGAAATAGGAAAACTGCAGTCACCTTGTTGGGTGTTTATTATAGGCCCCCCAATAGCAGCAGAGATGTGGAGAAACAGATTGGGAAACAGATTTTGGAAAGGTGCAGAAGCCACAGGGTCGTAGTCATGGGCAACTTCAACTTCCCAAATATTGATTGGAAGCTCTTTAGATCAAGTAGATTGGATGGGGCGGTGTTTGTGCAGTGTGTCCAGGAAGCTTTTCTAACGCAGTATGTAGAGTGCCCAACCAGAGGGGAGGCCATATTGGATTTGGTACTCGGTAATGAACCGGGACAAGTGGTGGGCTTGTTAGTGGGTGAACATTTTGGTGATGGTGACCACAATTCTGTGACTTTCACCTTGATTATGGAGAGAGATAGGTGCGCACAACAAGGTAGATTTTACAATTGGGGGAAGGGAAATTACGATGCTGTAAGACGGGATTTGAGGAGCTTACGTTGGGAGCATAGGCTGTCAGGGAAGGATGTAGTGGAAATGTGGAACTTTTTCAAGGAGCAGATATGACGTGTCCTTGATATGTATGTACCGATCAGGCAGGAAAGAAATGGTCGTGTGAGGGAGCCTTGGTTGACGAGGGAGGTTGAATGTCTAGTAAAGAGGAAGAAGGAGGCTTACATAAGGTTGAGGAAACAGGGTTCAGACAGAGCAGTGGAGGGATACAGGATAGCCAGAAGGGACCTGAAGAAAGGGATTAGGAGAGCTAAGAGAGGGCATGAAAAATCCTTGGCGGATAGGATCAAGGATAACCCCAAGGCATTCTATGCGTATGTGAGAAACCTGAGAATGACGAGAACGAGGGTAGGTCCGATCAAAGACAGTAGTGGGAGACTGTGTATTGAGTCGGAAGAGATAGGAGAGGTCTTGAACAAGTACCTCTCTTCAGTATTTACGAACGAGAGGGACCGTATTGTTGAAGAGGAGAGTGTGAAATGGACTGATAAGCTAGAAGAGATACCTGTTAGGAAGGAAGATGTGTTGGACATTTTGAACAACTTGAGGATAGACAAGTCCCCCGGGCCTGACGGGATATATCCTAGGATTATGTGGGAAGCAAGAGAGGAAATTGCAGTACCGTTGGCAATGATCTTCTCGTCTTCACTGGCAACGGGGGTGGTACCAGGGGACTGGAGAGTAGCGAATGTTGTGCCCCTGTTCAAAAAAGGGAATAGGGATAACCCCGGGAATTACAGGCCAGTTAGTCTTACTTCTGTGGTAGGCAAAGTAATGGAAAGGGTACTGAGGGATAGGATTTACGAGTATCTGGAAAGACACTGCTTGATTAGGGACAGCCAGCACGGATTTGTGAAGGGTAGGTCTTGCCTTACAAGTCTTATTGAATTCTTCGAGGAGGTGACCAAGCATGTGGATGAGGGTAGAGCAGTGGATGTAGTGTACATGGATTTTAGTAAGGCATTTGATAAGGTTCCCCATGGTAGGCTTATGCGGAAAGTCAGGAGGCATGGGATAGAGGGAAATTTGGCCAATTGGATAGAAAACTGGCTAACCGGTCGAAGGCAGAGAGTGGTGGTAGATGGTAAATATTCAGCCTGGAGCCCAGTTACAAGTGGAGTTCCGCAGGGATCAGTTCTGGGTCCTCTGCTGTTTGTAATTTTTATTAATGACTTAGATGAGGGAGTCGAAGGGTGGGTCAGTAAATTTGCAGATGATACGAAGATAGGTGGAGTTGTGGACAGTGAGGAGGGCTGTTGTCGGATGCAGAGGGACTTAGATATGATGCAGAGCTGGGCTGAGGAGTGGCAGATGGAGTTCAACCCTGCCAAGTGTGAGGTTGTCCATTTTGGAAGAACAAATAAGAATGCGGAATACAGGGTTAATGGTAGGGTTCTTAGTCAGGTGGAGGAACAGAGGGATCTTGGGGTCTAAGTACATAGATCTTTGAAGGTTGCCACTCAGGTGGATAGAGTTTGTAAGAAGGCCTATGGAGTATTATCGTTCATTAGCAGAGGGATTGAATTCAAGAGTCGTGAAGTGATGTTGCAGCTGTACAGGACTTTGGTTAGGCCACAGTTGGAGTACTGTGTGCAGTTCTGGTCGCCTCACTTTAGGAAAGATGTGGAAGCTTTGGAGAGGGTGCAGAGAAGATTTACCAGGATGTTGCCTGGAATGGAGAGTAGGTCGTACGAGGATAGGTTGAGAGTTCTCGGCCTTTTCTCGTTGGAACGGCGAAGGATGAGGGGTGACTTGATAGAAGTTTATAAGATGATCAGAGGAATAGATAGAGTAGACAGTCAGAAACTTTTTCCCCGGGTACAACAGAGTGTTACAAGGGGACATAAATTTAAGGTGAAGGGTGGAAGGTATAGGGGAGATGTCAGGGGTGGGTTCTTTACCCAGAGAGTGGTGGGGGCATGGAATGCGCTGCCCGTGGGAGTGGTAGAGTCAGAATCATTGGCGACCTTTAAGCGGCATTTGGATAGGTACATGGATGGGTGCTTAATCTAGGTTAGAAGTTCGGCACAACATCGTGGGCCGAAGGGCCTGTTCTGTGCTGTATTGTTCTATGTTCTATGTTCTAAGTACACAGAATTGATATGATGCAGTAGGATGCTATTCAGCCCATCGTGTCAACAATGACTGAGCATTTTTTTCTTCTGTCTTTTCCCTGTAACCTCATACATAGGTTTCTATTTCACTAATCATCCAAAGTCCTGACTCAATTGAATCTGCTTCCTCCACATTTTTTTTCTCACCTTGCATTTGCTTCTTTAGCAAAACGTGGTAGAACTGTACCCTTGGGTTCTTGATCTGTAGCCACAAGGACCAGAATGTGGCTCTGCAACACATTTAAATGCCTCACCTGAGCGGTCATCTATAAATGCTGTATCCCCTGTGGGAAATAATTATTTTAAACAGAGGTGGTAAGGGTCCCTCCTTTTGCTGGACCATGTTCAGCATTGCCAGGTTAAGCTAGTGACAAGATCCAAAACAGCAAAATTGGAATCAAATATGTTTTGCATTCGTTTCTGACTGACATCACTGAATACTTCTGTCATACACTAATGATCTTGCCAAAATGATCTCTGGCACAATTAGCACTGGATACATGTCACACATTCCATTTTGGTCCCAAAACTGGAGCCAGTGGGCCATAAACACAGGTGCTAATTTATATAAACATTTTGTCCAGACTTGATGCCCCATAATTCAGAGAGGTGCTGGGGGGTGCGGGTAGGGTAGAAACTAAACCAATGCAATACCTTGGATATGTCAGAGTGACAGGACAAGTGGACATCAGTTCAGGGTTGTGAAGGGATGCTTAAGACAGATTTCCTTCTCCAGAGGTTGATTATCAGCTCCAGTAGTTGCCTGGACAAGTCTTAGAGGTTCAGAGCTTTGGACTTCCTCAAGAAATAGATGTATAGGGAAGTCGCTAGGCTTGGTATTATGGAAAGATGAAAATAAATTTGCAGAAGGATTTTCTTCTTTTGCTATATCGATTCTTGTGCTAAATCTCAGGATGGAAACAGGGAGTTGGGTTGCTAAAACAGATTGCAGGGGAATCATGATATACTAACTAAAAACGAGACACAAAACAAGGCCACATAACATGGAAGTCTTCTGTCTGCAGTATGCAAGTACATATCTCAATCTTTATCTGAGCAATACACACAACACCTCCAGCCAGTGCCTAGCAGAGAGCTGTGCCAATCACCTGTTGAATCCATTTGCAAGAAAGTAAAAGTGCCATTCACCCTGGGATGGTAATAAACACCTTTCCCATGTCTGCTGATCAACCTCCAGCATCATTCACAGCACTTAAGCCTGCTCATGGGACTTCTGTAAATCAACTGAAAAAAAAGCTCAAAGGATTCGCTAAACATCAAAATGCATCTAAAGTACTTCCATGTGTTATTTTAATACAAATAACATGTCACTGGCTTTCATACTGCAAGCCCTGGGTCTGTCCCCTTTTTCTTGATGCTCCTTTCAAGTCGGTGTTCCCACTTCGAAGTTCTGATGGAAAATTAGAAATAATCACGAACAGACATCCAACATCATTTCTCTCCACCCAGTTCCCCCCACCCCCCACCCCCACCCCACTTCCTCTTCCTCCCACCCCTCGTGAAACATCTGGTTTACACATCGTATCAGCAGCTCCTGGCCCTTGTCACAACAAGGTTTGCGAGAGCACCAACAATTATTCTGGCAGGCTGACATGGAACCAGCCCAACAGAGCCCGTCATAACAGAATGTGAACTAGCCAGGAGCAGCGAGCCTAAAGTCTGCTGCACCCCCTCCCAACTGCTTCTCGGAGTTCAGTGTGCTGTGGACCTACTTGAAAAGGTTAGGCATAATTCCTTTTATTTTGTGATAAAGCAAACAGATGGACAGGATAAATCTGTAGCCCTTTCTGTTGTGCCAAGTGCCAGGTCATTCAATCTGCTCTCACCATGAATCCAATCTGAAAGGAACAAATTAGATTCAGGTGAATGCAACAGCTCAGCATCTGAGGTAAAGGCTGAGGAACAAAGCAGTTCCTGCTTTAACCAGTTGGCCACCTGTTGGTGCCACTTTAAAACTTCTGTTTGCTGCATATTTGAGCTTGAACTAGAGCCATCACGATTCATCGTCAATGGCCATTCGAACCTGTTTGAGCCAGTGCAGTAATCAGGCAACTACAGCTAGCATGGTTTGATCAGGCAGGAGATACCAGACAGCTCTCCTTTAGTTGATCTAAGTCAGTGCCAGTGTGGAATTAAGTGAGGATCAAATTGGAGCTGGGTCATGATGCAGCTCCTATCCTTCCAATCTCCCATCTCGATCAAATAGGCTTTAATAGACGGTATTCAGCCCCCATATCAGCAAGGAACCTGAATGCATTTATGTAAAAATATGCAAAATATTGCAAACGCTTAGTATCTCAATTAAGAACAAAAAGTGCATTAGAAGCTCACCATCTAGGACATAACAGCTTGATTGGCACCACATTCATAAACATCCACTCCTTCCACCGCTGATGCTCAGTAGCAGCATGTGTACTATCTACAAGATGCACTGCAAACATTCACCAAAGTTCCTGAGACAGCACCTTCAAAACTCATGAATGCTTCTAGAAGAACAAGGCCAGCAGATACATGGGAACACCACCACTTGCAAGTTCCCCTCCAGGCCACTCAACATGCTGACTTCAAAAGATATCGCTTTCAAAATACTGGAATCAAAATCCTGGAATTCCCTCCTTTAACAGTATTGTAGGTCAACCTACAGCACGTAAACTGAGGTGGATTTAGAAGGCAGCTCACCACTACCTTCTCAAGGGGCAATTAGGAACGGACAATAAATGCTGGTCCATGTCCCACAGATTAACAAAAGAAAAGGCTGGTAGGACCATGGGCGATTCATCCACCAGTGGCAGATTCATGAGGCACGTGGATTTCCAACCTGAAATGCTTATTCTGTATCTCTCCACAGATGCCACTTGGTATGAGTATTTACAGAACTGTATCCCAGCAAGGAGGGGACATGAAATGTCTGGGAAAATTGGCATTTGAATTCCTGCATACAGGACACTTAATTATTCCATAAATGAATGATTAAATAATTCTAAATATTTAATTAAGAGGCAGGTAACTTGTCATCATATTATTGCATGATTTGTAACACCATGAATTGGTGGTAAGATTGGTAAAATCCAATGTGCAATCTGGGCTGGTGTAAGAATGATTGAGATTTACTCCAATACTGTAAACTGAGGGCACAGCTTGCAAAAAACACATTCCAACACCCAGACACTTCAACTTCTGCAGCACTAAAAACTTAGTAGAACCATAAAATCCCGACAGTGTGGAAGCAGGCCATTCAGCCCATTGAGTCCAAACCGGCCCTCTAAAGAGCATCCTATTCAAACCCACCCCACTATCCTATCCCTGTAACCTGCATTTCCCATGGCTAATCCACCTAGCCTGCACACCTCTGGACAATATGGGCAATTTAGCACGGCCACTTAACTTGTATATCTTTGGACTGTGGGAGGAAACTAAAACACCCGGAGGAAACCCACGCAGACACAGGGAGAATGTGCAACCTCCATATAGACAGTCACTAAACCCGGATCCCTGGTACTGTAAGGCATCCATGCCAAACTTTATTCTGTGTGCATGGAGTGTAATGTAGCGTGTCCCTTGTCTTTATTAATTGCTCGACAGTTGCCTGCCTGCAGTGAGTATGTCAAGACAGATTCTCTAGGGCTACGGCAAGCCATGAGGTGTATTGGTACCAATTCCATTAGAACAGATTCTGACACTCCATTACCCCCACCTCCACCTACCCACACACCAAAGCAGCCAACAGCCAGAGAAATAACCCCCCCCCCCCCCCCCCTCCCTCCCCATTCCTACCTATACCCATTGGGACATCAAATATTCTGACACTGTCCCACCAGAACATGAGACATGTGTTTTATTACATTCTTTCAATTAATGTAGAATTTGTAGGCAGGGTCAATATTTATGGATGTGGTGAAATAAAGAGATCAATGCAATCACACTGGTATGGGATGCAGTCACATACAGGCCTGAGAGAATGGGGTTAGGATGGTTTTAGAATCAGCTGCGAAAGACCAATGTATCCTCCTCAAGACCCAGCTTATTATTCACAAGACCAGACTTGAAAGCAAAAGTAGTCATATAATCAAAACAGTTTCCCTTATGAGAGGATAGGGAAGGGAACTGCGAGAAGGATGCACTCTACACAATGCAGGGAATGCATGAAGATCAGAAACACATAAGAAATAAATACTTAATAATTCACAGGTAATTTCACATTGAATCCCTACACCGTGGAAGCAGGCCATTCAGTCCACCAAGTCCACACTGTCCCTCCGAACAGCATCCCAGCCAGACCCATTTCCCCTTACCCTATAACCCTGCATTTCCCATGGTTAACCAATCTAGCCTGGACACTATGGGCAATTTAATGTGGCCAATTCACCTATCCTGCACATCTTCAGACTGTGGGAGGTAACTGAAGCACTCAGAGGAAACCCACACAAACACCAAGATTGTGCAAACTCCATACGGATAGTTGCTGGAAGCTGGAATCGAACCCAGGTCCCTGGTGCTGTGTGGCAGCAGTGCTAATCACTGAGCCATTGTGTCACTATAATTGCAGTTTCGAGGCTTCTAAGGCTGTCTGTCAATAAGATTAAATTCTAAGTCAGGGAATAATGAGTTTTCTTAGCCCTCGTGCAAAATGCCCCCCTTGCACGAGAGACAAATGGGTGAGCAAATATTAATTTCTTTCGCAGTGGCAGTACCATCTTGTGAACCTGTGTAAATGATGGAACCACATTCCAAGCAGCTAAACACACAGCAACGATTGAACATTCCACAATGTTTAGAGATCCAGCTGTGGAGTGTGTCATTGTTGGCAAAATGTAGATGAACTCCTAAATTTAGCCATAAGCTCCTTCATGTAGCAAGAATTCTGATAGGAGCATTGAGAAGATCTCAAGGAGCATATCTGAACAGATAAACTTTGATCTGTTGTGAAGCAGGTTGTTAAGATATAGTGAGGCAAGTGTCAATGAAGTGTTTTTTTTGTTATTTTTAAAGAGAAGTTTGTTATATCTTTCATAGCTCCTGCTGTGGTGAATGTACCAATGCAAGATATTCTACTATGCTTGGTTTCAGAGAATGGTGTCAAGAAAAAACAATCAAAACAGAGCAACACAAGACTCAAGGCTTGTGAAAACACTATTTATTCATCTACATCATATCTGGTTGTGTTTGAGGAATGAAATGTTTTGGTGACCAGAATTGCTCACCTGAGAATGTCATTAATTGAAAAGGATTGAGTTCCACCTTTACTTCATTGAGAATCACTTCATGTCGAATTGTTACAGTGCAGACGGAAGGCATTCAGCCCATTATACTGGATTAGTGGTGCTTGAAGAGCACAGCAGTTCAGGCAGCATCCAACGAGCAGCGAAATCAACGTTTCGGGCAAAAGCCCTTCATCAGGAAGCCCTGATGAAGGGCTTTTGCCCAAAACGTTGATTTCGCTGCTCGTTGGATGCTGCCTGAACTGCTGTGCTCTTCAAGCACCACTAATCCAGTATTTGATTTTCAGCATCTGCAGTCATTGTTTTTACCTTATTCAGCCCATTATGCCTGTGCTGGCTCTCTGAGCATTAAGACCTCGTGCCAATTGCCTGCCTTTTCCCTATCAAAATAAATGCTGTTTCTATTTAAGTAATCATCTGATGTGCTCTTGAATACTTCTATGGAACCTGCCTCTACTGTACTCCCAGACAGTGCCTCCAAAATCCTAACCACTCGCTGGGTAACCACAACATTCTCTCCACATGTACAATGCTTTTGTGAACACTTCAAATCTAAGGGAAATCGGTGACCCACTTTGTGTGCAGAGACTTGTAGGTCCTGGTGGATGGAACAGGATTGGTCACTCAGGACCAACAGCAAAGACAATGATGCCAAGACATGCTGTCCTATTCCAGAGCTGCTGCTCAGACCAGTGCACTCTCAGCTATGTGGAGGAATCCAGAAATGTAACAAGAAGCTCAACTTACTCAACTCCAGCAGCACAAGTGCCGCTATCTTCTCCAACATCTTTGCTACTGTAGTCACCTCCCAACAAGGCTCATGCCAAACTCACTAATGCCGGCAATGCCTTCTCTCACTCACTCTTACAACACCCCTCGATGCCCACACTACTAACCCTGCATGCCCTCTATTCTGCCTACTCACTCACTTTGGACACCTCGCACATACAGCTGGAGCACCCATTATACCTGCCTCCTTCTCTCATTTCAGGAAAAAAAAATCAGCTCACAATAAGGCAGAAAGACAAGTTATAGACTGCCTGATATGCAGTTCCAGATCCCTATGTGGACTCTGAAGGCCCCAAATGACTGGCAGACCATGTCCAAGTCACTAGACAGGCATCAGAGGCTGCCCTTGACTAACTCGACTGGCAACCCCTGATCAAGGGCTTGACATGACTGAGTGCCTGCTAACAGCCAATGACAAGCTTCCTGGCTTTGTGAAAAATGGCAAGGCAAGACAGCAGCAAAATGAGTCCCAGATCCCTGGCTGAGGGGAAAAAAACACAAAAAAGCAAGGCAGGGATGCTGTGAGTATCCAGGAATGCTATGAGAACAAGCAACAGGCATGGAGGTGCAACCTGGCCCCATCCATGAGCTGGGTGTGTGTGTCCCTGAGCACACAGTTGCCTTCCAACCTAAGGTGCAGCATGGAATTGTGCAGAAGCATTTTGTAAGTGGATTGGAGATGTGCCACAGGCTGGGTCATGTCAGATGCCAATGTACATGCTTGTGTTGTGCATCCTGCTGATGCCCATGGAGTAGGACCTGAGATGTTGGTGCTCGGTGTCCAACATGGTGGACCTTTGGAGCAAGTGGTGAGCTGAAATTGCCAGGTACCCGCTCTGACTTCCATGTTGTGAATTCTCAATGTCTAGCTGAGTTGACACAGTTAGAAAGATGGAAAGTTGTATGCTGAGCAAGGTCAGGCTCCCATTTAATTGGAAACTTGCCTTGCCACTCGGCTGATGCATAGAAGGTACAGCAAGATACTCCCAATGTCAGGATAGGCCTCACAGGGCTTGTCACCTAACTCTGCCACAAATCTCAGCATAGCCCATGTCACTGAGGCCCACCTTAAAATCTTCTTCTCTCTATCTAAACAGAGCCTGGATTTGAATACAAACCTAAATTGACATCCATCGGACTTCAACATTCTTCCAGTCTTGCATCCTGACTTCGCAGCACCTACATTGTTATAGAGTGAGAGGGGTTCAGAGGGATATGGACCGGGTGCTGGCAAGTGGGATTAGATTGGGTTGGGATACCTGGTCAGCATGGACGGGTTGGACTGAAGGGTCTGTTTCAGTGTTGTACATCTCTATGACTCTAGTGCACAGAGTAAGAAGTGGTCTTATATGTATTTTTAAACCAACCAGTCCTGTAGTTAGTGAGAATGTTGAAGTCCTGCCTAAGCTGTAGAGTGACCAAGCCTACCATTGGATTTAGTCGGGCTGACTGTCTGCCAGATTTTGTTTAATGAAACCATCTGTGTTATAGTTTTTCTGGATCCTCCCATGTCGCTTGTTTGGGTCACTCTTTGGAGCCTTCATGCTGTAGTGGAGTGCTGCTCCATAACTCCTCCTGGACTTACTTCTACATTTTTCACTCTCTTCTTTGTCTTGTTAGCTGGCTCCCTGAGAGGTTTATCTTCAAGGCCTCTCCTTGTATGTCCATCAACTCCCCCAGTTATCCTCCTGCCCTCCTTGAACCCCAAGAGTATTACATTCCAAGAACCATTTGCCTCCTAGCAACACTTCTGCATCTATATCAGAGATCAACATCTGTGAGGGGAGTTCCAGTTCGTCTCCAATATTTTTTAACTTTATTGAGTTTGCCAAAAGTGGGTTTTTGGAGCTTTTTTGTTGGTGTGAGGAATTTCAAAAACAAAATAATATTTCTGTGTTCATATTCCCAGAAGTTTAATTTTCATCAACAGAAAGACAATCCCACTAACCCCCTCGAGATGAATTCTATCCAGACTCCACGGACTGAGTCATCACCTCCTGTCTTCCTCCTTTTAATTTCAACCTGTGGCCTAGTATGCTACTGTTACGTCTTAGTTTAAAGTGGAATTTCAGAATTGTATTTGCAGTGCAGTGTTACGCACTGACATAGCATCAATTTTCCAATATCTTAGAGCCAGAGGGTAGTACAGCACAGGAACAGACCTTCCAGTCCAACTTGTCCATACTGACCAGATATTCTAATCTGACCTGATCACATTTGCTAGCATTTGGCCCATATATCTCTGAACTCTTCCTATTCATGAACCCACCCAGATGCTTTTTAAATGTTGTATTTGTGCCAACCTCAACCACTTCCTCTGTCAGCTCATTCCATACACGCACCACCCTCTGTGTGAAAAAGTTACCTCAGGGTAACTTTTTACCTCAAGAATTTCCAGTTTTTCTTCACACTTCAAACTGACATGAAAGCTATCAACAAAACAACAGGCCATTCAGCCCAATCAGTAATTGCTAGTATGAAGGCTTTAATCTGGTCTTCCCTTTTTGGTTTTACTATTTCCTGCTGTCTCGATGGCAAGAATATGGCCATGGGCTCAGGGTGCCATGATGCTGAACACAATTTTCTCTGACTTACACTCCACTAATTCATCTGTATAGATTAATAAATTAATTACTTCAGTGATTGTTATACTGTAATGCATGACATTTTCAACTAGTCAACTAATTTCACGAAGACACAAACACATGAAATTAAAACAAAAATAGGATTTTCAGCCCATTGACCATGCTCAGCCACTCACTAAGACAATACTGATGTGTTTGTGTTTTGAATCCCACATTTCCATCTATTCCTGATAACCCTTGATTCCCCAACTAACAAGAATCTACCTCTGGCTTAAAAATACTCAATGACCCACTGCCTTCTGAGACCAAGTTCCAAAATTACACAACCCCTCGACAGAACATGTAGCTCATCTCTGTCCTAAAAGGCTGGCCCCTAATTTTGAAACATTGGTCGCTAGTTCTGACTCACCACAAAGATTTCCCACACCCTTCCCACGTCCACCTTGTCAAAAGTGTTCAGGGTCGTACAAACTGCAATCTCCACCCCTGTCTTATAGTGAAACAAGTGGAAATAAGCCCAATCTGTCCAAACTCTCCTCATCAAACAATTTGTCTCATTCCAGGTAACAATCAGGTAAATTTCCTCTGAATCACCTCCAATACATTCACATCCTTAAAAAAAAGAGAACAAAACTACACCCAGTAATCAAGATTTGATCATATTGATTCCCTGCACAACTGAATCATCACAGCCTTATTTTTATATTCTGTTCCTCTCATAATAAAGGATAGCATCTCAGTAGTTTTCTTAATTACTTGCTGTACATGTGTACAAACATTTTGCAACTGATACATTAGAGCATCTGAATCCCACTGCACCTCAGAATTCCATAGTTGTTACCCATTTGAACAGTACTCTATCATCCTTCCTGCAAAAATATATAACTTCATTTTTTCCCACACCTTACACTCCACCTAGCAGACTTTTTCCCACTTAATGAATCTATCTACATCCATCTACAAACTCCTTACGTCTTCTTCATGAGATACTTTCCCAACTATCTTGATATAATTTGCAAATTTAGCCTCCAAGTTTTCTTTCAATATTGTCAAATAAAAGCTGAAAGAACTGCAGATGCTCTATAAATCAGTAACAAAAACAAAAACTGCTGAGAAAGCTCAGCAGGTCTGGCAGTATCTGTGGAGAGAAAGCAGAGTTAACATTTCGGGTCTGGTGACCCTTCCTCAGAACCGTTTCTGAGGAAGGGTCACTAGACCCAAAATGTTAACTCTAATTTCTCTTCAATATTATCAAGTTGTTCAAGAGCATTTAAAAGTCTTAGAGTCATAGAAATGTACACTACAAAAACTAACCCTTCAGTCCAACTTGTCCATGCTGACCAGATATCCTAACCTAATCTAGTTCCATTTGCAAGCACGTGGTCCTTATCCCTCTAAATCCTTCCTGTTCAATTACCCATCCAGATGCCTTTTAAATGTTATAATTGCATTTAGAGAATATGCATTTATTTTCTTCCTATATTTTAAACTTTACACTTTCCCAATATTAAATTTCATCTGTCATTGGCCTGACACTAATATCTTGGCCGAGAAAATCTTTAGGCTTTCTTTCCATCAGTTTTTAGAAAATCAGGGGCCACTTTGAATGATTAATTCTTGATAGCTCTGTACAAGACAGAGCATTCATCTATCTCGTCCCCACTTACAAAAGGATCATGTCTCAAATTGTAAGTTTTCTTGTCCCTAGCCTGGGTTCTATTGTGTCAAGACTACACAATGGAAAAAAGAAATCCTGTTGGTATCCAGAGAGATGGATGCAAGGTCTACACAGAATGGCTCTTTGAAAATGTGTCAAGGCTTCAGGGCTGCTGGGTGAAGCAGGTAGCTTTCACAAGGCTCCTGCCACCTATGCTGGTTGGACATTCAGAAAGGCATGATGCTGCCCTGGATTATTGTAGTGCGGAACCATATGTCCTCTAACAAGTGGACAGGGGCTCCCCTGATGAGCATATCCCATATTTTCAATCAATTACTTCACTCCTTTGTTATCACTTAACACTAATCTGGTATTGTCTGCAAATCTGAACTCCTTTCATTTTTCTTCAGAATTGAAGTCAGAAATGTAATGTAAAAAGTTGAGATCCTTACAATGATCCCTGAGGCAGCCTATTCAGTCTTTTGCCATCCCACCTCAAGGTAACTTCTCAAACAAATACTTCCTCATTTTCAGAAAATGTTATACCCATTTCCAGTCCAACACCGGCATCTCCAAATCAATTTTAAGATTGTTATCCATGTTTTCACATTTGCCTGTCACCTTATCCCTCCCTATCTCTGTAATGACTTCCATTCTGACATCTCTCTGAGATCCCTGAACATTTCCAAATTTGGCCATTTGCACATTCCTGATTTGAATCACTCTATGATAAGTGGCCATTCCTTCAGTTGTCTAAGCTCTGCAATGTCCTCCCTAACCCTGTCCTCTTCTTTCCCATTTTAAGATTCTGTTTGTCCCAGCTTTTAGCCTTTATGTGCAGTGCCAAACTCTGCTTGATACTGTTCCAATGATGGAGCTTAGCAATGTGTCACTACTGAAAAGGCTCTGTATGAATGTAATTTATTGTTGTTATTTTGAAATGCTTAATCTCTTCTTCTAATGTTATAACTCAGAAAGACCATGTTGACCAGTGCCTCCTAATGGAGAGTGATTGTATGTGGGGGTTTAATTTTAAAAAAGTCTTCACTTGTGATGTTGCTGTGTTTGAAAGCCTATGAAGGCACTGTCTGAGCTTACACATGAAGTCAGCTGCACACAAGTGCATAGCGCGAACAGCATGAGATCATTTTTTCCAAGTAATCTTGCTGCTGGCACAAACACAAGGAATTGTGAGGCTCTGCTGTCAGTGTGGAGACTCTCTAGACATAAGCACAGATCAGAGAATAGGCTACAACATTACAGTCCTGTATCTGTGCCCCACGCGGATCTAAAGAGGCTGCCCCAGGGAGTGGGGCCTTACAATCTTTTCCTTATCGTGGCACATCAATAACCCTGCTGTGCAACAGGGGCCATAAAATGCTGCATCACCAGGGTGCTCTGCAGATTACTGACAGCACTGGGAGCAATAGCTCATTTATGCAACAAGGTGAGAATGGAACTGAATGCTTTTCTTCTCCTGTTTTACAGTAACATTATACTTGCTGCACACTCCTGTTAAAAGCCATTTTCACCTCATTGTAAGTGACTGACTCAACAAGGTTCCCTGAGCTGTCACTGTCCCACAGGTGAGAACAGTTAGTCTCACTAAGTATCCCACTCAATCCCTGGGTACTGTCACTTTAATCAATAGTCAGGAATGACAAACCAGTTTTTATACCAACATATTTCTGTCACAGGGTAAAGGTGCTTTGATTCCACATGTTTTCAGGTCCAGTTTTATCTCTCCTGAACTATACGATCATGATCTGTTTTCAATGCAGTTTAATGATGGGATCAGAGGCGAGAGAGCAGTTAGCAGCTTTATTCTCCAGTTCTCACCTTTTAACAACCCTAAACAGGATAGAGATTGTGCAGGTTGAGATTTTATCATTGATTGTAAAAATGCATTGTAAAACTGAAAATACTTCCAGAAACAAACACTTGGTAAATTGTGGAGCACAGTATGAAGTGTTAAAAAAAAGGTCTTTTCTTTAAAGCTGAGAAGTCATTTTTGAGAAAAATTTTAGATTTCCCAGCTGGCCAGTGGACAGTAGAAATGGAGTCGGATAAGTCTGTTTTCATTCCATTTTGGTTTGAAGTGCCTGATTATTCAGGTGCTAAGCAGAGCACCTCTTACCTGTGAGCAACTTTCAGTTCAAAAACATCATGTCACCTTGGCCCAAAAGTAAAGTCTCGTCCACCCCTGCCCAAGAAACCTCCAACAGCCCTGGAAAAGCACCGACCATCCTGAACCTCTGTCTAGCCCACCCCTTGATTTACCTGAGGTCCAACAGGCAAGCTCCGAGCAGACCTGACTTTCAATACATGTCTCCCATTTTCAAGTCAAGAGTTGGTCAGCACCATATTAATGACGACCAGCTTTCACACTGGGACAGGGCGGCTCCTTTCAAACTGGCAAATTATATCTTCCCATCTTGCTATTGAAGAGTGAACCTCAGAATTTTCCACATTGATAAACCAGGCTCTCACAAATCCCTTCCAGATGGATGCCATTCTTCCCAATACTGTGACTATATATTAGCCAATTTCTGAAGCTGACCCAGCACTGGCTGCTGGTCACACTCCTACAGATACTGGCTGCTGTACTTTGGATTTATATTGAGTGCTGTTAGCAACAGACCAGTTTATTTTAAACATCATGCAGCTTAGGAAACAGCCGGTTATTGACTGATTGAGAATTTCTTTGTTCATTCAAAGTTAAAAAATCACACAACACCAGGTTATAGTCCAACAGGTTTAATTGGAAGCACACTCGCGTGCGGAGCGCCGCTTCTTCATCAGATGTTTGTCCATTTGTTCATTCAGTGGAGCTTGCACCATCAGGAGCGTCAAAACTCTTGGTTTGAATATGGTCCCAAGTCTAACTTGGCTTGTCAATGATCAAAGTACATAATCACTCCAACAGGTCAGCACCATAACATTTCAAAGGCTAAGATCATCTGCTGTTTGTGTTCAGTTCTGTAGTTTTAGCATCCAGTTCATTCTCAACCTCCTTAAGATTTTAACACGCTTTTTGTTGCAACCTGTACAGAGACTCGAAGAATGGCTGTACCAAGAATTGAAGTGTTATTTCAGTACAGAGTTTAGTCAATTTGGATACTATATTGAATTTCTAAGCTATCTGCATCTTTCTCAACTCACATCACTAATATAAGGTACATGGAGTGAACTGACTAATGTTACCCATTTATCCAATGCCTTTATCCCTCTGGGAACTGAATTCAATTCCAGCTCATTGGAATATTTAAAGGGCCTGTAAAATGTACTTGGAAAGAGCCAACTGACCCCTATTGAGCAGCATGAAACCTTCTGTAATTGTCTTTAAACTTTCATAGAATTGACTGTATTACTTAGAGAATACAGAGATAGTGAATGGTCCAAAATCAAAATGCTACATGCAGCTGCAATGGGTGGCTCTTTTTTAGTAGTTGGGCCAGTTCATGTAGTAGGTCATGAAGAGCTTTATTCTGCATCTCCCCCATGTAACAAGTGATGTTAGAATGCATGGTGGAACACCAAACTTTAATCTTTTTCTAATTCATTCACTGTCTGTGTTGGAAGTGTCTGATGAACCAAGCTTTGAGGGGTGCTTACTTAGTTGGCTGGCTATACCAGATCTATGGTCTTGACACATGGAGTTTGAAGTTGAAAAGCATCCTGTCCTTCTGCCTTAACATTACTTGCCTTAATGAACATCAAATGGAGTTCCAATGTTTTCGCGAAGATGTCTTGCATAGAATGATCAGTGGGACTACAGGTAGGGTGGCAGAGAGTTGAAATGACTGCAGCCCTTAGACAGTCTTTGGGATGGGGATAATGACAGACTTCAGTAGCGTTGAGACAACTCAAATAAGCTAAACGCTGACACTGTTAGTCACCAAGCTTGAGCTGACGTGATTCATGTCAGCAGTCCATCGGAACACCAAGGCGGGTTGTGCATGTGTGTTGTGTAAGCCAGACAGCTCTGATGTGGTTTATATAGAATAAGAAGTTCCACAGAGGCAGCATATTGCCATGTTTGCCTTCTGCGTAATCCACTGACAAACCTGTCTGTCAAAATGTGCTCTGTGTGTCAGGAAACTGGGTAATAGCCCGCCTCCTCACTCTGTGCAAATTGAAACAGCTTTACACACAGCACAGCTCTCATATTATAAATCACTCTTGCTAACAGAAATCCTGTCTCTTTTCGCATTTTCTTCTGTAATTTTTCTAACTCCTGGTGGGGAATGGTTTTCTGGGATGACAGGAAATCACCATTTCTGCAGTCAAACGGCTGCTCTTCAGTAATAGGTGCCTTTGGACAGTTGGCGACAATGAATGTGGGGTGTGTCATTGTTCAGCAGCCACACATACTTTCCATCAGTGATTACTACATGATTATCAAGAACAGGAATCTTGGATCTTCTCATCACTGACTGAAGAGTGCCGAGGTCATGTGTAGTCCCATAGGTTTCGCCTCAGCTGATATGAGCTATCTCATGATTCTGATGATTTCTACACAGCGTTGATGTTTTCTCTTGCTCAACGAACTTGGATGTCACTGACTAGGTCAGCATTTATTGCCCAGTCCCGATTGTCCAGAGTCAACCATATTGACATGGTCCTGCAGTCACATGTGGACCAGGTGAGGATGGCAGATTCTCTTCCCTAAAAGGCACTAGTGAATCAGAAGGGCTTTTATACCAATCAACACTGATTACATGGTCACCATTCGGCTAATTTGTTAATTTCAGAATTTTTTTTTAGCCTGAATTAAAATTCCACCATCTGCCGTGGTGGAATTAAAGCCCATATCTCCAAACCATGAGCCCTGTTTCTGGAGGTCTGCCCAGTGACATTACCATGATATCACTAGCACCTTCACCTCCACCTTCTCTTTCAGTGATCAACAAACCCATACTTTTTATTTGATAAGTCAATTTCTGACTTCTGAAAAAGGTTCTTTTTCGGAATGGCAGCCGGTGACAAGCAGTGTCCCGCAGGGTTCAGTGTTGGGGCTGCAGCTGTTCACATTATATATTAATGATCTGGATGAAGTACTGGGGGCATTCTAGCAAAGTTTGCCAATGATACAAAGTTAGGCGGACAGGCAGTGGGGAGGTTGCAGAAGGATCTAGACAGTTTGGGAGAGTGGTCCAGGAAATGGCTGATGGAAGCTGAAAATGTGTTGCTGGAAAAGCGCAGCAGGTCAGGCAGCATCCAAGGAGCAGGAGAATCGACGTTTCAGGCATAAGCCCTTCTACAGGATGGCTGATGGAACTCAATGTGAGCAAGTGCGAGGTCTTGCACTTTGGAAAAAAGAATACAAGCATGGACTACTTTCTAAACGGTGAGAAAATTCATAAAGCCAAAGTACAAAGGGATCTGGGAGTGCTAGTTGAGGATTCTCTAAAGGTAAACATGCAGGTTGAGTCCATGATTAAGAAAGCGAATGCAATGTTGTCATTTATCTCAAGAGGGTTGGAATATAAAAGCACCGTTGTGCTACTGAGACTTTATAAAGCTCTAGTTAGGCCCCATTTGGAGTACTGTGTCCAGTTTTGGTCCCCACACCTCAGGAAGGACATACTGGCACTGGAACGTGTCCAGCGGAGATTCACACGGATGATCCCTGGAATGGTAGGTCTAACATACGAGGAACGGCTTAGGATCCTGGGATTGTATTCATTGGAGTTTAGAAGATTAAGGGGAGATCTAATAGAAACTTACAAGATAATACATGGCTTGTAAAGGATGGACGCTAGGAAATTGTTTCCGTTAGGCGAGGAGACTAGGACCCGTGGACACAGCCTTAGAATTAGAGGGGGTAAATTCAGAACAGAAATGCGGAGACATTTCTTCAGCCAGAGATTGGTGGGCCTGTGGAATTCATTGCCGCAGAGTGCAGTGGAGGCCGGGACGCTAAATGTCTTCAAGGCAGAGATTGATAGATTATTGATGTCACAAGGAATTAAGGGCTACGGGGAGAATGCGAGTAAGGTGAGTTGAAATGCCCATCAGCCATGATTGAATGGTGGAGTGGACTCGATGGGCCGAATGGCCTTACTTTCACTCCTATGTCTTATGGTCTTATGGTCCTGTGACAGTCTCTTTGTTGTTTTGGCATTTCCCCCTGTAATCGTACAATTAGATACTGCGATTTATTATTTATTATTTTCCTTGTTAGTGATAAATACAATCTTTTTTTTATAAACCCCACATCTAATTCATTATTGAATAATGTTAGTCTGGAATAGACCAAATATTTATTATAAATTTACCATATTAGACCCAGAAAATGATGACATTTTCAGAGACTGATTCATTAGCAAAGTCCAATTAGAGGAAAATAAGGTGTAGGTTTAATGAGAAGGTTTCCAAATGCCACAAAAAGAGAAATAAGTCTTTTGGTCTCAGGACGTTTGCCCAAAATAAGAGGTCCACACATTGCCTCAGTGAAGTGGAGCCAAAGCAAGATTAGATATTGAAAGAAAGCAATGTGCAAAGGCAGCCTTTCATACACATAAATATGCCTGCTCATGTTGCTGCAGAGTCCACTTTATTGCTGGCACAGAAATATACTTCCAATGTCCCACATAAATCCAGCAAGTTGGAACCGCAAAGCGCTGCACTGTTGTACTATAACTTACAATGAATGGCTTGCAGTGTTTTAGAAGAGATGCCAGAATTCTAATCTACAGTCTGCTGATTTTAAAGATAGTTGTGATGAGGAAAATTAGATTCAAACCTTTCCTTGATCACAGCACCTTGTGTCATTCAGGTGATGTTGTTACCTTGCTCAACATATGAATTAGCTAATCAACTTACTGGGTGTTGTCGCATGATCATAGGTTCTTTGCACTACAGTGCTCAAGGTACAGGCTGAGTTTGAAGATTGGTCTTTCCTGTCTAGATTTGTCTAACTGTAAATAAACTCACCAGGCTCTTCAAATAAATGGAATCCACGTACCTGATTTGTGGCAAAAGTGAGGATTACAGATGCTGGAGATTAGAGTTGAGAGTGTGGTGCAGCACCAAGGAGCAGGAGAATCGACATTTCGGGCATAAGTCCTTCATCAGGAATGCTTATGCCTGAAAAGTCGATTCTCCTGCTCCTCAGATGCTGCCTGACCTGCTGTGCTTTTCCAGCACCACACTCTTATACCTGATTTGTGTTTCATTTAGTTAAGACACGAATGTTATTACACAGCGCACAGCTGGGAATGTTTTCCTTTAAAATAAAACAAAGAAGAAATCAGTCTTACAAGCTTGAAGGCTAAGAGGGTAGCAGCAAACAAAATACAAAATGCATCCAAAAGTTCCTACATGACAGAACACAGAAGAAAATAAGAGTTCTTCACAAAGTATTGATGCTTCCAAGTTGTTTAGGTTTATGCAAGTGGCCACCTGATTTAGACCACGCTTTCAAAAGTGCAGTGGGAGTGAACAAAGTTACACAAAAGTGAAAAGATAAAAGAACGCCAGAAGGATAGATACCAAATCCGCCACCATGAACTAGAAATCCACTGATCAATGATCTGACCTCAAATGTTTTGAGCATATAATGCAGCTATGTTTCATAGACTAAGCAGAGGCTTGGACCAGTTAAAAAGCTGTGAAGGTACTAATAGCAGTTGGTAACGAGGAGTTGCATAGAGTCAATATCCTGGCATATCTGAACAGGACCAGAAAGAACCCATTAACACAAAGAAAGTCTTAGAGGATCAGCTGCATACAAGAGTCAACTTTAAAATTCATCATCTAGAAGCAATTTCCTACAGAAGTCACAGGAATAGATAGATCAGTCAGTCGATATATGCCATAATAAGAGCAACAAATGTGATTTTCCAGAGGTTTGTCAGAGCAAGTAATGGAGTTGGTGATTGCCTCAACACATATCAAAGGTTCCTTTAAAATCTCTCAAAGGAAAAGAAAGGCCACAGCATTGATTCAAGGCTATCAGAGGGTCGAAAATGCAATGCTATTGTAACAGTCAACAGGACCTGCAAGCATTGGGTGCAGCGTACAGTACTGACACTATAGCCAGGACACAAAAAGCAAGTAAACTGTGTAACAAATGCAGTCTATCACCACTCAGTACAAAGCTGTCCTGTAGTTCAAGAACTGTGCAAGTCACGTAGCACAAAAGGTGACTGGGTCCCATGCAACAGATATGGCTCCAAATAATCAGCAGCTGCAATAGGGCCCAAGGAAACAGTAGTCAGATATAGCAATATGGCAACAGCAGCAGGGAATTTAATAGAAACTTGTACAAACTTAAGCTGATGTGTGTATTTCAGGTCAAGACAGACCTCATTCAAGAGCTATAATGGAACAACTTCCAAGCTGAGGATGAACAGGCTTCCACATTGTAAATATGACACATTATATCCACATTATGAAAATGACACATTGTGTAGTCACAATTGATCAAAACAGGTTTATCCAACAAACAAAGACCATGCAATCAGAGTAAGTCTAGATCTGAGATATCTGAATCTAAAATGATGCCCATAGAATTTCAACGTGAAAGCAGTTAAATCCCAAGTTCACAGTTCTTCTCCAAGCTGAATGCCAAACTCTGAGAGTTTCTGGTTGAAACTCTGAGACAGGAATCATAGAAAATTACTATTTTCAGAACACCATTTGCAAGATATCACTTTATCAGACAGTCACAATTAGAGTCAGATTCATTGGCGACCTTTAAGCGGCATTTGGATAGGTACATGGATGGGTGCTTAATCTAGGATAGAAGTTCGGCACAACATCATGGGCCGAAGGGCCTGTTCTGTGCTGTATTGTTCTATGTTCTATGTTCTATGTTCTATTCCAATAGCATGTGGACAGAATTACAGAAAATGTGCCAAGATGTATGTATTTCCTATTATATTGTATGAATGGGCAAAGCCAACAAAAAAGCCTGAATAGAACCTTCAGTGATGGCAATAGCCATTGTTTTCAACAGCAAGACATGGCAAACATGACCAGCTTCAACCAGAAATTACTAACAATACGCAATCAACAACACTATAGAAAGTTCTCATTGAATAGATAACTCATAGAATCATAGAGATGTCCATGCTGACCAATATCCCAACCCAATCTAGTCCCACCTGCCAGCACCCGGACCATATCCCTCCAAACCCTTCCTATTCATATACCCATCCAAATGCCTCTTAAATGTTGAAATTGTACCAGCCTCCACCACTTCCTCTGGCAGCTCTGCGTGAAAAAGTTGCCCCTTATATTCCTTTTATATCTTTCCCCTCTCACCCTAAACCTATGCCCTCTAGTTCTGGACTCCCCGACCCCAGGGAAATGACTTTGCCTATTTACCATATGCATGCCCCTCATAATTTTGTAAACCTCTATAAGGTCACCCCTCAGCCTCCGACGGTCCAGGGAAAACAGGCCCAGCCTGTTCAGCCTCTCCCTGAAGCTCAAATCCTCCAACCCTGGCAACATCCTTGAATATCTTTCCGAAAGGAAGGAGACCAGAATTGCAAGTGATATTCCAACAGTGGCCTAACCAATGTCCTGTACATGTGCAACATGACCTCCCAACTCCTGTACTCAACACTCTGACCAATAAAGGAAAGCATACCAAACCCCGCTTTCTTCACTATCCTATCTACCAGCGACTCCACTTTCAAGGAGCTATGAACCTGCACTCCAAGGTCTCTTTGTTCAGCAACACTCCCCAGGACCTTACCATTAAGTGTGTACGTTCTGCTAAGATTTGCTTTGCCAAAATGCAGCACCTTGCATTTATCTGAATTAAACTTCATCTTCCACTTCTCAGCCCATTGGCCCATCTGGTCCAGATCCCGTTGTAATCTGAGGTAACCCTCTTCGCTGTCCACTACACCCTCCAATTTTGGTGTCATCTGCAAACTTACTAACCGTACCTCTTATGCTCGCATCCAAATCATTTATATAAATGACAAAAGGTAGAGGACCCAGCACCGATCCTTGTGGCACTCCACTGGTCACAGGCCTCCATTCTGAAAAACAACCCTCCACCACCACCCTCTGACTCAACATGATAAAAGACATGTCAGACACTTTCAGCCTTGTGCCCTGAGAGGCTTTTTTCAGATTAGATTCCGTACAGTGCGGAAACAGGCCCTTCGGCCCAACAAGTCCATACTGACCCTCCAAAGAGTAACCCACCCAGACCAATTTCCCTCTGACTAATGCATCTAACACTACGGGCAATTTAGCATGGCCAATTTACCTAACCTGCACATCTTTGGACTGTCGGAGGAAACCAGAGCACCTGGAGGAGCTTTGACAAAGTGTCAGTTAGACTCGAAACATCAGCTCTTTTCTCTCCTTACAGATGCTGCCAGACCTGCTGAGATTTTCCAGCATTTTCTCTTTTGGGTACTTAAACTTGAAGTTCTTTGCAAGGACATATTGTCATAACTACACCAAGAACCGTGGGGAAGGAGTAAATGAGATGACTAGTATGTGACACAGTCTATTGGCCAGGAACTGACAATGACCTTGGAAAGTCAGTGAGGATGTACAAGGTCTGGTAGAGCCATCAGCCACATCAAGGACGAGAACCTCTCTATCCGCAGAAGATTCCATCAGTCCCTGGGACCAAAATTATCAGTGGCCTATTTACCATGAATAGAAACCTTAGCCATTGAATATTTCCCCAAATTTCTAGTTGACAGATATATCAAGAACACTCTCAGCATGTCACGACAGACACATTGCCATATTCAGTGTCTGTTCAGGAAATCACTTCTGTCAATGGGCTGCATTATTTGGGCAGACCTTTCAGGAAATGTGTGCCAAATGGGGCATAAAGAATGTGATATTGCCATCACATTATCACAGCCTTATCAAACAGTCTGACTGAATAAATGGCTTGTACTGTTAAATCCGTCGTCCTGAAATGTAGGATAATGACACAAGATTTCTGTGTTGCCATGTTACACAGCTACACCTCTGAATATGGCTTACCATTACCATTGGCGGTCATGTTTAAACAACAAGTGAGACATCAGCTATCCAAATACTTCAAGGTGTAGGATATGCCTCAACAAACAGGTGACCGTGAAGGTGGTACAGACAGATATGCAAATACATAACAACTTCAACTATACACATATAGGACAAAAGCTCACAGTCGCACACCCCAGAAAGGGAACATAGTCACCTGCAGGGGTATGCAGTGAGCCCAGGTCTTATGAAGTCACAGCACAGAACAGAGCAATCCTGAGGAGAAAAAGAAGCCAACCAAGAGATGTGTGCAATATGCCAATTGTGCACAGTCATCGTGACAGAATATAATCAGTCGATGACACTAGGACAACAGTCAACACAACACTGACATGTCTGCAGACCAAGAAAAACCAAGGATAAGATCCATACTTCCAGTAGGTTGCACCAGAACAATTACTGGAAGAGTTGTTAAACTGCTGAAATGATATATGGCTTCCTAGACTTCTGTACTTGTAAATGTTACAATCACTTTCGCTCTAAGCATGCTCTACTGTATATATTACTTCAGCTGTCAGTAAACTCACCAGAGATCTTCAAATAAACAGAATCACATACCACATTTGTGTTACATTTAGATAATACAAGAATATTAATAATATTCACTCCAACAGTAGCAAGCCACAGAACATGTACATTGACATCTTTTCATCTGGTGGAAGGGATGGTATGTGTACAGAGATGATCTAAATCCATTGGTATTTCCTTGACACAGTTTTTGCCATTTGTTTTCTGTTTGCATTTGTTAATAGATAGAAAGCATAATGTTAAACCATCAAAGGGGAAGCCAATTAAAACAGAAAATGCTGGAGAAACTCAGCTGGTCTGGCAGCATCTGCGAAAAGAGAAACAGAGTTCATGTTTCAAGAGCAATATGACTCTTCCTCAGAATTTGGCAGAGAAAGCCACGTAAGGGAAGGACCTACGGCTTGATACACATGAGAAAAATAAATACTGAAACTCAATATATGATAGACAAGATAAAAAGTTTTAGAAATATAATTAGAATAAACTTAAACCATAATATAATCGAAGTACCTAATTGCTCTCTATTTTCTTGATAATGGACTCCAGAACACAACCAATCCATTCCTTCCATCAAACATTGCATAGGATGTCAGTTAGCTCTATTGGTTGGACAGCTGGATTGCAATGTCAAGAGATGCCAAAAGTACAAGGTCAATTCCTGTACCGGCTGAGGGTACCATGAAGGACTCTCCTTCCTCACCTCTCCCTTTGTGTGCAATGTGGCAACACTCAGGTTAACCACACCAGTTGTTTCTCTCTCATGAGAGAGTAGTTCTATGGTCATGTGGGACTATGGCGACTTTATCTTTTATATTAGGCAAGTCCCTTCCTTGATTCTCTACTATCATAATCAATCCTTGTGGAAGTCAAGCACGGGGCAAAACACCACAAAATGATGATGATAAAGAAGGTAAAATGTTGCTGTTATGTTATAAGCATGGGCAAATCAGCTTTGCAAGTACTGCAGCTTGTATTCTTTATTATATCATACAGAGAGATGATCGATAGATATGCACCATCTGACACATTGAAAATCAATGAACGAAGTTCAGGTTATTTGGGCAGTTGAAGTTTAATATGTACAAATGTAGGGCATTGCATACTGCAAATACAAATATCACACGTGGAACAAAATGTGTCAAGGAGTATGTTGAGAGATGAAAACCAATAGTTGTTTTATCACTCACCATGGCCAATGTTGTGAGAAGATAACAATCAAAGAACATGGAATCTTTTGGTACATTTTCAAATCAGTGGAATTCAGAATTGGAGGGGTTAGACTGAAGTTGTACTGTGTCCAGTCAGCTGCACCTGGAGCACTAAGTGAAGTATTGCAAAATAAAGAGGTCACAATGTCTTTGAGACAGTGCTGAAGAGGGTAACAAAGCCAAACCCTGGCATTAGAAGACTACTAAGAAACTAAATGGTAAATTAGATTTCCGTTGCTTCAGAGAAAGACACTTCACAGAAGACAAACAGAAATAATAAAATATTTAATGTGAACTCTAAACAATGCCTGCAGCTTATTCATTGTAACAAGGCAAGGCAGCCACTTATCCAAGGTTGCAAAGCACAAGTTTTGATCCAATACAAAGAAATATGTCTTAATACAGAAGGTGATAGCAATTGCAAGACATCACCAGGAAGGCACTTGATGCCACTAAGATTTGTTGGCATTAAGTTCATTTCAGGATATTGTAACTGGGAGATAGGCCAAACTTGTTGAAAGGTAAAAAGATCTGCATGGCCTTTTTTTGCTCAAATGGATCTTGTTATCATCCAAAGTATCTGAATGTAATCTTGAATATGCATCTGCAACACCCAGAGATCCCCAAAAATGCAACACAAGGCAAACCTGCTATGTACTTTCAATAGAAAAATGTTTTTAAAATGATGCTTCAAATTCAGAGGTGAAGACTTTACTGTGAGTAAATCATATACAGGCAAATTTAAAATGCCACACCACATTTTTCTTATGTTGAATTGACACCAAAACACTTGTTAAGCAGCTTGCCAGACCCGTAATCTGTTTTTATATCTTGCCTATAACTATTAATATTACCCTGGTTTCACAGGCATTTGAAAAAGATGCTGAGGGCTACATCTTGTCAAGAATGTTGTTGCTGGGTTTTGTTTGCTGGTGGTGTCTATAGATCTATAAGGCTCATGCTGATGCTTCAAACAGTTTGGGCACAGCCCTATTAACAGCAAAAGTGCTTCTGCTGGTGCGAAAATTTCCATTAGCCCACCATTGGCATCGCTTCATTACTATATTGAACAGTGAGCTTGGAATGAAATGCCCTTTCACACAGGATTTGGAGGAACATGTTGCTGCAGGAGTTAAAAATGGACAGTGAATAAAGCTACAACAAGAAAGCTGAGTGTGCAGCAGATAAGTTGTATAAGTTTGTTTTCCTACCTCCATCTGAATGGAATGATATAAGAATGGTCAGAAGCAGTAATCCATTAGCCAAGAACTGCAGTGTTTTTTTTAGAGTCCTTCACGGCTTCTACTTCATAAACCAGTGCTCAATAACGAATGCTTCAAATGCACGTCAGCAGAACAATTGAGCAATGCAGGGGAATATACAATGACAGGATTAGAACTGGAAATATCTGAAAATAACCAATTTCCACTTCTCACTCTTCAAACTAAAATTGAATGACAAGTGATTATTCAAAGATCACTGTCGTTCAATAGCTCCCTGAATTTTCACCCACAGCTAATTTGCTTTATTCTTCTTTGGCATATTGGTGTCACTGACAAGGCCATCCCTTGAACTAATTAGCTGTAGGTGATATCTGGGGTTAGTTAAGAGTCAACCACATTGCTGTGAGCCTGAAGTCACATTTTGTCAGGACCAGGCAGTAGATTTCTTCCCTAAAGGACATTAGGAACTATATGGGTTTGTTACGACATTCCACAATGGTTACATAGTCACCATTAGGCTAGTTCTTAATTCTTTGTTAGAAAGTCTCATTATGAGCTCTCTTTGATTGCTGAGCTGCTACCGCTCTAACTTCACACATTTCATTTGTCTTCCATGCTGCACGATGTTACTGAGAAATTGCAACACAGAAACAAGATAATCAATTCACCTCGTCAGTTACATATGGTAAATTGCCCCAATCCATTTCCATCTAATCTACTTATTCCCTTCTGCATTACGTATTTATTCAGTTTTCCCTTAAATCCATCTACACGATTGGTTCAGTATTCAATGTGCAACAAATCTCATGTTCTAACCATGTTCTGGAAAAAACAACTTTCTTCTAAACTCCTAACTAAATGCATTGGTGACTATCTTACACTGATGGTCCCTAGATTGGATTTTGCCCAACACATTTTGTCTGTACCTATCCTTTTATCAAACCCTTCCACAATCTTTAAGAGATTTATTAGGTTATCTTTATGTTATTAGCTGTCCACTAAAGCCTAGAAGACATTCTTGCTTTTATTGAATGCTGTTGACAGGAAAAGATGGCTCATAATATCCAAGGGATGCATGGGTCTCTAGACCTAAGGGAGTTGGTAAATTTTGTAAAACAGGTTATTGAGGTTGTTAGGATCCCAACTGATAGTAATACTGGACAAGTCAGAACTCAAAGTGAAACATGACTTGATAAATTGTAAGTTTTATGTTTGCAGTTTGATTACCATGGTGGTCCCTCACAGAACATATTCACACCTGACTGCCAATGCTCTTCAAAATACAATCACAAAATTATTACACAAAAAATGCAAATTAGAAGTTATTAACACAAACAATACAACAACTCAACCGTTCTCCCCAACAATATCCCTTATAATTACTCATTCTCAATTCCAGTAAAGATTTCTTTACTCAACAGACACTTTCCAGCCTTTCTGTTTGAACTGTTCAAACAAATTAACACTTCTTTCCAGCTCTAATGGCCTGGATTTCTTCCCAATTCTGACAACCTGGATCTTTCTACCAACTAATCTCTCACAATCTGGAGATATCTACAATTTTTTTTTAAAATGACCTTCTGGTAGATTGACTTCTCCTCTTATGAATTTAACCAGCTAGTTTTCCCAGGTCACTTGTTTCCATGTAGATCATAAAGCTCAACTTCAAAAACATGCAGCAATTAATTGCCTGGGAAGCAATTCAGGTCATTTAACTTAAGTTACATGTTTCCTTGGAAACTATGCTTGAACTCACTTAGGAAAGATTACTTTCTGACCAATGTTCGCAAAAAGATAAGTAACTTTGTTGAACTGAAAGTAAAATAATTTTTCCCTATATTTTGAATCAAAGTTCCCAGATAAAAACAAGATAAGACAAATGTCTGACACAAAATGCTAGCAAAGTAAGAGACATGAGCAAGTGAAGGAGTTGGTGGGTAAGTCTCACCTGCAGTTTGGTGTGTATAAAGCTGACTGTTGCAGCCCACATTACAGTAACCACTTCCATTCAATTCAGCAGTGGTCTCTTATGTCACCATCATCACTGGCTGTTGCACACTCATACGCTATTTTTCTTCTTTCCTTTTTATCCATCAAAGTAGAGGAGGTAAGCAGAAAATCGAATGATCATAATCAAGAGGAAGAAGTGGATAACTTCTACAAGATTTTCACAATAATAATCGTTGTTTCCCTCACTCTGCCAGTTGAAACGACAGTAACTCCTGAAAGCATCAAAAGAAAGAAGAGAAAAGTTTTGTCAAAAGTTAAAAATCACACAACACCAGGTTATAGTCTGACAGGTTTAATCGGAAGCATACTAGCTTACGGAGTGCCGCTCCTTCATCAGGTGGTTATAGAAAGGTTATCCAGGCAGTTTTCTCCTTGAAATAGATTTCTTCCCTCCATTTGCTCTGGTCTTGACAAGTTCCATTACACTTATCTGTTCTGTAAATGATGCCAAAAATAATGAGGTCAAAAGGGAATGAAAATAACACTTTCTGCCATTCATCATATTTGCATATCCGAACTGGTGAAGGTGCTGAAGTAGGAAGTGGATTTTCCAAGCAAACCAGATATTTCAACATCATAAACACATAGTGTAACCTCAACATTGATGTGTCTCACCATGACCCTCAAAACAGAGGCATATCGATGTTACACTCCCTTTCTCTGGAGATGGTCAAAAACTTGCAGCCCAGATATTTTTTATATCTGTAGTGCTCTGGAGTAATTTATTTCACAGCAGAATTAACATCTGAAGTTGCTACTTTTAACAGGTAAGAAAGTGTTAAATTACTTTAGAAGTGTGAAACTGAATTAATCAGAGATAAAAACATAAGAATCAGCCAGATTACTGCTGCTAACATCAATGGTAAAATGGGTAAATATTTCTCCCTGTAGAAAATCAGATGATCTCACGCAGAAAGTGCTATGTTATTCAACACCAAAAATAGACACCTTCTGAAAAATGTGGCCCCAGGAATTCACAACACTCTCTAATGTATTCTAAGATCCTCAGTATAATAACTTGCTGAAATCTTTTACATTGTAATGTTCCCTGATATGACTCACACCTCGGTGTAACATAAAATAAAAACAAAAAAAAATTGCTGGAAATGCTAAGGAGGTCTGGCAGCAGCTTCTGTCAAAAGGATCATCAACGTGCAATGTTGGACTGAATCTTACCACAGGCTTCAGAACCGCAACATCAGAACCAAACAAAGCTCCTGAACCTACACTCATTGGCAGCATTGCTGAGCCATATTCAGAGACAACTTCCTAATTAGCTGCTTCTACATTCCTCATCCAATTAAGGGCAATGGGCAGAATGCAGATGATGATTGCCCAATCAGATAGCCAGCAGTTCCATAGCCTTAACAGAATCCATTGGGAGAGGTAGGTGATGTTCAGGCAGGTGAGGGTAACAAATAAAGGATGAAAACTCAGATGGCCAAGCACACAGACCTCTCCAAATGCTCCACTGGGACACTGGGGGCTGTCTTCAACATCTATGACTACCATAGACAGATTGCAGGTTATAAATCAAATGGGTCTATGTAAGCAGGTTGATTTCATTTCTTTTGCATGTTTTTAGTTAGTTGGAGATGTATTAGTCCATTCCCTCTGTATGTAGGCTTTGACTTTGCCAGAACCATAGGTACACTGTGGTAAAGTCAAAAATCAGATTTATTTCAAATGCTCTTAAGTGTGGAGATGGGGAAAGGGGTGTTAGGTGCATAAGATGTGCTAACAAATATCCTAATCTAGTCAACCTCTCTTCATGGCTAATGCCCTCCATCCTAGGCAACATCCTGGTGAACATCCTCTGTACCTTCTCTAAAGCATCTACATCCTTCTGATAATGTGGAGACCAGAACTGTATTCCAAATGGGGCCGAACCAAAGTCACATACGACTGTAACATGACCTGCCAATCTTGTACTCAATACCCCGTCCAATGAAGGAAAGCATGCCACATGCCGTCTTGACCACTTTACTGACCTGCGTTGCCACCTTCAGAGAACAATGGACCTGAACAACTGGAGGTAGTTTTGAGCTGCCTTCTTGTTCCATGACAGTCCTTGTACTGCTTTGTCCTGGATGGTGTCAAGCTTCTTGAGTGTTGTTAAAGTTGCACTTATGCAGGCAAGTGGGTAGTCTGTCAATGCCTGACTTGTGCCTTGTAAATGGTTTACAGGCTTTGTGGAATTAGGAGGTGAGCTACTCACTGCAGTATTCAAAGTCTCTGATCTACTTTGTTAGCCAATGTGTTTATGTGATGAGTTCAGTTGAGTTTGTGGTCAATAGTAACTCCAAGGATGTTTATAACAGGGAATTCAGTGACGGTAACAACACTGAATGTCAAATAGTGGTAGTTAGATTGTCTCTTATTGGAGATGGTCATTACTTGGCATTTGTGTGGTGTGAATGTTATTTGTCATTTGTTGCCTAAGCCTGGATATTGTGCAGATCTTACTGTATTTGAGCGTGAACTATTTCAGTACCTGAGGAGATGAGAATGGTGTTGAACATTGCAAACAATCATCAGCAAGTATCCCCACTTCTGACCTTATGATGGAGGGATGATCAATGATGAAGCCGTTGAAGTTTGTTGGACATAGGACATTACCCTAAGGAACTCCTGCAGATATGTCCTGGAGCTGAGGTGACTGACCTCTAAAAACCACGGTCGTCTTCGAATGTGCCAGGTATATCTCCAACCACCAAAGAGTTTGCCTCCTGATCCCACTGATTCCAGTTTTGCGAGGACTCCTTAATGCCACACTTGTTTGAATGCAGTCTTGATGCCAAGGGCTATTAATCTCACCTCACTCTGGAACTCAGCTGTTTTGTCTGTGTTTGAACCCAGGCCATAATGACATCAGGAGCTAAGTGGCTGTGGTGGAACTGAAACTGGCCGTCACTGAATAGGTTACGGCTGTGCAGGTGCTGCGTGATAGTGCTGTTGATGACACCTTCCATCACGTTACTTATGATAAAGAGCAGACTGATTGAGCACTAATCAATACACAGGGATATGGGGTAAAAATAGGAGTTTGGCACTCGGAAATAGAACCAGTGCAGACATGACGGCCGAATGATCTTTCTCTGCGATTACCAGCATTGTAGACACATCAGGCAATACCGCATTTTGGTTTTCAGGCTGACATTGACTTCAGAGAGGGTTCTGATAAATTACTGGTAAATCTAGTCACAGGAGTCCACCCTTGTTGGCTATTTCCTGTGTTTATTTTGAAATTGTTCACTAAATATTTACATAGAGAAGTGTGAGCAATTTATTTTTCATTCCCCTTGTGACTGACTCCCTCTTTGGAGAATTCCCTCTCCCCAGGTTTTGGAAGGCAACTTGCAAAGTGCCAAACACCAAAAACATTGCCATAATCAGGGAATTATTTAAATTGACTGTCCCACTTCCCACTTTGGTGGACAGCTGATCAATACTGAGTTCTACCTCTGGTAAACCTCAGTGGCTGCAGGACTGCACTAGGACCCATGCTGATGCAGTTCCCCATTACTTTCCCAGCACTCCCTCTACCTGGCCTGCCGCACTCTCTGCCTGGGGCTGGGAAAATCCAGCCCATTGATTATCTTTCTTTCATACACGTGCCGTTGTGTATTTACAGCACTTTCAACTTTTATTTCAAATTCCCATTGTCTTCAATACCTTGCTCTTGCCTCACTATAATGTAATCAGCGATGGCATTCAAAACATCTCAGTATAACTCTCAGACACATTCCATGCCCCTGATTGTAACAATCTCTGATATAAGTCACACATTTCACTACATATCCCATGTTATAGCACTGATATACACCACTGACTGTAATGCCAATGAACTTATTGCTCAATCACACAGAAATGTTGTCTGATATATCATATAATCCTAATTATAATATTCTCTAATAAACATCATACTCAGACATTTTTTTAATACAGATGCACTCCTTGTGTAATGGCCTACTGGAGATTCTTTACAATAATACTCTTTGAGAGGCCTCACACCACTAACTGTAGTATTGGTGTATTTCACTGTGCACTATACCACAGTGATATACTACACAACTCTTCATTCTTGGCTGCCCCATGTCACCTTTCAGATCAATCCATCTATATGCATATTCAAGGCAGAATACTACCCTGGTGACTATGCTTTTCAGTTGTTCACAGGAAAACTGCTTCCTTGACAATTCACACTTGTGTCTGTGGTGAGAAATAGGTGTGCTGCCTTTCTTAAAGAATGAATAGTACTGACAGGGTTGAAGTGTATCCGTGATGACACTTAGTCGAGAAACAAGAAACAGAAGGAAAGGGGATAGAATTCAGCTGAAAGCCAGCAATAGTGATCCCTCCATAACTGAAGCAAGACTGTACAGATTCAATCATTTCCATCACATTTAAATACAACACACATTTTCAGGGTCATACAATGATGTAGGGGAGTTGGGGGAGGGGGCAGGAATGCTGGGCGGGAGGGAGAGCAGCCTGAAATTCTTTGGAAACGAAGCGAACAGTTTGTTTTTTTGCACTTAGGAGCTCTATTACTTTGAGCTTAAATGAATCAATTTCCGAAGCGTTGATTTGGTTGAGGATTTTTATTTCTAGACGCACTGGTGCAAAGGAAAGAAAAATAAATGAAGACTTATTCCTGACTTCACCCAGGGAATTCATTCATGAATATGTTTCACCTTTTCCAGACTTATCCGGCCCCCTCGAAGGACATCTGACCTTTGGTAAAAAATAATGGAAAAGAGAAAGTCCTTAGAGAGGATAATGCAACCTACCCCGGTAATGAGATCTACTGCCTCTAGTTCCCATAGCAACCACTGCCTTTTTTTGTATTATATAAAATGCGCATTTGTCTATTGACCACTTGGAGCCATTAACCCTATCTAGTGCTGCTTTACTCCCAGTATAAGGCTATCATTGCCTTTTCTAACCAATCTGCGATCTGCTCTCTCCTGCATTTGACTTTCTGGAGTGTCCCTGTATTACTTGAAACTAGAAGCACTTTTATGTTTTCACCTTGAATTTCATGCCATCCTCTCTCCTGAAGGCTTTAATTTATTGGAAATTTGTTCCACTGATGGAGAATGCCCTCTAATAGTTTAGCAATCTGACCAATCCTTCATGTGCGGTCTGGGATACTGATTATCAGCAGTGAGCTATTCAACTAACCCATTATTACATTCAGTCTTAACTTAATTTGCACACTGTTTAGATTACTTACAGTGTGGAAACAGGCCCTTCGGCCCAACAAGTCCACACTGACCCGCCGAAGCGTAACCCACCCATTCCCGTACGTTTACCCCTTTACCTAACACTATGGGCAATTTAGCATGGCCAATTCACCTGACCTGCACATCTTTGGACTGTGGAAGGAAACCGGAGCACCCAGAGTAAACCCATGCAGACACAGGGGGAACGTGCAAACTCCACACAGTCAGTCGCCTCAGTCGGGAATTGAACCCGGGTCTCTGGCACTGTGAGGCAGCAGTGCTAACCACTGTGCCACCATGACACCCATTCCAGAGGAGTCAATGGCGGGCAATCAGGGTGAGAAAGTCTGGCTAATTTTCACTTTCCAACCTGAGCGTCGGGCAACAACTTATCGCATTATTACTGCTGCCTGATATGAGACAAGCCACTAACTGAGCACTGACCAAGGAACTAAGCTTGGGATCGTGCTTTTCTGTCTCATTCAGGACTGCCCCACATTAGTAAGGAACTGTAATGGGGCAAGGAGGAAGCAGAGCCTCCTTTGATTACATCTTGCCATAAGCTTTTATAAAACCAAGGATGCAATGAGCTTCCGTTGGGAGAATCCACTGGAAGAGTTTTTAGAAAATAGTTTTACAGAATCATGCAGACCAACAAGGCCTCTCCATCAAAATGGGCCAATATTGTATTAGCTGCTATCAGCAACAACAATACACAGATTGTTGTAATTAACATTAGTAGAGAAAGAGAGACAGACAGAGAGACAGAGAAAGAGAGAGAAAGAGACAGAGACAGAGAAAGACAGACAGACAGACAGAGAGAAGTACGGTACAGGCTTGGAGTACTGAAGGACCCGTTCATCATGCCCTAACTAAACTAAAAACCAAACCTTCTGCTCTTATTCAGTCCATATCTCTCTATTCCCTCCCTATCCATGTAACCTTCTAAATGCCTCTTAAATGCCTCCAATGTGCCTGCTTCCACCGTGGGCAGCACGGTGGCTCAGTGATTAGCATTGCTGCCGCACAGCACCAGGGACCTGGGTTCAATTCCTGCCTCGGGCAACTGTCTGTGTGGAGTTTGTACACTCTCCCCCTGTCTGTATGGGTTTCCTCCTGGTGCTCTGGTTTCTTTCCACGCTCCAAAGATGTGCAGGTTAGGTGAATTGGTCATGCTAAATTGCCTGTAATGTTAGGTGTAGAGGAATGGGTCGGGATGGATTGGCCTTCGGAGGGTTGGTGTGGACTTGTTGGGCTGAAGGGCCTGTTTCCACACTGTAGGGAATCTAACCTCTTTTGGCAGTGCATTCCAGGCTCCTACCACTCTCTGTGTGAAAAACTTCCCTCACACGTCTCCCTTAAACTTTCCCCCCTCTCACCTGAAATCTGTTTTCCCTTGTAATTGAAACTTCAAGCCTGGAAAAATGCCTCTGACTTATCCATCCTATCTATGCCTCTCACAGTTTTGTGCACCTCTATCAGGTTTCCACTTAGCCGTTTTCTTTCCAATTCAAACAATCCTAGTCTTTTTAACTTTCCCCAATAGCCAACATCCTGGTGAACCTTCTCTGCACTTTCTCCAAAGCCTCCACATCCTTGTGGTAGTGTGGCGACCAAAACTGCACACAATACTCCAAATGAGGCCTAGCAGGGGTTTTATATTGTTGCATCATGGTTTGCCAACTCTTGTGCTCCGTGCCCCAGCTGAAGAAGGCAAGCATACCTTATGCATTCTAAATCACCTTGGCCACCTGTGTTGCCACTTTTAAGGAACCGGCATGCCTAGGTCCAACTCTACGTTAATGTTCCTAAGTGTCCTGCCACTTATCAGTATAAATCACACCTAAATTTGATCCTCCAAAACGCATCACCTCGCATTTGTCTGGAGTAAGCTCCAACTGCCCATGTGCCCAAGTTGCCGATCTATCTACATCCTGTTCTTTCACTTCAAAATCGTCAGCACTATCAATAACTCTATCAATCTTCTTGTCATCTGCAAACTTACTAATCAGACCACCCACAATATACAATTAAACCAAACCTGAAAAGTTAGCAACATTAAATAGGGCAAATTAATTAACTCAGTTGTGATTGATTCAATCTAGTCCAATCACCAGTCAATCAGCGGTCACTGTAAACAAGAATGCCACTGTAAAGAAGGCACCATGACTTGTGTGTCATCAGGTGACTCAGCAGCCCTGTCCTGAAGTACTAGGGTCATTAGAAAGGGAGAATGACCGGTGTCCTGTGGAAGGGGTTGAGTGGCGCAGTTCTGAAACCAGGGTTCAGCTCTTTCTCAAATTAAAACAAATTTCTGCTGGTGCTGGAACTCTGAAATTAAAACAGAAAGTGCTAGAGAAACTCTGCTGGTCTGGCAGCATCTGTGGAGAGACAGAGAGAGCTAAAGTTTTGAGTCTAGTACGACACTTCTTTGGAACTTCAGAATGATTCTGATGAGCAATTTCAGTAAGTAGGCACCATGCAACAATATGCAAATCAATGAATGATAGAAAGAGATAAGGCACTATTGGCATAAAAGGAGAGATTCCAGAAGACAGGCCAGAAGCCAAAAGTCTATTAAAAGCCCAGGTGCTGATTTTTGGAAATGTCAGGTGACAAGGCAAGAGTTAATGCACAAGCTAATACACAGAAACCTGTCAATTCTTTCCATCTCCATATCATCCAATTTTGATGTTAAGACGTACAGTTTGCTCTTGAATAAAGTGTGCACACTGTCAGATAGAGAACATTTCAATTAATAGATCATCATCACCTTTTGAGACTATATACAGCAGACTCACTTAGTGGGAACAGTTGGATTGCAAAACACTTTTCAAACTGTTCTCCTGGCCCTGGGACTGAGTCCATCGGTCTTAACAGATGGTATTTGTCACCTTCCACTTCAATGTTTATTGAACTCAAGATCCACTCATTTGCATTGTGGATATTTTCTAATCAACCTGTTCAGAAATTTCAATACACACCTTTGGAAGGGTAAGACTTGAAACCATATCTCCAGGCTCAGAGGTAGGGGCACTGCCAGTGTGTCATAACAGTCCTTCAGTTGGTCTTAATTGATGCTGGTTTAATATGACAAACCTGTTATCAAAAAAGTGGCCTTTGTTATTGATATTAACTGCATCTTGTATCACATGGCAGGCATGGTCTTGGTAAGCATCAATATCCTATTGGATGACATTGATCTAGACACATGCAAAAAGCATGATCACTTAAATAAGCTACCAGAGGATAGCAAGTTTCCATAAAACTGTCCAACAGCAAAATTGAATAGGAGGAAATTGTTAAGGAGGGAAATTATTCTTGACAAAAACTCCATCCTTTAGAACACCAAACTAGATTTGAGCACTTATCTAGAAAATGGAACAGGTTCAAAGGAGGGTAATAGCTGAATGTTGACTTGAAAATTATTATTATTATTATTATTATATTTAGGCCATTAGTAGACACATTATGGCCTAATTCCTGAGTGTTAACACAATCTGACTCTTACCCTGCTGAATATAAGGATACTGATTTGCCTGGAAGTTTCAAACTCAGGCACCAATTATAATGCAGCATCTTCAAAATGTCTTGTTGTCTGTAGTGTTCAATTATTTAATATTCTGTGTTTTATTATGTTAATCTGTTAACTGATCTACACACAGCTCTTGCTTGTTTAAAACAAATAAAAACAGAAATTACTGGAGCAACTCAGCAGGTCGAGCAGCACTGCTGGAGTCACAAACAGAAAACGTTAACTCTGTTTCCTCTCCACAGATACTGCCAGACCTGCTGTGTTTCTTCAGCAACTTCTGTTTTTGTCAGCTTCAGATCTCCAATAACTGGAGTTCTTTGCTTTATCTTGATTGATCTCAGAGCTTGAATATACTGGACAACCTAGCAGCTGACATAAGTATGTGTACAGACATTTTATGATTCTTGAGATATTTTAAAGCACTCTTCCTGCTGCACTTTTGGAAACTGGTGTCTGCCATGCTCTGAGGTAAATATGCAGCAAACCAGTGAAGCATAGAACTCTCCATATCTGAATGCATTCACATCTGTCAACCAGGAGTTAATGTGTCCCCAGTTAAATCCCCAGTCCAGAGCTTCTCCCAAGTAAAACCATGCACCACAAGTGGAGCAGAAGTGTTGATCTTTTCTGCAGGCCTTCGAAGCCGGCAACAGGGTCATTGGCTATCATGGTTGGACATCATCTGATTGCTATTGAAGATCTGCAAGCCAAAGGCCTCCTGCCGAACCCTGGCTCCCAGTCCCTAAAATCAAAACAAGGAACCTACCTCCAATCATAAGGAGGTCGGAGCCAAGATTATAATGCTTGTTTCTTCTGGCAAAACTAGAGGAAAATGAGATGGAAGGGGTGGGAATGCTTGGCCTGCATCTATTCCAGGCATTTCACAGGCGTTCATCCCAGGAAACTTGGTCGGTACAACACTATTGCTATATAGTGAGTAATCCTTGCCCTGTTCAATAAACAGAGGGCCTCTGTAGTTACACAGTGAATAACTGTTATCCATCTGAACAGACAGAAATGCTATAACATTGCATAGTATGTAACCTTTATATTGCTGAAGTCAATTTCATTCTTAAATCCCTGGATGTTAATATGTTCAAACTCATTCTTGGAGCACCAGTGTTGTGTGCTACACCAATAAATTTCTGATATAGAACCAATATAGCCTGTGGTGTGTGCCAGCAAGACAGATTTTCCTGCTATTAGTTAGATACAGGGAGAAAGCTGTGAACCAAATGCTAGTGATGGACACTTTGCAAAGGACATAAGATAAACCACCTCCCAGCTGCTGTCAAATCTGCTGAGTTTCTCCATCGTTTTCTGTTCTTATTTCAAAATTCCAGCATTTGCAGAATTATGTTTCTGTGTTAAAATATCTCCTCTCCTTTTTGTAGTTAGACACATCAGAACTAACAATATTTAATCAGTTGCTGAGAAACAAGATACTTGCCTTTAATTTTGTGGACTGATAACCTCAGAATATCTGAAACAGCAACATTGGATAAAGGATGGATAAAGGGGAAATTGACTTCCTTGGGAACATTGGACAACAGTCTCTGAAAACAGACTGGACTTCATCAACCAAAGTACAGTGCTAACAGGTCTGCAAGTATCTGCTCTGAAGATCCAGTTGCAGAATCAATATGTATCAGTGAGATACTGCTACAGAAAAACACCTCACTCACCCAGGAATACAGAAGACACATAGTGCAGAAAAAGACCATTCAGCGCAACAAGTCTATGCTGGTGTTCATGCTCTACTTGAGCCTCCTCCCATCCTGTCTTAACCAGATCCATTAATTAGCATCTATTCCCTTCCCCTCAGAAGCATGTCTCATTTTTCATTCAATGCATCTAAACTATTCACTATTCACTTGCTATTTCTAGGGTAGCAAGTTCCACATTCACACTATTTATTGGGTGAAGAAGAATAATCTGTCTTTTTTTTAAAAAACTTGTTTTCACTGAACTCTCACACACATTAAACCTTTGAAAGCTCTCTTTCATTTCAAACGCAAAGGTGTAAAGAAGTAGAGTAGAGCATGTAGAAACCATGTCTTCCACAATACGCCATGTTGGCTTCTAGCTGACCTATCTAATCACCCAGGGGAAAATTCTTAATTATCAAAAGTAACCAACTAAACAGGGAAGAAATTTGCCTAGGATCTCTCTGTGCTGGTAGAAAACAGGAGTAGTGTGCCTGGTTTACACAGAAATTCAGACAGTCCTGTCACTTCTTCCTGTTATCTTGGCCACCCGATAATACAAAGAGACTGGCCATTTCAGAGAGAACTGCAGGCCTGAGAGACAAATGGACAATAATTGTTCATCTTGCCTTCCAAGTCCCTTTCACTTTGCTGTCAGCCATCCTCAGACTCTCTGATGTCAGAAAGTTTCTGGAATAAGCCATACCGCAGTGTTGTAGGGTCTCTCTGCATCTGGACACTCCATCAGCAAAGCTATAACAGAAAGAGTCAGGAAGCCTGTAATATCCTGCCTGGCATTATTATGTTTCCCCCGAGAAGATCCCTAGAAATCCTGGGCCAACACTAAATGGGGAATGACTTGGTTAAACAAGGATCTGTCCTTTTATGTTGACTTTAATGTCTGGACAATGAACGTTCCTCGTTAGTGACTGTTAAGATATCAGCCTTAGAATATTAATTTGTTCTTATTTTTTTCCTGTTCAGATCTGGCTGGAATCTCCAGCCTCTAGCAGCATGTAAACTTTCATATCCAAGGGACCTTTTCAGTCTGTACCTACCTGATAATCTCCAACACATTTTCAAAAGTGTTGTTCATTAGCATTGAGACCTGTTTCAAAACAGCTTTATATAACGGACCCAATGTTGGATGTTCTGCATGTTGCCCCAGAGCTCAATGGTTCAGTTAAAATGAGGAAACATAAAAGAACTTAACTAAAAACTTGTTTCTTGCATTTTCCATGAGATCTGGGAGGTTTCACATCACCAAGAGAAGATAGACAATGTGGAAGTGGGTGAGCCAATGGATCAGCAAGAGGTTGAATTCAATTGTTTAGTGTGGAGGAAAAGGGGAAAGGAGGATCTTATAGAGAATGGATGGTGCAGTTGGAATTTACATTTGTCTTTTTGCCTCCTTATCTGAATTCAGTCCATGTGAATGGGACAAAGGTCTTCTGTCCACATGCTGGAAACAGACAGTTTGACTTGATCTAGTCCAATGCAGTCCTACAATACAAAGCTGTAGTCACTAAATTATTGAGAACCAAGCAAAGAAAGAGGACAGATTCCTGGTGAGGCCATGATGGAATCTGACTTCATTCTTGCAGTAATGATACTTTATATTGAATTTAGAAATTTACCAAATTACAAAGAATTTGAGAACCAGTATGGGTTCCACTGAATCTCATAGAATTCCCAGTGTGGAAACAGACCTTCAACCCAACAACAACCCTCCAAAGAGTAACCCATCCAGACCTATATTTTACCCCTGATTAATGCATCTAACCTATATATCCCTGAACACGATGGGCAATTTAGCATGGCCAATTCACCTGACCTGCACATCTTTGGACTGTGGGAGGAAACCAGAGCACCCAGAGGAAACCCGCGCAGACACTGGGAGAAAGTGCAAACTCCACACAGACAGTCGCTCAAGGTTGAAATCAAACCCGGGTCCCTGGCGCTGTGAGGCAGCAGTATTAGCCATTGAGCCACCATGCCACCCTGTTGGGTTAATACTCCATTCCCTTGAATTTATCTTTTTTTACAATAGAAGAGAAAGTAAATTTACATTCATGCATTCATATAGTTTTTAAACTCTTTTCACATACATAAGCGACACTGACAAGAGGAACCTTTGTTACCTATCCCTGATTGCCCTTGAGAGGTTGAAGTGAGATATCTATTAGAACCATTCCAAGTACACCCACATTGCAGTTTGGAAAGGAGTTCCAGGTTTCAGATTCAACAACAATAAAGGAACTGCAATATAGTTCTAAGTCAGAGTAGTGCTGGGACTGCTTGCAGTTAGTGAACCTCTTAACCATCTGCAGCCTGTGTCATCAGTGACAGGGCTTACATATTTGGAAAGTGCTATCAGGGGACCCTTGGGAAGTTGCTGCAGTGGATCTTGTGGATGGTGCAAGCTGCTGCCACTGTGTGCAGGCAATGGAGGGAATGAACATTTAAAGGGGTGGGTGGGGTGCTGATTAATCAGGCTGCTTTTTCCTGAATGTCATAGAAACAGTAGTCATTCAAGCAGGTGAAAAGTATTTCAATCTACTCTGCACTTGTGCCTTGTAGATCGAGAACTAGCTTTCAAGAATCTAGAGATTGAGTTACTCACCTCAGAACTCTCAGCCTCAGACCTGCTGGTTGTAGTCACACTATAGTCAAGATTAGAGTAGTGCTGGAAAAACACAGCAGGTCAGGCAGCATCCGAGGAGCAGGAAAATCTATGTTGCGGGCAAAAGCCCTTCATCAGGAATGAATTCCTGATAAAGGACTTTTGTCCAAAACATCGATTTTTCTGCTCCTCGGACACTGCCTGACCTGCTGTGCTTTTCCAGCACCACTCTAATCTCCAGCCTCTGCGGTACCCACTTTCATGTAGTCACACTATATGTCAAGCTTTCCTAGAGCACTTAACAGACTACGATGTTGCAGTTTGTGTAGACGAAAGCAGAAACCAATTTATACAAAGCAAGCTCTCATGCACGTAAACATGAATATTCAGTAAATCTGTTTTGTTGGTGTTCAGAAATAATACAACAGATCTGTCCAGCTACTGTTTTGCCTGCATTTGTTCTTAGTGCATTTTTTGTTGAGAAAATATTTCCATTGTGGTGCAATGGGGAGTAATTGTACCTGTGAATTAGAAGCGCAGTATTCAAGTCCCACACCAGGACTAGATGACCATGGAAGGTGTGTTCATGACTTAATCATAATATAATTCCTTCCAAATACTTGTGGTAGTTGGTAAGGGTGAGAGAGTTTCCTTGTCAGTCATGTCTGAGGCAGAGTGATACTCTTCAAGTTATAACCTTTCACAACAGTTTTGTGACCTGTACCAGGAAAAAATAGCAATGGAAACAAATGTTAGCACATATTTTTTCTTATGCTTCTCCAGTGAAAGGAACTTTCAGCAGAGGCCTTCTTCACACTGCCACCATTTGGAAGTTTTACTGAGACAAAATACATATTCTTTAACAATAATATTTTCAAGCATTCCATTAACCAATGGATCTTCCAAACATGTACAATCAGCTGCACCAAGGTCCAACTCAGTTACAAGCTGAAAGGTGCAGTGTCAGGAGTAGCTCATAATTGAAAACCTCTACCAACCCAAAGTCAGATCAGTACCCACAGACTTACTGGTCTGAGTTCTCCTGGTAAGTAAACTGTCTTTGGAAGGTATAATATTCAAGATTAAAAGTAAGTTCTAAGTAATTCTGTAATATAAGGTGTACCAAATAACACAGAATGTATATATACATCACAACAAAAATTCACATTCTTGAGCATGAATGTGTCTTTTGACCTGAGTCATATTTAAATGGAGGAAGAGTCAAATTAGTTATCATCAATAAATCCCTGGTCAAAGAACATTCAGTCATTGAACAGCTAATCATGGAACATTCGGTCAAAGTGCAACCAGTAGGACTTTTCATTAGGGCTCTCTATATTCAAGGCAAAACCCAGACAGAAGACAACCCACTGAGATTAGTTGGTTTTGCACAAGAACTTGGTTTCAAACCGTTTGTTGGATGGAAATCTATGACTAAACTTCATCGGTTAGATTAGATTACTTACAGAGTGGAAACAGGCCCTTCGGTCCAACAAGTCCACACCGACCTTTCGAAGAGCAACGCACCCAAACCCATTCCCCTACATTTACGCCTTCACCTAACACTAGGGGTAATTTAACATGGCTAATTCACCTAACCTGCACATTTTTGGACTGTGGGAGGAAACCACAGCACCCGGAGGAAACCCACGCAGACACGGGGAGAATGTGCAAACTCCACACAGAGAGTCGCCTGAGGCAGGAATTGAACCCGGGTCTCTGGTGCTGTGAGGCAGCAATGCTAACTGCTGTGCCACTGAGGCACCCACATTGGCTGAAATGTTTTCTACTGTTATCAATGCTGAAGAGAGAAAAGAGCAAACACTGAAAAGATTGCAAGAACCAGCAAGGTTTGTGAGAAAGCACGAGCATTCAGACATTTAATTTGCAGTATGCCCCACTTAAGCTCATTGATGAACCTTCAGATGAGGTCAGTGTGGTGAACAAACGGCGCTACTGTCTGATATCAGATGCATAAAATACAAGTTCAAGGAGAACACTTCCTTATCTTCCCAGAAAAAAATCTTCAATGACAGTGATAAAGGTTGTGCCAAGGAAGAACAAATCCTCAAAAACAGAATCAAGGAGTTGAACATTTTGGTTTCACCAGTAATGCTGTCACCAGGGGAAATGAAAGCACTCTCAATCATCAATTGAAGCAAAAAGTTGACTCAGTTTAGGACAGATTTGCTGGTTGATTGAGAATAAAAATCTTCTGACACAAATCTTCTGTGAGTGGCACAGTGGTTAGCACTGCTGCCTCGCAGCACCAGAGACCCGGGTTCGATTCCCGCCTTAGGCAACTGACTGTGTGGAGTTTGCACATTCTCCCTGTGTCTGCGTGGGATTCCTCCGGGTGCTCTGGTTTCCTCCTACAATCCAGAATGTGTAGGTTAGGTGAATTGGCCATGCTAAATTGTCCATAGTGTTATGTGAAGGGGTAACTGTAGGGGAATGGGTCTGGGTGGGTTGCGCTTCGGCTGGTCAGTGTGGACTTGTTGGGCCGAAGGGCCTGTTTCTACACTGTACGTAATCTTAAAAAAAAATTGAAGATATGGTGCATTCAACTCTGAAGGCCACCACTGGAAGCAATGACTGAAAATAAGTACACAATCAAGAAGAAATAGTCTGGTTCAGAGATTCAGGATACTGTCAAAAGATATAATTCCCTAGTCCAGAGACCCAGAATACAGCAAAAAAGCAAGCAAAATCTAAGAGATAAAAGTCTTCCAGTTTAAAGGGATTTCAAACCACACAGTGTCAGGAACAGAGTCAATGTCAACAATTTTCAAACCAGAGACCAACAAGTCAGTCTGACGAAAACAGTCTCACAGAGTTGCAAATCACATAATATTAGGGTATAGTCCAACAGGTTTAATTGGAAGCACTAGCTTTTGGAGCGCTGCTCCTTCATCAGGTGGTTGTGGAGGACACAATTGTAAGACACAGAATTTATAGCAAAAGTTTACAGTGTGATGTAACTGAAATTATACATTGGAAAATACCTTGATTGTTTGTTAAGTCTCTCACACATCACACAACAAATAATCAAAGTATTTTTCAATGTATAATTTCAGTTACATCACACTGTAAACTTTTGTTATAAATTCTGTGTCTTACAATTGTGTCCTCCACAACCACCTGATGAAGGAGCGTTGCTCCGAAAGCTAGTGCTTCCAATTAAACCTGTTGGACTATAACCTGGTGTTGTGTGATTTGTAACTTTGCACACCCCAGTCCAACGCCTGCATCTCCAAATCATGACATTGTTAACAGAATAGTCAAAACTCCAGATTGCCTGAATTTGTGAAGTTACAATCTTAAGAGGGAAAGTTATATAAAATCAACATGGGAAAAGTAGCTTGGGAGGAGATATTGCATGAGAAGAAAATGTCCTGAAAGCCTAATATTAAGGAGTGGCTTAAGCACGGCCCAATATGATGTTGACGCGTGGACATTCAGGGAGAGCAATTTAGGTTCTTGACAGAGTAAAACCTGTAATTTTGGTTTTGCTCATTGTATTTGTAACGATATCAATCATGGTAATGTAACTCGTACAAAACCAATATAACACAATAAATTATATCTTGTCTAAAAGCCTCCCCAACGTGGGCTACCAGGTGATTTTCCTTCACCACACTAGACCAAACAGACCCTATAGATCCCTGTCAAGGAAGAAGGTGGCTGCAGAAAATCTATCAGATACCTCATTCAACATGATAAACAGTGGTGAGGATTCATCTTACAGCAATAGGCCGGCACTGAGGTGTACATACTTTGTAAACATTAAACAGCTATCAAATAGGGTTACATGGACTTCAAACGTGTATGGCCTCTTATTTGTCCCCAATTTTAATTGCTCCTGCACTGGTGATTTTGCCTTCAGCTGCCTCAGTCTTAAACATCATAATTCCTTGACTCAACATCTGACACCCATCGCCTCTCTCTTCACCTTTAAGGTGCTGCTTAACACACACCTCTTCGATCAGGATTTGGAGGTGCTGGTGTTGGACTGGGGCGTACAAAGTTAAAAATCACACACCAAAGTTGGTGTTTCCAAATAAACCTGTTGGACTATAACCTGATGTTTTGTGCTCTTTGATCAGGATTTTGGTCAAGTCTCCATACCTTCCAGCCCATGTTAGTGCTTTGCTCCTGGCTGTAGACTGTTTCTTGAATGATAGCATATTGTCTGATAATAAAATGACACTGACCTGCATTTAGCTTATAATGTGAGAGATGTCCATTGACATATATCTCCTCTAATCTGAATTATCCATTTCATCCAAGAATACTTCTGGTTTTTCTTCTATTGTACTGTTTGCTACCTCATGAACATGTTTGTGTGACTTGACCATTTTTTATTAAGAGTTAGGCACTGCAAGCATTGGGATAGCATGAGGTTGGGTTACTTGCTGCTGAATTCCTACTCTCTGACCTTCTTTTATAGCCACTGCATCTATATGGATGACCCAGCACAGTTTCTGGTCAATGGTAGGATGTTGTCAGTTGGGGAGGTTCAGCCATAGTAATTTGAGTAAATGTTAAGATGGTGAGATGGATAGATATTCCCTTTTTGGAGATGATCTTTGCATGGCCCAAATATTACTTATCACTTAACAGCCCAAACCTGGACAATGTGCAGAGCCTGCTGCATGTGGATCCTGACTGCTTCAGTCTCTGAGGAATCATGAATGGTGCTGAACATTGTTCGCTCATGATTGCACAATCCCCTAGCTCTAGCCTTGCAATGAAGGTAAGGTAGTTGATACAGCAACTAAAGGTGTTTGGGTTTTAGATATTGCCCTGTGGATCTCCTGCAGTGATGGCCTGGGGCTGAGATGATTGACCTTCAGCAACCACAAATCATCTTCCTTTGCCCCAAATATGATTCTCACCAGTGGAGAATTTTCCCTGATTTCCATTGACTCTAGCTTTGCTGGGACTCCTTGAGAGCAAACTTGGTGAAACATAGTCACTCTCATCTCAACTCTGAAATTCAGCTCTTTTATTAATGTTTGGACCTAGTTTGTAATGAGGTCAGAGGTGAGTAGCCCTGGCAGAACCAGATGTAAGCATCAACGAGCAGATTATTCCTTTGCAAGTGTTCCTGGATCACACTATCAATAACTCTCTGCACCACTTTACTGGTGATTCAGTAAAGACTGATTGGACAGTAATTGGATGCTTTTTGCAGATACGGCAACCCTGAGTACTATACCTTATATGTAAGACAAGTACCTTTCTTGCGGCACGGTGACTCAGTGATTAGCACTGCTGCCTCATAGAACCAGGGACCAAGATTCAATTTCTGCCTCAGGAGACTAACTGTGTAGAGTTTGCACGTTCTCCCCATGTCTGCGTGGGTTCCCTCCAAGTGCTCCGGTTTCCTCCCATGGTCCAAAGATGTGCAGGTCAGGTGAATTGGCCATGATAAATTGCCCGTAGTGTGAGGTGCACTAGTCAGAGGAAAATGGGTCTGGGTGTGTTACTCTTCGGAGATTCAGTGTGGACTTGTTGGGTTGAAGAGCCTGTTTCCACACTGTAGGGAATCTAATTTAATCTAATCTGTAGCAATCTACCCTCTACCACTGGCAATTAGATAGCTCTTTCAGCTCAGCATAGACAGGGAGTATTGAGCCCCCACCGGGGCTTTTAATTTTTTTATTATTTAAAAGAATAGAAAAGAGGATTGAGGACTCTTGTGATGAAACGGTAATGCCCCTAATGCTAGACCAGGAGATCTAGATTAAAGTCTCAGCTCCAAAGATTTTTGATAACATTCCTAAACAGGTTAATTAAAAAATCTAGACAAAGGATTTCTAAGAGTGGTGGATACTTTGGGGGCAAGATTGCATCATTATCTGCCCAAGATGATATTTTAGTATTAAATGTTGAGAGTTTCCTTGTTCACGACTTTTTTTTTAATAAGGGGCTGTCTATTCTAATTTGGTCCATTGTTTTATTCAAAATAGTAGAAAGAAGGATTCGAGTAGAAAATTACTCCAGCCACAAGTACCCTTCCCACACACCTCTTCCCCTAACTCCCTCCATATTTGTACTTCGAGCCCAATTTGACAGATGTTATCCACAGGAACTGCTTGGACTATGGTGATAGAGGAAAACCACTTGATAGTCCAATGAGAAGAAGTTACATTTTCTTAACCAAGATATTGTTTATTTCATGATAGTACTATGTACAACTTACATTCATGTGATAGACATCATTACAGAGAAGAGAAAGACCCAGTCTTTTTCTTTTGAGATCCCATGCTGTTATCACCCCCAAGTCCATATCACATCATTGCACTGAGTAGTGGTAAAGGCATTAACCCCATTCAGGCCCTTACACCATTATGCAACATCTACAACACAAATTATAAACATTTTAGTGGTAACACCCTGCACGTGGATTGCTATAGAGCACAATTTACGGATATATTATGCTTACCATGTTATATTTTGCATACAATTTGGTTAGATTTCTCAAGAATTATTCTTACTGCTTCTTACTGAATTGCACAACTCACCTTATTTACAAGGTGTTACCTGTTTACAGTCCAGATTAGCACCTGTCACTGTGATACAATCTACATTTTACGTGTTAACTGGTTCACAGCCGGATCACACACATTCCACCAATGTGTCAGTTTGTAAATTCGGAATCTGCCAGAGTACAGCCACTGAATATTTCACTTTGCACAATTAATGAGCAAACAAATTGTCTGGAAAAGGGATCATTAAAGTGGGGAAACTGCCGTGTTATTAAGTACCAAACCACCTGGCACAGTGGTTTTTAGGAACAGCTTCACCCAGAATCATTTTTCAATCATATAATCTATTGTTTGCCTGCTATCAAATAGATTGTGATATTCAGTGACATTGGAGGCAAAGAAAGAAATGAACGATTCAGCTCAGTGAAGGAGTAGGTAGATGTGATTTAGGGGAGAACAGAGAGGAGGGAGGCAGAAGGAAAATACAGAGAGACAGCTTAATAAAAATAAATGAAATTTTTACGTGCTCTGAAGTGAGGTTGTTGGAAAGCTATGTTGACAAAATTTGATTTTTTTGCGAAAATTTTTATTTGTGACAGCTCTGAAATGGAGTCTAGACAGGCAAAGGAAAAAGGGCGATTTTTGTCTCTTTAACCAAATCTGCAAGAGAGATTTCATTTTTCTTTGAGAAAAAGCAGCATGTTGCCAAGGTTTTAATAAATTACACATTTAGACTGGGCACTGCATCCGTGTTTGTTTAAATAAAGGGTTTCCAACTATGTAAAGGAGCTTGGTTGCTACAACAAATCCAAGTATTTCTAAACAGCACAGTTACATACATTTAAAAAAAATATAAAAGATTTTGACAGCATTAACCCATTAACAGCCAACAGAAACACCTTCAGGGGCTGCAAGGGATTTGTTTCCAGCTATCAGGGTGCTTTGACAGTTTGCAGTAATAGCCTCACTCTCGTTGTTTTGCTCCACTAAGTTTTAACAATTCCCCCCACTTGGAATTGATATGATTCAAAGTTTATATTTTTATGCAAGGAAGCAAGGTCATTTTGACCTACAGAAATAATGGAGGCCATTCTAACCTTGCCCCACCTGAAAGAAACACAGGAAGGGTGGCAGATTAAAATTTTCCAAATTGCTTAACAAATCTGATGACATTGTGCAACGTAGTGCCACTATTTTTATCTTGCTCCACTGAACAGGTGGCATGGATGCCCATTCAAAGCTGGCAGGGTCTTTTTTTAAGAAAAATATGCCTCCAGATGGGTGTCTGCAGAATTCTAACTTTGGCAATGATGCTTCCTAAATCTGTCTGAAATCTGTCTGAATACTTAGTCAGACAGGGCTGCGTCCAAATCAATAAACAGTTTTATTTCATTGTAAGGTGCAGATGCAGACCTGTATCTAGAATCAAACAATCACTTGGTAGAAGAGAACATGAATATTGCTAAAAAGGCAATCATTTTACTGAAGATTTCCCTCTCAACTAATCAGGACAAGTCATCATCTATTAATCAATCAAAGTCGATCTGCCAATCAATCAACCGGCTCTTATTTTATTTTCTCCTGTAGTGTATATTCTTGTGATCATTTAAAATTTGGCATTCTTGTGTTTGTCCTGATGAATGGAAGATCGGCAGCTTGGCTCTCTTTTCTGTTATATTAAAGCTGTGATCAATCCAATCAGTGCCACCTTTTTAAAAATTCTTTCACTGTCACAATTCACTGGGGAGCTAAAAATCAAGCCTTACTCTTTCTGGAGTGGTTACAAAATTTAAAAGTTTCTTTTAAAAAACATGTGTGCAAAAATTATCCAATTTACCTAATTTTCAGACTTCGGTTGATAGAAAACACATTGTTTTTTTTGCATTTAACCCAGAAATACTATTTATTACAAGTAATAACACTAATTTAGAATATCCTAACTGTGGCTATAATATAACACTACAATCCCCTTATTAATTCTCCATTACATACACACACACATACACATACCTGCACACACACACACACAGCGGCTGGGGGAGAATACACATGGATAGAGAGAGATCTGGAAAGGCAGTTCACTAGCCTTTGTTCACAGCGTTTGTTAACTTCGTTATTGTTGATCAACCTCTTCTGCCAACCACATATCAATCTGAATACAAAATACTCAATTCCGGTTTGTCTTCAAACTATTCTTCAATTACTGCTTGTTCAAGTAGCTGTTTAAACAATGCTTGCCATGCGTATCAGGCTATTGGCTTTACAAAACATGCACAAATCCTTCAAAACACTGTTTTTAATACATTTAGTTCTAATTTCAGTCCATAATTTTAAAGAGCAAAAAAAAAGACGACCTTAGAGTCCCTATCGCTGGTCCTACCCTTAATTTCCCTTGAGAAGGTGGTGGTCTGCCCACGTCTCTTTGTAACCTCTTATTCCCACCTACACACTTACGGCAACTAGTATTAATTCAGTGTCACTTGCAAATTTAGATATACCACTCTTTATACCTTTATTCAAATAATGCTTTCACATTTCCAACCTTGAGTAGGTTGTTAAAATTGCGGATTCATAAAAGATAAAAGAAAATAAGACCCAAAGTATTTAATTGTCAATTATTTTCTTATGAAGCGCAATAACTCTTACTTTGTTGACCAATTTGTAAATTTTACAGGGTCAGAATCAAAGAGGTAGAGGACATGAAAATGATGTTTTTACTCTGATCAGAAATGAGGAAATTCACAGCTAATCTGTTTGAATGATTGTTGGAATGTATGGTTCATTCTTATTTCTAACTGATCATTAACGTCCATCTGAATGGGCAAATGAGAAGTTAAATCCAACAGATGGTACACCTGACAATGACACACTCAAAGTTATACAGTACGGAAATAGACCCTTGAGTCCAACTCATCTGTGCCGACCAGACCCAATCTGATCTAGTCCCATTTGCTAGTATTTGGCCTATATCCATCTAAACTATTCCCAATTCATGTACCCATCCAGATGCCTTTTAAATGTTGCAATGGTATGCCCCTTCACCAACTCCTCTGGAAGCCTGTTCCATACATGCAACACCCTCTGCATGAAAAAGTTACCCTTCAGGTTCTTTTAAAATCTTTTCTCTCTCTCCTTAAACTTACACCCTCTCATTTTAGACTACCCTATGGTGTCAAACTAGATAAAAACCTACAGTGGGCATGTCAACTACAATCTCACCATTACAAAATTCAAAAGCACTCCATTGACTGTGAAACCCTTTAAAAAATTCTGATGTTATGAAAGACACAATATAAATACAAACCACTGTTTTCTTTGTTAAGTCAGAAAGAAGAGGAGGGTATTGCCTGTTCTGATGAAGGGTGATGGACCTGAAATGTTGACTCTGCTTTCTCTCCTCAAATGGTGCCAGACCTACTAAATTTCTCCAGCAATTTCTGTTTTTGTTTCAGATTTCCAACATCCACAGTTATTAGTTTAATTTTAGAGTTTTATCAATAAGCTAAGCTGATAATCAGGCCAGCAACAGCTCTGTTGCACACAAATAGAAGCAAACATTACGAGGAAGCAAAGTCAGAGTTGTCTAAAGTGAATGGGAAAATAGGTTAAATAAAAACCTGTAGAGAAGCAGTAGCAGACATGTAAAGAAAAAAACTTATATTCCATTGAGAAATAAATATGCTGTAAGAAGTGAATGACTTGAATAGAAGGACAGACGTCATTATTGCCAAATTTACTGAAGATACAAAGACAGAAAGGAAATCAAGTTATGAGGTTACGATAAAGCATCTGAAAAGGAACACAGATAGTTGAAGGGAGTGAGTGAGTGAGTAAAAATTCATGGATGGAGTATAATTTGGGAAAATCTTAAGTGATTCTGCTTTGGCAGGACAAATAGAAAAGCAGAATATTATTTAAATGAAGAGAATCTGTAAAATGCTGCAGTCTCTTTTTGCATGCATCATTAAGTGTTAACATGCAGGTGCAACAAATAATTAGGAAGTTTAAATGGATGCTGGCCTGTATTAGGAGAAGAATAAAAGTAGAAAAGTCTTACTACCATTGCACAGGTTATTGGTGAGACTCCATTAAAAGTTGGCAAGTTATGTTGTAGCTAAATAAAACTTTAAATAGGTCACAGTTGGAGTATCATGTGCAATTCTGGTCACCACACTTTCGGAAGGATGTGGAGGCTTTGGAGAGAGTGCAAAAGAGGCTTATCAGGATGTTGCCTGGACTGGATTGTATTAGCCACATGGAGAGCTTGGACAAACTTGGATTGTCTTTGCTAGTGTGTCTGAGGCTGAGGGCGACCTGATAGAAGTATACAAGATTATCAAAGACATGGAAATAGTTGATAGTCTGAGTCTTTGTCCCAAAATGAAAATGTCAAACATAAGGGGGCACAAGTTTAAGGCAAAAGGAGGGAAGTTTTCAGGAGATGTGAGAGACAGGTTTTTTACATAGAGAGTTGTAGGTGTCTGGAATGTGCTGCCAGGGGAGGTGATAAAACAAGAGGCATTTAATCCGACACAGGAACAGGCAGAGAATAGGAGGGATATGGACAAAGTGTAGGCAGATGGGATTATTTTACAATGGCATCTTTTTTGGTACAGACACGGTGTGTCGAAGGACCTTGTCCTGTGCTTGTATTCTTCCATATTCTATATTTAAGTTGAGCCCTTACTCATTGGAGTTGAGGAAAATTATTTTATTGAAACGTTTAAGATTCTAAGATTACAGGGTAGAGGCTGAGAAGAGGTTTCCTTTATGGGAGAATATAGGACTAGGCAAGGAATAATTTAAAATTATAGGGTTTCCCATTTAAGATGGAAATGAGGAGTTTTTTTTAATCTCCGAAGACTTTAGTTTTTGGAATTCTCTTGCATAAAGAACAGTGGAGGCTGGGTCAATTAATATGTTTGAGATTGAGTTAGACAGATTTTAGATTAACAAGGGAGTCAAGAGTTCTGGGGATCAGGTAGGAAAGTGGGCATGAAACCACAATTAGATCAACTATCATTTTAGCAAATAGTGGATCAGGCTCAATAAGTCAAATGCACATCCTACTCCTACTTTTTATGACCTTGTGAATTTGTCATCATGTAGAAAACATCAATTATAAATATGTATGCAAACCTATACATATCTTATGAAATTTTTACTTTCCACACAAGCCATTTGGTGCTTTTTCCACTCTTTATTTTCATTTTTTTATTCTAGATTCATTACAAGTTCTTGATAAGACACTCAAAAAATCCACTTTTCTTACAAAGCGCTAATCCTGTTAATTATTGTGGGGATATCTCATAGTATTAATTTAGAAATTCTAGTAATCACAATGAAGCAATTTTAAAATGAATGCCAATGACTTAGATTCAATGATGAAAATACTGTAGTTTTTTAAATCTGAGGCCATCCGTGTACTGTTTCTACATTTTCCCTGAGACTTCTTGATGAGTTTTATATATCTGTTATAGTTATGTTCAAACAACAGTTCATCTTCGCCCTGTGTTGACTGTACACATACTAGTTGCTGGGGCATGTGAGTCACAAAGTACAAGACAAATGTAGATCATTCTGTTTGACATCGTGTATACTGTAACTAGTGCCCTTGTACATAACAAAGATGGAAGGTTATGCATACATGCACACACACATTCAGACACACAGACACACATTCAGACACACACACACATACACACATGCACAAATGTATGTCTGCTGGATGGGGATCAATTGTTTATTAAACCTAGATGTATAGAGGGTTAACATAATTCCCTTGTTCACTATCAAAGGAAGCACAGGTCTAATTTCAGGAGATTGATTTAATAACATCAAGCATTGAACCATTGATGATTAGCTCCAAATGCAAAACTAGAGTGACATTTTGCTAGCATGTGAGTCTAGAACATCCCTGGCTATAATGACCACTAACACTCTTTGTTTATCCACAACGCTTCCACGGCCATCAAGACCCAAGCCCTCAGCCATGTCAGTGCAATCCCCTAAGTAAATAAACATTCATCTCCTAAGAGCCAAACTGCCAACCTTGGAAATGATTCTGTCTTGCAACGTTAGACCCAGTCAGCACTCTGACTCACTGCTGGTGACAATACAGGCCCAAGAAGTAATGGGGCTGCCGACTCCAGTATTTCCAGGACGATGAATGATTCATTACATTTGCAGAGGGCAGTGTTTCGTGTAGCATTCACAATGTTTCATGCTCCAGTCTGTTCAAGTCACATTTCAAGCTAATGTCTTACCCAATTTTTTCTGTATCTTACCGAGATTCCAATCCACCCAAAAACAGGTGAAGCAATGGTCCCTTTGATAATAATGAGTGCTGTCCAAATATCTTAGGATATTAATGGATTGAATCTACCATAATGCCGGTTAATAGTTACCATGTGAACTATGAATCGCTTTCAAACTGCCGTACATGGGAGTGAGAGTTTACTCTCTTTCCAGTGCTGTTCATCCGTCTGCTCAGTTGGCATAACAATGAGTGATTGAAGTGTTAAAGGATGGGAGGACGATCCTGATTTGCAGAGTCCATCCACTGCACTAATATTTGCCCAGAGAACTGACAAACCTTGTTTCCAAGAAGGATTTGGATATATTTCTAAAGGGATCAAAGATTATGAAGCAGTAGCAGGAATTGGATGATCAGCGATGATCATATTGAATGACAGAGCAGGCTCAAAGGGCTGAATGGCCTATTCCCTGGTCCTACTTGCTTTTCATTTGTGTTTCTTTAAGCAAGGTATGCTTCTCAGCAACAGGAATATTAATGGTAAAATGGTTTCCCCAAAAGATGAAGGCAGCAATTTTAGACTAAAGCAAATTTGGATCTGGTGCCCATCAGTAGCGGAGGCAAGCTTGACCAGTAGTGGCTGGGTCTGGTATTGCAATACTCAATCCTTCCTTTTAGCCCTCTTGCATTTCTAGCATTTGACAAATTAGTGCCAGCAATCGGAGCCAGTAGCAGAATTGGACAGTGAAGGAAGGTATGAATTCTGGAGAAGGTGGAAAGGGATGGGAAATTTAACTTGCTCCAGTTAAAGTTGTATTTTCACTGTAAAGGTAATGAATCACCAGAAGACTGGATGCAGTTGAACCTCAGGTCAAAAGAAAAAAAGGTGTTGTCACTGTGATTTTCCAAATGTGACAACTCCTGAGAGAAAAACAAAAATTAAGACACAAAATCTGTAAGCTATAGCACACCCTCCAGTTCTTTAATTGCAAGAAATTGGTTGAGTCCTATTTGAGGGGGGGGGGGGGGGGGGGGATACGCAAATAGCTCATATCAAATCACATCCATGTTGAGATCAGTGCTCAAAGCTAACACTGTCACCAGAACCTTCAGGGTTCACTTTTGCATTAAAAGTTTCTCACAAGGTTTTCAGTTGCATAGGCCAAGCGTGAGACCCCACCCGTGGAAGAGGTACTCACAAAATCTCACTCTATCTTTTTGTCTTTACACAATGGGTTTTCTTGGTTAGTTAGGACAGTTAGACTTGTCTGTGTGCTCTGGCAATTTCAGGCATCAATATGTGCTTCAAGGAGGGAGCTTAACATAATTACTGAGGACAGCCTATTCATCGAATCATGGAATCCCGACAGTGTCGAAGTGGTCCATCCAGCCTATCGAGTCCACACTAACCCTCCGAAGAGCATCCCATACATACCAATTCCTCTAGCCTACCCCTGTAATCCTGCATTTCCCATGGCTAATCTACCTCGCCTGCACTGTAACATGGCCAATGCATCTAATCTGCATATCTTTTAACTGTGGGAAGAAACTAGAGCACCCAGAGAAAATCCATGCGGACACGAGGAATATGTGTGAACTCCACATAGACAGTTGCTCCAGGGTGGAATCGAACCTGGATTCCTGATGCTGTGAGGCAGCAGTGCTAATCACTGAGCCACTGCATTACCTTTGTTGGAACTAAGGGATGGCATTTGTCATTGTCAAATCAGATGGGAGGATGTAGAGTAACAGCAACAGTGTAGGTTCAATTCCTGCACTGGCTGAGGTTACCGTGAAGATCCAGCTTTCTCAGGCTTAGTCCTTGCCTGAGGTGTGATAACTTTCAAATTAAACTTACCGCCAGTTGTCTCTCTCTAATGAGAGAGTGCTCCTCTGGGACTGTTCTGACTTTATTCGCAGACACGGCACAAACTGCAGTGGTTCAAGAAAACAGCTCAACGTCTCAAGAGCAACAAGCGCTGTATACCCTGGTCTGGATAATGACACCCACATCCTGTGAATGCATAAATATATATGCAGCCTGTTTTTTGTCTTGCCTTAGAAGCATGCTGATACCTTTATGCCATGTTTTTCATTTTACATCTTGTTTCGCAGATATGGATTTAACTGTAAGTAGCTCAGTGCTGTGTCAGTCTCCCTTGTGAACCTAAGGTAGGTCACCAATAATGTGCTCATGTACAACTGTGTGGGTCCCTAAGTTCAGGTTCTAGGGCGATAACAAGGGGGCCCTCATTTCAGCCTGTTTAATTCAACCTTCATGAGGAATAGTACAGGAAAACTCATCAGACCTTTTATCCTCAGCATTTTGGGATTTTGATCACTGTATAAAAGAGTGAGCAATAAAATCCAAAGGATGCAAAGAACACGCACTCTGCAGAAACAATCAGAGGGAGCAAATTCCAACTCCATTCTTGAAAAGATTATTTTTTGTTTTAGTTTTACAGTATTGCCTGTGTTTTAATTTGTGAGAAGTGAAAGACGCCAAAATTCCACAGGACTATGGACTGCTCATTCATTGGAGAGATTATTGGTGAGTTTAACCTGAGGGTCACCACACATCAGGTGAGGGACAATTTTGAGAAAGCAGGGCTTTCACACTAACCTCAGCTAGTTATGGGATTAAACCCATATCACTCTTCATTGCAAACCAGCCATCCAGCCAATCGAGCCAACCAATCGACTTGTCGCAAATCATGTTCCCCAGTTACCCCTGTGCTTGCTGATCTTAGGTTAAGATCTAGTAACATCTTCATTGTTAAATTGTCATCCAAATCCTCCATGCCCTTAGCTATCTCTGTTACTTCCACTAACACTATGAAATATATACATTCCTCTAATCCTGGACTCATGTGCATTCCCAATTGTAATTATTCCATCATTAGGGGCCATATCTTTGGTTGCTTCATCACCAAACTCTGAAATTCCTTCACTTTGCCTCACTTTCCTCCTTTAAGGCACTTCGTAAAAGCTACCTTTTTGGCAAGTTCGCTGTTTGTCTTTGTGCTGGAGGCCATGACAGCGAACTTACACCATCCAGTTTATTCATCATAAAATATGGCCCAAAGTAAATAGGAACTGTTCATCTTGATTTCCTTACCCACATTTACCAATACAGAGAGGCTGTGTGCCAGCAGAATCTCACAAAGTCAGGGCTGAGATTTATTCTAGAAACATCAGCTTGACATGGAAGAGAAGAAAAATAAAATACTGAGTCCAAAAAAAGCTCCAATTCAGCAATTTGAAAATCAGCTTACCAAACAGCTTTGCCAAGTCCAAAATCTGAGAAAGGGCAAGACAAATGCAGAGCAGGGAGTGGGACCATTTGTTTGCTTTCCTACTAATGAAAATTTATCAATAACCTTACTAACCTTGATAAGTGATGACTCCTGCAGAAGGCCAAGAATTACAATCATTTCTGGATTCATTTCCTCTGTTTCAAGTTTGTACATTAAAGTAGCACAGGCACAAATTTATTCCAAACACATAAACAAGTGCACACATAAAAATGAAAAGCAATTGTGTCTTTTCTGTAAGCCTAAGAATTCTCTCAGATAGTCAGTCCCAGGAACGGATTAACCAGTTTTAAGCAAGAAGGGTTACCAATGTGGTTGCCAATTCTGCTCAACTCCAAATATTTATCAGGATAAATTATGTAACTACTTCATGTGAGCTCCAGTGTACCTGGCTGTCGTAACCTTTGATTATAACTAACAGACACTCTGATGGAGGTATATTAAACGCCAGGGGACCTGCTGCTCCTGCAGCTTTATATCAGCCGCACCACTAATAGCTGAAAACCTTAATATTAGAGACCCATGCTCTGAGTTGCCAGAGGCAGTAAAAAACACTCCATAAAAAGGGTCATATATAAAAGCCTGCAAGTGCGCTGTGCTATTACAGTAACTGGAATGGTACCTTAGACCCTGCGAAATGTTATCAGCTCACAGCACTCTATAAACCTGCCTCTTATCAATCAATCACATGGGGTGGGATCAATATTCTCCTCTAACAACTATCTGCCTTGTTTTGCAGTGCTGGGAACACAGAACCTCTCCTGGTAATGAACTACTCGACTCCCATCTTTCATTTTTTTTATTTACTTGTGCTCTTGGTGTGCTAAAAATAACAGCTACAATCGGCTTGTGATGAACCAAGGGCAAAATCTGTGGCCTGCATTCAAAGAAACTGGAGTCTATTCATTCCCTCAGATAGTGATCTCAAATTTGATGCATAATTTAAACGAGAATTAACATAAAAGCCAATTTAAGCAATTTTTAATGAAAGTTTTCAGTGCAATGTTGGTCAGCTCAATTTCTCGGTTCCCTTCATTCATTCGAATTTACTTTCCATTGAATGTGCTGCACTTCATTCTCTCAGGTCCATCCCTAACATTGTCATCGAACCTGTTGACAAGATGGCCACAGTTGTTGCTTGGTAAACTAATATGACCTAAGAAAGGGTAAGCACTAATTCTCCAACACTGACTCCTACCTCTCCTGGGGTCACAAGGCCATCATTGAACATCAAAGCATCATTTGTAAGACTGTTCCTGACCTCAACTCCTCCAGAGAGCTTCCATTCATAATCTTAACCTCATAGTAATTAGTGTAGAGTGGAAAATGTTTAAAAAAACCAAAAAGAATTGAGAGAGCAAAAATGAAGTGCAATGAAAAGGTGATAATCAATGTGACAGGAAAGGGCAGAAAATATAAATAGAAGGGTGCTACAGAAATTAGAACCAGAATAGATAATAATCATAAAAAGTCAAAGCTTCAAACTCATTATCTGAATGCATGCAGCGTTTGCAAAAACACTGAACAATCCCTTTTCCACTCCCTTCTGAAGCTCTGCAAACAGGATTGTACTGGGAGACCTATTGTTTCTGCTTGTGCTTGCTCCACAGAACCGATCTCCTCCTGCTCAATGTCTTACCCCTGTCCATGCTGTCTCTTCACTCCTGTTCCCTGCTCCACCCCAAAATTGCATCCCTTCTGATTCCCTCCACCACTTTACCAGCTGCCAGTTACCTAGCCCTAACTTCACCATGCTGACATGAAAAAACATCACTCTAAACTCCACTCAGCTCCTCCACATAAAAGGGGTTGGTCTAAGAATTTGTTCAAGCCATAGGTAGTACTGGCATTTTTGTAAGATATGTTTGCTCCCATTCTACTCAACTGCTCTCCCCATCTTTTTTTCTCAACCAGAACTCCGGGTGCTCCGGTTTCCTCCCACAGTCCAAAGATGTGCAGGTCAGGTGAATTGGCCATGCTAAATTGCCCGTAGTTTTAGGTAAGGGGTAGATGTAGATCTCGATGTAAATGTGGGGGTATGGGTGGGTTACGCTTCGGCGGGGCGGTGTGGACTTGTTGGGCCGAAGGGCCTGTTTCCACACTGTAGGTAATCTAATCTAATCTAAACTGGAAATCATCAAAGATGCTGTCAACTCCAAATGATCTGTTTTCAACTCACGCCTTTCCTTCTTCAACTTTTTTGTCTCTATTTCTGGGAATATGCCATCATCAAATATTCAATGTAAGCTCTATGGACTCTCCCAGCGACCTCAACTACCTTTCTCACAGGACAAACCTGTAATCCCAGGAATCAGTCTGGTAAACTTTCACTTCACTCCCTTATCTAAAGTTTATCTTTTCTTGGGTAAACAGACTAAAATTGAACACAATTATCCAGCCGTGCTCTCATCAAGACTTCCTTGCTCCTGCACTCAAACCATCAGTGAAAGCCAACAGACCATTAGCCTCCCTAAAAGCTGAATATAATTGAAAACTAGGTGAATGTTTTGTGGAACACCTCAATGTCACAGTGACCCAGAGTTTCCAGTCTCCTGCTATTTTAATTCTAGATTCCTGGTCTGGCATCTCTATCCTCAACCTCTAATATTGCTAAAATAAAGCTTTAGGTAAGTTCAAGGAACAGCATCTCACCATTTGATGAGGCATGTTGCAGTGTTCCAGACTGAACATTCAACAATTTCACAACATAACCTCTGCTCAATCTTTTCTTTTTCATTCTTAGTGTTTATTTTGTTCATATGTGGATTTTTGAGCAACTGTTGATAATCCTGTACTTGTCCATTTATGTTTGCTCCAAATACATTCTTTGTTACTGATCTTGCCCTAGGATCATTCTTTTTTACATTCTACCATCAACTCTGTCATCTGTTAATCTCACCTGTCTTGCATCCTACCAAAGACTTGGCTTTATTTCATCTGCATGTGGGGTACAGGGTGATTGTGATGCAGTATGTGTGAGGGGGTCAGCGTGGTAGTGACGAAGTAAGCATGTGTGTGACAGGGTGATAGTGATGCAGTAATTGTGAGGGGGTCAGGGTGTTTTGCATGTCTCTGTCTTTGCTTAAACCTGTCAGGCCTATAACTTATCCAGTTCCGACAATGGGTCGTCAATCTGAAATGTTGCACTGGACTGAGGAAGCCCAAATGGAATGGAGACAGCTATACACCAGAAATTCTTGTGTGATCAGCACCATTCCACCTGTGAGCCATTTCAAAGCAGGAAGAATGGGCAAGCAGCAGGTAATTGTTAAAACCATTACAATGCCAATTAAGGCCAATGATCAGAGACCAATTGGAAATGTTCAGGCTCTAGCATGGGGTGAGGTGAGTCAGATGCCTACAGGCAGTCTCAAATTTGCAGACTTTGTCTAAGTGCAGCAATTCCCAGTCAAACTGAGATTCCCGTGCCCTCCCACTACACACCTGCCAACGCCCTCTCTCCCACCTGATCCCCACATAGCAGCCATACCTACCTTACCAATGTATAGCCATAGCTGCAGTCATAGGCTACTCTGTGGAGGCATTTACCCTTCATGATGGCAGCCCAATAGCCATTTCTATCTTGGAATTTATGAAAAGTGTTGAGTGACAGCTCTTGTGGTGCAGTGGTAGTGTTCCTGCCTTTGAACTGGGAGTCCCACCTGCTCCAGGAGCTGTGTCGTAAATATGAATGAAACCATCTGTGAGAGGTGCTGAGAACTGCTTGAAGCAGCTTCTCTGTGTCTCTCACACCTGTAACAGTGGGATACACCTCTTTCAGTTCTGTAGCCTCTCTTGCAGGCCCTCCTGCATTCAGAAAGTCCTACCAGCCATTGAAAAGCAAGCCACGAGTTATTAATTGGCCTCTCAAAATCATAGCATACATGTCACTATAAAGCCAATCACTATCCATAAAATGTTCTGAAATCGGGATCCGAAAACAGAAAAATCCAAGGTATTTGGTCTGTTTCTCTCGCTTTAGATACTGCCAGACCAGTTGAGTATTTCCAGCATGTTCTATTTGATTTCACATTTTTAACACATGCAGCAATTTGCTTTTGGAATTATATCATTGTTTCCCCTCCCATGAACCCTTGGATCACCTTTTACTAGAGGTCAGAATGCATGTCTTCAGGATCCATCATTGCCATTAAATTCTATGTGTAATTGTAGTGGACTTTATTCCTTTTAGCTGCAAGAAACCCTGGCTGATTTCCCATTTCCCCAGCTCAGGGACAATGAGCCCAATTGCAATGCTCCTGCCATATCCCAGCTGAAATCAGTTAACTCGATGTACACATGAGATTTGAACCCTGGAACCTTCATAGTTTTAGCGGTTCAGTGCCACATCAGGGACTGCATATATTCAATGAGTCAGAGTGAAATTTAACTGTAATTTTTAGATTTCCTTCCTGTTCCTGTCTGAGTCTCTGTATTCCTCACAATGCTGAATAAACAAAAGGCCAAGAGGGTAGAGCATAAAAAAATACACCACACACATATCTACTGAAACTTTTGACATAAACTCAAATGCTTATTTCTTTATTTTAATTGCTGCTGTCTACCATTTCTTTCTCTCCCTACTTCAAGCCTATTTCTGAGGTGGAGAACTGCCCCACCGCTTTGCAAACTCCATACAGACTACCATTGACCCCATTGTGAAAAGGGGTCCATCCTGAGGAATTCTGCTGTGTTCCTTGTTCAAGTCCACAATCCCGACTATTTTCTTTCTCTCTCTTTAGCATCAGACCATAGGGAATAGGAACAGGAGTAATCCATTTACCTCATTGAGCCTGCTCCACCATTCAATAGGATGCCTGCTGATCTGATATTCCTTTCACTTTCCTGCCTTTTCTTCATGACCCTTGATTTCCCATAAAGATCAAAAATCAAGATGTAAATATACACAGGGAGTCTGCAGCCCACAGCTCTCTGTGGTGAGGAGTTGCAAACACTCACGACCCCCTGGAGTAGAAATTCCTCTTCCTCTCAGTCTGAGAGGAAGAGCCCCTTTATTCTGAGACTATACCCTCTGGTCCTAGACTCTGGCGTTAAGGGAAACATTCTCTCAGCATTTACCAAGCTAAGCCCTTTAAGAAACAAAATGTCCTCCTGACAGATGACGCTCCTCGACATGAAACCAGACATACACCTCATTGACTCAAATTTCACAAAGGGTGTTTTGATGGAGTTAAGTAAGATTGGCTTAAATTGGAAACCTTTGAGACACTTTGGCTTTGTACATTGACATTTAGTGAAACCATTGACCTGTTAGGTAAAGCCAGCCTCAAAAATCTTTGCTTCTTACTGCACCCTGATTAGTGGGCAGCTTCTGGGATCCACCTATTCCACAAAAACATGCAAATTTAGACTTTTGATTGGCATCTCATCTCATGAGCGACATCTTGAGAAACACTACTTTAGCAACGCACTGTTGTGTCAGGCTAAAATGCAAGCTTATATCAGATTTACTGATTGTAGTTGCACCTAAAAACCTGGGTTTAAATCCTCCACTGTCAATGAAAGATTTGCCTAAATACATTTCAGTGATAACATTCTGATGTAGTCCAGCTTTCAGTAAGTATCTGTTCAGCACATGAACCTGCCATAAGTAGCACCAACTCAGGATATAATAGTCTTTTTGATCTTGGCCTCTTCACAAAATATATCCTTCGCCTAATAGGAATATGTACTCTTTCAAGAAATTCCTTGTTCTATATAGTGTTATTTCAGATCATCTTCTTCCAATCAGCCTTAACACATTTTTTCCCAAAACAATGAACCTCAGATGTTACTGGAACATTTCACAGGGACACTGTCGTTTGTAAGGAAACGTCAAGATCTCTCTTTACGTTCACTCCAAAAAGCTACAAAGAAACCTGAATCACAATAAGAGAAAAAAAAGCTTTAGCCAGGGCAAGTTTACAACAGCAATTGAGACACATGCAAACCATTAGGACTCTGTGTTCAGCATTCCATAACTGTCCCATGAGGCAGGCAGCCTCACTCTATGTTTACACTACAGAGCATTACAATGCCATAAGTTAACTCAGTTTCCTACACAGCTCCTGGGCGATTTAGAGCTCCATCACTTGAGAAGCTGATTTTTACAGTTCTGCAGATTTCACACCATTGCAATCTGAGAGCTGATCTCATTCTCTTGGAATGTGCAGGCTGTAATCTCCAGATAGTATCCACACTTCAACTTCAAGAAGATCTTTAAGACCAAGGACATCTGCACAGCTGGCATGAATACTGCACTGTGTAAGCACAAAGTGCCATATTTAATGGGGAGAATTGAGACAGGATTCCATCTGATGAGGTGCACATTCTGTTAAAGTTTAAGGTGCTCCACATGATAACTTGCTCCTGACCCCAAGAAATTTAGCACTGTTACTGATAACCAAGCTTGGATGACTATTAAAGCAAAGATTCAATCCAGGTCACCAACTGGGACGTGACGAGGGATACATTTTGACGGGTGATTGAAAATTGGTCCTGTTTTATATCTCACATAATTTTTATTCCAATTGAACTAAGAAAAAATCAATCCCTGAGGAATAAAGGACTAGCTGCCAATTCACAATCAGTTCTTCTACACCAACAGTAAAAAAGACTGCCCACTACAGTTTAAAAGACTCCTCCCAACAAAAATAAAAGCATTTTGAATAAACTTGATAGTCATTTCTCCTTACAGAACCAACAGTTAAAATTTGGGAATATTCATGATAGTCAATTGCACAAGACCTGTGACAATGAAACTGTGTAGCTCCAATCGTATCCATTGAGCATCAAAAGGCCTATACACATTAATCAAGTGCTTTTTTTAATCGCATGAAGTTAATTTCTCTCAAAGAAGGGGCACCTCCAGAAGCGTGCTTGCCAAAAGTCAAAATGCAGTGAGCAACACTAATTCATTTCGAAAAATGCTTCAATTTTTTTCCATAAGTTTCTGCTCTGTTTTTAGAATGCTTTATATTTGCAGGACCTGTGAGGTAATGAGAGCATCAAATTATGAGGAACAGAGGAGTCACTGAGTCTTGTGCTGTGGCAATCATTGAGTTTGAGAACGTAAGGGAGAAGTCACTGGGGTAAAGTCCTGCAAAGACATGTTAAAGTGAATGACGACAATTTGGCAAAGCTAAAAATTATGCACCAGGTTATAGTCCTATAACCTGTGTTATGTAATTTTTAACTTTGTCCACCCACAGTCCAACACTGGCACCTCCACATCATGGCTACCATTTACTGGCTCAAAGTGGAGAGGATCTCTAAGAAACTTTGGCAGACAGTATATTTGGTTGAATCCAAGCAGGGTTGGGGCAGGATGTGGTGCCGTCAGGGAGGCAATGGAGACCAACTCAATACTGACATCTCCAATAAACCCACCGACTCCCACATCTATCTAGACTACACCTCCTCCCATCCTGCCTCCTGTAAAAATGTCATCCCTTATTCCTAATTCCTCTGCCTCCACCTCATCTGCTCCCAGGAGGACCAGTTCCACCACAGAACACACCAGATGGCCTCTTTCTTTAAAGACCACAATTTCCCCTCCCACGTGATTGATGATGCCCTTCAACACATCTCATCCACTTCCCGCACGTCCACCCTTGAACCCCACCCCTCCAACCACAACAAGGACAGAACCTCTCTGGTCCTCACCTTCCACCCCATCAATCTCCGTATACATCGTATCATCCTCCGCTATTTCTGCCAACTAAAAATGGACCCCACCACAAGAGATGTATTTCCCTCTCCACCCCTATCCACTTTCTGTAAAGACCATCCCCTCCATGACTCACTTGTCAGGTCCATGCACACCCCCCAACCAACCCACCCTCCCCTCCCAACACCATACCCTGCCACTGTAGGAATTGCAAAACCTGCACCCACATCTCCCTCCTCACCTCCTTCCAAGGCCCCAAAGGAGCCTTCCTCATCCATCAGAGTTTTATTTGCACTTCCACACGTCATTTATCGTATACACTGCTCCCGATGAGATCTGCTCTACACTGGGGAGACAGGACGTCTACTCGCAGAGCGCTCCAGAGAACATTTCCAGGACACCCGCACCAATCAACCCCATCACCCCGTGGCCGAACATTTCAACTCCCCCTCCCACTCCACCAAGGACATGCAGGTCCTGGGCCTCCTCCATCGCCGCTCCCTAACCACCCAATGCCTAGAGGAAGAACACTTCATCTTCCACCTCAGGACCCTCCAACCCCATGGCATCAATATGGATTTCACCAATTTCCTCATTCCCCCTCCCCCCACCTTATCCCAGTTCAAATTTTCCAACTTGGCACCGCCCTCATGACCTGTCCCACCTGTCCATCTTCCTTCCCACCTATCCACTCCACCCTCCTCTCTGACCTATCACCATCACCCCCACCTCCATCCAGCTAACACACTCTCAACTACCTCCCCCCTTGCCCTACCCCCCTCCCATTTATGTCACCACCCCTTCGGCTCACAGCCTCATTTTTGATGAAGGGTTTTTGCCCGAATCGTCAATTCTCCTGCTCCTTGGATGCTGCCTGGCCTGCTGTGCTTTTTCAGCACCACACCCTCGACTCTAATCTGCAGCATCTGCAGTCCTCACTTGCACCTTGGCAATTGGGAAATGCCAACCAAGAGCCACCTGTAACTTTAAAAAAGTTCTGATGTTTACATATGAAAGAACTGAAACCAACGTGGTCATTGTAACAGATGAGAGACTTAACAAACAATCCAGGTTTTTTTCAATATATAATTTCAGTTATATCATACTCTAAACTTTTGCCATAAATTATGTGTCTAACAATCTTATATTCCACAACCACCTGATGAAGGAGCAGTGCTCCAAAAGCTAGTGCTTCCAATTAAACCTGCGAGACTATTACCTGGTGTTGTGTGATTTTTAACTTTGTCCACCCCAATTCAACACTGGCACCTCCACATCATGACCACCAGCGGTGACAATCTTTGAGGCTCTATGAAGGTATGATGATGCCCTTTTTAAAGCCGAAAACAAGCATCAGCAGCTCCAAAATTTGAAAAGTATTAGCACAGATTTTGTTTGTTAGCTGGCATGATGCGTTCACCCTGCCAGAGTCTCCATTCCCAATCTTTGGTCCAGTTTACTGCCAACAGGTTGTGCATGAATTGAAGGATCATATGAGAAGCATTCACCCTGCCATAAGGCAAGTTAAATTATTCCCTTTGTGGAATTGCTAATCTCATGGACCTGTGAAATACCACATAGTAGGTTGTATCTGTTCAATTGGTCCCCTGACTCGTGAAACAGAGAAGGTAGTGGAGCAAGGAGCTTGCAAGGTATTATTATGATCTTCCTGAAAGGTGGTATTGCTGCTGCCTTAATCCTCTGCAAAAAGGTTATGACTGCAACTTCCCATGAGGTGGTCATGTATTTCATAGCTGACTGAAATATTAACGCCTTGCACCAAGATCCACACAAACTATTGGCGGACTCCTCCACACCCTCCAAAATGGTCTGGAAGCACAATTCCTGCTGGTGGAATTTCAGTTCAGTTAATAAGCCTGGAAGATAAAGATAATCTCAACTATGGTGACCATGACAGCCATCATCAATTGTTGTAAAGAAAATCATCAGGTTCATTTCTTTAGGGAAGGAAATCTACTATCTATGCAGAAGTGGTTACTGCAGATGCTGGAGATTAGATTCAAGATTAGAGTGGTGTTGGAAAAGCACAGCAGGTCAGGCAGCATCCGAGAAGCAGGAAAATCGACATTTCAGGCAAAAGACCTTCATCAGGAAAGATGAAGGACTTTTGCCCAAAACATTGATGCTCCTGCTCCTTGGATGCTGCCTGACCTGCTGTGCTTTTCCAGAACCACTCTAATCTTGAATCTACCACCTACACCTGGTCTGGTCTACATTGACTCACAGCAAATGTAGCTGACTCTTAACTGCTCTCATAAATGGCTGAACAAATCACAAAATTCAAGGGCAATTAGGGAGGGGTAACAGGTGCTGAGGCTGCTTTCCCACATCCCACAAAAGAATTATTTGTTTCGAGGCTGCACCCTTATATGTTCATTGCTAAGACTGACCTTATCTATTGGCATGCTATATTTCCTTCTGTAGTTACTCCTGCTCACTCATGTGTTCCTCCTGTCTTATATTCACTGATTTATCCAGTCCAGAAACCTCTTACTCACTATTTCACGATAGATAAGGAGTTCATTTTAAAACTGATTTACAAGGCTGAGTGCAAATAATACAAGGTTCTCCTCTTCAGTATCAGCTGCATCCTCGTTCAGAATAACTGATGGACCGAAAGAACAGCAACACAGTTTACCGTACTACAGTAAAGCTCAGCAGTAGCTGTTGCGTGGCAATGCAATGATCTACTCAGATGGTCATGCAGATTGTATACCAAAAGAGAGTTCATTACAGAAGGGGGAGGAAGGAAAGATGGGCAGCCAACCGGGGGGTTATGGGTGTCTTCCAGCCTCACCTATTACAATTCTGTGCATTCCCCCTCTGATTATAATGGTGGCTTCCTCCCCTGGTTTCAGCACTTGCATTGATGTCAGCCTTCCTTCTGCTTTAGATATGTCCCTGCTGTTGTTTGCCAACCTTTCCGATAAGCAGAGGGGGAACGGCTTTTGGTGTGTGCCCTTTAGAAGGCCTCCAGACATAGTGAGTCAGTTTCATGTATTGTGTATCCTGAGGGAGAAAAGCAATCAATATAGGAAGGAGGGCAAAGTCCCTGTGAAGGCAATAGCAGGTTCTGATTGTAAAAATGAATGGTTAGGAAGTGAAGTGAAGTGCCTTGTGATTAGCACAGACACAGGATTGGATGGAGGAACGGATCAATTGTATAAGGAGAAATATATAGGGAATCTTTGATGTAACTTTGCCTCAAGTCTCCCACAACTTAAGTACACTGATATCGAAATATTGAAGGATCCAACAGACATTTATTATAACTAGTAACTATAGACAGACATTACATTCACAGGTATGTCAGCATCTGGGTTAACATTAAAGTACTAGGTTAGAACTGGTTGGCACAGTGGCTTAGTAGTTAGCACTGCTGCCTCACAGCCCAAGGACTTGGGTTTGATTCCAGCCTTGGACAGACTGTCTGTGTGGAGTTCACTCATTCTCCCTGTGTCTGCGTGGGTTTCCTCTGGATGTTCCGGTTTCTCCCAAAGTCCAAAGATGTGCAAGTTAGGTGATTTGCCCATGCTAAATTGCCCAGAGTGTTCAGGGATATGCATTAGTGAGGGAAAATGTAGAGTATTAGGGGAATGGATCTGTGTTGGGATACTCTTTGGAGGGTCGGTGTGGACGAACGACCTGTTTCCACACTGTACGCATTCTATTAAAAAAAAGGTCAGCATACTTCAAGTAATGTGTCATTCTTTAAGTGATCCGTGTCGAGAGTGTGTTGCTGGAAAAACACAGCCAGTCAAGCAGCATCTGAGGAGCAGGAGAGTTGACACTTCGGGCACAAGCCCTTCATCAGGAATTTAAGTGATCCCTGGCAGGTTGGAGTACAAAGCTTTATACTCTTGGGACACGTGTTATGCTACAGTGTGATATCATGAGCATGTCTCTTAAAGATATACTGACATATTGACTGTAAGACAGATTACAGTCTTAGTATAACAGTTCTGTTGAGATAATTAAACATTTTCTGCCAGGTGAAAAGATCAATTATTGGGGCATTGACATTCCTCTCATTGCGACTGTCCTATTTGTCTTGAAACCAGAATATGTCACTGAAGGAAATCCTTCCTTCTCATTACTGACCTGTTCCATGACAACATTGTCTAACCTCAGTGGTGGGAAACCTATTGGAAGCTATTTGAGGGACAGAAATAATCTACATTTGAAAGGCAGTGATTAATCAAGAATAGTCAGCATGGTTTTGTTAAGAGAAGTTCACATCTGTCCAATGTGATTGAACTTTTTCAAAGAGGTAACTGGGTGTGTAGATGAAGGCAATGCACTTGACGTAGTCTACTTGAACTTCAAAAAGACTCTGGGTAAGGCCCTGCATGGGAAACGGATAGCAAAAAGTAAAAGCCCACAGGATCTCAAGGAAACTTAGCAAATTGAATACAAAATTGGCTGAGTGGCAGGAATCAGAGGGTTGAGAGGTGTTTGTGAGATCAGAAGCCTGTGCCTGGAGGGGGGGGGGGGGGGTCCTGTAAGGATTAGTGTTGGACCCTTTGCTCTTTGTGGTGGATATAAATGACCTTAGATTTCAATATAGGAGGGTGCATCAGTAAATTTGCAGATGATACGAACATTGGTTGGCTGGTAAATAGTTAGATGATAGCCTTAGATTACACCAAGTAATAGATGGGCTGGTCATATGGACTGATCAGTGGCAAATGAAATTTAATGTGATACATGAGGTGTTGCACTTGGGCTAGAAGACTAGGCAAGGGAATGTCTCATGAGTGGTAAGATCCTGGGAAAACCAGGGATCAGAGATCACTTGTTGAAAATATAGATTTGTCCGTTGAGGTAGTGAGACAGGTAGATACAATGGTTAGGAAGGCGGTTAGTATGCTTTTTATCAGGCAAGGCATAGAGTTTCAGAGCAGGAAGGTGATGCTGGAACGGTATAAAATGTTATACTAAGCCACAGCTAGAGTATGGTCTGCCAATCTGGAATCTACATTACAGGAGAGAGGTGATTACATAGGAAAGGGTGCAATGGATATTTACCAGGATGTTGCGTGATCTGGAGAGTTGCAATTATGAAGAGAGATTGAACAGACTGGAATTGTTTTTCTTGGAGCAATGGAGACTGAGGGGGGGACATGATTGAGATGTATAAATTTACAAGGGGCATAGATAGGACAGACAGAAAAAAACTTCTCCCCCTTGGTGAAGGGATCAATACCTGGAGATACAGATGTAAGGAAAATCTTTTCAGCCAGAGGGTGGTGGGGATCTGGATTTAGCTGACTGTCAGGGTGTAGAAATCCTCATAAGAACTATTTAGCTGTACATTTGCGATGCTAAGACATACATGCTTGCTAAGACTATGAAAGATGTACGTGGGTTAACTTTAAAGTGCTGGAAAATGGAATGAGTAAAGTTAGGTGGCTGTTTCCAAATGACTTGTAGGACCTAAGGACCTTTTTTTGTTCTGCAGACCTCTATGACTATGACTGTATGCATGACACATTCTGTAAACTCAGATATCCTGGCTGCAGTTACTTTCCCCACAGGTTTTGAAAGTCCAGTTCTGCTTAAACAGTAATTTAGCTTGAGACAATTAGCAGCTTGGCCCGAATATTAAAATGTGGTCCAATCATGAAACTGAGTAAGCCCCTGTCTAATGGTTGCACATGGAGCCCAAGACTCAAGGGTCACCTCAAGTACATCATATAGCACGAGGGAGCAGTAACAGTGTCAAAAATGTGAGAGGAGTTATGGGGTCAAATGATCAGCTCAGGACAGCTTCCAAGAGAAGCTGGGGATATTTTGTTGTAAAATCATCCTGTCCACTATCAGTACAAACCAGCCATGTTTCAATTGTTCAAGGGGTAAGAGAACACATGCTTGGTTATTGTAGGAAATCCCACTGATTCCACTAAATATTCTGTCAAAACAGCCCATGCGGTTATGCTCTTTTTGTTTGTTTGAAGACTTGATCTTAGTGTTTTGAATGCTAAGGGAGTTGGATAACGGAGATGTACATGGGTTAACTTTCACAATTTGCAATGAGAGCTGGGAAGGAATGATGAACAATCTTTACACGCACCAAGAATTAGGAGCAATTTATTTTTGCTATAAAGTAGTGAGTTAGAGAAAATGACTCCCAACCAAAGATGTGTTGTTATAATGGTGATATCGCTTCAGTGATTTGGTTCATTTCTTCAGTGGGTATCTGCATTACGTAGCAGGAGGATCATTTCAAAGCCTGCTTTGAGCTTTAGTTGATGAGAGTTGACCTCAGTGAACTTGAGTTAGGAACAGGAAGAAGGGGAAAAAACTCAAATAAAGAAGTGTTTGAGCACAGCACTGGTGGCGACAAGGGCAAGTGTCAAAGTCAACATGATGTTGGTTCAATCATTGGAATATCAACAATAGGGCTAGTTAGATTGGGGCTGGTTAGAGCTAATGTTCACCCTGATACATAAACATTTTTTCTGTGTATTCACATTGCTTACAGATTTATGTTTAATTTTAATATAAGACTGATATCCAGGACTGTCATGTCACAACTTTCACTCCATTAACTTGCTGCTCTGGAGAAACTTTATTAAGTTTCCCTTTTTCGCTGTGACAGTTCACCTCCAAAGTATTGGTTAACCTTCAGATGAGGGTTGAAGTTCTGCTACGTGCCATTTTGAGTTAGTTTTATTTGTGCACATGTACATTAACCACCATGCTAGAAGTGGGAATCTGTTGCAAACTTGTTAACTGGCACACTGATGAAATTGGGAAAAAATACACAGCCTATGACAGTACAAATTGCTCAATGTCAGATGGATGGATCATAGATAAAAACAGAAAGAAAGGGACACAGAAGGGGCACTCAACTCTGTTACTGCATTTTTTCCCCAGATCATGTACAATTTACTCTGTCGTAAGTACTCTATGATTCCCTGGATTTTATCAGACAGAACTCCAATGTGTGCACAAGAAAAAGAGTGAGGGAGAAACGGAAAGGTATGTGATTCGTTCTCAGTTCAGCCCCTTTAATCTCAGACACTCTCTTTATTTGAAATGAGTTAACACTCATGTCAAAACAGCACACAAATAAGCTTTGCATGGAAGTGTTGGGCTGTCTACTAACAGAGGAAATTAAACTCCTATTAATTAAATAGCATGGACAATTTATTCAGTCTAATTTATTTAAATTACAAAATGTACACTTCTTACTCTGAACAACAATTAAAATGATAACTAAGATCTTTTAAGGAATGATAAAGCAAACAAAAGAAATCGTTGCACAAAAAGACTGCCTATCAGATTTCAAGTCTTAACATTTCAAAATCTTTCTTTGGGGCCTTCAGGAAACTCAGCCCTCAGGCGAACCCAATAAGTCTTTCACTGAGACGGAAGGCTCCTTACTTTTCCTTTTCTAAATGTCATTGATGTTGGGCTGTTTGATTAGTCTTTGCTGCACCTACTCTGCCTTCTGTCGAGGTCGCTCTCAGCCCAGGCTCTGCCTCTGCTTATTCCTGCATTTTCAGGGGCTCGAGAGGTGCTTGAAAGCTGGACTGAGGCCCAGACTGTCTGGATGCAGCCAGCACTGGAAGGGCCCATTGTTTTCTTTGGCAAGCAGTTCAGTATTTTTCCCTTTGCTCTCAGAAAGAAAAAAAAACTTCACCAATTTGCAGCCACTGACCTAGGGAGGGGGAGGAAGGGCCAGACTTGCTTTCCACCCTTTTCCCCTGAACTAATCTGACTCTGTCTGCTGGGTTCTCCTATCTCTACTGACTCAAAGAAGGCGGTTTCAGCTTTAGAGAAAGAAAATAAAAATGTTTTCCTCAGCCTCTTTCATTTAACTCTTTAGCAGATGATAATATTTCTCCCCCCTGCTGCACTCATGCTAAGCTTGATCAAGGGCCCTGATCTGTATTCTGATGAAGAATTACCGGACTGGAAATGTTAACTCTGCTTTCTTCCCACACGTGCTGCCAGACCTGCTGGATTTCGCCAGCAATACCTGCTTTTGATTAAAGGTTGCCTTCCTTCTGCCAATTGATCCTTCACGGTAACCTACAGTAACAAATGAGTGCTGGCTCTCAAGAATGGAAGATCTGCCCAAAGTGTTCCTCTTTTATTTTCTATTAGAAGGGATTTTATCAAAAGTGCAAATACAATGATAAAAATCGATGGCGAGAGAGAGTGGGCAAAACAAAGAGACCGGGGCAGAGTTTTACCACCTTTGACAATCTCCTGAGGTTGCCATCAACAGTGAGGCCTACCCCATTGTAGTCATTCACCCCCTGTCTGAGATTACAACAAGGCAGTTGATTAGAAGGCCACTGCTGGGAGCAGCAAACAGTTAAGGAGAGGGAGTGGAACCAGTACTTTGCAGGCACAATGGGGGTTCCACAGCTTTGACTCAATGTCGGCCCCACCAATGGAGGTGGGTACATCTGCCACAGGGAGAAGGAAAGGAGACCTCAAAGTGAAGAAGCACTTGGAAGATAAAATGCAATGACTAAGATTATTTCTAGGCACATCTGTAGGGCCAACATATTGTGTAGGGGGTGGCCCCATTGCAGGATGACCTGCGACCTCTGGTTGAAGTGACTCCTTTGCCAGTGTGGATAACTACAAGGCCTCCCAGACCCTCTTATCTAAGTTCCAGTGGCTGGTTATTTGTCACTAACAAGTGACATATCACCATCAGCCAGGTAGCCACTTCCATAGCCCCTGCAGGATTAGCCCAAGGTGGGACCTTTGGTTAAATGGTAACCTTTCAACCTGACTGGATCTTTTGGAAGGAGCTCACTGTTAGGGTTTAGAACTTAATGGTGGCTCTTGATTGCTGTGGCTGCTATTTTGAGGGCGACTGCCATCTTTTGCTGGACAAAACACTAGAAATTTCAGCCAATCAGGGCAAAGCACCTCCATTTCCTGTTGTTACTCACAGAAGTATTTCTGCAGGAAGGACTGTGGAGGAGGGCTACTCTGGGTAGGACCCCAGGGTAACCTTTTCATAGCAACTGCCTTAACAGCCATGAACAAGAGATAATGGATAAGTAAATGCTGTGCCTTGCAACATTTCCCTCACATTTCGCCAGAATACATCATAAATCTTCACAAACTTGTTCTTTCTAAGCCTCATGTGCATTCCAGCACTGCAATAAGGAACACCCATCAGTATTATTGTCAATTCAAACTCGAACTCCTCTTGCCTTGTTTGGAAAAGTTACACACAAACTGCCAACTAACTAAATGGTTCATGTTCATTTGTTTCAACACGCGCTGAAATGCAAGATGATTGTTTATGCTTCACTATCTGCTTTTTCAAGCCTCCAATATCTCAACACTACTGTTCAATTACAAAGAAAAGGCAATGGACAAGAGATAGAAGACTACCCAAAGAGAAGAATGGTTCCTCATTTCAGTGTGCACAGGCTCTACACTTTAAACCTAAAATGATAGAGAGGGCTCTGTGCATATGAACCCGAAGCTCAGGCTGGGTACCATTCTTCTCTTGTTATCCTTTCCCTGGTCAAACTGAGACACACTGTGGCACACTGCCAACAAGGCCTCTATTTGACAGGTCCAGCACTGTAGGATATGTCCTACTTTTCATATTTGTAGCAAAGCATAAAAAATTAGTCGTAGGCCACACTGATACATAAGGACTCTGTGTCATTCGGTCCTTCCAACATAAATATGCACATACATACGTCCTACCCCATGTGGAGAGTGTATGAGGCTGAACAGAGCACAAGGGAGTAAGTAATGGTGGGAGAACAGGAGCATGAACCTGATTGTTGGAGGATGAGCATGTTGTCCCTCAGCTGTGATGGAAAGAGATTTAATCCTGAAAAGACCTTCATTTTTGTGATGGATGCTTTCCAAGCACCAATATTCCTTCCTAACATTACATGACAGATCTTGAATGGTTTGCTGGTAACTGTAAAGGAATCCACTGTCCAGTCTGTGCAGTCATATATCTCTGTCTGACAGACTGCCCTGAATATATGGTAATTCTAGGATCAATTACAACAGAGCCTCAAGCACCACAGTCCTATTGTGATGTAAGGTGCGTGATTTATATTTATTTTAATATCATTTGTTAGAGTTTTAAATTTTGTACTGGAGGCATATGAGCCTATGTATGTGAGCAGGATTTAATGATTGGTGTCAATTATTTCTTTTTTAAACTTATATGAGAGAGGGGAAGTCACTGGAGTGTTAAGGAAATTTGTTTTAATAGGGATAGGTTTGCAAGTGGACAGAGGAAAAATAAAGAAGCATTAGTTTGCTTTGTGTTTGGAAGGATCAGAATTTTTTCTTTTGGCTTAGCAGTTAAACCCATAGTTCCCGAAGCTCTTGCTGGTCCATATACAGACGTCCTGGTTGAAGTTAGACATATGAGACAGTTTCCTGTAGGGAAAGGACCTGGTTCAGAACAGTAAGGAAATAGGTTACCTCAGCATCAGCATTTCCATTTGAAAACTCCAGACCAAAATTGTTCAGTTAGAATGCTGAAGAGGTTATTTGAAGCTGAACAAGTCTAAGCTCAGTTGTGCGATTAATCAAGAAAGAGGCTATAAGACTCTCAGAACTGAAAGAAACAATAGAGTCAAACTTATAGATAGAGATTATGATAGAGAAGTGAATTGTATCTGGTGTTTGAGTGTTATATGTTAATAGCTTGTTTATTCTTTGTTACCTTTTTCTTGCATAATAAGCATGTTTTATTTTTAAAGCCAAATCTGCTGCATTACATGCTTGTGTTTCAATGAAGTAAATAAAACAAATTTGTTAAATAAATACAAAATAAAATATGGTCCCTTAAAAAGATTTGGGTCTGGCATCTGACTCTTTCAGTAATAAAATAAGCTGGGATCATAACACTGCAGTCAAAGCTCATCCAGACTGAAGGCTTGTCCTCCAATCTTTCAGAACTGCTTTAACATTCTGGAGGTTCAGTCAAGTAGGTTGATCAGATTCAAAACATGGACTATTTTTCTCTTCACAGAGCCACCAGATCTGCTGAACCTCTCCAGGTTCAGAGTGGAAGACACACCCTTATCTGTATCAATGTTGCTGAAGTGGAGGTGGTCAAAAGCTTCAAGCTCCAAGGAGTAAATATCATCAACAATCTGTTCTGGTCCAACAACGTTGACACTACAAAGCACAATAAAGCCTCTACTTCCTTAGAAGGCTAAGAAAATAAAGCACGTCCACAATGACTCATCATTTTTTAGATGCACCATAGAAAGCTTTCTATCTGGATGCATCACAGTGTGGTTGACAACTGCTTTTTCCAAGACTGCAAGAAACTACAGAGCTGTGAACACGGCCCAGTCCATCACAAAAACCAGCCTTCCGTCCATTAGCTCCATCTATACTTTCCGCTGCCCTAGGGAAGGAGCCAACACAATCAAGGACCTCTCCCATCCTGGTTACACTCTCCTTCCCCTCTTCCATCAGGCAGAAGGTATAAATGTTTAAAAACACGTACGGACAGATTCAAAAACAGCTGTCTCCCCACTGTTATCAGACTTATGAATGGACCTCTCAAAAAATTAGAGTTGAACTTCCTGTGTAGCTTTTCTATGACTGTATCACTATATTCTGAATTCTGTTGTTTTACCCTGACGCACTTACATAAAATATGACTTGTCTGGTTAGCACACAAAACAGTACTTTTCACTGTATTTCAGTACACATGACAATAATAAGTCAAATCAAACCAAATCAAGATTTCCAGCATCCACAGTAATTTGCTTTTCTTTGCAATTAAGGTACAGGATATTAATCTCAGGATACCTTCATTACAGCCACTTCACATGCAGTAACTTCTATCTCAATCTGTCCAGTGGACCTGGAGCAGCAATCAACACAGCTAATAGAGTATTCAACAATATTGTCACAGCGTCTTACAAACTGCAGCCCATACAATTCACCAAGAAATAAGGGAGATAATTAATCACTAGACTGTCCATAGAGGATCTTTGTAATGAAGAAAGTAGGAGTAACTTGTATTTTTTAACCTACAACCATGGTTCTTCCAGGATTATCCATAGAAATTTATTGTGCAGTTAACAGATCAAAAACATAAGACCAGAAAACAACATTTAATTAAATTACAGGAATGCATATGAATATAAAAACACACAAACTAAGACTCGGAGCAAGCCATTCAGCCCGTCAAGTCTAACTTGCCATTTGATAAGATTGTGGCAGATCTGATTGTGACCCTTGATGACCTTTCACCCACTTCCTTACCAAGAATCTATCCACCTTCCACCTGCACATCTCGGGAATCAAGTGCAGAAATCTCCAGACAGGGTAATGGAGACGTGCTAGAGTGAGATGATCTAACAACATTTCTGTATAACTAGGTTAACGTTTGCAAAATAGGCTTTATAGAAAGTCTTGTGCCACAGTTATAGCATGCCTTCCTCTGAGGCAGAAGGTGCGGCTTAGAATCCCATTCCAGGGCTTGATGGCCATGGAAGGTGCATTCATCACAAAACCAAACAGGCAGAAAACCTTTCCAGCACATATCAGTGGCAAGTATGAAGAGAAGGAGGGATTCATGGTCAGCCATATGACGAATAGAAAGTTGGAGCCTTTACTATTGCTAGCTATAACTCCAGACTACAACACAATACAGTCTCTCTGAGAAAACTGCAACACACAACCAAGTGGTTTTCCTGCTTAAGGGTGATTGGCTCCTGTTTATCTTCCAGAGAAATCAACATGGTGATACCAGTTGCAGGACTACTTCATGACCCAGCACATGGTAAAATTTAAAAAGTTCTGTAAAAGGTACGGGGGAGAAAACAGAAAGGTTCCTAATCGAATAACTCTTAGTTATAAAGGAAAAGCTCCAAGCACTAGGGTTATTTACTTCAGAGAAATTCAGGCATTTAGTGGAGATCATTGAGATTTGAAAAATAATGAAGGGATTGGTCTAAGTCCAATTCATTAGATTATTTGAGATGGACAGGAATGGTGGAATATGGAGATCATCCATGACAAATCCTTAGAGAATGAGGTTCAATGCCAGGAGGATTTCTTTAAACATCTGGAACTGACTCTTGAAAACAGACTTCAGGCTTTCTGCAGACTTGCGAGAGGGAGCTTGAAAATGTCTGAGGGGAATGAATATATACGGAAAGCCACTATTAGCTTTTGCAAAGTCATGGAGTACTGCCATCTCCTGGAACTCATTTGACTGCCTTGGGGGAGTCAGAGAAGAATTTCTCAGAGTTTTTCCTGATTTGGCTACAGCTTTGTTCCTCTGTATCACTGCATATACTGCCAAACTTCACCGATTAAGGTGAGTGAGTAGTATGTGCTAAGCATGGCTACGTCCAATTTGATAGGTTCCAGTTCTTTTCTTGTCCTTACTTCTTTCTGTTGCATATACAAAGATACAATGTCAGCTCCCTTTCAAACATCTCCCACTAAATCCCAGCACTTGCCATCTCCTCTGTCCCAGTACAGGAGAAACAGAAAGCCATAGGTATGGCAGGTTTAAACATGAGGGATCTTTGGGAATGAAACCAGATCTCACTTTATCTCAACTGTACCCTGAAAGGTTTCATTTGTAGAGTAGAACTGGCACTTTTGTTTATTGCGTTAATATAAGCGGAGTTGGACAACAGCCAGCAAAACAAAATGATAAATTCAGATAAATTCAAATTTGCTTCCATATAATCTCCAATTGAACTATTCCACCCTCTATCACTGACCTCAACGCCAATTTTATGCAATCAATCTGATCATACAGTATAGTTTCCTTTGAAAAATTGGAAATTAATATCTGTATTGATTTTCATATCATTGGTATTCATTTTTGAATTGAAATTGAAGCGCTCTGCCATTTTGAAGAAGACCTCTTAGAGTGATACCTGCTTGATTTCCAACCTTAAATAGATGCCTATTTCATGTTCGAGTTACCAAGTACATGGACAATCAGTCTTCACAAACAAAATATGGGCAAGTCTTTCTCTCGCTCTCTCTTTCTCTTACACATACATTCACACACACGCGTTTGATAAGCAAACCACGTGCCCATGCTGATTATACTGCCACACACCCAAGCAAACAGACGAGATGTGATCTGTACTCAGACAAATTCTGCATGAAATAACCTGCCTGGCTGCTGAACTGCCAGTTTGGAGCAATTGGAAGATTGAATAGGTCAAATTGGATAATAGTTGACCTCCAACCTGAAGAAGTTGCAACAATTTAACACCAAAAACATAGAACAGCACAGTACAGTTAACAGGCTGTTCAGCCCACCATGTCTGTGACGACCATGAAGCTATTCTAAACTGACCCCATCCTTGCCTGTTCGTGTATCTGTTAAATATGCCAATTATAGACATGTTGACAAAGAACTGCAAACCTTGGGGGAAAGGAAAGCAAGAAAGTATACAAGTAAGGCCAACAACTCCAAAAATCCCTTTCTGCAACTATTCTGTTGCTTATCGTCAATAGAAAACCAAACCCAACTAAGGGACTAAACAACATGGGTAATAAAGATTTTAGGGCGGAAAGTCACAGTTAAATATCAATCATAATAAATTATGCAACTTGAGAGATAAGACATTAGAAACACAGTCATCTCTTTTTAAACAAGAGTCAATCAAACAAATGAAAGTCAAGGTTTAAATATGTCAGCTTAGTCAGTATTCTGTTAAAGTCAGGACTGGAGGTTATAGTTGTATCTTCCTCATTAACCCAACTCCTGTTGGAAGACCTCACTGCACCAAATGTGCTGGCAACCTAACCTGACTCTCATACAAAGTCCTGAGCTGACCTTATTCCCACCAGCAGAGTAGACCTGATTCCCATCAGGATCCTGGAAAATGGAGTCAGCCCTGGAGTGATCTGACCCATCTCCTGCTGGTCCTCAACTGATCTGGTCCAAGTTAGCACTACTGGGATTATGAACGATATCAAGAATATAATCACTGAGTAAGTAGCGAGTTATAACCTAACCATCTATACTTGTCCATCCTCTCCATGTTAAAAATAACAGTTTCAAAAGGTATTCATGAATGCAAGGACCATGAGCAAGAGCAGGATTTATCACCCCATTTAAAATTGTCAAGATGATCTAACTTACCAATTGTAAGTTCATTTACTTCCATGGGGTTTAGATCACAGCGGATTGGTTAAGTGCCAATTCTCCAGCTTGCTGTGGTGAGTGACTTCTGTTTACATTGTGACACTGTAAACAGGAGCCAATTCTGGGCGCCGGACCTTTCAGTCACACTGTCTATTGGGACCGTTCTGTCCTGGTCTGGAAAATACGCTTTATGAAATCTTCACTGGGGCCATTTCAACTAAATGTCACACACTATACAGCTGGGTACATGATCGATTCCATATTTCTGCTGATTACAAGCTAATTAAGCTCTTTTAGCACTGCTGGAATGAACTTTGCAAAAAGGAAATTGTGATTGGCTAGCTTTCTGTCATTACCACTTTTAAAATTCATGTTGAATGAAACCAGTCGATGAGTTCACTTGCTACTTAGACTGGTAGGTTGGTTAATCATCACCAAACTGTGTGACAATTGTTTTAATTTTCTACAATACAGAAAAAAAATACATCAATGAGTATTGCATTATTGCACTCATCAAGTATAAGACAAACATATTCTGTAAAATATCAGTATGAAATAGTCCAAGGCAGGTATTTGCAGAATAAAGCTCTATCCATTTCCCATCAAACACTCTAACACCAGTTAAAAGTGTGAGTTAGATTCAGACAAACAATCCCTCTCATATGTCTTAATTATCAGATTTTACTGTAATGGAGGAGGTGCAACAAAGCTTCACCAGTCATGTTTCCAGGATGGGGAGACTGTCCTATGAGGACAAATTGGGTAACTGGATTTGTATTCTTCAGAGATTTGAAGAATGTGAGGTGCTTACATTGAAACATAACATACTTAAAGAGATAGACAGGGTAGACACAAGTACAATGTTGTGCGGGCAGTGCCAAGTTGGAAGATTGGATCTGGGATAAGGTGGAGGTAGGGGAAATGAGGGAACTGGTGAAATCCATATTGATGCCATGGGGTTGGAGGGTCCTGAGGTGGAAGATGAGGTGTTCTTCCTCCAAGCGTCGGGTAGTTAAGGAGTGGGCAATGGGGGAGGCCCAGGACCTGCATGTTCCTGGTGGATTGGGAGGAGAAGTTGAAGTGTTCAGCCATGGTGTGTTGAGGTTGGTTGATGTAGGTGTCCCAGAGATGTTCTCTGAAGCACTCTGCGAGTAGGCATCCTGTCTCCCCAATGAAGAGGAGACCACATCGAGAGCAACAGATCCAATAAATGACATGTGTGGAAGTGCAGGTGGAACTTTGATGGATGTGGAAGGCTCCTTTGTGGCCTTGGATGGACGTGAGGAGAGAGGTGCATGCAATTCCTGCAGTGGCAGGGGAAAGTGCCGGGAGGGGAGGGTGGGTTGGTGGGGGGGGAGGGGCGTGGACCTGACGTGGCAGTCGCAGAGGGAATAGATTTTATGGAAAGCGGACGGGGTGGGGAGGGAAATATATCTCTGGTGGTGTCCATTTCTCAGTGGCAAAAATAGTGGAGGACGATGTGATGTATATGAAGGTTGGTGGGGTTTAAGGTGAAGACCAGGGGCGTTCTGTCCTTGTTGCGGTTGGAGGGGTGGAGTTTGAGGGTGGAGCTGCAGCAAGTGGATGAGATAAGCTGGAGGGCATCATCAACCATATGGGAGGGGAAATTGCAGTTTTTAAAGAAAGAGGTTATCTGGTGTGTCCTGTGGTGGAACTGATCCTCCTGGGAGCAGATGCAGCAGAGGCAGAGGAATTGGGAAGAAGGGATAGCATTTTTACAGGAGGCAGGGTGGAAGGAGGTGTAATCCAGATAGTTGTGGGAGTCGTTGGGTTTAGGAGGTGTCAGTATTGAGTTGGTCACCATTGATGGAGATAGAGAGGTCAAGGAAGGGGAGGGAGGGTCAGAGATGGTCCAGGTGAATTTAATGTCAGGGTTGAATGTGTTGGTGAAGTTGATGAACTGTTCAGCGTCCTCGTGGGTGCACAAGGTGGTGCTGGTGCAGTCATCAATGTAGTGGAGGAAAAGGTGAGGAGTGGTGGTGGTGTAACTGCAGAGGATGGACTGTTCTACGTAGTCGACAAAGAGAGAAGCATAGCTGGGGTCCATGCAGGTGCTCATGGCTACCCCTTTTGTTTGGAGGAAGTGGGAGGATTGGAAGTAGAAATTATTGAGGGTGAGGATCAGTTCATCTAAACGAATGGGAGTGTCAGTGGGAAGGTACTGATGGGAACATCAGGAGAGGAAGAAATGGAGAGCTTGGAGGACCAGGTCATAGCGGATGGAGGTGTATAGGGACTGGATGGCCACAGTGAAGATGAGGCATTGGGGGCCATGGAATTTAAAGTTTTGGAGGAGGTGGAAGGCGTGAGTGGTGTCCCGACCATATGAGGGCAGTTCCTCATCCGGAAAGATAGGACAATATTGAGGTTTGTGCAGATGAGTTTGGTGGGGCAGGAGCAGGTTGAGCTGATGGGTTGGCCGGGGTGGTCAGGTCTGTGGATCTTGGGTAGGAAGTAGAATTGGGTGGTGTGGAGTTCCCAAACTATGAGGGGGGAAGCTGTGGGTGGGAGATCCCAAGAGGTGATGAGGTTGTGTATGGTCTGGGAGATGATAGTTTGGTAATGGAGGTGACGTCGTGGTCGAGGGGCCAGTAGGAGGAGGTGTCTTCGAGTTGGCACTGGCCTTAGCGGTGTAGAGGTCAATGCATCAAACTACCACTGGATTATTCCTCCTACCACCCTGCCTCCTGTAAAAATGCTATCCCTTATTCCCAATTCCTCCACTTCTGCCACATCTGCTCCCAGGAGGACCAGTTCGACCACAGAACACGTCAGATGGCCTCCTTCTTTAAAGACGGCAATTTCCCCTCCCACATGGTTGATGATGCCCTCCAGCGTATGTCATCTACTTCCCGCACCTCCGCCCTCGAACCCCACCCCTCCAACGACAGAACACCCCGGTCCTCAACTTCCACCCCACCAACCTTCTTATACATTGCATCATCCTCCGCCACCTCTGCCACCTACAAATGCACCCCACCACCAGAGATATATTTCCCTCCCCAGCCCTCTCTGCTTTCTGTAAAGAGTGTTCCCCCCGCGACTCCCTTGTCAGGTCCATGCGCCCCACCAACCCACCGTCCCCTCCCAACACCGTCCCCTGCCACTGCAAGAATTGCAAAACCTGCACCAAAACCTCCCCCTTCACCTCCACCCAATGTCCCAAAGGAGCCTTCCACATCCATCAAAGTTTCACCTGCACTTCCACACATGTCATGTACTGTATCCGTTGCTCCCAATGCGGTCTCCTCTACATTGGGGAGACTGGGTACGTATCCCACCGCCCCATGGCAGAACACTTCAACTCCCCCTCCCACTCTGCCAAGGACATGCAGGTCCTGGGCCTCCTCCGTCGCCACTCCCTAACCACCCAATGTCTGGAGGAAGAACACCTCGTCTTCCACCTCAGGACCTTCAAACCCCAGGGCATCAATGTGGATTTCACCAGTTTCCTCATTTCCCCTCCCCCCATCTTCCACCAGTTCCAATCTTCCAACTCGGCACCACCCTCATGACCTGTTCATCTTCCTTCCCACCTATCCACTTCACCCTCCCCTCCGATCTATCACCATCACCCCTCCACCTCCATCTACCTCTCGCATTTATCTCACCACCGCCTCGGCTCACAGCCTCATTCCTGATGAAGGGCTTTAGCCCGAAAAATCAATTCTTCTGCTACCCCGGATGCTGCCTGACTTGCTGTGCTTTTCCAGCACCACACTCTCGACTCTAATCTCCAGCATCTGCTGGTGAATCTTTGGAATCTGTACTCATGAGTGCAATGGAAACTCAGTCTTTGAATATATTTAAATTAGAGATTGATACATTAGAGATAATGTTGGCAAAAGGCATTGAAGTGCTCAATTAGCCCTGATTGTGTTTATATGAAATAACAGATTCAATGAACTGAATGGCCAAACTCATTTTCCAATGTTCCTAATCTCATTCTCAGACAAGGGCACAGTTCAGCTGATCTTGTATTCCACTACTTTTGGTACTACTCACATATATGTTATGATAGACAATTACACCTGCATCCTTTTCTTCTCTTTTATACCCTTTACACACATACAATTCATAAATCCTCTGCCACGCATCCAGGGAAGGATTCTGGGATGGATTGCGCTCCGCTGCCCAAACTTAGAATTTCTGGCCTCCATTGAGTCGATGGACAACTGGATGGAACAAGTTTTCTCTCGAATTCTCAACAGAGTGAAATTAGAAAAAACAGGAAAGATGGAGATAGTGCAGGGAATCAACCCAATCTGCAGTTTTACAGGTTTATTTCAATAATAACACAACATAATTCACCAGAGAGTTGAGGATTATTTCTGAGGAAGAAAGATGAGCACTTGCACACACAATTATAATACCACAGAGTGGGCAACAGGGAAGGAGCTCTTTGTTATCTCTTCCTTGACCTCGACTGCCAGCATACAATAACGATTCACATTTACACAGAAGCTGTAATGTAGAAAAATGTCCCAATGGTAGAAGCGCAATCAAACAAGTATTGATGTCAAGCCAAAAATAAAAATGGATGTGGTGACTGAGAGCTTGGTAAAGCTATGTTTTATTTTGGAGAATTTTTTTAAAGATTCAAATGAATACAGAAGCCTTAGAGGTTTACAGAGGTGGAAACCTTTGGAGGAGTGAGCCCAAAATATGAGAATTTTAAATTTGAGGTCCTGGGTAACTCGGAGATTAGTGAGATTACTTAGGGGCTGCAGTTAGAATATGGCAGCAATTTTGGATGAGTGAAGGATAGGAGGTCAGTTGCATTGTTAGCAGTGCAAAGGTCAAGTCTGGAAGTGACTGATGCAGGATTTATGGCTTCTGTAGTTTATGGACTGATTCAGGAATGGAGACAGGCAAGGAATTGGAAGTGGACAGGTTTTATGACAGAAAGGAATTTAGGATAGAACTTCAAACTACATCAGACTGGATGCTGTGGTTGTGAAAAGGCTGATTCAATGGTTTTCTACTCAGAGAACAATATCGAAGAATATGGTGCAGGTCAGACAGCATCTGAGAAGCAGGAAAATGGATGTTTCGGGTGTAAGCCCTTCATCAGGAATGCTGATGCCCAAAACATCGATTCTACTGCTCCTCGGTTGCTGCCTGACCGGCTGTGCTTTTCCAGCATCACACTCTTCGACTCTGATCTCAAGCATCTGCAGTCCTCAATTTCTCCTGCTCAGAGAACAATGGCAGGAATTCAGACTTCACTGCAGAGGGTGGAGATGAAGGCTTCGGTCTTCCCAATGATCCTGGACTGAATGATGGACAAGCAGTTTCACGTTGCAAAGGCAATGGAATGGTTAGCAAAGGAGAAGAAAAGGCAAACCTTCTTATGCTGAGCATCGATAGTGAACCTGACTTTGCGGAAGTCACCGAGGGACAGAATGTAAATGGGAAATAGGGCTATGAATACCCATCGGAAAATGCTAGGTGGAACAGTGCAGCGACAGAAGGATTTCTCAGAGTGCTTCAGCAGTAGATGCCAAATAAAAGGGAAAGGGCTTGATGGGAAAAAGAAATGATGCAGTTTAAAAAAATATTGAAAGCTCGTGTCTTGACAGAGGGAACTGTGTCGACCATCACAAGGGCCAGCTTCTCCTAGCAACTATGACTAAATACTAACTGTAGCTATTCCTGAGTCACCCTTAGTCCAAAAACCTATAAAATTTATAAAGTGACTTCACTTTCAGAGCACATCCAAGTACATAGAGAACTCACCATTGCCAAGTGCAGCATCCAACATTGCACTGAACCACAGAGAATCATTAAGTTGTGGTTCCATCATTGCTCGATGCTGAGTTGATTGATCTTTGGCCAGGTGGTTGCAGGGCAATTTCAAATGTCCTGAGCTAGAGCGATAGTAACTCAAGCTTACCATCCATTAAACATAGGCTGGAAAGACTTGATTCTGTACATTTTGGTTGGACACACGGAGACTGATTTGTGATGGAAGCATTTCTACAAGTGGGCAAAATAAATGTTTGACTGTAAAGCTCACTTCCCCAATTGTTCCAAAACACTCATCCTTTTTGGTTTTAATGCTGAAGTCCATAACAATGATATAACTCAGATAGCGGTACGTCCAGAACAGTGATAACTCATATTGCATAGCACAGTCTCAATGCAAAGAATTTATAAATGGAAATATATTTTATTATGTATCACTGCCCTCATCAGCATTTTCATCATTGTAGAAGTGGGTAAGTGTTTAAGAGATGTGTTGAAGAGATCCAGGAACTGGCCTATGTGGAATAATAAAATTCACAGAATTAATATGCAGGCAAAAATCAGCTGGTCCAACAAGTTTGATGGATAGAGCTCCATGATCAAAACCTGCCCGTCACCTTTGTCCTGGGAGACATACAATTAAAAGAGAAAAAACCCAAGGCCAATAGGACAAAAAATACGATGGAAAATTCCTCTCCAACCTCCTCCGGTGATTTTAAACCAGTCCAGGAGACTACATGGGCCAAATGTTATCTATAATGACAGACACATGGGATTATCCCATGTGGAACAGTGTAAACCCACCTGTAGTTTCTGACATAATGATCCCAGGGTGATTTTAGGCAGCACAATGTAAAACATACCTGCGTTCCTTCATATGATTGAAACTAAATGAGAGAGAGTGGGAGATAAAAACTATATTCCTTAAGGAAATGGAGTTTCGCACTTGGAAGTGCATTGCCTCCTGGCTGCTTGACTGCTGGCTAAGAAAGGAGACTCATTAATATTCTACAATTTGTTCCAACAAAGAAAACAAGACGACACTGGAAATTGCAACATGGAAATGAGCTTTCAGCATTAGAATGTAAACAAAGCTTTCCACACAGCTCAAGGAAGCGAAGGCAGGCCCTGCCTGAAAAGTGTCATATACCTCACAGAGAAAATGAAGAAAGGATACAAACAGAAACACTTCTCCAGAAGACAAAGGAGTAAAATGATCTGAGGAGTGTACCATTAGCAGAGAAAGATCTGACAGGGGGTGACGATCAAATTCAGACAAATGTTATATATTCCTCATATCATTTCTCTTAAAACAGAGAGAGTAGCTGGAAGGAATGAGAGTGCAGTTTCTAGCCAGCTGGAGAAATGCCTCCATTTTTTTCAGGCACAAAGCTCTTTCTTTGGCATCTTGGCTCTGGCTCAGTTTGGAGAGTACTTACTCCCAACAGCACAAGCCATACATTTCCAGCAGCATACTCCTCAGCGTTGATTGTGTATCAGTAACCCCTCCATGTAAGGGAGATTGGTGTAGCAAAGGATCAGCACGTTGTCCTTAAACTTCTGAATTTCAAGTGAGGACCAGATCGGAATGAGGGGGTGATAAAGATGGCTTACTTTCCAACTTTGTGCTTGGGGAGCCTGACCCTCTGGGAATGCAGATTGGATAATCAGGCTTAATATTCCATACAGAATTGTAATGTAAAATTATCCCCCTTTTTGATCTCAAGGGTGCTTTTGGGAGATCAGTTTTTTTTGTGCAAGGGACATTGTCTTGTGGGGAACTTGGGGGATTTGGTGGTTAGGGTGTTGATGGTTTACAGGTTGGGGGGAGGTGGTGGGGTAATGCCTTACCAAGACCAGATTTCTAGGTTTTACCAGTATTTGATGTTTTATTTGATGTTTTCTTCCGGCAGTTACATTGGGTAGAATCCTCGCTCCTAATGGTGATGTACTTACAAATGAGAAGAGTGTTCCATCATTGAGAGTAGTAATATCCCAAAGTACCACAGGTCTCTGACCTCCACCGAAATGAGTTTCAGGGTAGAGGGGTGTATGCTTGACCCTCCGGCCTGCCAGCATTTGAGGCCATAAAGGGGCCAACTAGAACCTGCTAAGGGTTTCACTGGGATTAACCCAGCTACAGACAGGCTCATCACCATATGACATGAATAGAACAAGTCAAACTGTGTAGACATGCTGCCAGATGTTGGGGTTGGGTGGGAATGCATGGGGTGGAGGCAAGTCCCTTAATGGATGGATGGAAGGGTGTCGGTGGGGCAGTGGTAGGGGTGAGCCATGTTGGGCATCTGCTTGGAGTCACACCTTGCCCCTGCTTCTGAAAGCCTTGTCTCCATGTCCCAAGCCATCTTGGAGGCTACTCTGCCAGCAGCCTCCACTTGCCCCGTGGTCCCTTATTGGCCGGCAGCTCTTGCTGGGTTGGACCTCCATACCCAGTGTTTTGATGCCAAGCTAATTCCTCGCTGGGATTGGCTTCGAAGCTGTGAGAGGTAGCAAAACTGTATCTCATTGGCTCTCCAATGGACTAACAAAATCCCAGAAGCCATTCACCAAGATTCTTCCCCATTGATTCTAAAGTATTCGTAAACATTTTCTTCTTGTATAAGATCAGTGTCTAGAGATACTCCATACATATATAACACTTTTAAAAAATCCAACTTATTTATTATCTTATTGGTGCCCATCCCTCCATTACTGCTTCTTGTACAATAAAGTGAATAATATGTAAAGACAGAGGGATGAACCTTATGTTCTTTGTTTGGCTAATTCCAAGTTGCATCACCTTTCTGGAAGGGTTGTCTTAAGGCCTAATAGGTTCCCTTGTCATATCTCACCAACGTACCTCATGAACTAATTACTATGCCCCATTGCATATCACACTTGCTTTTCCATCTCATCTGACCACACACTATTCCCACAACAACTCGCCACCCAGTAGATATCCTTGAATGGGCTAGTATCCCTTATGTCTATGCCTAAAGCACAGACAAGCACAGTGAGGCTAGAGCTGCACCGTTCCTGATATTTTGCCTCTGACATGATAGACAGGGTGGAAATTGTCATCCCATTGTGTGGACAATATCCTGGATGTCATGTGGAACTTCCTCTTCTCTGAGGACCAACCGGAGGATACAACACTAGACCATGCCAGCCTGGTCTGAGATTATCATCCAGGTGAAAGCAGCCTCAGCAATTTTAAAAGGCAATGGCCCTTACTGGCAATGCCATGACACAGTGTCTACAAATCCATGCTGTTCATGTCATGGCTGACACACCCTCGCACATATAACCCCATTAACTGTCCTAGTCATTTCTTTAAAACACCACACAGTTTACCTATCCTTTCCTATGTTCTGTCTAAAACTCACTAGGTCACCATTACCTTGTCCCCAATGCACATTGGAGATCCATAGCTTGTCATTGTTCAGATGGGGAATATTACAGCAGGCAAGAAACTGGAATATTCCAAACATGCGTTCTCCTCAGTGCCAACCAAATACTAGCATTATGACCAATGATTAGTTTACATTCTGTCTCTGTTTGCTGCACTTAGCTCTCATCTACAGGTACTGGATGTCAGTCAACTCCTGTCTAGCTTTGAGTGTCTAATGCAACTGAGCTTTGTCATAGACAAGCACAATTTTTTCCTCCCTAATATCCTTGCCCTCTAGTCCCCTGGTTCCTCAGCACATATCATATCATCTAACTGCTTGCTCCATTTATGCAGAATACAGCATGCCACAATAATGCAACACACTCTGTCCAGACTATACACAACACCCCCTGCCTCCAACAAAACTCCAAGATCTGGAAGTATATCTTCAAAAGATATTGTCTTGTCCCTAACCTCTGCTCCATCACAACAGCAGTGAAGGCACTGTACCAGTTGAATGATCAACACGTTTCATCTAAAAGGGAATGCATGCAGCACACTGGTGCACTTCCCATGCCTGACTCACATCAATCACGAAACTTATCATTGAATTCAATACATTCAGTTGTCAATCATCATACTTACGTGAGATATGATGCATCCCCTTGGAGGTTTCACCAATGATGGGGTGTGTTTGACCAGTATTTACCTCTTTTTAAGACCTTACCACTGACTCCTGCATCACTGAGATAGCAATGTTAGATTTAGAAGGACCAATGGGGTGGTTCATTTATCTTTGAATAGTATTTGATGCCCAGGCAGAGTCATTGTGCAGGCTTTGCACATGCCAACAAATGATCGCAAATAAAGTGCATCAGGTTTACAAGTGGAACATTTCACATATTTTTAATGACCTAACTTCCAGCAGATATGGATCCTGCACCTTTGCTCATCAATGACAAGAACACCACCACCGGCGTTGACCCAGCCATTTTCCAGTTGCATTTTGCATCTAGAAAAAGCAAATGGTGACAAAGAACACAACTCACAGTAAACACCACCAGTACCAGGTTCTTCCTGGTCACCAGGTACACTCTCAGAGTCACCAGGTGTCCTCTTACCTGACTCTAACCTGACAACCCATTTCCGCCATTGACCCACCGTATTCAGCTTCACCTTTTACTGTCCTCCCTACCCCCAACCTAAAATTATATCTTAATGAAACTGAGCCTGCCGATTTATGTTCCACACATGGAAGCCCTGGTGGTTAACACTGTGAGGAAAAGAAACATCCCATGGCCTATCCTGCCCTTCCACAAACACATGTTTTAGATTAGATCACCTACAGTGTGGAAACAGGCATTTGGCCTAATAAGTCCACACTGATCCTCCAAAGAGTAACCCACCCAGACCCATTTCCCTCTGACTAATGTATCTAACACTATGGGCAATTTAGCATGGCCAATTCACCTGTTCTGCACGTCTTTGTGACTGTGGGAGGAAACTGGAGCACCCAGAGGAAACCCATGCAGACACGGGGAGAATGTGCAAACTTCGCACAGTAACCCTCAGCTTTCCCTACTCAGCCTTTACCATCCCACATCTTTTGCCTGTGCCTGTCACTGCTACCCCTATATGCCACTTTGCAGCACCCCCTCAACAATCAACAGACTTCCAGGACTGTATTTGATCTCGACCCGACCAACTATGAAGAGCAGCCTCTGGACATCCCTGACCGGGCCTCTGACTGCTGCGTTTGCAGCTCTCTGGCTGATGATACAGGTTTCCTTTGAATGCTGGGGCTAACATTGCAGGAATGACTATTGCCCACTCCTACTAGAAGCCAAATCAAACAAGAACCAGGACAATACCCTCAATCTCTATGATCAGCAGCATTGTGGATGATATTTTGGTGAGGCAGAAAATAAAAGGAAGAAATTCTCCACCTGAGAAGTTACTGGGGCTTTCAATCTTGTCGCAAACCTGATAGGGAGAATGCATTGGTAATCCAGCCCTACCATTCCATGAGCCATCAGAAAAGTACAAATGACCAAGTGAGTCACAATCTTAGAAAGTTAAAACCATGTCAACCCGACATCAACAAAGCACAAGAACGTCTCTACTTCATCAGGAGGCTAAGGAAATTCACCATGCCCATTAGGATACTTAATAATCTGTAAAGGTGAATCATAAAAGCATCCTCTCTGGATGCATCACAGCATGGTATGGCAACTGATTTTCCCAACACTACAAGGAATTGCAGAGAGTTGTAAACACAGCCCAGTCCATCACACAAACCAGCCTTCCCTCCAATAATTCCATCTATACTTCCTGCTGCCTTGAGGAAGCAACCAATATAATGAAAGACCCCTCCCACCCTGGTTATACTCTCTTCCACTCCCTTTCAACATGCAGAAGATATAAAAGTTTGAATACACATAAGAACAGATTCAAGAACAGCTTCTTCTTCACTGCTAGTAGACTTTTGAACAGACCTCTCAAATGTTAATGCTGATGCCTTACTCTGCACCTTCTCTGCGGCTGTAACGCTGTATTCTGCACTCCATTCTGTTGCACCAATGCACTTTGTATGGTATGATCTGCCTGTATAGCACGCAAAAAAACAGATTTCACTATATCTTGGTACAACAATAAATCAAACTCAAAAAATATTCTTACCAAGACCTTGGAATACAAACAGCCTCTCCTAAGATTACTGAGCACGAAACCTCTATCAAAACCCAACACATAACAACAGACCTTTGACCACCCATAATTAAGAAGGGGCTTTCTGTATTGTGAATCTGCCAACAAGCAGAGCTAGCGCCAGAGGGGCCCCCAATAGAAATGCTTTAACTTTGCTTGTGAGGCCTCAACTGCAAGTAATTTGATTCTGCTTTTTAGAACTGCACCTTAGTAACAGGTTGAGCTTGTTTCCTTGTGTCTAATACAAGTTTGATTCAGACTACTGAAAAATTAATTTCGTACAGAATAGCTGATAGCTGGCATGGATACAAGGAGGCTTCGAGTTAAAATATGTATGCAGTGGGAAAAGAATACACCAATTCAAAATCTGAGAGAGTGTGAGACTAATTTTCCATAAATATGTCGAGAATTGTATTTTTTTTCCAGGTAAATGTTTACATTTGCCAGCGGTAGCCCACCTGGACCACTAAATTAGTAATAAACTATTCTTTCAGTCAAGGAGACATAGTACTGCTCATACAGGATTCTTCAAAGCTCTTGTACCAGCACTTGTCTTGAATGTGATTCATAGATGCAGAACATCATTGGAATTCCTCAACATAATTTACTTATTTCTCTCATTTGAATGGAAGAAATGCAAGAAGCTCAAATGCTCAGAGTAGAGGTCTAAACTTAGCTCAGAATTGTTTTGAAGGTTAATCTTGGATAAAGGTGTGAATTCAAAACCTTCACTAATGTGGAGAGAGAGAGAGAAAGAGAGAGAGAAGGGAGAGAAGGGAGATACAAGTGAAAAGATAGAAACAGATCTAAAAATTATAGAGCAGTTCAGCACTGAATGAGGCAATTGAAACCAAATGCTGCTCTTTCTCTCCACATGAAACAAGTAGCCTGAATAAAATGTTCTTCTCATTTTTTGTAGCCTTTAACTTTATCTTTTTCTTGTGCCATTGTTTTATCTCTATTGAAAGGTTTGTGAGGTCATACCACCTCCCTAGCAGTGGTTTGACAAATCACGAGATCTAGAGCTGTAGGCTGAGAATGAACAGGAAATTCCAGCTTCAGGAAACCCCAGCTCAGACTGCAGTTGGGACCTCTGCTCAGCATTTGCACTGTAAGGAGTGTCCATAAAATGTTCCAGTCTTCACAAGTCAATGGGGAAGCTTAGGAAGACCAGGTTCTTAGAGTAACCAGAGTCACTACAGTTTCAATGAAATGTTTTGCCAGTCTCCCAGTGGAGTTATGAAAGAACGCTGACAGAGATCCTGAAGAATTTCAGCTCCTTGAATTTTATAGAATAAACAGTGTTTTACTTTGTATCTCATTCAAGGAAGAAAATAGACAGGGACTTGTGTGTTACTGTGCCTGCTCACATCAGCTCATTGAACTTATTTCCCAGTTCTGACCTAAAGTTCTAGGGATAAGAACAAAACGATACTCCAGGCCACCGCCATCTCTGTCTATGTACAAAACATTGTCCTTCTATCCAGCAGCTTTTTAAAGTTTTTGCTGAATATCACTTTGGACCGTCCAAAGGTCAGTTAGTGAAATTGTGTGCTCTTCTTTTCTTCCTATTTTCATATTCTTCTTTAGGATTCTTTGTCAGGTACACCATTTATACTTGAAAGCATCATGTAGTCTTGTATGAGCCCTCTCATCTCTGTCTTACAATGCTTTCATTCTTGATGCTCCCCATTTGTTGCTGCAATCATTATCTTCTCCTCCCTCCTCAAAGACCAGGTGTGCTCTCATGTTACATGTGAATTGTAATTCTAAACATCTGGATTAAGACAAGAAATGTGTGGCTATTTATATCAGGAAATAATGTACAGGCTGGGACCCTTCTCTCTCTCGGGAAGGCTGCATATAGTGGTAGTAATGTTAGTAGACTCATAATCCAGATCCAGGTTCAAATTCCAACACTCCAGATAGTAAAATCTGAATTCTGTAACATCTGGAATTCGAAGATATGGTAACAACCATGTAACCACTGTCAACTGGCACAAACTCCTATCTGGAGAACCAGATAGGGATGGGCAGCAAAGATCCTTGCCAGTGCTGTCCCAATCAATTCAAGTCTGAAGGGAAAGGCTGAGGGGCGAACTCTCAAAGGTGTACGTTTTGATAGCTTGGATGCAGAGGCATTGTTTTCTCTTGTAGAGAAAAGCTTAATAGAAAACATCAATATAAGATAATCACCAAGAAATCCAAGAGGTAATTCTGAGGGAACTTCCTTTCCCAGTGAGTGATCAGAATATGGAACTAGCTAATACAGGGAGTGGTCAAGGTGAACAGTATTAGATGCATTTAAGGTAGAAATAGACAAGCATATGGGGAAGAGGGAATGGAAGATTACGATAGTACATTGAATACAAAAATATGGGAGAAAGCGCTAGTGGTGTTGACATGGACTGGATGTCTTGAATGGCCTGTCCCTGTGCAATAGACCGAATGTAATCAGTAGATATGTCAATTAGCTGGCCCTGCATTCTGTGTTGATTAATAAGAGGATGAGAGAAGTTCTGTCTCCACAGCATGTCACCAGTCTAAATGGGTTCATAGATTCTTAGGATCTGATCTCATTACTTGGAATGCTGAGGAATGTTAAATTTTTTTCTTTATTTATTCATTGGAAGTGGGCCAGCACTTATAGCCCATTGCTAGTTGTGGAGAAAGTAGTTAAGAGTCAACCGCATTGCTATAGGACTGAAGTCACATGTCAGCCAGACAAGGTGACGATGGTCGATTTCCTGCCTTACAGGTTATTAGTGAACCAGTTGGGTCTTTTTTTAAACTGTGGTTGACACTGGTTACATGATCACCATTACACTAGACTTGCAAAAATAAAATTCCAGATTGTTTTTAAAAATTTAATTTGTATTCTGTCAGTTGTCGAGGTAGGATTCAAACTTATCAAGACATTAGTTTGAGGCTCTGGACTGCTAGTTCAGAGAGATTACTCCATGCCACCACCTCCCCATTAATGTTCACTGCCTATAAAAGAGTGGGCCAATTATATAAGGCCCAGAAATAAATTCATAAAGCCAAAGCCTAATATGGAGGACTGCCCTCACAAAGACTGACTGGAACTGAATTACAGGTATCTCTAGCGACATGCACAATGTGACAGACAGTATTTGTTCCCCTTCTGCTTGGATTGCAGTGAAGTGTGTGACATTGTGATGTTGTGGCACCATAGTCTCACCAGACCGTGTGGGCTGCTCTCTTATTAGAGAGAAGCGACTGGTGGTGATTTAACTTGAGGGCCACCAGACATCAGGCAAGGGAAGAGATTGAGAAGGAAAGTCCTTCATGGTGACCTTAAACCAGTGGTGGGAACTGAACCCACATTGTTGGCATCACATTGTTCAGCAAATCAACAATCCAGCCAACAGAAACATACATAACATGGCATTTGGATAAACATAAACCACACGTAAGGTGGACGAACCTGATTGCCAATGTCCCTTCATTAAGTATCTAAGTAAATTTTAGTACGTGCATTTCTGCAAGTTTATGAAAGCAAATATCACTGCAACATTTAAATCTCTTCCTCATTCTCATCAAAACAAACTCACATGTTGGAGAATTCTGGTTCTCTGGCATACCAAACAATGGCTAATTGTTTATTGGGAAAGTTTATGCCTGAAGTAGTAAGAAGGATGAATCATAAGAAAAAGCCTTTGTACCCAATGTATTCATCCTTTTTAAAGAGCAACCCTACCTACTTAATTAGAATAATTGATCTTTAAAAATTGGAAGGCAGAAGTTCAACCCAACATTTGAGTGACAGTTTTCAAGAGCATTCTTTAAACTAATCCTATTGTCTCCACAATTTCCCTCTCTCTGTAAGTTCCCTCTTCAGAAATGCGTCCAGTTGTTTCATGAGCTTATTTTAATTTTATATATATCCTATTTTTCTGGAATTCTATGACCATTGTAGTAAGAATGCTTCAGCCACATTTCAATCACACTCTGGACCTCCTCAGTTTGCACTTGTTGCCTTAGTGTTTGGTCCTTATTATAAAGTGATGGTGTCATTTCAGTAGAGGAGAGGATAATTTGGCCTTTTGTGTTCACACCAGCTCTCTGGAGTTTTCTTTCTAAATCAACCTGTTCAAATACGTCATGATGCACATCAGGAGCAGGAGGGCCTTGGACACTGGTCTCCTAGCCGGGACACAACCATTGCATCACAAGAACCCTAACAAATTTCTGTGGATATACCACATCAGTCTTAATTCCCTGGCTCTAGCCTCTTAGCCCTGTAAGCATATCTGCTTCAAGTCAGAAAGTCATAGAAGTTTATAATATGGAAACAGGCCCTTCAGTCCAACTTGAGCATGCTGCCTTAATCTACTAATTAATCTAGTCTTATTTGCCTGTGTTTGGTCCATGTCCCTCCATCCCTATTCATGTACCTGTCCAAATGTTCCTTAAATGACTAAATTGTACGTGCCTCCAGCACTACCTCTAGCAGCCCATTACAGACACTCACTATGCTCTTTGTGAAAACCTTCCCCCCGGACTCTTTTGTTTCTCTCCCCTTGTACCATAAACCTATGCCTTCTAGTTTTAGACTTCCCCACAATGAGAAAAATCTGTCAGTTATCTACCTTATCTACACTTCTTGTGATTTTATAGATCTCCATAAGGTCTGTCCTCAGTCTCCTACGCTCCAGGGGAAAAAAGTCCCAACCTATCAGCTCCTCCTTATAACTCAAACCTTCCAGTCAAGGTAGCATCATAGTCAATCTTTTCTGCACTCTTCCTATTTTAATAAACTTGAAAATAAACTAGTCCCCTCCCAATTTCCTTTCAGAACACTGGTCATATCTGCTTCCACTGCTTTTGTGGACAGAGCATTCCAGTTCATTCTCATTTATTGCAGCGACGATTTTCCTGCTGAGTTGTTCGGAAGGAAGGTGGCATGGAATCCTTGAATACAGAGAGTCAATTACAGTCAGAAAGATATCGAGGGAGAATGTTTCTTAACTCACAAATCATCCCCAGCAATGTCCTTTGCAGAACTGAAGATGTTTAAAGAACTATCTAATTCAAAATGAAGGAAGAAATCAGCCAGAAGTTTCCGTCATATCCATATCTAAAGAGAAATGGAGAAAGAAAGTGTTTGAAACAACAGGCAACTAATGATGATTTTAGCAAGTGATGTGTCTTCCACCCTCTATTTATCAAAATCAAATATTGAACAGCATAAAAAAATTTCACATTCTTAGTCACGTCCTCTAGTTCAGCATTGAGCCTGCTAAAAATGGACAAACAAAAAAGGTCAAAACAGACAATTAGGTTCTTCAAGCAAGCCCCACCTTGTCATTGACCATTCATCCAGCAATGCTATCTCCTGGGAGGAGCAAGGAAACAGGGAAAACAGAAGCTGAAACCAATCCAGAAACAACTGAGATATTTCTCTCTAACTTGATAAGGTAATTAAGAAAACTCCAGGAGATGTCAGTACTCCACAATTCCACGTTATCATAGTTAACCAATGACTTCATCCCTGTGACAGAAAAATGCCCGAAAAGGCCATATATCATCCATTTCCCAACCCTTTGTAATCTAACAGTTTTCAATAGAAATCTATTCCCAATGATTTCCCACATGTTTTGGAAGACCTTAATCATAAAATCAATTGAATTCTTTTGTTTTACCATTCTGGTCCCTATCTGTAAATGCTCAGTCAGGTTGCTGAGGGGTGAACTTAAATTTCATTAAACAAACCCATCTCTTAAAACCACCGGGTATTTCAAATGGTTATATATCACACATATATGGTGTTCAATACTTGACAACCTACTCTGCTTGGGTGTTCAAAGTGCAAGTTCCACTGAGCAATCAGCTGCCTTAAAACAAAAAGTACTACCCCTGAGCACATAGATTGCCTGAGAGTCATTGCCAGTCCATATTCAATTTCCCATCTATTAGTTCCCTCCTAGGATTTGCCAGGGGTGAGGCAAAGTTTCTGTCATTCCTCTCACCTAAAACACTTAAGCTGGCTGTGGAAATGCCTCAGTAAAGCCTGAGGCCCAAATTTAGGTTATCCACAAGCTTCTCAGCGGAGTGGGTAGGGCACTTGAATCAAGCTCAAACTGGGCCTAAATTAATTTCTTTACCGGTCACTGTTATCAAGCCAGATTTTCGGGATAATATTGCGCTATGAATTCCCAGTGGAATTCTAGCTTTTTCTTTCTAATATTTCCATTGATCCGGAATTCCATACATAGCTCAGCCGAAACAAACAATTTTAAACCCCAGCATTTGACATTCATTAAATTATTACCAGTACTATCAGCTACCCAGTTTCAACCAAGTAGAACAACATTATAAGCTACAGTATCCACTGTCCTAACCAATTTAGATGCTTCCCTTAGAGCTTTCTCCAGGCTGAGCTAGACTTTTAATCACTATCATTGTCAAATGAAACTTATTCTTCCTGAAAACTTTCTTTCCCAAAAATTGTCCTCCAGCTACTTAGAACAAGGCTGCTGGTGTCCAGTGGGTATTGTGGACAGAGTGGCATTGACTTACAGAGTGTTTAGACAGGATGTAGCATTTTTTTAATTCATTCATAGGATGTAGGTGAGGTTGGCTGGCACTATTCATTAGTCATGCATTGGTGCCCTTGAGAAGGTGATGGTGAGCTGCCTTCTTGAATCGTTGCAGTTCACTGGCTGCAGGGACCGCAACAATATTGTTGGGAGGTGGGGGGGGAGTTCCAGGATTTTGACCCAGCAATAATGAAGTAAGGCGATATATTTCTAAGTCAGGCTGATGAACGGCTTGGAGGGGAGTTTGCAGGTGGTTGCATTCCTGGAAATAACTCCACAGAGGCTGATATTCCCTCATTAATCACCCTTTATTCACACATGAACAGTTCTTGACTATAGTACTGACTCAGACAGAGTCAGCAACACAGTGTCAGTACCCTTTACACTCAAATTTTTAATGTCGGCCAGGGGTCCCTGATTGGACCAGATTAACAGCTCCAATCAGGGAACTCATAACATATGATGTCCACCTCATTGCAATCACTACAGTTCCCATGTATCTGCTGCCCTTGTCCTTCGAAATGGTGGGTCATGAGTTTGGAAGACACTGTCTAAGGATTCTTGATAAATTCCTGCAATACAGCTTGTCGCTAGCACACATTGCTGCTGTGCCATTATGTCGCCAGTGAGAGGCAATGCCAGATTGCTAGTCCAGTTGCACAGTCGCCTTTCAAAAAGACACAGGAAGTGCCAATCTTTCAGTACATACCCGCTGAGTACCAAGTTGCTGTAGGAACAGTGCAGGGTGAGTGGGGCTGCAATCGGACATGAAGGATGCCACGCGGATGTGCTTGGTGATTAATGTGGCATATGTAATAAGTTACATGACAGAACCCGTTAGGTCTCACCGTCCGCAAACCCTCCAAAAAACTCAATGCAACTCGTACTCAGCTCAACAAAACATAAGATCCAGCACTAGTTTCAATACGGTGTGTGGGAGAATGGGAAACTGCAGTTAAATGAGGCAAGATAAAGTATCAGTGCATCTAGTTAGGCTCTCACTGCTCATTAGCAAGTTTCTTGTTTTGAAATTTTATTGCAGAAGCAAACGTTTTATTTCCTCAACATTGGAAAACTTAATTCTCCCATCTCCTCACATCTCCCCACCAATAACACATCATTCAGGAGTTTGAGGATTTGGAAATATTATCCATACATTATCAAGCAGGGTCCTGATCATTCTCCAGTCCTTAGCTGGGAAGGGGATTCATTGTGTCCACGTGCACCAGTTTCTGAAGTTGTTTACTTTCCAACTCCATTTATCACCATTTCTAGTATCCTCATTCATAGCTGAGACCCCAGAAAGTGGACAATCATCCTACAAAACTGTTTTCTCCTACATATCAGCCTAGCTATGCACAAAGTGTCTGTCTAGCAAGGTTTCTTCCACTTAATCTTTGGATTTATTTTAGTTTTTTTAGAGATGCTTTAGCTTTGACTTTCTTCTGCCTTTTGGAAAGTGCAGTAAAGGTAGCAGATAAACTCATTAAAAGCTATGAATTGGCTTTAGACAGTTGCAAGTAGTCCACTTGATTCCAAATAATCAAGTCATTGTGTACCCTTGCAGGAATGTTATATTTGTAAGATAAAGATGCAATGAACAATGAATTAGCTGAAAGCTCATCAAAATCAATAACTTTCTAAAAGATTTTGACACCTTTTAAATTAATTCAATGATTTCTACTTTTAGGACAATAACATAGGCCTACTTTCCTTATATATATATAGCTGATATAACCAGAAATACAACTGATTGGAAGTGACTGCTTATACCAGACTGACAGCCATTTTAGTCTGATGAAGGAGCGAACACAAATTTGTATTGCGACTGACTTGCCCCACAGGCTCTGCAGGTTTTGTTGCACAAATTTTAATTCCAATTCTTTTTAATTGTAGCCCTTATCCAGACTGTTACTTTATCTCAATAATCTAACAGGCAGATTATTCATCCTAATTGTGTTTAAACACCTGCTGTAATGTTGTTGGTGATGCTTCACAAATTTGCCTTCATTCTTCCTTTCCCAGGACATATGGGGTTAAGAAGCAGATTCACCGATAGAAAAATAAACCAGCCTATTTGCATTCACAAGAATGCAGAATACAGAGGTTGTGTCTGTTCAGATATCTGAAAGAAAGTCCGCCCATTCAATTCAAAGATGAACAGCTTGCGTGTTTAGTTTGATTGGCAGTTTCCATCGAGTTTTAAAGGCAGATGATAGAATCCATTTTGAACTGATCATTTTTTCCTCCTGAAATATATTTATCAAACCAGCCTGTAGGAATTAGGGAGCCATTCTGAAGCAGTCAGTGAAAAAAGTGATAGCCCAGAACTATGGATAGTCAGCAATAAACCACTTAGTAAAGGATAATACTGGGGGATCTGATGTCTGGTTCAGTTCAAGTTACAACAAAAACCATGTTGTTAATTTTTCTATCAGCCAAAAGGGGAACTGAAAATCTAGTCTTTACATTATGAAAAAAATCTACATTGCTTCACCTGAAATTCGTGAGTTCAAAACAAATCACGGCAAGTTGCAATATTTACCTTGATAATCTGTGTGCAGTTACCACAAAGTTATATCATGACAGCTGCCCAATTTTTGGAAAAGTCAAACTATTTCAGTAACAGACTATGGGACCTGATGTTCGCTTATATTGTGTTGTCACATTTATTCACTGATCAGATAAAAGTGATGTCAAAAAGCCAAATCATGGAAGTTGTCCAAACTCAGTACGCTAAAGTTCAGAGATTTACACACTGAATGACCCTTACCCTGTTGATTAAACAGCAAGTCCAAACAATCACCTAGTGAGTAACCCTATGCTGTTAAATAAACAATAAACCTATATCGTCTCAATAAGTGATCTATATGTTGCTGAGTAACAGAAACTTTGTACAATCACACGATATTGAAAGAGGAAAAAGGTGCCAGAAATCAGCAATAAATTGTAGGCTACATTTTTGTGACAACTCTCACTTTATTTCAGGATTCCCTTTTTCCACTTATTGAATATTTTTTTCCATGGAACTGCTGAAGGATTACAGACCACCTGAAAAACAGAACAGTAAAATGATTTGTACCTCAATGTTAAAACACATTAAGAGCATAGATGAGTCATGTGCAGTGTGCTGGAACTGGATATCTGAACAGTGTTATCTACAGATCACGATATACCTCACCAAACTGGTACCCGTGTAAACACGTATATTTTATGTAATTGCCACACAGATAAGAACATAGAATGCTTCAGCAATGAAGTCATTCATCCTTCCACTGAAGCATTTAGTAAGTAACTTGATACCTCTCTAGTCATCCTTACTAGCAGTTCAGTTCATGTTAAGGGGTACGTTGTGACATGGCAAAACCATTTCCGTTACATCTACCTCTCAGCTCTGATCCACACTCAGGAATTGTCTTACCTCTTCTCTCACAAAGGTCATGAGGTATCCCTGAGGTAAATGCTCCACATTTAATAGCTGTATAGTATTATATCCAAGTCATCATTCTTTGTGGGGGAGTTTAGAAGTCAGATATTGAGTGGTTATTCATCTGTAGCAGTCTTCACAGGTCAATCACCTCCTATCCTCACTTATTGTCCAGCAGAGGCCACAGGATGCAGATAGGGAATGGGCAATAGAACAAATTTCCAACAACCTTCCCCTTCCTGAAATGCCATCCTCCCACAACTATACCCTTACAACCTTTTATTGGCATAGGACTGACAAGACAACTTGTACCCACATTACATAAGGCTGAAATCAATTAATTTAGCAAAATCTGACAATCAAACTTTCATATTCTAACTACATGGTCTTTTCGAGCTACCTTAAGCAGATGAATACTGGAGAAACCACACATGCACAATGTTTTCCTATAGGAAACAACCCTGACTAACGTATTTTAAAACATGTCAATATGTTTTCTGGAAGCTGAAACCTTCTCTGAGAACGGAAAGCTCCACAGTTAACTCAAGCAGCTCCATTCTTACCTCGTTAAAAATCACACAACACCAGGTTATAGTCCAACAGGTTTAATTGGAAGCACACTAGCTTTCGGAGCGACGCTCCTTCATCAGGTAACTTTGTACATCCCAGTCCAACACCGGCATCTCCAAATCATTCTTACCTCAGCTCACATCAAGAGTTATTACAGAAAGCAACCTCACTGCCTAATCCACTGCCTCATGATCCTGTCTTACACAGCTAGTAACTCGGAGTCTTCTGAATTAAAACCTGATTGTCAGTTTTCCACATGTTTAGTGCAAAACCGAGTTCCCTCCAACTTGTGAAGCCACAAAGGAAATTAATTCACTAGTGAGCCAGTAGGGGGCATCCCTGTCATGTAGAGATAAAGTGCTCAGATAATTCGATAGCTCAATATTAAGATCTTATTTTTTCCCTTATTTAGGGTCCCTTTTACTGGCCCCTGGATTGGGTTTACTAAACTGTGTGGTTTGACATTGTGTGCGCATTTTGATACCTGTGGATTTGTGGGGCCAACCTGACATCTCCTCACTTGGTGAGCTCCTGATCTCAGTTGTAGAAGGTACAGAAGGTAAATATTGACAGAGCTGTGAGGCATCTCCTACAGGCCAGTTCCAGGAGTGCTAACAGGTGGCATGCTTGAGTTACCATCCTGAAGAAACAAGGAAATGGAATTTGGAACAAGAAACTTTGAAGAGAGATTTCCATTCTTTCAGCATGATGGAGATCAGCTCCATGTCACAACTGACTCCTTAGCAAAAACTATGCTCTCTTCCACTTTTTCTTTTGAGGGAAGGAAGGCTCTATCCTATGCCCCCCGTAACCCAGTGCACCTCAACATCCAGCGATCATGTGTCCCAGCTATATTCCATCTGTCAATTTGTCTAACCTCTGGTGAATGTTACCAACTGCCATCGACTGTGGTCACTGTCAAGTGATACTCAAAGCCAGAAATTCTACCTTATTCTATTTGAGGAGCCTTATCTAATTTGACAGGATTTAAATAAGAGGAAAAACACAGTTGACAAGACCCACAAACTTATTCAGAAATACAGAACAGGGCATTATGTAAAAATACTTCTGGTCTGTGATGGAATCAATCACCCTGAGGGTGAGATGCAAGTTTAATGATGCTTACAGGTCCTGACAAATTGCAATTGCCTTCTTCCTTCATATCCAACAGGTTTGTCATCGTTTTGGATGGTAGCACATAGGTGTGTCATGCACCAGAGCCAGTCACCTCATCTGTCAGTATAAATCCATCAGAGATACACCTGCCACGCATGTCATGAAACACACATTTCTGGTGTAATGCTAAGTGCAAGAAAATATCTACATCCTTCCCTAACCTCTACTGAATTACCTGATCTCACCTTAGATGCTGAACACAATAATTGGTTTACCTCTTTTCTGTGGAGGGTCTTGTGAATCTACAAGGGACCTAACTCCTGTTTCTGATCCAGTCACTATCCCCATCTTGCCCCTTTCAAATCAAGCACTCACACCAATCATTGTCCATACCTACAAATGAAAATGTCAAATGAAGAAGAAAGAAGAAAAACAAAAGTAAGTAGGTCAAAGGGTCAAACTCCTGCTAACCAAACTTCATTCCTGGGCATTCACAGCCAATGAATGTATTAAACCATGTTAGTTTTCCAACCCATTTGAAGGAAGACTTTGACCTGCTACCATTATGCCACTTTGGGGGATCCTGGCTGCAATCTTCAATGTATTGTTACTCCAAATACTGATGTCAATCTGTGTGCAAGTTAAAGAGTATCCTTTCAATTTTACACCATGCTCAAACATCACTCTTTGAACTTGTCGCGTCTGACACCTTGTAACAGTCATAATTGCAATGGCCTTGATAACAGTGGCCTACATAACATACATACTCCTCTTTAATCTCAATGCAAATAATGTCCATGAAACCTCTATTTGATATTTTTAAATTGCATTCATAACATTTAAAGTTTGCCAACCGGATGATAATTTTCTGCATAGTCAACATGTAGGGTGCCAGATTAATCAGCACCAATAAGTCAATAACTCAACTCATGTGGACTGGCATTGGGAGGAATCCAACCATCCCATTTCTTCCCCTTATCTCCACTATGGGAAAATGCATGTTCACATTGACATTGTGCAACTCTGAATGGCCAGTATAAACTCGACTTGGAGGAAACAAATTGAGGCAGCAGTTCTCATTAAAAGCTCACGAATATGCAAAGCAGTTAAATCTTGGAAACATTCAACTTTTATCAAATTGAAATTTGAAGGCTGAGTCAGAAGAAAGGGCACAACTGCATTTAACTCTTACACTGCTGGATCCTTTCAAACTGCTAGAAGTGATCATGGACCTGGAAAGAGTGCAGGAAATGGACAGGATGGGACCTCATGCATCATTTTTGCCAGTCTGCTTCTATTTACAGTGCAACACTAGGAAGGGAAGTGCTAACACTGTGCAGTCTGTGCTGATAATCACCATGTAATCACACAGTTTGATTATATGAAATATGAAAGTTTATCAAACTTCCTGACTCATTAACACACTCACCCATATAATATTTATCTGCTGGCATCAACATTTTTATTTAATAGTTGGCAGAGAAAATTAGATTTCCTTTCTCTCATTTTACTGTATGGATCCATCTGCAACGTGTTTCTGATGCATCAGGCTTGATGCCTTTGGAACTTTCAATTGTATTTGTAGGGGTATGGAATAACCTATAGAATAATCCATTGTAAGAATTTTTAAAATGTTTTTGAAGAATGGAAGGGATGCATTACTTTTCAAGCTCCGCATGAAAAATATTTCTAATTCCAAGGTAATGCTCTCATCTGCTCTGGGAAGCACCGTAATAGGTAACAATGATAAAAGACAATCAACTGGTATTACTATGCTGATTTATTGTCAGAAGTCACATGACACCAGGTTATGGTCCAACAGGTTTAGTTGAAATCACAAGCGTTCTGACAAAGTCACTACATTCTGAAAGCTTGTGATTTTAAATAAACCTGTTGGACCACAATCTGCTGCCATGGGACTTCTGACTTTGTCCACCCCAATCCAACAGCAGCACCTGCTCACAAGGAAACTTCCCTAGAAAGAATCCTGGGGGTTTGTTTGCAACATGATGCAATTAGATCATTTTAAGATTGTCTATGCAGCAATATCTTAAGGTGTTGATCTTGAATTCTCCCCTTCTAAAAGCCATTATAGGTCAATTGATCATTCTAATCTGAGACTGATAGATCATAGTTAGGCAAAGCTATAAAGGGTCACAGAGCCAAGGGAGTTTGATGGACTGACGATCACAGTGACCTAACTAAAATTGCTTCGAGTTGTTGAATGGCCCAACCTTTCTCCTATGTTTCTTCCTCTCTGGTAACCCCTGATAAAATGCTGTCATTATTTGAGCCACAAAACTATTTCTTTTTTTCCATAGATCATTCTGCCCAATCAAACTCCAAATGGAAATTTCCTTTAGACAAAGGAATCTCAAGGAAATGATCCTCATCTTCCAATTGCTTAATATGGCTGTGGTCCACTCCTCCCCTCCCTAACATTATTCCCCAACATCACAGAAGCAATTATGTTTCATGGAGTTGGTAGTCATCTTAGTCACCAATCTGATGTCAAATCAAGGCACCTATCTTTGATGGAAAGAATGATTTGGCTCAAGTTTAGCTGTTTCGATGAAGAGGGAATGTCTCTTCTGGATCTCTGGTCTCACCTGTGGCTTGTACCTTTGATTATTGTGACTTCTGTTTGCATGACGACAATTTGAATTGCATTTAATTTTAATGTTTAGGTTGACATCATCTGCGGCTTTCCATGTTTCTCCAATGAAAGTAAATTAAACTCTGTGACACTGTCCTTATGGTGAGTTATGAATTTTTAGCGCCTTTGGCAGCAAAACTATTCAAAGCACCCACCGCACCCCCCAAAACACCCCCAAATCCATTAAAATTAAAACATGCAGTATAATGCATGCAGAAAGGGACAATATTGTATTAATACTAAAGCAATTCTAATTACAATACGGTGTGCATAAATTAAACTACACTTCTGGTGATATGCAGCTTTCTGCAGTATAGTGACCTGGGTAGAGGACTCATTTCTGGCTGAATCACCAGGGCATAATACCTCCTGACTTATGTGTGAATTATCCTTGACTAATTGTTGAATGATCTGTAAGAAAATCAACAGTCCCACAATTTGGTTTGTCTATATATTCTTAATTCCTGGGATGCAGATTTGATTGTTTCTGGTACACAGTTGTTTTAGCCATCCATCCAACCATCATCAGATGTGACTCGACCTCATCAATATTTGAGGGGCCTCACTCTTCCCACAAAAACGTTTACTATTCCAACCACGCCCTGGAGAACAAAGATAAAGTTGGCTGCTTATCTCCATTTCCAACTGCCTCCTGAAATCCTTTATCGATCTCCCTCATCTCTCACAAATGATTAGCTCTGTGTAACTTAGATTGAAACCATCTGTACTCTAACCTCTGCACTTCAACTCTACTGGACCAACAGTCTCCATCAATCATAATCCCTCCTCCATTTTGGCCTTTTCATGCTGTATCCAATTTTTAGAGGTTGCCTTTTCTTTAGACTTGATCCTATGCTTCTCTTTAGCTTCCTTACCATTTTGTCCAAGTACATCTCTTCCATGAAGCCCAGCTCCTATTCCTTCCATCAGGTTACCTTTAAATAAAGCCACTGAATGAGGAGATAATGGCATCATGGTAATAGCACTGACCTAGTAATCCCAAGGTTCAAGCTACTTCCTGGTTTCAAATCTCACTGATACCACAATAGCTGGTGGGAATGCAATTTAGTGAATGAATTGGAAATGAAAAGCTAATTCCAGTAATAATTACCATTTGCAACTGTAACGACTTGATCTTGTTTATGACTGTCCATTAGCTGGTCTATGTGTAACTCAAATAATGTGGTTGGCTCTGACGTAGCAAGCCACTCAGTTACACTAAACTGCTAGAGAAAAGTTGAGCAATTTGGGTTCTCGCAAATTACAGCAGATCAAGAACATAACTCACCATCTCATTCTCATGGACAGTTAAAGATGGGCAACAAATGATTGCCAAGCCAGTGAAGTCCACAGCCCATGAAAAAAAAATTAAAAAGCTTCCATTCTTGTACAAATGTCGCATTCCTTAGTGCCTATACTTCCATTCTAAACTCACCATGATTACCTCATCCTGAAAAACTTAAATCCCTGCCTTTTCTTTTGGTCATCTGCAAGCTCTGCTCATCTTCAAGATTATTGAACATGCCCAAATTCCCAACTCAACACTTATCTTCCTCACAGCATTGTGGTTGGATTTATCCAATCAGGTTTCCACTTATGACAGCACCAGAATACTCTCAGCCATTGTTAGAAACAATCCTTGATTCAATTTGATCTATTTATTGTCACAAAATACAGCTGTCACCACTCTCTGGTACCATCTTAAAACTCAGAAAAATAAACCAAACCATGGAAGATAAAAGCAGAAAAATAAAGAAATAAAGCAGAAGCATTCAGCAGTATAGTCCTTCTTGTTAAATGCTCCACCACGGGGCAAGGGCCTGGTGGCAAGGCCCAAGACCCCTCACTGCATTGCTGTGCTGCTGCTACAATGTCATCCCAATTCCAACCACGCCCTCACCACTGCAGGTCCTCACAGAACTTCACCAATGCAGGCACCACTGATGCTACCAGGTACCACACCAGTTCAAACTTGATTCCTGCACCGCGATGAGTCTGCCTCTGGTCCATCTTGCGATGGAGCAAGTGAGAACAAACAGTCCAACAACACGGAAACATTGGGTTGATCAAGAGAAATTCAGAGTTGGATCTTGCCAGCACAATATCCATGATCTGACTCCAAGATGTACTTTAACTTTCAGCACATGAATGGTTTCTAGTTAGTTAATTTCCCTACTCCCTCAACCAGCAATTTCCCCCTTGCACCCCACCCCCACCTCAAGTGCCTGGAGTGGCTTGGGAACCCATAACCTTCTAAATCAGAAAGGAGTGACACTTTTGACTTATGATAAAGGGTGTTATGTTTATTATCTTTGGAAAAGAGGAGAAGTAAAACTCGTTTCAGTTGGTCAAAGAAAATCATTTATGAATGTCAACGGTCTAAAAATGCTAGACCAAAGTAAATGTCCTTGAAGCAGGCAGTGTTAATGCAACCAGTGCAAAAGAGGGGATTGTGGATTCATGCAATGACGGATTCATAATGATGATGTTAATCAAGAAGTACGGACATATTGGGTTTAATGGTTTTCCAGTCTTTGGAGATTATTTTATTTTTAAGAGTAGTTCTTTGTTCATGAAGAATCGATTATCCAGTGAAATTGTTGGTGCAAAGCTGCCTTCTGGAGATAATTGGCTCTAACCAAAGAACTTTCTCCTTCAAAGTGTTGTCAATGAACAACTAATTCTAGAAGTCTTGGTCTAGCCCACCATATTGGATCTTGATCTGCAACTGATGAATAACTGAAGGTAATTGTTCCAAACTTCCTGCAGAATCACATTTCAAATTAATTGAAAAACATGTCGAAACTCTCACGAAGCCCTCAGCATGTAAAGAAAGAATGAGAGAAACATTACCTGAAGCATCTGTCACAAGCAATTTCATCTGTTAACTCCTGGACGAATTCTGAATCATTGTTTCCTGAGGATAAGTGCTTTCTCACCAGAGACACCTGCAGAATGTACAGGTGAGTCAGGGCTGATGCACATCAGGTGATGAGGGCTGAAGCAGGCAGATAACATAACCTCTTAACTGCTGGCAATAAATTCATTCATTGACTAAAAATACAAAATGTATAAGGGATCTTTGATTGAGATTATGCCCATCTTTCATTTAAACAATGTCTTGGTTTCAATAATTGGAGTAGATCCATTGACTGTCATCCTTTGTGTTACAAACTGTGCAAGGCCTGGTCTACTGATGATCTAAATGCCTATTGCTTGCTAAAAATAGAATTGCCAGTTAAATGAAGTATCTTCAAATTAAAAGCATACCATATTACACAGCTGTAGCATTACAGAATCTACCAACCAAAGAATAATAAACACTTCACAATGATGCAACTGTTTTTGATTTCTTCCTTTCTCTTGATTGGGATCTTTTTGCATCTCACAATGTTGTTGACTCAAGAATGAGAAAAAAATGTGCAAAATATTTCAACATAATGGACAGTTTTCTTGCTTTAATTTCTATGTAACTTCTATCTATCTGTTGACAGTAACCATACCGTTTCAATGGTTTTAACTCTATATTTTTCCTCTATTGACCATTGTTCTTTCCTAAAGCAGACCATTCATGGTAATATATTTTATGACTTCTACAATTCAGCTTTGGGTGATAAGGAGCTAGTTATAGTCACCAAGTCCCATTGGTTTCAACTCACCTGGGGTTCCCCAGTCAATTCAGCCTGCAGTTGGCAATGAGATAACTGGGAGGATGAAGGTCAGCATTTTATCCATATTACAAAATGGAGAATGAATGGAAGTGTAGCAAATGATTTGTCAAATGCTGACATGAAAAGATACTCAGAACTACTGTGTACTTCCCTGAACAGCTTCATTTACCACACTGACTAAACTAAGCACCCTCAGATTAGAAGGAACTCAATTTTGATTTCCACTATGAAAGAGAGAAATTTGCTGTTTTGTTTTAGTGCTACTGCTGTACTTCTGGAATGCTAAATTTCCAGTCTTCAGCCAATTCAATTCACTCTATGTGGTATCAAGAAATGATTGGAGATTCTGGATTTTGCAAAATCTCAGGGCCCTGCCAGCATTCCAGTAGTAGTATTGATGCCTTGTGCTACTAGCCAAGCTCTTCCAAGTTATAATAATGGCATCTACCCGGCAACATGGAAAATTATCCAGGTACAGGTACAAATTGTCCCATATACAAAAAGCAGGATAAATCTAACATGGCCAATTACCCCCGTCAGTAATCACCTGCTTGGGTTCCACCGAGTCCACTCAGCTCCTGACCTCATTCCAGCCTTGGTTCAAACATGGATAAAAGAGCTGTATTCCAGAGATGAGGTGAGAGTGTCAGCCTTTAACAACAAGGTTACATTCAACCAATTGTGGCATCATGGAGGCCTAGCAAAACTGGAATTAATGGCTATCAGGATCCAAGCATTCTGCTGGTTAGAATTATACCTGACACATAGGAAGATGATTGTGGTTGTTGGGGGTCAGTCATCTCATCTCCACACCATCTCTGCAGGAATTCTTCAGGGCAGTATTAGCTCGAACAACACTCAAGAAGATTAACATGATCCACAACAAAGCAGCCCACTTGGTTAGCACAACATCCACAAGCATTCATTCAGTAGCAACAGTGTGTACTATCTACAAGATGCACTGCAGAAATTCACCATAGAGCCTGAGGCAGCAACCTCCAAACCCACGACCATGTCTATCTTGAAGGACAAGGACAGCAGATATGTGGGAAAACTATCACCTGCAAGTTCCCTCTTAGCTACTCACCATCCTGACTTGGAAATATAGTGGGTCAACCCACAGCGCACGGACTGCGGCAGTTCAAGAAAGCAGCTAAGTGTCACCTTCTCAAGAGCAGCTAGTGATGGGCAATAAATGATGACCAGCCAGCAACTCCCAAATTCCACAAGTGAATAATATAAAAAATTGGAATGCTCCTTTATCAGAATCTGATTCAGCTGAAGAGTTTTGACTGCTCCACTGCCATCTATAGGGATTGTTGTTCATACATGTTTTCCCTTCTTCTCTAATGGTGCCAAGTCATATTCTTCTAAGAGTGTTGATATGTCTCATCACCAAGGCTGGATGGCAATTCTTCATAATGACGCTCTATAGTGAGTATGAACAGTTTACTTCTGCATGTGTGGACCTTACAGCTGAGCATTGAAGGGCATTGCACTTAGCAAAAGTGTCTTCTGGACAACTATTCATAGCAGAACTCATTCCTCACCCTCAAGAGTACTGAAGGCTGTTGTAGCACCTCAGCCATTGTCCCAGGTCCAAACTTATTGACCTGATAAAGACTGGGGGAGCCCTGGCTGCAAATTGACCAGATTAATATTGATGTACTGGTTCTTATCTGAAAGGCACTCATCTCACCCAGTTAATGAGTCGGGTCTCTCTCCAGCTACTGCTATTTTACAATTGGGGCCTCTGTTCATTGGACTAATGACAAGTCAATTTTTAACCAAAACGAAGTAAAATATTTCATCTGTTGAAATGAAATCCCAATAAACTCAGTATTCAATTTGTTTAAGTTATGTGGAAAGGTCTTAAGTTCTTATTTTTATGATGTGGCATGAACAATCTTTTTGGCTTTGGAGCTCCCCCTGAGATATCATAAAGTTGTTGATGAGAGACTGAAGTTATTTCAGTTTAAGTGATAAACACAGTTAGAATAGAACAGCTAATCCCAAGTGGCCTGGAATGAGGCAACTCCTGACGCTACAGAATTCTCCAAGTTTCATCAGTAGAGGGTGAAAGAAAACACTGACATCCGCAACACAGTGCCAGAGAATTGAGACTTTTTTTTAAAAAGCCATTGCTCAGATTTTGAATGTTGCTTCGATTTATTTCCTTTCTGATTGGCTCCCCACCTCTCCTGAAGACCTGAGCTGGGATACAGTTGTCCAACCATCTGCTGCCTTTCTGAATAATCAGCCACAAGACAATTCTTCACAGGTGAGAGTGCAGACCACACCACTGGAGTAGCAGCATAGAGCAGAATACTGTCTGTACCAGATGCCCACATATGCATGTAATCCAGCTTTTGGCAGGGATCATCAGTCGCCAATCTAGCTGATTCTTTCATAACTTATCCAAGCGTTTTAGAGCTACCTCTAGTGTCCCAGTGCTATCTGGTTGATATTCACAAATAGAGAACAGACTGGCAAATCCAACTTGAGAACACCTTGGCTTTATTTTTATTTGGTTAACTGCTACTGTGAAGCCAAAGTGGTTTGAATTTGCTGACATTGATGCAATTGCTGAATCTTTAGTATCAGAAGTTCACAATCAAACTGGTGTCACTGATGGTGAGGGAAATCATTTACAGACAACTTCTGCCTTTGGAGTTAAATACAGTAGAGCAAAATGGCTGTTGATGGTCCAGTGCAGACCTAATGGAATATTGCTGTACTGAAGGTGCTGTCTTTCAGATGAGATATTAAGACAAGATCATTTCTGGTGGATGTCAAAGATTCCAAGGCACTATTTTGAAGACAAGCAGCCAAATTAATCCAGTGTCCTGGCTAATAGTTATGCCTCAATCAACATCACTGGAACAGATTATCAGGTCTTTATCCTGTTGGTATTAGTGGGATGTTGCTGTGGGCAAACTGGGGACTGTTTTTAACAAATTACAAGAATGACACTACATTTCAAAAGTGCTTGATTGCATGTAAAAATGTGGGACATCCTGGAGTTGTAAAAAGGTATTAGAGAAAAACAAGTTTGTTGAGTCTTTCTTAAAAAATGAATTCTTCGGCAAATACTTGCTGTTGTCTTCACTTTATGATTATATATCTTAAAAAACAAACAACGAGATGTCCTTCTGAAAACTCAGTTTGAAAGAGTTCAGACTTGCTGTTGCTATAAAGCCTGATCTTCTTCCACCTTCGTCTCTTCACAATAATACAATAAAGTTGCTGTGACATTGCAATGCAGCAATCGTGCTATAATCAAAGCATATTTATAATGTCACAGCGAATGTCTCAGAATTAAACAGCAATAAGCACAAAGGGCTCAGCACTTTGGAGCTTAAAGTTATTTTATTGTGATGTGGATGTTTATTAGTCAAACAAAAATGCTGATAGTAAAGAAACCCATTCCTGAAATGTCTCTGAAAAACACTTCTCCAACAATAACTGCTGAAAAAGAAGTCATTGTTCCCCAAACATCAAGCAAATAAACTGTGTCAGAGGGAGCTGGGCCACACAGGGCCAAAAGTCCATGGTACCAACTCCATTTGTGATGCATCAGTTGATGTAATCCAAGTAGTGGTTGAGTCACTATAGTTCAGTGCTTTTAGCCAAGGGAATCTAGAAACAGCCAGGGTTCCTCTTTATTATCTCTATCCAGTGAACATGTTGCAAAATTTGCACATGTCACAAGGAAGGCTCAAATTTCTATTGCCATGCCCTAAAAGATCTGGGTGTCTCCCCAGTGCTGACCTCTTGAGCACCCCATTGGTGGATGTACATTCAGCTGTCCACGCACTCAGTTCCGGAATTGCTTCACTAAATTTCCCTCTCCCCCTCACATTCCACCTATAAGGACCTCCTTAAAACCTATCTCAAGGATCAAGGTTTTGGTCAGCAAAAGTGAGTTTCTGCAAATGCTGGAGATCAGAGTCAAGATGAGGGTGGTGCTGGAAAAGTACAGCTGATGAAGGGCTTTTGCCCGAAACGTCGATTTTACTTCTCCTCAGATTCTGCCTGACCTGCTGTGCATTTTCAGCACCACTCTAATCTAGACTCAAGCTTTTGGTCACCTACCCAATACCCCTTGAGATGGCCTGTAGTCACATTTTGTTTGAGTTTACTCCTGTGAAATGCCTTGAGATATTTTGCAGTGTTGAATGTGATCATTTTTCTTATCCAGCCTGTGGATTAAGCATCCAATATTCACTGTTTGAGGGCACACGTGAAGTATGGCCATATGCTGAGGTTGTGAAGGGTTAATGGTGCCTGTGGAACCATGCCCAGAAAAAGCTAGTCCCTTCAGGTCAATGGGAGAGCAAACAAAACATCTGAAAGGAACATTGAAAAGTTAAAGAAAATGTGTCTCGCCGAAGGTTTTTAAGGAGTTATTTAACAGCTGTAAAGGATTAAACTTGCCCAGGCCCCAATAGACTGCACACAAAAAGGCACATGCTTAAGGGGATTATAAAGCTGCCCCTTTAATTACATTCCATAGAGCAAGCAGTAGTCAGTAAAGGGTTAATAGATGGCTGCAATCTCAGTGAGGGACAAAACAGTGGCACTTCGTGTCACAGGTACACTGTTAAAACTGGGATCGAAAGCAAGAGCGTTAGCTAGTTTCTCAAATTCCCTTGTTTTTCACTTTCTATACAATTAATGCAGCCTTCAGTAGACAAATTCTCCCCCAAAACACATGCCATCAGCTATCCACAGCCAACACAGTTTGCCAAAGAGTCTGTGTGGCATGCTGCTGCTGTTTACCTTGTTAATTTAAGAAGGGGAAAATAAAAAGTGTTTTAATTTGCTTTAACTGAATGTTAGGAAAGCTGGAGTGATTTGCAATCAATCACAGTGCCGTACAGGGGACTGCCCACCCACTGTGCCTGCTAATCAACAACCTCCGCAAGATCTATTATTGATAGACTTTGGAGGAGCTGCTAATTAACTCCCGCATACACCGTAAGCATTGTTCCTTCATCCAGCAAGAGAGTAGCAGTGTAAAGGAAGAGTTATGGTGGCATTGGCTTCAGGCAGGGGGCAGGGGGCAGGGATTGGACTCTTTGCTTGCCAAGCTTGGAGGTACAGGAAACACTGAGGTGTAAGTGCATAATTACAACATTAACAGGAACTATGTGCAAACAAATACACATTCCAGCTGGCCAGAGGGACAAGGCAATCAGCCAGTGCTGAGAATCTACAATTACGATCCACATGGGGGTCGAGCCCTGCCAAAAGCCTGATTATACCTGTTTGAAAAGTTACATTTTAGGATATGGATGAAGATTTTTCTCTGTGCTTGGCATGAGATAGAATGAAGGGATTTCCCCAAAGCCGCCAGTGATTCCAGTTTAGGAGAGTGTTAGTTGTAATGGTTATACAACAATACCTTGAACCACTAATAACTTACCTATGGAATTGCTGGTTAATCTTGAACTGCCATTCTGCGATTGCTGCCTTGTGTAAGCCAGTGCTCCAGGAATTGACAAAAACACATGGTCCCAGAATCTGAAGTATCAAAGCATTGAAATGTATCTACTGAGCCAGCCTGATGCTATCATGCAAATATCCCAAGAAATGATAATGTAAGTAACACACACTCTTATTTACTATAATTATTTTGGGACTTCAAACTGCTGCACCAGGAATAGATTATCTGGTCATTAATAGATCAATGTTTTATCAGTCATGGAGGTTTATGTGTGCAAATTGGCTGCCTCTTTTCTACCTTTGCAGCAATATCCGCACTTCAAAAAGCACTTCATTGGTTAGAAACCACATTGAGACGTCCAGTAGTCACGAAATGCACGACATAAATGCAACCCTTACTTTCATTAACAGCTCATTTTCATAACTCTGCTCTTTTTAAGATCACAGATGCCTGTGTTTACTAAACTAATAATGCTGCAATGGGTACTGCCACTTATACTATAAAAGAATGTCACTGGTGGAAATTGTTTGGGTTCAAAGGGACACCAATGACATTTTCTCTTGGATGCAAGTCTACTGGTTCTATAGCAAGGCTGCAGGATAACATTAGACACTAATTTTCCTGTCTTAGATTCACAAAATTCATGAACCAAGGCAGCACACCAGGGCTAAGTGGCAGCAGATCAATTTTAGCACAAGGAAGACTGAGGGAAAGAAAATGTAAATTCTGCTGCTGAAGCTTCAAGCTTTTATACTGCCACTAATTACATGTCTGCAATCAATGGAGAAACTATACCTCCACCTGAGAAGATAATTTTATATTTATTCCTGTTCATACTCTTCTGTAATTCACTAAAAATGCCAATTTTTTAAAAAAACAATGCATTTTATAATTCCTGCAGAAAATGAACAGGCAATGTCATAACGGAAATAGGAATGGTGGGGTTTATTAATTAGTTTGTAGTGCCTTATCTTATATAATACAATTCATATGGACCTATTGATGAAAGGACGATTAGCAGTTATAAGCCAGGTAAGGTAATTGAAGGGGAACGAAAGAGACTTCATGTTTAGGATCCAATGTGGTTCTTCTTCAATTCTGAAGAAGATTAATATCGAATGCCTGACCTTAATTCTGTTTCTCTCTCTCTCTTTCTCTCTCTCTCCCCACAGATGCTCCCAGATCTGTGGAGTTTCTTCAACATTTTCCATTTTTGTTTCAGATTTCCAGCATCTGTAGTATTTTGCTTTTATAAGGGTACAAAACGCTACTCATTTTTCAAATATTGTTGCCTGATTTTCTTAAATTGAGGAAGGGAATTGTTCACCAAGAACTAGATTCAGATCTTTCCAAGATCATAATTCATACTGATAGTCAGAGAAAATAACATCCACACCTTTAGTATAGTGTAGATTTGAAAGTAAATCCTTACGTACTACCAGCAATATGGTGCAAGAGGAGTCGGTTAAGACACATAATGGGTTTCAAGTTGATAAGGTGGTATTAAATGAGCTGACAATACTAAAGTTGACAAGAAATCATGGCCAAGTGTGAATTATTTAAGGATACTGAGAGATGTGAGGGTGGAAACTCCAGAGGTACTGGCTATCATTTCTTCATTGAGGAGCTGGTGCAAGGTGAGTGGAATCTTGTAAATTTTACAACCTTGTTCAAGGTAAATTGTAACGATAAGATCAGCAACTTCAAGTCAGTCGGTTTAACCTTGATGTGGAGGTACCAGTGTTGAACTGGGGTGGAAAAGGTCAGAAGTCAATGACTGCTGAAAATGTGTTGCTGGAAAAGCGCAGCAGGTCAGGCAGCATCCAAGGAGCAGGAGAATTGACGTTTCGGGCATGAGCCCTTCTTCAGGAATGAGGAAAGTGTGTCCAGCAGGTTAAGATAAAAGGTAGGGAGGAGGGAATTGGGGGAGGTGCATTGGAAATGTGATAGGTGGAAGGAGGTTAAGGTGAGGGTGATAGGCCGGAGTGGGTGTGGGGGTGGAGAGGTCAGGAAGAAGATTGCAGGTTAGGAAGGTGGTGCTGAGTTCGAGGGTTGGGACTGAGACAAGGTGGGGGGAGGGGAAATGAAGAAACTGGAGAAATCTGAGTTCATCCCTTGTGGTTGGAGGGTTCCTAGACGGAAGATGAGGCGCTCTTCCTCCAGCCATCATGTTGCTATGGTCTGGTGATGGAGGAGTCCAAGAACCTGCATGTCCTTGGTGGAGTGGGAGGGGGAGTTGAAGAGTTGAGCCACGGGGTGGTTGGGTTGGTTGGTCTGGGTGTCCCAAAGGTGTTCTCTGAAACGTTCCACAAGTAGGCGGTCTGTCTCCCCAATATAGAGGAGGCCACATTGGGTGCAGCAGATGCAGTAAATGATGTGTGTGGAGGTGCAGGTGAATTTGTGGCGGATATGGAAGGATTCCTTGGGGCCTTGGAGGGAAGTGAGGGGGGAGGTGTGGGCGCAAGTTTTGCATTTCTTGCGGGTGCAGGGGAAGGTGCCAGGAGTGGTGGTTGGGTTGGTGGGGGGTGTGGACCTGACGAGGGAGTCACGGAGGGAGTGGTCTTTTCGGAACGCTGATAGGGGAGGGGAGGGAAATATATCCCTGGTGGTGGGATCCATTTGGAGGTGGCGGAAATGACGACGGATGATACGATATATATGGAGGTTGGTGGGGTGGTAGATGAGGACCAGTGGGGTTCTGTCCTGGTGGCAATTGGAGGGGCAGGGCTCAAGGGCAGAGGAGCGGGAAGTGGAGGAGATGCGGTGGAGAGCATTGTCAATCACGTCTGGGGGAAAATTGCGGTCTTTGAAGAAGGAGGCCATCTGGATTGTACGCTATTGGAACTGGTCCTCCTGGGAGCAGATGCAGTGGACCCTCCACTTCCCGCTCCTCCATCCTTGAGCCCTGCCCCCTCCAATCGCCACCAGGACAGATCCCCACTGGTCCTCACCTGCCACCCCACCAACCTCCATATACATCGTATCATCCGTCGTCCTTTCCGCCACCTCCAAATGGATCCCACCACCAGGGATATATTTCCCTCCCCTCCCCTATCAGCCTTCTGAAAAGACCACTCCCTCCGTGACTCCCTCGTCAGGTCCACACCCCCCACCAACCCAACCTCCACTCCTGGCACCTTCCCCTGCACTCGATGTAGCCTCCTCTATATTGGGGAGACAGGCCGCCTACTTGCAGAATGTTTCAGAGAACACCTCTGGGTCACCCGCACCAACCAACCCAACCACCCCGTGGCTCAACACTTCAACTCCCTCTCCCACTCCATCAAGGACATGCAGGTCCTTGGACTCCTCCATCGCCAGACCATAGCAACATGATGGCTGGAGGAAGAGCGCCTCATCTTCCGCCTAGGAACCCTCCAACCACAAGGGATGAACTCAGATTTCTCCAGTTTCTTCATTTCCCCTCCCCCCACCTTGTCTCAGTCCCAACCCTCGAACTCAGCACCACCTTCCTAACCTGCAATCTTCTTCCTGACCTCTCCGCCCCCACCCCCTCTCTGGCCTATCACCATCACCTTAACCTCCTTCCACCTATCGCATTTCCAATGCCCATCCCCCAAGTCCCTCCTCCCTACCTTTTATCTTAGCCTGCTTGGCACACTCTCCTCATTCTTGAAGAAGGGCTCATGCCCGAAACGTCGATTCTCCTGCTCCTTGGATGCTGCCTGACCTGCTGCGCTTTTCCAGCAACACATTTTTCAGCTCTGATCGCCAGCATCTGCAGTCCTCACTTTCTCCCTGATATCAATGACACCAGGTTATAGTCCAACAGGTTTAATTGAAATCACAAGCTTTCGGATCATTGCCCCTTCGTCACACTCAAAAGCTTGAGATTTCAAATAAACCTGTCAGACAATAACCTGATGTTGTCTCACTTCTAACCTAGTTTAATCTTGGTGAAGGAGAAGCTTTTAAAAATGATAACTCAGGACAAGATTAATAGTCACTTGGATAAAGAGGGATTAAGTAAACAAAGCCAGCATGGATTTATTAAAGGCAAATCTTCTTGAACTAACTTGCTTGAGTTTTTTAATGTGGTAACAAAAGGGTAGATGAGGGTAATGTGATTGATGTGGCATATATAGCTTTCCAAAATGCACTTAATGCCCAAGAAAACTGTAAGCAAAGTTAGAGACTACAGAATAAAAGGGACAGGAGCAAGATGGATAATGAAATTGACTGAGAGACACAGGATGGCCAACAATAGTGCATAGGTGACAGTGAGGTCTGCAAGTGCTGGAGACAAGAGTTGAGCATGTGTTGTTGGAAAAGCATAGCAGGTCAGGCAGCAACTGAGGAGCAAAATGATCGACATTTCAGGGCTAGAGCTCTTGATCAAGGATGCTGCCTGACCTGCTGTGTTTTTCTAGCAACACACTCACAACTGCAGTGAATAGTCATTTTACAGGCTAGAGGTAGGTTTCTAGTGGGGTTTGCCTTGGGCTAAGCATTAGGATCCCAATTCTTTTCTCATATAATTTAATGATCTATATTTTCGTGTGTAAGTAGCAGTTATAAAATTTATGGATAACATGAAATTTAGAAGTGTTTGTGCGCCATGAAGAGCTTAGTGTTAAATTCAAAAGAACATGGACAGATTGCAGTGGACATATACGATGCAGATTAAATTTACTTCAAAGAAACATGAAATGATTAATTAGGAAGAATATGGAGAAATGGTACCATATAAAGGATATAGTTTTAAAAGGGGGACAGGAGCAGAGAGATCTGGGTTAAAGTGTGCACAAAATATTGAAGGTAACACGACTGATTGAGAGTGTAGTTAACAAGGCATGTGGGATCCTGGATTTTATAAGCAGGAGTATAGGGTATAACAGCAAGGCATCATGTCAAATTTGTCTAAAACACAGGTTTGCCCTCAACTGGAGCACTGTATCCTCCATCCTTCAGAAAGAACACAAAGACATCAGAGGAGGTACAAAATATGTTTCGGAAGAATGGCTCCAGAGCTCAGTAATTTCAATTACACCGATGTATTAGAGGTATTGAGGCTTTTATCCTTTGACAAGAAAGTTTATGAGGACATTTGAAAGGGGAATTCAAAGTTATGAGAGGTATGGTCAGAATAAATAGATGGAAGATCAAGAGTTAGAGGACACAGAATTAAGGTAATTGACAAAAGAATCAATGGCACCAACAGGAAAGTATTATTTATTCAATGCATTCACTGTAGGGGAGGTGGACCTTGAGGGCTCCTCATCTCTGGCCATTTTAATACATTGCCTCCCTGTTTGCCAGTCACTTCCCCACCTCAGCCATCACTGACCACCATATTCACACCAACACTTTTGGACATAGAATCCAGGGAAGGAATATAGGGGTGTTTTAGGACGAGAACCAATGACATCAGGACCCAATACCCTCTTTATACCCTGTTCCTTTTGCTTTCAGATGCTGCAGCAGGCCCTCAACACAGATATCAGTCCATGGCACAAGCACCACACTGGCAGAGTTACAGACATGCTGAGGATCTTCTAGCCAGGGGCAAGTGAACCCTCCTTTGTGTGAACTTTCAAGGGTCAGAACATGCTGGTAGGTAGAGGTGAAAGGTGCAGCCACTTCTGGAGTGTTCTGAGAGGACCCTCCATTGATTGAGTGCCCCTGGCATCACCTTGTCTACTTATGAGGAAACAGCACCTGGCATGTGCCAGCTTCCATACCCTCTCCCATCACTATTGTCCAGTCTTGAGAACCAATGGCTGGGCCAATAGAGAACACATGTGCGTGTCTTGGCAGCAGACTGCCAGACCTGGGTCTCCAGAGCAATTGCCAACCTGTTCCTGGAAGCAGCTTGGCCATGACATGACTTGCTGCACTGTTACAGCTTCTGGGCAACAAGGGTCCTCCATTGTGCCCCATAGTCCTGCCTGCCATTCCTGGCCCTCCCTGAGAGTGTGGATGTGGTTTCTGATTGCAACACTACAGGGTTGTCTCCTCGCAGGGGCTGAGCAGGAGCCTGGTCCCCAGCAGACCTCCAATGGCCAATGGCCTGGACATTTCTGCCTTGACCAGCTGTGGAGTTGTTGCAGTGATGTGCTCAATTTATAGCCTACCACACTCTCAATGAGGTGCCAGTATCTGAGCCGGTGGGGTGGGGGGTTTGGGAGGTGGTGCCTTGCTGATGTGTCTCCTGAAGAAAGATTACACTTGAGAAATTGACTTCTTCACCTCCTGATGCCACTTGGCTTGCTGTGTTCTTCCAGCTTCCTGCCTGTCTACATGTATCTCCTGAGGCCTGTGACAATGCTACTCCTTTAACAAGATTATGCTTGGGTTTTTTTCAGAGAGGTCATAAAAGACTCCAAAATGTCTGGGGTTGAAGGGTTTTAAGGCCAATTTGATTATAGCTAATAGAAGGCTTACAAGTAAAAAAAACACTTGCACAATGAAAGGAAAGTAGCCAGTTCTCCCAGCTCAGCATTTTTCTGGCTTGATTTGATTTTTAGCAGTGGTGTTGAAAAAGTTGCTGGACCCAGAAAAGGGGGTCCATGCTAATCTCTCTTTGACTTCTCTCCTGTAAGAACCTGTGATCGATTGTACCTTGTATCTTTTGTACCAAGAAGTGTTTCTGGGGATTGTTGCAAGTACTGGAACATCATTAAGTAGAGATAATCTGTTGAGGTTTTGGATAGGTTGTTATTTTGTCGATAATCTTGGAAATGAATTCTGTCTTGTTTCAAACTGCATGGTTTCACCAGCAGCATCTGTCCTCGAATATCTACTTTACACTTGCTTAAAACAGCTAGCAAAGTTAGGGTCTGGACTATTTCCTGAAATGATTTGATAGGGTCTGGCCTGGTTCATAATAGGCCTCAGTACCCTCACCCTCAGAGACTGAGAAGGTGGTTTCTGAGGGAGCCAGCCATTTCTCTGAGATGGTGGTGGAGATGTTGGCAATTTCTGTAATAGAAAAAGAGAGAGAATATGTCACAGCCAGTGGTTAGATGGGTTAGGACAATGAATGAGACTGACAGGGGGATAATGTGAGTTTTGCAGTGGAATTGGGAGCGGTACTGACTCAGTTGTCCTGTGATCCCTGCAAGAGTGATTCCTGTCTCTTCCTGTAGGGGTTTCTTCCTGTAAGGGCTGAGGAGTCAGACACCCCTCCGCCCAGTTGACTTTTAGACTGCACCCAAACCCATCATGGCATAGACGCCAAGAATGAAACTGACCAAGGAATATGTCCCCTTTAATTTTTCTGCCCATACTTGCCACTTATAGCATGGAACAGTTTCTAATCAAATCTAGGCATACGGTCCCCATGGCTGAGATCAGCAAGTTAGTTGTGTGACAGATCATGGGTCAGAGCGATGCTCCAAATACACTCTACCATTACACTATACTTGGAACTTACTACAGAGGCACCGAGAGCCAAGGAACCCCACATGAAATCATCAGTGTCCACTAATACCTTCAGATTTTTGAAAATAAATACCATGCACCAAATTCTCCATTTCTGACAAATTGCATCTAGTAGAGATATCCTAATGTGTGAGGGGATGGGATGGATTGATTGGCATCTGACACCTGGTTTTCAGGCCCACCATGGCGTTTCTCCGAGCTAAATCACTCAGTTCAGTATTTGTGAAGGGGTTATGGCATCAAGGTTGTGCTTGTGTCAGTAGAAAATAAAACTAATAAATAAAACCAGAAATCATAGAATCCATACGGTTCAGAGCAGGCTATTCAGGTCCATTCAATCCTCACTGACCCACCGAAGAGCATCCTACACAGCCCCACCCCTCTACCCTATCAGCCTGCATTTCACATGGTCAGTCCCACATATCCCTGGGCACCAAGGACAATTTCTCACGGCCAATCCATCTCATCTGCATATCTTCTGCTGTGGGAGGAAACCCACACAGACACGGCGAGAACATGTAAACTCCACAGACACAGTTACCTAAGGGTGGAATTGAAACCAGGTCCCTGGCACTGTCAGGCAGCAGTGTTAACCACTGGGCCAACCATGCTGAAATTGCTGGAAAAATTCAGCAGGTCTGGCAACATTTGTGAAGAGAAATCAAAGTTTTGGGTCCAGTGCTCCTTCTTCAGAACTGATGGCAGCTGGGAAAAAGTTGTTCTTATGCTCAGAAAATAGTAGACGGGGTAAGGGAGTAAATGATAGGTGGGGATAGAGCCCAGAGAGAGAGAAAGACAGTTGAAAAGACAAAGGAGAGGATACCAATCAGTCCAGAAGAATGAATGGCTGTGAATGCGTCTATTCGTGGCTTACAATGGTTGGTGTGTAATGGTGTAAAGGGGTTGGAATAAGGATATGGGAGAAGGTGCCTGAAACCCTAAAATTGTTGAACTCGGTATTGAGTCCAGAAAGCTGTCGAGTTCCCAAGTGGAAAATGAGGTGCTGTTCTTCCAGCTGAGCTTCACAGGAGCAGTGCAGCAAGCCCGAGACAGACGTGTTGGCCAGGGAACAGAGTGGTGTGTTCAAGTGGCAGACAAGGGGAAGCTCAGGGTCTTCTTTGTAGAAGGTGTTCTACAAAGCAGTCACCCGGTCTATGCTTTGTTTCCCCGACGCAGGGAAGACCACACTATGCGCAGAAATGCTGACTTTTTCAAGCAATTGCCATTTTTGTTTCTGACTTCCAGCATCCTCAATTCTTTTGGTTTTTTAAAATAAAATTAATACTTCTTTCCCCAGGCACGTAAGATGATGGGTCTCTATCGTGACAGCTCTGGCTGTTGTAGGCTGTTAACAGACTAGTTCTAAAGGGAAATCAATGAGCAAGAGGTAACACAACCAAAGGTATTCACCTTCATAGCATCCAGTAATGCTCTGGATTCCTCTGCTCAATTAGCTGATTAGCACTGCTGCCTCACAGTGCCAGGAACTCAGGTTCTATTCCTGCCTTACGCGACTGTCTGCGTAGAGTTTGCACATTTTCCCAATGTCTGTATAGATTTCCTCTGGGTGCTCTGGTTTCTTCCCACAGTCCAAAGATGTGCAGGTTAGGTAGATTGACCATGCTAAATTGCCCATTGTATCAGGGATGTGCAGGGTTACAGGGATGGGTCAAAGAGTGTGGTGCTGGAAAAGCACAGCTGGTCAGGCAGCATCAAGGAGCAGGAGAGTCAACATTTTGAGCATAAGCTCTTCATCAGGATGCTGCCTGACCGGCTGTGCTTTTCCAACACCACACTCTTCGACTCTGATCTCCAGCATCTGCACTCCTCACTTTCTCCAAGTTGGTTACAGGGATGGGGTGGGTCTGGGTGGGTTGCTCTTCAGAGTATTGGTGTGGACTCTATGGGCTGAATGGCCTGCTTCCACACTGTAGGGATTCATGATGATTCTATGAAAATATCTGAAAATTCCATCCAGGGAGGAGCTGTCCAATTGGAAACAGATGGACATACAATGGCAGCACATGAGATATAGAGATACACAAAAGAGACAGACAGTGACGGAGAGAGACAGACAATAAGACAGCTTCCTATAGGCTAATGCTGCTCCGTGATTTACAATAGGAGACAAACGGGAGCAGTCTGGATCAAATCTCCTTTTGTGTTTCTCTCCCCATGGGAAATGCAATCCTTCTATCCAGTCTAACAACACAGCTAAACCCACGCTCGATATTTGGAGATTCAAGTAATTGAGTTTGCACTATGTTCCCCCTCGTGACACATCTCCATAGATCTCAAATCCATTCTGCTTGATTTTGAATTCAAGATGTGAACCAAAGCAACAGGTTCTTTTTTTGTATTACATGAAGTTGCAGAATTATTACTGGCAAAATCACAAATATCAATAATGCCCTTTAAGGTGGTCTGCTCCTTTAATTGGAGCAATTGGACACAGGAATGAATTGCTTGCCTGAGGGGCTAACCCAGTCAAAAATTCTTAATTCATATACAATGCCATGCAGCAGATTAAAGCAAAATAATTAAATTATATTCTATTGGATTCTGTGGCATATTGAGCACACAGTCAATAATGTTTTAACAAACCAGCAGAGGCCTGATTATCCTGACGGGGGTCATTTATTTCGTACAGCTTTTTTCACAGCGTTGTTATATTTAACACTCACAGTCACAGGGTTCTTGCTACGTGTCTTTTTTTAGCCATGTTCATGCAACAGTTGCTGGTCCCAAGTGGATTTAAACAGCTAACTGGGAGTTGGGAATTAGGCTAGGCACCAGTTTGACCGCTAAGATTTGGGTTCTATTCTCGCTCAAACTGACAGGATTGAAATCCCTTGCCTGTTTCTAGTTCAAAAGACTTTTATATGCAATGTGTTTGGGGCACTCCCACTGCAGAAATGCTTGTGTTCATATGTACGGTGACCAACTCTCAGGGAATGAAACTGAAGGGATAGTTTGGTATGGGTGATCATTACACTCAAACAGAGGGCAGTGTTGTGTGCTGGCTAAACTGTAAGAGCAGTTGGGAGGTGGACAGACAGTTGGCGAACCTTTAAGATTTGATAGCCCGAAGGAAAGTTCAGTGCTTGTATACATTATGTGCAAGATCAAAAAATGTGAGCCAATGGCCGACCCAACCTAGAGAATGGGACAGCCATCTCAAATATAGGAAGATCCCGGAAAATCTGAGCTGGTCCTGAACTTATGTACTGCCTTTCCTGACCACAGGATAATCCGAAGTGCCTTACATGTACTTTTGAAGTGTAGTGACTCTTGTAATGTGAGAATGACAGCGACCAATATGCGCACAGCAAGCTCCCACAAATAGCAATATGACAACGATCAGCTTTTTTTATGATACTGAACCTGGGATAAATATATGGTCAGGACAATCACCATTGATCCACTCTGAAATATCATCAAGCGATGGGATCATTTTTATCCACCTACGAGAGCAGATGGAAGTGTAAATTTAAGATGTCATCCATAACATGCATCTTCAGGAGTGCAGCACTGAAGTCCATTACGTTTCAGCTTAAGTCCTGGAGTGGGACGTAAATCAACAGCTTTCTGACTTTGAGGTAAAAGTGCTGCTCACAAAGCTAAGTTTGACATGAGATCAGTAAGCATGGTTCATCAGAAAGGAGTTCCAACACCTGAGGAAATAGCCCTTGACAATTTTTGTGAAATAGGCATTTTCATTTAACGCCAGAAAGCATGTTGTGCTATTAAAGGTATCAAAATAAAAAAAAAGGTTCCAACCAAAACATTCTACATTCTGAAAGAATTTTTAACATAGACCATGAATGTGAAACACTTTTTAAAAAATCATTTAGCATGTCTAATGATCATACAGATTTATAACTGTTATGGATTGTGCAACTGATAGATTTAGCACTGAGATCTTGCCCATCTATCAAAGCACCATGTGTTTTTCTAAAGCGCATGTACCTCTTTTATTAAAATATTTCTCTAATTAACCTATTCAGCAATGTTATTACACACCTCTGGAGCAGGTGAGACTTGAAACCATGCCTCCTAGTCCAGGGGTAGGGACATAGCCACTGTGCCACAAGAGGCTCCCTCATTTTTTGTTAAATAGGATTCATGCAAATAACCTACAGCTTGGATCATTGCAACACTTATCAGCACCAGTAATGACCTGTAAGGAGAGTTATTCCTGTCTGAAACACAGTCTTTTTGAGGTGAATGCAGTTAGTCTTGTCATATAATCAAATCTTGGTTCTTAATCAAGCCCGATTCTTTTCGATAAGTCAATGAAAGGCCACCTGAATGCAGACCAGATGATGGCTATACATGTAAATTAGTGCTTTGCTAAGGATTTCCTAACAATCAGGCAATTGCCTTTAACAGGGAAGGTGTGTTCCTCCTTCAAGCCCTACTAGCCACCCTGTAAACACCTCTTCTTCATATAGAATCCCTACAGTGCAGAAACTGGCCAATCAGCCCAACAAGTTCACACCAACCCTGCAAAGAGTAACCCACCCAGACCCATTCCCCTACTCTATCACTCCACATTTTCCCCTGACTAATGCATCTAACCCACACTATAGGCAATTTAGCATGGCCAGTTCACCTAACCTGCACATCTTTGGATTGTGGGAGGAAACCTGACTGCCCAGAGGAAACCCACGCAGACGCGGGGAGAATGTACAAATTCCACACAGACAATCACCCAAGGCTGGAATCGAACCTGGGTCCCTGGTGCTGTGAGGCAGCAGTGCTAACCACGGAGCCACTGTGCTGCCCTGTTTAATAATCAGTGTACATCTCTTTCACCCACCATCAAACCTCTGCCATCACCATCTGCTTCTGTCCTCTCGCAATCATGTCTTGCTCATAATAATGTCTCCCATCACCATCATTTACACCCACCCTCATTCTCTACCCCAGAGAACTGTTAAAGCTCAGTCATTAAGCAAGTTCGAGACAGAGATTGATAGATTTCTAGTTACTAATGACATCAAGAGATATGGGAATAGTGTAGGAATGTGGTGATGAGGTAAATGTACAGTCATATCAATAGAATAACAGCACAGGCTTGGGGCTAAATGGCCCACTCCTATTCCTATATTCCTGTGACAGGATGACAAACCATACTTGGCATAAAGATTAGCTCCATCATAATTTGGGACATATTCCTGCCAAAGACCACAACCAATTTTGGACACAGCTTCAGTTTCCATTAAGAATGATTAATGAATATCTAGTGTCATCTGAAGCTGCAACACAAAAAAGAGATGACTGATTAGTACCATTGTCTAGTATATTTGTGTGGTCCACTATAAACTTATGTCACATATTAAATAGAAATACATTAAATGCTAAATATAGAAATAGACATTTGGCTCAAATGGTCCATGTCTTTGTTTATCCTCCAGAGGAACCTGCTGTCATGCCACTTTCACTAACCCTAGCAGCATGAGCTTTTATCCATCCCTCTCTCTTCTTGAAATTGCAAGTGATCTATAAGTGACTATTATTGTACGCATAAGAGTCATTGCACTAAAGTATGATTCTTATTTTGTGAATTACTATCAAACAACTCTGAGGGGTGTGATAAAGTCTTTACTGAATATAAAAACAAAATATTGTGAATGTTGTAAATCTGAAACAAACATAAGAATGCTGGAGAAACTCGACAAGTCTGGTAGTATCTGTGGAGAGAAATCGAGTTAACATTTCCAGTCTGGTATGACTCTTCCTCAGAACAGATCTCAAGAAGTGATGCCAAGTGAATCCCCATCTCCTCGTGACTCCCACCACTGTAAACTGACACCACCTTTTCAGGTTGTGTTATAGATCTTGACAACTCCTTGAATGGAGAAAAGTCTAATTGGCTCTCGCATGTCCTATGACTTTAAATGGATGATGTCTCATTATTTACACGCTTGCTAAAAGAATATTTACTGGCTTATTCTATCAAAACGTTTCATCTTGAAACTTAAAAGAAACTTTTCCCAAAAAGAACAGTTCCACATATTTCCTGTTCTCTGAGACAAGGAGTTCCACCATTCCTTTCTGCCACTAACATGCAAGTGCAGATCAGTATAAGAAACTGGTTTTATCCTCATGCAAAACTTGAGTTTACTTTGATTGATTGTTAGTCACCAATAATATTCAGTAAAATGTTCCATATGTGTATTTCTTTTGCTGGGATTTGTTTTATCTGTCTTTCCAATCTCCACCCTTTAACTTTATCCATCTGTTACTTATCTCAGTTACTCTTCAACTAACCCACTCTGAGGTTATCCACGATGATTCCATATCCATGTATTGTCGACGATAACCGATTGCTTGCTTTCTATGTTAAATTATTCCTTCTCTTCTTGGACAGGAAAGATTCCCATTTCTATAGAATTTATCACAACCACTACACTGCTTTCTAGCCAATTAAATACTTTTGCAGCATAAACAGGGAATAGTTTGTACACAGCAAACATCTACAAATCCCCCAGATAATCTGTTTTTGCTGTTGATCAAGGAATGAATATTGGCCAGGACCCCAGAAATGAATCTCTTGGACTTTGTTTAATTGTGCCCTGGGATCATCTACAGCCACTCAAGCAGGCAGAGGGGACCTCAGTTTAATATTCCATCTGAAAGACAGCAGCTCCAACTCACTCAATACCACATAGGAGCATAAGCTTTGATCTTTGGGCCCAAGTCCTGGTGTTGGAGTTGAACGCAGAATCTGAAGACTCAACTGATCCATGACTGTGCCTACATTCTCTCTTTCTGTGTCTATCATTCTGCAATTCTCAGGTGTCATGGTGGCTCAGTGGTTAGCACTGCTGCCTCACAGTGCCAGGGACCTCGATTTAATTCCATCCTTGGGTAACGGTTTGTGTGGAGTTTACATGTTCTCCCCATACCTGCACGGGTTTCCTTTCGGTGCTCTGGTTTCGTCCCATGGTCCTAAGATGTACTGGCTAAGTGAATTGGCAATGCTAAATTGCCCATAGTGCCCAGGGATGTGCAGGCTAGGTGGATTAGTCAGGGGAAATGCAGGGTTACAAAGATGGGGTGGGTCTGGGTGGGATACTCTTCAGAGGGGCAGTATGGATGCAAAAGACCAAATGGTCTGTTTCTGTACTGTAGGGATTACATCTTGCGGGCATCAACTAATACCTCTGTACTTACACATTTTGCATTATCCTTTTCTGTGTTTATTTATTCTTTCACTTTACTTAGTTTTGTTATTCCTAGATCTATCATTCTTCCTTTTTCTCAAATTTTCTCCATGTATCTATCAACTCTGTATCTAACTACAGTATATGCTCTTACTTGCTACTCTCACTGTTTTTCTTCCTAACTGAAAAACTGTACTTTTCTTTGCTCTCTTTGTCTTCAAGTTGGTGCCTTTATTTATGTTCCTCTTCAATCAGTAAGTGAACATATACTTCCAAAAGGAATAGAACTGGACCCTGTCCTTTGTCTAACAAAAGTATTACCTTCTTGAAGCCTGTTCTGTTTTATTCATATATATTCATTGGTGTCAAAGAACTTTTATAACATATGAATAGATTTTCTAATATATTTCACCATTTACCGTAACTAATATGATTGGCATGACAAATAACCTTTACATTACATTCCTTATCTCTATAGCACAATAAGGCTATGAATTCATCTTGGTTGGTAGGGAGTAAGATTGGTTAAAAACTCCCATACAAGATGTGACCAAAGCCACCACATCACAGCCACTCCCACTTCACTTCAGTCTTAGCAAAGAATACAAACTCATGTTTATTAATGAAGTGGACCACACACAAAATACCATTTTTCCTATTTTTTGAAATTCTAAAGCACGACCTAGTCTGCACGCAGGGGACTTCGAAGAGGGAAGCAATAAATTTAGTATGATTGCTATCTCAATGGGTTTTGTTTTTGGAAAGAGTCAGGGCACAACCCTTCTTTCAGTGGGATTTAATAGAGCTTACTCAGTCAGTATCCCATCAATGTGCAATCTCCCAGCATAAAATGCCCTTTCCCCACCCACAGATCAATGTAGCACCACCCCAGCTCCTGCCATCTGACTCAAGAAATGTCAACACTTTTTAGACAGTCTATATTTATCCCTTTTACCTCACCATCAATTTCCTTGCTTTTTTGGAGAAGTCTGTTTTGAAAAAAAAGTCAAGATGAGAGATGAATTGGACCATTTTATATTCAGAGCCTTTAAGTGACATGTTGAAACAATCCCAGATTAGGTCATAAATTGTAGGAGCAGAAGGAGGACATTTGGCCCATTGAGTTTGCTCCACCATTCAATGAAATAGTGGCTAGTTTGATCATCCTAAGAAAATCTCTCCTTCCCTGGGATCAACCTATGAACTTTCTCTGGACTGCCTCCAATTTCTTTCTTTAGAGAAGGAGACCAAAACTGTTTACAGTACTCTAGGTTTGGTTGAACTTGTGCCTTGCAGACTTATAGCAAGACCTCACTGTTGTGTGCTGCCTTCCCTTTGAAGTAAAAAGTAACATTCCATTTGCCCTTCCTATTACCTGTTGAACTTGGACGCTAGTTTTCTGTGATTTATACATGAGGGCCTCAAATCCTTCTCTGCAAAAATCCTCTTTCTCTTTAAATAATATTTTGCTCCTCTTTTCTTCCTGTCAAAGTACACAGCATCATATTTTCCCACATTATTTTTCATCTGCTGAGTTTTTACCCATTTACTTAACTGATCTGTATCTCTCTACAGACGCTTTGTGTCATCCTCACCATTTGTCTTCCCATTTGTATTTTTGTGTCATCCACAAATTTGATGCTAGGGCATTCACTTCCCTCATTCAAGTCACTACTATATAGATATATCAAATAATTGCAGCCCAGTACTAATCCCTTTGTTGCTCCATAGTTACATTAGATCTGTGGGTGGGGAAAGGCATGGTGGCTCAGTGATTAGCATTGCTGTCTTACAGCGCCAGTGACCCGGGTTTGCATCCAGCCTCGGGTGGCTGTCTGTGTGGAGTTTGCTTGTTCTCCCTGTGCCTGTGTGGGTTTCCTCTGGAGCAATGACCTCCAAAGATGTGCAGATTAGGTGAATTAGCCATGCTAAATTGCCTATAATGTTCAAGGATGTGTAGGCTAGATGCATTAACCAGGGGAAACATAGAGTGTTGAGGAATTGGTCTGGGTGGAATACTCTTTGGAGGGTCGGTGTGGATCTGCTGGGCCTAATGGCTTGTTTCTACACTGTAGGGATCCTATAATACAAGCCATCTTGAAAATTCTCTGTCTTCTATTAATTAACCAATCTTCTAACCATGTTAATGTACTACCTCCAAGTTAATGCACTCTTATCTAATTAAGTAGCCTATGTGCAATTTGATACATATGAAGCAAACCAAAGAGTGAATCCCCAACTCCGTCAAATGATTGTAGATCCAATCCTGAATGGCTAAGTGCATAAGAAAACTGTCCTGGCATAGTACAGCATTGTTAAAGGTAAAGCAAATCTTCTGCTCGATCTATACAAACACTCCGAGTTAGATGGATAATGAAGCTTTCGAATAAACTGTTTCAACAATATAACTTAGCTGTTTGACAAAACCCCCAGCAATATACCAGTATGACAGTATTCCATTTCCTACATAAAATTTCTCAAGGGAAATTAGGGATGAGTAAACAAAAAGGGTTTGACTGTGATACCTAAATCCTGCAAAAGTATTTTTAAAATCCATCCTGTATTCTTTAATCATACAAATGTGATTATTAATTTAGTGCCATTTTGCACTGAGTCTTGCTAGAGATGGTTTCATTGCACTAGTACCTATCTGAGTGAAATTGAAACTGGGGGCAGAATTTTCTGTTTTCTTTAGTCGTGATTTTGAAGGTGAGAAGGATATTGAAGCTCCCAGGATGGTAGCATGCCTGAAACCTGCCATCTCTGAGCAGAACCCTACCAACATCAACTGAAGTTCTTAAGTGGCCAGTTAATGAACATTTAGGGGGCTCAACCTGCTATTGCTGATATTAATCTGAATTTTCCCAGGTCTTCGCCCAGACTTCCCACCATAACTTCTTGAGCTTTCAACAATGTTCTGGCAGGAGAGCAGACAACTGGGTGCACAAGAGAGAAGATCGGATAGCGGACTCTTTTGAGATATTGTAGACACCAAGCAATATAGATAAGCTGAATCTTAAAAACTTACTTCCCAAAACCACAAACTCTGTAATACAGGACATGTATTCAAACTCTGTACAACAAAGGTGAAGAGTTAGTTTAGATATATTTATTATATGCAAAAGCTGGTATTGTGTGGAGGGAATATGATCAGGGAGACAATGGAAGCAGACTAAAGAAAAAGACTATAAGATCATTAGATATATATACAGAGTTTGGCCATTCAACTCATTTAGCCTGCTCTTATATTCTATCATGACTGCTATGTTTCTCAACCCTACTCTCCTGCCTTTTCCTGTAATCCTTGATCCCCTTACCAATCAAGAACCTATCTAGCTCAGTCTTAAATACCATAAGTGACTTGAACTGCATAGCCCTCTGTGGCAATAACTTACACAGAGACACCACCCTCTGGCTGAATAAATGCCTCCCCATCTCAGTCCTTAAGGGTCATCCCTTCACCCTAAGGATATGCCCTTGGGTCCTAGTCTTTCCTACTAATGAAAGGTCTTCTCTACATCCACTGTACCCAGGCCTCTCAGTATTCCATATGTTTCAATCAGATCTCTTCTCATCCTTCTGAACTCCATTGAGTACAGACCCAGAGTCCTCAGCCACGCCTCATATGACAAGCCCTTCATCCCCATTCTTGGAAACCTCCTCTGGATCCCTTCCAATGCCAGCACATCTTTTCTTAAATATGAGCCCCAAAACAGCTCACAATATTCCAAATGCAGTCTGACCAGAGCCTCAGTAGTATATTTATGCTCTTGTATTTTAGCCCTCCTGAAATGAATGTCAACATTGTATTTGCTTTCCTGACCCCCAACTGAACCTACATTTTAACCTGAAGGGAAGTTTGTTAGTTTCTTCAAGAAACAGGTGAATGAGGGTTGTAAGTGATACAAGATTGATAGAAAGTCTTCTTTTTCTCTGCCTTCTTATGTAGAATGTACTTGAGACAAATTGCTCCATACTGGTTCCATGAAATTTTTTTTTAAATCCAAAAATTCTGCTAGTTTGTAACTTGCAATGAGCAAGTGTATTGTGTCTTTGTAAGTAGCACTTTACTATAAGGCTGCCTTGTGTCGTCAGCTCCAAATGTGTCTATATTGCTGGAGCATTTCCATTGTGCCCCAAGCCTCTTGAGTAATGTATAAAGCAAAAGCACTCAAGATTAGAATTGCAGGTCATGTGTTGCTCCACATGTAATAGTTTTCACTCTTACCTTGATAAATTGGTCGCAGTGACCAATTAGTGTTATGGCGGTTTAGTGGTGATGGTGGGAAGAAATGGGGTGGGAGGTTCAGGGAGGCTGGAGCAAGGAGGGGAGATGATTTGGACAGTTCTGTTTATATAGGTCCAGATAGATGCTAACTTGCAGTTAGTAACATTCATCAGGGTAGGGCATATTGATGCTGATATCTCCGTGTTTGCAGAATATTTAAGTGTTGATAGCTCCTTTAATCAGAGGCAAAGCAGAAGATTATTGAAGATGTGTATTGGTCACTTCTGCCAGACATGCTTGATTAGTATTGGGAGCAGCAGCCGAGCAGATTTTCAGATTTTGAGCTTTATTGATATGATGAATTAATGTGGGTTTGGGAGAACAGGTGTTCCATACCATTGAGAAACTTAATTTCCTAAAACTGTTCTAATACAACCCAATCAGCTGTATATTCAACTTAGGCATCACCAAGTCTCTTTGTAAGAATAAAGAGCATTAAGAAAGTATATATTGTAACAGAAAACATTTTGGACAGTGACATAGTACAAGGATCAGTCCTTAAAACAAGGGAAAAGGTTTACTAAAAGTTCAAAATTCAGTGCAGAATTGCTCATTGCTATGAATTAGTTACTTCAGTTTTTATTGTGGTTTTACATCATTCACAATGAGGCTCTGTGATAAGCAAAGTTAATTTTACACCAAGCATTGTTTAGTATGGACTCTGAGAGGGCAGTATCCTGTAATATGTGCTAATAAATCTGCCCTGTTCACCCAGTAACAGAAAGATAGACCCATGAAAACTCTTTCGGGATTCTGGCACCTGAACAAGGAGTCAGATTTGATCAGGTTCTGCTGTCCTGTCACCCAGGCTGAAAGAGTGCCACTGTGAAAATGACTTTGGTAAACATTTTGGACAACCGTAGTTTAAAACGTTTATGTTCGGAAGATCAGTGCTGTTGCTGTGACCAAATGTGCCTGCCACATGACCTAAGTGAAAATCCTTAAACAGGAAATGGAACTGGTCACCACATTTCAGAGGATTGTGTATTTGATTATCTACCTGGGAGATCCTAATAGTGACAGTCCGCATTCGTGCCAAACACAGCGAGATGGAAAGCTTTGAAGTTCACCCCGGGAAGAGTGGAGTACGATTTGGGTATCTCAAAAATGCAAAGAGGAGAATCAACTCTAGACTGCAACCCACGAGCTCACAGGCTATGGAGATGTTATCACTCACATGGCACTAATAGCCAACTGTTTTATTTAATCCTGCAAGCACTGAATGCCCCTCTTTTTGCATATTTTTCATCTACTCAATTAAACACGGAGCTAGGTACAAATAATGGAATCTCTTGCTTTGTGTGAATCAGCGTGAAATATCAAAAGCTCAGCTTGCTTTGAAAATTCCTTTAGCAGGTTCAGAGAAACCAACACATTTTACTTAACTGCTACAATTTTTCACATATCAAATGAATGTCATTACACTTCCTGACTCGAGGCCAAGAAGCTTTAATAACCTTGAAGGCATTTTCATTGGTTGTCATTTTACTCCCATTCAAACTTTGCCTGTTATCAGTTCATCTTCTGACTCAGTCGTTGATGTACCTGCTGGTGCCAATGCAGAATCCAATAGGTCAGGAAGATCCCATGTCTGATTGTTAATCTGTGGTAATTTATTAGTAAAGACATTAAAACCTCAGTCAGGGTCAGAATAAGGAGTCGGTCCACATTCTTGATTATCTTGGCAACATTTCGTGGCGAGGTCCAACCCGAATGAATGATGCTGAAACTGAGGTACGGGTGAGAAGGCAGTATGCCAGAAACTGCACCTGAACAACTGTCGGATTGTGAGGTAAAAATGTGGAGATTGAAAATATCATTATAAGAAATGACTTGCCAGGTGAAAATGTTTCCATGCAGCCTGTCAGAGAATCTCACAGCTCAGCAGCAAGGTTGCTGTGACTCACACCAGTAGGATGCCCTCTCTCATATTCATCATTCTCACATACACGTTAACGTCTCAAAGCCTGTGCCCGTATCTCAGGCCCTTAATCCCATGTGTTGCGCTGGCTGCACCCAACAATCGTTTACCATAGAATCTCTACAATGAGGAAGCAGGCAATTCGGCCCATCGAGTTTACACCGACCCTCCAAAGAATATCCCACCCAGATGCACCTCCGCCCCTCTACTATCCCTGTAACCCTGAATTTTGCATGACTAACTCACCGAGCCTAATCGAGCAGACCACAAAGCTTGCACACTGCCTATTGGAAGCTGAGGGTGTGGATCCCTGTGCCCATTTTAATGGGCTATTCGATTTGCAGACAACAGCTTTTAAGCTGGTATTGAAGCAAAGGGGGAGCACAGAAAAAGGAACAAAAAGGAGGGAGATTTTTGATCAGTTGAAAATATATCAGGCATCATTAAATAATTTTTAAAACGTCAGCCAATACAAAATATGGTAATGAAGTGACAGATAATAGGCACAGAGGAGATATAAACAGAATAACAAGGAGAATGGGGAGGCAAGCATTGGGCAGGCAGTCCCCACACGATGACATTGGGTCAACAATGCAGCATCATCACACTTTCATCCAATGCTCAGAGTGTCTGTGGATCTTGGGACCCCCCCGCCCCAATTTTATGATTACAAACGAGCAATTGACCTCATTGACAACTCAATCATCCACAATGTCTCTTTGGCTGCTACATTTGCCAGGATTTGAAAAAGTTTGGTGTTGTTTTGATGAGCTATGATGAGATGGGACAAGGGAGGATGAGAAAGCTCTGCTACAGGGACATGACTGAAAGTAGCAGCAGATTCTGCTGAAGAGAGTGGCCACATCGGTATCTGTCAGTAGCTCCTTTCTCTTAATACTTTGTACTTTGCAATCATGAAGAAAGATGAAGAAAATAAGAATTGTTTAAATTTGTAACCTTGACCAACTTCCTATTGCAACATTGCCCACCTGACATCTCAGCTCTTGATTAGAGAGGCTCTTTCTTCCTGCTTTCTTCCTTCTGTCCTGCCAACCGTTGCTAATTGGCTATTCAACACTTGAATCAATGTATGAAGATGGAGAGGGCAGAGATGGGAGGGGGGAATGAGCAGATTACTCACTTTCTAGATATTTTTTAATCAACTTGTCCCAAGATGTTATTATACACCACTGGAGCAGGTGGGACTTAAACCTGTGTCTCCTGGTCGATAGTTGGGGACATACCACTGCACTGCAAGAACCTCCATGGTTCACTTTCTACTTAACCTCCCACATCCTGCTGAAAACCATAAGAGAAGAGCCCATGGAAAACCTGGCAAAAAGGAGCCTCCAGTGACCCAGAAAATATGGTGGATGATTGGCAGGGTAGACCTCAGAGGTGAGGTCAGCTGTCTGCCAGCCGTGGACCAATTCCCATTATAGAAACACTAAGTGAGGATGTGTAACATTTAACACATGATTTAACAGAGATAGCAAAATTGAAACAGAGCTTACACATGTCAGTACAGTAAATCTCACAGGACCTCATCCTCAAGATTGGGACATGCACAGAAATAGGCTTTAATATCAATAAACCCAAGGTGATTTAACCCATCTGATTCAACCACTGGCAAAAACCATTAAGGGTGAATTTTTAATTCATTCAAAATCTGTCCATTTTCACAGAGTTAAAATTGGGCCCATTATAAATATAGGACACAATATGATAAATTACATGTACATTGCCAGGACTGTGGGAGAAAGAAGAGGTTCTGAACTGCAGCCAGAGGTCAGATCCATGGAAACCACATCACTTCTTCAAATTTAACAGGCCTGAACCAGTTGATGAAAGGAAACTGGCTGATAGGAGGTTTCTGAATTGACATTACATCTCCACTAATTAACCAATACCCTTTTGTGTTCATTTTAATGACACATAACTTTATTTTAACAATCATAGGGCAGCCAGAGCACTTGTTGCTTTCCAGCTGCACAAATGTTTCGCAGCTACTGCGGTCTTCCCAATGATATGTTATCAATCACAGTGTTAAGTCAAAAGTGAGTAACAAACATGGAAATTTCCAGTTTGCCAGACAAAAAGTCTTAACTAAGATATTATTCATAAAAAAAGTAAGACTAGCACACTTCTGGTAATCATTTATACTTAAAGAGACCGCTACATACTGTGGCGATGATATCCATTTAAAAAGACAGGCCCTACAACACCCCATCTCCCTTCACTGACAGCAAAACACGAAGAGACTCAGTCTGAGTCTTCCTCATAACAGCCAATTGAAGGACTTTGGAAACCAATAATTCAATTTCAAGAGACCGTATATTTTATAAATATTTCCACACGACATGTTGCTGGTATAATACCAATTACTAAAACAAATTATACTTGTATAGAGCCTGCAATGTCCAAGTACATTCTTAGCTTTATTCAGAAAGAGTCTGGATTAGAGTGGTGCTGAAAAAGCACAGCAGGTCAGGTAGCATCCAAGGAGCAGGAAAATCGACATTTCGGGCAAAAGCCCTTCATCAGGATTTTCTTGCTCCTTGGATGCTGCCTGACCTGCTGTGCTTTTTCAGCACCACTCTAATCCAGACTCGGGTTTCCAGCATCTGCAGTCCTTGTTTTTACCTTTATTCAGATAGATGTAATCAGGCAAAAGTAGAAACCTAATTACAAAATGGACCTTAATTACAATGCACAAAAGACCACTGATTAAATTGCAGTTATAACTCAGCACAGATATTTAAAGGGGCAAGCAGGTTCTAATGTGATTGTTTTAATACAGGTCTTTCTGCTAGAAGGCGCATTTCATTAACACAAATTCAATATAACATGATTGATGAACTGGGGACAGTGTTTACAAAGTGCAAAGTTTTAAAACATGCATTGGTTATAATGCAAATCTGGCCCCAATGGTTTAGATGGTCCTGCTATTACACTATTTTCTTATACCACAGGATTGCGCTCAAGAACTGAACTATCGCATTGTAGCAAAACTGACTGGTTGTTCTCATCCCCACACCCTTTTTTAAGTGGATCCACTTCCAGAAGATATTAGCTGAATAACTGTACTACATCCAATGATCTAACTTTTGGGTTTGAATTGTCCATGTGAGCTTTCCCCATGTATCTGTCATAACTTCAGCCAGGTAGCCATGGCAACCCTGGAAGGAAAGGACTTGATAAACTTTATCTACAGTTTCTGTGCCTGTTCCATTGAGTTCCAGCCCACAAACAGGAGTTCAACAAATATTTCTCCCCTGTTAATTAAGCTGTGAATATCATCACATTACAGGAAGATTTCATTCCATTTGGAACTAATGTATGACAGCTAAAGTTCACCCTCTTTCTGGGACTTTCCACCTCCAGACTTGGGAAAGGGAGGACATCTTTCAACCCAGTTCTATTTGTTTAGCCACCATAGTTCAACCTTTTACACTTGAATTTGCATTGACTATATATTAATTGCCATCTGTGACCAAGTTACATTTCTATTAATCTCCTATTAATCTCTGCAGTTGATTCCTTATACATGTCTTTATATACCCAATCCTTTCTGTGAAGGCATTTTCTCAATCAACTCTTAACAGGTTTAGGTCTAATTTTAAGATATTGTCCTTTTGAATGTGGAAAGAGTTATCACATGCCAGTTCTTTTCACTTTTTAAATAACTCAGACAGATTACCCTTTAGCCTCAGTATCACCAGAAATCATAACCGAAGTTTACCCAATCTTTCATAGCTAAATCTATTCATCCCAGTATATTGCACTAAAATATTCACCAGGACCAATATATTCTCCCTAGGAGTAAACTATTTGGTCCATTGAGCCTGCTCCAGCACTTTAATCAGCCTTGACAGTTCTATCTAATTAATCTCAATTCCCAGCTCTTTTGCCATATCACTAATACCTTTTGTTGTGTGGTCTTTTTAAACATTCAATTTATGTTGCATCAGGGAGTGTGTTCCAAATTCAGACAACTGTTTCTCAAATAAGGTTTGGATTTGTTTTTAATTGTTTCTCTCAAATTCATCAATAATGTCCCCTTGTTTTGATTCCTTGAGTAAAGCAGATTCCTATTTACATCCTTAACTGTTAATCAGATTATTACATAACCTTCACATCTCCATTTGCTTGTTCTCTCTTTTGTTTGCATGTTTCTATTCCCTAGTTTACAAACCACAGTATGTCACCTGCCATTGTATGATCTGTAAACACTTCTCCCAATTTTAGTTTATGTATGAAAACAATTAGTGAAAAGCATCAGCCTTTGGGGTGCCACAATTTGGCACTGCTTGCTAATCTAGAAATATCTCACTTATCTTATTTCTTTACAGTTTCCAACTGGTCCGTCAATTCCTTTTCAGGATTGTCTTAAATCTTATGGACTTGAAATTTAGTTCAAATGATCTCACATAGAAAGTTCAGTGCACATCCTATTCCAATATTCCTTTATCACCACAACTTTTTACCCTAGAATCCTCTTAGAGAATCATAGAATCACACAGCATGGAAGCAGACCCTTTGGCCCAACTAGTCCGTACAATATAGTCTACACTTCATAGAGCTAGGTTGACCCCTAACCTGATGAAGGGCTCATCTCTGATGAAGGGCTCTTGCCCGAAACGTTGATTCTCCTGCTCCTTGGGTACTGCCTGACCTGCTGTGCTTTCCCAGCACCACACTCTTGACCCCCTAACCTTTCTGAGTGCTCACTTACTCTGACTTAGTGATGGATTCTCATAATATTTTCACTGCTAAGGGAGAGATGGATAAAGTTAAACACAATGCTCCAAATGAATCAGGCCAAAGCTCTCTATAGCCTAAGTGTAATTTCTTTCCATTGCCAAAGGTTAAAATTACCCCTTATGTGTTTTGAGAGTGGGATAATTATCTTGTTGGTTAGAGTTTTGGCACAAGATAAAACTCAGTTCTTGTGTGTAGTTCCTTCAAATTGCATTCCCATTTTTTGGATTTTTAGAATTATTCTGGAAACTGGGATCTATTCCAGCCAAGGCTGCTGGAATAAAAGTCTCCATTTTTAAATGACTGTAAAGACTCTGTATAAATGAGTTTGCGAAGTTTTACTAAAGACAAAGCTTTCTACTCCTCATTTGAGGCTGAGCAGCAATATCACTCAGTCAATCAGGAGATGGCTGGAGTAGGAAAACTGTTAATGCAAGAGGAGCTGTGACTGGGATACACTGAGTTATATTTTAACCAGGCTAGCCTGCTAAGAGTGAGAGTTGCATGAGTATGTGGAATCCAAAAGTCAAAGTGTTCAACACATTGTGGAGTTTTAATTCCATACCATGTGGGCAATATCATTGTCAGATTCCCCGCTGGGAAGCCAGCCTTATGGAAAGGCCTGGCTATCAATCAGACAGGGAACAGTAAAGACGAGGCTACAGGACACGATAATCTGTGCTCCAGACAGGATAGGTGCTGGGGATTGATCCACGGGTAGGACTTAGGTTCAATCAGGGAGAGGAGGGAATTAATCCTGAGTAAGAGTCCCAGCCCAGATGTCCACAGAGTGGGTGCAGTTGCTGGGTATGGGAGAAGTTGATTTCAGGAAGCATTTGATCCCAGAGAGGAGAGTTGGTCATGTAAGTGTTTGATCTGAGGGAGGCTGATCCTGGTGGTGGGGGGGGGGGGGGGGGGGTGGGGAGCGGAGGGGTTGTTGGGTGGGGTGAGGGATTTGATCTTGAGTACAGGGGACAATCAAAAGCCAGGTAAGAGATTAGAGGCTTCAAAACAGTGGAGGGGACATGAAGGTGAATCAAAATCTGAAAGAGAAGTCAGACACCTCATAAGAAAGGACGGGAGAAGATTCAAAGAGTGCTATCTAATTATGGCCAGTGTCCAAGCCAGCCTACTGAATCTGGCAGCTAATGTGGAAGCAATTGTATTATCCCATATTACCCACTTGAAGTTAACTCAAGGCCTCGGAACACATCAATCCAATGTAAAATTTCAAGTGGAGGATAACAATCAATCACACAGCCTCACGAGAATATTTCAAGTACAATCCCAGCTTCTTGGAGTAGGTTACCTGCCTGCCCCATCCTCTCTCTGTTAAAACCAATCATGGATGTGTGGGAGCAGGTTGGAGATGGGATTCGGATTTTTCAAGCTTGAACCTCACTGTTTAGAACCTCTCAACGTTTAGAGTTAATGACTCACTTCACGCAACACCTTCACCCCCAAAATTGCCTCACCATGTCAAGTGTTTGATTGTTCTGTATTTGATTATGTAAGTTTGATTACTGACCAGATTCACTATATTTGATTGGTAACGCCTGGGTGTTATTAAGAGCTTGAGGTAGCAGGGCAGTTGCTAGAAGCTGCACCGTTAGCACAAGTGCAAAGAATTTCTTAAAAATAAATCTGTTGCAAAATTAGAAAGTGGTATAATCTTTGCATTGCTGTGAGATATATAAAATATACAACACATGAAAATGTTGGGGTAGTGCAGGTTTGTTTTGCAAAAATATGGTTTTCCTAACCTAGGAAAGCAAGATGTGAAACTGTAGAGAAAATGCTACGCTATATTTCATCCATACTCTCCTTAATCTAAGAATTTCTGATGTTGACAATGGGTCCCCCCCAAGTACAATTGTGCTCTACTCCCCAGCACAAATATCCTTCAACCTGCTGAACATAACAATGCAAATAAAAAATTTGCATTGCTTGAGATGGCAGCTCTGGGGAAGGGATAATGAATGGAACCTCCAGGGGCTAACTTCTTCTTAATGACATTGTAGATATTTCAATAAGGGTCCCTGTTACCTTAGAAAACAAAACAAAATCCAAGTATTTCTTCACAAACCTATAGAAGTCCCTTCTAAAATAAAGCCTTAATTTCAGTGCCAAACACTTTCCGGCAGTGTTTAAATGCAAGGCAGTCAGTCATATTGGCAGTAGCAAAAATCCTTCCCAAGGTACTGAAGGTATGATTAAATTCCTGGCAGTTGCTTTCCATGTGAGTGTACTAGAGGGTTTACAGAGCAGTATGATAGCTGGTCCCAGTACTGAAATAAAAACAGAAAACACTGGTCCATCACCTCTATAGAGACAAATTTCACGCTAACATCTCGAGTGGAGGCCATTACTTAGAACCAGTGCTGATATAGATTACAGCCCCGTCTATTTCTGTTTCCAAATTCTCACCTGCTCTGACAATGCAGTTAACTTATATTGGATTATGAAGCCATCAGTGTTGCCTGCTCTCCTGTGACTCTGCTTTAACAGTCATGCTTTATATGCAAGTTTTGATAGTGAGTTCCATTGGCTATTTTCTACAATGGTAACAAAGCAGTACATGAGGTTATCCTCATCTGCCGGCAATATATTCATATTGGTTGCACAGAGCATGGGTATTGCTGAAAAAAGACATATTTTGTTGAAGCTTTGCATCTTGCACTCATCACGACAATTTGCAAGAAATATGAAAACAAATGGAAACCAACATTCATATGGTATGAGAAGACAGTGCTGATTGATTGGTAAGTGGTCCCTGATTAATTCAGGCATTGCCATGGAAACTGCATCAATTGATGATGACTGATACTTAACTGCCAGGTTTTTAAATTTTAAACCAGGTAAATTAACTCTGATTGGTCAAAACATTGTCTTGCAAAATGAGCCAGAAAAAATGCTATGTTCTAACCTGTTGAAATAGAAGCATTGTGTGTAAATTTTCCTTCTTTGGCAAAGAAAAGGACAGTGGGTCCTAGTATAACTTGCTTCCAGTACATTCAAGTGCACCTTAATGTGAACCAGACTCATAATCCTGAACTGCGTATCAGCATAATCAAAATTATTTAATGAATGTTGTCCAGTCATGGAGTCATATCTTATGCTGGACATTATTTTATTTGCAAACTAAGGATGGTTAAATACAATCAGTACCTTGCCTGCTGCAAAGAACCAATGGCATAAACTGTTTGATACAACCCAATGCCATATGTAGAATCTCTGCCATTGAAATTTATAAAGCACATTACCCATTTGAGTAATGGACAGAACAGGTCTTTTCATTTTGATGACAGCACCCTGCTAGTGGTAAATAGCATTTGTGTTGCTCAGAAACATGAAGTAGCTATCTTCACCCCTTGTTCAAATTTTTGAGATACCTTGTCTTCTCAGGGTAACGTGAGGTAGAATGGGCATTTTACAGGCCCAAGCATGTTAGCCTTAGGCCCATAAGTGATGTAAGGGTAAGATGGAATGCAGAGTGGATTTTAGGTTGCACATCCGTAATTTGCAGATGCAGCTGTACATCTAAAAGTGCAATCTGTATTTGGTCTGATATGAATTTCATCATTCAGGTTTCTGAAATATAACTTGTGAGCTTTACACTTTTCCACAAATCCTCTAAACTTACCAGCGCATTTAGATAGTGGCATGGTGGCTCAGTGGTTAGCACTGCTACCTCACAGCACCAAGGTCCCAGATTCATTTCCAGCCTTGGGCTGTGTGGAGTTTGCACATTCTCCCGTGTCTGCATGGGCTTCCTCCAGGTGCTCTAGATTACACTCACAGTCCAAAGATGTGCAGGTTAGGTGAATTGGCCATGCTAAATTGCCCATAGTGTTAAGTGCATTAGTCAGAAGGAAAAGGGTCGGTGTGAACTGGTTGGACTGAAGGGCATGTTTCCACACTGTAAGGAATCTAATCCAGCCTAATCAATAAAAGGGAAGAGTATCTTTATGGAAATGTAAGGTGCCCATTCCACTAGGTCCAGAGATCTTTTAGGGGAAATCAAGTATCCATTTGGATTGCTAAAAGTCAACATAAGTGTGCATAAAAAGTGAATAATCCTTCGAAATACCAAGCTGTCAAAGTATTTAAGTATCCTTATTTTAAAGTAAAAAGCCTACAGCTTTTAAAAAAAAAGTGCTTGATGTTTCACTCTGTCTGTTGACATAAGCCTGAGCACCGTTTTTCTGTTATTCCTTCATGGGATTTGGGCTTCACTGGCTGAGCCGGCCTTTAATGCCCATCCCAAACCGAACTGCCTTCTTGAACAGTTGCCATGAAGTTTGAGTAGGTACACCCACAATGCTAATAGAAAGAGAGTTTCAGTATCTTGACTCAGTGGTACCAGCAGGTCTTTTTGATATTTCTTGCAAAATTGTAAAACTATTAAAGCTATAGACTGGAAGAAATTCACATCAACATATTTATCCTAAAACTACATACAGTGTAAGCAGTTCCTCCCCTCAGTTGTCCTAAAACCCCTCACTAGTGCTAGTATGAGTATTTGATCAGGCATCAGTCAGATATTAGCTAAACATAGTCCTCATTCTAACCACCTCCCCAGGTTTGGTTAACAATTACCTTGCCTTTTGTTATCCTCAACCCTGACCTTGATTCTATCAGTACCACTAAGGCAAATGATTAGATTGAAATTATACACAGTAACAGCCCATTTGACCAAAGTGGAAGTTTTATGTTTTACATGCACTACCTCACATCTATGCTCACATTATCCTATGTGTATAATCTTTTCTTATCCCTCCATTTTTAACCTAATTTGCACATAAATTTAATAAAATAGACATTAACATTTTGTTTTTTAACTACCTTTCCAATTTCTGTGCCAGAAAAAAAAGTTGTTGGATTTGAAATATTAACTCTGTGTCTCTCTCTGTACAGATGCTGCAAGAACTGCTGAGTTTCTCCGGTATTGATAGTAGAATCTTTGGACAGTGAATAATACATCCAGGACATAAACATTTCTTCCATCTATGTAGGTGCTGATCAAGTGGAAACACATCGAATAGTTATCTTTTTGGCATGCAATGCAACAAATCACTCTGAAATGGCCATATCTCAGTTAGTATCTTGGACTATGGGAATAGAAATAGGTATTTCTGCTGTTCTGTTACATCACAGCTGATCTGTATTTCAACTTGACAAACTATCTTCAAATATTTTCTAATCAATCTGTTCAGTGGTGTTGTTACACTCCTCTGGAGCAGGTGGGACTTGAACCTAGGTGTCCTGGCTCAGAGGCAAGGATACTACCACCGCATCACAAGAGCCCTGTGTCCTGTAATCTTTAATAATCATGTCAAGCAAAATCATCCATCTGTTTTCATTTTGTCCAGCCTGAAGAATTTTAGGAGGGAAGAGATCCAGATTTTTAATATTCTTTACATGAAGAAATACCTTCTCACGTCATCCCTGAATACTCTTGCTGTAAACTCTTCTCTTACTTGACCTGACCATCAGAAGGAAGCATTTCCTCTCCAGCCATTTTCTAATCTCCCTGTTCAGAAATCTCACTACATATCTCTGGAGCAGATGGGACTTGAAGTTGGGCACACTATCGCTGCATCACAAGAGCTCTTAGTTTCATTCTACATGACAAAATTGTTTAATCAATTTAATTACCCTAATTAGATTATCCTTTTCTTAAAAAATAATCAAGGAAATTTAAAGCTGGTCTACACAAACATTCAACATAATTTACTGTTTTATCATGCCAGTATGTAAATGTCCAATCAAGTCCCTCCAAGACTACCATAATCTGGCTTAGAAATATATCGCTGGGTCAAAATCTTGCAATTCCCTCCCTAATGACATTGTGGGTCAATGCTACAGAAAGTGGACTGCAGCGGTTTAAGAAGGCAACTCAGCACCACCTCCTCAAGGGTATGACCAATAAATTCTGGCTAGCCAGAAACAATCACATTCCATGAGTGAATTACAAAAAAAATCCTGCTTCAGTTGTGCTTACGAAACTGGTACATGCAAGCAACAGCTGGATGAATGACCGAGTAATCTTTTGAGGCAGTAGGATACTTGTGATTGAGAAATTGTAATAAAGGCAACATTCTTCTCTTCTTCAAAATCAGTCAGAAGTCGATGTACCATCTATATTATATCTCGATCCACCAACTTCATTCACAATAACTTGCAAATTCACCAATTTTGATTGTCGTAACTCTCAAGCCATCTTGGCTCCACAATACTCTTCTCAAATGGAGCATCTTGACTGCAATAAAAAAAAATCAATCTCCAAACAGCTAAAAAAATTCCCGGTGTTCCCACCATTGTATCCTGATGTCAGACTGTGCAGGTAATGCTTCCTGCAAACCAAGTACATTCGTGTAACTTTGTAGCAAGTGAAAACTTCACAAGATGCACATGACAGAAAATAAGACAAAGATAGAAAAGCAACATAATGAGTTTCTTTTTTTGAAAGATAGATATGTCTTCTGAGATTTTTTTTATGGTTTTGAAATACAGCCAACGAAATGAAATATACTGGCATGAAAACAAGGATAATTATTTAACAACTTGTTGGCTGCAAGCACACATTACATTTGTCAACATAAATAGTCAATGTCAGCACCAAGAGGAACCAGGCTGCTGCCCTGTCACTCCACCAATCTGAATTCAAACTCCTGCAGTCTAAAAGAACTCATATTTACTTTTTGGGATGTGGCATTGCAGAACTTGCATTGTCATTATCAACTGGAACTTTTGTACAATACAATACTCTGGCTTTGACGTTTTCCGCAGCATGGGGCTCTGCTGCTGCCAATTTAATGTTCACCTCCCAAACAAACTGGACAGGGTTGCATCAAACAGAGAAAGGACCCATTCATTAATCCAAGATTAGGTCAGGTACAGTTTCAATGTAAGATAATGCAGTGTCGCATTAGGCACTCCCATATCAGATATAGCACAGGTTAAATGTAAGTGTCATGTCCTTAACTTTCCCCCATTCATTAACATTTGCATGTGTCACACAAGGGTATCTTCCACAACAATCTAATTTTTTTTTTATCCTGGCCTGCATTGTGCACTCTCCTAGCAAAATTGGTAAATTGGATATATTTGTTAATGAAGGACAAGCAGTTTAATACAGTCAGCTCTAGACCATGAGAAACTACACTGAGAGGATCCAGGCTCCTGTTAAACTGGCATGCAGACTGCATAAAGAGAAGGCGACATTATATATGGACTGACTATATTCCTGGCCCTGACTGACAACAACCCCACCTCTGACTGTCTACACTCTAAATACTGACTACAACCCCTTGGTGCATAGTGACCTAAATCTGTGACTGGTTCCAACCTTACCCTTACCATTTACACCCCAATCTATCACTGGTGTAAGCCAATCCTAGAGAGGCTGACCTCAATCCTTTTACTGATAAATCTATCCTGGACTGCTGACAATCAATCTCTAATTCATTACATCTCCAGTCTTCAACTTGCTTCAGTCACTTTACAGTTGATTATTTTCTGATTGTGAACCTGTAATTGGTTAATAATGTGCCTATAGTTCAGCCCATCACAGCACACAAATTGGAAGCAACTCAGAAGGCACAAATCATTAAAATTTGAGATCCAAATGATTCCTTTTTATGTGTTCATTTCAAGTTAAATGAATCCGCACAGATTTATAAAATTGTGGTTAGCATCTGTGTGTGTAACAGCAGTAGGACTCAGATTTCCCATGTGTAATTGCTTTGTTATTTCCTTAATTGGACTATTGCATGGTGTCACATAGGTGTACTCTGACCAAGTACTTTTCAGGGAAGGCTATTCTGTGTAGTCACTTTTGTATTAAGCTTTTTGACACAGTTCCCTGAAAAATATAAATGGAAATATGGTGTGTGAAAAGTGAAAGTGCAGAACAATGAGCCAACATATCACCCATTTTGAAAACAATTGATCTTCTACACTTCAAGAATCTTAAAATTGTAGGATCCACTTGACTCTTTCTCACCTCCCCAGCCCCTCACCCCTCCGTCTCTCTCCCTTACTTTACAACGCGAGAAAATACTGGTGGCCTCATTCCTTTGAAACCTTATATTACCCACAGGAGGTTTGACCTGAGCTCTCAGTCCCTTTCACCCACCCCCACCCGTCCCTCTTCTTAGAAGCAGACCTGTGCGCTCCATTGAACACAAAGTTAACAGCAGCATCTGGGAGCCATCAGTCTGGTACGATGGAAAAGGAGGACTGCAGAACCTGCTCACTCCCCTGACCTGCCTATCATCATTGCATTCCTCAGCCAAACCTCTAATCCAAACATATTTTCTAACTCTTTAAATAACATCCCCCCATTGGCATGTGCGCCATAGTAAGATTTAACTCCTTCAAGCCCCTATAGTGCTTTAACCCCATTTAGTGCTTTTGCATGGATTACTGTGGCTAGAAATGTTATTTTTGTGAGGCACTTCATGGCTTAGAATGCACAGAATGTACAGTGTGCATTTCTGGAGTAGCCTCAAACTGTCATTCAAAAGCATTAATGACAAAGACAGGGACTCTATGAAAAATTGGCCTCTTGTTCTTTCAAAGTCAACTACATTTTTGTTAGGCTATTGTCCTGGAAAGTTAATTCTTGGGGTGAGTTGACTTAATGTTGTAGCTCTGGCATAAGTTGAATGGAGAAGCTGTTTAAGTTGGAGAAATGGCATAGCTCTGTAAAAGCCCTCAGCAGCAGTTTCACAACTAAGTCAGCAACAAGTGATTTTAGGACAATTCATCCCCAATCACAAGAATGGATTGCTCATCTGCATCATCAGTCCAGATTCACACCGTCATGCCCAATGTGTTTCCAGCTGTGTTTGCTGGGTAATGTACTAGGGCAATGGGTAGAAAAAGTTCAACTGGTTTCTCTGACAAAGACTACCAAATCCTCCTCCCAGAGTCACAACCACCTTCCTTTCTGCCAGATATTGACCCAATCCAGGGCAATGTTATCCCTCTGATTTCCATTGACTTCAATTTGGCTGGGATTATCAATGAGGGATTGTCACATTTGGTAATGTTATTGAACTAGTAATCCAGTTCCCCTTACACATGTTTCTGAAGTTCAGCACCTTTATATCATCATGTGAAACCCAGACTAATATCATTTTTAATCTACTTCTCTAATTAAAGAGGTTGTGATTAGAATCTTAAAATACATTTAAGAAAGTCAGCCAACATAACCTTCAAAACTTCTCTGAATCATTCCCTTACTCCAAGCCATTCGTCCTGCTCCTGCTTTAGTTTGTGTTGGCATCACCGTTTGACTATCCTTATTCTATCAACAATTCAATGGTCAGTGAAAGAGTTTGAAGAAGTCAGGAGATCAACAGAGATTTGGCCTGATTGTGATTATGGCCTGTTATTGGATGTGAAGGTGGCAGAGGATCTGGGCAAGAAGTCAATAGAATGGCATCAAGGGCAAGGGACCAAAACAATACAGGTACTGCACACAGAAGCTGTGTCTCAACAGCTATAACTAAGAGTTCCCACTTTGAGTACTTATTGTCAACACATGCTCTGCTACAGTGCAGACTCCTCAACAGAAATCTGTATTTTGCAATAAGAATTTTAATTAAAAGCCCAAGAAATTCCAGAGATGAGGAAATAGCCTTAGAGTTATGTGCACATGTCTAAGAGTAAATCCTCCTCTCCCAAATCCAGATGATTTGAAGGCCAAGTTCTGATTGCTTTGAATGCAGAGTTCAAACAATTTGGGTGGAGTGGGTGGAAGCTATCCATCTCTATTGCACTTTGACGTATTTTCTGCCGTCAGACAATGAGGAATGGGCTGTGTCCCTCCTCTATTCTAACACATTATTGGGAGAAGGACACTATAAGCCTAATGTAAGGATGACTGCTTGAAATGTATCCACATGGCTTCATTAGGGTTCACTCATTTAGTTCAGAGAGGTCCCAATCCCACCCTACCCACAGAGACCAACACCATTCATTAGTGGACTCCTCCATGTGGGGAAGACCAAATGCAAATCCGGTGATCAGTCTGTGAAATATCTCCACTCAGGCTGCAAGAATGACCCAAGCTTCTGGTTGCCTGCCATTTTAATCTCCCTACTCTTTCTCACACTGGCATCTCTGTTCCCCTTTATACTGTGCAGTGTTCCATGGAAGTTCAACACAAACTCAAGGAGCAGTGCCTCGACTTTTGAGTAGGCACTTTACAGTTTTCCAAGTTTCAAGGTCCAAACATTGCAGACCATAATCTTTGCCCACTCTTTTCTGTGTAGAGTTTGATCAACTGTTCATTCTGCTGCCATTTAACCTCCTCTGGTCCCACTGTTTGTTGATCTACTCTTCCCATTATCTCTCACTTTGCCTTGCATCATCAACCCTTTTATCCTTTAATGTATCTTATCTTTCTCCCTTTTGTGGTTCCTTTTCCACTCTTCTCTGTTTCACCTCCTCAGAACATGTTACATTTCTAACTTTTCCCAGTTCTGATGCACTTCCATTACTACCTCAAACATTAACGCTGCTTTTCTCTGCACAGATGCTGCTTGACTTGACATGTACTTCCATCATTTTATGGTTTCTATTTTGTTTTCCCAGCATCTTCAGTATTATTGTTTCGGATAACCATTAAGGTGCCCATCCTTATTAGACAAGCAAAACCACCCCTGAGTTTGGTGACAAAGGGCTTTTGCCTGAAACATCGATTTTACAGCACCACACTAATCTAGACTCTGGTTTCCAGCATCTGCAGTTATTGTTTTTACCGACATGGTTATTTGGTAACACCAAAGCAGAGCAATAGTCTCAGAATCCCCATGTGGAAATGTTTCTTGCTTTTAGTGCAGTATCTTCTGTATAATGGTGATTGCAATGCAAGACAATGGTTGCAGATCGGCCCAGGATATGAAGCACGTCAGTAGTGCTCCGTTATGTATGTGTCAGAGTACTTAGCAGCGGCAGAGGTTGAAAAGAATTGCCTGTGTTTGGGATCTAGATATGTTGTACCTTTTTTTTGCAGCCAGCTTTGTTTCTAAGAGAACAGTTTCAGAAATTAGAACCTAAAATACTTGGCATTTTTGGCTGATGAGGTTAGAGAGAAGAGCGTTATTTGAAACCCCAAGCAGCTCACTGAAGGCTCAGTTAAGTGGAGGTAGCAGTAGTAAGAATCCCAAGACTACCCCCAGAAAGGAAACAAATACTTCCCCTTTCAGGAAGGTAAACGTCCCACCAGGTGAGCTTCTGAAACCAGATGTTTTCCAGGTTCGATTTCCAGGCTACACCGAACTCTGTGAGGGCACCAGATGCAATAGTATCCAATTCCAAAGCCATAAACTGAAAAAGCTCACTCTCTCTTCTCTAGAATAGACCTGATACAGATCTTTAAAGTTATTAACCAGTTTGATAGGACAAGCAGATGGAATAAGTTTCCACCTGTGGGAGAATCCAAAACTAGAGATCTGAAATACAACTCAGTCACGATTAAATCCAATAAGGATTTCAAAAGAAATGTCTTCACCCAGAAAATAGATAAAACATGGAACTTGCTGTCACAAGGAGCTGTCTTCTGCTTTAGTTCTCTGTCCGAAGGCAGATCCAACAGTGCTGTGACCTCCATTAGTGGTAGGACAAGGAGGTGAATCCTAAACTTACCCCAATCAGAGTACACATCGAACCCCATGCTATTGGTACCACTCTGATCCACACTAGCCATCCAGCTAATTGAACCAACTGGTCTCCAAAGGAATCTGAATTGCTGTTTTAACTTGCACGTTTGCACATGTTATAACCACAAGAATTAGCCAAGGCAAGCGATGGCTTTAAGGGGACAGTAGGGACATATGTGAGAGAGAAAAGAATAGAAGGACATGCTTTTAGTGTTCAGTCAAACAGCTGTCAGGAGACATGTTTATAAAACTACTACAGATCAGTTGGACTAATTGCTCTGTTTTGGTATCTATGTAATACTCTGTAATTTCAATATAACATGACCATTACCTTAGTGTTCACTGCTGGAAAGTATATGCTGAAATTTGGCTGTGTCAATTTTGGGAGTTTCATCTAGGATTTCACTCTGTGAACTTTAGTAAGTTTTCTCATGCAACCAATGGCTGCGCACCTCATTATGTGTGCCCCCTGCTCTATGGCATTCCACTTGTGAATTTGAACACTCACCAGTAGCAGAAGTATTTGCCACTGCCAAGATCTTCCATGAAGTGGAGGAGTCAGTGTTGGACGGGGTGAACAAAATTAAAAATCACACAACACCAGTTTATATTCCAACAGGTTTATTTGGAAGCACTTGCTTTCAGAGAGCTGCTCCTTCATCAGGTAGCTATTGAGGCAGCATCATAGAATTTATAATAAAATATTAACCCATTCTAAGTAATTAAAGACTTACAGCAATTTAGGTTTGTTCAGTACATTGCACCAGTTGTATGAGACTTTGATCTTCTGCTATAAATTCTGTGTACTTTGATTCTGCCACACTAGCTACCTGACAAAGGAGCAGTGCTCCGAAAACTAGTGCTTCCAAATAAACCTGTTGGACTACATAGAACATGGAACATAGAACAAAGAACAATACAGCACAGAACAGGCCCTTCAGCCCACGATGTTGTGCCGAACATTTGTCCCAGCTTAAGCACCTATCCATGTACCTATCCAATTGCCGCTTAAAGGTCGCCAATGATTCTGACTCTGCCACTCCCACAGGCAGCGCATTCCATGCCCCCACCACTCTCTGGGTAAAGAACCTACCCCTGACACCCCTATAGCTTCCACCCTTCACCTTAAATTTATGTCCCCTTGTAACACTCTGTTGTACCTGGGGAAAAAGTCTCTGACTGTCTACTCTATCTATTCCCCTGATTATCTTATAAACCTCTATCAAGTCACCCCTCATCTTTCGCCATTCCAATGAGAAAAGGCCTAGCACTCTCAACCTATCCTCGTACGACCTATTCTCCATTCCAGGCAACATCCTGGTAAATCTTCTCTGCACCCTCTCCAAAGCTTCCACATCTTTCCTAAAGTGAGGCGACCAGAACTCCAAATGTGGCCTAACCAAAGTCCTGTACAGCTGCAACATCACTTCATGACTCTTGAATTCAATCCCTCTGCTAATGAACGCTAATACACCATAGGCCTTCTTACAAGCTCTATCCACCTGAGTGGCAACCTTCAAAGATCTATGTACATAGACCCCAAGATCCCTCTGCTCCTCCACCTTACTAAGAACCCTACTGTTAACCCTGTATTCCGCATTCTTATTTGTCCTTCCAAAATGGACAACCTCACACTTATCAGGGTTGAACTCTATCTGCCACTCCTCAGCCCAGCTCTGCATCATATCTAAGTCTCTTTGCAGCCGACAACAGCCCTCCTCACTATCCACAACTCCACCAATCTTCGTATTGTCTTCAAATTTACTGACCCACCCTTCGACTCCCTCTTCCAAGTCATTAATAAAAATTACAAACAACAGAGGACCCAGAACTGATCCCTGTGGAACTCCACTTGTAACTGGGCTCCAGGCTGAATATTTACCATCTACCACCACACTCTGACTTCGACCGGTTAGCCAGTTTTCTATCCAACTGGCCAAATTTCCCTCTATCCCATGCCTCCTGACTTTCCGCATAAGCCTACCATGGGGAACCTTATCAAGTGCCTTACTAAAATCCATGTACACTACATCCACTGCTCTACCCTCATCCACATGCTTGGTCACCTCCTCAAAGAATTCAATCAGTCTTGTAAGGCAAGACCTACCCTTCACAAATCCGTGCTGGCTGTCCTTAATCAAGCAGCGTCTTTCCAGATACTCATAAATCCTATCCCTCAGTACCCTTTCCATTACTTTGCCTACCACCGAAGTAAGACTAACTGGCTTGTAATTCCCAGGGTTATCCCTATTCCCTTTTTTGAACAGGGGAACAACATTCGCTACTCTCCAGTCCCCTGGTACCACCCCCGTTGACAGTGAAGATGAAAAGATCATTGCCAACGGCTCTGCAATTTCCTCTCTTGCTTCCCACATAATCCTAAGATATATCCCGTCAGGCCCGTGGTACTTGTCTATCCTCAAGTTTTTCAAAATGCCCAACACGTCTTCCTTCCTAACAAGTATCTCTTCTAGCTTACCAGTCCATTTCACACTCTCCTCTTCAACAATACGGTCCCTCTCATTTGTAAATACTGAAGAAAAGTACTCATTCAAGACCTCTCCTATCTCTTCCGACTCAATACACAGTCTCCCACTACTGTCCTTGATCGGACCTACCCTCGTTCTCGTCATTCTCATGTTTCTCACATGCGCATAAAATGCCTTGGGGTTATTCTTGATCCTATCCGCCAAAGATTTTTCATGTCCTCTTTTAGCTCTCCTAATCCCTTTCTTCAGCTCCCTTCTGGCTATCCTGTATCCCTCCAATGCTCTGTCTGAACCTTGTTTCCTCAACCTTATGTAAGCCTCCTTCTTCCTCTTTACTAGACATTCAACCTCCCTCATCAACCAAGGCTCCCTCACATGACCATCTCTTTCCTGCCTGACAGGTACATACATATCAAGGACACGTCATATCTGTTCCTTGAAAAAGTTCCACATTTCCATGACATCCTTCCCTGACAGCCTATGCTCCCAACTTATGCTCCTCAGATCCTGTCTTACAGCATCGTATTTACCCTTCCCCCAATTGTAAAACCTACCCTGTTGCACGCACCTATCTCTCTCCATAACCAAGGTGAAAGTCACAGAATTGTAACCTGGTGTTGTGTAATTTTTAAAAAGATCTTCCAGGTTTAATGTCCGACAGTGCACTAGGTCAAACATTACCAGCCCTTGACAGTATTTGTAGTAAGAAGGAAATTTTTAAAAAGTTTCTGAGAGCAGATAGGTGGTACATGTGACACTTCAATGGAAGCAGAACCTCACATTCATAAATACCTGTTTGCATCATCCCATATCTGATCAACTCTCAATGTAGTGGCAGCCGTAAGATAGAAGCTACACAGGATATCCATCCTTAGTGCCATTCCAAATTCAAACCTTGTCCCAGGGAATGCTATTGTTTCCCTGATGTCCAGCACACTTTATCACTGTGATTATAACATCTTATCATTGTTCTACCTGTCAGTATCACATTTTGGAAAATCTGGTGAGAATATTAACTTTTATTAAACAATAGGGAGAACCAAGAGAATATAAATGGAAAAAAAATCATTTGTTTCTTTGACAAAAATAAGGGACTGCTTGCTTGTCAAAGAAGAACAAATTTACAGCCAAAGAATGGTGATTTCGACCAGCTCACATCTATTGGAAGTGGGTGTCAATTAAGTTCTGACTGGCTTTTTGCACCTGACATTGCAGTGCTCTATCAAGATGAAGGTGGTGCTCTTCCCACTCAATATCCCCACCCTCCTCCGCCAAAGACTGCAGTTACTCTCTCAGCTGTTCGGTGTCCATCACATCCACTCTTTGCCTGCTCAACTTATGCAGAATTCAGCACACCAGGATTATATAAAACATTTTGCCTAGAGTAGACTTCAAGTCTCCAAGCCCCCCAAATTTAGAACCTGATCTTTATTAGGTCTATCGTATGCTTCACAATGGCTCTGGTGGAAGAGTGGACTGCATTTATTTACACTCTGCCTCAGTCAAGGGATTGTATATTGGAGTCATTAATCATGGTCACAGAGGCAGCCTTTGTCTTTCAGTCCCTCCTGTTTCACAGCAGCCATCCAAGGCCCTAAAGGAGCCTTCCACATCCATCAAAGTTTTACCTGCACATCCACTAATATCATTTATTGTATCCGTTGCTCCCGATGTGGTCTCCTCTACATTGGGGAGACTGGGTGCCTCCTAGCAGAGTGCTTTAGGGAACATCTCCGAGACACCCGCACCAATCAACCAAACCGCCCCGTGGCCCAACATTCCAACTCCCCCTCCCACTCTGCCGAGGACATGGAGGTCCTGGGCCTCCTTCACCACTGCTCCCTCACCACCAGACGCCTGGAGGAAGAACGCCTCATCTTCCGCCTTGGAACACTTCAACCCCAGGGCATCAATGTGGACTTCAACAGCTTCCTCATTTCCCCTTTCCCCCACCTCATCCTAGTTTCAAACTTCCAGCTCAGCACTGTCTCCTTGACCTCTCTGACCTGCCTATCTCCTTTTCCACCTATCCACTCCACCCTCTCCTCCTTGACCTATCACCTTCATCCCCTCCCCCACTCACCCATTGTACTCTATGCTACTCTCTCCCCACCCCCACCCTCCTCTAGCTTATCTCTCCATGCTTCAGGCTCACTGCCTTTATTCCTGATGAAGGGCTTTTGCCCGAAATGTCGATTTCGCTGCTCGTTGGATGCTGCCTGAACTGCTGTGCTCTTCCAGCACCACTCATCCAGTATTTGGTTTCCAGCATCTGCAGTTATTGTTTTTACATCCTTGTAAGGCATCCAGCTTTGAAATGAAGCATAAATTTGAGAGTTTTCAGGAGTACAGCCTTAATAGTAGCTCCTAGATACCGGCCACAGACCTCCAAGATATGATACTGAAACTCGCAGAAGTCCTGCATAGTTATTGAATGGAAGCCTTTTCTATTGGTCTGCCACATTATGATATGGCACTCTCAAAGAGATGTGTGTACAGTCTGCTTTACCCTGCATCTGGGGGAAGCCAAGTACAGTGGTAAAACCTGCAGCCCGGGCTGCAGCACTGATCTTGTCAAAGTGGAATGAGATGTGATATGGCAACAAATAGTTTCAGTGACGGTCTTGATACATTTGTGGGATGTGAATTGAGAGATTTCACACAGGTAACCAGTGATTCCTTTGAAGTTTGCTTGTGACCAGGATTTCACACAATTGGGACGCTGCATGCATTTCACATACAGCATAGAATGACCACAGAGATCTACAATCTATACTGTATCAGTGCCTGATTAAGACAATTATCCTCTAAAGGGCCTCACATCACTTACAAATACCCACTCATCCCAAGACAGAAAGAAACACCTCCATCACCAACTGCAGGTGTGGTGACAACCATTTTTCATTTAAAATGGGCTTTTGCTATTCAGATGAGGATGGAAAGCAATGCAGATCCCATAGAATATTTTTCACAACAGCTAAAGTGGATAAATTAGTGAATTAGTGGCAATCATGCAGTGCCTGTGGAATCAGTCCCTTTGGAAGAGTTGGGAAGAAAAACTGAAGAGAAAACAAAATGTGTCCTTGAAAGGAAAGCTTTCAAATCCTGAGAAAGGCAGCAGTGAGTCCTGGTGATTTTCCCGATCTTCATAATTCAGAGACGCGCACACACAGCAAGTAGAACCACATGCAAATATAGGGTCATAGCATCGATTATCAAAAGCACAGTTTGGGCAGCACCAAGCCTCCTCTGGTCTCAAGGCCAGCTTCTTTACAAAGTAATTGAATGTCTTTAGGTTAAAAAAAAATGTCTAATACACTTGTCACAAAGCCTCTGCTCGAGTCAAGATGGTCCTCATTCCTAAGTGACAGCTTCCAGTCTTGTTTTCAGTGGGAGAACCACAAGTGGTTTCTGCCGATTAATTGCTGGCAGCACTCTCACCACAAACAGCAGACACCTCAGTGACAGCCAGCTGATTTATTACAGCCCACAGCCACACAACAAAATCAATCAGCTCTGAGCTCACCATCAGACTCTTCACCACCCTCAAACCAGGTCCTGAGAATAAAACACACACACACACACACACACACAGCAATGCATAGTCAACACACATGCAGATACAATTACCATGAGCAACTCCATTGTAATCAAGATAAAATGAGATGGAAAAGATTATGGAACTCAAAAATAGCCAGAAGATTAAAACAAAAGATCCTTCTTATGGAAGAGTCAAGGACCAAAGGACAAAATCTCACAGTTGAGGAGGAGTTACTTCTCTCAAAGGAAAGACAAATTTGTGGAATTATTGACCTCGGGGGGGGGGGCTATTGAGATTGTATCATTCAGTACACATCAGGTTGAGACAGATTTTTAATTAGCAAGGGAATCAAATGTTATGCAGAAAAGGTAGGAAAGTGGAGTTGAGAGCTATCAGACTAACCATGATCTCATTGAATAGTCGAACAGTCAATGGTCTTACAGTCTTATAGAATGGAATTGCATTTACACTTTGGGTGCAATAAATTTGTGCTTGTGTTGGGTAGTTTATTTTTTATCATTTTTCTTCTCAATACTATTTGCATATCACTGAATGCAAAATAGACAATGTACCAGCACAATTGTAAATAATTGCCCTTTGATTCGAGGATGGTGTCTACTGAGAGGTATGTAGCTTATGTTTTCCTCAATCATGTAACTCCTCAGGCCAGTTCCAAAGCAGCAGATCTTTGGGCACAAAGAGAAAGATGTCCCATCAGGTAGTGGGATCTACAGTGCAGGATTTCCCTTTTTTCTTTTCCTTCCCTGCCAACATTGTCCTTCATCATTAAAACATTTGACCTAAAGGTCTGATGTGCCTTAATGGACAACTTTTTGCCATTTTGAATGACTTGTAGCAATCTGCTCCCAGTTACCAATGACAAGTGCTACCATCTACACGCTTTGCAATGTCTTTGCAGCATTTGGTTTCATCTCCTCTGGAACACTGAACATTTGAGAGTTGAGACAACAGAAGCTGGCAGGGAAGATACTTTTCAGGCAGAATATCCAATCCATTACAGTTGACAGTGCAGGGTTTTACCTGATTGCTTACAGATTTGGCTTCAGGAAGAACACTGGTGTTTGCTCAATGCTCTTCCCATTGAATCTGGAAAAAGTAATGGAAGCATTACTGATGGAATTTCTCTAATGCTCTTAACTACAACCAGGCAGTATTTTAAATGTTCTGTGCATATTTTAGAAAAAAGGATCTTTCTGAGATATATTTAAGAGGGGTAAATGCTTTTAAATTGTAGTTTGGTTAATATTGTTAAAAATATTTTGTCAGATAAGTAAGCTTTTTCAGTCCAATTGCACAGTTCCCACTTTCGAACAACTTTCTTTTAAATAACTTCTACAAAACCACAATAAAATTTTCTAGTTTTATTAATTTAAGCCAATCAATGCAGTAAATTTAGAAGTAACATTTTCAAAGGTTTTAAAATGGATCTGCTAGTATTTTTGCACCTAACAATTGTTGTTCAAAACTAATCGTTCAAAATAACATCGAAAGTGTCATTGCAAGCTTTTGGGCAGGCCCAGCTTAGAGGACAATGTTGCTTAAACAAGTGCAAAAACTTGTGCAACTTAACTTGCAATAAAAATTATTTGCATTTGAAATTCTGCAATCTTTTACATTGGTTTGGCTAATTGAACTTAGAAAAGCATAAACTAGAAGATCCAGGCCATTTCCTTTTCAAATAGAAAATAATCCACATCTGATCAGTGAGGAAATGCATTAAATGTGACACCATGATACACAAAGCGATGGCAGAAAGCAAATGCTGAAAATACACATCTATGTTTGTCCACGTCCTCTGGGTGTTTGTCTTCACACAGTTTAAGGAGATTTGCATCCTTACTGCCAGAAGAGTAATCTGCTGGGAATATTTATCATCCTTCCATATGATGGATTGAAAATCAGGAGAACTTTGTTAATTCTGAGCAGTTTCGACCCTGGAGATGAAAGACAGCTAAACATTTAAGTGAGCACAGCTCTCATGTGGGACAGCATAGAAACTACATCAGGCACCTCTCAATTAGGGCCCTTATACCCAACAAAGGCTCATTTCTCTCCTGGGTTTAGTGCAAGGTTGGGAGAGCTATTTTCCAGCTGTTGTAATACTTAACACTGACCCCAGCCAATTTCCCGCAGGTCAAGTCAGTTTGATCTTTTTCGGTAGAAGGCTTCACTCAGGGAGCCCAGCTTTCAGGATGGAAGGAGGTTACTACTTTGAGGTCTTACTGCACAATACCAAGTCTGCTGTCGCCAAGGAAGCTAAAGAGGAAACAGTTACCTTTCAGAAGAAAAAAACAATAGAACAATTGCAGCTCTGGGCAAATTCAAATTGTCCTTGCTCGGCAAGTTTGAAATCTCCTCCAACATATACAAAGGCTACTTTCCATTGTCTCGAAGGTGCAAACTAGAAGAGATAGGTCGTATGATGAGTCCAGTCACATGTTTATAGTTAGAAAAGGCTTGCCAATACTTGACTGAAGGAGTTTTTTAATGCTTCATTGTGTTACTATCCCCACAAAGTGAAACCTAACCCAAAATGGCCTCCTAAAAATAAATTACCTACAGCAGACACCTCAAAGCACAGCAGAGCTCCCTCCAGCCATGTCTCCACAGGATTCTACAAATCTGGTGGTTGGAATGATGAAAGGCCCTCAACCTCTCCACTGTGCAGCCTGATCTGTCAAGTTTTCCATCATTTTTGTTCTTAGTCCAATGGTTAGAAAGGTGGTCTAACAACAACACCCTCCCCCAAGAGAACTTGCTCACATTGAGGTGCTAAAATCAATTAAAACCATCTCCGCTGTAGTTCATGTGTTTGACACCAGAGTCCTGAAACAATGGCTCTACTCAGAACTCAGTTGTGGCAAGAGACTCGGGAAAACACTTTAGGGAAGTCTTCACTGTGTCCTTGAAGAATCCAAGTATACCTACTGACTGATAAGAGATCCCAGTTTATGGTCAACCAAAATCGAGATAGCTCATTCATGTGGATACCAAGTACAATGAAATGGGCAGATCACGGGGAGTGTATAATCCTTCAAACAACACATCAACCCAAACCATGCAGAAGAATTGTCCCCACATGTGGCTGAAACTACAGATCATGCAGTGGACTCATCAATCATCTCTGAATCACTCAAATCACAGCGGAAGCAAGTCATCTTTGACTACAAGAGATGGTCCAAGACAAGGAAATCTAGTGAAATTGGTACTTAAATGGGAGCATCAGGCATTGGGTTAATCTTCTATTTACAAACATAATTTAAGAATTGAAATGTTTCTGATATTGTTCAAGAAAGGTTAATAATATATCTATTTCCCCTTTAGCTTCAATCAATTTGCTGCTTGCTCTGTGCCTTTCTCAGCTTCCATTGCTAGTTTATCTAGTTGTGGGACTTTGACTAATTCAGTTGAGTTCTACTCTTGTTTCTTCAACTGAAGAAAGAATGTTATGAGGAGACAGGGTTATCTAAGATTTCATGCTGTAATTGAAAGGACCCCATTAAAATAGAACGATGATACATAGTGATACTGTAGATAGTTTTCTTCCCATGGAAGTGCTCAGCCAGCACTTGGCAGCTTTCCACAGTGGAATGTTGAAATCAGGAGCTCACAGTGTAGGGGTATTTTGCTGGCCAGACTCATGTCCCATCATTCTCCAGCTCACCATGTTGCAACATTCCTAATGGCAGATTGCAGTGATAACAGACACACCGTTCATCCAGCAATGATCACACTCAGTGGGGGCAGCATTGAAAGTCTAACCACACAAAAGGCTCACACTGGTGCTTGATTTCCTTCTAAATTTAAAGTTTAATTGCTCCCAACGAAAAGATAATAGATAGAGTAGCGCTGTCATAAAAGCTCATACACATCGGCTACGAAGGATACAACATCAATGTTGGACTTTGGAAGTGCACAGACATTTTTTTTCACATGATCTTAATAATGTGGATTACTGACAAGGGCCACTCTCTACATTTCACACACAGGAATCCTCCAATCAGAAGGTGTAAGGTTCATGCTGAATGGATTTGACCGCAGATCAGAATTAAAGAAGCTAGGTCGAAATAGAATGCACAGAGATGAATCTGGATTACATGCTACATTGCTGACCAATTAGGCCTGGACAGTTGGTAACAAATATAGCACCCCTACCAGCTCGCCAGCTGGCATCAACTAAGTCACATAGATTAGGAATTCAACAACATGTGGCAGATTTAATAATTGAGCTCTAGGAGATACAATCTCTACAACATCTGTTTATCAAGTCGATAATTATATAGCATAAACATTAATAAAAGATTTTTTGTTACTTCAGAATGTCTCAATATTTTGTATTAGTTTGAGTTTGAAACCTTGAGACAACTTGGAACAATCTGAATATGATAAGTATTAATTCATCAATCATTTAAACCCACACTGGCCATGTCAAGCTTATCTCCACAAGGGAAGCGAGCGACAGCTTATTCGAGTATAGTCCCTTTAAACTTTGATGATCTTTCACCATTGGATTACAGTGTCTTTTAAAACATGCTATCTTTGAAATGATTGATTAGAAAATATCTATATCTGTGGTCATTTAATCATTGATAAATTTTCTATAGAATGTGTTTGATGGGCTGAGTCCTTTCTTGCTTTGAATTTTCTTATGTTCTTGTAAGAATCCGAGAAAGCCCTTGTTTAAAACAATTGTGGTTAAAAACATGAGGGCAATAATATAAATGAACAGTGCCTACGACAGCAATATGGAATTGACTGAATGAACCAAGTTCGGCCAATGGTTTTATTGATCATTTGACACTGACAAAAACGATAGTAGAAATGTTTCTGTCAGTGAGATGAGGTTTAGTTTTGCTGTAAGTGAACCCAGTACACATGGAAAGACACTTGTGTGCATATTTTCAGAATTGTATTTGCAGCACATACATAAGGATATCCTGTCTTACAAACACTCCCTACCCTCTATTCATTACATATTGGCTAATGAAATGTAACCATTTTGCAATGAAGAAAGCTCCTTACACAGGCCTTGGCATTAGGCATTCAACTGTTTGTTGTGATTGTAAGATTTCTTTATCTAAAAGAGCTCTGACTGTGAACCCAGGAAGGTGCAAGGCCCTGTGCTCCATTCCCGGCATTTCTTCCATGCAGATTAATAGATAACACCAAATGATCAAAGAATGTTCTGCCAGTGTTTCTCACTAAATTACATTGCCATAAATACAACATAGTGCAGAGCTTATTATTGAAGTGTCACTTGGTTCAATCTGTAGTAGCCTTGCCTCTGGATTAGAAAGTTATGGGTTCAAGTCTTTTATTCAGCACTGAAGATTATGATCTAGTCTGACTCTTCAGTGCAGAATCCACAAGATTCTGACTTGTGTTAAGATATTGAATAAATACATCTTTACCTTTGAGACTCTTGCCCCACCTCCCACTACTTCAGCATATTTCACAACATAGGGAGCTGTTCATAACCAGTTCAGATATACTTTACTCCAGCTTAAATAGTGCATAAATTTTGACAGTCCACAACTGCAGAGAATCATTTATTCTAGTTATACCTCACATCTAGTATTAATGTGAATTGATTTTGCCTTGGCACCAATGTAAACTAAGAGGTGTAATTCAGCTGTGAAGTTGCGTGAATCAAATTGTAGTGAGCAATGTTATGGCACTTTGAGGAGGTAGTCACAGCACTTGAACTTCACTGCAGTACAAGTACTTCTGGTGCAAAGCCAATTTTAAAGGCTTACCAGGCACTTCATTGGACCAATCAGCCCTGTTTTTTAATTGAACTTGCTAATCTCTCTTCCGTAAGTGGAGATTCTCATGAAGGCTGTGCAGACAGCTTTGCAACATGTACACTAGAGGATTTCCATAGCAGTTCTCCCAACTGGCCACTCATAACTTCAGTAAATGCTCAACAGCAATCCCATTATCAGGAGTTTCCATCAAACATTTGGTGGCTGCTCAGCAAGGTTGAGGGATTACCCCTGCTGTAAAAATTAAACTCTGTTCACATGCTGAAGATCAAAACTTTAATTCTGTAGGGAAGCAGACTCCAATTTATTTCACCAGTGAGTAAATAGAGGATAGTATAACTCAAATGCATCTTTCTCCGAACCTATCAATCTAATTGGATATCACTCTTAAACCAATATCTGGCTGGATCTAAGTAATAACTGAGCATAACCCTCCCCCACTTTGAATCTGAACAGCACTTTAATGTATCACTCCTATCTCAACTGGCATTTCTCCACGAGGTCACAGTATTAATTCATGAAAAGATTGAATTGTATTTTTTGGAACAATTCCAAAAAATATGTTTTAATCTGAAGTGTGCTTGTACAGACATGTAAGGATTGTAGACAGATAAGGTTTGACTGGTTGGGTCCAGAAAATTTAACTTGTAAAAGGCTATTACACACAGTGCAGCCATACATTTTCCAATTAGTTGTTCAGAAGACGTAACCAATCAGAAGGGAGAAACCACATCACTGAACCAGTCAACATCATATTGCAAATATTTCCAGTGGGAGACTTGGTGACAGTGAAAAATTTCCTTTTGACACAGAAGTTGCTTCACTTCCACATGTTAATTTAGTCCCAACTTTATAATTCTCACATCCAGGCAATTTCTCATTGTTTATTCAGTGTCTCACACACATCCATCCATCCACCCAACCACAGAAAGAAAACAAAATATTGAAAATAGGAGCAGTGTGGGCCATCTAGTCCTTCAAGTCTGTTCTGCCATTCAATGTGATAATGGCTGATCCTTTATCTCAACAAAATATTCCAACTTCCAATTGATACCCTTTGATGCCTTTAATATCTAAAAATATATGAATCTTTTGTATTGAATATACTAAAAAGGTTCCAGAAAAAAACATCTCAGATGGTCATAGAGATACACAGCACATAAACAGACTCTTTGGTCCAACTCGTTCATGTAGACCGGATATCCCAACCCAGTTTAGTCCCACCTGCCAGCACCTAGCCCAGGTCCCTCCAAACCCTTCCTATTCATATACCCATCCAGATGCCTTTTAAATGTTGCAATTGTACCAGCCTCCACCGCTTCGTCTGGCACCTCATTTCATACATGTACTACCCTCTGTGTGAAAAAGTTGCCCCTTAGGTCTCTTTTATATCTTTGCCATCTCATCCTTAAGTTATGCCCTCTGGTTCTGGACTCCCCCACCCCAGGAAAAATATTTTGTCTACTTATCCAACATAAACTCCTCATGATTTTATAAACTTCTATAAGGTAAACCCTCAGCCTCCGACACTTCAGGGAAAACAGCCCTAGCCTATTCAACCTCTCCCGAAAGCTCAAACCCTCCAATCCTGGCAATATCCTTGCAAATGTTTTCTGAACACTTTCGAGTTTCACAACATCTTTCCAATAGGAAGGAGACCAGAATATTCCAAAAGTGGCGTTACCAATGTCCTGTACAGCTGCAACATGACCTCCCTACTCCTGTACTCAATATGCTGACCAATGAAGGAAAGCATACCAAACGCCTTCTTCACTATCCTACCTACCTGCAACTTTACTTTCAAGGAGCTATGAACCTGCACTCCAAAGTCTCTTTGTTCAGCAACACTCCCTAGGACCTTACCATTAAGTGTATAAGTCCTGCTGAGATTTGCCTCCCCAAAATGCAGAACCTTGCATTTATCTAAATTAAACTCCATCTGCCACTCCTCAGCCCATTGGCACATCTGCTCACTACACCTCCAATTTTGGTATCTTCTGCAATCTTACTAACTGTACCTCTTCTGCTCACATCCAAATCATTTATATAATTGAGGAAAAGTAGTAGACCCAGCATCGATCCTTGTGGTACTCCACTGATCACAGGTCTCCAGTCTGAAAAACAACCCTCCACGACCTCCCTCTGTCTTCTACCTTCGAGCCAGTTCTTCATACAAATGACTAGTTCTCCCTGTATTCCATAAGATCGAACATCGCTAACCAAGCTCTCATGGGGAACCTTGTTGACCACCTTACTGAAGTCTATATTGATCACATCTACTGCTCTGCCCTCATCAATCATCTTTGTTACTTAGAGTCATAGAGATGTGCAGCACGGAAACAGACCTTTCGGTCCAACTTGTCCATGCTGACAAGGTATCCAAACTCAAACTAATCCCAACTGCCAGCACTCGGCTCATATCCCTCCAAACCCTTCCTATTCATATACCCATCCAGATGCCTTTTAAATGTTGCAATTGTACCAGCCTTTACCACTTCCTCTGGCAGCCCATTGAACACACACACACACACACACACACACACACACACAACACACACACACGCACACACACACACACACAACACACACACAACACACACACACACGCACACACACACACACACACCATCCTCTGCATGAAAAAACTGCCCCTTAGGTCTCTTTTGTATCTTTCCCCTCTCACCCTAAACCTATGCCCTCTAGTTCTGGACTCCCCCACCCCAGGGAAAAGAACTTGTTTATTTACCCTATCCATGCCCCTCATGATTTTATAAACCTATATAAGGTCACCCCTCAGTCTCCGATGCTCCAGGGAAAACAGCCCTAGGCTATTTAATATTTCCCTATCCCTCAAATCCTCTAAACCTGGCAACATACTTGTAAGTCTTTTCTGAACCCTTTCAAGTTTCACAACATTCTTCTGATAGGAAGGAGACCAGAATTGCATGCAATATTCCAAAAGTGGCTGAACCAACATCCTGTACAGCCGCAACTCCTGTACTCAATATTCTGACCAATATAGGAAAGAATACCAAATGCCTTCTTCACTATCCTAATACCAGTGACTCTAATTTCAAGGAGCTATGAACCTGCACTCCAAGGTCTCTTTGTTCAGCAAGTCTCTGTAGAAGCTTACAATTGAGTGTGAAAGTCCTGCTCAGATTTGCTTTCCCAAAATGCAGCACCTTACAATTATCTAAATTAAACTCCACCTGTTCTTCAAAAAAACTGAATCAAGTTCATGAGACATGATTTCCCACGCACAAATCCATGTTGACTATCCCTAATCAGTCCTTGCCTTTCCAAATGCATGTACCTCCTGTCAGTCAGGATTCCTTCCAACAACTTGACGTCAGGCTCACTGGACTATAGCTCCCTGGCTTGTCCTTACCATCTTTCTTAAATAGTTGTATCATGTTAACCAACCTCTAGTCCTCTGGCGCCTCACCTGTGTCTATTGATGATATAAATATCTCAGCAAGAGGCCCAGCAATCACTTCTCTAGCTTCCCACAAAATTCTAGTGTACATCTAATCAGATCCTGGGGATTTGTCCACTTTTATGCATTTCAAGACATCCAGCACTTCCTCCTCTGTAATATGGACATTTTGCAAAATGTCACCATCGATTTCCCTGCAGTTTATATCTTCCATATCCTTTTCCACAGTAAATACTGATGCAAAATACTCATTTAGTATCTCCCCCATTTTCTGTGGCTCCACACAAAGGCTGCCTTGCTGATCTTTGAGGGGCTCTATTCTCTCCCTAGTTACCCTTTTGTCCTTAATGTATTTGTAAAAACCCTTTGGATTCTCCTTAGCTCTATTTGCCAAAGTTATCTCATGTCCCTTTTTTGCCCTCCTGATTTCCCTCTTAAGTATACTCCTACTTTCTTTATACTCTTCTAAGGATTCACTCAATCTGTCCTGTTTATACCTGACATATGGGCGGCACGGTGGCACAGTGGTTAGCACTGTTGCCTCGCAGCGCCGGAGACCCGAGTTCAATTCCCGCCTCAGGCGACTGACTGTGTGGAGTTTGCACGTTCTCCCCGTGTCTGCGTGGGTTTCCTCCGGGTGCTCCGGTTTCCTCCCACAGTCCAAAGATGTGCAGGTCAGGTGAATTGGCCATGCTAAATTGCCCGTAGTGTTAAGTAAGGTGTAGATGTAGGGGTATGGGTGGGTTACGCTTCGGCGGGGCGGTGTGGACTTGTTGGGCCGGAGGGCCTGTTTCCACACTGTCAGTAATCTAATCTAATGTCAGTAATCTAATCTAATATGCTTCCTTCTTTTTCTTAACCAAACCATCAATTTCTCTACTCATCCATCATTCCCTACATCTAACATCCTTCCCTTTCACCCTAACATGAATATACTGTCTCTGGATTCTGGTTATCTCATTTCTGAAGGCTCCCCATTCTTCATCCATCCCTGTACCTGTGAACATCTGCCCCCAGTGTTTGAAATTTCTTGCCTAATACCGTCAAAATTAGCCTTCCTACAATTTCGAACTTCAACTTTTAGATCCGGTCTAACCTTTTCCATCACTATTTTAAAACTAATAGAATTACAGTCGCTGGCCCCAAAATGCTCTCCCACTGACACCTCAGTCACCTGCCCTGCCTTATTTCCCAAGAGTAGATCAGGTTTTGCACCTTCTCTAGTAGGTGCATTCACATACTGATCCAGAACATTTTCTTGTACACACTTGAAAAATTCCTTTCCATCTAAACCCTTAACACAATGGCAGTTCCAGTCTGTTTGGAAACTTAAAATCCTCTGTCATTACCATGCTAGTATTCTTACAGATATCTGACATCTCATTTCGCCTAAACCAAATCATCCGCCGACATTTCTGCCACCTCCAAAAAGACCCCACCACCAGGGATATATTTCCCTCCCCACCCCTTTCCGCCTTCCGCAAAGACCGTTCCCTCCGTGACTACCTGGTCAGGTCCATGCCCCCCTACAATCCACCCTCCCATCCTGGCACCTTCTCCTGCCACTGCAGAAATTGCAAAACCTGTGCCTCCTCCCTCACCACCATCCAAGGCCCTAAAGGAGCCTTCCACATCCATCAAAGTTTTACCTGCACATCCACCCATATCATTTATTGTATCCGTTGCTCTCGATGCGGTCTCCTCTAAATTGGGGAGACTGGACGCCTTCTAGCAGAGCACTTTAGGGAACATCTCCGGGACACCCGCACAAATCAACCCCACCACCCTGTGGCCCAACATTTCAACTCCCCCTCCCACTCTGCCGAGGACATGGAGGTCCTGGGCCTCCTTCACCACCGCTCCCTCACCACCAGACGCCTGGAGGAAGAATGCCTCATCTTCTGCCTCGGAACACTTCAACCCCAGGGCATCAATGTGGACTCCAACAGTTTCCTCATTTCCCCTCCCCCACCTCACCATTGGTTCCAAACTTCCAGCTCAGCACTGTCCCCATGACTTGTCCCTCCTGCTTATCTTCTTTTCCACCTATCCACTCCACCCTCCTCCCTGACCTATCACTTTCATCCCCTCCCTCACACACCCATTGTACTCTATGCTACTTTCTCCCCACCCCCGCCCTCCTCTAGTTTATCTCTCCACGCTTCAGGCTCACTGCCTTTATTCCTGATGAAGGGCTTTTGCCCGAAACGTCGATTTTCCTGCTCCTCGGATGCTGCCTGAACTGCTGTGCTCTTCCAGCACCACTAATCCAGAATCTCATTTCAAGTTTGTTTCTCAATTTCCCTCTGACTATTAGGAGATCTATAATACAATCCTATCCTTCTCTTATTTCTCAGTTCAACCCAAATAACATCTCTGGATGTATTTCTGGGGATATACAGCTGTCATGCTATCCCTTATCAAAAACATAAATTCCCCGCCTCTCTTGCCTCCTTTTCTATACTTTCTATTTCATTTGTATCCTGGAACATTAAGCTGCAAATCCTGCCCATCCCTGAGCCACGTTTCTGTAATTGCAATGATATCCCAGTTCCATGTTCTTAACTGTGCCTGAGTTCATCTGCCTCTTGCATTGAAATAAATGCAGTTTAATTTATCAGTCCTACATTATTCTCTGCTTTGTCCCTGCCTGTCCTGACTTTTTGACTTGCTTCTTTTATCAACTGTACCAGTCTCAGGTTGATTTCTTACCTCACTGTCTCCCTGGGTCCCACTCCCCCACCTTACTAGTTTAAATCCCCCCAAGCAGCTCTAGCAAATCTCCCTGCCAATATATTATTCCCCTTCCAACTCAGGTGCAATCCGTCCTCCTTGTACAGGTCACATCTACCCCAGAAGAGATTCAAATGATTCAAAAATGTGAATCCTTGTCCCATACACCAGCTTCTCAGCCACGCATTCATCTGCTCTATCCTTCTATTCCTACCCTCAATAGCTTGTAACACCTGGAGTAATCTAGATATTACTACTCTCAAGAACCTCCTTTATAAATTCCTGCCTAACTCTCTATACTCTCCCTTCTTCAGAATCTCATCTTTATCCCTTCCTATGTCATTGGTTCCAATGTGTGCAATGACCTCCTGCTGGGCCCTCTCCCCCTTAAGAACGTTCTGCACTCTCTCTGAGACACTCTTGATCCTGGAGCAGCCTGTTACAGCCAGAAATGTTCCCGTCCTCCATCTTGGATTGCCGAGAATCCCTTTCTGGCTTTCACCCTTTTCTATTCTTTCTTTTCATTCAGCTCTCCCTCTTAGAATCATACAGCACAGAAACAGACCCTCCGTTCCAACCAGTCCATGCCGAACATAATCCCAAATCAAATCAGTCCCACCTGCCTTCTCCTGTTACAAGTGATGTGGGTTCACTAGCTCTGACAGACTGTACAAAGGCACTCAGGGTAGTAGTAGTGGTCACGTGACTACTGGAAGTCAGACAGCACACTAAGGGTACAATTGCATTTCTCTAAACACGTCAATTTTCATAAACAAAATTAACATGGACAACCCTTTGTAGATTCCAAGTTAAAATTACCCAAGAAACATGGTCACAAAGAAAAATATCATTCATTTACAAAATAGTACGTTAATGCTGGTCAGGACCACTTTAGTAAGTTTCTGCACTTTCATTACACACATAGTCTTTAACTATGCCTGAAATGTTGAATCTCCTGCTCCTTGGATGCTGCCTAACCTGCTGTACTTTTCCAACACCATTTTCTTGGACATTCATCTTTAACTCATGCAGGTCTCCTCACATGATGTAGTTTTAGGCTGTCCCTCTCAGAGTGATATCCCTTCTTTGATGACATGCAAACTGTTGTTGTTGGTGTACTTCCATTGCTGGGGAATATTGAGCCTCTGGGGTTGATGATCGTCCTATAACCTGTGCCAGTGTTGAGAACATATCTTCCTGATTAACTGGCTGAAATGATGGACCATCACTAGTTGCACCTAAATGTTTACTATTGAGATGTGACATTGGACTGGACTACTTTCCATGCCTTCAGTAGGTATATTTCTTCACTGAACAGCTGCCTTTCAAGTCTGAGCTAGATTCGCTTTATTTCTTTATGATCCCATTTGCTAAGTTTCACTGTTGTCTCAGCCTTATCATTGGAATGCATATAATTTGGAGAAGATGTACAGTGCTGAATTTCCCAATCCTTTATGAAGCAGCTGAATTCACTCATGAATGGAAGGCCATTGTCACTCATTACAATGACTAGAATGCTGTAAGGACTGAAAGATGCAATCAAGCTTTCAGCAAACTCATTGGTATTCATTGGCACTGGCAGGTTTAACTCATATTAATCAAAATAGCGGTTATGATGACAAGACAATCAGGTCTGTGAGAGTGAAGAGGTCCACTTCAAACTTGATCTATAGTCAGCCTGGGACATCAAGCGTCAGAACCAATTTTTTGGCTTGCTTAGTATTAGTGGCTTTGGTATTTGTTATAATGCTGCATTGGCTGATGTAGTCCTTAATTGAATGCTCATATTTGGCCAGTAGAGCACTTCTTTTCTTCAAATGAAATTCAATTTCTTGATGGCTGTGTGGGTATGGTCCACTATGTGGATATGGTCCACTGTGTCATTCCGCATTTCCCTGGGGATAATAAGTGCAGAATCCTTTTGAACAATATGTCATGGTAGGCAATCTCATTATCTCCTTAAACCCAAAACTCTGTTATAGCAAAAGGTGTGTCCTTGACACTTTCAGGCCATCTAACATCACCACTTACTGCAACATTTGAAATGTTGCATTTTATACAGTTTACCTGATTTGAGCAAGATACATGTTGTTCTGATTCAATGCCTCTGTGGGTTGATGACTTCCACAGAATGTTGGGATATTTTTTCTCATTTAATATGGAAGATTTCACACACTCTGTTCTTCAACTTGCTTCACAGAGAATGCTACTTTCAACAACATATCAGCAATTTTCTTTGCTTATATGTCACATCTGATAATATTTCTATTACTGAAGTAACATTGTTCACAAGCACTTTGGAGCAAATAAAAAAGGTTTATCGGAGATGTCTTAAGGTAGTTTGTGAACTCCACTGTTACTTTGTCTTTCCCAAAAACCTGTTAATTAAAATATTCACAAGAAAACATATTAGCAACTCCTCTTAATTCTGAGGAAGGGTCGCAGAGTTTGTGTTTAAGTACTGGATGCAAATGCAGTCCAATTTTGTTTGTTATATAAAGGTTGCTTCAAGGCCTGTTTTGCTGGCACCATACTGTAAAATGGCTTAATCATTGCCATTGGTGTACCTCAGCACTGACATCACCATGACCCGTTGTTTGATTCAATGTGAAAGCTGCTTCTTGCCTGTGTCCAAAGACCTCTGCACGTTCTCAACGGTGAGCTTGAGTAGATGTTCACTCTCTGAGGAGAAATTAGACAACAAATGTTTTAAATACCTCACAAATCCAACTAAATGTGCACTGTTTCCACATCTGTTGATCCACTGCATCTCTGTCAGAATCTGGAAGCAATCCCTTTGAGACCAATGCATGAACTATGTATTTGAATTTTGGAATCTTCAAGAAAATCTTTTTTCTTGTTCAGCTTCAAGATCTCTTGCAAGCTCGCTTCAGTTGTTACAGTAAGTTATGATTGTAATTGGTAATGGCATCTTCCATTGTGCTTCCGTTTCCATGGAGTAGCAGATCATTCAGGTTGACGTCCTCTCTGGGCGTATCTTAGACCATCTCATCCTGTCAGCATTCTGGATCAATGACATTTCGCAACACAATGAGCAACCATCTGAATCGCCTGAATAGCATGAAAAATATAGTCAGAAAACTGTTGCTTTCACCCAGCTTCACTTGGCAGTAACCATTTATCATATCAAGGGTCATAAAGACCATTGCCTTGACAAATTGTGGCAAAATATTTTCAACGGTGGCATCAGAGAGTGAGATCTCTTCAATGTTTTATTGAGATCCTTTGGATTTATGCCATTCTTCATTTTCTGCATTGCTTCATTGCTATCATGTTGCTAAACCAATATATAGGAGATAGCACTTTTTTGACTACTCCCTCTTTTTCTACCTTTCTCTTCTATCTTGCCTTGAAGGCTGGTCTTGAATGAATGGGTAACTTGCCTGTGCAGTGATCTGACACTCACATCCACTTTGAGGTGATATGCCCCAGGAAGACAGCCACAATCTGTAAAAATATTTTTTACAATTGTCTAGAATCTGTTCAGCAGCAAATGGTCTGGTGGCCTGCAGATCTCTTCGGGCAGGTTTAGGGTTACTAGCCCAAGTTAAAGACTTACTGTAGCTGAGTTGAGTGGACTTTGCTGAATGTCTACTCTTTGGAACATCATGGTGTTCATTCTTCACAATGCATTGGGTTCTCAGATTCATGTCTTCTTGGCACAAGTATTGTTCCATTATATCGCTTCAACCAGACTTTCAAGGGCTTTGGTTTTGGGTCACCATCTCAAGCCTCTTTGCACAGATTTGCAAAATGCATGATGTTGCACAAAGCACCAGTGTCTATCTGCCATCACACTCACTGGATGTTCTCCTTCTACAACCTTCATTCTAATAGTCTGAAAACCCTTATCAGTCTTTCGACCTGATAACACCAACCTGCAAAGAAATGTAAAGTTGTTCATCAGAATCGTTGGCTGATAGCTCTCCAGCACCTTTATGGGCTTGTTTTACATCTGCCCAACAAAGTACTTACATGCAAAGACAAACAAACCAAACAGAAATTGCTGGAAAAACTCAGCAGGTCTGGCAGCTTCTGTGGAGAGAAAACACAGTTACTATTTCAAGTCCAATGACCCTTCTTCAAAACTGTTCTGAATTCTGCTGAGTTTCTCCAGCAATTTCTGTTTGTTATTTGTTTCAAACCTTCAGCCTCTCCAGTTCTTTGTCTTATTTTAGGTACAAAGAGATCCACTTCCTTGCATTTGAGCACAACTTTCCCCATGCTGGACATGCTTTCCTTTATTATCTATTGTATCGTTCTCAATATTTACATCTTGCTCTCTGGCCTTGGGCTTTTGGTTGGTCCCTCAGCAAAATACAAAGCCTTGTCTGTTTTCCAATGAATAGGCTCAACAATTGTGGTGCTTCTGCACATGGTGATAGTTTTCTTGAGAATGCATTTCACCTTTCTCAGCAGGTGTAAGGTATAGACGGGATAGATCGAGTGAATACTTAGAAGATTATAAAGGAAGTAGGAGTATACTTAAGAGGGAAATCAGGAGGGCAAAACTGGGACATGAGATAGCTTTGGCAAATAGAATTAAGGAGAATCCAAAGAGTTTTACAAATATATTAAGGACAAAAGGGTAACTAGGGAGAGAATAGGGCCCCTCAAACATCAGCAAGGCGGCCTTTTTGTGGAGCCACAGAAAATAGGGGAGATACTAAATGAGTATTTTGCATCAGTATTTACTGTGGAAAAGGATATGGAAGATATAGACTGTAGGGAAATAGATGGTGACATCTTGCAAAATGTCCAGATTACAGAGGAGGAAGTGCTGGATGTCTTGAAATGGGTAAAGGTGGATAAATCCCCAGGACCTGATCAGGTGTACCTGAGAACTCTGTGGGAAGCTAGAGAGGTGATTGCTGGGCCTCTTGCTGAGATATTTGTATCATCGATAGTCACAGGTGAGGTGCCGGAAGACTGGAGGTTGGCTAACGTGGGGCCACTGTTTAGGAACGGCAGTAAGGGCAAGCCAGGGAACTATAGACCAGTGAGCCTGACCTCAGTGGTGGGCAAGTTGTTGGAGGGAATCCTGAGGGACAGGATGTATATTTATTTGGAAAGGCAAGGACTGATTTGGGATAGTCAACATGGCTTTGTGCATGGGAAATCATGTCTCATGAACTTCATTGCATTTTTTGAAGAAGTAACAAAGTGGATTGATGAAGGCAGAGCAGTAGATGTGATCTACATGGACTTCAGTAAGATGTTCGACAAGGTTCCCCATGGGAGACTGATTAGCAAGGTTAGATCTCATGGAATACAGGGAGAACTAGCCATTTGGGTACAAAACTGGCTCATAGATAGAAGACAGAGGGTGGTGGTGGAGGGTTGTTTTTCAGACTGGAGGCCTGTGACCAGTGGAGTGCCACAAGGCTCGGTGCTGGGTCCTCTACTTTTTGTCATTTACATAAATGATTTGGATGCGAGCATAAGAGGTACAGTTAGTAAGTTTGCAGATGACACCAAAATTGGAGGTCTAGTGGACAGCAAAGAGGGTTACCTCAGATTACAACAGGATCATGACCAGATGGGCCAATGGGCTGAGAAGTGGCAGATGGAGTTTAATTCAGATAAATGTGAGGTACTGCATTTTGGAAAAGCAAAGCTTAGCAGGACTTATACACTTAATGGTAAGGTCTTAGGGAGTATTGCTGAACAAAGAGACCTTGGAGTGTAGGTTCATAGCTCCTTGAAAGTAGAGTCGCAGGTAGATAGGATAGTGAGGAAGGCGTTTGGTATGCTTTCCTTTATTGGTCAGAGTATTGAGTACAGGAGTTGGGAGGTCATGTTGCGGCTGTACAGGACATTGGTTAGGCCACTGTTGGAATATCGCATGCAATTCTGGTCTCCTTCCTTTCGGAAAGATATTCAAGGATTATGCCAGGGTTGGAGGATTTGAGCTATAGGGAGAGACTGAACAGGTTGGGGCTGTTTACCCTGGAGCGTCGGAGGCTGAGGGGTGACCTTATAGAGGTTTACAAAATTATGAGGGGCATGGATAGGGTAAATAGGCAAAGTCATTTCCCTGGGGTCGGGGAGTCCAGAACTAGAGGGCATAGGTTTAGGGTGAGAGGGGAAAGATATAAAAGGAATATAAGGGGCAACTTTTTCATGCAGAGAGTGGTACGTGTATGAAATGAGCTGCCAGAGGATGTGGTGGAAGCTGGTACAATTGCAACATTTAAGAGGCATTTGGATGGGTATATGAATAGGAAGGGTTTGGAGGCTTATGGGCCAGGTGCTGGCAGGTGGGACTAGATTGGGTTGGGATATCTGGTTGGCATGGACGGGTTGGACTGAAGGGTCTGTTTCCATGCTGTACATCTCTATGACTCTATGTGCTCTCACAGCAAGATCCCTTGTGCCTAAGCCAATCCTATCCCTGATGAAATAATCTTCCAGCTGTCCAAACTCTCAGGATTCTATTAGATGTATCAGTGCAGTCACATATTAATCAATGGTCTCCATTTCTCCCTGAGCTCTGATCTTGAACACATACCATTCATTCATAACATTAATATCAATTCAAAATGTGTCTTCAAAGCTTTCAAAATCATCCCTATCTGGCTTTTTTGCATCTCAGTGAGGTCAAGGCTTCAAGCAGCTTGTAGCATTCTTTCCACAGCATTGTTAGTAGGGTTGCAACTTGTATATACTCGGGATTTCTTTTTTAATTAGTTCTATTACTCATTAACAGTTTTGTCACTGAGAGCAGAGGAAATTCTAATTCTGTCTGCAGGGAGTGGAAAATGTACAAACACTTTGGCTCACTCTGTAATTTAAAGTTGCTGTTTTTTCACCTCTTGCTTGCTGTTTCTTTCAACGGCTGGCTCTCTGAAAGCTCTGAAAATCCATACATTTTCAGCTGCTCCACTTTGACATCTTGTTTCAAGTAATGCGTGTTTAATGGTTCCAACAGATTGCACATAAAGGCACTTTTTCGATTTTGAAGAAGGGTCGTATCAGACTCGAAATGTTAGTTCTGTTTTTATCTCCACAAATGCCACAAGGCCCACTGAGTTCTCCAGCACTTTCTGTTCATTGTTATATTTGACGATTGGAACTAGCATGATTTCCCACACCATCTTGCCGGTTAGGCTTATTAAAAGCTTTATTAACTGAAATAAAAAGAAGCGAGGTGGGATTTCTCAGTTTCCCACACCCCTGGGCACCAGCTTATGTGCCTGGAATTGGGAACCCATCAGCAGGTCAGGTGGTCATGCTCCAGGCAGGCAGACAGACCTTTTGTACCTACCTGGGTTTGAGAACAGGCCATTGTCATCCTCTCGAGGGGTTCTCTCATCCCTGGTGAAACAAAATGTTTTTAATTCATTTTTTTTTAGGGACAAGACATCTTCATGTTGAAGCACTCTCTTTGTCACTAACATCCTGCCTGCCTACTGCCCTTAATTAGACAGAGATCTGTCTTCATGCCAAAGAAGGGGATGCTTTGTTCTATTCATGGTGTGATTGTATCCTCTGTTGGACTGGGTTTGGGACCCAGAAACTGCCCCAAACTCTGTTTCCTACTCTTATAGAGAAAACCAGTTACAGAGCTGTAGAAAATTGATTCCATGAGGGATCTGCACATTGGGACAAACATTTCTAAATCAGTGTGGTAATGGGCTAGAAGCGAGGTGTCAGTGACAATATGTGATTGGCACATAGTGTGGGTTGGTACATGGGCTGCAGAATTTTGAATGAACTCACATTTCTGGAAGAGGCATAGAGATCAGCCAGCGATATGGTGGGACACTCATGTCTGGAGGTGACAAAGACAATGATGTGGATCTCAACGTTAATAAGCTGAAACCAGGTGAGTGACAGATAATATCACAGAGTTGGAAGAAGATAGTTGTTGCAATGGAGAGGAGATAGGAGTTCAGGGTCAGTTAGGAGACTGTGGTTGTAAACTGCCTGCTTTTGTTTTGGACAGGGCAACAGAGGAGCAATAAATGGTAAAACCATGCACGTCATGTGTGCCATACACCTTAAGGTGTATATCCCTTGGACCTGTGTGTGTGAAGATGGGGACTGATGATGGGTTTTAGTGAGGATAAGGACATTAAGCAATAAGGGATTAACTGCTAAAGAAGTATTACAGTGAAAGGAGAACAGGGACTAGCTGGCTGTATTTAGAAAGTGCCATTGTAAGAATTCAAGCACGGAGATTTAACCCTGATTTGGTCCTTCTATAAAATACACACGCGCACGTTCCTGTTTGAGTCAATGGCTATTGAATAAAGAGTAAAACTTGTACCCCTTCTCAATCCACCAGACTCAGAAAAACCACCTGCACCCATCAAGATCGGCACCAGGCAACTTTTAGCGTGGCATGGTCAGTCCCACACCAATGCACTCAAAAATATAACCATCAGTGGAACTTACGTTTCACTGTTTAAAACAATTGTGAACCGTACTTTTGGTTGGGAGGGGTGAAGGAGTGTCTGCTCTCCAGCCTCCCTCAGGACGTAATAACACTCGGTCAGTATTAAAAGAGGCCCACAACCTGTGAGGAAGAAACCAATTCACTATGCTCCACATTTTTGAATGCAATGTCATTCAGAGACCTGGACTGAACTTTACTGGGCACAATAACATCCAATAACATCATTACCCAACATAACAAAATCGGCCTGTGACTGAATAGAGTAGTGGCATTTTCATAGTAGAAGTCAATGAATGAACCCATTGTGCTGCACTCTCTGGAGAAAATTGGAGCTTTTTACAACACCAAGATAGTCAAACAATAAAAGAGGAGAGCAGACGGATTCCACAGGACTGCACTATTCCGGTGAGTACCGGAATAACTATAGACACTTCAGAATAATTCTGTGCCACAGTGTGGGCTCATTCACTGCATGCTTGTCTGTACTTGGTGTTGCAGATTACTCCATTAGACTGCATTTCTCTCTGTTACTGTGTGACTCTAAGTGATCAAATGTCTATCACTATTCTTTGTCTTTTCTGCTATTATGTGTCTGTTACTTTTATGTTACAGTTTGTGACCTAACAAGATGTAGGAACATGGGACCATAGAAATAGAAATACTCACCAGCTTCTTGAGCCTGTTCTGCCATTCAGTCAGTTCATGTTTCATCTGTGACTTAACTCCATTTCCATGTCATTGTCCCATATCCAAAAATCTATCAATTTCAGTTTTAAAATGACCAACTGATTTCCCATCTATTATTCTCTGCAAAATGGAATTCCAAACCCTATCATCCTTCTTGTCACAAGGAATGTTTTCTAATTATACTATTAAATTATCTTCCTCTAATGTTTTGACTGTGCATCATCATCCTAGACTTCCCAAACAATGGCAATCATCAGTACCTACTTAAAATCTTAATCATATTGATAAAGTCACCTCATAATCTTTTAAATTTCAGGAAATACTATATTAGCTTGTGTAACCTTTCCTCATACTTTCACTCTTGAAATCCAGGTATAATTTTGTGAAAGTCTATACCAGAGCCAATATTTCCTTCTGAAAGTGTGATGCGCAGAACTGTTCACATAAGTCCAGGTGTGGTCTGACCAGGGTGTGATATACCTAAACCAACTATAAAAACCAGCTGAGCCAGCAAAGCCCAAATCCCATGAAGGAACAACAGAAAGGTAGCTCTCAGGCTTATGTCAACAGCATCTGCAGTCACCTTTTTAATTATCTTCTGAAGCTAGCTGTGACATTTTATTAATCTGTGTACCTGGACCCCAGGTTTCGTTGAACATCTGTTACTTTTGGCTTTTTGTCATTTAGAAGCTGCTCTATCCTTTTTAATTCTAAAATGGATGACCTCATTTTTACCAATACAGCCACAGTTTTGTCTGTTCATTTCATTAATCAATGTTCTGGCTTCCATTTATAATTCTACCTGTCTATGTGTCAACAAATTTTGATCTATGCTTTCTATCCTACTATTAACATTGTTAGTAAATACATGGAATAGTTGATCAGATCCTCGTGAATCAAGATCAGATCCTTGTGCATCATATCCCGTCAGTGCTTGTCCATTCTCTGTCTCCTATCACTCAGCCAATTTCCTAACTAAAACATCAATAAGCATTTAATTCAAAAGCTTCAATGTTAACTAACAATCTTTTATAAGAGGCTTTGTCAAATTCATTCTGTGACTCCATATAAATTATCTGCATATACATTGCCCATGTTCATTACTTTAGTTATCTTCTCAAAAGAAAACCAATGAGATTTGTCAAATGTGACCTACCCTTTTCAAATCCATGCAAGCTCTCACTGGTCAGCTGACAATTTTCAAGGCATTCAGTCACTCATTACACACCCCAGAAATTTCCCAACAGCAGATGCTTTGCTAACTGGGAAGTAATTCCCTGCATTCCCTTTATCACTTTTTTAAAACGGTGGCATGTGTAATTTTCTAATCGAGGAGAATGTTTCCAGATCAGGAGAACTTTGGATGATGATATTTGGAGCATCTGCAATGTCCCCTTGTCTTCTATTTAAAATCCTAGGGCAGAATCTTATAATGCCCTGAACAACATGAGCTATGGTCAGAGATCTTGGAGAAGCTTGACTTTGGAGCAATTAGTTGCATTATCCGCCAGAGTCCCAGGCTTCGAAATGATATTCTTGCCATGGAGTGTCATGATGGCTACTAAGAAGAATCTTTCTTCATCGTCTCTCTCAACACTGAATCTCACCTCATTAATATGCAGGTCCCTATCATACCACGGAATTGTTGGGAACTAGGCACTGAGAATTCCTGAAATGAACGTGAGAGCAGGTACCTAGTGACTCCAGCTTGCTGCATGCTTGTCTGGACTGGCATCTTGGACAGCCTGACCCAACATTTCGGAGCACACTCCAGGACACCAGCTGTGCTCACTCTCCATCCATGGGCATTGAAATCTGACATCTGCACATCATCCAGCATTTTTACCAATGTAGCATATCTCTGATATACTTACAATATGCTTCTGCGCTGTAATGCTGCACTGTGAAGCTGATGACCAAGCCAAATCCTGCACTCACAGTATCCAACGTGACCTGGACACTTAAAGTGAACTTCAACTGAAAAAGGCCTTGAACAACATACAGGAAGATCATAATCAGCATCAATTTGATGGTCAGAAGTGTAAGCTCCATTCCAGTTTGACAGGGTCCTTCAAGGGACAATTGCATCAGCCTTGATTAGATCAGATTCCCTACAGTGTGGAAACAGGCCCTTCAGCCCAACCAGTCCACACCGACCCACCAAAGAGTAACCCACCCAGACCCACTCTGCTACATTTACCCCTGACTAATGCACCTAGCACTACGGGCAATGTAGCATGGCTAATTCACTTAACCTGCACATCTTTGGACTGTGGGAGGAAACCGGAACACCAGGAGGAAACCCACGCAGACACGGGGAGAATGTGCAAACTCCACGAGACAATTGCCCAAGGCAGGAATTGAACCTGGGTTTTATATATGTCCCTGGAGAATGCATGTTCACATCATTTGCAATCATTTTATCATTTGTGTGAAATGTATGCAGTGTACACATATGTGGGTGGTAAATGCTGGCCACAATTAAAATCCAAAATGTCACTGGTCCTTGCAAACTGCTGGTGAGCATGTCCATGTTGCAGAGATAATCCCAGCCAACCTGAGAAGATGTAGCTGTCAGCCAAAGTGTACACATTTGATGCAAGGCAGCCAAACATGCAAAGGGATAGAGAACCAAATCCCTCTCCACCACAACAGTGAGTTTGATGCAAGACTGTCATGTATGCACTGATACCTTTCCTGGGTGATATGGGGCTGGAAGGTTAAGTATTTATGGAACACTTCCTTTGCTGTTGTGAATTTGCTAAATGACTGGGAGAGAAACTTTTCCACATAAGTCTCTGTCTCAAAATGCTATGATAGTTCAATATACAGGCCTTCCTGTTGTCTCATTGTATGGTGGAATGTGTTTAGCCATCATTTGTGAGGTAGGCAAGCACCAACTCTTCTCATAACTACAAGCCCCGTCAGTTCCTTATCTTTCCAACTCAGGCTCACTGCAAGCATCACTGATATATCCAGCCACAGGATTTGTGATACTCACATTGTAAAGGTGGAAGGAGATGGAGGAGGAGCAGATGCACCAGTAAACCCTGGAGCTAAAGCTACTTGGGCAGTAGCTGAAGAGTCTCCAGCACTTAGAAAGCTTGTAGCTGAAAGGCTTCTCAGGATAATGCTGAAGATTCAGCATTATCCAGATTCTTTTGCCCTCAATACTGTTTCCCCTGGATGAAGAGACATAGTGTCTGCTGAGGTTCCATGCATCCTGGGGCACCACACCTATACTGTGCCAGCTACTAGATCAGTACATAAGACCTGACAGAGTTGGTAGCTATCCTGGGTTAGTGGCCATGAAATAACAACTGCATTGACTGGCTCATTCCATGGAACCACATGGAACATATGTCAGATCTCTCAGACTTTCCACCCACAAATGCATCAAGACAATGGCTGAAGTTATTTGTACAGGATCACACTAATTAATTTCATTCCCCCATGACATGGTCAGTGTTAACAGCCCAGGCAGTATGACTCAGTAACATAGCTGGCTCCCCAGAGACAGAGCACCATCAACTGCAAACACATCATGTTGAGAAAGTCATTTCACACTACAGTGGAGTTCGTCAATAGGAAGGGCTTCGATTCCATCAATGTGCAAGTGATCAATGATCACTGGCTCCATATCTTACACCTGGTACCCTGGGAACTGCCACAACTCTGACATCCCAAAGAACCCTTGTGTACCTGCTGCATTTGAGGTTCAAGTGCCTTACAAGGTGGGTTATTGGGGGACAAGATCTATGCTTTGTGAAATCGGCTAATTGTACTGTTGAAAATGTGTTGCTGGAAAAGCGCAGCAGGTCAGGCAGCATCCAAGGAACAGGAGAATCGATGTTTCGGGAATGAGCCCTTCTTCATTCCTGAAGAAGGGCTCATGCCCGAAACGTTGATTCTCCTGCTCCTTAGATGTTGCCTGACCTGCTGCGCTTTTCCAGCAACACATTTTCAGCTCTGACCTCCAGCATCTGCAGTCCTCACTTTCTCCTAATTACACTGTTGGGCTAAATGTCGCTTTTGGGCTTCAATGCAACTGATGAGCAAATACGTGCTACAGGTTCTGTCAATTATTCCTGGTCTTCAGCAGCCAAATCTGCTTCAAGGATTGTATTTAGTGGCTACAACTTTAAAAGTGAAAGTAACTTACAGCAGATGAAGGGGTCATATGACAATCATTTGGAGATGCCGGTGTTGGACTGGGGTGTACAAAGTTAAAAATCACACAACACCAGGTTATAGTCCAACAGGTTTAATTGGAAGCACACTAGCTTTTGGAGTGCTGCTCCTTCATCAGGTGGTTGTGGAGTACAAAATCGTGAGACACAAAATTTATAGCAAAAGTTTACAGTATGATGTAACTGAAATTATATATTGAAAAAGATCTGGATTGTTTGTTAAGTCTCTCAATTTTTAGAATGGGCATGTTGGTTTCAGTTTAGATTAGATTAGATTCCCTACACTGTGGAAACAGGCTGTTCAGCCCAGCCAGTCCACACCGACCCTCCAAAGAGTAACCCACCCAGACCCATTTCCTCGTACTAATTGACCTAACACTATGGGCAATTTGGTTTTTCATAGGTAAATCCCAAAACTTTCTTAAAGTTACATTCTCAAGTTAATTTTAATAATAGATGCCATGTTGGCCCAGATAATGCACTGACGGTGTGAGGTGCCCTGTGTGAGGCTGTCTGTGCCCAATGGTCAGACTGATTCTATTCTAAAAAAGAGATTTACAGAATTTTACATGGATTCATGCAGTTTTTGAGCAAAATAAAATGTAATTCTGCAAGTACAAATTCACTCCACAAACTCGGATGTGTGTGTGTGTGTGTGTGTGTGTGTGTGGGGGGGGGGGGGGGGGGGGAGGGGGAGGAGGGGGAGGGTGGTGGGGGGGGAAGGGGGTGAGTATGAGTATAAAGGAGTATAAGTCTGTGAGAGGGTGAGTGTGGGAGTGTTGCTGCAACTGACTGGGTTCCCTTTGTTGTCCAGTACTTCCCAGGAGCCAAAGAACTACGCCATGTTCCTCGCAGCCTGCAACACATGATCAATGAGGATGAGCACCTCACCAAGACCTTCCCCACACCTCCACTTCTCGCCTTTAAACAACCACCAAACCTCAAACAGATCATTGTTTGCAGCAAAATGTCCAGCTTTCAGGACAACACCATAAATCTTGTCACGGTAGAGACAGCAAGACGTGTCAGAATGTCCACACGGATACCACCATTACATATGAGGACACCTCCCACCATGTACGTGGCAGGTACTCATGTGACTCGGCCAATGTTCTCTATCTCATACACTGCAGACAAAGATGCCCTGAGGCATGGTACATTGGTGAGACCAGCAGAGACTATGGCAACGGATGAATGGACACCGCACAACAATCAACAGACAGGAATGTTCCCTCCCAGTTGGAAAACACTTCAGTGGTCCGGGACATTCGACCTCAGATCTTCGGGTGACCATCCTCCAAAGTGGACTTCAGGAGAGGCAAAAGGAACACAAGGTGGCTGAGCAGAGGCTGATAACCATGTTCTGTACCCATGGGGATGGCCTCAACAGGGACTTTGGGTTCATGTGCCACTACAAGTGTCCACATACATATGCACAGACACAAACAGAGACAGACTCACACTCAAAGACACACTCTGAGACACACACAAACGCACACGCACATACACACACATACTCCTACAGACCCATACACTCACACAGACTGTCTCTCATATGCACGCTCTCTCATATGCTCACACATACACTCACACATGCACTCTCTCACAGACTTATACCCCTTTACACACACATATACATACATACACTCATACCCCCCGCACACACACACTCACACCCACATGCATACACACACATCTAAGTTTGTGGGGTGAATTAGTACTTGAAGGATTACATTTTATTTCACCTAAAAACTGCTTGAATTCATGTAAGATTCTGTAAATCCCTTTTTTAGATTAGAATCAGTCTGAACACTGGGGGCACAGACAGTCTCACTCAGGGCACCTCACACCATAAATCCATTATCTGAGCCAACATGGCACCTATTGTTAAAGTTCACTTGAGAATGTAACTTTAAAAAAGTTCTGGCATTTACATATGAAAGAACTGAAACCAACATGCCCATTCTAAAAGATGAGAGACTTAACAATCATTCCAGGTCTTTTTCAATATATAATTTCAGTTACATCACACTGTAAACATTTGCTATAAATTCTGTGTCTTACGGTCTTATACTCCACAACCACCTGATGAAGAAGCAGCACTCCAAAAGCTAGTGCTTCCAAATAAGCATGTTGGCATATAACCTAGTACTATGTAATTTTTTAACTTCATATGACAATGGCAGTGTACAATTGAATTTTTCCAAACACCCTCCTTTCCATAAAAAAAATTGCATGCATTATCATTTGCATTACAAGGTACCCCATACACATGGTCAACAAAGAAAATTATCAGTCATGAAGAAGACTCTGATATTTCTGGTCTGTCCCACTTTCAGCAGTCACTATTTCATCGTTCGTTTCATCCAATATCAATGAAGCATTCAGGTCTTTTCATGGTGTGCAAGTAAATTGTTCTTGTTAGTTTATCCACTATCTGCTCATTCCTGGGGTGTTGTTGTTTTCCTGTATTCCCACAATGAATGAGAGAAAGATGTCCATGTCTATATTAGCTTTTATAGGACTTACTAAAAGTGAGGGGCAGTTATGCTTAGATTGGTAGAGGTGCAGCAGAATCAGACCAGAAGTGCTCTAGCTAGATACAGCAGGCTCAAGAGTGCAGTATAAACACGAACGCTCAGACATCAGAGGTAGGCACAAGCTGTGGGAGCATAATGATGCAGGCTTAATCTGATGAAGTAGCACAGTTCATGGATTTAGCAGTATCTGGACTTATAAGGTACCCATGCCACGTCCATTCCATTTGTCAATTACTTAAACAGAATTTGTGTTCTTCTGCCAGTTGGAACAATTTCTCCCGATCTACTTGCCCAGACCTCTCATGATTCTGAACACCTCTATCAAACCTCCTCTCAACCTTCTCTGAGAACAACAGCTCCAGCTTTTCCAGTCAGTCCATGTAACTGAAGGTTCTCATTCCAGGAACCATGTTCAGGAACCAAATTCCTGCAAAGCACATATCAGAGTTTCTAATACACTCTACAGGTGTGTCATGTCAGCGTAGAGAGCAAAGCGAACAAATTACACCTATCATCTAGGTGCTCATTTAGAATAGAATTTATGATTGATAATCTGTGTGGGTTCTGGAAGGTATGCTGGAGTGGGGAAATATGCCAGTGTGAGAGTCCTAAACTGGAGATACATTTTGTGTTTCTTCCTTTGGAAGGTTGCACAAAATCAGTGGCTAAAAAGCCAGTTTAAGCTCCACTGAAATGGATTAATGGTACTGAGTACGCTTGTGTTTACCAAGCAAGGTTTGAAAGTTGGTATGCTGGGAGGATTGCCGTCAAAGAACTGTCCCCTAGTTATCCCTGTGTTATCCCTTCTCTAAATCAGAGTGCTGCAAATCAGTTCACAAGGAAATAGGACACCAAAAGGACTCAGTTCAACATTGGCCAAAAGGCATCAGCATATCAATAAACATGCAAAACTGGATATCATGAAGCCGAAATTCACTTACCAATATTCCTGATATCAGTAATCTCCACAGCAATTGCTGCAATGTTGTACCACCCGCTTTTTGTGAATAAATCAAGGACTGATCTGTAGGTTTTTTTTTAGTTTTTATCTTTTTAAAAATCACTCCTTATTGCTAATCTGTGTATATGTGCATTGCATTACTAATTCTTGCATTTCAGAATAAATAAACCAAGAAGGTTTGGTTAGTACATGAGTTCATTTGAGTCTGGAAGAAAGGAATCCACAAAGGAGGGGATCTTTTTATCAAATTGACCCTGAGCAACCAACCAAGGGAGTGGGTGAATACAGATGGGCAATAAAGAAAGAACTTAGCAGTTTGATGGATCCCATCTGGAGCCACAAATGATCTGGGGATCCTCACCCAGGGTTTGACATTATAAATTGTTAGTGCGTAGCAACACCACACAGGTCGTATCTTAGTCACTTCCCTGATTGCACAGGCCTCCAATTGCAGCCAACATAGGCTGCTAATGTGAGGATGTTGGGTTCCCTCTCCATGATCGTATTGATGACTTGAAGATCTATGATGTCCTGCACCTTCAGCTGTTCCTTCATGTTCATGCCAACTGCGAAAATTTCACTTCATGAAAAGGGATGTGAAACTAAAGATGTCTATGGGCCTGACATCCACCCAGGTCTCCTTCCTCCACCTGGCACAATGACCAGGCCTCTGCCACTGGGCTGAGGCCAAATAGGCACCTTGCTGGCCCGAGGGATGGTGATTGGTATTGATGGAGCATCAGCACCAATGAAAGGAGCAACACCTTCTTAAATGGGACCCTACCTAATTCCTAATTCTTCAGCTGTATTCCTGCATTAAAGGCAGCAACCTCAGGGTGATATTCAGGATTGTAAGTTATTATCAAAGAAACCTGGGGATCTTAATTCCTGGCTTCTTGAAACAAGGATTGCACTAAACTATGAACAGTCAATCACAAAAGGGCAATAACTCATGGTCAGTCACATGGCTGCATTACTCTGTTGTCAGATTCACAGAGGCAAGGCTTAAGCTGCTATGAAGTCTTTCAGACACACAATATCCCAATAAAATATCTGCTCTGTGAATCACATGATTCTCATATTAGATTCACTGTTCTGCCTGGCATTAACGCTGGGCAAGAATAGAAGGTTCACAGACTATTTTCTGTGTCCCATTTGCCGTTTGCTTGTTAAGTTACAGCTCTGTCATTAAGCACGGTGATGCAATTACTACCTTTTTACATAGACTCCTCGCCCTGAACCTCCCTATAAGGGTCTGAGGAGAGATAGGCTTCCATTACATCTGTGTTTTCAGCAGCTAACTCCCTGCCAGGCTTGGCGTGAGCCCAGGCTGCCTCTAATCCTGTGACAAAAATACACTTGCAAATCCCAGTCATAAAAATATCTGCAAAGTAACCGACACATGTTTGAGATAGCTTCCAGTGGGAATAACAATTCTAAAATAAGAGATGAGTTCAGAGTCCCCACCACTAGGGATAAGTGGTGGGGGGAGTATGGGGGTTGGGGGATGAAGGAGGCAGAGAGGTGCATTTTAATACTCTAGTAGCCATCTAACACTCCCCACTCTATTTGACCCCTTGTAATTAATGTTACTCTATGCTGAGACTTAAACTGAAGCTATTCAAATGAAGCCATTGTTTGTTGACCAAACTGTGGGATGTAAGTTGGACCTTGCTCTGCCTGTTTTTTGAACAGTCATATCATGGTCCCCAAGGAACTATGGCTTATGCCATTCTGGTTCGAGCAATATTCAGAACAGACTGTCTGAATCAGGCCATTAGTCACTTTGCATGCTGCAGTGAGGGATCTGACACTTATTTAAGCCCATGGGAAATTGGTTAATAGTGAATGGTATCACGTCCTGCTCCCCTCATATCTTGAATCATTCTGTTATATCCACTTGCCTGAATGAGCGTAGCTCTAGCAACACTCAAGAAGCTTGACACCATCCAGGACAAATCAGCCCTGCTTGATTAGAATCACATCCACAAACATTCACTCCCTCTACCACTGACGCTCAGTAGCAGCAGTGTGTACTGACTACAAGATGCACTGCAGAAATTTGTTGAAGCTCCTTAGACAGCACCTCCCAAATTCAAGACCATTTCCATCTAGAAGGACAAGGGTGGTTAATACGTGGAATACCAACATCTTCAACTTTCCCTACAAGCCACTCACTATTCTGACGTGGAAATATGTCACCACTCCTTCATTGTCGCTGGGTCAAATACTGGAATTCCTTCTCTAAGAGCATTGTGGGTGTATCTACACCACATGGATTGCAGCAGTTCATGAAGGCAGCTCACCCCCACCTTCTAAAGGGCAACGAGGGACTAGCAATAAATGTTGGCCCAGCCAGTGACATTCAGGTCTCACAAGAGAATTTTAAAAATCAGCGTCTGTGAACACAACCGGTGGCTACGGCCTAAAGAAAAAATGAAGGAGTTGTGTAAATATTGCAATTTTCATAAAACTCAGAATGCTTTACAACCAATGAAATGCATTTACTGTTATAATACTGGAAAAACCACAGCTAATGTACACAAAGCAAGCTCCAGAAACGTGATAATGACCAAATAATATGTCTTTTTCTGTTGTTGATTAAGAGATAAATATTTGACTAGACAGAAGGGATAACTGCCCTCTCTCCTTTGAAATATGTGCTACAGTACCTTTTAAATCCACCATAAAAGGTAGAAAGGGTTTTAGTTTAACATCTCCTCTGACAGACACTAGGCTAAATTTAATACAGTCCACCATGGCAGGAACTATGGTGACTATGTCCATTGCAGGAAAGACCTTGAATTAGACTCTTGACAAGACCTACCCTGATTAAGCAAGAGGGTGGAAGAAGCTGGAATCTATTAACTCTGAGCCCAGCATAATCTAGGCTTGTCAAAGGCATCTTCCTCATTATCACACACCAGCATCAGGAAGTAAGGTGGCAACAGAAGGTCAAGTCCTTGTCCTTGCCTCTAAACCATCCCAACCCCACCACTTGCTCACATCTCCCATTCTCTGATCACAAGCTCATCTTCACTGACCTTTGGCCCGGAATCCCTTGGAGATCCCGGACTGACTAAGGAAGCACATGGTAGGTCAGTGCAGGAGAGAGAGAAAGAAACCCCCGTTACTAACTGACAGAGTTAACGGTTATTGCCTTTGCTGTTGAATTCATGTATCGCTGGACATTAGAGTGTGTCTGGGAAAACTGATAAGCTGCCAGAGGAAGTGGTGGAGGCTAGTACAGTTGCAACACTTAAAAGGCATCTACATGGGTATATGAATAGGAAGGGTTTGGAGGGGTATGGGCCAGGTGCTGGCAGGTGGGACTAGATTGGGTTGGGATATGTGGTCGGCATGGACAAGTTAGACTGAAGGGTCTGTTTCTATGCTGTACATCTCTATGACTCTATGACTCTATAACTCTAGTTTCCACTGACTCCACTGGTGCTAAGGAGCACTGCCAGCTTCTGACTGGTCAATAGGTCTTGGTGAGCAGATTTTCATTGCTGAGCTCCTGAATCATCGGGAAAGCCCAATGATAGTCATCTAAGTTGCTGAAAGATGTTTAATATGGTCAGATCTCTCCCAAGACTAAAGGATTTTCCTGCTTCCCAAGTTCTCTGACCTGTGGGCAAGACCTTATCAGGCACATTATATCCAGCACAGAACACAGTTAAAATAAGATGTCATGGAGGGGAATTGGACTGGTATTTGGATTATCAGCAAAGGGTGAGAACTGAGGGGAAAATCATACTACATCGACCCGAACAATGGTTCTTGGCATGCAGGTGAGACTTGCTTCCTTCTTGGGCTTTCCTTCACATTGACTATCCTCCAGTCCTCTGGCACCTCTCCTGTGGCCAAAAAGCAATTGAACACTGTTGCAGGCACACCTGCCATTTCCTCCCATACCTCACAAAACAACCTGGGATACATTTCATCTGGCCCTGGAAATGTATCTACCTTTAAGCCTGCCAAACCATCCATAGCCTCCTCCCTTTCATTTCTTTAATTGTATCCCAGTAATTTGTCCTGACTCCATACCCCTGTCACCCCTCTCACTAACGAACACCACCAAATTCAAAGTACTCATTTAGAACCTAGCTGCATCCTTTGACTCCATGCACAAATTGCTACTCTGGTCCTTAATGGGCCTTACTCTTTACCTCATTATCTCTTTATCCTTATGTGCCTGTAAAACAACTTAAGATTTTCCTTTACTTTATGGGCCAGTGTCTTTGCATATCCACTTTTAAGTCCCCTAATCTCCCTAATAAGTTTCCCCTTGCACATTGTATATCCTTTAGGGTTTCTGCTGTTTTGAGTCTTCAGGATCTGCTATAATGGGCGGCACAGTGGCTCAGTGGTTAGCACTGCTGCCTCACAGCACCAGGGTCCCAGGTTTGATCCCAGCCTCGGGTAACTGTCTGTGTGAAGTTTGCAAGTTCTCCCCATGTCTGCGTGGGTTTCATCCCACAGTCCAAAGATGTGCAGGTCAGATGAATTGGTTATGCTAAATTGCCCACAGACTTAGGTTCATTCGTCAGAGGGAGATGGGTCTGGGTGGGTTACGCTTCAGAGGGCCAGTGTGGACTTGTTGGGTCGAAGGGCCTGTCTCCACACTGTAGGGAATCGAATCTAATCCTCCCTTTTCTCTCAATCCAATGTTGTGTATCACTGGATATCCAGGTTTCATGGTCACACCCTTTTCTTTGTTGGTTCATGCTTGTTCGGTATTCTCTATATTTCTTTCTTGAATGCATCCCACTGTTCGGAGTCGGTTTTACCTGAAAGTATTTGCTCCCAGTCAGTTGTGTGCTTTTCTGGTCGCCACACTATCGGAAGGATGTGAGGCTGTGGACACAGTTCAATAGAGGTTGACCTGGATGTTGCCTGGATTGGAGAGTATTAGCTATAAGGGGAGGTTGGATAAACCTGGATTGTGTTCATGAGACTTATCAGTGTCTGAGGGGTACCCTGATTGAAGTATATAAAATTTTGAGAGGCATGTATATTGTGGATAGTCAGAGCCTTTTTCCCAGGGTGGAAATGCCAAATACTAGGGAGCAGAGGTTTGAGGTGAGGGGGATGAAGTTTAACGGAGATGTGTGCATCATGTGTTTTATAAAGAGGTGGTAGGTGCCTGGAATGCTGTGCTGTTGAAAGGCTTTTGCCTGAAACATTGATTTTCCTGCTCCTCGGATGCTGCCTGACCTGATGTGCTTTTCCAGCACCACGCTAATCTAGACTCTGGTTTCCAGCATCTGCAGTCCTTGTTTTTGCCTGGAATGCTATGCCAGGGGAGGTGGCAGAAATAGACATGATAGCAAAGTTTAAGAGACATTTGGACAGACAGATGAACAGATTGGGAATTGAGAGATACAGACCATGTGCAGGCCAATGGGATTAATTTAGAATGGCATTAAGGTCAGCTCAGACATGATGCTCAGTAGGGTCTGTTCTATGTTCTATGCATATGAGACCAAAACGATAGTATTTATTGCACCTTCCTTGTTAAAGTCTCCACATCTGTGAGACCATTGCTGTATGTCAGAGAGACCAATAGGGTGGCAGATTTCTTTTCCGAAGTATGTTCGTGAACAAATTCGGTTTTTCCAGCAACCTTGCATTGACCAGATTGATGCAATTCTTACCGTGGGAATGATCTTACAGTCTTCGTTCATGAGCACAACACATTATGCAACCACAATTATTTTATACCAGAATGAATTAGCCCGAATTGTACTAAATGCAAATAAATGCAGCAGCCATTTTATGCATGGTCCATTAATGAGGTCAATACAAAAGCATGCATTGCGCCTTCCAAATCTCTTGCCGATTCAAAATTTAACAAAAGTCCATCCTTTCCCATAATACTTCAACACCAAAATGAGCAACCAGCAAGGGTACAGAGCACCAGGTATGCCAAAATACAGCAATATGTGAAAACTTATATTTTGGAGACAAGGGAACTTTCCTGTGTTGGACTCACATTTTGTCCTGCGAATTATAAAGCAGAAATTGACTGTTTGGATCAAAGAAAGTCAACAGAAAGCAGAAGTGATAAAATCAGTTGTTTATTTTACATCTTTTAATGGAAGTAGGAAAATTAGTTGCATTTTCATTTTCAGGCTGTGTAAGAAACAAATTAAATATTACTTTACCAGTGAGTTAATTTATGAAGTGCAGTATGCACAATCAAGATTATATAAGTATTTTAATATGTTTCTGCTGTAGGTACATTTTAAGGGTCGGACTCAGTGCAGAGAAACTCATCATTTACAGCATCACTGTCACCTTAATACCAGTCGATAATCTGCATCAACTAACATCGCAGGGTCCTGTTTATTGACATCCCGCCATGGGATAGGAGAGTTTATCATTTGCCACTGAAGACGTAACACAATGATTAGCAATGTGACCATGAGAAGCTATTTATTCCAACCTTGTTTCATGATGGTGTATATTGCAGCTGTTGTAATATCAATAGTTAGAACTTCAGCCCACCTGTCCCATGATCAAGGACAGCTAATACAGAGAGCGTACTGAGGGCATATTGAGAGTAAAGCACTCATCTATCCAATCTCCAGAGATGCTGTCTTATTTTCTATTTCATTTGCCATCAAGCCGATCTGCCAGTATTCTGTATTTTTCAGAATTGATCTGAATGAGATGTCCTCTCCTCACCAAGCTCAGCTACCTCCTGGTCACAAAGAGACTGCTTTCCACTTCCACCTGCTCGTGAAAATCCTTGTTCTCCTTTGCTGCAGCTTGGGCAGTGGTTTCTTTACCAGAGGAAATTAGCCCGTACAATCTCGGCAGATCTGCTGAAAAGATATTAACATCAAATAATGAATTTATGGTTTTCAAGGCTTTGTGAACTCTGAACTTTTTAAGAGGATTTGATTCAAAAATCAATTATCTATTCAAATAGATTGACTGTGGATAGAGCATAAGAAATAGTATTAATATATTTTAAAATGTCACTGTCTCTGGTTAGATAATTGCCAGTGGAATTGATAGACCGTTCGTTTTGTTTTGCAAATGGATTTACAAGAAGAATTTCAGGTTCCATTTTTTTCCCCTCTCAGAATGTAGAATATCACTGATAATCTCTATATTTCATCATTTCTCATACTTTATGGAAGAATGGGGAATGGCTAGGATCTTGGAGAGATTGTCATTGCATTGGTAATGTAAGCTCAAATCCAAGTATAGCAATCGGAGAAATTGAATTTAATTTTCAAAAAATCAGCAAATAAAATACTGACAAAGGGCTGTTCATCCCCTCGAGCCTGCTCTGCCATTTAATACGATCGTGGCTGATTCCTCCCATCTATTTACCTGCCCTTTCCCCATAATTGTTGATGCCCCTACTGATCAAGATTCTATCTATTTCAACCTTAAGATCTTTGCACCCTCGCTGTTCACTGGAGTAGTGCCCAATGATTGGAGGGTGACAAATGTTATTCCCTTGTTCAAGAAAGTGAATAGGGATAACCCTTCACATTACAGACTAGTCAGAATTATGTCAGTGGTGAAGAAATTATTGGAGAGGATTCTGAGAAACAGGATTTGCGATCAATTGGAAAAGCATAGTTTGATTAAAGACAGTCAGTATGGCTTTGTGAAGGGCAGGTCATGCCTCACAAGCCTTATTGAATTCTTTGAGGATGTGACAAAACACATTGATGAAGGTAGAACAGTGGATCTGATGTATATGGATTTTAGCAAGGCGTGTGATGAGGTTCCCCTGATAGGCTCATTCATAAAGTAAGGAGGCCTGGGATAGAGGGAAATTTGGCTACAGAATTGGCTAGCCCATAGAAGACAGAGGGTGGTCTAGATGTAAAGTATTCAGCCTGGACCTGACTGACCAGTGGTGTTGGTTGCAATGGGACATTGACAGAATGCAGAGCTGGGCTGAGAAGTGGCAGAAGATGGAGTTCAACCTGGATAAATATGAAGTGATTCATTTTGGAAGATGGAATTTGAATACAGATTACAGAGTTAAAGGCAGGATTCTTGGCAGTGTGGAGGAACAGAGAGATCTTGAGAATTGTGTTCAGTTCTGGTGGCCTCATTATAGGAAGGATGTGAAAGCGCAGGGAGCTTGCAAAGGAAATTTACCAGGATGCTGCCTGGACCGGAGGACATGTGTGATGAAGAAAATTTGATGGAATTAGGGCTTTTCTCATTGGAATGAAGAAGGATGAGAGGTGACTTGATAGAAGTGTCCAAGATGATGATGAGAGGCATAGATAGAGTGGATAGCCAGAGACTTCTTTCCAGGGTGGAAATGGCTATCACAAGGGGGCATAATTTTAAGGTGATTGAAGGAAGGGGAGTTATAGGGGAGATGTCAGAGGTAGGTTCTTTATACAGAGAGTGGTGGGTGTGTAGAATGCACTGTTAGCAGTGGTAGTATAGTCGGATATATTAGAGATGTTTAAACAACTCTTGGATAGGCAACTGGATGATAGTAAATCATCCTTAGTATGTAGGTTAGTTTGAGCTTCGATTAGGATAAAAGGTCAGTACAACATCGAGGGCTGAATGGCCTGGATTGTACTGTCCTGTTCTATGATCTGTGTTACAATACAAGTGACCATGTAGCTATCACAATGTCATAAAGTCTTGACATATTCCCCAAAGGGTTTGAGTGATTAAAACCTGCCATACTTGCCTGATGTGATCGAAATGTGACTCCAGCCTCCATTAATATGGTTGACTAATACCTGCCCTCAGATGTGGTCTAGTAAGCCACCTGGCTGTGTTACACTGTACCACCACCCGCTCTAGATAACCAGCAATGGGCCATAAAGTTTTGTATTAACAGTGGTGCCAACATTCTGAGAACAATTTTGTTTTAATTGCTCGGTTGTCTCCAGATCAGTTAAAACTATTTAATTAACATGTTCACATCCTTCCGTACACTTGGGTACATGAATGTCCTTTTTGCCATTTATTCACACACTTTTTCAATTTCTGAAAAGATAGGGGAAGGGAGCAACCAGTCCAATACTGTTTGAAACATTGTTTCTCCTCCAATGTAAAGGGAAGTATTTGCTGCTCCTGTATCTGGAGTATCTACATAGGTAACCTTCCTGTAGTCCCAGACTACCAGGGGCTGCTCTTTCATTATAAAGAAATGACTGGAGTGAGTTTAACCTCAGGTGAGGGAAGAAGAATTGTTCATCCTCACCTTAAACAGTACAGGAGTTGAACTCATAGTATTGTGTTGCTCTCTCTTGAAAATCAGCCATCCAGCCAGCTGAGCTAACCAACACTGAGGGCCTCCATTAGCTGAGTTAGCTGGTTTGCAATGCAGAGAGATGTCAACTGCATTGGTTCAATTCCCACACTGGAAGTCTTTTCTTCTCACCTTGCCTTAGATTAAACCACCATCAGTCATCTCTCACTGTTGAGAGAGCTGCTATATGGTCTGGTTAGACTGTGGCAAATTTACCTTTTATTATACAAACCTAGAAGTTTTCCACCTGATCGTCTATGGAAGATCACCCACTGTCATGAGGAAGATTTACTTAAACAGATTTTAGTTTGTTCTTGGTGATATTGGTGAATAGGAGCAGCACCGAACTTTGATTCCATCTATGTTGTTTCGTTCCTGAGATGGTTTGAAAATGCGTGCTGGGGATTGATGGCTATTTGTATAGCTCTCAGTGGACAGCTGTGCAATGGATCAGATGGCTTAGAATAGGTGCATTTGACTGGCTATCTGTATGATCACCCTGGGTCAGTGATGTATACTGTTTGTGAAAGCTGTAATTTGGATGCTTATACAAATCGTGAACTGCACATGGATAATCGTCAATATGCTGAATGTAAATGGCTCCTTGTGCAATTAACATGGATGGCTAGTTGCATGTTGGCTACAAATGGGTGACGGGGGACATGGATAATCGAATGTGCAATGAGCATGGACAGCTAGCTTTGGTTTGGACATGAATGGGGAAGTACAATCGTTTGGCTACTATCATTCCTGGATGAACATTTCCTACTGAAACATTGATCTCACTTCACTCCATTCGTGCTGAGATGGGTGATCTAGTCCTAAGTTTCATTGGAGTCCAATAAGGGAACCAATCAGGATAAGATTGTCTTTTTGATTTAACTGCTCCTCAATCTTGTTAGCCTTCAGGCCTCAAAATCCTTAGCAGCAAACAAAGAAATGCAGCGAATGGAATGATGGATGTGGAACAGGGCTGGAGAGGTTTTGGAGGTGATTCTGATGGAGTGAGTTAGGCCAAAGTGACTCCCTTCTGTTTATGACTCTATTTCACATTAAAAATGCTCTTATTTGTGATTAGCGTTTATAAGGGTGCAAGTTTATAGGATGGTAATTGATGCCTATCTGATTTCTATATAGCTCCTTACTTGTACATGCATCTATGGAACTGTCAAGGTAGACCATAAAACGAGTATAGATATAAGCCTTAAAATTTAAATGGTTGCGGCATAAGGTATCACATGACAGTAAAGAGAGCATTACAGCATACTAGCGATCTCCTCTGAAGAAGAAATCTTCTTCCTACTTGTCGGCTTTCACTGTCAGGTATTATTTTTGGTACAATGCGTCTTTGAAGGCCAGTGATGTCCGTAAATTAACATTAACAAGCTCTGCCTAACAAGGACCAAACCGTTAGACTTCTCTCACTTTTCTTTGCGATTAAACATTGTTCATTGAACCAGATATAAATTTATGATGCTCTTTAAAATTTAACAGCTAACATTGTACTTTATTTTTATTTCATACTTTACGATCGTGACACCCAATGGAATTAGGAAAAAAATCCTCCTGTTGTAAGTGTATGAAGCCCGTAAGTCATGCTAAAGCACAGTAAAGCAGCTGAAATAGTTCCAAATGTTGTAACGTTAGGTAATTTATACCTATCTCTTTAGATTCTCAGTCCTCAGGAAATCTGTCAATGAATATCCTTCGTCTTGGTCACCTCCTCGAAAATTGTGTCCATGGTGCCACCAGAGCCATCTCCAGGTTCCTGAATTCAGCCTGCGATCAGGATGGAGGTGCTGGAGCAGCTCCTCGTGTCCTAAACACACAGAAGGAATGGTATTAGTCAACATCTGTGGAGAGAAAGTATAAGGGAGGCATACGATGAAGTCAGGTGGAAGGTATATGTCTTGTCTAAGAGCTATCATCATTAATTTGTCTCTAAAGTCAAATCCACAATAGATTAGAATGTGTGAAATAGTCTCATTGCACACCTTCGGGCTGAGTGTATTAAAATATCTATTCAACTGCTCAATGTTGGGTCTCTGAAAGTTAAGCTGTTCCACTGAGGTCCTGAGGGAGGAACCATTGCTTGGGGCCCTCAGCTGTCACTACCTGAATCTGCCAGGAATTACTTTGACCGGATGGTTGCAGAGAATGCCTGATGGTGGTGACAGATATGAGCAAAAGTGAAAGAAAAATCTCTTGAATGCAGTCTCTTGCCTTGTAGCATGAATGTTCAGAATATGTAAAAGTGAAAACTAGAGCACCTTCATCAACAGATCATGGCTGAAAGTGATACAATGGAGCTTTAGGGATGAGATGGGAAAACCATGCTTCACTAATTCCTCAAGCTGACTGAGCAAGATTTTATTCACATCATTCGATGCTCTTGAAGTGAATTCAATATTGTTAACTGCTTACCATTCAAAATAGAGTTACTTGTCTATAATAAAGGAGTTGATATACAAATTAATTGTTTGAATCTAATATCAGGTGTACACCCCTTCTACAGCATCAAAGCAATGCTAATTAAACTCCCAATTGACATTTTTTTGTGATAGTGACCACAGAATCTCTCCTCGGTCTATTCATTCTCACTGGAATCCATAAGATATTTTCCACCACCTACTGTGCTTTGCCAATCCAATAAGGAGGTGCCAACCCATGGAAGCTACAGTCCAGGATCACATGTGTGATAAACAATCTAAGTAGCACACTAAGGGATTCCGCAACCAATGGACTAAATCAAAGGTTTGAAATCCTGCCGAAATCAGTAGTGAATGGTAATGTACAGTTAAACAATGAATGGAAGGAGACACACAAGATACCCATCTTCAACAGGGTCCAACGCAGCAATGCAAAAGGCGAAGCCATAGCCTTTAAAACCATATGCATCCATGGGTGTTGAGTATATGATTCATTATAACCGCCTCCTGAGGTTATCACCACCACGGATACCAGTATTCACTAATTCGAATCTCTCTATGTAATAACAACAAATGGCCAAAGACATTGGATACAGCAAACCCTAAGAACCCTGACAACATTCTGGCTGTAGTACTGAGGACTCATGGCTAAGTTGTTGTAGTAGTGCCATAATACTGGTATGCGCTGTCCACATATAGCAGGTAAGTCCAATCTAGTTAATTGCAGACTTACAACCCTACTCTCGATCATTAGCAATGTAATGGAAGGTGTCACTGACCGTGCTCAATGTGCCACACTTACTCAGTAACAACCTGCTCACTGATACTGAGTTTGGGGACACATGACCCCAGTCCTCATTTCAGTCTTTGTCCAAAAGAGCTGAATTTCAGAAGAGAAGTGAGAGTTACTGACCTTCGGCTTTTGACTTAGTGTGGCATCAAAGCGTCCCAACAAACCTTAAGTCAATGGGAATTGGGGGGAATACACTCCACTTGTTGAAGTCATACTAACTTCAGGTGGTCGTGATTGCTGGAGATCAGTCATCACTGCTCCAGGACATCTCTGCAAGAGTTCCTCTGAATAATGTCCTAGGCAAAAACCATCTTCACCTGCTTTATCAATGACTGTCCCTCCATTAAAGTCAAAAGTGGGGTTATCAACTGATGATTGTGTAAAGGAAAGGGAATTGTACCTTTCAGATAGCCATTGAGGCGTGCAAAATTGAAACTGGTATCTGCAGGGCTGAAAATAAGTCCTTTCTTAACACCTCCTGCTTCAATGGCCTGGGATTCCTTGAGGCAGCCTCTGTGGTGTCTCCAGCCCAGAAATCAGCAGCCTGGTGTGATGGTCTTCTTCAGCAGTGGCTTCGGTGACAAGATGGGTCCTTGAGGTAGTGTCTCCGGCGGTATGGTTGTCTGGTATGGGGTTCCTACAGTCGGAGATTCAGCAGTTTCAATGTTGGCTTCCTGCAGCAGTGGTTCCTATCTTTTTTCAACCTTAGGAACCCATGAGCCATAAACTGAACAAAGATGGACTTTGTCTTAATTTTTTTTGTATATAAAATTTCTGTTACACATATAGGCACTGGAACATGGTGACTTCGACACATTTCATGGTATGTTTTGTAAAAATACCAGTGGCTAACAATTACTATTCCATTTACATAGCTATGTTTACTTGAACTGTTGCTATTCACTCACAAGACTGCTGTAAGTCTCATATTATTACCTGTTTGTAACTGTGACCAGACCCACAGAACTTGAGGTAGATAGTAAAAGCCTGACGTGAAACTCAGTGACAGCAAAACCACAAAGACAGCCCAGTGAAGGACACCACAAGGACAGGCCAGAGATGGGCACCATGATAACAACCCAGTGATGGACAGCATAATACCAGGCCAATGATGGACACCACAATGCCAGTCCAGTGATGGACAACATTACACCAGCTCAGCAATCCAAGCCAAGGGGTCAGGAACATATCCAGTGGTGCTGTCCAGTGACAAAATTTGAGGCATAATGATATTTTGAACTGTGGGATGGGAAATCTATTTGATCTGAAGAATGAGCAGGAGAAGGTTCACAATAGAGTATGCAGTTAGCAATAGGAAGAAATCTATTGTCCACATGTAGTAATGTATTTACAAAAATGAAACTACTTACAGAGTTGGAGAATGGACGAGCACTCAGAAAAGACACTGACAGTAAACATGCAAAGGAACAGGATACAGTCCAAATTATCAAGCAATTGTACTGGCCGGAGTCCAATTCAGCAAGTTATATAGATAGTCACGAATGCAAACAGAGAGACCAGAGTATGGTTGCATCAGTAGACTAGAAAATTGAACAAGAGGCCACAGCAGTCTGGGAGACTCCCACCACCTATGAGCATTGATTATTCATTTAAAAATACAGAACTCGGAAGTATTGTTTTAAAACTATACATTTTGTCATATCTTTTCACCAGGACAATTTACAAGGAACACCGATATAAAGGGAATCATTATTTATATTGAGGGAAAGGAACATGCTGATTATTTGATAAGTGGTCTCTGATTGGTAGAGACATTGGCTTGAGATGCATAAGTTAGCTGATGATTGAGAGTTAACTGCCAAGCATTGCCTAAATTTGAAACCAGGCAGGTTGTCTGATTAGTCAAAGGATTTTCATGAAACAGGTACACTGCATGTACAAAATCCCCATATGTAGTTTTGAGTATGGAGATGTATTACATTGTAAGCCCAGCTGGCAATCTTACATTGGTTATCAGTGTAATTCTGGATTGGTGGTGCTGGAAAAGCACAGCAGTTCAGGCAGCATCCAAGGAGCAGGAAAATCGACGTTTCAGGCGAAAGCCCTTCATCAGGAATACAGGCAGAGTGCCTGAAGGGTGGAGAGATAAATGAGAGGGTGGTGGGGTTGGGGAGAAAGTAGCATAGAGTACAATAGGTGAGTGGGGGTGGGGATGAAGGTGATAGGTCAGGGAGGAGGGTGGGGGAAGGTAGCAAAGAGTACAATGGGTGAATGGGGGTGGGATGAAGGTGATAGGTCAGAAAGGAGGGTGGAGTGGATAGGTGGAAAGGAAGATAGGCAGGTAGGACAAGTCATGAGGACAGTGCTGAGCTAGAAGTCTGGAATTGGGGTGAGATGGGGGAAGGGGAAATGAGGAAACTGGTGAAGTCCAACTTCCCCCACCCTCCTCACTGACCTATCACTTATTGTATTCTATGCTACTTTCTCCCCACCCCCACCTTCCTCTCATTTATCTCTCCACCCTTCAGGCTCTCTGCCTGTATTCCTGATGAAGGACTTTCACCTGAAACGTCGATTTTCCTGCTCCTCGGATGCTGCCTGAACTGCTGTGCTTTTCCAGCACCACTAATCCAGAATCTGGTTTCCAGCATCTGCAGTCATTGTTTTTACCTATCAGTGTAATTCATCAGGATTATTTAAGAAATGTAGTTCAAATGCAGAAAACATCTAATGTTGGACACTCTGTTTTGAGATTTGCAAACTCTGGTTGGTTTATTATGGTCATTGTCTTGTCTGTAGAAAACAGCCATTTGATATAATTCACCAGTCCTTAAAGTGGATGGATCACATACCTACAGTCATGCCAGCACTGACATTCACATACCACATTCTTCGTTTCTGTCATAGACAAAATGCCTTTTTGGCTTGAAGAGAGTGTCCTGCTAATTTCATGTGAGTACTGCATAGCAGTAGTGTGCACAGCTAGATCCACCTGTTGCTCAAATATTTAAGAGACCTTAGTTTTTCAAAATGTAATTACAGCAAAGGATCATTCATTTAATCAAACCTGTAAGTTCAGACAGTTCTGTACTTTGGATTCAGAGGACACTGTTCCTGAAAATCCAGCTGTCTTTCTTGAGGAAGATAAAGGAGAAGCAGAGTTGTCTACTTATTGTACAGAACCTTAAAATGAATTTTATATATTTAAAGAAAAAAAACTTAAGTACTCAGTACATTAGATGTAAGAAAACCTCAATTAGCTAACAAAATAGGGTGGCATGGTTCGCACTGCTGCCTCATAACACTGAGGGCTTGGGTTTGATTCCAGCCTCAGGCGACTGGTGGGAGTTTGCACATTCTCCCTGTGTTTGCGTGGGTTTCCTTTGGGTGCTCTGGTTTCCTCTCACAAGGAAGATGTGCAGGTTAGACGGATTGGCCATGGTAAATTGCCAATAGTGCCAAGGAATATGCAGGCTAGGTGGGTTAGCTATGGGAATGGGGTGCGTCTGGGTGGGATGCTCTTCAGAGTCAATGTGGACTTGATGGGCTGAATGGATTATTTCCACACTGTAGGGGGTTCTATGATTCTAAAAACTTATCCAGCGGTAAATAAAATCCAAGTGCTTCATACAAATATTTAAAATACAGAAACCATTGATCTGTGTAGATAGATGCTGAAGGCTACCACCAGAACGTTTGTCAGCCAGTGCTGGCAAGACCAGGTTGTTGAACTTATTGAGACACAGAATGATTTCACAAAGTTGAACATATTTGACCAGCCTAGGCTCTCAACAAGAATTGGCACAGTCCAGCTGCCTGAGGGAGACTTATTCAATTAGAAATCCAGCTGTAACAGGCCAAATGGTACAATCAAGTCTTGCAGACTGAAAACAAGAAACTTGCGGCAGATTTGTGAAAATCTAGATCACGCTTAGCATCTTGAAATCTCCCATAAAGCATCACAGGAGTATTAAAAAGCAAAGTATGGCACTGAGGCACATAAAGAGAATTAGGTCAAATAACCAACTGCTTGATCAAACAGATAGATTGAAGGAATCTCTTAAAGAATAACTAATGATGATGCAGAACCAAAGACCTCAAACATACAAGGCCACTGAGCTTCATCCCCTCACTATGAAAATACCCTATCTGACCATATTTATTTGTTGTAGAATATATTACTCCGCTTCACATTTCCCTTTTTGGTCTAGCGCTCTTTGGGAAATTTTTTCTGCATTGATGATCGACTTGACATGTAAGTTCATTTCGACTTTGAACAGAAACCAAACAATTTTCTTTCATTTAGATGAGTGAGGGTGTTAGCCTTATGCACCTGCATTCATAACTTTCTACAAATCATATCCAAAATTGTATTCGCCGATTTCCAATTTAATTTCCGTTCATTAAGTTTGGAGTATCAATCAGGTCATTTCTCTCAACTTCTCGAAATGTCAAGGTAAAAACAATGACTGCAGATGCTGAAAATCAAATACTGGATTAGTGGTGCTGGAAGAGCACAGCAGTTCAGGCAGCATCCAACGAGCAGCGAAATCAACGTTTCGGGCAAAAGCCCTTCATCAGGAATAAAGGGCTTCCTGATGAAGGGCTTTTGCCCGAAACGTTGATTTCTCTAAATGTCAGTCAACTGAACTCTTGGAGGATAAAGTCAAGCATTTTTGTGGGGATTCACAGAAACTTCATCATTACACACATCTAATGCAATGAGAAATCACAAAATTACCAGATTTCAATACTGAGAAGAGAGCATTATTGATCATATTGATCAGTGGAATTCATTGCCACGGAGCGCAGTCGAGGCCAGGATGTTGCATGTCTTCAAGGCAGAGATTGATAAATTCTTGATCTCGCAAGGAATTAAGGGCTATGGAGAGAGTGCACGTGAGTGGAATTGAAATGCCCATCAGCCATGATTAAATGGCGGAGTGGACTCGATGGGTGGAATGGCCTTGCTTCCACTCCTATGTATTATGGTCTTATACTTCAACCTATAGCACTCCTACTGCCTAAGTGTACTCCAAAAACTAAAGATTCCATTTTGAACTTGCTGCAGTGGGACATCTCATGATATGTACATTTGCTAGATCTTTTACCTTACCTGTCAGCTTGGAAATGACATTTTTGACACAAATTGCTGGCAGTACAAACTAATACTGGACATTTATAACCTTGGTGAGTGGTGCAATTGACAATATATTCACTTAGTGAGATTTTAAGGATGGAGAATAAAATGAAGGAGGAGGAAATTGGATGGACTAGAGTCAAATCCTTTATATAAAGTGAGAAATAGAGTAAAAACAAAAGACGAAGAAAACACAAAAGAAGTTTTAGAAATTTAAATTTTAAACATCTCTGGGAATATGTTCCTACCGTCAGCTTTCAATGTTTCTCTTTCTGAGTGCAAGACATTATGACGGCATGTCATGATGATATAAAAATTGAGTTTTGAATCCTATCATCTAATTAAATGCAGGACTTTCGCGGGCTGGAACAGTTTTGAAAAGGGACCAAAGAACTGACCTAATAAAAAAAACCCCAAGATCATCTGACCAGCAGAGTTTGGCTAATTTTCATGAAATCCAATGTGAATTCGATCAAAGACAGTCTGATTTGAAATTAATAGTTTCCTCAAGGGTAGTGAAACGAGTCAGCAAGGCCGTTTGTGGGGCATGAAAAGGTCGTCATCTCCTATTTGATTCGGACCATTATAAAAAGCTTTTCATGTTGAAGCTTGAAACATTTCTGCAATTACACAACCTGAAAACATAACTTCAGCAGACACAGGATATACATGAGCTGCTGTTTTTGACCAGAGGAGATGGAAGCCACAATCCAGACAGAATTCAGGCTAAAACGGGCTTCTCTCTCAAGAAAGGAAAGCACGTAGCGACAACACTGGAAGAAAATCAGGGAACCTAAAAACACAAAAGTAACTGCAATAGTCATTGCTACTAATGCCTAAGAAACCAAATGATGACCCAGGGTGTCAACTTAAAATCTTACAGCTCTGGAACATCCAAATACTCTAAACTCTATGTTCTTTCATTTTCTTTGTATTCAATGTTTTTTTGTTTAAACATTGTGCCCTTGTGTGTATATGTGTGTTCATCCTTGTGACTGACTGAAGGCTGTATACCTGGTGTACCACTTTTCTCAGGATTAGGAGATAACAAGCTTGGCTTTTTTAAAAATTCCATAGACAATAGACAATAGGTGCAGGAGTCGGCCATTCTACTCTTCGAGCCTGCACCACCATTCAATATGATCATGGCTGATCATCCTCAATCAGTATCCTGTTCCTGTCTTATCTCCATAACCCTTGATTCCACTATCCTTGAGAGCTCTATCCAACTCTTTCTTAAATGAATCCAGAGACTGGGCCTCCACTGCCCTCTGGGGCAGAGCATTCCACACAGCCACCACTCTCTGGGTGAAGACGTTTCTCTTCATCTCTGTCCTAAATGGTCTATCCCGTATTTTTAAGCTGTGTCCTCTGGTTCGGCACTCACCCATCAGCGGAAACATGTTTCCTGCTGCCAGAGTGTCCAATCCTTTAATAATCTTATATGTCTCAATCAGATCCCCTCTCAGTCTTCTCAACTCAAGGGTATACAAGCCCAGTCGCTCCAGTCTTTCAGTGTAAGGTAATCCCGCCATTCCAGGAATTGACCTCGAGAACCTACGCTGCACTCCCTCAATAGCCAGAATATCTTTCCTCAAATTTGGAGACCAGAACTGCATACAATACTCCAGGTGTGGTCTCACCAGGGCCCTGTACAGCTGCAGAAGAACCTCTTTGCTTCTATACTCAATCCCTCTTGTTATGAAGGCCAGCATGCGATTAGCCTTCTTCACTACCTGCTGTACCTGCATGCTTACCTTCATTGACTGGTGTACAAGAACACCCAGATCTCTCTGTACTGCTCCTTTATCTAAATTGATTCTATTTAGGTAGTAATCTGCCTTCCTGTTCTTGCCACCAAAGTGGATAACCATACATTTATCCACATTAAACTACATCTGCCATGCATCTGACCACTCACCTAACTTGTCCAGGTCACCCTGTAATCTCCTAACACCCTCATCACATTTCACCCTGCCACTCAGCTTAGTATCATCATCAAATTTGCTAATGTTATTACTAATACCATCTTCTATATTATTAACATATATTGTAAAAAGCTATGACCCCAGCACTGATCCCTCCAGTACCTCACTGGTCACTGCCTGCCATTCCGAAATGGAGTCGTTTATCACTACTCTTTGTTTCCTACCAGCCAACCAACTTTCAATCCAAGTTAGTACTTTGCCCCCAGTACCATGCACCCTAATTTTGCTCACTAACCTCCCATGTGGGACTTTATCAAAAGCTTTCTGAAAGTCCAAGTACACTACATCTGCTGGATCTCCCTCATCCATCTTCAGTTACATCCTCAAAAAATTCCAGAAGATTAGTCAAGCATTTCCCCTTCATAAATCCATGCTGACTCTGACCTATCCTGTTACTACCATCCAGATGTGTCGTAATTTCATCCTTTATAATAGACTCCAGCATCTTTCCCACCACTGAGGTCAGACTAACTGGTCTATAACTTCCTGCTTTCTCTCTTCCCACCTTTCTTAAAAAGTGGTATAACATTAGCCACCCTCCAATCCGCAGGAACTGATCCCGAATCTATCGAACTCTGGAAAATAATCACCAACGCATCCAAGATTTCTCGAGCCACCTCCTTCAGTACCCTGGGATTCAAGAAAACATTGTGATTGGTTCCTTACTGCTTGCTGTAAACAGTAGTCAGCTACATTAGAATTGAAAATGTTTGTCCACATGCGAAAAAACAACTTGAACCTTTGTTGTGATTTGCGAGTTTGCACAAACGGAAGCTAGTTCCTTGTTTCTCATTTGATCATATCAAGTGGTAACGAGTTGACTGTTAATTTACAGACCAATAACGTTCTAGGGATTCAGGTTCAAATCCTGCGATGGCAGATCATGGTATTTGAATTAATTTTTTTAAAATCTGGAATTATGGGTCTAATTATGATCATTAAAATCATTGTGAGGAAACCTGTCTGATTCATTAATGCTCTTTATGGAAGGAAAGTACCATCTTTTACCTGGTCTGGCCTACATGTAATTCCAGACCCACAGCAATGTGGTTGACTCTTAACAGTCCTTTGGCAATTGGGCATGGGCAATGCTAGCCAATGACACTCATATCCTGTGAATGATTAAAAACAAAGGAATTATTTTTGTGGGACATGGACGTTGCTAGCTGGGCCAATATTTATTGCCCGCCCCGAGTTACCTATGGGGAGGTGGTGGTGAGCTGCCTTCTTGAACTGCTGTAGTGCATGTGCCAAAGGTAGATCCATAAATCCCTTAGGAATGGGTTCCAGGATTTTGACCCAGCGATAGTGAAAGAACAACATTATGTTTTCAACTCATGATGGTGAATGGCTCGAAGGGAATCTTGCAGGTTGCGATGTTCCCATGTATCTGCTGCTTTTGTCCCTTTAGATGGAAGCAGGCATGGGTTTGGAAGGTGGTATCTAAGGATCTTTGGTGATTTTTTTGTCAAGCATCTTGTAGATAGTGCACACTGTTTCTACTGAGTGTCAGTGTTGGAAGGGATGGACTCTTGTGGATTTGGTGTTAATCAATTTGGGGCTGCTTCTTGAATGTTGTTGGAGCTACACTCACCCAGGCAACTGGGGAGTATTTCATCACACTGCTAACTTGTGCCTTATAGATAGTGGACAGGCTCTGAGGAGTCAGGAGGTGCGTTACTCACTAGTATCCCTAGCCCCTGACCTGCTGTTGCAGCCATTGTGTTCACATGGTGAGTCCAGGTGATTTTCTGATCAATGGTAACCCCAGGATGTTGGTAGTGGGGGAGTTGGTAGTGGTGTTCAATAGTAACACCATTGAATGTCAAGAGATAGTGATAGACTGTTTTTTATTGGAGATGGTCGGTGCCTGGAATTTGTGTGGTGTGAATATTACTTGCCATTTGTCAGTTCAAGCCTGGATATTGTACAGATCTTGTTGCATTTGAACATGGACTGCTTCAATATCTGAGGAGTCGTGAACGGTGTTGAACAGTATACAATCATCAGTGAACATACCCACTTCTGACCTTATGGTGGAGGGAAGGTCATTGATAAAGCAGCTGAAGATTGTTGGGCCTAGGACACTACCCTGAGGGACTCCTGCAGAGATGTCCTGGAGTTGAGATAACTGACCTCCAATAAACACCATATTCCTTTTTGCCAGGTATAACTCCAACCAACAGAAAGTTTACCCCGATACCGATTGATGACAATTTTGCTAGCGCTCCTTGATGCCACATTCATTGAATGCAATCTTAATTTCAAGGACTGACACTCTCCCCTCCCCTCTGGAATTCAGCTCTTTTGTCCAATGTTTAAACCAAGGCTGTAATGAGGAGGTCAGGAGCTGAGTGACCCCCGGCAAAACCCAAACTGGGCATCACTGAGCAGATTATTGCTGGTGCTGCTTGATAGCACTGAACCTTCCATCACACTACTGATGATCAAGAGTAGATAGATGGGGCAGTAATTGGACAGGGCATACCTGGGCAATTTTGCACATTGTCAGGTAGATGCCATTGTTGTAACTGTACGAGAACAACTTGGCTGGGGGAGCAGCAAATTCTGGACCACAAGACGTCAGCAAAATTGCCAGAATCTTGTCCTTAAAAAGTGTCCTTACACTGCCAAGTACCAGGCCTAATTTTCTGCATAACGTTCAATTAATTTGAAGAACATAAATGTATTACATCCATGAACCCCATAGGGAAGCTGATGACAAGCTTTTGTTTCCAACAGGCTTGTGACGCAAAGCATCTAGGATTTGTGAAAATCACAATTCACAGATATTTCTCCAACACCACAAAGCACTGTGAAATTTACACACTAGTAGCAATGAGCCTCGTTAAACTCATTGTTTCCTTCCCAGCAACATCTGGACCAAAAGTTCAGATGATGCTTAAATATTTAGAACTAAATCACTTCTAACCTCCACGTACGAGATAACAGTTCAGTGAATAATTGCCCAAATTGTAAGTTTGCCAAATATTCAATGGTATTACTGAAGAAATATTCTGAGATCATTCTTTTTTATAAAAGAAAAGTTGATATCCTGTGGCATTTCAGACAGTGGTGAAGACCACGAAGGTTATTCCCTTAAGCAGGTCATGGGCTATGCTTGGACCAAGGCAGGGAAAGAGAGAAAGGGATTGGACAGAAAAGTGGTAGAACAGAAAGAAGAGTAAAATTAAGTGAATAAAGCAGAGGGACTGAGGTCAGTCAAATTCAGTCAATTGGGTGGGGGAAGGAAGGGTACTGAGGTACAGTAGGCCAACCAGAAGTGCTCATCAGGAAATGGGAGCAGCAAGTCCTAAATATCCAACTTCTAAGAGATCAAGCTGAGTGCCAAGGTGAGGAAATTAGGATCACTCAAAAAAGTAACAATCCAGTCACAGCTAACAGAACATGGAGTCACTGAGAAGGAAGCATTCAGGTGAGCTGAGAAGGATGGCAAGTCATGGGAAAGCTAAGAGATGAGGAAACTGTTATTAAGGAAAGGTGAATCTAGGTCACTGGGGATGGCTGAGTCAAAATATCAGAAAGCTAGCCAGATAGAAGGGGAATATCTGACATTAATGGGAAATCAAGCCAGCGGAGGCTAGCTGATGGGATGCATACAATGGGAAGCTGACCTCAAAGGCTGATATCGATATATGTTCAAATGTATAGAAAGGGAGAAAGCTCCCTTCTGTGGACTTCAGCAGCAGCTTTTCTAAGATGGGAATGAGGTAACTGAGTTTGGGATCAGGAGCAAGTGCATGAGCTATCAAATGGCATGCAGAAGGCCCCAGTGTTCTAGTTAACTGGATGGTCCTGATCATTCCTGACCATTGCATAAAATGCTCATTCAAGGAAAGGTGTCAAGAAAAAAATAAACCAGTTTTTTAAATGCCACAGGACATCATAAGCAGGTAGCTGGTCTCAAAAATTGCTCATTTATTTTACAGCTCACAACATGCATTCTACCTGAGTCCAGTAGTTTAGGAAGGTGTTCAGGTTTTAGAGAAAATGGGTCACAGCTAATGCATGAGGCAGGGGTTTGTTTGCCATGTATCAGTACAAGTGGATTGTCTAAGATTACTGTACCAATCGTGTTAGCTTACAATCAAACAGGCAGTCTTATTTCAAGGAGGTTAGAGAGTAGCAATTTAAAGAAAGAGCAACAACTTGCATTTTGACTTTCTACTTCTCTTTTATATATAAAAAAAATCACAGCTTATAAAGTTATAGTCAACAAGGAATCTCAAAATACAATGCCATTTTGAATATTTGGGTGGTACACAGAACACAGAATTCTGGCACATAACATGAAGTGATATTCCACATCATTTAAGTCACTTAATTGTATCTTAATTGCACCTCCTGCTGGGATACTACTTGGCATTTTGAAACCCCTCACAACTTTAAAATATATAGCCATATATTACATTGTCAAAGAGGAAACATATGATATACTTTCTGCACAAAAAATGGAATTACTACATCATATTTGGAAGTAGAGAACTTGAATATCACTGAAAGGTGAGACATATCACAAAGTCTTTTTGTCTTGCACTCATTAAATTTGTGGTGATCATTTGAAATGTGGCATCTTTGCATTTGTCCTGAGTGCAGGATGAAAAACTTCAACAACATGCCTCTTTTTTCAACAATACCTCATGTTTAGTGCTAAAGAAACATCTTTGATAGTTGACCATTGTAGCTTTCTGGGAAGGGTCATATTGTACTTACTGCCAAACTAGTGTTTATATTATAACATGTTAAAAAATTCCAACACACAATTTTGAACATTAATGATAATACAGATGTATAATTGTTCACTCCCCTATTAGAAAATTGTAAAATCATCTCGACAGATAGGTTTGAAAGAAGAGTCAAATTACACGCAAACTATTATATGTTTCTCTCTCCACAGATGTTGCCAGACCTGCTGACTTTCTCCAGCACGTTCAGTTTTTATTTCACATCTTCAGCATCCATAGTACTTTGCCTTTATTCAGTAGACGCCAGAGATTCAACTGCCTCCCCTTTAGTTCACTGATCTTTTTTCTATCTCTTCTTCTGTTGACTTCTCCTGGGGTAGATCCCACATATGTCAATGGCTCTCCAGCAGAGTGCTTTGGTAGGCATTATAACCGCATGGTGGACAATACTGCAGTTGAACCCAATCACTTAATCAGCTATATTCACACATGTTCAGCTTCCAGCTGAGAATACTCATATTTTGGTCAGAAGCAAAACAAGTTGCCTTTTCTAATTCTTAGTAGTGATACTTGTAAAACAGCTTACATATAACAAAACATCCTGAGGCACTTTACAGAACCAGCAATGAACACACTGAAGTAAGTGGGAAAAAAAGCACAAAGACAGAAGCTTCAAGGCTGTTTTTTTTTAAGGTCAAATAATTCCACCTTCCCATTGCGACCTCTTCCCTTTGAACATGAGTAAGTGGGACAAATGATTGTGTGAGGCAGAAAATTTTCTTGCTCTCCAGCCTGTGAATCTTCAAGGGAAGAGCCATTCCGTTAGGTAAAGATTGAGAAACACAAAGAGATATAAACATCACGTAAGAAAACACCATCAATGTCAACAATAATCAAGTTATCTATTTAATTCACCTGAGATGGAAACCACTTTGGTCTCAACAGCACAAAAGCATGGATATTATTACGCAGACTGGAATGTCGCAAAAAGGCATAAATCTTTTTTTTGGGCTACCACTTAAATGATTAAAAATTAACATATATTAATTTTATTTGTTCCAGACAGACCAATCCATGTTACTCTGGTAAGTTTTAGGAAACTAGACGGCAGCTTATAACATGGTACAATTTTTAAAAATCTGACCTAACCCAATAATCACCTAATCTTGTGCCATCAGTTGGTTAGTTCATTTTAGTTCCAGTGGTTGATTAGAAAATACCTAAAATCAACCTGTTCAGAGATGTTATTACTCACCTCTGGAACAAGTAAGACTTGAAGCTAGATGTCCTGGCACTGAAGTAGGGACATGACCACTGTGCCACAACAGCCCCTTACTGGTTGTATATGTTGATGGTTTCATTGGGATATTCTGGTCTGCTGAAATAGCTTGTTGCTTGATCTGGATTTTTCGGTTGCTTTGGTTAGTTACAGTCATTAGATAGCTAACTGGTTCTTATCTGTTTGGTTACTCTGTGGCTGAATGGATGTTAGGTCTAAATGGGATTGGGGTTGGTTTAATTGCTCATCATTTGTCTCGCTGTTTGTAAATGAGTTGGTGGGTAGCTGTCATCAATTTGTTTGTTTAATTTAACACATTGACAGTGTTCTATTTAGTTGGTTGAAGAGCTGATTGCTCATGCATTGTGGAGTTGGTTGGTTGTGACATGGTTCGGTTTCTTAGATGTGGCTTTACCATTGCTTAGTTGGACGAGACTTGTCCTGTTGACAACATTAAACTTACATTTCTGTTGTGCAGGCAATTAAAACTGCATTTCTCCCCATTTAGCTGACATGATTTATTTCTTTTTCTGCTTCTTTAAAAAAAATCATGTATCAATTAAATTTACATCTCTTTACACAAACTTGGGTTCTCATAAATATTTACAAGGAATTAAAAAATGGAAAATTCCATCAGAGTACATTTTTGACAATACTTTGAGGAAAAAAAATGATTGCTTATTTGTATTTTTGTTTTCTGATTCGGAGGGGAGCAATAACATTTCTTTGTGTATGTGTTGTAACCTGCTTGATTTGAAGAAGCTAAATGCAAAAGAAGGTGGAAGACTAAAGGTTCTGAGACTAACCCCTAACTGTATTAGGGTAATATATTTAATATATTAACTCCATGCAGCAGTCTTTTCGGTGTATGTTTTTCACAGAGAATTGTATCAACCATATATAAAGAGATACTTGGTGCAAATTTGGATCTATCAGTATAAAAATGAGTGAATATTAAATTTAATGAGTCAAAGGTTTTGCTAGAATTGCAAACCAAGGAATTTCATATAAATGGGCAAGTTGATACTGCAGAGCATAGCTTCACCACAACTATCCTATTAACAATTGATACCTAGCAATGTTTCTTAGGTTTTATAAGTTAACGTCAGGTATCCTGAAAGACTCAGGATTGACCCTCAGTGCAAATGCTCTCAGCAAGGATAGTAGATGTAGAATGGGTTCAGTTTGGGACTGAACATTTTCAACCTGAAGAGTGATTTTAAACTGAAACTTACCCTCCTGGTAGAAAGTAAGTGTTGGCAATTCAAGTCCTTTACAGTCACCTATCACCCCTTCTTATTTCAATTGCTCCACCCCCCCCACCTCCCCCTCCCAGAGCCTTTGGGGTTCTGCTGGGCATGTCACCCTTTTCAACTAAGTGGGCTACAAGGACACTCATCTAAAGCCAGGCACGTCCTCTTTACCATCTGCCTGCTGGGCTCCACAGATATTGCAACCAGACTGCAATATTTTCAAGGACACTTGAGCCAACTCAGTGCATGGTTCAGGTCAATGCCACTAAAGGGTAAAATTAAAATTATGCATTTTCTTCTTTAATAGGACTGCCACTCTAAGCCCCACAAGGAAATTGCAGAGTCTATCTGGCATTGTCTCATGCCGATCTCCGTTCTGATTTAGAACTCTGCAGTCAGCATTGGACAATGTGAGCTCTGGTCATCTCTGGCACAGTTGGAAACCCCACCTGGCATCATTTAAATGAACTACAACATCCTTCACTTCTTCATCCCAGAACAGCTGTGTTTTGAAACAGCATTAAAAACTTGTTGGTGGAATTTCACTACCAGTTAATATTGGGATCTGGGGGAGGTACAAACATAAGCTCTCGTGTGTGTATATGAATCTTCAACAGCCCATCAGTGTTGTTCTGAAGAAAGATAATTGTTTGGAACAGGAACTTCAGAATTTATGTTATTGTGGAAGGAACAGTCTGAACTGAATACCAAAATGAAATAAAAGCAAAGGCCAATAAATTTGTCAGCATTTCACCTAAACAACCTCCAAAATATCATCTGAGGCTCCCTTTACACAGTTGATCAAAGTTTCTGCATACATTCCAGCACAGCTATAGAGACTGATCAAGAAAATCCCAATGGAAATTCCCAGTGAAAGTCTCCATTTGTGATGGTTGGAAAACAAAACAAAAGTCTCTTAGTAATTTAAAAAAAAACATTTTTCTTCCAAGAAACGCAAACACTAACATGCAAATGCCATCAGAGATCACATGCAGAAACTGGAAGCAATGGTATCATTATATATCATGTAAAGCCATAGAGGTAATGTCATACATCCAGAAACAGGAGAAAAGTCAGATTCCAAATGATGGTTAGATTGGTACAATGCAAGTTTAGCTCATGTGGTTTTTATTTTCATTTTACCAGGCCAAATTTTCACATCTATAGGGAACTCAAAGAGCCAATGAATGGCTTTCGTATTTGTGATGAATTACTCACACATACAATTAGAACTAATAAAAAGGAATTGAATGAATGAGATTTACACGGAAAATAAATTTTGGTTAAAAATAGTACACTTACAAAAGGAGAGCCTGAACCATGATACCAAACCAAGCTGAATCACGCTGGGTTTGTCTTAGCTGTAAAGTTGTGTAAATCCTTTTAAAGGAATGTTTGGCTTTTATAAAGTAGATTATGGCCCGATTCTCAATTCATGTCTCAGCTGCAACCAATTCCAAATATTTGAACTTCAATTATGTTATGATATTAAATATAATTGGAATACAATCCATAAAGAAAAGAGAATTAAGTTGGTACAAAGAGGGATCCCATTGTTTTAAGCTTGCATATGAGCTGTTAAAGGGATACCAGCATAGAACTTATCAATTAATTAGGTTGATTCATTTTGATGATGTCGAGTTTGGATAAGCAGAGTCAAGCATAGTTTGACTGCTGCAAATTTGGTTGGGTCCAATCTGATTAGGCCTGGTTTGAGTAAGTCTAATGTGGTTCAGCCCTATGGGGTATTTTTGGCCCAGTTTAGTTAGGCTTGGTTTGGTTAGGCAAGCTGTGGTTTAGGTGAATTTGTACCACAGATAATTCATTTTTTTAATATATATTTTTAAATCCAGCTGCAATATTCCTTCTTTTGGGCAACATCATTAAAATTTGACTTCAGTTGCCAATCAGAAGTCAACTTGATGCCTTCACCTGGAACTGTGGAACCACAAATTGCTGATTGTGAGCCACATAACCCACTGCACAGTGGAAAACAATATTCATCAATGGATAAGCAACATTCCAGCGGCTGGCTACATCAAGAGAGTGAAAATTCCAGCTCTGTCAGGAGAGGTCAAAGTGGAACTTGTCCACGTGTGCAATTGCACAGCGAAGTCACAACAAATTAGTGTCACCTTCCTGCCTCCTATTCAGTTTTGAAACATTTCTCAGACATTTCCTAAGGGTGAATTCTGTAGTCAAGGCTGAACATCCATGGCAGTTTTCACACCTGAACTTCTTTCATGGTCAAGTATTGATTTGAGAAAATGGTATTTCAGTAGCCCCAATTTAGTTTCAACAGAAATGCTTTGAGAAGAGATTTTTAAAAATATGTCAATTTGTAAAAACAAATGAGCTTTACGGAAACAGTACCTCACTGTACATTATCAACGAGCAGGGTAAAACTTTCATAATTCCAGTTTTATAACTCCACCTTCAACTACCGTCTTTGATAATTACACAATCCCTTACCCAGTTCCGATAAGGACAAAACGTGGCCTTACTTTAGGACCACTTACTGCAGTGTAAACACAAGACCTGTAGATTTTAACATAAGACAGGATGCTGAACTATTTATCAACGCTGTCCACTCATTAAAACTTCCTTTTGTGTTAGATGTTGCCAAAAGACTTTTCTTTTATAGGCATGCTATTTCATTGTTATTCTGCAGGAAATTTGATTTTGTGAACACATATTTATGACTCTCACTTATGTTTAATGAGCAGTCCCCATTCCAATATATGCATACAAATTATCATCTTACAGACATAAAATATCATTGAAGAATTAGTGCTAACCCTTTGAAAGTAATTTCTTTTTCATAGCATTCCTTGTCAATATATTTAACTTACTGTTGTGATACAACTTCGTTACACAATCAACTTTGTGGTTTAAAAATATGCATCTCGTGTAATTATCCAAAATCTGCTGTTTACTCCAAAGGGTAGAAGTGACTTAGTATTTAACAACATGAAGTTACTGTTTATTCAGCAAGGTAAGGGTTTTCACTGGATAATTGTACAGAATTACTGTTTATTTAGAAGTAACACGTATAACAACAAAATTTCACTTCATCATGAAATTCCCAAGATGTTAATCAGATGGAATATTGGAAAGGAAAAGGTACACTGTCAAATTTGGCATGTTAGCAAGAAGGCTGAAAGCTTGGTCAAAAGGGTATTATTGAGAAGGATTTGCAAAATTGTGAGAAAAGGCTAAAATGTTGAGAGAAATTGTTTCAGTCCAGGCTGACACAGCTGAACACTCTCCCACTGCTGGTGAGGCAAAAAAGAAGAGTGGGGCACTCAGAAGGCCAGATTTTAAGGGGGGATGGGATCAAGGCTTGCAGAATAAACTGCAAAGATAGTATCAGGCAAAACCAGAGTGCAGGTTCATACTGGGGGATTTCAATTCAGTGTGTTGGGTACAGTATGGTAAGAACCATGAGCATGTTGTATTAAATACAGCACACTATTTAACAGAGATTTGGAGAAATTTGATAAATAATAAGAAAATTTGATGTATCGAGGCAGAAGATTGGGAGTCAAAAATAAATGTGTTTAGGAAATTAAGTGCTGAAATAAAAACAGATGGGTAAGACTTTCAAAAGTATTAATAAGATAGCGTTGCAGCAGGTGATTTTGTGAAGATTATTTTCCTTTAATTCAGAGGATATGAGGCATTACTGGCTATAGCAGCATTTATTATCCATTTCTCATCTCTCAGCAAGCAATTAAGGGTTGACCACATTGCTGTGGGTTTGGAATCAGGTGTAGGCCAACAATACCATTTGGCCATCACTTTCCCACATGAAGTAGCCTCGACAGGCAAGATGCAAGTCTCAAACTCAGCTGTGGGCCCAATAGGGTGGTATGCCTTATACATGGTAAAATATAGCTTCAGTAAGTGCCCATTGATCAGAATGGAATCAGGAACAAGTTATGACAAAGGTCAAAAATCATAGCCTTGATATTCTGTTGGAGAAAGATTTTTTTTACTCATCTACAACTTAAAACCATCTGGCAGCACAGAAGGACCAACAAGTTAATGTAAAAGATGGAGAGTTAGAACTTAGTATCGTCAACATTTGCATGGAAACTGGCCTCAATATGTCACTGATAGACAACATCCAGATGAAGGGATGAAAGGGATTGAAAGATGTTGTGCAGAGTTGGAAAGAGGCTGATTGCTGGAGATGTTTGAGCTGCATTGGAACTGTCTTTCTGTCTTTGTTTCTCAGTTCCAAGAGTTGAGCCATGGCTCCCCATTGCAGTGGTCCACACATACAGACAGGGTACTGCAGTGGTTTGCCATTTCCTTCTGTATAGCCTTTACTCATGTTCACATTACAGATGTTGGATTATCTTTGTGGTCAATGAGTATTCTAAAGGATGGGCACAAACTACAGCAGATTGGAACAATCAGAAGGGATGGCATTGAAAGGGGTTTAACTAAAATTAAAGAGTCCTGTCCATGAAAAGTAAGCTAGGAGATATGGCTACAGAGGAGACACGATAAGACATAGAGGTCTGCGTCTCCCTCTCCACACCCTATGCCTCCAGAAATAATGTTAGGTGTTGTGATGGATAGTGTTTGGGATACCTCTGGACCTACTCAAGAAAGCTTTAAGCTGACGGCAGGAAAAGCAAGAGATAAAACAGGCTGCAGTAGTATTTGACTGAGTGCTGAATGCAAGAACCAGAGATTTGGGGAATATCTGAAAAGATGAAAAGAGGACAAGGTTAAGGAAATCTGGATACAGAGCAGAAAGAATATGCTCTCGTGAGTATTCACAGAGGGAAACCTTAAATTGTTTAGCATAGTGACAGAAAGTTATGTGTGGCAAGGAATATGGATAGGCCATTCAGCTCCTTGACCATACTTTGCTGTTCAGTTCAATCATAGCCAACTTGTACATTAACTCTGCCTATCCAAGACAAAGAAGATTTTTGTTGGAGAAAGAGGGAGGGCCAAGAGTAGAATTTCGATATAAATGGCAGCTAGTCTAAAGACTTGAGGGCCATCTTGAAGGGAAAGAAGAATTTCCAATTTAAAAAAAACTCCTTTGGACAATTGCTGCATAACTATTTAATACTGCAGTTTATTCAGCAAGATAAGGATTTCTCACTGTAACTATACAGAGATGGTCTACCAGTAGGATGAGAGCTACAATGTGTAACTCTAAGACATTATTCAGCAGATTAAAGATAACAGGATTAAAGTTATAAAAGAATTTATTGTGATCTTTTTTAAAAGATATTTTACGTGGGGTAGTCCTAATGATTAGCTGTGAATTTCCTTGGAGCTGCTACCCAAACTTCACAGCATCTTATGGCAAAGTTACAGCACTGAACCAGCAGCTGCTCCAAAGAAATGTTCAGCCATTGTGATTGTTGCCTGTATCCTTCTGAAAACATGTGGGTGCACCATGACCACAGCTCCTTCCAGGTTCATGCAAGCTTCACCAGTGAGGTGCCAGAGCGTGTCAACCCCCAAGACCATATCCATACTGATAACATTCTGTGGAGTCCAATATTCCACCAGAATAACTAGGCAATGCCTCATAAATATTTAAAATTGTTATGAATCCTTCCAATTATTAAGCTATCATCATTAGTATGTGGCATTTCTTTGTGGTCAACTTGCAAAGTATTCCTCACTTACTGCTGCACTTCCTCCACTTGTACTCCAATTTTCTAGGGCGCACACTGAGGCAATCACATGTTTCCTTTTTAAAGCTAACTGTGGGCTATGCGGAATGATTGGAAAATGGCCATTCATGACCATTCCCTTCTGCTGTGTTTACCCGTGATCTTATCTAATCAGGTTGCTTGCCTTGCTTTGGGGGCTGGGAGATTGAAATCGCAGGCCAGCTCATTGTGGACTGCAGCTATCCCACATCCATTGAGAGGGATGTTGCAGCTGGCATTTAATCAACTTCTCCAAAACCAATTGAGAAGCTTCACACCACCCACAACATTTATGACCAGGCACGGAAACGCACCTTATAAAACTTTTTTAAAAAAACATTAATGTAAAAGTCTTGTTGCCATGGTTTCAGTAACCCTTTCCAGTCCGCTTAACAAAACATGGTCTCTTTCTTTCCCTCTCTCTCTCTCTCTCCTTCTTGATCATCCATTTATATACAGGTCAACGCAGCTGCAAAGGTCCCAGCTCGGTAAGTGATTTCTGAATGGGAGGCCATCCACGACTGCACGGGGCTCTGTGGCTTAGAGTCAATGAGGTCAGTATTGTGGACTGAAAGATGCTGAGAGTGGCTGCCAGCTGGACCCATCGATACTTTGCTTTGGGAATTGTCCTGGGCTGTAATGGGTTAATAAATATAATTAGCAAGACAGACATAAGTACACATAGAAATCTCAGTTTTATTCAAAGCACAGTCATTTTATTTTGATCATGTTTTCTTTCGTAAATTTTAACTCGAGATGAGTGATGTTAGCTTTGGCCAATCAAATACATTCCATTCAGACAGCCTGTGAGTCCAGTAACACTCCCCGGATCAACTACAGCATATGTTTGATGGAAGGTAAAGCTCCCTTTATATTACATCATGTAGTGCTGCATTGCTCCGAGGTATGGTGCCCCAGGGGTTGGATGCAAAGTAAAGCTCCTCCAAATCCGTTCGATTCAGCCCTGATAGGTTTGCTCTGAAATGGACTAAGCGCAAAGAAAGCGTTCTCCATTCTGTCCCAACAAGATGCCTTACTCAGAGTTTGTAAAAACACTCATGTTATGAGAGAGATTGCCAATTGGCATAAAGTTTGGTGTATTTTTGAGCTGTGGAACTGATTCCACCAAGAATGGGATTGCCGAACCACATGACAGACAAAAGATTTTTCTTCTTATAAGATCTCAAATAATATGTCCTGTGGAAACAGGACTCAACGAATTCACAATAGCATATGTTGTTAGCTATTCTCAAGGGCAATTAGGAAGAGGCAACAAATGCTCGACTTGCCAGATGTGCTCACATCCCATGACAGAACTTTTAAAAATCTAAAAGCTCCTTGAGTTGAATGATTCACTCCTGAAATGTGGAATGAGAGTTTGATTTCCCGTTTATAGCTGTCTTTCAGTTTGTCCGCCCCTTCCCTGTATAAAGAGGGAAGAAACAGGTCAATGTTTCAGAAGTTCTCAATCTAAGTACAAGGTGCAAAGCAAGAAGCACCCATAATGACCGGAATGGAAGGGAAAATAATTGTCGGGAATCTCCTTACTGAGTTCCTCATCAGATTATACAAAAACAGCACTGATAGACCCATGCTGACAGATATAACCTAAGCTGTGCCATTCTCCTAGTAAAAGGAAGAACAATGCTGGGGGACTAAACAAAGGGGTTATGCAGAGACAATAGGGAAGCATAACTTTTTAAAAGATAAAGTTAATAATTTTACACAGTAGCATTAATATCCTGAGGAATAATTGTACATCCTTTGAAACATATATGAAGAACAAAAAAAAGGTCTAATAATTTGTGGAGTGTTTTTTTCTGACTATAGTTGGATTTTAGGAATGCACAAATGTTTCACTGCTGTGCAGGAGGGGAGTCCCAGAACTTCAATGCAGTTGTGTCAGACCCCCAGCAGGGAGGTTGTGAGGGTTGGAGGGGTGGGGGTCTCTTGTGACGTCACTCAACTCTGCATCTTGATGGATCAATCAATGAACAGAACCTACAACCTGGGGGAGAGAAATATTTTAAAAGAAAATAGAATCCAGCACCATTTCCATGGAAACAATTGAGGTAGTTTGTATAGAAATGCCAGCTTTGACAATGTGTCATATACCTTTTGTTCTGCTAAAAGATTTAACATGACCTACTCTTCACTATCAGCCTTCCCCTAACCTCTCCCACCAAACAGCACACCCACAAACCACCCCTGCAGGCCAAATGCACAGAGCAATCATTTAGGACCCCTGTGTCTTTGTCAATCCATCATTTGGTGACAGGTCCTTCCAAGCCCTCGCTGTGGCCAGCAGCAACACCCCAGCATTACACAGAGCAACACAGCTAGCATGGGGCATTCTCTTCATTGTAACTATAAATTCAGTTTACAAAGGTACACCTCCATTAGTTCTGCATAAAATATATTTACACAATATTCTGACACAGCAACTCTACACATATAAGTATACGGACAATTATGTTGTAAATTTTAAATGGTAAAATGCTCTTGTTACAAGACAAATGTAGATTCATTAGCTAGGCAAGCAGGAAACAATGGGCACATCAAAATGAATTGACAGACGGATGGATATAAAGACAAGTCGACAGACAAATTGAATTGACAGACATATGTCGCCCTGAGCTAGGGAAGAAGAAATTTAGTCAAGATTCCTGACTGGGCTCAAAGTTGGGTGAGGATAACATTGATTTTTAGCTGTGATGTTGACACTCCTGGCTCTCACAAGGTGAACGCATTGAGATATTGGGATGAATTTTCACAGTGAAGGTGGGAAATACAGGGATGTTTCCATTTCTCAAACTCACTTCCACGTGGAGAAGTAGATTAAAATCACCATTTTTGTGGAACCCATAAATGGGTTGAAGTCGGGTTTAGGAACCAATTGTAGCTCATGCTAATGGGAGATCATGGAAATTACTGTCTGCATCCCTTGTACTTTAGCCCAGGGAAAGTCAAAGTTGGCAGAATGAGGCAAACTAAAGAACCACAAAACAACTTTAACCTGTTAGTATATCCAATTTAGCAATAACAACTCCTGGCAGCAGTGTGCAGTCTGCTGTCATTCTGAACACGAGTGTTTAATTACAATAAGGAGGCCTTCTCCCCATACCCATCATCCTTACATTCTGTGAAAAGAAGTGATTTATGTTTTTCCAAGAAGAAAATACAGCCATGAGTCAGACAAATGTTTTAAAATTATAACGGAAAAAGAATTGTTCTTTTTTTGCCGACTTTCAGCACAAACTGTTCTTGGCTGTTCTCAGGACTCTGTCCCTTGAAATAACATTACCCAACAGCACAACATGTCCTATTGAAGGACATCTCCCCACTCAGACAGAGTAAGTGAGGAATTCAAAAACACTCTGATGGCAGGGCAGCAATTCACTCATCTGGAAACAAGCTTTACGTCTAGAAATTAACCTTAATTGTGTACTTGCAATAGAATATAGTTGGGCCAAGCTCCACTCTTAGATATGAGTATACATGAGAGATACATAAGTGAAGTTGATGCTCCAGTGTGCCACTGAATTAATGCTCCACTGTTTGAGATGGTCTACTTGTAGGAAAGATACAAAAAAACAAAAATACTGCTAGTATCAGAATGGCCCATCTTGATATTAAACTAAGAGCCTTGCTTAAATCCATGGTAAAGACACTACTACAGAATTTAAGATCTGCCAAGGTAACATTCTTCACTGAAGGTGCATCGAAACATGGATTTTACATGCCAGTGTTACTCTGCTTTTACCCTTCCTTACTTTATTTGGACAGGGTTATTATTGCGCTCATGATGACCTTCCAAAGTTATTATCACTAAATTTAGAAGCTTACTGTTGTGTAAGGTGATGGTTCTGATAGGGTTAACATTGGAGACTGGTTCAGACTTGATCCAATTCGATAATGTCATTTCATTTTGGTGGAGAATTGAGGAATCCAGCTTGAGGCACCAAGGGGGTCAAATGTGAAATCCCTGGCTCCTGATAGTCACAGTAATTATGTCTAACTAGCCAATGTAACTCGTACCTTTTGCTAGCATGCCATGAACGACATTTTATTGTTCTGATAAGTGTCTCTTCTTGTTATGACACACTATTAGTTTATTATCTATGAGATCTAACCAAACAGACTATTGGACTCAGTATAGAATTGAGTATTGAGAGGGCTCTTATGGTGTAGTGGTAGTGTCCCAACTCTGAGCCTGAAGGCCCAGGTCATACCCTACCTGCCTCAGAGGTATTTAATTACATCTCTGCTCAGGTTAATTAGGAAATAACTAAAAAGGCACATTGAAGAGTGATGCAGTGATAGTGTTCCTACCTCCGAGCCAAAAGGCTCAGGTTCAACCTTCTCCAGAGGTGTGTAATACCATTCTGAATGGGTTAGTTAGAAAATATATAGATAGGAGGATTGGTAGCACCATTCTATTCAATGATTAGCTGGTAATATTTAGTTCTGCAGACATCTGATATTTAGCTCCTGGGGATAGAAATATGTCAGAATGCGTGCGGATGCTGGAAGGTTAGGCCACCAAAACACTATCCCTGCAAATGGAGAGGTATGGCTGTCTGATTAGGCTCAATGACCTCACTGCTTTTACACCTCACTTTCTTCTGCTCTTTCCCATTGACCCAAATTTAGGAAAGTCCCAAATGATTATGCCATCATCTCCTCTGCTGATTGATTAAAACTATGAAAAGGAACATTGCTAAAACTGACAGCAAGATTTTGATGAGAAAAGAGAAATGATTAATTGGAAATAAAGTTTTCGCAATTTAAATACCTCTTCAATTACACCTCTGCTTGGCAACACTGAACACCTCATATCAGAATACAAGCAAAATATTGTGCATGCTGGAAAACAGCTAGAAAAACAAAAAGTGCTGGTAAAACTCACTGTATATGTGAAGACAGACTCAATGCTAACATTTAAAGACTTTTTCAAGAGAAAGGTCACATTCAATTTGAAACATTAACTTGGTTTCTCTCTTCATAGATGCTACCGATCCTTTTGAGATTTTTTCTAACACTCTCTGCTTTTACCTTTGTGACCAGCATCTGTCGGGATCACATGGCAAAATGGGCAGGAGACATGGCAACAGCACTGAAATACATACATTTTGGAGGCCACTCGCCTTAATCATGGTAGAAAATCGTGAGGGATGTTTTTAAGAGAAGGGGTTTCTTAGGACACTTTATTTTCCAAATTGATGTGGTAACAGCACAAAAAGCGAGCGTCAATCGACCCCAATCCCCCATACCCCCACATCCCTCCTCCCCCCGCCCCCACCACCCATACAACACTAATGCCATTCCACCTCCACCTTCCACAGTCCAGTACAAAAATAGCTGCATTGGTCGCTTGTCATTATTTGGCTCTTTCTACATGTAATACAGCCACCATCCTCTACATATAACAAGTTATTCCACTTGGTAATTCATTATATGCAAAGGTTTAAAATGTTTGGGAAATGAGCTATTGCCTCCTAATCAGATGAAGAGCCAGATACATGGTGTAAGTTAGACAGAGGAAAAGGTGACACAGGCTTCAGGGATACATTTGGATTACAAAGAGTTGAGCATTTTGTCATGAAATGAGCCCTAGTGTGGAATGTGCCCTGGTGTGGAATTTGCACTGCAAACTCAGGCAGACAATTTTGATTCCACAGACTAAATTTAATTTCAAAAGAATCCTGCTTTTACTCAATAAGAAAAAAAAACATATGGTTGTTGTCAGTGTATCCTTTAAAGATGGGTCATTCATCCCTTTGTGCCCTTACTGCTTTCTGGCAACAGAGCCTCAGAAGGCCTACAGAACCTGACAGCACAGACAGCTTCTCCTGGCTTTACTAATAGGTCAGAGAAAGCTCGCAAAGGCTGCCTTTAATGGAAAACACCTGACGAAAACAAGCAGCGGCTTCAAGAGAACAAGAAATCAGAGCTATAAAAGAGTCCAAAATACACCAAACAGTACATCTGGAAGCAATGTACATAGCACTGTCCTCTTTATGAGACTGTTTCCCCTCTAGCACTACCATCTTGATTGTACTCTCCTCTGTAATGCTCTCTCCTCCTGACACCACTCTGTCTATACCATAGCCTTCTCTATAGTACTCTTTCTTTTATTACACTGCTTTCATTCTAACATGACCTTCTCTGCAGCTATTCCCTCTCCATAGTTCTCTAGTCTGTAAACTCTTCTCTCTCTACAAAACTCTCTTGTCTGCATTCATTTCTCCCTGTTATGGCAATACTCTAGAGATAACTGTAGTGAACACAGTGCTATAGAGGGGAGTGTCACAGCACTGCCCCTTTGTGATTCCATTTCTATTTGATACCAAGGGTGGGATTTAATGTTGAAAGCAGTGACTCTGCCCACCAGCTGAACAGTTAAAGTAAACCCATCTCCTCCAACCCTGGATAACCCTGAAGCCAGATTTACTGCTGAGGGGAAGATGTGTGGTTGATTGTGGGGACAGCAGAAGTAACAGGGGCACTGTATTAAGAAGGGGCAGTCCTTGCTGCAATGGTCGAACACAGGGTGTTGGATCAGGAGACATTCCTTCCCTGAGCCCCAAGGTGAAAGGACCAAGGCATCGAGAGCCCAAGTACAAATCACAAGAAGCTAGTGCACAAGTACAGAATGTAACTTCAACACCATTTTGAATTACTGACCTTTATCTGCAGGGGGCTACAATGCAAAATTTCAGAAATGGTGCTTCAATTTTGCAGATCCTTGGTTAGACCCAATCTGGAACTCTCCACTCAGTTTTGCACATTACACATAAGGAAGTTTAGATTGAATTTTCAGGATGTCCAATAGAGACTCGTCTGAATGATACCATGGTACAAAGGGTTAATCTTTGAGGACAGTTTGCATAAATTTGATTGGGGTATTCTATTGTGTTGAGAAGAGGCGTGATCGAATCGAGATGCTATGTCTATGCTCCGGTTATCCAGAACAAGATGGCAATGTCTGAAAATGAGAGTTAGGCTGGTATGGAATGAAGTCAGGATGTACTTTTTCACATAAAGAGTAGCAAAAATTGAAATTATTATGCACCTACATCACCATAATTCCCACTATGTGAAAACATTTTTAAAACTTTTTAAAAATCCTGGTTCTGTGGTAGATTGACCCCCACCCATTCAGGTAGCTTCTATTGTTCCAATTTTAAAATCAAAATCCAAGGCCTCATAAACTGTTTACTTTATTGGCTTTGGAGCAGACAGCTCAGCACCTCTGTTGCAACCTTCCCTCACACAAAAAAAAGACACAATACAACTGGAGTATCAGAGGCTGAGGGGTGACCTTATAGAGGTTTATAAAATCATCAGAGGCATGGACAGGGTAAATAGACAAGATCTTTTCCCTAGGATGGTGGCATCCAGAACTAGAAGGCATAGGTTTAGGGTGAGAGGGAAAACTTTTAAAAGCTACCTAAGGGGCAACTTATTTTGCAAAGGGTGCTGCACGTATGGAATGAGCTGCCAGAGAAAAAGTGGTGGAGGTGGGTACAATTACAACATTGAAAATGCACCTGGATGGATATTTGAATAGGAAGGGTTTACACGGATGTAGGCCAAATGATGGCAAATGGGACTAGATTAGGTTAGGATACCTGGTTGACATGGACGAGTTGGACCAAAGGGTCTGTTTCCGTGGAGAACATCTCTAACTCTTAAACTCATTGTATTTCACACAAACTGACAGGTACACCATTGACTGTTCTCAAAACAAAGGATCATAAGACTTGTCAGGACTATAGCTGTTGACATGAGAATTATTTTGTCAACTAGAGACCACATGTACGTTCACTGTATTGCAGCCTCTTTTCTGTTCTGGAATAGGTTGACTTTGGGGAAAAGGCTAGTAAAGTCATATATGTGCAAGAATTATTTCTTCTCATTAGCTGCTTTCTATTAGAAAGTTACTGAAACACAAGCAGTAGCTGTTGTTCAGTGAGCTGTTTGATATAAGCTTACATTGAAGATTCAGGAGGTACCACTGAGATATCCCTCAGTTGCATACAGGTGGTCATGAACACCAAAGCACAGTATGTAGGCACCAGGATAGCCTTCAGACAATCCCAGAGAGATGCACCTAGTCCTGTAGGTGCATAACTGAGACTAGACGTGAAGCAACTATACCTGTTAAGAGTCAAATTGTTACAACATTCTCCTCCAAATTCAACAAAGCTGAGAGTGATACTCAAAAGAATTCCTATATTCTAATTTTTCATTGAGACAATCAAATTTGTTACCGCTAAAGATCTAGATGAAAAATACAAAACTCAGCTGGATGCAATATGGTGAATTCAGAAGGCAATATCTGTCATCAAGTTCATTTTGAGCACAGTTCAATTTTGGGAGTATTCACTCAATTTTAGGAGTATCATATTTAGCCAAGACGGTTATAAAGTAATCTAATTTATAAAGTGACCATGGGTTAAATGCAGCTGGCACTGACCTAGCTAGTCCATGGTTTTCAATTGGACCATTGTAGGATGGACATTCATTTCCCGTTTAAAATATGTTCACTAGTTTACACTAGTGTGCTCATTTTACTAATGTGCTATTTAAAACCACTTCTCAATAATTGCCCCTCTGAAAATAATTTGGGGGATTCAGTGACTTTTTTTTCAAAACTGATCACCCACTTGATAATGGGTTCATTGGTCTTGCAGGATAGAAAGGTTGCCTGCAGTTTTCTGTTTGCTCTGAGCTCTCCCATTATGGGTTTCCAATAAAAGCATTATTTGTGCCTGTGAGATAGAGTGGTATCCAAGCCGTAACAATTTAAAAAGGGAAGACATCTTACATCATTACTTGCACAACACTGCACATGTAGACCAAACTCCTCCAACACAACACTGCTGGTCTAGCCAATGACATGCAATAAACTATCACTTTTAAATTATGGCCTATTCCCACTCAGTGGAAGAACTATTTGAGTTTTGTCAAAAACTCAAATTCTTCCCAAGAAATTAAGTAGCTGCCCAAGCCCCCGTCAGATTTCATCACATTTAAGCATCTGCAGCAGTCTCTAGCCAAGGGCAATACTGTAAATTAAAGGACTAACAGAGAATCCACTGGGAAGCCGACATCTAATAAAATGAAGACTAAACTCCCAAAGGAGTCAGACCGGGATGAAGATACCTCATATCTAATGAGCACAGAGCAGTTACCAGAAGCAACAGAACCAGGGCCACTGCTCCAGCATACACAATTCACATTTTTTTTAATTCATTTCTTTCCCTGAATAAAAGTATTAGATGATTTTGTTACCTCTAAAAAACACACTCCTAAAGCATCTCTTTACTTACCGCAGTTATAGGAACTGCATTTCTCACTTGATTATCTTTGTCAAAGATGAGCCAGTTATATATGGATACAACAGACTAACATAAACACAGACCTACACATCACAACACACCTTACGACTCAGACACAAATCTCTCTGTAATATACAAATTAGATAACCCTTACTTTACTAACGAAGTGGCAGCTCCACACAGTTACACAGTAAGTAACCCTTACTCTACTAAATAAACATGTTACAAACAGCTAAACCATCTCCTAACTACAGTAGCAGAGGATATAGTGGCTCAGCTGGAACATTTTGTTGAGATGCTGTTGTGGATGCAGTCCAGCATAACACAATTACAATCTGTGGAATGTAAATGATCTGTTTTTAGGAACGTTTTATCCAGCTGATGTAACTCATGCACTGGTTGAAGTTGATTGCTGCATATTTGCTCTGTATCTAGCTTAGGAACGAGACTATTGACAGCCTGCTGTTTCTACTGAGCTAAATTTAAGGAGCAAGATGCATGCCTTTAGAATATTTCTGTAACAATTCCAACTTCCATGGTGCTCATCATTTAAATAAACTGCAGTTCTCCATGTTCAGTGAAGTATGCTTCCATGAGATCCTCTTGTTTTCCAATTTTCTTTGCTTGTTCTTCTCTCCTCCCCTAGAGGTTCTGAGTCATACTACAGCCACTGTTCCATAGTGCCAAGATTTGTACCATTCCTTTCCCTGCATCCTCCACCCCAAGTTTCACACAGTCAGGCTGCTTTGAAAAGCCAGTCAAAATGGAGACTTGGCTCCAGTTGCCTTGGCAAGGCAAAAAAAGGCAAGAACCATTGGAATGACAAGCCCATTGTTTTATCCCATGAACCCTCAGGCATTGTAAGTAGCTGACAATTCTTTTCTCCTACTGTCGGACCCCACATCTCATTTTACACCATCAAATCATTGAAGAATCATAGACATTTAGGACACAAAAATATGCTTTTCCACCCATCTGTCCATGCTGTTTGAAAAATATCAATCTAGCCTCGTCCCGTTTCTAGCTCACAGTTCATAGTCTTGTCAGTTATTGCACTAAAAGTGCATATGCAAATGCTTTTTAAAAACATGGTGATTTTTGTCTCTTTTAAACAATGAGTACAAGATCCTCCACTACACTTTGGGTGAAAACATTTCTCCACCATTCCTCCTCCTGTTGCAATGCCTTTTGATCCACGGTGGCACAGTGGTTAGCACTGCTGCCTCACAGCGCCAAAGACCCAGGTTCAATTCCCACCTCAGGCAACTGTCTGTGTGGAGCTTGCACATTCTCCCCTTGTCTGCGTGGGTTTCCTCCGGGTGCTCCGGTTTCCACCCACAGTCCAAAAGGTATGCAGGCTAGGTGAATTGGCCATGCTAAATTGCCCATAGTGTTAGGTGAAGGGGTAAATGTAGGGGAATGGGTATGGGTGGCTTTCTCTTCGGTGGGTCGGTGTGGACTTGTTGGGCCAAAGGGCCTGTTTCCAGACTGTAAGTAATCTAATCTAATCTAAATGAGTACCATGAAAGCCTGAAAGGGATGGAGTTCAAGTGGCGTGTGACTTTTTCTGGGAAGATACTCACAGGCACCTGTCATGATAGTGCCTACCGGCATTTTAGCATCAATTCTTTCATCCATTTCTTTAAATGCATAAGCCTGGTTAGTCACCTACAAAGGGGATGGGTCCTGTATATACACTCTTATGTTGAGCCATTTTAATTTTACACACCTTAGTTAAATCGCCCTTCAGTCTCTTCTGTTCCAACTAAAAAAACATCCAATCTGTCCATTCCTGACAATATCTCGTTAACTCTCCTTTATTTACTGTGATCTATCTTCCCTGAAATGGAATGAACAGAACTGTATACAGTACCTGTGGCTGAACTAATGTGTAATAGCCTCTGCAAAGTTAAAATGGATGAAAAATGAATTAGCTTCTGTATATCAAAATTAATAGAAAATTCTCTGACTGCAAACAATGGCAAAAGTCTAATGTCACTGGGTTGCTGGCACCAACATCCTACCCTGAACATACAACAGCCTGGTAAAGATGGAAAGGTCACCATGGATCAAACATTGTCTGGGTCACACTGTGCCTCAAACTCCAGAGAAAGATTTTTTTTCTCAGTGGAAACAGAACCCTCTCAGGTTCCTGAGATATGAGAAAATATTAGTGCCAGTGGTGGAGTTTGCCAGCAGACCTAAGCAACCAATGCACTAGTGACAAAGTGACACGGTTTAGCAAAGTGGGAGGGGCTGCAGTCCACTTTGGGAGTGCATAGGCTTAATGTATTGTAGCTAAGTAACACACATGAATCAAGACCAAATAAACAATAAAGTAAATGCCTCCACGCTTTTATTTTTGCCTTAACGCCCTTTATAGGAGTTGTGATGTCATGATGAGATTGTACAAGATGTTGGTACGGCCACTTCTGGAATACTGTGTGCAGTTCTGGCTGCCCTGGATATGATTAAACTGGAGATGGTTTCAGAAAAGATTTACCAGGATATTGTTGGGAATGCAGGGTTTGAGATATAAAAATAGACTGGAAAGGCTGGGGCTTTTCTCACTGGAGCAAAGAAGCTTGAGAGCTGACATTATTGAGGATTAATAAAATCATGAGGGGCATAGATAAGGTGAATGGCAAGTGTCTTTTCCCTAAGGTAAGATTGTTCAAAACAAGGGGGCAGATTTTTAAGGTGAGAGGAGAAAGATTCAAAAAGGACATGAGGGGCAACTTTTTTATGCAGAGAGTCATTTGTGTGTGTAATGAACTGCTAGAGAAAGTGGTAGATGCAGGTACAGTTACAACATTTAAAAGGCATCTGGATAAATTCATGAATCAGAAAGGTTTGGAGAGTTATGGGTCATCAAAGGCATATGGTTCTAGTCTTTTGGGAACAGGGTCAGCACAGACTGGTTGGACCGAAGGGTCTGTTTCAGTTCTGTATGACTCTATGACTTCAGCTGTTTGGCATAATGGAGAGCCAACTAACTGATGTTAAGTGCTTCAGATATTTTGCTACAGTATAGGTATTCAATACATGCGTATGCAAGTTGTGTTAATTTAAAGTGCCAGTTTAATTCTGTTGTTCGTGTATAAGTACAGACTGTCTCAATGCCTTTCAGCTATTACTAAAAAGCATAAAAATTACATTTGCTATGCTCCTAGACGAGTCTCATTAAAGTCTGAGAGAAAAGGAGCTCAAGTGGTGCACGCTTTTCACTTGGACGATGTTCACCTACAGCCCCTGTAAAGGTAATGCCAACCAAATGTTCGAGTTAATGGCGTGGCATTACCTTTTGTGGGCACTTGTGATAATTTTGGAAAGTTAAAATAAGTTACAATGGTGAGCAAAACTGGCCAGTCTGATTCGACCTTGTCATTTTCCTCCACTGAGTGGGTTAGGTTGAAATTAATCCCTCCCTCACATTGAAATTGCTGCAAGTCAAAGCTTCACAAAAGTCAAAGCTTCTACTGAAAGTAGCCACTCCTGCACATGCACAGAACAATTAGTTTGCTTTTCGTCCTAGTAAAGGAGTATTGCAATTAAGCACAATTCAGTAAATATTCAAATGTCTGGAATCCGTTCTTAATGGTGAGTTCACATTCACACACAAACACAACACCATTCCTTCTTCATCTACTACAGTAATGTATCTTCAAATCCAAATGTCACAGAGGGTCTTTGACTTGAGGGAATACATCATGATGATGTAAAATATGCACTATTGATCTTGAATCCCATCATTCCTTTCAATACCTGAGATTTTCATGTATTGAAATCATTTTAAAAAGGGGCCAAAAACACTGACTGAAAATGGCCTCAGGCATTATCTGTCCACATGGGTTTGCCAAGTTTCAGTGAACCACAGTAGATTTACCAAACTTCCACCTGAGCTTAAATTATTATTTGCCCCAAGGGCAACAAAACAAGCCAAAAGGCCCTCCCTGGGTGGTATGAAAAGGTGCTGATGCCATATTGCATGATTGTCCAATTGCTATGTCTGATTTGCACCATCACAATATTCTTCAATATTTTCATTCACTTATGAGATGTGGGTATCACTGCCTGGCCAGTATTTGTTGTCCTAATTGCCCTAGAGAAGATGTTGGTGAGCTGATGGAGCTGAAACATCACCAGCATGGGGAACATATAAGAAAACTGTTATTTCAATATACTTTCTCTCTCTATGGCAAAAGCAGAAGAGATTGATCTTTAAATGCAGAACTGAAACAGATTGGAAAAGGTTCTCGTCCTCTGTCCCTCAAGAAAAACCTGGTGACAACACTGACTGGAATGAAACACCAGGAAACCAAGAACATAAAAGATAAATGCAATATTTGCTCATGTTAATGCTCACAGAAATCAACTCACCAACTCTGGTTTCAGGTTAAACACTTACACCTCAAAACATTCAAAAAATTCTAAACTGTACACTCTTTTACCTTTCTTTTCTATTGAATGCAATCCCCTTTTAATTTCATTATTTTATGTTATGTGAGACTGTCTGAATGTCATATAGAGTACTTGATGTTCAATCTTTGCTATTTTTCCTCAGAAATTATGACTAATTCTTAGATTCCCCTACAGTGTGAAAACAGGCCATTCAGCCCAACAAGTTCACAATGACCATCCAAAGAGTAACCCACCTGGACCCATTCCCTGAACGTATTATTCGACATTTATCCCTAATTATATATCTCTGAACACTATGGGCAATTTAGCATGCCCAATTCAACTAACCTGCACATCCTTGGAACATGGGAGGAAACCGGAGCACCTGGAGGAAATCCACACAGTCACAGGGAGAATGTAAAAACTCTACACAGTTGCCCGAGACTGGAATTGAACCCAGGTCCCTAGTGCTGTGAAACAGCAGTGATATCCACTAAGCCACTGTGCCACCCAGTCACTGATGCCCACATCCAACAAATCAATAAAAAGTGCTATGAATGAGCACTGAGAATTAACCTAGGCCTTTGTACATGAGGAAAAATTGCTCTTTCTTCCACTCAGGAAAACCAAGGATTGGCGCCTTCCTGCTGTTGTAAAAATTAGTTAACTATGTTTTAACTGGAGAAAGGTACAGCCTCACACCAAAAATAATTGAAATCTTTGTTGCAACAAATCAGGGAGGTTGACTCAATGAGATCTGATTGATCTGTTTGTAAACAAGTACTTCGGTGTTGCACCAGATACTCAAGAAAAATCATTTTGTGAAATTGAGAGAAGTGTCATCAAACTCCCAGGTAGAAATTATTAGATTAGATTAGATTAGATTACTTACAGTGTGGAAACAGGCCCTTCGGCCCAACAAGTCCACACCGCCCCACCGAAGCGTAACCCACCCATACCCCTACATCTATATCTACCCCTTACCTAACACTTCGGGCAATTTAGCATGGCCAATTCACCTGACCTGCACATCTTTGGACTGTGGGAGGAAACCGGAGCACCCGGAGGAAACCCACGCAGACACGGGGAGAACGTGCAAACTCCACACAGTCAGTCGCCAGAGGCGGGAATTGAACCCGGGTCACTGGCGCTGTGAGGCAGCAGTGCTAACCACTGTGCCACCGTGCTGCCCAGTGGAAATGTACCTATCTCAGCATTCTGTTATTGCCATGGGCTATATATCACCTTTACCTTACCCACCCCAACTGAGCAGCGGGAAGTTCTCTAGAGAAGACTGCTTCTGTTTGGAAGACTTCGGCTGACATTAAAGCCTTTTTGTTATTCATAGACTATGGGGTCAATCTTGAATCTGCCGCCAGGAGGGCAGGAATGGCTTCAAAATGTCTTTCCTCCTTGTCAGCGTTAGTGATGCAGCTGCCCCATTTCGAAAGGGGACTGTGGCCATGTGTTCTGTTTCAGATTTTGACATAATACCGTCTCAGGAGGAATGGGTTAAGGTCTGAAAATTGAGAGCTAATCTGAGCTGGATTTACTGTATCAAGGCAGAGTTTTCCCAGGTAAAGGATTTGTGAGTGAGGATCTAATGATGTGAGCAGGGTAAGGGTACAGAGAAAACTGAGTCAAGCAGATATCATTTGTCACTGCACTCAAGCATACAGGTTGGCACGTCAGTAAAGAAGTGCAAGTAGCAGATTTAAAGGGGCAACAATAATAGAATAAAATATGTTTAAAATTAGAGTGAATGTGATATCATCTGTATCAGTGATGCCTTAAATCAATGAATCTAGTGAGTATATTAAAACTTGAAATAGAAGGATGCCATATCAGAATGTCAAGGGCAGTGTTGGATATATCAGAGTGTCATCATGAAGAGTGTGGGCTAAGTCGATGACTGTTTCATTGTGGTATATAATGCTACCATATTGTGAAGCATGGGATAGGTAAAAAATATTACTATGACAAGGGTGGAGTATTTCAGGAAGAGTTACAGTGAAAACGTAGGGTGAAAGGAAGTGCAAATCCGTGAGGGTTACCCTGAGGTAAGTGAATGATCTCAGAGGTGGTTACAGTAACCAGAGTTGAGGGAGGTGGAGATAGTGATGGTCCTGTGAGCTGATGAATGGATATATGTAAAATGATCTCAACTCACATCAACCTTCAGCAATTACCTTTTAGTCTTATTTTTCCTCAGGTACAACAGCCTAGGTTAATTCTTTGTGCTCATTCATGACATTTTTTATTCACCTGTGGGATGCGGACACCAGTAGCTGGGCCAACATTTATTGCCTGTGCCTAGTTGCCCGAAACGTTGACCCACCTGCTCCTCAGATGCTGCCTGACCTGCTGTGCATTTCCAGTGCCACACTTTACGACCCTGATCTCCAGCATCTGCAGTCCTCACTTTCTCCTTGATACCACACTCAGTTGAATACGGCATAGCTCTTTTGACCATGCTTGAATCAAGGCTGTAATGAGGTTTGCGTACAAAAGTTTGAACTAAGGCTGCCATTTGGATATGACTGGCTCTCCCTAATGTCCTGGAGAAAGTGCTGGTGATTTACCTTTTTCAGTTGCTGTGGTCCTTGGGATGTAGAGATACCATCAGTGCTTTTAAAGGAGAGAGTTCCAGGATTTTGACTCAGTGGCATTAAAGGAACAACAATAGTTCCAAGACAAATGTGTGTGTTTAAAGGGCAAATTACAGATAGTGGGTTCCCATACATCTGCTGCCCTTGTTAGTTATGATCACAGAGTGGGAAGGAGGAGCCTTTGGGCAGTGCATCTTGTGGATGGTACACACAGTTGTCACTATGCTTCAGTGGGTGAAGGGAGTGCAAGTTAGAGTAGATGGACAGGGTGCCAATCAAGCCAATTGCTTTGTTTTGGAAGGTGTTTTGAGTAGAGCTTGAGTGTTGTTGAAGCTGCATTCATCCAGACAAATACAGAACATTTCATCACATTCCTGACACATGTCCTGCAGATAGTGCACAGGTTTTGGGGAAACAGGAGATTGGGTTAAATGTTGTGGGGTTAATTATCTGAGGTAACTGTGGTGAATCTGAAGGCATTTTACTGAGTAATGTAGGTATTTCAAAGAATATAATAGCTAGAGAGGTGTGGTATATCTTAAGTGTTATAGCAAGCAATGGAGGTACTTCAGAGTGCACTGCTGTGAGGTGTATGGGTATATCTGAGAATGCCATAATAATGGTGTGTGTTATATTAGAGTCTGTTGGGTTTATCAATTCATATGGAACGAATCTCTGTGAAAGTTATTAATAAAATCTTTTTAATTTTTTTCTTAACTTCCTCCACACAACAGTCTCTTTTCAGTTGTTTCGTTCATCGAAGTACAATAAAGCCTTTTGCGGATTTTGAAAAACATTGCTTTATAAAATTGTCACTGGGTGGAGCCTTTCCACTGGGCTGCGTGCTCTGCCAGATGTGCCAACACTGGGAAATGTTGAGATCTATGATCAAAAAGGGCTGAGGACATGAACAAATACATGGAACTACATTCTATTTTACATCGATATACAGTACATGTTTAAAACGACTGAATGAGTCTCAATCGACATGAATTAGCCTCAACCAGTCTGAGTTCATTTCAACCAACTCGCCATAATTTCCAGCAGTAACATAAGTGTCGTGTCAACCCGGTCACTTTGGTAAGCAAGCACCCAGCACGTTGACTGCTTAAATAAGAAACAGCTGAAAGAGATACAAAGTCCTGAAGTAGAAGAACACTGAGTTATAGTTTTAAAGAATGACTTCACTGCTGAGCTCAGTTCTCTCCCCTTCTGTAGGAGGCAAGTTTGAGTAATATGATGGAAAGAATGACTTCACTCCTTCTGAAGTTCCACGTTCTTTAGAATTAGACTTTTTGCACAGCCTTACAGAGGGAAGCTGCCTCCTGTACTTCACTACTCAGTCTTAAGAATGCCCAGAGTTACATTGTGAAGCTATTGGCTTGGAAGTTAGATTGAAGTGCTGCAGGAAAATAGAACGTGCATTCTCAGATATGTTAAGATGCAGCGCTGCTCTGCTTTAATTTGAGTGAAAAGACCAGTTAGAACAACAAAAATCAGAGCTTAAAAATTACTGTATATGCCATTAATGAACATGAAAAGCGGTTTGATTAAGTTGGCTGGATAGTTAGATGGCAAAGCAGTGTGATGTTAACAGTATGGGTTCAATCTCCACACTGACTAAGGCTACCATGTCAGAAATCGTGCAACACCAGGTTATAATCCAACAGGTTTTTTTGGGAAGTACTAGCTTTCAGAACACTGCTCCTTCATCAGGTAGCTGTGCTGTGTAAGCTAGTACTTCCAACCCGGTGTTGTGTGATATTTAACTTTGCCCACCACAGTCCTACACCATCACCTCCACATCAAGGTTGCCATGAAGGACTCTCCTTCTCAACATTAAAAATGAGTGCCTAGACAGAGGGGTTCTTGCAATCTGGATGCATCGAGAGTTGTTGTGACACGGGCACATAGTGGGCCCCAAGGATTTTAGGAGGAAATTTCAATTTCCTGGTGTGGCACGAACAATGACAATAAAAGCCAGAGTATGTGGTGAGAATTTTTTAAAAATCAGATTCTCAACGTGGAGAGAAAAATTCCTGATTTTCCCCTCAGTGGTGACTTCAGCATTGAGCAGTGATTACGTTTCCATGCACTTACATCTTATTAAAGCCCCACTTGTTTTATCCATCCACCACTACCTGGAATGGCACAAGTTCCTGACACGTAAGTAAGAATGAGTACTTTGACTGTGCAGCTCACTGCGTGATCACCAGACTGACCTGGGAAAGTAGGACTGACATATACGGAGAGATTGGATTGGCTTGGATTGCCTCTGAGAGGGGAGCTCATAAATCTGCTTGCATAATTGATGGGCAAAGAGCAGAAAACTGAGTGGGAAAGGGCACTCGGAGCCCTGCCAGACTGCTGTCATGAAACTCACCCCTCAAGACATTTCAAATAGCAAATAGGGAAGTTCCTTCATTTGAGTCTTACTTCCCATTGTTTATTTGGTTGGCTGTTTAAATGGTGACATTAATTTGTGTTGTGTTTAAGTTTAGGTTTAGACGTCTCTGATTAGAATTAGAATCCTTAGAGTGTGGAAAGAGGTCCTTTAGCCCAACAAGTCCACACTGACCCTCCAAACAGTAACCCATCCAGACCCATTCCCCCTGACTAATGTACCTTATCTACACATCCCTGAACACGATGGGCAATTTAGTATGGCCAATTCACCTAACCTGCACATCTTTGGACTGTGGGGGTAAACCGGAGCACCCGGAGAAAACCCACGCAGACACGGGGTAATGTGCAAACTCCACACAGACAGTCACCTGAGGCTGGAATCAAACCTGGGTCCCTGGCACTGTGAGGCAGCAGTGCTAACCACTGAGCTACTGTGCCACCGTACCACACCATGCCATGACAAACAGATAACAATCTCTTGTTGTGCATTCAAATACTGTTTCATATCAATGATTACCACGACCTATAGCCAGTCACTGAGACATTATTTTGATCTCTGTGCTATCTCCACAAGTCAAAAAGCAGCTCTACTCTGAAAAATATAGTTGTCATGATAGCCAGGCAGATAAAACAAGCCTTGTGTGAGACTCTGTTTTCAATTTTCTGAATCAGTTTCTGCCTCTATTGCTGACCAGTGAAGTGAGTTTTAATCTGGAATTGATGGTTTAACAGAGTTTGAGGCAGCATGAGTTAAAGAAAATCATCTTTTTCCTTCTTCTGATACTCTGACCTCAACTGCAGAAAGAAATATTTTTGAAAACCACAGTATCACAGAGATTGCAACATCACACACACACACACACACATTAGAAAAAAAGATGGCTTTGAAATGCTTCTTACACATCTTACCATCTCAGCATACATACGTTCTGTATGCTTACAGCGGTTATTTATGGTCAGTTTTGAGTCTGGCACGTGCGGATACCCATTATCGTGTGTAAGTGTGTCCAAACCAAACTCCTGAAAAATCCACATAAGTAGTCTGGTTTACCTCAGACACAGTTCAATGTCTTTTCTTCCCTAAAGGGACATCATATTCATCTAAAGTAAGAAATTCTAGACAGAAATTGTTAAGGATCAAGACTCACAAATCCATGGAGTCTTTAGAAACATTTTGCTATTTATCACACCTAACCAAGAGTACACGGGCTTGCGTGGTTTTTAGGATCAAGTTGGAAAGATCACCAGGCCCAATGATAAGACTATTCTATTAATAAGCTTATTTGTCTGATATTCATAACAGTGCTCGGAGCTCTGGAGTATTCTGAACACACTTACCTATCATTTAAGTATCAGTTACAGTATTTCCTGAAGGAAGTTAACAGCTCCAATCTCTCACTGCCACTGTGTCACCATAAAGCTCACTTAATCCTCAAGAGACTCCTCTTGTCCCTAGTGGGTTGTTACATTTATGTCATAACTGTAGTCCTGATGTTGGATCTCAAATCTCTTTGAAGTCAGGCCAAGAAGTTGGGTATCCCTCGACAGCTACAGTACCTTGAGCTCCATGGTTTATAAGATCATTAGAAATAGGAGTAGAAGGAGGTCGTTCAGCTCATTGAGCAGCTCTGCAATTCAATAACATTCATTGATCCAGGCTCCAATGCTCACTGGCTTGCTGCCTACCAGTTGGCAATTATATTACAAGGCATTCCAAAATCTTAAGAATACAATTCAAACATACCAGCTTCCCAGTGTGGAAATTCTCCAGTGATGATCAGTCTTTCACTTGTTGTGTTGATACAGAAAAATCAATAGGGGTAGCACAGTGGCAGCCTGTTACAGCCATGCAGTCCAAAGGGAGAGAGTAAGAGTGACAGGACTCATTTGTACATGCTACAGATTATTGAGAATTTCTGTCTTTTGTGTTGGTGCAGTTTGGGAGGGGACAGATGTTAGAATGATCTATGCTCCACACTCAGACATATAGATACCACTTTTTCTCCTAAGTTAATGTTCAAATTTTACTTTACCCACCAATAAATATCAGGAAATACAGCCAAACTTAGGAGTGAGTCGTCAGAGGGAAGTTATTGTTTTCCCGGAATAGGTTTGTGGAATAACTGACCAGGCAAGGCTACTGAAGGTGGTAGAACATGTGCAAAAACACTGGATTCGCTTCTGGAGAGTCTACCTGTGAAGATATTTAATCAGAAGGTGGGTAGATGGAGTTGAGAGTAAAGTCAAGACAGATTTGTTAAGGGAAAATTGTATTTACCTATCTTGATTAAGTTTTACGATAAGGCTTGATGAGGGTTTGTGGTGTATATGTGTTTTATGTGGTGCACATGGGCTTCTAAAAAAACATTGGATAAAGTACCAGATAACAAGCAGGGTGATGGGGTTTTGTTGTTTTGCAGACTGGAGCAAGTAAAAAAACCAAATAACTGAAGCAGCAAGATATCGTGGGATTCCCAACAAGCACTATTAAGATCACTGCTTTTCTTAATACTTGTTAATGCCTTTGACTTGGGAATGCTGGGCAAAAAAGATCAACACTGCAGTGGATATGAAACTGTTATAATATGAAATAAAATATTATAAACTGTGTGGATCGAGCTATTCTTCAAGATGATACAGACAGTTTGGCAGAACAGACAGGTAAGTGACAGATTAAAGTTAGTGTAGAAAAATATCAAATGGTACAACTCAGGAGGAAGAGTGACGAGAGGCAATATAAATCATGGGATAAAATTGAAAACCAGGTACAGAAGCAGAGAAACATGGAGGGTCCATGCACACAATTCGGTGAAGGTGAACGCATGTTGAGGAAGTATTTAAATCGGTGGTTCATACAGGATCTTGATTTCTATCAATAGAGACAAAGAGTACAAAAGCACAAAGGTTAAAGTGAACCTTTGTTAAATATTGGTTCAGCTTCAACTGGAGTATTGTGTCCAATTTTGGACAACCAACTCTAAAGAAGGATCAGAAAACATTACAGAGGGTTCAGAAAACATTTCCAAGAATGGTTCGCAGGATGAGGGACTCCAGTTGCAAGTGCAGATTGGAAAATTTGGGGCTGCTACAGACGGTAAAGGTTGACAGATGTAATAGAGATGGTCAAAATTGTGCAGAGTTTACGCACAGTACATCAGGAGAAACTGTTTAAAATTGTGGAAGGGTTGCAACCAAGGGCACAGAGTTAAAGTGATTTAATCAAAAGAACCATAGGTGATGTGAGGAGAAGCATTAATATGGAGCAAATGTTTAAGATTGGAAATGCACAGCCTGAATAAATAGGAGGCATATTCAGTTGCAGTTTTCAAAAGGCTGTTAGATCATTATTATTAAGTAATTATCATTTTTAAATCTGCACAACTGTAGCAAACGAGTTAGAGTGTGGTCCAGCTGAGTTGCTCTGGAAGACAGCTGCCGTGGCTTTATAAATGGAGGCATAGAGCACAACAGCAAGCAAGGTATGGGTTGGGTGGCACAGTGGCTCAGTGGTTAGCACTGCTGCCTCACAGTATCAGGGTCCCAGATTCAATTCCAGCCTCAGGTGACTGTCTGTGTGGAGTTTGCACATTCTCCCCCTGTCTGCGTGGATTTCCTCTGGGTGATGCAGTTTCCTCCCACAATCCAAAAAAATGTGCAGGTCAGGTGAATTGCCCATAGTGTTAGGTGCATTAGTCAGAGGGAAATGGATCTGGGTGGGTTACTCTTCAGAGGGTCAGTGTGGACTGGTTGGGCCGAAGGGCCTGTTTCCACACTGTAGGGAATCTAATCTAGTCAGATGCATTGCTTCTTTGCTGTGACCATTCCACAAGTCTATGAAATAAAAAGAAAATATCCTCGTCCTGGCCATTCTCCAAAGCTAAGTTACCTGTTTATTCTCTTTTATCCATCTCACTCCATGCTGGGGAAGTTTTGTTCTTCTGCATACCCTTTCCCCAAACTCACTCAACCATTTAGAACAACAGGCATACCTAAGCATTTGCTATTCTTCAAAACAAGGCATGCAGTTTTAAGCTTTAGTGAGATTCTGATAAACAATGATTGGCTTGCCAAGAACGATTCTGCTGGATCCAGATCTGTACAGAGTGTTTGTATAAAACACAACTATGTGGAATATTTGTACTTCAGCCCAGTAATCATTCACTGCAATCTAGCTTAAATCAAAAATGCTTTAAACACAATGCGATCTTCCAGAGTTGTTGTGTTGCGAGAGAAAGGAATTGTGCAAAGCAAGACAATATTCACTGCACTGTGCAAAACCAATAACCAATTGCTGGGAAACCTTACATCAAACAGAACCACTTTTCTAAAAGTGATAGGGCCTGTTTCACCACAAGTACGCATTCTCCTCTATCCAGGTGCATCAGGGTGTGTTTATATCTGTGTTTCTTCAAGTGCGTCATTCTCTATCTGTATTTGTTGGGGTGTGTCAGTGCTGGGTCTGGATTTTCACAAGGAGGATACCTTCCAACATGTGCGACACTACCACAGTGTTGAGTGGGACGGCTCCTGAACAGATCCAGCAGCTTATGGCTACACATCCCAGAGAGTGCTGCAGGGTATTACCAGCAGCGAGACAGGAAAGATTTAAAAGATGCTGCGTGTATGGAATGAGCTGCCAGAGGAAGTCGTGGAGGCTGGTACAATTACAACATTTAAAAGGCATCTGGATGGGTATACAAATAGGAAGGGTTTAGAGAAATGTGGGCCAAGTGCTGACAAATGGGACTAGATTCATTTAGGTTGTCTGGTCAGCATGTACGAGTTGGACCGAGAGGTCTGTTTCCATGCTGTACATCTCTATGACTCTATCAGTAACCTCATGCCCTGGCCTATCCCTAACTTCACCATTATCACCAAACTAAGGATCAAAGTTTCACTGAGGACTACTGAAAAACTTACCAGGAGTAACATTTGGAATTGTACTTCCTGCAATTTCACAAATACAAACTCACTAATCACTCAGGTAGAACTGAGGAACTATAATGTGAGTTCCTGTGGTACATACATATTGCTGGAGAGCTGATAAACTATTATTTTTCTTGCTTGGTCAACTAACACATTCAACTCTGTATCACATGCCTGATTACACCATAGGCTTGCCTGTTGATTTACACAGATTATGGATATATCCACTTAAACACAAAGAGAACAGAGTCCTCCAAGTTAACAGAGCTGGTCTCTCGATAGGTGATGAATTTAACCTGAGGGTCACCATGTCTAAAGTGAGGTTGAGAAGGTGGTACCTTCACGTAACCTCACCTGGTGTGTAAATTGAATCTGTTGATATCACTGTGCATCACAAACCAGCCATCCAGCCAACTGAGCTAAACACATAGTACAACAGTAGGGGTACCTGAAAGCAAGGTGCAAACCTGGTGAAACTACAACACAAGACACTGTGCATGTTAAGCACCTGAAACAGAGTGGAATAGACATATGTCATAACTGAATTGGTTATATTCCTTGTCACACTCATCTAATGATCACAACAAAAGTTTGAATTTGAAAATGGAATGAAATTGCCAAGTATCTATACACAAATATAAGACCAGACGCAGCTCAATGTTAGTCAAGTTCCTTAAGTAACAAATAAGGAACAAATTTATTGCAAACAACACTTACTCAAAGAAAGGTGTAAATATTATTTACAAAAGGTTTAAACGTGCAAACATATACAACTACCCTGCTTGCAAAGTAATAAACACATACATAATTGCAGAGTCTACAAAAGATTGTAAAACTCTGCAATGTATTATTTTAAAAGTACCTGGGCCACAAAGTTTAATTCAGAAAAAACAATCAGCGATCATTCAAAGATTGTCCTGTGGTCAAAGTCACTTTGGTCACAAGCTGTTGACATTGGGACTTTTTTTTCCAGGAGCAGGTATGGCTGGTTGAAGTCTTTTTACCTGGAGACAATTGAGGTAGATTCTGGATTCTTGATCAAGAACTGTTAGGTAGCAGCAATGGCATCTTCTCCTGTAGGAACCCTTCACTAACGCTGATGAGATATTCTAGTATGTTTACAACTCTCAAACTTTGATCAGAGATCTTTCAGAGAAAGAGAAAAGGGACAGGGTTAATAAAGCTGTTACCCTGGGCAAAATATCTCACTGTGTTCAAATCCAATAGATTTGTTACACCCACAAATTGGGTCATCTGACCTGTCACTGACAGTGTTGTCTATTCAGTTGAACAGCTTGAGATTTTTAGAAATGTAATAGGGTTGTTGCTGCAGCATCTCCTTAAACTTTCCAAAATGTCTTAGATATTGTTAATTGTCCAGTCAATTATATTGTAAATTAATATTTGAGATAACACACCTTCACAGCATAAAGCTAACCTAATCAGAGCCAACAGATCAGATCAAACTTCTGCAGTCCTATCCCAACCAGATATGTTGTTAGCAAATGAACAACTGGGGAAGGAGACTCTAGGAACATCCCCAACGTCCATGGTGTAATACCTCACAATATATTCAAAAAATGTTTGTAAAAGAAAATGCAACGATCTTCGTCCAGAAGTGCTGAGTGTGTGAACCTGAAGTCCTCACCATCACAGATGTCAATCTTCAGCCAATTCAATTCATTTCATGAAACATGAAACATGAATAAAACACGGAGCACCACAGGTGTCACAAATCATATGAGCCCTGAGAACACCTTTGCTGTAATTCAGAAGTAGAATGTAAACAAGCCGTGCCCTTGGCCAAGCTACTCCATGACAGCTACACAGTAGAATCTATAAAACAGAGTAAACAATTGCCCAGTATGTCCGTTTACAAAAAGCAGAACAAATCCAATCTAACCAATCCAAATCTCTGTCTAATCAGCTTATTCACACTTATCAATGGATGAAGAAATGTCAATTCTCCTGCTCCTCAGATGTTGCCTGACCACTGCTTTTCCAGCACCACACTCTTGACAATAAAGTGATGAAAGCTGTTGTTGACAAGGCTACCAAAGGACACTTACTCACCAATAGACTGCTTACCAACATTCACCTTGGGTTTTGCAAGGAACACTCAATTTCTGACATCCTCACAGCTTTGGTCCACAAGTGGGAAAAGAGTTAAAATTCCAGCAGTGTGAGGGGAAAGTGACCATCCTGAACATCAAAACAGCATTAGACTGAGTCTCGTATCAAGAAGCCTCTGCAAAATTATAATCAACTGAGATCAAGAAAGCAACTCTTCACTGATCTCATACCTAGCACAAAATCTCAACACCAGGAAATTACTTCAGGAGCTCTTCAGCGCAGTGTCCCAAACCAAATATCTTCAGCTCTTCATCATTGTCCTCTGGTAGTGAAGCAGTCCATGCCTACATGAAAGAAGATCTGACTGCATTCAAATTGAAGTTGATAAGTAGCAAATAACATTTAGATCAGCTACCAGCAATAAGAGAGAGAGTCTAGCCATTTGCCTTTGACATTCAACAGCATCAAAGGAAGAGCCATCATCAGTATCCTGATGGCTACTATTGACCAGAAAGTTAATTGAATGGGTCACATAAATCATGTGACTATAGGAGCAGATTAAAACCTGAGCATTGTACAGTAACTGATTCAACTCCTGATTTCCTGAAAAACTGTCCATTATCTATGATGCACAAGTCAAGTGTGTGATAAATATTCTTCATTTACCTGGATGACTGCAGCTCCAATAACACTCAAGAAACTCAACACCATCCAGCACACTTCATGAGCACTTTAAATATTCACTCTCTCCACCAGTGGAAATGTGGGGTGGCAGAGTGTATCACTGACAGGTGGCAATGGAGCACGCAACAGGATTTCTTCAACAGCAACTCCGAACACTGTGATCCCCAACACCGAGATGGATAATGGCAGTAATCATATGGAACACCACAATCTGCCTAGTTGTCCTCCAAATCGCAACCCACAGTGACGTGGAATATACCACCATTCCTTCACTGGCACTGGGTTCAAAGGCTAGAATGTCCTACCTAACAGCATGGTGGGTTTACCTGCAGCACAAGAAATGCAGCATTTCAAAACAGTGTTTTCATCAGCAATTATGGATGGGGAATATATTGGCCCACCTGTGACATCCTCATTCCATGAATGAATTTTTAAAAATCACTGTGTGGTTGCTGCCTCTTTATATCCATGTGTGGGTGTCGCCTTATATACCCGTGCGTGGGTGCCTTTGTGTGCATTGATGTTTACGCCTCCTTGCATCTGCCAGTCAATGGTTTCTGTCTCATTTAACCCTATATCAGAGCAGTTTCATATTTACAGAAATAATTTTTTTTTAAGCTGCTTCAGAGTGAAGTGGCTGAACCTGTCCTGCACTGTGTACAATTCTATCAGCTGCAAACTGTGAGAGGACCCATTTTATTTGTTAAATTTTACCAAGGGATAACTTCATGTTGTACGGAATTACACAACTCTGCTTCAACGACATCACTGCATTTGTAAGGTCTGCTTTCTGGCATTTAAATTAATGCCAAATACTGAGAAAGAGAAACAGAGCTCTCTGACACGCACTGCCCCAAACAACAGTGAATAGTAGACAAAGACTCCAACTTCAAAATGCTTTGCTGCACATATTTAGTGATACCTGCATTCATTTATTTTCCTTTGTATCTCTCTGGCCCTTCTCTCTTTCTACCTCTGACTCAGTGTGACTCCCATCGCAATCTTAATCATCCCCTTTTCTCACTCTGTTCCCAAGGTCAAAAGAAAGGACAATCGTCTCTTTTCTTCCACAGACTTAGGAAAAGAGACCTCCAAGTACAAGTGGATTGTAAATCCAACTCCACAGATCAGATTACAAACTCTCGACTGTCTTTTAGAAAAATGTCTAAGGACTGAAAGCTGTCTGCAGCACATGTCTAAATGTCTGCAGATTCACTTTAAGTTCAGCAAACTATGTCAACGAAGAATAGAAAGAGTTTTCGACAGGGTCTGTTATCTATTACAAGACCCCATTCCCAGTTAAATAATTCCTGCCCTGTGATGCTCCAGAGCAAGTTGAATTATGTTTCTCCTAGTTTGACCTATGCCTGTCGAAGTGCAATATAAAAGGTGTTGGTAGAGTGCGACATAGCAACCGATGATGCCGAATTATCAATGTTGGAAAGGATCTGAGAATCTCTCTTTCCTGATGCATGCAGAAACATGACATATAAACGTACACCATAACATCCCACTCATACACACCGAAACGTCACAGTCAGACACACCGAAACGTCACAGTCAGACACACCGAAACGTCACAGTCAGACACACCGAAACTCTACACACTGACAACCTGAAGCATCACATCCCCACACTCACATCCACAGAAACAAGGCTCTGTGAGCGAAGGATACAAATAATTCAATCTCACCGAACTTTGTTCGTTTCCTTCCCTTGTCCCCTTGAGGCAGCTGACTGTTTTAGGTTCACATCCTCAGGTACCAATCACCTTCCTCTACTTGGCCAATGCATCATTCAAGTGAGTGCATTACGGTTTATCTTCTGATGGACAATCCTTCTCAGGAGCCTCCAATCTTTCTGAGGTAGCAGAATGTTAATATGGTTGTCCCTGTGCCTCACTTAAATTGCCCTGCCACAGAAAGACAGCACCATGAGTCCTGTTCTCCTTCCCTGTTATTACTTCTATGTTCATGATTATTCAGTTTGGGCTAGACACAGGTTTGTAGATGGGATGTCTGTAATGATGATGTATATTTTTGTATGCCATGCAGTGATGATAGCTTTCCCACCACACTGCAGCACCCTGGCCTGCTGTCCCATAATCTTGACTGCCATCAGTGCCCACTCTATTGAAACCAGAACCAAACCGTTTCTTTCTGACCCCTATACACCATCTCTCATGACAACACATGTGAAAATGCACCATGATGTCAGTACAGGTTTGAAATGGACTCTCAGAATGTTCTAGCTGCTGTTAAAAATGAACAAACACACACTAAATGCAATAACTATTTCCGATCCTTGTTGTGCTGTGGACCTCAACCAGAGTGGACAACCGGCAACAGATTTATGAACGAGCAATTGACCCACCTTCTGTAGACCCGCTGTTTCATTATTGGGTGATCTCTAACAAGTTCCTGCAAATTCCTGTGTTGCTATCCTATCTAAATCACTAACTGGTTCAGATTTAACTATTTAAAATGTTGGAGCTTTAAAGGGTTAGAACCAAGTGCTCTCAGAATAGTAGCCATTAGAATTTCACCCTCCCTTGCAATAAACCAGGTTTTGACCTCCTGCTGGGTACTGTGTTTGTGCTTTGGACACTAGAGGCAGACAGGAGCAAACTAATGTCAACCCTTCCACCAAAGAGTGGGCAGACATTCAGTTTGTTTAAGCTCCAAGGTGGGTGCCCTATAGCCTGCTAAAGCATGATGCATTGAGGTTAGCTTGGTGCACTGCCCTAAGAGGCTCCCTGACACCAACCAGATTAACAAGTTACCACAGTATGTTGGTTCCCTCTCATCTGCATTCTCTCTCCTCTTTTGTTCTCAAAAAGAATCAGACAAGGAGCCTCACTATCCTGAGCAGGTGAGAAATCTCATCTTCCTTCCAGCCTGTTTGAATCTCCTGGGAATATCTTATCTTGCGCTTGTAGACTTCTGCTGTCAAAGTTGTTGCGGTGTTTATATTTTTACTTGTTAGAAATGTTTCCCGAGTTGAATGCTTTTGGCCACGATTATCCTTTATTTCCAGAATCCCATAGAGAACAGGAGTATTTTTCACCGTAACATCATTTAATATATATGAAACCATGTCAGCTTGGGGACAGGGCTGAGGTATAGCGGGCCCTTAAAAATACATAATTAACAGTCGTGGCTTCTTAATCCTTCCCACAGATCTTAGTGCACATCGAAGTTACATAATCTGTCCACATTATTGGCACCAGGAGCAATCTGGATTGGGATCAAAATAAAGCATGCCAGTGGGTTCCAAACAAGCAACTTATTTTCCACCAGCTTTTCTTTCAATTAACATTTCCATTACCAATTTCCTAAGTAAAGAAAACCCTGTGGTTCAATGGGTAGTGCCATAGAATCCCCAAAATCACTTACAGTGCAGATAGAGGCCATTCAGCCCAACATTCCTGCACTGACCCTCTGAAGAGCATCCCATTTCCAGAGCCCCTCATTTCCCATGGCCAATCCACTTCGCCTGCACATCTTTCAACCGTGGGAGGAAAGCAGAGAACAACCACACAGACATGTCGAGAATGTGCAAACTCCACACAGACAGACAGTCACCTGAGGCTGGAAGTGAACAAGGGTCACTCACACTGTGAGATGACAGTACTAATCATTGTGACACCATAACACTCCTGTTGTATCCCTGCCTCTGTAGCAGATTCAAATTCCACTGCAGGACTTGATGGCCAAACAGTTTGAGTCACAACCTGCAAACACTTCCAGTATATGCCAGTTGTAAGAGGAGAAGAGATGCCTGGTCAGCCATGTGACAGTCAAAATTTGGAGTCCGATCATTTACAGGCAATGAGAGCAATGACTGGCAAAGTGTCTGTTCCCCCAGTGCACTCGGGGCCTGGTTTGGCTCAGTTGGCTGGCAGGAATCAAATTTATACAGATGGCACAGGGTGCAATTCCCCATTCTAGCTGTGGTGAATTCAAGGCTTGCCTCTGTGCTCTGTCCCTGGTTCAGATCTGAACCCACATTTGTGCCAAGAACTGAAACAAAAGAATAGGAGTTCTGACAAAAGCAAAGTGAAGAACCAAGCCCCATAACCCAGGACAATGCTAATTTTGGAAAGAGTAGAAGGGAAGTCCAGAAGCAACACTGTTTAACAGTGATAACAAAAAGTATTCAGTGCCGCTCTCTCTAACAACTCATCATAACTGCTAGCTGGAACTACTCCATGGGGTAATGCTTTGCTGAAGGCAGGATTTCTTACAGCAATGGTTGGGGAAAAGAAATTCCCAACCACAAGGTCATGCAAAGCTTAAAAACAGAAAAGCCACACCATCAGACAGAAACAGGGATAAGAAACAAGCAGAAAGAAAAAATGAAATGAATTGTATTTACATTATATTTTCCATAGCCTTAGGACATCTTAAAGTACCTTACTGCCTTTGCGGTACCTTTGAAGAATGGCCAGTCTTGTACAAAGTTAAAAATCACACAACACCAGGTTATAGTCCAACAGGTTTATTTGGAAGCACTAGCTTTCGGAGCACTTTCAGTGCAAAAGATTCTGTTGTCTAACACGATAGGGTAAGGTGGAATGTGGTGAGAAGTGCATTCATGTAATCTGGCTTGTAGCTTTTGGAGCACTTTCCAATGCTTCCAAATAAACCTGTTAGACTATAATCTGGGGTCGTGTGATTTTTAACTTCATGCACTCCAGTCCAACACCAGCACCTCCAAATCTTGTATGAAGATGCACAGCCAATTTGCATGCAGCCAGCTCCCATAAGTAGTATTGCGATAATGATCAGATAATCTGTTTCGTTTTCTTTGATTGATGGATAAATGTTTGCCAAAACAACTGGGATAATTTTCCTGCTCTTCATCAAAACAGTGCTGTGGATCATTTGTACTCATGTAAGAGGGCAAACAGGGTCTCAGTTTAACACCTTAACCAAAAGATGGTGCCCCCAACCACACAGCACTCCCTCATTGCTATACTCCCGTGTCAGGCTAGATTTTGTGTTCAGATCCTGGAAGGGAATTGGCTCATAACCTTCTGATTCAGAGATAAGCGAGTTAGCAATGACACCACTGACGACATTAAGTGCACTGATAGAAATAGTAGGCACTCCAGTCGTAAATGACTTCTAGAACTGCAAAATTTTCCATTGTCTAACATTATAGGACAAGGCGAAATGGGGTAAGAAATGCATTCATGTAATCCGGCTTATAGAGATGTTATAAAGATTGCGTCAATTGCCTCGATGCAGGCAGGACTGTGGGGCGTAACCCAATCAGTCTTTGCTGTGCTCTTCAATGGGCTTTACAATGTCATTTTATTTCATTTTAGCAATGTTCCAATTCTTATAATCCATAAACTGGCGCTTTTGCAATGTTTATTCCATTGGCACCTAGAAACAGCTCTACCCAAACAAAATCCTCCTCTTTGGAGTCCATAAGGGTTGTGAGCATTTTCTGGTCATCAGATTTTTTAAGAAAAAAATTCATTTTGCTGATAAGTCAATATTCCAAAGGCTTTCAATGCTTTAACAATCTTAGTTCTTTTGTTCCACATAATGGGGATAATTTTGATTTTGGGTGATAATGTAAGAAAGGAATTATTTGTTCAATCATCCTTTATAGATTTTGCCTCATTTTCATTCAATAGAAACCAACCAGGAAATGAATCAATAGCGATCAATGATACCCAAAGTCAAATTTAACCCCGTTGAGTTTTATATCTGCAGTTCAGAAAGTTTCATTTCATCCATGTCTTTCCTAGTAACTGCTCTCTTGACAAATTGGCTGCTGTCAATGTTGGACTGAAGCAATTTTTTTCATATTATTCATTAAAAGAGTGATTCTTGTATTGTATCTGCAGAATAGACAGCTCAGTGTGATGTATATAGCAGACAAAATGGCTTCATTATCAGAGCCTATGCAGCAATCAAGTGGAGGACACTTGGATCAGTGATGTTTCAGTCTATACTGATTCAAAATAAAATAACAACGTAAAATATAATAATAATCAGCACAAAATTCGACAGAAGTAAGGCTAAACCCTCTGCCAGATTAAACACGAACAAAACACATCATTTGGATGAAAACCAAGTTGTTGTTAAACCATTTTGCATTGCATACTTTCTTTCCCTGGCTGTTTCCGTCAAAAGATTCCGTCAAATACAGGTCAGCAGAGTGACATATGATTCAGTGTCGATAGGTATGTGGCTAGACACTGAAATAAAACCAAGCACTGTGGATGCTGGAGATCCGAAACAAAAACAGTAACTGCTGGAAAAACTCAGCACGTCTGGCAGCATCTTTGGAGTGTGAGCGTGAGTGAATGTTTCATCAGGACTGGTTATGTGGCTATATATAATTGGAGAATGAGCTAGGAATGAAGTACACACTTAATGAAAAGACTCTGATGGGTCAGAATAAACCCAGACCGAGAGACTCAAATACATCAATTCATTAAAGTGAGTGCTGAGGTAGCAAAAGCCATAATATGGCCCAACAGGCCACTGAATTATACAAATAGGAATGCATATACAAGAAGGATGTAAATCTATGAAGAATTTTAACATCCACACCACATCCACCCCCAAACCCCAGTCCTCAATAATATGTAAATAATTAGGACGGGTTTAAAACCAATTAATATGTGAAACCTAATCATAATCATTCATGAAGACAACTATGTCCATTCTAAATGGGTGGCACAGTGACTCAGTGGTTAGCGCTGCTGCCTCACAGCCCCAGGGACCCGGGTTTGGTTCCCACCTCTGCCAACTGTGTGTGTGGAGTTTGCACATTCTCCCAGTGTCTGCGCAGATTTCCCCTAGGTGGTCCAGTTTTCTCTCACAATCCAAAGATGTGCTGGTTAGGTAAATTGGCTATGCTAAATTGCCCAAAATGTAAGATGCATTAGTCAGGAGTAAATATAGGGTAGGGGAAATGGGTCTGTGTGGGTTACTTTTCAGAGGGGCGGTGTGGACTTGTTGGGCCAAAGGGCCTGTTTCCACATTTAGGGAATCTAATCTAAATTTCAGTGCTTTGGAAGAGTCTACGGGACATGTATGTCAGTACAATATATTAATAAAGCTTTTTTCTCTCAGATTGTAAATTAAGCCATTTAAATTTGACACTGCCAGCTTCCCCTGGGTTTAAAAAACCATGCAGCTAAAGGGAAGCAGTGGCAGGGAATGATGCAGGTAAGTACTGTTCCGAATTGCATACAGACCAGGGTGAGAGAGAGAGAATTTCCCTGCCAGCCACACAAACAGATCTTCAACCACAATTAACTGATCTATGACTGAGATTGCTCTGATGATTTTCCCCTCTGTCCCCCACTCCTCATTGCCACATATCAAGTTTAACTTCCCGCTACCTGTATTCCACCTACCGGTGTATTCCATCTGCCACTCTCCTAGCCTATCCAAATCCTTCTGCAGCCTCTCCGCTTCCTCAGCACTACCTGTCCCTCCACCTATCTTTGTCTCATTTACAAACACCGATGCCCTGGGATAGGCTTCAACCTTCTCTGGTTGCCAGAGACCGTACCAGGGGACACCAACTACAGCCTCCTTCGCTTGGCAAAATGTATTCCTCCCACCACCCAAGATTGTTTACTTGATGGTGGAGAAGGAACAGGCGCACAATGTGATCTATGATTTAATGTAAAATGTTGGTTGGGCCACAGAGAGAAGACAGTTTTGTAGATTTTGGGGTTTTGCATGGTAAACAGAAATTCAATATGGATTCACCAGGGTGTAACCAATTATCACAAAATATGGGTTATATGGAAATACATGAGATACCGTGATCGTGGTAGGCTAACGGGAAACTTAAAGGATTTTAAACTTAATTATGACAAAGTGAATAGGAAAAGGCTCCTTCCTCTGATTGTGATATTAGTGACAATAGGTATGTCAATTTAAAGTATTGCTAACAGTGAGGCAAGAGGTTATGAAAATTTTATTACACAGAGGACTATAGCATGCATTGAGCTGTTGAGACAGGAGATCTTGCGTCTTTTAATTAGGTAAAAAATACAGGAAGCCAAAGGGCTACAGAGATGGTGCAGGCAGAGGAATTGGCTACATTTTGTTCTAGCAAAATGATGCCACAAACATCAAGAGACAAGAGGCTCCCTTCTCTCCTGTAAACCTCTGTAGTTCTATTGTAAAATACATTTGCAGATCAAGGAAAGTGATCTAGGTGCAGAGCCGAGGCATTGCTAATCACCAAGATGCTTTGAATTGGAACTTCCTCCTTTCTCTTCATCTACACAAGCTGCATGTTCTGCAAGCAAAGCATTTGCAGGCATCTGTGTGTCAGAGGGAACAACTTCCTACCCATTGCATTATTTGTTACTTTATTTAAATACGATGTCACAAAGTGATCCTGGCAGTACTACTGCCAATTAATGTCCCATCACCGAACAAGATTTATTTCAGGACTCATAACAAATTATCGAACATTGATCACAGCAGCCCTCTTCAACAGTGTTAGAACATAGAACATAGAACATAGAAGAATACAGTGCAGTATAGGCCCTTCGGCCCTCGATGTTGCGCCGATCAAAGCCCACCTAACCTACACTAACCCACTATCCTCCATATACCTATCCAATGCCCGCTTAAATACCCATAAAGAGGGAGAGTCCACTACTGCTACTGGCAGGGCATTCCATGAACTTACGACTCGCTGAGTGAAGAACCTACCCCTAACATCAGTCCTATATCTACCCCCCCTTAATTTAAAGCTATGCCCCCTCGTAATAGCGGACTCCATACATGGAAAAAGGTTCTCACTGTCAACCCTATCTAACCCCCTAATCATCTTGTACACTTCTATCAAGTCACCCCTAAATCTTCTTTTCTCCAATGAAAACAACCCCAAGTGCCTCAGCCTTTCCTCATACGATCTTCCTACCATACCAGGCAACATCCTGGTAAACTTCCTCTGCACCCGTTCCAGTGCCTCCACATCCTTCCTATAGTATGGCGACCAAAACTGCACACAATATTCCAGATCCGGCCGCACCAGAGTCTTATACAACTGCAGCATGACCTCAGGACTCCGGAACTCAATTCCTCTACCAATAAAAGCCAGTACGCCATATGCCTTCTTCACTGCACTATTTACCTGGGTGGCAACTTTCAGAGATCTGTGTACATGGACACCAAGATCCCTCTGCTCTTCCACACTACCAAGTATCCGACCATTAGCCCAGTACCCCATCTTTTTATTACTCTTACCAAAGTGAATCACCTCACACTTAGCTACATTGAACTCCATTTGCCACCTTTCTGCCCAGCTCTGCAGCTTCTCTATATCCCGCTGTAACCTGCCATATCCTTCCTCACTGTCTACAACTCCTCCGACTTTCGTATCATCTGCAAACTTGCTCACCCAACCTTCTAACCCTTCCTCCAGGTCATTTATAAAAATGACAAACAGCAATGGTCCCAAAACAGATCCTTGCGGAACACCGCTAGTGACAGCACTCCAAGATGAACCTTTGCCATCAACTACTACCCTCTGTCTTCTTCCAGCCAGCCAATTCCTAATCCAAACCTCCAACTCACCCTCAATGCCATATCTCTGTATTTTCTGCAGTAGCACTACAAGAACTCCAATGGTTCAAGAAAACAGGGCACGACTACCTTCTCAAGAGCAATTAGGGATGGGCAGGCAATATATGATAGCCTTGCTGGAGACACCAAATATACTAGAATCACAGAATTCCTACAGTGCAAAGAGAGGTCATTCAGCCAATGGGGTCTGTACTGATCCTCTAGAGAGCATCCCACCCAGAGCCACCCCTTCACCCACCCTATACCCACGCTCAGTATGGCCAATCTACCTAACCTGCACATCTTTGGACGGACGGAGGAAAGTTGCGCACCTGATGGTAACCCACACAGACACCGAAAGAACATGCAAACTTCAAACATCCAAGGCTGGAATCAAACCGGGTCCCTTGTGCTGTGATGCAGCAACAAGGCTAATCACTATACCACCCTGCTGCTCCAATATTGTTTTACATTCCTATGCTCATATTGCAAAAGCCAGTAGGATGGAGGGCCACATTTTATGCTCCCTCCCCTCAGTTCCTTGAACATGAGCGGCTTAGGTAAGTGTTTGCCTTCAGGTTTAAATTAATTTTAAGTTGGACTGCCACGCTTCAGAGGCCACCTGAATCTCCAGTGTATGTAGCAAGCAATGACACTAATAAACCTCACTTTCAAAATAATTCAAGGTGTAGGCACAGGTAGACAACACCATTTAGGAGGATGGCAAAATTGCTGTAAATCAAATATATTGTGGTGGCTGCAATTAAGGGGGAGTGTCATAAGTGGAAAAACACCAAAAAAGTTTCTGGACAGTGTTAGAACCTTGGCAACCAAACAGGATCTTTGCTGAGAGTGAAGGAGCTGGGCATTAAGTAGTAGAAAGGCAAGAGGAGATCTGCCCTTAAAGTGGGGACAAGTCTCTCAACAAGTGACAAAGCAATCCAAACTCTGGCTGCCCTTTTAATCAACGCTGACATCAAGATTGTCGTCCTCTCCAATTGATAGCAACACACACACACACACACACACACACAGGGACATGCTGCAGGAAACTGCTGCCAAGTGTCTGTTCATGCCCCGACTGATCTAAACCCAGCACAGTCAGGTCATCACAGACAATTCTCAGGTGTGATGTGAAGATGCTGGTGTTGGACTGGGGTGTACAAAGTTACAAATCACACAACATCAGGTTATAGTCCAACAGGTTTAATTCTCAAGTGAGCTGTCTAGTCAAATGCATGTGCCAACAGCTGGTGGTTCTCTTCTCATTTTCCGTTATAATTGCACCATTTCCCCCCCCCCCCCCCCCAGCCAGGTGAAAGATACTGACTCTGTGGTGGAATTTTGCTGCAGAGCAAACAGGTCTAATGGTCAGAAATGGAAAATGAGGTAAAAAGACTTCTTCTTGGTTTCACCACTTTTGGGAAACCTTCTACTGGCATAGAGTTCAATTGCACTATCAAAGAAAGCCTTTAAATTTTAAAGCATTATTGCCATAGCAATATTCAACACCATGGGGACATATGTGTCTCCACTGCCCAGCATCCACTCAAATGCAAACACAGTGGCACCATGTACTTAACTCAATCAGGTTGGAAAGCCCTAATTATTGGAAAAAAAGCAGGAGCTTAGTATTACAGGGTTCCATTGCAGCCTCATCTGTCAAAGAATAACATACAAGAACAGGAAGTGTCCATTTAATACCCCAAAATTGTTCCATCATTCAATGAAATCATGACAGGCCTGGGACCTAATTTCATAATGTTTTGCCCCATACCCCTTAATATTATTAGATAACAATAACATATCAAGCTCAGATTTAAAATGTTAGACCATTCTAGCATCAATTGCTATTTGCAGCCTAGAGTTGCTGAAGGATTGGTCCATCATCAGAACTCTTTCCCAGCCCTGACCCATTCCCAAAGGCCAGGGATGGACGAACCTGCACAAAGTTGGTTGTCCTGTGTTACAGTTCTTCCTGTGTTTTTGGCCTGTAGCTGGTCCAGACTATCAGAGCTTGCCACTGCTCTGGATTTGGCAAGATGTTCAACTTCAAGATTGAAAAGTTTTCCAAAGAAAAAAAAACAATTATTTCATGGTAGCTGCTTCCAAAAGGTCCATCAATGTTTTGCTTTAATTTTCCTTTAGGAAGCTGACATTAGAGGCACCCCTCCACTCTCTTTTGCCGGTATGTCAGCAGAGTATGTACCACACAGGCCTATGTAAACTGAGATCCAAGGAAAGAGAACGACAAATTGCATCTGTTCACCAATCCTGCCGTTGTTTTGAGGGAAGTGGTGGAAAGGGTGGGCACAAAAGCATATATTTCCCCACAGCAAATCTCTCCAGTACATATAACTCTGGGGTTTCCTTCTGGATTTGCTTCAAGCTCAAGACTTACCATAAATAGAAATGGCACCTGTCTGAGAAAAGAATAGCACTGTCGCTGCAGACCACTCGCAACAAACTGCAAATGTCAAGCACAAGGCAAGAAACTGCTTCCTCACAATGAAACGCTGGTGAATAAACAGGAGTTTAATCTGTTGCTCACTGAACAAAAAAACAGAAAAGTAAAGAACTTGAATTTATTTTAGCCCCCATCAGGTCTCGCAGTAACATCCCAGAGACCTTCATGTTCAATAATTTACTTGGCAATGCAATCCCTGGTTTTATGTAGGCAAGCAGTGTGTAGTTACACAGTATGTAATCCTTACTGACCCTTACACTGCTGAATGAACAGGACCTTTATACAGTGACACAGTGAGTACCATTAGCCTGTTAAATAAATAGGAGTTCCATACAGTTACGCAGGGAATAACTCTTAACCTGCTAAGAAAAACTAGGAACTCTTATATAGTTACACAGTGCTCAATAAAATGACTCCTTTTAGGGGGGAAAAGAAAATCCTTGAATCCTTTTTGATGTAGTCAGCCTGTGGCCAGATTTGTTGAGAAGGTAATTTTCAACTAATTTATTTTGTTTAATTTTGGGAGGCCCTCTGCTTGTTTTGGATCCAATTTTTCTCTGCTTCTTCCCCAAGTCATTAGCTCATAACTGAAATGAGGTCCCACAGGTACTGAGCACCCTCCGGTAGACTGCAAGACCCAAATGGCAGGTTGTCATGCATAAGCTTAGGCCATTGAGTGGCAGCAGAGCAGAATATGAGGGGGTGGTGGGGGAGGGGGTAATGGGATGGGATTCCAGGTTTTGTTCACGGCCTTTGTGATTCACTGTCGTATAACTGTGCCATAACGTAACCACCCAATTCACAGATCAGTCTATTCAACAAGAAGAAACATAATTTTCTTTAATGTGCAAAGTTTCTCGCCTCCCCCACCCCAAAAAAAGTATAAGGAGCAGTGCTGTTGCTAGGCAACCGGCCCACAGAAGCAGACAGCGGACCTTGCTTCGTGCTCTGGTGACTCACACACATGACTTGACTTGGAGCCGCTCTGACCTGTCAGCTCGTCAGTGCACTCGCTGCTAATACGATCCTGTGTCGAGCACATTGGAGGCACCAAAACCCAGTCGCAGGGAGGCTCAAGCTCATGTCCTGGCATTAAGAGGAACTGTCAGTGATCTGAACGGATGTCGAGAGACTGAGGAGAATCTGATCACAACAGGTCGGACTGGTCAAAACCAGCCAACATAAAGCCCCTGCCAGCCATCAAAGGCCTCACTATCCTGGTCGCCAGGCCCACTCCATGCATCTTCTGAAGAGGACTGTTGAAATCAGACTATCCCCTGTAACAGAATGTGTTCGCTCTTCGAGAGGAAAAGAAATCTGCTGGCTTGCAAGCAAACAAAAGGAGCTTCTTGCATACTCCAGTCGGCTGTGAGACTGTTCCAGTTTGCTCGTGAGCAGCTCTGTGCTTTTCAACAAATGCAAACCACAAAAGAACAATTTTGTTCTCTCACAATAACGTTGATGGCTAAGCATTTGCTGCAAACCAGGACTGGGCCAAGGCAAACCTCCTGTGGAAGGAGCCAGACTGTGAAACTAAACAACCCCACACCACTCAGGCCTTCCCCACCCCCACCTTCACAATGAAATCTAAACCGAAGTGGTTGTTTGCCAGGTTTTAACAAAGTGCTCCAAGTGTGATACAGCAGGGCACAAGAAAAGTTAAATATCCAATCCAGGTTGGAAGTTACCTGAATCCTTGTTATCACAGTGTGACTAAGCCTGAACCTGTTGAATAAACAGTAAATTTATGCATTTTTGATTAGAGGAAGATCCTGCTGAATAAATAGAAACTTTGTACATTTACAGAGGAGGAACCCTTGCTCAGCTAAATAACGTCTCGAACAATCTTAATTCTGTGGCTGCATAGTTCCTTTCACTCCATAAAATGACTCCTTCACTATATGGATGTAATAAAGTCCAAACAGGGAACTGCTGGAGTAGGTGGGAGGTGTGAAAGTGAACAGTCAGCCTTTGCAGGACATTGTTCAGTTAAGATAAAATGTCCTTAATCTTGCAAATGCAGGGATTCTCCCATTCCTGCTGACTCTCCCACGCCTGCTGCCTGTCCCACTCTACTGGCTCTCCTTATCCTGCTGTTTCTTTCACTCTTGCTGGCTTTCCTGGTCCTGTTTGCTCTCACTCTCCTGCACCTTGCTGCTCAAGCATTCCTGCTGACCCTCCCACTCGGTCAGAAATGATGTTTCCAGTCTTTGCTGCAGCTCTCCAAGACAGGCTGTGGGGCCAAATCTGTTGGGCCAAGGCATTAGCTTGGACTGGTCCGTGTCATGGGCAGGCAGGCACTTCTGGCACAGCCTTGATGAGAAAGCACAGAAGATAAGCAGATTAAGAAGCTCATCTCTGTGGCCTTGCTGTTAATGCTGTAGATTTTCCATTACTGTTTCAGATCAGCAGTCAGAAGATTGCAAGGCCTGAAGATCATCAAGGTGCTGATGAAAATCAGTTGCCCACCTCCAAGCTCAGGTTCCAGAGTATGACCAACAGATCCCTGAAGACCCAAACCTGGGATGTGGAACTGGGAAGCTGAATCTAATCGTGTGAGTGTACTGAATCTGTGCCTATTATATACACAGGTACAGGCTGTCCCTTAAGAAAATAATAGTGGAAACCCTGGTCCCAACATATAGAGGTTATGCCTGTGACACCACTTTTAATTACTTACTATGCGCAAAAGGTGAAGGGTTCCCTGGGAGCAAAAGCCAAATAATTTATCCCTCTCACATTTGGCCTCTCTCTAAATTTGTGCTGGCCTCCAACTTAAGAAGTACTGCTTTTCATTCAATATAAATGCGTGCAAACCACTTAACTACACAGCAGAGAAAGTGAATAGACCTGCCACATAATCAACATTCTCTTGACACAGAAATTGGTTGGGTTTATCACAGAAATTGCCCTTAAGGAACTGGAGAATTCCAGGGGCCCTGCCTTTACCTCAGTGAATAACCAGGAACTTTGCGTAATTACACACTGTGTAATCCTTACTTTGTTCAACAACTTGTGTTGTGATAAATAACCCTTACGCTGCTGAATATATTTCAACTCGTACAGTATTCACCTCTTCAAAAGCTACTAAATCTCTGAACACATTGCACAGGTTCAACATATCGACTGCATTAATGGAACACCAGAGCCAACTTGCAGCCACTTCCTCCTCAGAGTGTAAATTACCACATGGTCCTGGCTTCATTGGTTCCAGTCTCTCATTTTATTGCACAACACTCGGCACCGTGATTCAAGTGACTTTGGCATAAACATACTTGCCAAAATAACTGATCCATCCACTCATACTAAGCTAGAGTCCACAAAATGCTGGAGACTTCTTTATCCACTTCAGAGACAGGTAAGAGGTTACAGTTTGATGGCCACTAACTTATTAAACATGGAATCTCTCCCTCTCTCTACTGTCTGCCATAGGCACACTGGGAGGATTTGCAGCCTGATTATTGACCTGTTTGAGCAGAGGTGAAGGGGTAAGGCTATTCACGCCTAGGACTTGAAAGAGGAAACATGTTCAACCAATTTATTGAAATTCTGGGAGAATGTAACATGTGCTGTGGTTAAAGAGGAATTAGTTGAGGTACAGCACTTAGATTTCCAGAAGGTACTTTGTAAGTTGCTACATCAAAAGCTATTGCAGAAAATAAAAGCTCAAAGTTTAGGTGGGGGTAACATATTTACCCAGACAGTAGATAACCCAGCAAACAACAAACAGAATAGGTATCAAATGTATCATTTTCTAGTGGCAATATGCAAAGTTTGGCATACCACAGGGATTAGTGCGGAGGCCACAACATTTTAATAATATAGAGGAACCTCAATTATCTAGCATTTGATTTTCCGAATTTTAGATTATCCAGACAAGATCGCAAGATCCCAATGTTTGTGTAAACTGTGTTATCCGGCATTCGATTATATGAACGTTCGATTATCCGTACAAAATACAGCTCGCAAATGTCGTTCAGATAATCAAAGTTCCTCTGTATCCAGAGATGACATACAAAAGGTGACTGAATGTTTGGTCGCTAAATTTGCTGATCACAAACATATTTAGGGAAGTAACTTATGGAGGGGACATTAGGACAACAAAGGGATCTCGATAAGTTATTAAGTGAGCAAAGATCTAGCAAAAGGAGGATAATGTGGGAAAATGTGAGACTGTCCATTACAACAGGAAGAGAAAAGGAGCAGCATGTCATTAAAATGATCTAAGTGTCCTAGTGAACCATAAAACGTAACAGCAAGAGTTAGGAAATCTAAGAAAATGTTAACATTTACTGTGAGGGGATTTGAAAACAAAAAGTAGACTGCTTTACTTCAGTTATACAGGACATTTGTAAACCACATCGGGAGTATTGCATTGGTCTCCTTACTGAAGGGTGTCAAGCAATCCACAAAAGGATCACTAGGCTCTTCTCTGGAATGGGCCGGTTATTCTATGAGGAAAAGTTGGTCAAGCAAAGCACGCACCCAGAGTTTTAGAAGACTTGATTGAAAAAAAAGTAAGATCCAGTGGTTATTTCAGCATGTATATGGAAAGTATGTTCCTTCTGGAGAAGAATCTAGAACCAGGGGTTATGGTTAAGAATAAGAGCTGTGCTCTTAAGACAGAGATAAGGAGAAGATTTTTCTTTGCTATTGCTTGAGACTTTAAAGGCAGAGGTATCAAGGGGGTAGAGGGATATTGGAGGTAGGCAAGAAGGTGGAGTAAAAGTTACAATCAGCTATCAGGCTTGCAGAGACAAGTCAATCACTCTTGTTCTGATTCATATGTTTGTATGATAAAGATGTGTATAACCCAACACTGATTCCAACAGGCACTCAACAAGTTTCTGGGAAACACAGCAACAACAACTAACATATACTGCACTTTAAAAGATATCAATTGTGGCCTCTTGGGCAATCCCAATTTTAATGTGTCTCCAATTGCAAAGCTTCTAAACTCCTGAATTCTGTCCCAAAATTTCTCTGTCTCTCTGATCATCGTATGGATGCTCCTCAATAGCCTACATCTGTAAGCAAGTCTTTGGTTATACAGAGTCATAGAGATGTACAGCATGGAAACAGACCCTTCGGTCCAACCTGTCCATGCCGACCAGATATCCCAACCCAATCTAGTCCCACCTGCCAGCACCCAGCCCATATCCCTCCAAACCCTTCCTATTCATATACCCATCCAAATCCTAAGTAACACCTGAATGATTGTCAAAATTGGTTTGTCAATACTTCTGTGAAGTATTTTGGGAACTTTTCCGAAGTTAAGACTGCTGTATAAATTGCTGCTGCTGCTTGTCGCATTCAAGAGTGAACATCATTGGGTTCAATATTTATATTTATCCAAAGGTCAGGAGCCACACAGCTGTAACACACACCAGAATTGTACATAACACCAGTCAGAATCATAGAACTCCATCATTGTGGAAACAGACCACTTGGTCCAACAAGTCCACACTGACCCATTCCCCTACCCTATTGTGCTGCATTCCCCCTGACTAGTATACCTAACCTACACATCGCTGGGCAATTTAACATGGCCAATTCACCTAACCTGCACATCTTTGGATTGTAGGAGGAAACTGGAACTCGAAGGAAACTCACACAGACATGGAGAGAATGTACAAACTCCATATAGTCACCGAAGGCTGGAACTGAACCCAGATACCTGGAACTGTGAGGCAGCAATGCTAACCACTGAGCCACCATACCACCCTAGTCATTGGCATACAATTTGATTTACCTATACCTATCATTAGTGGCTAATGCCTGAAGCTGTGCTGCACCTGTCCAAAAGATAGGAATTTGGATATTTGGACATGAATATATCTCCTCACAACGTCACCACAAACCTTCCACCTGACAAGATCTCTCCAATCTGCAGGCACCCTGCCTCTATTCCTGATGAAGGGTTTTTGCCCGAAACGTCGATTTTCCTGCTCCTCGGATGCTGCCTGACCTGCTGTGCTTTTCCAGCACTACTCTACTCTAGGCCCAAGGCCCTGTGTCAGACCAGTTCTCACTAAACAACTCTGGGATTGGCCACCATTTTTGTTGCCAGTTTGACTGTTTTAAATCCCCAGACTCTCAGATTCAGTGGTTCCCTGAAGAAAAGTAGGCCATCTGCCGAGTAAACTTTTTCAGCATACTGCTGGGTATGCTGATCTGAAAGAGGCCAGATCCAAGACTCACCACCATGCCTTTGGAATGCAGCTGAATGGGGCATCCCTTGGACATTACTGCGAGAAACTGAAGTGGGAAGACTTGGAATGCTATTTCCTACCTCCTTACCACAATAGCAGTGGGTCTGCAATTATTTGTTGTGCAGACAATACTCAGAAGAAACCTTGGAAAAATTGGCTTACGTAATCTTCACTTCAGCTTTTCTGCATTTTATACTATTTGGTGTTATAGTCAGGAAACCTACTCACAAACCTGGAAAATCAGCATGGAGTGTCCTGGAGAAGTCAGATAGGGATACATGTGGTTCATTCTCTACAGACCATTATCTCATATGATGGCTATTTGGGCTTTGGATTAACAGAGGATTGCAGCGTGCGCCTGGCATTAATGTCAGTCACAGTCAAAACATCAGAACAGGGGAATTATTGAGGAATTTAAGAACACCATTGGACTCTACTTGCCATTCGAGGGGCAGTCTTGCATCTGAATTACAAAGCCCCAAATTCCAGTCCCACTCCAGAGCTTGGGCACAAAATCTGACATTTTGGAGAGAATGATGAACCATTGGGGGTGATGAGATGTTAATCTGAGGCCCCATCAGTCAATTCGCTTGGGTGTAAAAGATCCTATGGTATTATTTTGAAGAAAGGGCAGGAGAGTTATCCCTGGTATCCTGGTCAATATTTATCCCTCAGTCAGTGCCACTAAAAGAAAACAGATTATCCGGCCACTGTCATACTGGTGCTTATGGGAGATTGCTCTGGGCACATTAGCTACGGGATTACTCACTCAATTCAGTTCATTGGCTATGAAGTACTCTGAGACTTCCAGGTTTCATGGCCAATCTTACCACAGTTAATGTTTACCACACCAGATGAGGATATCCCAAGGCCTGTGATGTGTTGAAGGGATACAAATCGTGGCCAATCTTTGGAATCAGAGCACAATTGCAGAATCAGAAAATCAATTGATTTAATCAGCTCATCGGCTCATGTAGACTGATGCTGTTTTTTGCCAGTAGTACTGTTTGTGACCAGAATGCCCTGATTAAAGCAGAACAGTTGAGAGGTATTTACTCAGGTGGGCAGGGAAAAATGAAGTGTAGAGGTGATCATGCACATACATGAATCATACAGGGCAAACACTTACAGGCCATTAAGACACACATGGGAAAACCGAGTAACTGCTCGCCTTACTCTCTCCTACAGGTGACTTATTACCTCAAGAGGTCAAAGACATTTTTTTTTGACAAAAATCACTTCCTGAAAATAGAATCGGTCCTTCTTTAAATGTTTCTACAATATGCATGCAATACAGAGTGTCTGAAGAGAGAGAGAGAGACCCACAGTCCTGGAAAACGGATATTTTTATCCAAGTTATGTTTTGCCTCGGGCACGACAAAAGTTAATTTTACAACAGTTTTGCAGGCTGTGGAGTGAGGAGCCCCAGTGTGGATTTACCAGAACTGCCTCCTGGCAGCCATTGCTGTTTACTTACAGATATTCTCGCTCCCAAGTCTTTCTGGTTACTGTAAGAGAAGAGTCACTATCAACAGCAATTACCTGACTGGTTTCTCAAAAGAAAAGGCCAAGGAAACCAGTAAGTTGGGTCAGCTTGTGGATGGGCTACTCGTTGTAATATTCAACTGCACAGATCACAGCACCATCTTGCATTATATAGCACCTTTAATATTGCAAACAAATACCAGGATGCTTCGGGGGCGGGGGCAGGGGCGGGGGAGCCACATGGAGGGGTTACTTTCAGGCAAGTGTTGACACAGGAGCCAAAATAATAGGCATTAGGATGGGTGGGTAAACGTCAGTTACAAAGGTTGTTTTTAAAGATTATCTTGGAGAATGGGGGGCTGGGGGGAGGGCGGGGGAAGGTGGTGGGAGGAGGGGGCGGGGGGGGAAATGGAATGATTGAGGAAATGAATCCATTGCCAGTGTCTAAAACTACCCTTGGTGCTTTAAAAGGAATTCAAGAGAGGATGGGAGACCAGTTTGGAGGACATCACAAAAGGATTGTATAGCTGGAGAAGGTTATTAATATAGGAAAAGGGTGAGATCATTGATGATTTGGGCACAAAGATCTGAAGGGCCAAATAGCTTACTTGTGCTCCTAATTCATATGTTCACATGTTCACTCATTATTGGTCACAGTGGACATTAACAATTTACGCACTGAAATCAAAACGCACAATTTTGATATTTGCAGGTGATATCAAGTTGGTGATAAAGTCAAAACTGATTAAGACTGCAGTGAATTACAAGAGGACATCAGTAAACTTGTGGAATGAATGAACATACAGTTGACAAATCATTTCAAACATGGTTAAGTGTGAGGTCATTACATTTTGGGAAGGAAAGTCCTTTTGGGAAGGAAAATCTAAATGTGGTAGAAGAGCAAAGGGATCTGAAGTTCAAATACACAAATCACGAGAAGTAGTGACACAGATTAATAAAACCACTTTAAAAAGTCAAACCACATTCTTAACTTTATTTTGACAGCAACAGAATTGAAGAGTGAAGAGTGTGCAAAATTTTTATTGACCCTTGTTTAGATCAGTTACAGTGTTGATTTGTATTCTAGTCATCCGATAATGAAAAAGATATAGAGCAGAGGACAGCGTGCAAAGGGGATTGACAAGGATATTAAAAACTTGAGGTTATACTTAAAGGCTGAACTGACTGGGTCATTTTTATCTTTTAAAAAAGAACGAGAGTTGACCGAATAGTGTGCCTTTAAAACGAGCAGCGCAATGGCTCAATGGTTAGCACTGCTACCTCACAGTGCCAGGGACCTTGGCTTGAATCCAGTCTCAGGTGACTGTCTGTATAGAGTATGTACATTCTCCCTGTGTTAGCATGGGTTTTATCCGGGTGCTCCGGTTCTCCTCCCCAATCCAAAGATGTGCAGGTTAGGTGAACTGGCCATGCTAAACTGCCCATAGTGTCCAGGGATATGTAGGCTAGGTAGTATAGTCAGGGGAAATGTAGGAAAGGCAAATGGACCAGGGTGGATACCCTTTGGAGGGTCAGTATGGACTTATTACTGTAGGGATCCTATGGTCTATGAAAATTATTCAAGATTCTAACAGAGCAGATACTTTCTTCTGATTGGTAGAGCAAAACTAGGGATCATAATAAAATAATCACTAAGAGATTTAGAAGAAATTTCTATATCTAGAGAATGGTGAGTGTGCAGCCATTGCCATATGAAGAAGTTGAGATGAACAGCACAGATGCATTTAAAGGGGGCTGGGTGACACAAGGAAGAAGGGCATTGAAGGTTATGGTTATGGTTAGATAAGCGAGGATAGGACGAGGCTTGATAGGAGCAAACTAACTTGACTGAGGTTTTTGAACAGCTGACAAAGAAGATTGATGAAGGCAGAGCGGTAGACATTGTCCATATGGACCTCAGTAAAGCATTTGACGAGGCTCCGCGCGGTAGACTGATTAGCAAGGTTAGATCACATGGGATCCAGAGTAGCTAGCCAACTGGATACAAAATTAGCTTGAAGATAGGAGACAGAGGGTGAAGGTGGAGGGATGTTTTTTTTAGATTGGAGGCTTGTGACCAATGATGTGCCATTAGGACCTGTGCAGGTTCAACTGGTGTTCATCATTTATATAAATAAATTGGTTGTGAATATAGGAGATATGGTTAGTAAGTTTGCAGAAGACACCAAAATAGGTGGTGCAATGGACAGTGAAGAAGATTATTTCAAAGTATAACGTGACCTTGATCAAAAGGGCCAATGGACCAAGGAGTGGCATTTAGAGCTTATTTTAGTTAAATGTGAGGTGCTGCATTTTGGTAAGGCAAACCAGACCAGGACTTATACAGTTAATGGTAGAGCCCTGGGCAACATTGCCGAACAAAGAGACCTATCGGTGCAAGTGCATAGTTCCTTGAAAGTAGAATCACAGGTAAACAGGGCCAGGAAGAAGGCATTTGGCACGCTTGCCTTCATTGGTCATAACATTGAGAATAGGACTGGGGACATTGCAGCTATGCTGGACATTGGTTTAAGCCACTTTTGGAACGCTGTGTACAGTTCTGCTCACCCTTCTATAAGCAGGATGTTGTGAAACCTGAGCGGGAACAGAAATGTTGCTGGGACTGGATGGTTTGAGCTATAGGCAGAGGCTGAATAGGCTGGAGCTTTTTTCCCTTGCACCATCAGACACTGAGGGCTGACCTTAATGAGATTTATAAAATCATCAGAGGCACTGAATAGGGTGAATAGCCAAGGTCTTATTCCCAGAACGGAGGAGTCTCAAACTAGAGGGCATAGGTTTAAAGTGAGAAGGGAAAAATATTAAAGAGACTTAAGGGGCAACTTTTTCATGCAGAGGGTGGTACATGTATGGAATAAGCTGCCAGAGGAAGTGGTGGAGGTTGGTACAATTGGAATATTTAAAAGGCATCTGGATGGGTATATGAATAGGAAGGGTTTAGAGGGATATGGGCTGGCAGGTGGGACTAGATTAGGTTGGGATATCAGGTAGGCGTGGACGAGTTGGACCGAAGGATCTGTTTCCGTGTTGTACATCTCTATGACTCTATGACCTGAGGGACAACTTCTTCACACCGAGGGTGGTGCGTGTATGAAACAAACTGCCAGAGCAAGTGATGGAGGAGAGTACAATTTCAGCATTTAAAAGCCATCTGGATGGGTATATGAACAGGAAGGGTTTACAGGAATATGGGCCAAACACTGGCAAATGGGATTGGGTCAGATTGGGATGCGTAGTCTGTGAGGATGAGTTGGATCGAAGGGGCTGTTTCCTTATTGTATGACTCTATGACTCTAAAAACTGATCTAAATTGATTAACAGGCTATTTGACCCACTGTGTTTTAGATTCTTTTTTTTAAATTACCATTCTCCATCGAAGCAGCACTATTAGTTTGGCCTGCAGGTCCTTCACCTTTCCATTCGCCTTATTTCCAGCAACTTTGTATCTGTACATGTGGGTGAGTGTTGGCTAAGGGTGGATCCAGATTCCACTGTGTTCTCATGGTTAGAACTTTGAGGGAGGTATCAAATTTCATTGAGTCAGATTCTCACATTAGAGAGAGGAGAGGAGAAAACCAGTAACCTAATAAAAATCTAAATAAGAACAAGAGAAGGTTTTCAATGTGACGAGCGTCAAACCATTGTAAAAGTATTCCAAGAAGGGGGAGTGTTGGTGGCTTGGTCGAAATTTACAATGAAGGGAGGAAAATGTGCACTAACGCTAAGCACAATATAGGAGGCAAGAGATAAAAGAGAACTGGGGAAAGATCTGATGGAGCAGAAAAGCAAGGCTAGATTTTTTAAAAATGGATCATTTCACACATACATACACATTTGAGTTAATTGGGAATTGGTCTTGGCCCTGGTTTAGTGTCTCACTGGCTGCTTTCGTCCATGTGATCATTTGGCCTACAATCTCATTGAAAATTTGAGCCCAAGGGGTCAATAAAATAAACAGCATTGAACTCAAGGGGACTGACAGCAATAAAGATATTAATTACTTGAAACCTTTACTGCTTAAGAGAGGCCTTTGTTGCTGCAGTGAAGCTGATTTATAAGCAGGGTCATCAGTAAACACATTACTGCACTGAGACGTAAATAATTTTAAAAAGGAAAGCTCTCTCAATCGAAGTTCCACTTCCCTAACATTTTTTTTTCCCTCAGGTACAGATTGATCCTATCAAACCTGACCTCTCATAAATATCTTTTCTTGCTCTATTTTTCTGAGCTCCAACTGTAAGATGGATTTTCATATTTTCCCCATTTCACATCTATATATGTCTTAATTGAACTGGAGGAGTTCAGTTTACACAGATATTCGATCGTCTTGTATAAGTTTCCATGTCTCCATATGACAGAAGAGATTTCCTTCATGGTTATTGCAGCTCACTCCCCCAGTAGGCCTAACTGCTTTAATGTATGTAGAACTGAGCTATTCAGGGGTTCACGCCCCAGTTGGTGTTTAACTGGGGCATGAAATGACCTCCAGTTGGGCATCGAATATTTGATGTATTTCCCTATGCTGATAGCCCTGTGGTTACCTGTCTGAATGGGTGTGCAAGTTAACTGTTGGACAGGTACAGGAGCAGGTTCAGCTGTCAAAGCAACCCTGAATCCAAAGCCTGTGAATATCGACAGTTAAGGCATCAGAAGATGCCAGTTCCTTGTGCAAATACAACAGTGCCACCAGGGAGACAGAGAGAAACATTAAAAGCAGTAGTGATATGCATTTGAACAATGAGTTTGAACTTGACAAGCTTGAACGTTACTGCAACAGGATTATAAAATGATTTGCGTATAGGAGCAAAGATACCTTGCTGCAATTATATAGAGACTACACTTGGTGGATTGTGTGCAGTTTTGGTCTCTTTACGTACAGAAAGATATACCTTCCATAGAGGGAGTGCAACAAAATATTCAGCAAACTAATTCCTGGGAAGGTGATTTGTCTTATGAGGAACAATAAACAGTCTGGTCCTATATTCTCTGGAGTTTAGAATATTGAGAGGTGGCCTCATTCAAACACAAATGTCTTACAGGGTGTGATTAGTAACAGTAGGGAGGATGTTTCCCCGAGCTGGGGTGTCTAAATGCAGGGGATTCAGATGAGGGGAAGTTTCTACAGGGTGGTGCATCTTTGAAATTCTCGACTCCAGCCGGCTGCAGACGCTCAGCATTGTGTATATTCAAGGCTCAGATTGGCAGGTTTCTATGTATTAAGAGCATCCAGGAATAGCGCAGGAAAAAGGTGATGAAGAAAAATATTAGTCATGACCTGTTTGATTGGTACAGCCGAATCCAAGGACTGAAAGTCCTCAGCTTGCTCCCATTTCTTATACCTCATGTCCCACCTTAAGCTGAAGTAGGCGGAGCAGAGGAGCATGGTAAACACACAACCTAAGACCTTGTAACATTGAGAAAAATAGTTGGCAAGTGTGAGAAGCAAAGAGATTGGGCTGGTGCTGGGTACCTCAGCAATGCAAGGACCCTCAATCATAGCAAAGGTATTAGTTGCTGTGCATACGGAATCGACAGCACGACAGTCAAGGCTAAAACAGAGTATTTCAATCTACATTCCAGGGAACCAGTTGAAAGAGGTTTGGGGAAAGTTTGTGAAAATGAGGATAACTGTAACATTATGAGGCTTTTGAAGAGTATAGCTGTAAGATGGCTGAAGGCCCTGTCACAAGTGCTGAGGTTAAAGAGACAACATGCATTGCTATAGTAAGTTTTACAAATCACCTTCCAACCGATCTTGAAACGTAGCTATTGTTGTATAAAGGACGTTCATGTATACATGGTATAACCATGCGTTGATTCATAGATAATATTTGTGATACAAGGCCAATGAATCAATCAAATTCAGCATAAGTCACAACAGTCCTTTGCAACATTTGGCAGGCATAGAGAAAACTAGAAGCCCTACCTAAAGGTAATTTATTAAAGGGAGGGAGTGACCTTTTAAATAGAGAGATCAGTGCTTTGCACATAGCTCCTGCTGAGCCCTTCTGCACATTTTCAGAGATAATGCTTCCCCTCCCACTAAAGGATTTCAGCTAACGGACATGAGCAGTAAAATCAATTTCACCGACTGTGCATCAGCAGGGCTGAGCAACCAGGCAATCGACTGACCTCCCCACCCCCTCCAAAGCGAGCATAAGATCAATCCACCCTCGAAACGTGTCCCTGATCACTGCACAAAGCAGCCCTGAATGCATCAACACCCTTCCATCTCTGCTGCTGCTCAATAGAGTTAAATTTCAAACCTGAACTCCCTCATGCCTCAGCCAGTTCATACACAATCCAATATGGTCCTGAGCCATATGGGATCAGGAAGGTCTCAGGTTCAATCCTCGATCTATACTAGGAGCTGATTTCAGCTGCTGGGCCACAATTGGTGTCAGCCCCCTAGGTTAAGAAGTAAAATCAGCCAGAGCTACCCTTCTTAATGGTTCACCCCTGACAGAATGGAAGAATGCACAGAACAGTATAAGAATGCTTTCCGTGTCTGTCCATCTTTTTCCTTTGTTTTTAAGTTTTTTTTTTAACATCTTCATCTGCCTCACTCTTTCAAATGCTTTACAATCTCAGTGTCTTATTTAATCCTGAATTGAGCTTCCAGTCCAATGCTCTGCATCATAAAGAGTGCCTACTTCAACCTCCTATTGGAACTATCATTCATATTATTGCCACTTTCTCATCATCTTCCCATCTCATTCAATCAACTCCATCTTGTCTAAAACTCTGCTGCGTGCACTATTTTAAGACAAATCTCATTTGCTGACTTAAATATCTCAAATTGAAAATTCTTACTCTGGTGTTTAATTCCCTTCAGGAAGTTGTTTCTCTCCGTTTCTGCAATCCCCCCAGAGCACCAAGCCCCACTTCAAACTGTCAATTTTACTGAATTGAGCTTTGTGCACTATCAATCTGGGCCCCAGAATTTGGACTTCCTTTTTTTTTTGCCACTCCCTTGAATCCTCATTAAAACTCAAATCTGTGACCCTAGCATTTGGCCACCTGTCCCCAACCAGTCTCTGCCTCAGTCAACTTCAAAGTCAAGATCCCTGTGCATTTGCTGGGAGACCATTCAAGCAATGACCCTAGAGTTTGTCTCCGAATTTGCCACTTCCACGTTCGCCACCACATTATGAGACAGAAAGGAAGTTAGGCACTATTGCTGCAGGTCAGGGATTGTAAGGCACCTCAACATTAAGGAATCCTCCCCAGCCTATACAGCAGGAATCACATAAAAAGGATCAAGAGCGATAAGTGAAACGAATGGTGGGTAAACGATGATTCCAGCCTTTGAAATCCAATACACTCCTAGTCACATGAAGCCTCTGTCTTCGATGGATCCGAGAGGTGATCCATCAGGGGGTGGGGAGCTCACCACACACTTGAGCTAGTGCCTTTTGCAACTAGTAGGGAGGTTTTCCACTCTTGGCAAAACAGCCCTTAATTCAGGGTTAACTATGTTAACAAGATAAGGATGCTGCCTGAACTGCTGTGCTCTTCCAGCACCACTAATCCAGTATGTTAACAAGATGCCCAGCTCCATGAACCAGGCAGCCAATCCATTACCGAAACCTCACCTGTGAAACTTAGGCAGCAAAAAAATGTTGGAAGTCATAGCAATGAAGCTCCTCCTCTCCTCTTCATATCCCCCAATTCCACATTCACCAACATGAGGCTAGGATGATGCAGTGCTTAATCTCCATCTCTCCTCTCCCAAACAATCCTGATTTATTCCTGTCTCTGTCAATCTCCCTTCCTGATTCTGTCTGTGTCTCTCCTTGCCTTTCTCCATCTCCCTCTCCATGTCTCTCATCCATTCCTTCTCTCCCACTGACTTTCTCCCACTTTCCTCCTCTGTTTCTGTTTCCCTCTCGATCACTTCCTCTCTTTTCTGTTCAATTTGGAACGTTGGCTAACCACTGTGACAGCAAATCACCACTGAAAAGGGTTAAATTATTGAAAAGCCTTCACCCCTCTGGGTTCACTGATATTTTCTATCAATGAATTATGCAGAACTCACCAGATAATGACCCACCAGGCAGAACTGTTTAACAAAACCAGAAAAACAAAAAAAAAGTCAATCAATGCCGAGACTGAAATACTCCAGGGAAGCAATAGCAAGCACAGCTTGGGAAAGAAAGAAAATAGGATTGAGAAGGGGGAGGGGGGAGGATGGAAAGCAGCATCCCTTACCACCAAATAGACCACCACCTCCTCCAGCTCTCCACCAAAGTGTGGTTTCCAGCCAGAATTTATGAGTATGAGTATAATTTAGATGGTAATTCGTTGTACTCAGTAGCTACAGCCTGTGAATTACACTGCGTACTTGATCTGTGATTTAGTAAAATTATTTACCCACTCTCACACATACAATCATGCATATTCATATGTATATATACACACCAGCACTTACCTCTTCCAACAACATACATTGCAGTTTTGGAATCAACTTAATGTTTGAAGCTGGAAGGGCAAAAGGAAGGGAATCATTGCAAGGTTGAACCATCACTGTGGGCTAAAAGAAATCAGATACTCCCTGCTCAATAGATGCTATTCAAAATAAAAACAACCAAAAAGACAGATGGAGAACATGAAGGATTCTGAACATCAAATGTGATTTATGTTAACCTAACTGGGCAGCAAGTGAATGTTAGGGGGAACCACCTGCTGAGAGAGACCATCCTGAGGCTGCTCGTAGATAAGACTGAAGGAAGACACCCACTAACTCTGTCTGAGGACAAATGCCTCTAGCAGCTGAAGGGTTACACATGGGTTACTGCCCCAAGACATTGATGTTGTTAAAGCCTCAGCAATGCCCAGCTGTATAGTTCATTGAAGGGAAGAAAAGGAAAGAAATTCCTGTTCCTTCTTCTTCTTCTTAATATCAGCTGCAGTCTAACTAAATGACAGCACTTGCCTGGTGGACCAAATGGTCTATTGTTAAATGAAGCTTTACCCACTGGTTCAGCCATATCAGCCAGGAAACTCCCAAATCAAACCTCAGCCTGTGTTGTTAGTTGTCAGAACATGGCAATGTTCTGCCTGATTCAGAGCAGCAGTTAAAGTGCTACATTTGGCCACCAAGTTTCTGGGTCCCAAAGGCTTGGGGAACATCTTCCAGGCTTCCCTTCCTGGATTAATAGCCAGTGACCCCTACTGGAAAATCTCTCTGTGTTGGCGGTCACATGAGAATATTAATGGGTCAATCTGTGATATTCACGGTGGAGGTTATGTTCAAGCACTTACAGTCTAGGATTGCTCATGAAGAATTGCTGCTTCAGGAAAGGTAGCAAAGGGTCTTCTGACCCACTCTCTCTGAAAGGACCAAAACCTTCAGCAGAGGTAGATAGCAAATGGATTAGGCCTAAACCAGTCGCGAAGGCCCATTCCACTGCTAAAGACACTGTAAAGACTATGTCTTTTTAATTTTCTATATTTTCAATTGTGGACTGAAATGAAAAAAAAATCTTAAAATAAAGAATTGCTGTAGCTTTGCTGCATGTTTTAAAGCAAGTAACCTGACACTCATTCTAAACACTATTTAGGCAGTGGCTGGTTCCTATATATGGTAAAAGGTAGTTTGCAGATGAACCAATGGATCTACAAATGGAGCTTTGATTGGTCTGTGGACTTATGACCAGTTATCGACAACAAAGGTATTCTGCCTGCCAATGACATGTGATTGGTTCTCTGGCAGCTGAACGGCTTGGTGCCATCACCAAGAAGAGACCATTTAATCCTCACCCCATGACATTCAAATGGTGTAACCATCGCTGAATCCCCCATGATCAACATCCTGCATTTACCACTGACCAAAAACTAAACTGGACTCACAACACAAACTCAGTAGCTACAAGAACAGGTCAGACACGAGGAATACTACAGCAAGCCATCTCTCATCTACAAATCACAAGTCAGGAGTGCGATAAAGTACTCCCCACTTGCTTGGATGAGTTCAGCTCCAACAGCACTCAGGAAGCTTGACACCATTCAAGAGAACACAGCCTGCTTGACTGGCACCACATCCACGAGAATCCACTCCCTCCACCATCAATGTACTGCAGAGATTCACTAAAGATCCTCAGACAGCAGCTTCCAACCCCATGACCACTTCCATTGACAAGGAAAAGGGCAGCAAATACATGGGAACACCACCAACTTCAAGCTCCTCTCCAAGCCACTTGCAATCCTGACTTAAAAATACATTGCTATTCCTTCACTGTCACTGGGTCAAATTCCTGAAATTCTCTCCCTAATGGCACTGTGGGTCAACCTGCAGCACATCGACTGCAATGGTTCAAAAAGGCAGCTGATTGCTACCTCCTCAAGGGCAACTAAGGACAGGCAAGAAATGCTGGCTGGCCAGCAACACCTAGGTCCCACACAACTGTTTAAAAAAAAAGCTAGAGCCTAACTATTTGTAATAAATAGTCTTGCTGTTAAACACAGAAACATGGTCATGCTTTCTGTCAAGTAAGGTCTGAAAGTCAGGTAGCAGGGAATCATTGCAAGCATTTTAAAATCTTGAACCTTTGTGTCAACTTTGGGAATACAGAGGCTTGACATCTCAAGTGTTATCCCAGTGAGTTGCAACACACACAAGCTTTCAAATCAACTGTAAACTATAAACTTTTTATAATCACCCACAGGGTTAAGTACCTGAGATAGGAAGCACAAGTGATGTAACATGGCAACCAATCAGGATGCTCCTGTCATTCCACCCAGGAAGCATCTCTCAATTGTGAGAAAACTATATTCATGAGAACACCTGAGATTAGGTTAATTATAAGTCTTTACTTCCTCATTCAATTGATTAAAATACCCACCTCCCTCTTCCCTCCCCCACCTCACAACAGAGAGTATTAACACTGTATCAAATCACCAATTAACAAAGAGCTTCCATTGATTAGTCCTGACATTGCCAATTAAGGTCTTGCCATTTTCAGTCCAACAAAACAGCCTTCTGTTCATCAAGCTCCATGGAAAGAGTCTGCACAACCCAGCTGCTGGCTGGGGGGGGGGGGTGGAAGGGTACTTGACTCGCTTACTAGCTAAGGTCCAGTCATGGTTGTAGGAATAGGAACAGGAATGGTTAATAAAACATACAGAATACTGCCTGGGAGCTGATCCTTTTCTTATGTAACACTTCATTAGCAAAATATAAAGTGTCTGTTAATGGGCTTCTCAGTGTCAGCAATCTTTATCTCTGTTGTGTCTTTAGATGGTCAGTGCAGAATGTAGAATGTAATTTTGAAATTTCCACCTGTTTTTCACTGCAAAGGTGTATTTCAAATGTTTGGCTCTTTTTCTGTTCTTACATCATATCCTACAGTTAAGAGAGAACCACACAAGTATCACCAATGAATTAGAGAGTAAATACAATCCTAAAGCAATATTGATCCACTGAGACAAAGAAGGACACAGATTAGATTTCTATTCTGAGTAGAGTTAATTGGTGTTAAAACAGAAGAAAGGGTGGAGCAATTGGCCTGGGTTAGGGAGGGGGCAGAGTTATTATCCCTAGTGGTACTTTTGACCCTAAACTAAGCTTCCAAATCCATACTTCCTCCATCAGAAGGACACCAAACTCTGCATCAGCTCGTCAGCTGCTGACGTCACTATTCATTTGCTCTCCTGATTAGTCTCCCAATCATTACAAACTGGAGTTGTCCAAAAGTCCTTTTTCTAACAAGGACCAGGTCTCACTGACTCAGCACCCTTGTGTTTTCTTACATAGGTTCCCAATCCACTAACACATTGATTTTAAAATTTTCATGTTCGAATCACTGTGTGGTCTTGCACCCCACCACCACCAACCCCACTTCCCAGCCACTAAACCATCTCTATAAACCGCTCCACCACAATAACTTTGCATTTTTCAATCCTGGACTTGTGCAGTCTCTATTTCTATTGTCCCAAAGTTGGGAGCATGCCTCACTTGCCCACATCCTAACTTCTGAAATTCCCTCCCTTAATCTCTTTACCTCTCTTTGCATGATTTTTAACTAAGGTAACAGTCATCCCTTCCAACATCACTTCCTTCAGCTCAACCTCAATTATGGTTGTATTACTCCCCTATAGAATTCCTCAAGATATTTTTCCACATTTAAGGTGCTACATAAATGTACATTATTCAAGTATCAATATCTCTTTACTTACCAAGTGAGTCTGTATTCCAACGCGATCGCTTCCCAACTGAAGTGCCAACAAATCTCAAACATTACCGTCGTTGCCTTGAGTTATATGCATTGCTAGCACAAAAGTAATTATGTTGGGCAGAACCCCAAATAAGAATAACGACGTAATCAATTACATATATATATTCCACATTATCTCTGTTGCATCTTTTCCTCTCATTATTTCTCTATTACTGTACATACTCAAATAATAGTCAAATTTTTTGACTACTTTTTCAGGTTAAATTTATGGGGTCGCTTGTTACATGGATACTATTTTTGAGGGGCTGAAATTCATGCCAGTCAAAATTCATACTGTACCATTAGCAGAATTCATCTCTAAAGGAATAAAGCAAAATAAACAACGAATTATGGAATTGTGAAAACCCGGAGTGGAATACACCAGCCAGCAGACTGGAAGACTGGGAGTGGAGCGGAACAACCAGCAGACTAGACAGCTGGAACGGCACACTGACTCATAAACATTGATCTGTTATCTGTGAAGAACTAGGGTCGACGTTTACGTGAGATATGTGGAAACTTCCAGAGTATTTGGTCAAAAATAGGGGGTTGACTTTTACATGAGATCGATTATTACTATGGTATATACGCTAATTTGTTTCTGATCTTTTTTTCCCATCTGTTGTCTCTCTCTCTGTTTTCTTTCTCCTTGCTCTGTTTTTTTTACCCTGCCCCTAACCTTAGTCATACTCTCCTTGTTGCTTTCTTTGTATTTTTTTTCCTCCAAGTCATTCTCTCACCACGTTTGCTCCTTTCTCTTTTCTCCTTACTCCTTCATTCAACCTTTCCCTGTATCTCTCTTTCCTCTCTCAATTGCTTCCTTTTCTTTCTGTTTCCTTTGCTCCTCGAATTCCTTTTTTCTTTTTTTCTGTGTTCTGATCACTTCTATTTTAATTAAAGGCCCACATCTAAATTAATCTATCATATGGTGGCTGTTCCTTCACTTTCTATCAGTAAAAGACATCACAAAATACAAGGCTAGAGATTACTGTTGGTAATAATATGCATTCATCCAACATTCATCCGTCTGCCCTCTTAACAAAGGTGTTAACTCATTTATTTTAAATTAGCAGACAGAGGAATGTCATACAAACCCGTTCAGCATTCATTCACTAATGTCACCCAAAGCCATTCTAACCTATAGTCTTCAGTCACTGCTGTCACCAGCAGCCATGAGAGAAATGTTGTGGGAAGAAATCACTTGGACACAACAAAATGAAAAGAAACCTTTTTCTATTAAAATTATCTCAATATCTCTCTACCTTTTTAAAACTGGACAGCCTGTACTAACGACATGAAAGGATTGTGAATGTGAGATAACTGCGGTAACAGTGCCAGGGCAGACTGACTTTGGCAAAGCATCTAAAAAGTTACAGGGACCGGATTGAAGTAATAATTGCAGGGAGGGGCTCTCACAATCTAAACACTGCCTGAAGTCAACAAGGGTTAAACAGCGCTTGAGTCTCTGGTAACCAAGCATTCTCTGATGAAGCACAGAACGAAAATTTGATTAAAAACCTTTTGCAGTTGCCCCATCCCCCCAGTTAAATGGAAGGTTCTCCTCTCATCAGAATGCCTATTCTTCCTCTTTACAGATTTACATTTCCACAGACCCACTATCAAAGTGCCCATTGTCTGATGTGACCTATGCCATTTCCCAAGGGCACTGAGAACTGCTCTCTCTGATTTCACCAAAGCCCCTCTGGTTCCTGAAGAGTAGGGAGGTCCCAAAAGACGAAAGGCAGAATGCGATTACAAAAGGAAAAAAATAAAAGAATGAAACAAATTTGCAAGCCAATAACTCCACGATGGTTTGGACTGCAAAACTGATCAGCCATGTTGCTGGGGGCTGGGGGTGGGGTGACTGAGTTAGAAGCAGGTTGTCATTACACTTTGTCATCACTCATGCTGGAAGTGTTCACTGATCCTTCGGAGGATCTATGTGAAGCAGAACTTAAATACAGACAAGGAAGATCATTTGACCCATGTTAGTTTATTCATCAGAGAGTAAAATTTGGCAGTGGCCATCTCGTCTTTGAATGGGGATGAGGGGCTTGCTCGCTACTCCACCCAGGAGTGGAAACCCAGTTGTTGATTGCTATTTACTTAAGAAAATTCTTACTGACATGAGTCCTAAATTCATCATTCACCACAATGTTCCTAGATCAGTTTTCGAGCTATTCTGACTTGCCTTGAAAGATATGGTGCTGTGTTCCTTCAGCTGCACCATTTAAAATCTTATAATATTTCAAATGTTCCCTACTCCTGCACTGCTTCAGCATGTGGATGTTTCTCTTGTGTTCCACATAGTTGCTGTGCATTTGGATCAGAGTCCCTTCAGCATTTCAGTCAGAGTTTCACTTTACATTCTACTGAAAGGGTCGCAGGGTTCAGTTCTGCTATTTGCTAACTACACATTGTTGGGAAACAGTTCCCAACCTTCCTCCCTACATTCGGGACCAGACCACGGGAATTCTGTCGGACTGCCAATTTTACAAACTGTTTGAACTGTTTTCCTCAGAGGTGTGTTAATTTCCTGTCGGAGAACCCCCATTAAAGTTCTATCATCTGGGCCAACCCCTACCGGGATGAAGTCCAATCTCACCATGTACCCTTAAGAAGATAAAAACCAGAAGAACTGCAGATGCTGCAAATCTGGGACAAAAATAGAAATTGCAGAACTGAGGAAGGGTTGAAAGGTTAACAGATGCTGCCAGACCTGCTGAGCTTTTCCAGCAATTTCTACTTTTGACCCTTAACAGTATGGCAGTCAGTCTTTCTTCCAATGGGGGGTAACATGCATCTATGTGCACTGAATTTCACCACTGGCTATTTTACCTTGCCTCCCAACTGTAAGTGTTTCACTACATCCTCAAATACAATCTGCCAATTTCCACTTGGTATCAGTTACAGACTAGACTCACTTGCAGGAGCTGCCAATTAACTATAGGAATTTCAGGAAGACGTGGCAGAAAGTGGGTAGAAGGACATGGTTCAGCTTTGCAGATTTTGCCTTATTTGAGTGAACCGAATAGAGAGGGGATTGTGAATTCAATGGGTAAGACCAGATCTGAAACCTGCACCAAATTTGCTGTGAGGGTGTGTGTCTTTCTGCCAGGAGAAGTGTTTGCAAGGGGTCTGCAATTACAGGCAGTGAACAGAAGTTGGAAGCTGTGCATTGATAAATCAAGAAACCATTAAAAATCTGTGCTTGAGTCCCAAGGCTTTCCCTGATCATTCTGTGGCCAATGCATAGGGTATGATACAGTGTCCCTGCAGAACAGCGTGTAGGGCCTCACAGTCCTTCCCCACCATCTTCTCAGGATCGGCAGTAAAATGCTGGCCCAGTCAGAGACACCTAAGTGCCCTACATAAATCCAAAAATACATCACTGAGTTCCTAACTATATCCATTGTTGGTTATGCCAGGCAGTGATTGCAGGATATAAGCAGGACAGAGAAACAGAGGACAGTAACCGAAAAGCAAATTAGGCAGACATCTCTTTTAGCCCCAGGGCATTGGTGAAGGCTGAAAAGGAAAGGGAGGAAACTAAAAGTGATATAGTTGGAGGGGTCAACTGATTTACTACTTCAGTCAACTGAGAAAATGAAAGTATTTTGAAACAGGTTATGATCAGGAGCAGAAGGAGCCCGGTCTGATCAATATCCCCACTCGTCGATTTTCAGTGTAACTTATTGATTGAAATACTTTGCATTCATACCAGAATCAGGACTTGGCCACTATCTCTGTTTTTAGAAGCAATGTTGGGTCAGCTGTAAATGATTTCCCAGACCTCAAGCCCTCAAGTCCCAGTGGTATATATTGCATATTCAAACACACTCTTCTTGATATACTGGTGTAGGTGAGTTTCTTTTTCAGACTATTTTACCCCTCCCTGAGTCCCATCCTCATGATTTTCGAGGGTAGCACTGCACAGGTAACAGGCATTTTGTGTACCTTACCTGCCCCCCCCCCCCCACCCCCCCACCCCCCCTCCCACCAAGCCCTCAAACTGGATATGTGTGAGGCTGTGCAGTGAGAAACGGCACAGAGTTTGGCAGTGGAGGTTATCACAACCCAGACCAATCTGTCATCCTTCCAGCAACAACAGCAAGGAATGAGAATCCAAACTGGTTCGTCCCAATGCTCAGTCTGAGGTCTGTTGATCAAGTCACATCAGCTCCATTAACACCTCTCAAATTATCTTCAGTGAAAATTCATTCACAACCATCCACTGTTGCACACTCTCAAATATAACCTCAAACACACCACCCATACAAATACAAAATCTCATCCACTAACTCAGACAGAGATATAAAAATAGATTCCCATCCATGCACACTCTTAGACTGAAACATGCACAGATACAGAAATACCGCCTCACAATATTGCACACTTAATTGCTCATCTTCCTGCTCCAAGTGGTAGTAACTTAGACACAAGGAATTACAAATGAAACTTTGAAATATTGACAAGACAATGCGAAAGGCAATAGTACACTACAAACATTTATTTATTGTATAATGTGTCCCAGTTTCTTGCACAGGAACTGCCCAACAAATACTTGCCAAAAATCAGCCTGCTCTGAGGAATAGTGTCCAATTCAATATTAGTTTAAATAATCAATGTCTGATTACTTTTTGGGCCTCCACCCTCAATAAAACACAGGAAAACTTACTTCTCTCTAAAAGCACAAACCTGTTCCTGCGAAAGGGCAAGGAACAAAGCAACTTCCCTACTCTCTTAAACAAAAAAGAAAGTCTTGTATCAAAGACCCATTGAGGAGAAAGGGGTCGCTCATTCATTCATCTCAACGCCAGGGAACAAACGCTTTCTATTGGATTTCACTACAAGGTCAAAGTTCATTCCTTTTTTCCCCATTGAAAAAAAATGTGGATTTGATGATAGTTTTTTCCTTTCTTTTTCTGTCTGTCCCTCCCACCACAAACATCCCCCCGCAACCCTCCCCCTAACCACTTGCTTTCTCTTTTATTAGTCCAATCACTAAAGGAACAAAACACAACCAGGCAATGGGTTTCCTATTAAAGTCAAACAATTAGATAGAAGGCTGCAGGAAGACATAGTGTCAGCCTGCTGCAAAAAGATGAACAAATGGCTAGTGTAACATCAGCCCCTTTCCACTTGGCCTGAAGTCCTAACAATAATATATCACTCATCTGCTGGCAGTGAGGGAGTTCTTCAAAGGCTAATCCTACTCATGCATGTACTCACATAGAAAGCAAGAAATATAGGCTGCATTTTGGTTGAAGGTAGGGGTGGCGCCCTCCTGTACAGGGGTCGTTATGGTGAGTGATATCATAACTCACTTTGAGGAGTGCATTCACTTGTTTCCTGCTCCACTAGTTTCCTGCCTTAGTGTCTTTTTTGGAAACAGGACATGCCTTTTTGAGCTCCTAATGTCCAATCTTCCTGGTGCTTGCTCACTTCTCTCTGGCTCCTGATTGCCATATACATATAGTTTATTTCCCATGTTTTGTCTAGTCTGGAAAGATGGGGAGACAGTCTTTTACAGAGGGGTCCTGGGAGCACACCCGAACAATATTAATGCAGCAAGATATGTATTAGTTATCAATTTCCATGCTTTAGAGCTTCAGGTAATTTTCACAGAGAATCACAGCAGAAGCCTGTATTTAAACTACATAAAGGGTGTCATTTTACAAGGAACTTCTTGGATCTCTGAGTGCAAACAGATAATATCCAACCAAACTTCCTTCTTCAATCCACTCATGCCTCAAGTGGAACTTAAAGATTCAATTTTAGAGAGACTGAATTCCAGGGAAACTGTTTTCTCCCGCATATTCTCAGTTTTCTGACAGAAATTTCTCTTGTGTTCTCTTCCAAACTAGGAATTTTGGGGATATCTCTCACCTGACTATTTAGAATGAATTATACTAATGTCTGAAAACCATTACATTCACATCGAAGATACTGAATTGACCATTGTTTCCAAAAGTGACCATATTGATTCCCATATCACTCTGTCAGACAGAAGTGCTGTGTCTGTGTAAGGTGCTTCTGCAGTGCAGCAGATTGAGGTAGAATCACTGACAGTGTCATATCAATGTCCACGGCCAATTCAAAGATTCTAGTAGTATGGCACCTTTTAAACAGAGAATAAGATGAGGGGAAGAGCTTTTTAAAATCATAATCCTTTTCTTTCATAAGAAGTAAATTTTTGGCCAAATACTGAAGGGCAACTGGCACCTAGAAATCACTGCTGAACTTAGGGTCAGTATATTCAGTTCATCGCCATTATCATAATAGATTAAAACCAGAAATGTGTGTTATCGAGCTGATGTTTGACAGTACTGCATTATACATATTGGCCATTTGTCCAATCAGTCCATGCTGATGCTTATGCTTCACAGGAACCACCTCCCATCCTTTTTCATCTAACTCCAAACACAAAGCTGTAAGTCCCTTTCTCCCTTATGTACTCATTCAACTTCCCCTTAACTATGATTATAGTATTCACCTCAGCAACCACAAGCGCTTGTAAGTTGCACATTCTAACCATTCCAAAAGTAAACAGTTTCTTCTGAATTACCTATTCAAATTATGAGCGTCAATCTTATTATCATCATCCCTGGTTCTCCTCCACCCAGTAAGTGGAAATATCTGCAGCATGGTGGCATGGTAGCTCAGTGGTTAGCACTGCTGCCTCACAACGCTAGGGACCTGGGTTCAATTCCTGCCTCGGGCAACTGTCTGTGTGGAGTTTGCACATTGTCCCCGTGTCTGCATGGGTTTCCTCCGGGTAGTCGGGTTTCCTCCCACAGTCTAAAGATGTGCAGGTTAGGTGAATTGGCCATGCTAAATTATCCATAGTGTTAGGTGTAGGGGAATGGGTCTGGGTGGGTTGCTCTTCAGGGGGTCGGTGTGGACTTGTTGGGCCGAAGAGCCTGTTTCCACACTGTAGGCAACCTAATCTTACTTAAATTCATCCTATGAAATTCTTTCAGAGTTTTAAAAACTTCTATCAACTGTCTCTTTTCTAAAATAAAGAAGCCAGCCTGTTTAATCTTTCTTGATAAATATCTTCTCAGTTCTGGTATCATTGTTGTAAATCTTTCTTGCACCTTCTCCAGTATCTATCTGTGTTTTATATTAAAGAGACCAGATCGGGTCACACTTTTCCAAGTGTGTTTCAACCAAGGTTTATACAAATTTGAATAACTTCCCCAGTGCTTTTCAATTTGACTCCTTTTTGTGCGTAATTTGCAGTTTAAAAATTGTTTTATTCAACTATTACTCTACTTTTATTTTAATATTCCTATGTTCTTCTATCGCAATTAGACATTCTGAAATAAAAGAAATTGTTTGCATAGCACTGATTCAAAGCAGCCCATTCCCTGAGTTCAGATAGTTCTGCTAGACTCTACTTTCATTGCCCAGATGAGTTTCCTCATTGTTATTGTTGGATAAACCTGCTCAAGTCAGGCAGGTAGCATCACTGTATTACCAGTGAAGGATATATGTAAGATTATCAGGAATGTCAGAGTGAATTATAATGAAGGAAGTGTGGTATATCAGAGAGTTTAAGAGTGAGGGGGTGTGGGGAAGTTTGTGAAGAATGTCAGAAAGTGTTATGGTGATGGATGTGTGGCATATCAGAGAATGTTATAGTGAGACTGTGCATACGATTATGAGGAATGTCAGAGTGTATTATTTTGAAGCATGTGTGGTATATGAGACTGCATTATAGTTAGGGGTGTATGTAAGATTGTGAGATATGTCAGATTGTATTATAATGATGGATTTGTGGTTTATCGCAGTGTAACAGTGAGAGGTGGGGGTGTATTAAACATTCCAATCACTAGGACGTGACTGAGTGTGTCTGGCTGAAATGTTCCCCTACTCGCCTCCCCACAGATTTTTGTTATCTTTTCCCTGAGGTACGGTTTTGTTGTAAATCATGAGAAAACCAATTGTATCTGCACTACTCAAGCCTGTCATCAGCCTATAATTAATTACTTATATATAGTTATAGGAAGCAGTGTACAAACCCCTATCAAGAAAATATCAATTTAGGAAGATGAATCTTTCCAGCTCAGCTTGATTGTCTGAGGTCATATGTCCATTCCACACTCCACCACCCTCAGAAGAACCATCAAAGCTCCAATATGTGAATAATAGTTTCTAATCCAATGAAAGATAATTTTGCTCTGATAAACATTTAATTTAACAAGTCACCAAAAACACATCTGTTAGTCAAATTATTAGGTAGTGCATTAGTTAATGTACTAAAGTGTCGAGCTTTAATACAATGAATGCCAGTTCCTCATTCCTGATGTTTCTTCGGTTTCAGCTAGGCGGATCAACACCAAAGCATTATCAGATACGTGATCTGGACCCAAAAGCAGGCAACAGCTATGTCATAACTGCACGCCAGAGAGACTCCATGGCATACCGTTGCCTGTCTTACAGACTATAGACATAATTGCCCACATTTCAGACTGTTATAACATGTAGGAGGAGAAAGTGAGGACTGCAGATGCTGGAGATCAGAGCTGAAAATGTGTTGCTGGAAAAGCGCAGCAGGCCAGGCTGCATCCAAGGAATAGGAGAATCAACATTTCGGGCATAAGCCCTTCTTCAGGAATCTGTGAAGAAGGGCTTATGCCCGAAACGTCGATTCTCCTATTCCTTGGATGCTGCCTGACCTGCTGCGCTATTCCAGCAACACATTTTCAGCTGTTATAACATGTAGTCCAGGTTGTATTGGCACAAATCTTTTATGTTGGCACTCAGCATTTAACCAAAGTATGACACATAATGGACTGCTATTACACAAGGTCTAACGTTTTTAATAAACATATCGAGCCTTAGAACACATTTCCATTGAGGAGTAAAGTTTTCCTGTCTGGGCAGGGGAGAATGAGAACTAATAATCCAAACGGCCCAAATTTGATGAGTTTCAGCTAGCGAAGAATGGGGTGAGATTCTATGCTTCAAGAAATTAGGAAAAAAATGTCTTCAAGAATTGCTGTTAGTGGTTGTATGAGAATAAATTCTCTAAGATAATTTTTTCTCTCCCCATTTTGACTGACTTTTACACTTCAAAAATCTAAAATAACAAAAGAGACCCAAAGATATAAAAAGTAGTGCATGCAAGATTTTTCTTTTTTTACATTTAAACTAAGGCTGTGTTTTAATATTTTATCTGTGCTATACCGAATGCAATCAGAATCCTAACATTTCCAACACAGAAAGCAGCCATTTGGGTTTTCATCCCTGTACCAGCTCACTGAAAATAGCTGGCCATTTAATCCCAATTACTTGATCTTTCATGTCACCTCTGAATCTTACAGTTTACTCAGATTAAGATATTAAGATTCTACCACCACCTCATATACACAAGTCCATTCTGGCACCAATCTCAAAATGATGCCTTTACTGTCGCAAACCATCACAAAACTTTATAGTGGCAATTATCAAATAAAATTCAACACTAAGTCACAATTATACAATCTTGAACAGTTACTTTGACTTCTGAAATCACTCAACATGCATGGAAAATATCATAGTCAGCAACCTTGTATATTCACCAACTTGTTGTGGTGTCGTCAACAAACAAATTAACTTCCGTTCGGTATTTAATTCTATGAATTCCACTTTCTGTCTTTTTTCTGGGCTTTTCTATTGTGGTTGGTACAAAATTTCATCATTTCAGTTCATCTGAGAACTGGTAAGGTATGGGGCAAGGTGGAGGGAACATCTGTGATTCCAATAAGCACACCTAAGCGATGCTGTATTGATTTTAATATGCACACACCAATAAGAGATGAACAAGCATCAAGTGTAAGAGCAAGTGATCGCGACTCTGTAATAGGCCCACTGGGGTCTGTCAGAACAGATTTTTAGATACAGCCACTGGAGTGGGCTCCCTCATCCTCATCCGTGTATCGTAAATCATGAAAAGGACTGCTTCTAACAGGTCAAATTAAGATAAAATGCCTTTAATTATCAAAGCAACAGTTATTTGTCCCATCACAAACTGTATTTCATCCTTGAAGTGAGACCAAGCCCCAGTCTAGATGTGCTTATTGTGTTGCTGTGACACCAAGCAGGCTTCAGCTGGTTTCCTTTCAAGAGACAGAGAGGAAGGTGGCTTCCTCTCAACTGCCATTCAACTATTCCAAGAAAGGGAATTCTAAACAGTGGCTGGGGGGAAGGGCGCAAAATCAAGAACAAATGTTCTCCGCCTCCCACCTCAGCCCAGAGCTTAAGGCCTGCTGATTAGACCAATTATCATTACTTAATGACTTTTCAATACTGCTCTATTCAAACAGAACAAAAAAATTTAGTGACACCACAAAGGACTCAAGGAACAACTGTGTGGATTCAAGTTTCCATTACGGAACCCAACCCGAAATTGGAGCCTCAGCCTAAATATGCAGCATTCAAAGAGTGAGAAATGTGAGAAAGTTGAGATAGCACAAATTTGGATAGGAAAAGCCTTTTGTGTGTGTGGTATTTGGAGTCGACTCTCATGCCCCCAAAGTGGCTTTCTTTGGCAGCCTAATGCTGAGGGGTGTGTGTGTGTGTGTGTGTGTGTGTGTCTCTGTGTGTATATGTGTGTGTGCTTGCATGTGTCTGTGTGTGTGTGTCTGTGTGTGTGTGGTTTTTTTTAATAAACTATTGATTAGGTTTGTTTGCTGGCTGGCTGGAGACTCATTAACAAACAGCTGAGAAGCTGCTTTTTCAGGATTTTAATCCCCCAAATCTTTAGCGTCTGAAAAGGCTATTGGACTTGCCCCCCTGCTGCTTCAACTCAACCCTGGCACCTGGGTCACTCTTCAGCCAGGCCCAATGTCAGCATTGTGATATCCGCACAGAAAACAATCTAACTCTAATCTTGACTTCTATGGCATGAGGTGCAGAGTGGCTGCATATAGAACAGTTTTAGCGACTACATTGTTAACCTGTTGTAACCTGCACCCCATCTGTCCCTGTCCTCAGGAATGGCCAGGAAAGGTTTATCCGTGCCTTAAGTGGTTAACTAACCTCGCACAACAAGTCACATAACATGTGCAAGGGTGTATTTGGCAAGGGCGAGATGGTTGGAGAACTTGAGAACACCTCAGCCTGCCCTCAGAAATTAAAGCTATTTTCTATGTTATTTTCCATTCTCAATTATCTCCCCTGTCTTGCTCGTGTCAGGAACAGTTCCAAGGACACCCATTATTAAAAAGCACACAGCTGAGCCGAGTCCAATTCCCACTTAACATCTGCATAATAATGTCCAGCTGAGTCACTGGATAAAGACCTTCCTAGCCCACACCATCACTGCTCCCAAATCACTCACTTCCCCCTATGTCACCAACACCCAACCCCCATTCCATGCCCCTGCCTTGCCTCTCATGCTCAAAGCATTGATGCCAGTTGTGGTACTTCCTCTGAAGTGATCAAACGTAATGCACCCATAACCTGAAGGATTCAACACCATAGCGGGTGACACATTTAACCATAGAGTTAGAGCAGGAATAAGAATTGTGCTTTTAACATACCAAGATGGCATGAAGGATTGTGCAAATCTATTTTGAAAGCACCACAATTGTACATTCATAAACTTCCAGCAGAAGCATTTCTGTGACTGAATGCGGAAGGACCCAGTGCAGCAATGGTTCACATTAAATGAAGCCTGGGATTGGTTTTTGCACTGGCAGCTCCCACAGTTCACAACAAGAGCGAAACATGGATTTTACACCAGGTCCTATGTGCTTTGAGGTTCTCTGGAGTCCCCTGAGTGCCATTAGTTTTACACAAGCATAGCTTTTGTTTATTAGTACACACAGGAGCCTGCAGGCTGGCATGGCAATATCATTTTTCTTTGTTAAGTTTGAATAAGAACAACAGAGAACAAAACCATGCTCCCCACCAACCCCCCACCCCCACCCCCCCACCCCCCCCACCCCCACACAACCCCCATCCCAGTAAAAGACATGACACAAAAAAGCCAGCAGTGCTTTCGTTAAATGAAGTTGCCCAAAGAGGTTTTTCTGACACAGCACTGACACTTCCTAAAACTCAAAGAGCCACTTAGGATCAAAGAACACATAAACTGATAAAGGAAAATTAAAATGTTGCCATTTCACTGATTTCAGTGGGCAAAGTCTGAGCCATCTTTAAATTGAAAGCAACTACAAGGTGGGCTCAGATTGACCATGGAACACATGCACACAAATCTCCTTCAACTTTAAGTTAAGCCATCATATTCAAGTTAAATGCATAACTATTCTGCAGTTGGCCAGTAAAATATGGTCTAAAGACACAAAGTGAATGAATGAAATGAGCTGTAATTGTATAGTGCCTTTTATAACCTCCCAAAGTATTTTGCTGTCAATCAGGTACCTCAGTACAATGCTGCTTAAGACAGACAAATATGGCAGAAATAGTGAATAAACCATCAGCTCGAGCCTGTTTTGCCAGTGTTGGTTGAGTGGGAAGATTTATTGAGTTCTGTCTCAGAGTCCTTTACATCCACCTGTGAGAAGAATGAGGGTTTAATATCTCATCCTAAAGAGAACAGCTCTGACAGTGCAACACTCCCTCAGTACCTCACTCGAGTGTCAGTAGAGGCTATCTGCTCATGTGGTTGGAGTGGGGCTGAATCAATCCAGCACTTTTTAAAATGTCCTTTAATCTTGACCTATTTCGCAAGTAATGTCCAAGTTCAAATTGAGAATAATTGACCACTATGGGGATTTTATCATCAGTCATACATATTACATATCCACTCTACCTGAGCTGGCTGTGATGTTGAGAGCTGCCATTAGAGACATTCCTGCTCTTTGAAGTAATGCTACGTGGGGCACTCAGTCCTCCCTCTGATGTTCTGAATGTATCTCCTATGGAATTTGCCCAACTGCTTAATGTGTTAGCAGAATGTTGTCTTGTGTCTCACAATCCTGTAGAAGTGTGTAAATTAACACAGCTTTATTAATCCCACATTCTGTGATATTATTGTGCAAATTTGACAGCTAGTTGGGGTCTTCAAATCTGTAAATTTCTCCTGGGATCCTGTCTGAACCTACTGATTTCATTAAAGGTAAGGATCAGATGGCCTTGTCAAGTTGCAAAGGATAAGGTTTCACATTTGGGCCAGTCTGGAAGTTTGTCTATTGCTTACAGTGGATGGGTATTTAAACACACTCCTAATAGGTTTCCTGTCCATAAGGAGTGCTCCCTGTCAGTGCTGACAGCAGGTGAGTAACTGCATGAGGGAGGACCATGCAATCTTCAGGTGTTTATAGAAATTCCTCATGCCTTACTGATCAACATGGTCCTGGAGTTCCCTGATTTGTTTGACCTCTCCACCCTGCCGCATTTCTTGCATCCTATAACATTTCTGGTAAAGGTTCCATTTGCTGTCTTGGAGTGATTTTTCAGCAGTGGATGTGGTCAATGATTCCTAATGAATATTCTGATTTAATCTCCTCAACCAGTTTGCTTCGATCATCATTTTCATTGACCCAATCTTGACGGTTTCTCTTCTCTGTTCCCAGGACAACTTTGAGATCTGCTTGTTTGAAAGTTAACCATGCCACTTCAATATCATCTCGCTGGTGCTCCGTGGGGGATGGTTGATCCTTGGGTGTCAGCCTGAATTATTCATGGCTTTCTGCACATGCAAGGTGCTGCACGTTTAGCTTGTTGTTCTTCATTTCAGTGTGATAATAATTTTTATGTATGAGCATAGCATCTTTGGGTTCGGACAGCACTCTACCCCTTGCATAATCCAGTGATCACAAAATCTTTCACTTGATGGTGAAGCCAATCTGAGACCAGTGTTTAGATTTTGGGTGCAGCTTTATGGTTTTGTCTCTGTCTATAGAATCGTTTGGTGATTTGGCATATTTCCGTGGTTGCACAGGGTCTCGATGAATCATGTCATCGTTTATGTATTTCCCCACCTTGTTTCCTTGAACAATGTCACAAGCCCGGCAGTTAGCTACTGCTCTTGCATCAAAGTCCCCTTTCACAATGAGCTGATTCTATTGTGGATTATTTGCAACAGCTCTGTTCAGGCCATCAGAATTCACCCTTGATAACCTCAGGACTAAGCATTGCTGAGGCACATACACCAATGCATTCTTTTATTGTCAAGAGGTGATTATTTACGCCCTCAGGCAAAGCATCCCAAAGTCAGGTTTTGGACACCAAGTGGGGCCATGAATTGAAATTTTGGTGCAATGGAGCACTGGCCAAACTATAAAAACTGCAAAAGCCTGTTTCAACTCTGTTTCTTTCTCTAGAAATGATCCTAGGCCTGCTGTGTTTCTCCAGCATTCTCTGTACAGCATTCGCAGTACTTTTGCTTTTATGAGGGCCACGCAGCTGAACTCCTGTTCTATCAGTGGTCATGGAGGGTGTTGCAACAATTTTCAAGCCTCAAAGTGGGGTCACCAAGGAAAAATGTTTGGGAAATACAGTGCTGTGGAGATACTGAGAATTGCAGATGCTGGAGAGTCAGAATGGATAGAGGGTTGAGCTGGAAAAAGCATGGCAGGTCGAGCAGCAATAGAGCAGAAGGGGAATCAACACCTTTCCCATCTGAAACATCAACTCCCCATCTCCTCTAACCCTGCTGTGCTTTTTTCAAGTACATTACTGTCCCAGGGAGAGTGTCCAAACTTTTTGTAATGTCAGACTTGACATCACTCTAACAAAATGGACACCACCACTTACCTCTCAGTCTTTGCCTTGCTCAGCAGGGAGAGTATGTAGCTTGCAGTTAGCCCTGTCAGTTGGCCCTCCTCTGCTGGGCAGGTTTTACATAAAGCAGCAATGTCAGTATTGTTTTGCCAAAGTAGCTCCATGTTGTGGTCAAGAACAATTCTTGCGAGAATTCATGCAAAATGAGTGAATTTTCATTTTTTCCAGGATGTAACAGCTTGTGCGTGAAGGTGCTGGTAAAGCTTGCACATGAGAAACAAAAACCTGCATGTGAGTCCATTAGAGTGGACGCCCACCCCTTCGCCCACCTCCAACACACTGCATCCACCTGGACACCCCGCACTGGCCTATTACCTGCCCTCGACCTCTTCATTTCCAACTGCCGCCGGGACATTAACCGCCTCAACCTGTCCACCTTCCTCCCCCACTCCAACCTCTCACCCTCACAACGCGCAGCCCTCCAATCCCTCTGCTCCAATCCTGACCTCACCATCAAGCCAGCAGATAAAAGGGGCGCAGCGGTAGTCTGGCGCACTGACCTCTACACCACTGAAGCCAAACGCCAACTCAAGGACACCTCTTCCTACCGCCCCCTCAACCATGACCCCACCCCCCATCACCAAACCATCATCTCCCAGACCATACAGAACCTCATTACCTCAGGAGATCTCCCACCCACAGCTTCCAACCTCATAGTCCGGGAACCCCACACTGCCCAGTTCTACCTCCTTCCCAAGATCCACAAGCCTGACCACCCTGGCCGACCCATTGTCTAAGCATGCTCCTGCCCCACTGAACCCACCTCAACACTGTCCTACCCCCCTAGTCCAGGAACTCCCCACATACATTCGAGACACCACCCACACCCTCCAGCTCCTCCAAGACTTCCGTTTCCCTGGCCCCCAACGCCTCATCTTCACCATGGATATCCAATCCCTCTACACCTCCATCCGACATGACCAGGGCCTCCAAGCCCTCCTTTTTTCCTCTCCCGACGTCCCCAACAGTACCCTTCCACCGACACTCTCATTCGTTTGGCCGAACTGGTCCTCACCCTTAACAATTTCTCCTTTGAATCCTCCCACTTCCTCCAGACCAAAGGCGTAGCCATGGGCACACGTATGGGCCCCAGCTATGCCTGTCTCTTTGTTGGCTACGTAGAACAGTTGATCTTCCGTAATTACACCAGCACCACTCCCCACCTCTTCCTCTGCTACATTGATGACTGCATTGGCGCCACCTGGTGCTTCCGCGAGGAGGTTGAGCAATTCATCAACTTCACCAACACATGCCACCCTGACCTTAAATTTACCTGGACTATCTCTGACACCTCCCTCCCCTTCCTGGACTTCTCCATCTCCATTAATGATGACCGACTTGACACTGACATTTTTTACAAACCCACCGACACCCACAGCTACCTGGATTACACCTCTTCCCACCCTACCTCTTGCAAAAATGCCATCCCGTACTCCCAATTCCTCCACCTCCGCCGTATCTGCTCCCAGGAGGACCAGTTCCACCATAGAACACACCAGATGGCCTCCTTCTTTAGAGACATCAATTTCCCTTCCCACGTGGTTAAAGATGCCCTCTAACGCATCTCGTCCACATCCCGCACCTCCACCCTCAGACCCCACCCCTCCAACCGTAACAACGACAGAACGCCCCTGGTGCTCACCTTCCACCCTACCAACCTTCGCATAAACCAAATCATCCGCCGACATTTCTGCCACCTCCAAACAGACCCCACCACCAGGGATATATTTCCCTCCCCACCCCTTTCCACCTTCCGCAAAGACCATTCCCTCCGTGACTACCTGGTCAGGTCCACGCCCCCCTACAATCCACCCTCCCATCCTGGCACCTTCCCCTGCCACCACAGGAATTGCAAAACCTGCGCCCACACCTCCTCCCTCACCTCTATCCAAGGCCCTAAAGGAGCCTTCTACATCCATCAAGGTTTTACCTGCACATCCACCAATATCATTTATTGTATCCGTTGCTCCCGATGCGGCCTCCTCTACATTGGGGAGACTGGACGCCTCCTAGCAGAGCGCTTTAGGGAACATCTCCGGGACACTCGCACCAATCAACCACACTGCCCTGTGGCCCAACATTTCAACTCCCCCTCCCACTCTGCCGAGACATGGAGGTCCTGGGCCTCCTTCACCGCTGCTCCCTCACCACCAGACGCCTGGAGGAAGGACGCCTCATCTTCCACCTTGGAACACTTCAACCCCAGGGCATCAATGTGGACTTCAACAGTTTCCTCATTTCCCCTTCCCCCACCTCACCCTAGTTCTAAACTTCCAGCTCAACACTGTCCCCATGACTTGTCCGGACTTGTCCGACCTGCCTATCTCCTTTTCCACCTATCCACTCCACCCTCTCCTCCTTGACCTATCACCTTCATCCCCTCCCCCACTCACCCATTGTACTCTATGCTACTCTCTCCCCACCCCACCCTCCTCTAGCTTATCTCTCCATGCTTCATGCTCACTGCCTTTATTCCTGATGAAGGGCTTTGCCCGAAACATTGATTTTCCTGCTCCTCTGATGCTGCCTGAACTGCTGTGCTCTTCCAGCACCACTAATCCAGAATCGGGTTTCCAGCATCTGCAGTCATTGTTTTTACGTGGTTTGCACTCGGGCAGACCAACTTTTTCAGTCTTGCCCATCTGCTCCCAGTGGCTTAACAAGCTGACTTGGAGCTGTGCTGACTGCATTTGATGCTCTACAGCACCTCTGCACCCATGTTAATAAACTTTACATTGCACAACAGTTGTGCTACAATGGTCCCAGTATCAGTAAGGGAATACCATTTCCTCTGCTACATCTATCAAGGCAGCTTTTTTTTGTGCATTTAAGAAATAGTGATTGGAAATGGATAGTCTCCCTCCTGCACTGCCTCCTGCATGGTTCCAGCTCACAGGTTCCTCTTTCCTGATTGTCCTTTGGACAACATAGTTGCAGGAGTGTAGCTGGTGCCATGCACAAACCGCTGTGTGAAGCTGCAGCTGAGAGCCAGGAACCAGTTGCAATTATCCATCCAGGTGTGAAGCACAATTACGGTTGACTACTGTAAAAGGGACTACTTCTGACACACACCTCAACATCTACATAGATGAAGCATTCGTAAATATTTGTTGTAGCTTTGTATAATGGCAGGGTGTTAGTTAAAAATTTCAGCTTTGATGTTTCTGTATCTTAAGCCTTCAGTTTACTGAATCTAATCACTCTCCAGGTCAAGTTTTTCAGTTTCACCCCACTATCCTACAAGACAATCTCCTCTCTCCTGAACATTGGCTTATTACACAAAAGAAGACGAGTTTATTGGTGATTTTTCAGGTTGTATGGGTTGACAGTGGGTTTGAGCCAAAGAAAAAGGCAAATTGCCATCAACCTTACTGAAGCCGAACCATTGTCACAGCAGCAAAGGTTGTAAATGAGCTCCAAATGATCCTGTTAGGAGAGTTTCACAACAAAACTTCCTTAACTAAACATTGTTGACATAAGACGATGTACATTTCTCTGTCCAAAATGCTTGAGATGTTCCAACACACTCAGGGAATACATAAATGCAAGGGTAACTGTGATTTCTGAATTTACTGGAGCTACATTGGGTGGGTAGTAGGTTTGATGGATTGTTCCCTCTTGGTCAAATAAGGCCCAACAGGTTACCACCCTCCTGAGGCCTCTTCCAGCAAGGCAAAACAATTTATTGCAGGTGGAAGTGGAGCACTGAGGTAGCCTGTGGCTCTGGTTCTGATATGGACAGAAACAAAATACTTTAGGCGGACCCACAGAGCCACATATCATAGCTCAGCATGATCCTAACCTCAGTCAGTGCCTGCACACATGGTTCGATTTGCAGTCTGTATCTTAACTATATTGTAACCCTCCTGATCCTTAGCCACTAGACAGCATATTTCAGCACCAAGCAAGAGGACCTGCTGTTTTTTGTTTATTTGTTTTGAACAGTAAGTCAACACCTAGCAATGAGTGACAAAGTGGAGTCGCTATGATCTAATGCCAGGAATCTCAAGCTCAGGAATGATGTTGAAGAATAGGAGGTAAAATAAGAGTGGACTCAGATCAGAGTTGAGTTATAACTTGCATTATAGTTTATTCATCTTCTTGAGTCTCATTAAAACATATGTATACATTAGGCATGAGTACAGGCAAATGCACCTACAGTACAGTGTCCAGATTGTATTTTTAAAAATTTGTTTCCAAAAATAAATCCTGTTGCACTGAATGAAACAAAACACGCAAAATAAAAACTGTGGGAACTGCTCCAGTCAGTCAACAAAGACTAAACCAGCTTTGCACGAGCCAGAGCCAAAGAGAAACTTCAAATTTCAAAATGGCAAGAACAGTTTTTTGTCAAACCACACAGAAAGGACCTATCAGTTCATATTGTTGCATATGCAACTGTCTTCACCTGCAGCCAGAGCAGAATGAGTGATGCTCCATCCCACCTCACCCCAGTATCTAAAAAGAACTTTTTGTTAACCAGTCGGGCACCATGATATGGCAAGGGCCACTGTAACCTTTCAATGTATAGGCTGACCTGTTTCTATGTCTGTCTAATACATATTTTTTTTACCCCTACTCTCAAGAACAACCTAAATTGACCACAATCATAAAATAGCAAATGAATCAAACCCCAATTCTCACACAATAATTTAATCTTAGATAGAACAGTAATTCTGGTTTCAGGACTGGCTGGTGTAAACCGGTAACACACGAGACAGGTTAGAGAGTATGAAGGGCTTTAAACCAATGGAGGCAAGATTTTGCAACAAATAAGAAACCATTTTTTCACCTCTTAATTCACTGTCTGAGTCCGAGGACAGAATAGCAGCCATTGAGAGCCCATTATAAAGCAGCTCAGGATTATCATGGTGCTAAGCATGAATGGAAACAAATCTATAGACCCTTGAGTGCTTAACATGTAAACTAAAGTAATAATTGTGACGTTTCTAAAGTAAGTTTAGAATTAATGGTTAGAGAGGGCCTGGAGCATAAAATACAGCAACATGAAAATTTCCTTCAGAGTATGGACTTCTAAAAACAGCTTACAGAGAGAGAGAACACCACACAGAGCAAGGGAGAGAGTGAAAGATTTTCTTGAAATACAAATGGGGTGGATTGCCAAGGCAACTTTATATAGCAATGAATCAATGATGGCTGATTAGTGGGAGCTGGAGCCAATTATTTGTCCAGAGCAGGAGAATGGAAGGTACAGGTGCAGTTGAAGCAGATAGCTGAAATAAAAATGGGTGAGAGGATAGAGGGATTTGGATTTCAGATGAAAAGAAGTATTGTTTAAAATACCAAAGAAAATCCAAAATTTTACTTTCATAAGCAAACTAATTAATAATCGTCTGCCAGTGGATGACAGATGGGGATGTAGGTCTATGACAGATTATGCAACACTCTACCGTGGGAACAACAGCATGTTACAAGACACTTCAATGTACCAGTACAATGTTTCTAAAGGCAGTGAAATATCCAGATACTATTAAACTTGTTGGACAACTTTACCTCTGCACACTGATTTCTAGGCAGATTGAGCTTGACATGATACAATACAGTTTACAGTTCAAACAAAGCTACAGGCGGGAAATTGTGTGGAATGGGTTACATGGTTTGGAATTCAACAGTCATTATCATGTTAGTCTATAAGAATCGGACTACACCAAAAGGTGTTAAATGTGGGATCAACTTTATTCAACAGAGTAAGTAGCACTGTGAGGAAACATGTGCTTCAAGCAGATTGTATGTCAGGCAACACATAACACTTGGCATAAATCACCATTTACTTTGTGATAAGCTGTACTGGCTTGCTGCCGTTATATGCACCAAAACCACAAAAGAAAGGAAGACAGGCATTGGAAATAGAATCCACTGTGGACTAAAGCTCCTTCACAATAAACAGATCCCACAAGCCGTGAGCAACACAGGGGCTATAACATTTCATCCTCAAAGATTAAGCACCCAAAATTGGAAAAAAAAGGGATTTTGGTTGGGCAAACATAATCCAAATATTTGATATGAGCACTAGCGTCAATTTAAGAATTATATATTTCATTTTGTCTAGTGTTAACTTATAAGAAAAGAATATGACCAGTGTGTAACTACCTGTATAGGCTACTTGGAAGCAGAGTGAACAATGAGCTCCATGGAACAACCAGAAGGGATTGCCAGAACTTGCTCCTACGTTTTGGCAATTTTGTTAAACACAATTTAGGTGGGAGGGGATTCCTCTGTTTCCACGTTCCTACTGAAATCGGAATAATTTTCTACAGAAAAATATTCTTTATTTGGTTGAAAATGGTAATAAGCAATGCTTCCACTGGGTAAACTGTGTCACTAATGCATAGCAGACAAAGGAATTCTCCCCAAATTCAAGTCTTCTCATTGATTTTAAGCAGCTATTTAGAATGTTTTAGATTCTGTTTAGACACTCTATAGCTAGCTGACTTTTTCATAGTAGCACTGAGTGCAGATTGTTGCAACAGCTATTTTGTCCATATAGCACTATAAAGGAAACACTGCATGAATGGTTTATTTATTGCTTGTGTGGTCAGTATTCCCTAAGGTCAGTGATTTAAAGCAGGTGAGGTTCTTTCCGTAAAGTCGCCTCCAATATAAAGGCTCATTGAAATATACTTCAAAACAGGGTTGAGGATCATTGGATTTTCCTGAGAACAGCAAGACTGAAGCATTGCATAAAGCCAGAACTGTGCTCCTTGCTGTTTAAACTGAACACCTTCTCTCTAACTCGCTCTTGGAAACATTAAGTTTGTTCGATGTTTCAGGAATGATAACTTCACTCATTTAAAACCAAGCGTGGACAATACTTCAGAAAACATGAGTTTAAATGTAGAAGCAAATTACTGCAGACACCAGAATCTGTACTCAAGAGTCAGCTGAACTCAAAACATTACTCTCTCTCCGTGGATGCTACCTGGCCCGCTGTGATTTCCAGCATTTCTTGTGTTCAGTATAGTTTTAAGTCGGTGTGGCTTCACCCAGTTCAAAATACAAGATGGAAATAAAGGCAACAGATGGCTTGGGATTTTTTAGTCTTTATTTTTGTTATTTTTAAAAGTTGAATTGATTTACTTACATCATTCTACTTAACCACTGTCCCCACCCCCTATTTGCCACCTCCTTCAAGGATGGCAACATTGCTCCAAGGAAGTGTCAAAGATTGAACTTTAATTGTATGATTCAAACTGATGGAGTGTGAACTAAAAGTATAAGCTGCAAAATCAAAAACTAGAGGTCAGACAGAAAACTGAGGGGATGGGTGAGGATGCTTCACAGAAATTGAGCAACGTACTCGTTGAAGTCAACGTGTGTTATGTAATCTGAGCACCAGTTATGTTTTGTGTAATCTCTTGCATAATTCATATTGTTCGGCCCATGCAAACCAACCAGTCAGTTTATTAATGTGTTCAGGGGTACCAAAGGATCAAACCATTTTCATAGTACAGTACTTAAGAGGCCCTTCAGTTCATTGAATCTGAACTGCTAAAAACTTCTCTTTTCCAAACCTTGTGTGGATAAACTATCATGATGATAATGGTATAAGTTCTGAAGGGGGCATCAGCAGGTATAAATGACAAATGAAAATTGCTCTGCTCACACTTCAATCAACTCATCATCTATTTCCATGGAGTGAAATGGAATGGGTTTAGTGCTGGCTGCAGGAAAAATAATCCACAGTGCAACTCTCAAATTATTTAATGGATTGAAGTACTATTTGGGTGTTTTTAACCATTCTTCTGCATGTTGATTGCAGTTTAGCAATGGAAAGAATTGCTGGTCTATAACCCTGGGAATATAAAGTAGAACCTTACATTTACTAGGCACAATTGGGACAATGTTTTACTGGAGCATGGTCGCTTCAAAACACAATCGCTCACCCCCATACCAACATCCCTCCTGTTCCCAGACACAATGTACAACAAGTGAAGTGTGCTATGAGGATCAGACAGCTTAGTATTTTACCAGCTTTCTCTGTTCCATCTAAGAACCCTTGAGAACCTTTGATCTTGTGACCATTCCTTGCACATGCACTTAATCGGAAAAGGGAACATCACAGCCAAGTTTGACCTTGTCCCCTCATTCAACAATAGCATACTTGTATGTACCTCAATGCACACACATATTCCTGGGGTGGGGAATTGGTGCATTATCAGGAACAGGAACTCTGCCTGACTTTCCCTGCTCTCACCTTCAAGAGCACAAAGACCCATTTAAGATCCCCACTGCTACCCCTTGCTAAGCCCAACTAATGCAGAACAAAACTGACCAAGCCTGGGAGCTGCCTGATCTGTGTGAATCGGTACACCCACTGAATGAATCAGTTCCAACACTAAGATAATTCCTTGCTCCTCTTTCTGACTGAAAATACACTCTTATCTAACTGGAGACAGAATCACAATGGAAAATTATGACTGACAGGCATTTAACTCAGCAACAGTTAGTTCCCCTTCACGATGAAGCAACCAACCTGAGACAGACAAATCACAAAAAGAATCAAGCCCATGGCTTCGGACCTTCAGTGCAAGATTACAAAAAAAAATGGTAGTTTCCATAAACTCCAAAACATTCTCAGACTTGCATCTGTGCACACAACCACACGCACATTGTTACATAATGGCATCCTGCCCAATGTTGCTGCAATGTTCAATCATATAACTAGGGCTTTTGTGTATTCATATTACCTTAAGAGTCCTCCTATTCATGTATGAGAAGTTTCATTCGTGCCACATGGGTGTCACTGGCTAGCATTTATAGCTCTTGCCTAATTGCCTTGAAAAAGGTGGTGGTAAGCTGCCTTCTTGAACGACTGCAATGTTTGGGGTGTAGGGATATCCACAGTGCTGTCAGGCAGTTCCAGGAATTTGACTCAGGGACAGTGAAGGAACGGCCAGATGATTCCAATTCAAAAAGCTTGAAGAAGAACTTGAGTGATACAGGGAAAGATGTTGACCATCTCCTTCTCAGATGGGCACCCTAGAAGTCTTCCTGGATTTGGATTTCTCCATTTTTTTTGCCCCCAATGTTTTCACTTGCACAACAAATGCAAGAGGATTAGGGTGATAACAGGCACTGCTATCCTCAGGTGTATTCACACAGCACTCAATATTCTTTTGAGTAGTAGATTGCTGGGTGTGGAGAAGGTATCCAATGAGGTCAGTGAACAAAAAAAAATCTAATGATGGAACCACGACAAAAAAAGACCACTCGCTAACTGGGAGGAAATAGCTGAGGAGATGGATAAGTGGGAACATTTCCCTTAATTATTTTTTGGCATGGGTTATAGCTCTTTCTCTACTCCCAATACTGCAATTACTATTAATGACCCCCTAAGTCTATATATCTGCTGGAACAAATGAACAGGACTATTCTATTTAGCACTATCCATCACTTAATAAGATCATGTCTGATCTGTGGTTTATAGACCTGCTTTTGCTCCAGATCCTTCCGTATGATGTGATGTTTCTCAGTGGAGGGATTAAGCGCAAATGTAATTGCACACGATGTGGACAACTGACTGCACCTTGCGGTGAATTCTACCCTTATTGTTCATTCTTGCTGTACCTTGTAAACATTGTTTTGATGTTCTCATTATAGGCCTTGCTGCCGCATCACACATTTTAAACATTGTCCAAGTGAAAGAAATGTGCTTTATAAACAACAGTGATGCAATGGTTATGGGAAACTAGTGAAGTTTTGAGCGTGTGTGTTTTTTTAATACATATTTGTCCCAGAAATTCAAACATAATGAACACAGATTGATCACGGTCCACTATGGGCTGGGTAATGACTGTGGAATAAATTGTATCAAGCAATTTGTCCATTCTTCTTGAGTCCAGAAATGATGTGATGTGAATCGAGCTTTGGAACTCAAGTTTCCACTTCTCCACGTTTACGTCCGCATCTCACGACATGGAGCCATTAGTGGCTGAGGTTATCAACAAATTACCGCATCGACAAAAAAAATATCCAAACTCGAGCCGCAATCCCCACCCCTAAGCCTGCTTCTCTGCTGTTCCTTGCCTGATATCAGTCGAAGTGAGAACCCAATTTGTGCCAGTTTGGATTGAGGTTTACCCATGGCGACCTTTGGATTCCTGGTGAACAAAGTCTGAAAACAAACGTATTTCCAAGAGTATGGTGCTTTTTGACAGTGGGGCTGTTGCCTGGAAAGCCGGTCCCCAGAGCCTGAGGGAGGGCCAAGAAATCAGATATAAGTGCAAGGAATCCAGTAAAGAGAGTGTCGTACAATCCCAATAACAAATGGTCTGTTCAACAAAGTTTAGAACCGGTCACTGTTACATTTTTTTAAGTAATCCAACAGGCCTGGTAGTGGGCAAGCCACTGTGGCAAACACCCGGAGGCGCAGGCTTGCAATTAACCCTTTCCAGGCCACCAGTGTCGAAGGTACTGAGGCAAAGTGCCAGCAAGGAGCCCGGATGTTTTCTCGACTACAACTTTTACTTGTTTTGATGCTCTGTCTGTCTGTCGCACTGCAGCAGCCGAGAGGAGAAAACAACAACAAAAAAAAACAATAGAAAATTCATCTCTGTTCAGGTCAAAGCAGCCACGAATGTCCCAAATCGATTAGAGATGTCCGAATGCAAAGATCTCCAAGTTTGCATGGGGCTCCGGCCTTTAGAGTCAGTAAGGTCGTCTGTGCAGTGAACCGACAGGCACTGCAAATGGCTGCCAGTCTGGACTGATGAAGCCTTGTTCTGGGAAAGCTCGTGGGCTGGAAAGGGTTAATAAACAGAATAAGTTTTAGTTTTCTGGATTAAGGACCATTTTCGTTTTCTCTTTTTTTCTTTCATAAACAAGCTGACTTTTCTCACTGAGCTTAAAGTTTTCCTTAAGCCAACAGCAACCCCTGTAATTCTCCTCTGTATAACCTGCTGTGGACAACCTCACCTTTTCACATGAACTGTGCTGATCAATTTTGGCAAGAGTTGGACAGCAGAATCAAGATCATCAATGGTGCAACTACCTTCCAATCCAGAAATTACAGGGATATCTTTTCAGGAAAGACTCATCGTCACCTGTAAGTCGTGAACAATTTAGAAGGAGAAATTGATTTACTTTTAAGGAATGATGTGTAAAGTAAATCCATTGGCAACCAAGGAAATCAGATTCAACTAAGTTTGAAACTGTTCCTTTTTGTGATGAGTCTTATATTCACTCTTTCAGCATTGAACATGTAATTTTTTTATTTAAATAACTGCATCATCATTCTGCTGTTATCACTCTGAAAGTGGTTTCCACAAAAATGGTATTCTCATCTCTACACAGAAGGGTCCATTCTTTTGAAATTCTGGAACCCTTGAACATTGCAGAACTCCCCCCTTACAGAGGGGTGTCGCTCCCAGTTGATAGGGAGCCAGGGAAATAGTTTAGAATTCTCTTCAGTTTAAAAAAAAGTCATATCAATACCTGTTGTTTTCCTTCACTTATAATTAATCATTGTGACATGAAGAAACAAGTTAGCAAGACATCCTTTTGTTTTAAAACAGGAATTAATTTTGACAAAAAGCTCTTAAGTGATCGTATCAAAGAGTCTCCCCCGTTAATGCCACATAGGACGCATCGAATTACTTTTTGCTCCATTGTCCATTTCTTACCATACAGTACAATTGGTCAACACTCACAACAGAAAGCTGCATGTGCATGAAATGCTTCATGGGAAGTAAAATGGAATAGGTGAGCACAAACCCAAATCCTAACCGTCATCAAAAAGAATGAGACCATCAAATTGCCCAAAATGCATTTCATCTCAGGTTAATCCAATTCAGTGAAGCACTCCAAGCTTGACCCGAACACACCATCCAGATACAAAATGCTGATTTTGTCATACTGAGGCTGGAGAGTCAATAACATTTCATCTTAATACCTGCAGACCTCACAATCCACAGTTACTTAAACTTTTCCTTTCTTTTTTGAAACTTTAATCAGCTATTCTTCTTGCGAAGATTACAGAGAATGGATTCCACTCAGCCAATTCCTCATACAAACTGCAGAATTCTGATCTCAGAAGTGAATGCCAGTTACTGCAGTAATGGACATTCTGCAGTTAATTTGGTCCTGAGCAATGAAAGGGCATCGTTTGCCAGAGTTCCCCCCCCCACCGAGCCATGTGTGCCTGTGAGCATTGGCAAGATTGGGTTTGGTTATGGTGCCTCAGGTTTAAATAGTTCATCGACACCCATGCAATCACACAATGAAAAACAGCTCTTGAATAAAGTAGCCAAAGCCTCCCATTGCCGATGAAGAGTACTCAGCTCCATTCAGTGCTTATTTGAAATAACATAAGGTCAGTTCTCCAGGTTCAATGGTAATGCTCAGTGACATCTTCATTCAGGACACCACTAACAGTGCTCATTGTGAGAGTAGCCCAATTTTACAAAGAGCCTTGGCAAAGATTGTTTTAAATTGGAAATACAGAGACAAAATTGGTAACAATTACTTCCTAATCTATTTAAAGCCATAAAAACAAAAGAAATATCACCTCTTGTCATCAACTATCTTTGCAATTCATCTTTGCATCACTCGAAACAGCTGAAAAAGTGAAATTCTTTTGTCACAGAATTTCATCTCATTCCTTAGCCCCAGCACCACTGAGTGCATAGTTCTCAGACGGTGAGGGAAATTTCAGAGTTTATAAAAATGGCAACCTGCCCAAATAACTAGTGTCCAGGAGGTACAAAACAAGGCCGAGAAAATATGAAATGATGTTTCAGCTTTATGTTTAGTACCATAAATAAATGAAATTATGAGCTACTCAGACAATAACAGCATTCAACTCAGACCCAACAGCTGTCCCAATTGTTCGAATCCAACTGGAGGTGTGCAATTACAAGAATGACTGGTAACAGCAGTTTCCATCTCCCATGTATTTTTGAGTCTGATTTGTTTCATCCGAGCAGAATGTCAAGTATCAGAAAATCTTGGGATTATAAAAGTGCCTGGTAAACTAAAGTACTCACAACTCTGAAGGGGCAGTTTACAAGGAATGATTCTGCACTCCTACATTCCCAGCATCAAACAATAAATTGAGCTCAGAAGTGTGGTTTGGAGAAACAGAACTACACCATTATAACTCTTATCACTGACCCAATGCTTCCTGTGAGATTAGGGTTGCTGAATCACCCCAGAGGAGCATATTAAAGATGGGAATCTCTCCTTTTTCTCATTTCTATTTTTGAAAGACAGCGTATTTTTAGATTCAATAAATGTAGAAATTTATCAAAATAACAACATACAGTACAACATAGCAATCATTTGGGCAGTGCGGCACCTTATACACCATGAGAACCACTGTCCACTCATGGAGATTGCTAACCCTCTGGTTATCTTGGAGTCTCCAGGAATTCAACATTGATCTCCCAGACACAAGCAACCAGATAGAAGGTTAGAGGGGCGTGCAGAATAACAGAGATAGCAAAAAAGACTGTTGGACTGACAGTCAAGAATTGTCCAATCAGTTAACAAGGAGTCCTTTTGCTTTTCAGTTGGTGTAGGAAGACAATATGCTGCACACATGGACATCAGGCCACAGAGGCATGTGCTGAATCCTTCGGGAAAATGTTCCATCAGACTTGACAATCCTGGACCTTCATTGGCTCGCTACTCCATGGGTCTTCAACCTTCTATTGACAACCTACCTAACTGCAAAATGGGACTTCAGTGTTATTCCCAGTCTTGCTTTTCAGCAAACAAAGTACATGAATGTTAGGAGGAGGAGGAGGCAGGGTTACTCCACACTGTACTCCACACAGGGTTACTCCAGCTTCCACACTAAAGTGAAGAGGCCCTCTAATGCAGTGTTATTAATGGGACTGATGTAATGGTTTTAGACTATTCTGAGTTAGGGGAGGGTAACCTGGCAAGGAGGGATCAGCCACCCATTTGTTACTGGTCTCCATTGCCATGATATGGATCACATGAGGAAACGATAGACTTATATCATGAAGCATTTGGAGCATTCTGAGAGAACAAGATCTAGACCAGAGATTGTGACCCCTAACAAAAACTCATCCCCTCCCCTAGAAGACAGTACGTTATTGTAGGTTAATGTCAATGGTTTACTAGAAGCAAGCTAAAAGTGTCCTGTTACCCAAAACAAACCAAAGTGCATATATCTCTCAAGTTCCAATATATAGTAGTAATTCAATTGCTTGATCAAACTGATGCTTTAGATCATTCACTGCACAATGAAATGACTACTCAACATTCAACTCTACTGATATTCAGCACAACACATCCTAGTTGGAAATACGCACCGTGCTCTTTTTCGCGCGCTTGCGCGCCGATGTCACGCTGAACACCTCGAACAGCTTTACGTTTTTTTTCAGCCCATGCGCACGCCAACTGCCCAGCTACAGACTACAAGTAACACGTTTGCTTTATCGCAACATTGTGTCAGCTGTCCTCGTGGAGAACGGCATCTAAAAAAAATAAAGAGGGCAGTCAGACGGGTCATCAGAGCTACACTCCTTCAGCACCCACCCCAGCGCATTCCGTCACGAGATCACTGGCGATTAAATGGTGAGCTAACACAGCCTTCATCAGTGACAACACAAATGTAACAATCTCTCTCCCTGAAATTGCTGAATCTTCTGAGGTGATGCCCCATCAGCATGCTCCATGCAGAACCTCTTCGTCAAGGCCCCTGTTCATTAAGTGTCGCTCTGAATAGTGACTGCCAGCAAGCTATTCCCACCAGAAGGCACCACAGTCAAACCTTGTCCTGACCTCCCCCAATAACCACCCACAGACACACACACCACAAACATCTCCCATTGGGTGATCACTAAGCAAATCAGATTATATAGTGACAAACCCTAATGCAAGGCATTCAAGGGTGAGTTGCAGGACCTCAGCGTGCCAGGTGATTTCAACTCAACAGCAGGAACACAATGGACCAAATAACCTTCTTCTAACCATGATTCTAACTTATTCAACACATGCCATGGATTGAATCAACAAATATATCAGCTTTATAAGGATAGACTCATACTAGGTAATCATCACTCCATGTTTTATCATCTATGATGCAACCGTTCATCTCCTTAGATGTAAAAGTGTTCTAGGGCCTATTTGTAAACAACACAATTTGACACCATCTACAAATATTCTTTACTCCTCCTCCTTTACTGCTCATCACACCACTGCCAAACTAAGGTCCGCGTTACCATCACTCCAGCACATGGAGGCAAACAAACCTTGGCACTCTCACCCTGAGAGTCCAAGTTCTGAATAACTTCACCTTCAATACCCTCAACCTTCAAACCCTACCTTCAAACCCTGAACACATACTAACCTTTCTCTTGCCTTATTAACATTGATTGAAAAACTAATTCAGGTCAGAAAAAGCAGCAGCCAAATTTTTAATAACTCACCAGATTCTGCACTTTGAAATCTGCAGGCAAAAACAAGGCCAGCAGTACATGTGCTGAATTATTGGACAAGCAAATGCACTCACAAAGCAGGATCACGACAGTGAACATGGATTCCTGTCAATAACAGGGGCATTCCTGAGAAAGCGACAAACAAGAACAGTTCAAACTGCTTCCAAACTAGTTCAAAGTTCAAAAAAGAAAGTTACACTCTAACTCAAACCATGCTGCCTGGGTGTATATTTATAAATCTTAATCTCAACAAGCTACAACCATCTTATTTGATCATTCTATATAGCTATGGCCATGCAACGTTATGCATTTCAGCGTTAACATGTAGAGATCACACTGACCACACCTATATGTGGATATATGCACATAAATTGTAATCCACACATGTATCTTTGGTAATGCCATTCAGCGCCATCACAATCTCTATGCAGACCATCATCAGGAATGGACTAAGAATATTTTTGTTTGTGTAAACTTTCTGAAAACACAAGGTATGTCTCATCTTAGAGCCACACGGTTATTACTTCTGTGTAAAGTAACAATCATAAAATTGTGTGATATCTTCCAAGGAGTTGGGTTTATTTCAAATCAAATTAAGTTATGGAACTTATATAAAAGCAAAACATAAAGCAGAACTGGACAGGAAGGATATTACTGAATTAGCTCTGACCAGTGTGCAAGAAGGAATTAAGAAACACAGAGTAGGATGATATTAGTGCAGAGGGTGAGTGCCGAGATATCTGGCTGGAGAAGATCACTTAAGTTCAGGCAGTTGTTACAAAGGAATTATCAATCGTGAACTAGGATTTTAAAAGTCAATTCACAAGAATGTTTAAGCTGTCATGTAAAATACCAGCAACAATGATTATTTTCAATCAACTTAGCGCATAAAAAAAGTCTAAATCCAGCAGTTCAGTCCATAGCTGAATAGACTACAGGCACTTGCGTTCTCTAAAATGTTAAAATTCTCAAACTTGTTTGAAATTCCCACCAATACCTTCCATCTCCCTGTGTTTGCAACATTCCACACACAACCCTTCCACCCCAAGCCCTATAATCCTGCAAGATCTGTGCATTCCAGCAATTTTGGCTTCTTCTGCATTATTTAGTCACACCACCTTTGGAGCTGCCTTGACCCTAAATCCTAGAATTCATACCCTAAATCCCTTCACCTCATTTCTCACATTTTCTCATAATGTCATTGACCCAGACTTTCGTTACCTACCCTAAAAGTGTTAAATTTTGGAGGACAATCATTCGGCACAACATCATCAGACACTTTACTGTGTGGAAGTGCTGTATAAATTGTTGACTGAGCCTGACTCAAGATTGGCCACTTGGGTGAAGTAATGGAGGGGAGCTATTGCCTGCAGAAGAGCAGTACGGGGAGAATTATACTTCTTATTGTCTGGGTTTGTGTTGTCTGGTTTGGGGTTGCGGGGGGAGAGCAGACAGAGAGAACAAACTGGGAAAGATAATTTTCACATATGCAATGAAAATTCCAGGCTGCACCAGGTCAGACTGCAAAACTATTCAGATGTCCTTTGGCAAACTAGGAGAAGTAAGGGGGAGGGGGAGTGACATGTAACAAAGGAAAGAAATAAATGGGCTTTTTAAATACTGGATGCTGCGCATATTCCTGTGCTACAAAAACAGTCAAGTGTGAAATCTAATTCCCATCCACGCCCTACATAAAAATAATTAAATTGAGCAAGAGCCGAGCAACAATACATTATTCAATTTTATATTTCAATTCATTTCATTAGAATCTTCGCTTATCAGGTGGTTACAATCGGTGAAATTGAGCATGTAAGATTTGGTCCCTTTGTTGGCCAGTCTCCAGAATGCAACTAAACTTCAAACCTTGCACTCTCCAATCTTTTCATACCCCAAAAACAAACAAAGATGGATTTACCTCTCATTTTAAGATAGGCCTCCACTGGCTTCATACAGCATCATAAAGGACATTAAACGCTACAAACACCAAGGATTTAAAACACAACTAGGAACCCTTCCAAGAGAAACGATAAATAATGGCTATACTTCAGGGAGACAGTTTTTTTTCTCTCAGCCCCTGTTCTGATTGTGTGCGCGTGGGGTTTTTTTTTCGCTTTTGTTTCTTTCCCTTCTGAGCTGAGAAGTTATTTGAAATTGCAATCTGCCGTGGGTCACTCCTGAGAATCAGATGTACACTGTAGTTAAGCGCGACTGGGAGAATTTAAGTGACAGGACAGAGTTTGAATATCTGGCGTGGCCTGCGGGCTTGTCCCTTTCACCTACTGGAGCGTGCTGACAAACTGCAAGCAACTGCTGCACGACTGCCCAACTTCCATCCACTGAACACAGCAGGAGCCCTGGATGAAGACGACCGTTCTCCACGGCTAGTCAAGCATAAGGTCCTGATGTCTGTCTCTCTCTCTCTCTCCCTCTCTAGCTACCCCTTTCAGAATATATGCAATCCAATCATTTTCCGAGCTATTGCTCTGAATGGCAACAAAATGAAACACACCGTGTACTTAAAACAATCAGAATCAGGACTTGCGCCGTTTTGTACGGGTTGAGACTTTTTTAATTACAATAAACTGGTCATATTCAGAGCTGACTGGGTCCTTACAGCCGATAGAAACGATTGTTTCTCCTTGGCTGCTCCTGAAAGCGGCCTTGCCCTCCTTAACTTTCCTTTCCCATCTCAGGCAGGTTTGGGGCTGAATAGGAAGATCTAATCCAGGCTCAATCGTGGCGGATGGAGGAGAGAAAATGTCCTTTTCTTTCCCCTCCTCTCCCCTGCCTCAGATCACACAATACCTCAAATCAGCAACTTGCCTGGTGGGATTTAACTGTTTAAGAGAATGCAGCAGCCATTTCTTCCTCATTACAAATGCAATTGCCACACACAAAAAAAACACTCCCAACAAAGAGGAGGAGCATTGATGAGCATTTTCAAGTTCTTCAAGTTTATAGTCACCATAGACCGCAAATGGTGTTGATGTCCTCCTAGCTGCTCCCACTTTAGAATTCCTATTTGACTCCCAGTTCCCACTCCAGTACTGTACTGGGTTGCCAATTCTGACTGGAGGCACTCCTCGATGTTTCATCACATGACCTCAATCCCACCACCACCATCACATGACAAAAAGCATGTCTTCCCCATCTCCAATATGTTTCTAACTCAGAAACAAACGTGCAGCGAATATGTGTTTGATAGCCACTAAGCATTTTCTCCTGGGCTCCATGTAGCAGTGCCCATTAATCATTACTGCCTGGAGACTCCAGGACACTCAGGGGGCTGGGTAACCTCACTCCAAGACATAGCTCCACTTTCTGACCTCTTGAACGGGTTCAATACTGCTTTGTGTACTGTACGTGCATGGGTGTTGAGGATTTGGCTTGTGCTGAATTTGTTTTTTTCTCTTCCTGCTACTTTACCTATTGTCCAGCTGATTTCCAACACCTCCTAACTCATCAAATACCTGGGAATAGTTCACATGTTACACTGGCACCCAAATTATGAGTCAGTGTCAATTACCCCGATCTAAAGTTTTTAAATACACAATGATCCTGATCAAAGTCTGTCCTGCGGAGAAGATTCAGCGTTGTTCTACAAACATTTCTGACTTTCAACTGCCACTCTTGGCAGCTACCTGGTTAGAAGGATGATCAATGCCTTATGTGTTTGGGAGAATGGAGAGTGAAACAAGAATGCACTACAGAAATGTATCCAAGTTCTTTAGACAGCACCTTCCAAGGACAAGGGCAACGGATACATAAGAAGACTGACACCTAAAAAGCTCCCATCGAGCCACACACTATCCTGATTTGGAAACATATCACTGTACTTCCATTGCCAAAATCATGGAACATCTCCACCCCCATCAATAGTGCTGCGTGTACCTGCACCAAACAGACTGCAGCATTTCAATAGGCAGCTCATCACTGTCTGCTCAAGGTTACTTAGAGATGGCTCAGCCAGCAATTTCCAATTCCCCTGAATGATTACAAAAGGAAGGGGCTTTACTTACTGATGGAGTGACTCATGTACAAGCTTTCAGGATCTAACAGGGACTATGGTAATTACTTAAAGTGAGCGAAGACAAAGTATTAGGGAGAGTGGAGAGGGCAGCAGGCAAAGGGTGGCCTGACTGTTGCATTGGACAAGAACCATCCAGTGTGACATTGATCATCCAGACACTCCCTGCACCTCACAGAGTTTGATGATCTAAGCCAGTGGAGCAATGGTAGGAACACAGCTGTTCCCGTTGGTCCTGGGGGTCCTACTCTTGGTTGCTTTCCAAGGTTTTCTCTGGAAAATATTAACGGGTGGAAATTTGGAGTTGACAGCTTTAAGATGTCTGCACCACTCAACCCATTTAAAATGATATCTTCAGAAGATGGAGAAAAAGAGAATAAACACAATTCACACCTTATTGCCACGCATTTGCTGTCACAGCAATAAAGCAGAATAGGTAACAAGTGCTGCCTGCTAAAATTTTACTTCTCTAATCATTTTCCTTTTGACAACAAGCCACACATTATTCCCCACTGCAGATAAAGAAACGTCTTTGTACTTTTACCAAGGAAGTCCATGTTCCATGAGAGAACACATTTGGAAACATTGAAGGAATCAACATTATACTGTCCTGCCATGAGCCTAGTCTGGAATCAGTAAAATCACATAAACCTTTCCACACAACTGTGGGAAAGTGGTGTAATGAATTTGATTCCAGATACATGCTTGATAGGAGCAGAGCAACTCACAAAGCATTTGCATGAGTTGCTGCATATCAAACAGGGCACAGGTTGCACTCAGCAGTTCTAGTGGAAGAAAACTTTTTTAAAAATCATTCCATCCACCAGCCTGTCAAAAGAGCACCAATAGACATAAATGATCAAATACGCATACAGACACATAGTTTTAAATAGATCAACAACAATATTAAGATAACACCAGTTGGGAAATCCAGCCTAGACAGATAGAGAGAGACCAATTTAGTTACACAGAAATAGACAGGCATCCATATCAACGCAAATAAATGGACATGGAGAAATTGACATATATAAACAGACCCAGTTAAATGGATGGACAGGCATATAGAGTGACACAAACAGACCAATAGGTACAGGCAGTAGATACAGGCGGATGATCATAACGACATGGATATACATAATAGACCATGGCAATGGACACTGAGAGACAGGCATAAAGTGATGAACAAAGAAAGATTGACAGATGAACAAAGACAGTCAGGCATAAATGGATGGACAGAGACAGTCACAAACACAGATTGACACAGATGCAGACAGACTCAAAAAGACAAATCCTGAAAACAAATGAAGACATACTGCTACAATAGAAACAGAAGGACACAGAAAGAAAGAAAATCACAAACACAAGAAGAGACAGAAATACACAAACACGTAGGTGCAAATGTATGGATGAAGTGGACAAAGATGGATAGAAACAGATGAGGAAGACAGACAGATCAATCCAGCAATAAAGATGCAGAACAATAGACAAAGGCAGATGGACAGGCATACTGGTGTATACACACACTATTACGCAATGTATCAGATTCAGAGTTTCATAGAGTTGGCTATCAATGCACCAATTAAATTCAGTATTAATGATTGTACTCAGAAGTAATTCATCAACAGTTTAAAAACACAAACACAACTATAATCATGCTCTGAATGTGCAAGTCATAGCTACCATAAACATACAAAATTGAACAAAATAAGTACGGATAATTACAGTGGAAGAAATTTTTTAAACTTATAGTCTTGGATAGGTTGGAAGCACTTCATCTGTTATAATTAACAGCTCTTCCAGCCTACCATAGTGTTCAGGGAGTTTCTTTTTGTCCACTTTAAGTCCTTCCCATCATCTCCTAAAAATACTGAATCTTCCTCAGGTTCTCGGATCCTGAATGCACTGATACTCACTGGGGTCACTCCCCTCCTGAATGCACTGACACTCACTGGGGTCACTCCCCTCCTGAATGCACTGAAACACACTGGGGTCACTCCTCTCCTGAATGCACTGAAACACACTGGGGTCACTCCTCTCCTGAATGCACTGACACTCACTGGGGTCACTCCCCTCCTGAATGCACTGACACTCACTGGGGTCACTCCCTTCCTGAATGCACTGACACTCACTGGGGTCACTCCCCTCCTGAATGCACTGACACTCACTGGGGTCACTCCCTTCCTGAATGCACTGACACTCACTGGGGTCACTCCCCTCCTGAATGCACTGGCACTCACTGGGGTCACTCCCCTCCTGAATGCACTGACACTCACTGGGGTCACTCCCCTCCTGAATGCACTGACACTCACTGGGGTCACTCCCCTCCTGAATGCACTGACACTCACTGGGGTCACTCCCTTCCTGAATGCACTGACACTCACTGGGGTCACTCCCCTCCTGAATGCACTGGCACTCACTGGGGTCACTCCCCTCCTGAATGCACTGACACTCACTGGGGTCACTCCCCTCCTGAATGCACTGACACTCACTGGGGTCACTCCCCTCCTGAATGCACTGACACTCACTGGGGTCACTCCCTTCCTGAATGCACTGATACTCACTGGGGTCACTCCACTCCTGAAAGCACTGACACTCACTGAGGTCACTCCCCTCCTGAAGGCACTGACACTCACTGGGGTCACTCCCCTCCTGAAAGCACTGACACTCACTGAGGTCACTCCCCTCCTGAAGGCACTGACACTGACTGAGGTCACTCCTCTCCTGAATGCACTGATACTCACTGGGGTCACTCCCCTCCTGAATGCACTGATAAACACTGGGGTCACCCCTCTCCCAAAAACACTAACACACACTGGGTTCACTCCTCTCCCGAAAGCACTGACACTCACTGGGGTCACTCCTCTCCCGAAAGCACTGACACTCACTGGGGTCACCCCTCTCCCGAAAGCACTAACACACACTGGGGTCACTCCTCTCCTGAAAGCAGTGACACTCACTGTGTCCCTCCTCTCATGAAGTTGCTAATCATTTTTTCTTAAGATGCCAGGTACTTTCCATTGCTTTGCCCAAGTGATCATGTTACCTGCTTATGTTCAATAAACATTGTCAGGCAATTTGGCCATGTGGTATCACAAGCAAAAAAACACTTGTCAAAGATCGTTGGATAATTATCAGGCCACAGCCCTCCTTAATGTAAAGAATGGAGGTTGACAATAACACCATTATACTTTGTCACTGAATCAATTAAAACAAAATCAGAAATTTCTTTTCCATCGGTTTGAATTTCACTCAGTCTGTTTACACATTACTATAACCCCAATTCCTGATTTCTTCCACACATCCAAGAATGTAAAGGTGGTTCCAGCTATACACTCTTATTAAACCTATCAAGTACAAGGAAGGTATTCAAGCCCATAAAGTGAAGTGGAGTATGATTCCCCCCTCCATAGTATCTCACATTACATTGTGCAGCTGATAGGTTGTGCCCAGAGTTCATTTTCAGCATTGCATTTATTTTGTAACTACAATGCCTTTGTAAAGCAAAGTCATAATCATTGATGTTAAATAAAATTCCATCTCATCCTACATCCTATATATATCTTATGTCATAATCAGAAATAGTCTGTGACAGGACAGACATCATTGTAATTGAAAGAAGCAAGGATCTGCAGGTGCTAAAGATCTGAAATTAAAACAGAAATTGCTGGAGGAACTCAGCAGGTTTGGCAGCATATGTGAAGAGAAAACAGAATTAACATTTTAAGTTCAAAGACCCTTCTTCAGTTTGTCAGTACTAAAGAAGGGTCTCAGGACTTGAAACATTAGCTTTGTTTCCTCCCTACAGATGCTGCCAGACTTGCTGAGTTTCTCCAGAAATTTCTGTTTTCGTAGCTTTAATAGGACTGGCTATACTACAATATGACTGATGTTGCCTGTAATGGGATTGCCTGTATTCATGATACGACTGACAAATTCCATCCAGGAACATACAGTTGTATGAGAATTTACTGGATTCCTTTTATGATGAATGATGCCCATAAAAAGACCGACTGTATTTGTAACATGCTTCACAAGTGTTTTTGCCATAGTTGATAGTGTCTGTAAGAAAGCCGGCTGTATCTATAATATCATCATGCCAAGGTCCATGACAGAACTAACAGTGTCTGTAAAAGGACCTGTTACATTTGTAGTAAGACTGGCAGTGTCTTTAACAGTTCTGATTGTGTTCATTAAAGGAATGACAATCCTAGATTTTTCAAAGAATTGTTATTTTAACATCGGCAGGTAGTTAATTAAAATAGATTGGGTCCAGAGGGTATTAAAATAATGTTGACCAGAAAACCTGGACTGGCATACCCTTAAAAGAATGGTCAAGGACTGTGTTTCAACCCTGAGTCATGACTGGCATTGCTGAGTAATCACCCTTTTATTGAAACCATCCAATGTTGTTCCATTGAAATCTAGGAGGAAAATGAGGCAGGTGATCCTCTCTGCAGACTACAGAGAAAGAAGTTGAAAAACACCAAATTAACAAGGCACTATCAGAGGCTTAAAAATTGACCCTCCTCCAAAGCATTGGGCACTCCTTACACCAAAACACACACTGATGCTGACTTTCTGATCCATTTCTACAACCTCCTACAGAAATTAACAAATGAGACCTACTGACGTCCTCAAGGTTACACTCATATTATTAAGACAATAGCATACAAATGTCCTAAAATTTGCAATGGCCATGGAAACTGTGCTCTCTGTAAAATAAGTAACTATTTTCTTTCTAGTCTAATAAATGAAGCATAATTAATTTTCTTTATGCCCAGAATAATGTTTTTCGGCTTCTTCTTAAGGTACTGACTTTCAATATAATGTCAAGATCTTTCAAGCATCTCAGCCAAATGTCTACTCTGTATATGTGAATCAAAGCAGTGACTTTTCACAGGCTATCTGATTGTGGGTGTGAAAGATAAGGAAGGTGTCACAGGCAGTCTTCTACCCATCAAATGTGCAGGCATTTTCTGGACCGTATGCCCAATCTGACCTGGTGTCAAGGCAAAATGTAGCCTTTCACCAACCCAGGAACCACGCAGCTCCCTCAACACTGACAACATTGAATGTTGGATTGACTTTATTCAGTTCAGCCAGTTCCCAGAATGAACCCAAAGGACATTTCTAATGTTTTTCAAAGCCAGATTTAAGCTCAACACTTGAAGTCATTTAAAGAATCTGTCCCACCTCATCTTTCCATGATGTTTGACTGCACTACATTGAAAAGTACAGGTAGAACCTCTTCATTATTATGGTTTGGAACATAAGATCAATTTTTTTAAAAAAAGCTAAATATGAATTAGTTTCCAGATAATACCTAATAAAGCTCTACTTTAATTGGATTTGTAATAAGTGGGCTATTTATGGAAGGAGTAATTAACACCTTCACTGCAGTCTTCCTCAACCAAGACTGAAACAAGATATCCAGAAATACAGCTCTCACAGAGGTGAAATTATCAGCACCACGTCACCAATATAAGGGTGGTGACGAGAATGACACTTAAAATTGTACTTAGTCTAGCAGGCCTATTTTAAGTTTGTATTTAAAAAGCTATAAATTTAAAATATATAATATAAAGAGATGTGTTGACTATGCTATTTTGAATTCTAACAGGTAAACCAATGCATCTTCAGTTTTCCTCCGACCACATTCAACAAAGTAAATCCTTTCATGTTTTCCTGAAGATGTGGAATTAGGGTGGGTACTGTCAGAAATGGGAGGCAGAGGTGGAACTCTGGTGCATAGGATAACAGTGTGTGAAAGCATTGCACTGCTGGACAGCATGGCACCTCAAAATGGTTTTTTAACCTCAAAATGTTCTTCACACTCATTCTGATTTATATCAAGCATTGAGATGAATCGCCTCAAGTTTGGAAATGTTGGGCAAATGGAATTAAAGTTTTTTTTAGATTGGTAACCTTCAGATGGCCTTCCTTCTGATGTGTAAAATTCTATGCTTCAATCCTCCAAAGGGAAATTTTAAAAATTGTCACTAGTAAAGTGTTCACAAAAGTTTAATTAATCACTTGTTTACATGGAACTAGACGTTTGTTGCTGAAAAGGAAATGAGACTTTTTTTACAGTGATAAAAAAAAGGGAAGGCCAGGAATAAGAAGAAATTTCAACAATATTTTTCTACATATAGGTTATTTGATTTTTAGATTGAATTCTCATGGTATGACAGTGAAGCAAACAGGATAAACAATGGATATGTTTCCAGAAAAGTAAATGAAAGAATATTGTAAAATGTCTAGCTAGGTTAATCAATTAGACCTATGGACATTTTTTTCAAGTAACTATGCTGTTCCATTTCAAACTCACCACCAACAATGCCCGTTTGTGAAGTGTATTTGACTGGCAGGAATGCACGTCACATTGGGAAGAAGAGGGTTTTAACTAGATTTAGACTAAACGAAACCACCAGTTCTTTTTAAAAATAAACACTTTGTGTTAATAGCAGGACACAAACATTGCACATGAAATTTAGATTATGAATGCCATCTGAATCCTTATGAAACTATTTTTGCAGCATATTCAGTATTTTAATGGAGGTGTTACAATTTCTTTAAAGTTATTTTAAATCAGTTAATGCCTTCAGCAACAGAAAAGGAATCATCTACAAATGTATTATATGACATGCGGATGCCAAATGTGCATAATTTTAACGCCAAAGTGTCCATCTTTGCTGTGTCTTAACTAAAGGCAAGTCTATTTTCTGACAGTGGAATCTTAGTGACAACACATAGAATTCTACAAAAGTGCAATATTATGAACCCAAGATGATAAGTTCTCAAACTATAGGTCAGTATATTTTTGCTTTAATACTCACATTATAAGAGAGAGGGAGGGAGTAAGGAAGAAGCTTATATAATAGCTGAAAGAGTCAATTCACCAACATTGCACCTCAGACATTCTCCAGAAGAGTCATCACACTGCAAATGTATGTATTTATTTATTTGAAAAATGTCATTGATGACTCGCATTCTGCTTGCAGTAAACATGTGATGGAAATATTCAAAACCTTTATGAATTGAATGCAACATCAATGCCTCAAAGTTGGCAGACTTTAATGCAACGAGCTTTACATTTTTTTTCTTTTAAAATTAACTGTTAGTGTGAACGAAATTAATTAGACAATCTAACAGAGAGCCAAACACTGACAGGAACGATCAGCAAAATCTGTATCTAGCCCAGAGTGGCTGTAAACAATTTCTGCAGATGAACAGTCTCTTATTGAAGAGAAAATCAAATATCCCAACAGACCATTACTTGGCATCTCCTTTAATAGATGAAAAGGTCTTTGATATAAAGCTGAACACGCGTTTATTCCCATCTTTATTTACTGATTACAATTGTGTGGAGCTAGCTGTAAAGACTTCACTGCGATGTCGCTCAGGAACCTGGCTTTCTCACCAATGTTGTCTTTTCACTCAAACACTCCCGCTATTCTGCTATTCCTTGCACTTTAGTGCCAGTCATTCGAGTTGTTTAGATTTTCACTCGCATTGCAGTTTGCACAGATTGTAATCGCATCGAATTAAGAGCCTGAAGGAAGGTTGTTTTAAATTAAAACACAACTAATGGGATGAAAAACAGATGAATAAATAATCACCGGAGACTGAATGCAAAAGTGGGGTTAATCTAGTTGACAGAAAATATATTTGCGCTCACTTCAGAACCGGACTGGAGCAAGATGCTGGCTTCACCAGCATGAAATAATTCTCGCCTGCAGTATTTGAATGACACAGTGAGCTGTATCTGCATAAAAGCTGCGTGGGTGGGTCAGTGTGTGGCTGGAAGGGAGAGTGTGTGACAGTTTGTACGTTTAAGAGTAGATCTGTGTATTCAAGTGTCATTACCTGTGACTAAGTCCCTGTGTTATGGCATATATGGCACTGTCTTTCACATACATACACACAGAGCCAAGAACAGGCCAAATATGTAAGAAATGGCATTTCATATCAGATTTCAAATTGCAGTCTCCTTAGAGAGACGGGGTTGAGTTCTTTTAGGATATTTTGCAATTGAATCCAGGATAGTGACTCCCCTTTCTAGCCAGTAACCCCCAGTGGTTTGGCGGAAAGAGAAAGCGAACGGACTCCTGTTAAACCACAAACCCTGTGATCCCTTGCACCCGAAAATCCGCAGCGCGTCACGGGAGAAGGAGCGTCGCCCGCGGCGGCACAGAGCGCACCAAGTCCGGGCGAAGCAGCCGCCTCCAGTCCCAGTCAAAGCGCTACCTGGAGCGGGATGTCCACCCACTGCCAGTTCTGCTGCCCGTTTAAACCGGATCGTTCCGAGAGCGCGGCAAATCGCAGCAAGTTCTTTGATACTGTTTATTGCACCCACCCACCCCCGCCTCTCTCTCTAACCTAGGACCAGGGTCAAACACATGAAATTCTGCAATCTCACTACAGGTTAGATTAAAAACTCCTTGGGTATTTTTTTCCTGCAGCGCATAATGCCCAGATTACGTGCAAATCCCAATCTCAGATTGAACCAGCAGTTTTTTTTTATTTCTAGTCGCCTGTCCATTGTCAATCTTCAAGATATTCAGGAGGATAGCTTCAGTGACAATGGGAAATTCTCCAGGGTTCTTTTAGCTAAAGTTGATTAAGGGGCTCACTCCAGCCTTTCTGGCGCATGGAAGAAATTCCACATCCGTGCTAAATCTAAATCCTTCCCGCCCGCCGATGATTTAATCCCCATTCTTTACTCGATATTTGCTAACACGACCAGGGAGGTTTGCAAAAACCCAAAACATCAGCACCCCATTGTTAAGTAAAACGTTTTGCGTCGAAGAAGATTAATTTTCCCGTCCGTCTGCACGTGCGCCCTTCGGTTATTCGTTTCCTCCTGTTTTTGCTATCAGTTTGCCAGGAGACCACTTCCTCTTCACTGTCTGGTCTTCTGGCAGCTTTTACATGTATTTAAAAAAACGTCTGGCAGGTACTTAAAGGGTTACCCTCCCTCTCCCCCGAGAAACAAATGCCTTTCCCTTCACTCCATTGGCCGTAGCAAAACTCTCAGTTCGGAAATCACCCCGAGTTTTCGAGCAACCAATTCACACCTCACCAAACAATCCCCCAGCGTTACTACAACTATCCCATGAGATCTAACAGCGCACCACTGAAATATATCACAGCCCGAATATTTGGGAGTTAAAGTACTAATGGTATCAATTAGTAAACCATACCATAGTGGAGTATACTTCACAATTTAAAATAAATTGAATCCGGTTATTGAAGCTGCCACTGCGGGTGAAACTGAATCTAACACATTACAGTGTTCAGCGAGTGCCATCTATCACATTCAGAAGCCTACACCACCTGACAAACCGTGGCTGTCGGCCTTTGCAGTCAGCAAGTGCGTTTCCAATTCCAAGTGAACTGTACAAGAATTGACAATGTCGAACTCATACAGTTAGTGCAGATAAACACGGAGCCCATTTCTGCACAGGATCACAGCGGGTTGGACTGCCCGTCCATTCACTCCCATTGTACCACGTACAGAAGCCAGACACAACACAACTCCTCAACTACACAAAGCAAGAATCCAGACAGAAACATCCCCTCATCACCACCCCCCCCCCCCGCCAATTATTCCCAATTCTATCGCCAAGTGTACATGAATGCTGTCTGTAAGACCAATCTAGCAGTCCCCATCCTACACAAGTACCAGCTCTCCCGCAAAAGGTTTCACACACACGGATTAGTAAAATAGTAAATTGTCCCCACATTTGGCAGCTCGAATCCGCCTGAACGACTGAAAGAAGTTTGGGGGAGGCGGGCGGAGTTGACAATCTGACCCCAGTCAAGGTGTCCCGGATCAAACAAATGGAACTCTGGACAGGATCTGCTGCTGATGTAACCCCAAGCCGCTTTCTGTGTGAATGTTGATAATGTTTGTTCTGTGCAAGTGGCTTGCAGTCTGCTCCAAGTGTCTGGGAGTGAGGTTTGACCCCGGAGTGAAAACTGGGGCCGTGAAGGTAAATTCCAGGCCGTTCACTGCTGATGGAAACCTCTCGCCATATAATGGGCTATCGATTGTTATGTCCTCTGGCTGCTTTCTGACAATGTCAATCGCTTCCTGAACATCCATTACCCTCTGTTGTTAAAACAAAAAAAAACCCAAAGCTCTTTGCTCACAAAGCATGGGTTATTTTTTTTAAAAGGACACAAGCAAACGCGGTTGTCGCGTTCCACCCCAGACGTCAACTTTTATTCAGTACATTCACTTCTATCAACTTTCCAAAGAGTCACCTTCTTCGATTCAAATCCTTAATCCAGAGAAAAAGACCCCTCAGATCTTCCCCCACGTGCAAACCCGCACATTTACTCAATTTCTGCAGTAAACTTAAGAGTGGTTTGTTTAGAAAGTAAAATTCGTTAAGTTAGCCAAACGTTTAAATCATGTTGCAAACGCAATAACCTGACCCTGTTTGAGCTGCATGGCATTCTGAGAACATGGTGGAAGAGTTGGACCAAGGAAGTCCAGAGTGTGTTCTTTTAAAACCCCAGATCAGTTTGGAGGGGGTGTGAATGTGGATATGTTGGGTGCGCGTTTATCTGAGGGTCAGCCGAGTGCGTGGCTAGAATGTGGATTGTGTTTTTGCGAGAGTGTAAGTACTTGTGTAACCTGAGTGTGAATTGTGCGTCTATATGCGTGAATACCTGTGGGAAAGCCAAGTGTGAATGCTTGTATATGTGAGTATATCCGAGAGTGAATTCTGGTGTTTCGCTGGCCGCATTGTCATTGCATTTGTGCGGGTTAAATGCGCTTCTGAATGAATGTTTGTGTCTGTGTGAACGTTTCTACCTGTGCTGCTAGACCTCCACCAGAGTCCGAATGTGCAAGTGTAACGGTTAATCCGTGTGATTGGATGGATTTGAATGTGTGCCTGTGATTACGTGTCAAGAGTGTACATCGATGTTGCTTTGACGACATGTGTATGTGTGTGTGTGTGTGTCAGAGTGTGTGCTAAGCTGGGGAACACTTCAACAAAGTAGTTCATCGATAGTAAATGTTACAGGTCACTAAGTCCACACGATAGAGGTTTACTTCGAATACATTCCTCAGCTAAACTAAACAGGCAGTTGCGGAGGAATTCTGCTAACCAGCTATTGATCCAGGGAACCTTCACTGTTGTGAACACAGACAAGCCAAAAAGGAGACTGTGTGCAATTACATTTAAAAATGGGAAGAAGGTTCTCCACAGCACAGTGTATGTCCTTGCCTGCGCGAAGCTCTGAGAATGCTGAAGCGGGGCTCGCCAATACAAGTCTTGCATGTTAAACACGCCAGCTCTGAATTCCAACCCTACTGGGCTTGGTATTAAACAGAACAAAGGAGCGAGCAGCAGGGTTACCTTTCACAACTCACACACCCAAGCTACAATGGCATTCGGACTGCAGCTATCAAAAGATGCCGTCCAAACTTCTACAGCAACCCCCCCCCCCCCTCAATATCTGGCCGATCCAAATCTGTGGATTAAGGGAGAGACAGCAAACTCAAGATGTGAGCTGGAAACTAAGTCAAGCTAAACAGGGCAGGCAGAGCAGCACGACAGAACCTGTTGGGTAGTTTCGCTCAGAAACTGGAAGGTGGTCAGTCTCCAGTGCAATTTTGATGTCCAGCAAAATATACTTCCACTCCACTGCCCCTTCCCTCCCCCCCCCACCCCGTCAACATTTATTCCATTAGAAACCAAAGTTGTAACAAACAGATGTGAAAGTGATGTAAAATATCAGTAAAATATTCCAACGGGAACAACTCCCGGGAAAATTCTGAATGCATCTCTTTCGTTTGTCCCTTCAATTCCTTGAACAGTTTTAAAGCCTCCGCCTCTTCCGAGAATAAACATTGTTTTAGGTCAGTTTAAAGGAACATAAGCAGCGACTCTTCGAGCCCCGGGCAGCACCCCCCCCCCCCCCGCTTCTCCCGCCGCCTCACGTCGAAACTATCCTGAGGATTTCTAATGAATACTTATTACAGTCGAGGTGGAGATGAGGTATCGATCAAGAAACTCAAGACCAATCTGAATCAACCCTGTATCCTCCTCTGACTCACAAACCACTAGGGCAGACCTGGGAGGGTTAATTAAATAAGTCCGGGGTGGGGGTGGAAATGGAAAGCCCACAGCACATGCTGGGGGATGAAGAGATCGAGCACAGCCACCCGGGTGTAACAATGGAGGAGCCCTCTCACACCGCTACATCTGTAATAGTCTCTACACATTCCCATTCAGCTTTAGTTCATCGGGAAAATTCGCTCGCTGATTGCAAATCTGAAGGATTCGGTAAAAGTGACTTTGTTGGAAAATGAATGGCATGACTTCAGTCTGCACTAACCCTCTGGTGGTCTTTCTGCTGTTGCTTAATGAAGTACCCGATTATTATTGATTAGAACGACCCCGTTTTGCATACCTAACCAAAAACACTGGCTTCACACCATTACAAGCGTTGTCCTTGACCTGAAAGTGTGAGCACTCCTCACCAAGGTGAGAAAACCTTGCCTTTCTCTCCACAGCCACTTGCTGGTTAAGAGCACCACTACCACCTAGAACTCACCCTAACATCCTGTAGGCATCTTTCCAATAGGGAAATAATTATGCAATAGCAATTATGTCTTTTTTTTCGTTCAAATTGGAACTAAAAATGGTGAGACCCTCAAAAGCATTAAAACAAAAGGTGGCTGAGCAAGTGATGGTGTAGTATGTGGTAAAGTAATGAAGAGAGTTACCTTCTTTGTTGGTACTTGCAGACTTGGCTTTTTCCCACGGTGCCATTTGCTTGTCTTCATCCTGTGGATCCATCATGGCCTTGTCATTGGGCATGTACCAGGTAGAGTTATGCTCTGCCATCAATGATTCAATGTCTATAGTGCTGATGGCAGCCTTACTATTGTCCGTGCTACAAGCAGCCAGTTCTGTGTCCCCATTCTGGCCGGGGCACTCGGCCTTTTTGTTCTTCATGGCGAGCGGCTGGTCCTCAGATATGCTGAACTGCTGCCGCTGCAGCTGAATCTGTGCTTGCAGGATCTCCAGCGGGTGAATCTCGTCCTGGGTCGATGTGCTGGTTGGGGTCCGAACCTGCTCCATGCCCGGTGTACCCGGGTGCCCACTGCCAGTGCTGCCGAGCCCGAAGCTGTCGGCGCCAGGCCCCGTGTTGGAGGTAGTGTTGCTGTTGGGGTGTGCATTGAGCATGCCATGGCCCATGGGTTTCTGGCCACTGAGCAGCCCGTGGTCAGCTCGCTGCAGCTTGGGGGAGCTGGTCACTAACCGGGTGGCCTTGGGTATGTTGTTGTCAGAGCTCGAGGACACCTCATCTTCATTGCCATAGTTGTTGCTGACGTCGTCCGAGAAGTCAACCTGAGGCGAGCTGCCATCTGATTTTGTCACACTTTGAATTCCACTATCCAGGGAGGACATGAGGTCAGGTTGGTCAGGGAGCAGGAGGTCGTTCCCTTTTGCCCAGGATGGGGAGGTGAGGGATTTATCCTGCGGCGTCCCACCTCGGTCACCAGCGTGGCTAGACTGACCCTGCTGCCCTGGACTGACCCCAGGATTCACATTTTCAGCCGAGTATTTGTCAAAAAAATTCCCCGGGCTGACGTGGCCGCTATCCCGTTTTCTCCTGCCTCTCCCTCGCCCAGTCTGTCCTTTGCCTTCACTCGGGATGGCCTCCAAGGCATAGTTTGGGGACAGGTTGCACTCTGGTTGGGATGGTGGGTTTGGCCCCTGGGTGCTATTCTGCACTGTAGACGTGCCCAGCTTGCCATTCCCACCACCAGAGACCCCCATCTGACTATTCTGCTGAGCGCTGCCTTGGAAATATTCGGGCCCATTGCCCGTGCTGCCAGTCGGGGGCCCGCCAACACTCCCACTGCTTGGCCCAACGCTGTCTTGCTCAGTTTGACTCAGTTTCCGTTTCCCTTCATTCTGGTTCTTTTTGTTAAAGGTGACGTTGAGGTTTGGAGCGCCTAAACTGGCAATCATGTTCTGGCAAGCCGTGGACAGGGCAGCCAAGCAACTCTGTCCATAAATGGTGTTATCCTTCGAACCAGGTTTGCTGAAGGAGCCCAGTGACAGGGACCCTATCTTGCTCATGGAGGGCCGCTGGTTGGCTTGGTATTCAGATTGGGGTGGGTAGTTACCAGGCGATGGGGGTACTCCAGGGGGATTGTTGTGTGGGTTCGAGGGTCGGTTCGGCCCCCCAAACGGAAAGCCTGGCTGTCCGCCCATTGGGGTACCTTGGAAATCAGGTCCGGCTCTTCGATCCGTCGACGTGCTGGGGAGGCCCATGCCCCCGCTGGGTGACTGCATCTGCGCGACATTGCCCATACTGTTGCCAAACTGGGAATGCATCCCAGGTGAGTGTAAACCCTGTACATGTCCGTCACCCGGCATTCTCATTGGCTCTTGCATCCCCAGTCCATTCCCACCCGGCCTGAACAGCATGCCTGAACCATTCTGCTGTAAGTTCATCTGGACAGATTCATGGGGGCTGCCTTCAGGGGGCACAGCCGATCCGCCCATCCTTCTCTGAAGCATTTCGCCCGATGGGTGGTGGCCAGGGAACCAGGCGTTTTCCTGGCCCATCTGTGGATTCTGAGGATCGAAACTGGGCATCCTCCCACCACTTTCCCTCTCAAAGCCAGGCTGCGACATGTTTGCCACCTGCCCGCTGTGCACTATGCTGTTTTGGTTGACGTCAGCGTGGTGGCTGAGGTGCTGAAGTTCAGGTTGCCTCATCCTGTGCCGTTGGTTCCTTGATACCATCTGCTTGAACATCATCAGCATGTTTTGCCGCTGCTGCAGGGACTGTTGATCAGTCCCTGGATGCTGCAGAGGAGGTCCTGGAGGGAAGCCCTCTGGACCAGGTGGTGAAAACTCATTGGGAAGCCCAGGGTACGCTGAGGGTGATAAATGGTTTTCCAAACTTGCGTTGTGCATACTGTTGCTACTCCAAGTAGCACAATTGTCCACGTTGTGGTTATTTGGAAAGTCAAACCTTGGCCTCTTTGCCACATTGAGATACGGAGCATCAAAATGTTGTAGTCTCTGATTGGGCTGTTGCTGAATGTTGAACATAGGGTCAGTGTAAGGGTGCATATTCCTGTTCTCTAATCTTTGAATGGGGTACTCAAAAGGAGCATGCTGATTCGGCATCATTGCCCCGCTGTCCTGGAGACTGGAGGTCGGAGGCCCTGTCTCTGCTTGCTGCTGCCGGGGTATCGCTGGGGGACAAGAGTTCTGCCGCGCGAGCAAACCTGCCTGCTGCTGCATGAGAGGATTCCTGGCAGCCACACTGGACTCCATGCCTACTGGCATTTTCCGAGCATTCCCAAACCTTTCGTAGAACACCCCATGCTGCTGCTGCTGCTGCTGAGGGTGGACCTTGCCCAAGCTCACCAGGCCAGGGGTCCTGGGCATGGTAGTGTTGGCAGGAAAGCTGCCCCCGGGCACGTGCCTACCCGGGCCGTAGTGAGGGAGCTGGGCACCAGACTCGGAGGGTGAGAACACAGGCATGTCGAAGGGCCTGGCGGAGGGCTCATTCTGGTAGTTGTACTCCATGGAGTCCACTGCTGGCTGGCTCTGCAGGCGCCTCTGTTCCAGTCCATGCGCCTCGGAGGAGGAAGAGGCTGGCAGGCCGTGGAAGGAGGCGGCTCGGTTGGGGGACTGGTCCAGGGGGAGGCAGGGCGTGTGGTTGGAGGACGGGGTATGGTGCTGGTGGTAGTCTGAGAGGTTACCTGACCTCCCCACCGGTGGTGCCTGCTGTGCAAAGCCTTCGCCTGGCCCCCCTCCTGCAGCAGCAGCAGCTGCCCCTCCTCCAGCCTGGTTCTCCCCCAGTGGGTCATAGGTGTCCCCGAAGGCGTGCGGCTGCCCGGCCAGGGGGTTGCCGCTGTAGGCGGCGGCGGTGCCGAGCAGGCGCCCCCCGTGCAGGCACGAATGGCCGGGCTCGGTGCCGCAGAAGCTGCCGCTGAAGTGGGGGTGCCCGTGCGGGTGGGGGCCGCCGGGGAAGTAGCCGTGAGTGGCCTGGGGCTGGGGCGGGGGCGCTGCCGCTGCCGGAGGAGGCGGCGGTGGAGCCTGCGGCTGCTGCGGGCCACCAGGAGGAGGCGCCGCCGCGCTCCCCGCCGCCGCTGCTGCTGCTGCTGCTGCCGCCGGAGCCTGGTGCAGCTCCGAGTGGCCCCCTCGGGGGTGGAAGGAGTACGCTTCCCCGCCCAAGGCTGGGTTCATCCCCAGGCCCAGCATGGGGGGCTCCAGGGGACCCAGGGTCTGCTCGTCCATTGCGCTGCCACTGGCCCCGGGGAAAGTTGGGCTTTTGTAGTGAGCCGACATAGCCAGGGCTGCTGCCTGGCTGAAGTTTCTCTCCCCACCCGGGCCACCGCCGCTCCTGCTGAACTGATCCAGGCTGTACATAACTTCCCAAATCCCCTGCCCCCCACCCCACCCCACCCCCAAACCCCCACCCCAGGCCAACCTGATCAGTACGGCATGTCAACCGGGAGGGAGTCCCTGGGGCTAATCTCAACCGCAAAACCCAGAGAGACAGAGAGAAAAAACAAATAGAGGATTTGAAAATTCTTTCTCCCCCCCCCCACCCCAAATTAAAATCAACGAGTAAACAGGCAGGGGAAAATAAATGCAGCCCACCCACCCACCCCCTTCAGTACCTCAAGTCTAAAAGAGAATTGTTTAAAAATGTCAAAGACATTGAAGAAGAAACTCACCCTCAGATTCACATTGTGATTCCAAACACTCTCTATCTCTCTACAATGTCATTGCAGCTTTCATGTCCTCATTATTTTGTAGTTCTTGGTTTTAAAATAAATTCTCGGGTTCAGTCATCAATTCTTAATTTTCTCTTTGTTTAACACCTTCCCAAAACATGCCCCCCACCCCAACCCCCGCTCTCTCTAATTCGCCGGGAGAACTGAAGTCCCCGGGGCTAGTCTGATCGATCAAGAGAAAGGGGAGGCGGGGTGGGGGGGGGGGGGGGGGGGAAGCTGAGTTCCTCGCTTGATCCAGCGATAGTGCCCAGGAACCAGGCGGTGGACTGGGGGAAGCGGAGGGGAAGGAGTGGGGAAGGGGGTGAGAACTGGAAAAGGGAGGGCGCTAAGACACTGCACCCGCTGCTGCTGCTTACAGTGGTTCCAAACTTGCATCCATCTACTGATTGAGACCGCCGGGGAACTGGAACCTCTCAGTTGAAATGTTCGTCTCTTTTTTTCTCTCTCTCTTCTTTCTGTCTCTCTCAAAATCTTTAATCCAGCACCATGTGAGAGTGAATCTAGGCTGAGATCTGTCTCTCTCTCTCTCGCTGTCTGATCGTCTCTCTGTCTCGATCACTAGTGCTGACTTGAGAAGCACAGTCTGATCTCATCCCTCGGAAAGCCAGCAACAAGTTTGATACTGCTATCTGCAATCAATTTCAGCCATTATTCCTCCACCAATCATTGCTACGCATGCTCCTAGCCAGAAGGCGGGGCTTGGAGTTAAGGTGGACTGAAGTGAACCCCTTAAAAAGAGAGACAAAGAGGCAAACACACAAAAAAAGGAAGCGAGCAAGAAAAGAGGGGGGGGGGGATGTCATTACAAAGTGCATGCAGGATCTAAAGAGCGCCCTTCGAAATGATAAGCCTTGGCTTAGCTGTCCGCATTTATAAATTAACTGCATTTAGAAAATGATTTGCCCATTGCATTCACGCTGCGCTGTGTCCTCCACACCAGTCCCCCGTCAAGTTAACAGTATTTTCTGAAATCTGCTGGTTGCAAAGGAAGTTAAAGCAGACTCCCAGAAAAGCCAATGGTTTGCCTGCTCCCCGTAGCTGGGAGTTTAGCTTTCCCCTCTAATTAACAGTTCGTTTGCAAGCACAGAGCAATGCAGCAACGCTGTTTCGTCCAGCATGTCGCGTTCCTCGTACTGGTTGTGCAAACGGTGAATTAAAGCAGGTCGGAATGCAAAGAGATCTTGCTGAAGTTTTTTTTTGAGCGAGGGGCTCAAAAGAACGATCTTCCCCCGAATGAAGAGAGGATAGCGAACCGGACAGTGCACTCCTGTCTTCACTGTCACCGTTCAGTTCAAGTTATCCCCAACCTGCCCCAGTTCCTGTCCACATTTCATTCTGATGGTTGTTCAAAAAGAAAATGAACCAAAGGGGGAGAGAAAAACCACAAAGACAAAGGTTTCAAATGACATGGTTAAGGAGTCCAAGCCTCCTTAAACAACGCAATTAGTCTTCGGGGGGCTAACGAATGCAATTCTGTTCTGATGTTAAAATCAATAGTGCAATTTAATATCTCCTCTTCACTTTATCAAATATTTATGCCAATAATCTCAGTTAAAATGGTTAAACCTTTATGTGATCTGGACGCGGGGTGGCGGGGCTTGAAATTCATCCCACAATTAGACACAAGCAGAGAGAGAGAGACAAGGCTCTCTCGCCAACAACCAATCTCCTCCTCAAGAGAGAGAGAGAGAGAGAAAACGGGGAATCTGGAACTCACACACACATACACACAAGAAATCAGGGCGAAAATCATCGGCCCCAGTTGAATAATCCCTGTTATTAATATAATTAAACAGTAGTCATGATTTTAAATATTCCCATGTTTATTCCGTTTGGAGGTTTTTTTTAGACACAATCGATTCTACAACGCGTTGTTAATTTCAAGTCAGTTACACCTCTGCTGTAAAACAAAACCGATTTTTGTGAAAGTTTAGAAATGGGAGTTAAAATGTCTTGAAGTGTCCGAGTCCGGGAGGCTGAGGGGGATTAATGTATTGCAGTATTTTTTTTTAAGAAGAATCTCTGCTCTAGCTGTTATGGAATCCAGGGAGATGGAGCTGGTGATTAAATATTGATTCTGTGTAATTAGTTTTCATGTGAGCCATCCGCGTGGTGATGTTTTTAGGTATTGAGTAACAGCGTCGAAATGAACTTCGACACTGAAATTATTAGTTAGGATGTGACAGGCTGCGAGAGATTTGAACGAATTTGCATTGTGATTTCGGAGAGAGGAGAGGAGAACGAGACCTTTCCGAAGGTAACAGAAATGAATAATTTCCCCCTTATCGTTTATATTCCGGGTTTAAAGTTTAATGACATGCAGGTACGGCTTACAACATTCTCTGGGGCTGAGGTTGAAGCAACATATTTTATGAAATAATATTTGTGGGTGACCACCAACACAATGCAAAACCAAAGACACACCGGTACATTCCCCACGCCAGGCATACTGCACCGGTTATAATTTTTTTTAAACAAAATAAAATATAAGACAGCCTGAGAAGTTGAAATACAGTCTCTTCCTTTCGATCAAAGTTCTTTAATCCCTATTTATTTTACATTGTATTGTGCTGCTGCTACCTGAACTCTTCAGCCCCTCTGAATACACCGAGATTCAGAGAGGTTGCTTACTCTGCTTCATTTTTTTTCTTTCCGTGTGTATCTTTCGCCAGGGAACAATTATAGAACATAATATTTATCTGGGTGCCCGAGTCCAGACGTTGTTTTCTCTCCCTCCCTCCCTCCCTCCTCTTCACCCGCCCCACACACACACACACACACAAAGCGCTTGTTCTTTGTGGTTTTGAGAAAAGATGTGAAAGCTTGTACACGTGGACATTGCCATCTTGTGGCGATGGTTTGAACAATCCAGAGAAAGCGTGAGGATATAATTTTGTTCAAACACTATATATATTTTTCCTCAGAAAATTAGGATGGCGACAAAAAGAAAGTCAGGACACAACTACGAAGTTGAAGTTTCATCATCTTTATTGCCGCGAGTTGAAGGTGTCGTTCTGTGATATCTTGGCTCAGTCCTGTGCAGGGATCTTGCCCTGTTGCTGGCCAGTGATGTTAGATGTCGAATTTCCTGAGCAATACGTGCCCGGCTTCTAAAGACAAATACTCACCCCTGCCCCTTAAGTCCGCCCACACGGATACCTCACTATTTGGTTCACACGCCAGGCTTAAAATAAACAATTCTGCAAGGAGAGATTTTATTCATTTCAGAATCCAGACAAACTGGGCAGGAGGCTTGTGAGGTACTGACCTATATAATGGGACTATCACTGAAAACGGCGGGGGATTATAAACTCTAAACAGGTTCATGTGGTCCCTATGTTGACAGCAACCTTGATAAAACAACATTGGCTATTACTGGTTAATATACCTCAATCGCATTTAAAAATTATGGACACGATCATTCAAAGTATATTTGAGGGGCATTTGTACAGGCAGGACCTAGTCAGAAGGTGTCAGCATATTAATAGAGGCAATATTGTGTCTGACCAATCTCTTCCACTGAGGATGGGGCAAGTCAGGTTTTGACCAGGACAAACAATTAGTTATTAACTTAAACCTTTCAAAAACAAGTCAACAGGGACTGCTCCATAATTCAGTGGCTACTGGACAGTGTTTAATACCCTTGTAAAGCAGGGATTGTGACTTTAAGTCTCACTGAGGCTCTTGAGGAGGTTCATATTATGGGTCAGACCAGGGATAATGTATTTAACTAGAGATCAGGAGCTTGTAGGTTCAACTTCAACCTGGTTTGAGTGCATTTCACAGCTTTACAGGCCCTCTTGTGGTGCAGGGGCACCACAACTTCACCAACACATTCCAACCCGACCTTAAGTTCACCTAGATCATCTCAGACACCTCTCTCCCCTTCCTGGAACTCTCCATCTTCATCACGAGTGACCAACTTAACACAGATGTCTTCTACAAACCCACCAACTCCCACAGCTACCAGGACTATACCTCCTCCCACCCTGCCTCCTGTGAAAAGTCAGCCCTTATTCCAAATTTCTCCAACTCTGCCGCATATGCTCCCAGGAGGACCAATTCCAGCACAGAACACACCAGATGGCCTCCTTCTTCAAAGACTGCAATTTCCCCTCCCACATGGTCAATGATGCCCTCCAGCACATATCATTCACTTCCAGCACCTCCGCCTTTGAACCCCACACCACCAACTGCAACAAGGGCAGAACCCCCCTGTCCTCACATTCCACCCCCACAAACCTCCATATTCATTGCATCATCCTCAGCCATTTCCCCCACCACCAGAGATATATTTCCCACCCCACCCCTATTCACTTTCTGTGAAGATCATTCCCTCCACGACTCACTTGTCAGGTCCACATCCCCCAACCAACCCACCCTCCCCTTGCGACACCTAACCCTGCCACCACAGGAATTGCAAAACTTACACCCACACCTCCCCCCTCACCTCTGTCCAATGCCCCAAAGAAGCCTTCCACATCCATCAGAATTTTACCTGCACTTCCACACAGGTCACTTATTGTCTCCGTTGCTCCCGATATGGTCTCCTCTGCATTAGAGAGACAGGACGCCTACTTGTAGGGTGCTTCAGAGAACATCTCCCAACACCCGGACCAACCAACCCCACCACCCTCCCCTCTGCCCTCCCCTCCGACCTATCACCATTACCCCCACTTCCATCCACCAATTGTACTCTCAGCTACCTTTCCCCCAGCCCCACCCCCTCCCATTTATCTTGCCACCCCCTCGTCACAAGCCTCATTCCTGATGAAGGGCTTTTGCCCAAAACATAGATACTCCTGCTCCTCAGATGCTACCTGACCTGCTGTGCTTTTCCAGCACCCCACTCTTAACTTGTGTCGTGGTAGTGTCCCTATCCCTGCACCAAGCAGCCCAGGTTCAAGTCCCACAAGCTCCAAAGGTGTGTATTAACATATCTGAATAGGTTAATTAGAAATATAGGTTACATTAAAGAAAAACACATCAAAACAGTGGGGATTCATGACTACCCATGGGAATCTGCAAAACACTGGCTAAGGAATAACACAGAACAATAAGCATATTATGTCAGATTGAAGTTGATTAGTACTGAACTGGGTGCCTTTGCGTCTCATGACCTGGATTCCGAACCACAACATGAAGTGGCCAAATTTGCAGATGATAGAAAACTAGGAGGGACAATAGAATTAAGAGGAACTTTAGAATGGATTGGATAAAATATAGACAACGGAGGAACAATGACAGATACATTTAATGAAGTAAATTTGAATTGTCAAAGTATTGCACAGAAGGTGGAAAATACATAGTGCCAACTTTACAGGTGTGTCGCTAAGGATTAATCTGAAAGCACATCCAGAGACTTGGCACTCAGTGCTACAGAGGTCCAACTAAAGCAAACAGCCAAACCAATAACATTTTCAACCATATCATCAGCACAATGCAAAGTATGTCAGAGCAGTTGATGGTCAAATGTTATATGGTGCAAGCTCTGGTCATCAAGGAATAAAGAACACATTACAGCAACAGAGACATTACTTTCCAGCATCAGTGAAAGACTGGAGAAACATAGTTTTTTTTATCTAAAAAGGGACAGCTGGGAGTTTAGAGCGGAAAATGTGTTGCTGGAAAAGCGCAGCAGGTCAAGCAGCATCCAAGGAACAGGAGAATCGGGCATAAGCCCTTCTTCAGGACAGCTGGGAGTTTAGAATTGTTCAGAGTGTATCAAGAGTTGGCCCAGAATATTATTTTGTATTAAATGACAGGGAAACTAGTGTGTCAGTTTCAAACCAGTGAAAGTGAATTTTAGTACTGGTATCAGAAAATTCTTCTGTGCTCAGATTGAGCAACATGTAGAATAAATGTCCAAGTGGAATCGAGGAGGCAAATTTGGTATTAGTTTAACAGTATCTAGGATGGGTGAATGGCCTTTTTCATTTGTAATTATATATCAGTTTTCAATTGTAAACTATTTTTAGCCAAACAATGCAACAAGAGAAAGCATTTAATTATGTGAAATGTCAGTTAGTGAAAAAGTGATGCAAAGGATTGTTTGTATACCCTTCAAGAACAGCTCTGGTGAGTGTCGAGGTGTAGGATTACTACACCTTAGTTCCCTACGCACTGATTTCTTAAAATGATCCATTCCACAGCTATAACTAATATTGTCGTACACACACAACATTCTTCCAGCCACAAGTAAAAGAGCTAACTTGTTGTTCGGATAGTGTTTTATATACGGTAAGTGTTGTTTGATTACTTTTTAAACCAATACAAATGTAGAGGCTACTCAACAATGGGATACACAACAGTTGAGCCCGATTCAGTCCTCGCCAAATGGCGTCATGGAACAGCGACCTCGGACAGCTGTTTTCCTTCTTTCTTTGCCAGAGAGTATGTTAAATAATTCTTGTACCCCACATACCCTCCTGGCTGGTCTCTGTTTGACTTAGCATTGGATTCATCCCTGAGCCATCAGATGAGACACGGACAAACCATTTGATTGACTCTCTCTGTTTCCACTTTCCGAATTCCCGTTGGTAAGAGAAAGTTACATGTTGAACAGAAGGGTAAGTAACTCAGTGTACTGTCTTTGCAATATTATAACACTAAGCGTGGTTTTTAAATTCCCTGCAGTGAGCTGCACTGCTAAACGCTCAGATCCCACTAATAAGGTATAAATTACCACACGTCCCTCACCACTACTCAGATCCAAATGTGTCCTTTCCGTAATGTGTCTGCCTGCGCGATTTCTTTTTTAAAAAAAACAGCAAACAACAGATGACGATTTTTTAAAACAGATTTGCTGTGGTGACATTGAACCACTAGCGTCCTTGTGAGAAGGGACCACGCACATCATTCACCCTGCTATCCTCGTGAGTATGTTGTCTCTCACATTTATCACAGACCACTGGCAGCATCAATACCAGCACCTTATACTGCAGCAGAATGCCTGCGATATCACATCAAGTGAGTTTAGTGCAGTTTCACTGGTTTCACTTCTTTCCCTGGAAAGAACTAGTTGGAAAATCCAATAAAGGAAAGCCATCCAGAATAGCTCCCTAGAAATCATCACACAGAAAAACAAAATCCCAACAGTGTAAGGAATTCAAGACAGGAGCCAGAGTTTTGAGTAAGACTCATGTAGAGCCAGGTGTCTGACGTCATTCTGCCTTCTCTTAGCAGATGTCACTCATTGCTGCAGCCAGTCCACATCCAGATTACTCATCAGCAGGCCGACTGAATTATGATTTTCATGGATAAAACAGCACAATCATTGTATTGAAACCAGAAAAAGCACTGGTAAAAATTGCAAAATCTGAAACAACAAAGGTTTATATTAATTACTACATCACTAAATTAATTTATTTCTATTTCAAATAAAGTTTTGCTGTTTTTCTTTGTAATTCTTAAACATGAGAATACAAAAAATGAGGAAAGATGTATTGAGTTAGGCTTCAATCCCTTGGATCTTAAGGCTTAAGTTAAAATTCATTAGTAAGCAGCCTGGAATTAATTCCCATTTCTATTTTCTCCACTTGCTTTCCTTAAGGTTGCTGGTTCCTACTTGGAACTTTCTTTCCTATTTGCTGTTAACATAGAATCCTAGAATGTAGGAGCAGAAGTAGACCGTTTATCCCTTTGAGTCTTCTCCATCGTTCAATATGATCATGGTTAATCACTCTATTCCTGCTTTGAACCCTTTAGCCTGAAGACATATCTCCTTGGTGAAAGCATCCAATATTTTGGTGTCAACTGCTTTCTGTGGCAGAGAATTCCAGATGTTCACCACTCTCTGAGTGAAGAAGATTCTCCTCGTTACTCTTAGACTGTGACTCCCTAGAGTCCTGGATTCAGGACTCCCTGGTCATTGAGAACATCCTCCCTTCTCAAGTGATAATTGATAGTGGCAACCTGGTGGATCATAAGCTTGGCATTATAATCAAGATTGATGCTCCCCTCGGGTGAAATCAAGTATGAATAGATAAGAATTAATGGAAAGCTAGCTCTCTTGAGTCCAAGTTCACTCAGACCAAGTGTAATACCTTCAACTGGTGTCCTGGCAGATATCAGCTACCTCAACATAAACCATTAAACCCAGGATACATATGATAGGAAGCAAAAAAAATGAGCTATAAGTACATTACAAAGAAACAGTTTTGTATGTAGGTGGCAGCAAAATATTGCAGATACTGGAAACTTGAAATAATAGAAAGTGCTAAAAATACTCAGCAAGGCTATCAACATCTCTGGATAAAGGATTAGTGTTAATGTTTCAGGTCCGTGACCTTTCATAAGGTTCACCATAGATTAATTAACTCAGAGAACAGTTAGAGTCAACATTCAGGAGGCAACGATAAGCTCTGGATTATGAGTTAAAACGAGAGGTAAGGATGACCAAAATGTTCTCAAGTGAGGACATCAATGAGGTAAAGAGAGAAAACCACATGAAGTGATATCACAAACTGAGAAATGGCACCATCTCAAAATGCTGAACAGCAGAATGAAAGAATGCATCCATTATTCATCTCTATCGAACTGTTGAGGTGCTAAATGGTGTCAACAAGATGCATCCTAGTTTTTAAACTGCTTCAGGAATTGCCATTCTAATTTTTATTTAGTTCCTGTAGGTGTTTATCATAAAGCCACTCCAAATTTCAATGCAATACATGAAGTCAGCACCACACTGCGTTCAGTAGACTGACCCTGCCCATAGAAAGCAACATACAGGTACCTCTACACTGGGAGGTAGCTGAAGGTGAGCACTACACATTCCATGTGTGGCAAGGGGCTGGTGAAAAGGGATCTGGTAGCTGAAGCACAAGCTTATGTCCTTATGTTAGAAGAAGTAGTAGATGGAGGTACAGTTACAACATTTCAAAGGCATTTGGACAGGTACATGAATAAGAAGCATTTAGAGGGATATGGGCCAAACACAGGCAAGTGCAGTTAGTTTAGTTGGGGAAACATGGTCAGCATGAACGAGTTGGACTGAAGGGTCTGCTTCCGTGCTGTATCATTCACAATTCCATAACTCTACTCGCTACACCCCCTTAGGTTCCAAATCTTGCAGGGCCCCATTTGAAAAGAGGAATGTTACCTGGGTAGCAACATTTTCTGCAGTTATTAGAGAATGCATCAAGCACCACACAAGAGTGGATAGTCACTATGAAAGAGCTCACTTGTTCCAATCGGGATTACTGCTTATTAAGAATGTACAAAAGGTGCATTGGGCGACATCAGAACCAAATGTGGACAAGTTCAAAGTGGCAGTAATCCTAAGGCCAGTTGCAGTGAATGGTCATGGTGCAAAAGTGATGGGTACACCAATCTCCACAGTCTATCCAATGTGCTCTCAAGAAGCTGAACACTGGAAATAGACCCTTCGGTCCAATTTGTCCGTGCTCACCAGATATACTGCAGAGTTTCACTATCTTCATTGCTGCCTTGATGCCTGGTCAGAGATCAGGTGACTGAGTAAGTGTCTGGAAATAGAAGCATGATTAAAGTGGAAACAGAATGGCTGTCGCACTTCAAGTAGTATTACATCTAACCCCATTAGGTACCTTGTTCAAATGTCAAGAGATGTGCCAGAAACTAAACAACACCACACAGCCACTACAGGATTTGTGATAGAGTCAGTTGTGGGACCAGGTGTAAATAGCAAGAAAGCCACTTTTTTGTTATTCATCTGTGGTTTGTAGGAGTCACTGGAGAGCCAGCTTTTATTGCCGATCCTAATTGCCCTCAACTGGGTAATGGTAAGCTGCCTTCTCGAACTGCTGCAGCCCACGTGCTGTGGTTGACCCCCAGTGCCCTTAGGTAGGGAATTCCAGGATTTTGATCCAGAATTCCAGGATTTTGACAAAAGACCCAAAATAGACAACTAGCACCAGCCATCTGAATTCTTGTGGGAGAACCTCGGAGGAGCACTGCTATAGATTAGCAATAAGCAAACAACTGAAACTCCGCATTGATAAAAGCAATGCTGCATGTATTGGTCATTGTATTATGTATACACAGAGAGAGAACTGCAGCTACATCCGCTGAATGGAGTACATATGTAAAGGTATTGTAAGGAGACCATGGCACTTGCTACCTGTGAAAGTGGTTCAGTTGGATTGTCTTCTGATTCTTTAATAACAATGACTTACATTTATACAGCATCTTGAATATAACAAATATTTTAAGGTGCCTCACAGGAATGTTATCAAACAAAGATTGACATCAAGCCTCATGAGAAGCTATCAGAATCGATTTTCAAAAGCTTGGAAGGTTGGAATGAACAATTTGTAAGAGGACAGAACGATACAGAAATGGGGAGGCATGGGGAAAGAATTCGAGAGATTGGGACCTTAACAACTGAAGGCAAGGCTGCCAATAATGCAATAACAGAAATTGTAGGCAAACAAGAGGTCAGAATTGAAAGATACCATGGAGAGTTAACGGGTTGGTGGAGCTCAAAACAATGGGGAGGGACAAGATAATGAAAGAATTTGAAAACAAGAATGAAAATTTTAATGTCATAACATTACTAGGTCAGCTATGAATATAGGTCAGTGAGCAGGGAACAATGGGTGATTAGGATTTGGTTTGAATTAGGTTGCAGGCGGCAGAGTTTTGATTAGATTTAAGTAGTATGGAAGATGCATGACTAGCCATAAGAGCACCAGAACATTCAAGTCTTGAAGTAATATAGTAATGGAAACAGTTTCATTAGCAGATGACCTAAGGCAGGAATGGAGTCGGCTAATGTTATCATGATGGAAATAAATGTTGTCTGCATTTTGTACTTTTTACAGCCGAAAGGAGGCTTTCTTCCTCCCAGCTTGCTTCATCCCGATGTTTCCCTTGATGACAAAGGTACTAAGATTTTGACAATTTTGAAGAGTCAAGCCATGCTATTTTAAGACGATCGTAAACTCTTCAGGTTACCAAAGTATATTTGGTATTGCTCCTGGTACGATAGTCACAGGTGAGGTGCCGAAAGACTGGAAGTTGGCAAACGTGGTGCCACTGTTTAAGAAGGGCGGTAAAGACAAGCCAGGGAACTGTAGACCGGTGAGCCTGACCTCAGTGGTGGGCAAGTTGTTGGAGGGAATCCTGAGGGACAGGATGCACATGTATTTGGAAAGGCAAGGACTGATTAGGGATAGTCAACATGGCTTTGTGCGTGGGAAATCATGTCTCTAACTTGATTGAGTTCTTTGAAGAAGTAACAAAGAAGGTTGATGGGGGCAGAGCAGAGATGTGATCTATATGGACTTCAGAAAGGTGTTCGACAAGGTTCCCCATGGGAGACTGATTCGCTAGGTTAGATCTCATGGAATACAGGGAGAACTAGTCATTTGGATACAGAACTGGCTCAACGGTAGAAGACAGAGGGTGGTGGTGGAATGTTGTTTTTCAGATTGGAGGCCTGTGACCAGTGGAGTGCCACAAGGCTCGGTGCCGGATCCTCTATTTTTTTGTCATTTACATAAATGATTGGATGCGAGCATAAGAGGTACAGTTAGTAAGTTTGCAGATGACACCAAAATTGGAGGTGTAGTGGACAGCGAAGAGGGTTACCTCAGATTACAACAGGATGTGGACCAGATGGGCCAATGGGCTGAGAAGTGGCAGATGGAGTTTAATTCAGATAAATGCGAAGTGCTGCATTTTAGGAAAGCAAATCTTAGCAGGACTCATACACTTAATGTCAAGGTCCTAGGGAGTGTTGCTGAACAAAGAGACCTTGGAGTGCAGATTCATAGATCCTTGAAAGTGGAGTTTAAGGTAGATAGGATAGTGAAGAAGGCGTTTGGTATGTTTTCCTTTATTAGTCAGGGTATTGAGTACAGGAGTTGGGAGGCCATGTTGCGGCTGTACAGGACATTGGTTAGGCCACTGTTGGAATATTGTGTGTAGTTCTGGTCTCCTTCCTATCGGAAAGATGTTGTGAAACTTGAAAGGGTTCAGAAAAGATTTACAAAAATGTTGCCAGGGTTGGAGGAATTGAGTTATAGGGAGAAGCTGAACAGGCTGGGGCTGTTTTCCCTGGAGTGTCGGAGGCTGAGGAGTGACCTTATAGAGGTTTACAAAATTATGAGGGTCGTGGATAGAATAAATAGACAAAGTCTTTTCCCTGGGGTCAGGGAGTCCAGAACTAGAGGGCGTAGGTTTATGGTGAGAGGGGAAAGATATAAAAGAGACCTAAGGGGCAACTTTTTCACGCAGAGGGTGGTACGTGTGTGGAATGAGCTACCAGAGGATGTGGTGGAGGCTGGTACAATTTCAACATTTGGATGGGTATATGAATAGGAAGGCTTTGGAGAGATATGGTCCGGGTGCTGGCAGGTGGGACTAGATTGGGTTGTGATATCTGGTCGGCATGGACAGGTTGGACCGAAGGGTCTGTTTCCATCTCTATGACTCTATGGTACCTGCATGAGCTTCATTATATCTCATCAGCTGATGGCTATGTCAATGGTGTCAAGATATGGAGCTGCAGATAGTGAACTTGATCACCTGGAACCCAATCAGTCTTCCTTCTCATTCCATGAATCCTAGCAGTACGCAGTGGCTTAAAATGAATATACCATGACTGCTGCTTGAGCAACCTATGACACCCCCCCCCCCCAGACAGACACACAGACACACACACACAGACACACACACACAGACACACACACACATACACACACACACTTTCACCACTCATTAAACCAGGAATTTTGGAGAATCCAATTGTCCTGGGACATTTGCAGAGACCATTCCTGAAAGTGGAATTGTCATCTGCCTATGGAGCCATCACTAAGGATAGTGCTGGGACCAAGGCAAATTGTGCCAGGAAGGATAGGAAAAAAAGAATTGTGGCTCTAAGAGTTGCTCCTTTTTTGAGGTATTTTAGGTATTGGAGATTTGAGGAGCACTAATTACTGGTTTATAAGCTGTTGCATCATTTTGGAACTTTGGGGGAAGAAAGATCAAAACAACAGCGCTTTAAAAAGGAGGAAGAGAGACAAAGGCAGTGACTACTTGGTCAGAGAAAGAAACCTACCCTGCTGTCTGACACAGGGGTGAACCTGCACAGCTACTACCCTTACTGTTTGAGTTTAAGTATCTTTGGATATCGGAGTGTGTCTAAGACAAATTAACAAACAGCAAAATTTACAACCGGTCTTGGAGGAGCCTGTGTGGTAGAGGTCCCCCACAGAAGAAGATAAGTGCATAGTTTTTAAGCGTAACCTTGCTGTAAATCTACCATAGTGAGTAGAGGGGGTCCTTTTATGATTATACATTTTTTTGAGATCTGTCTCTTGATTCTGCCGGTGGAGGCCGGTATAGTTACAACATTTAAAAGCCATCTGGTTGGATATGTGAATAGGAAGGGTTTAGAGTGATATGGGCCAAGTTCTGGCAAGTGGGACTAGATTAATTTGGGATATCTGGTCAGCATGGACAAGTTGGATCAAAGGGTCTGTTTCTGTGCTGTACATCTCAATGACTCTGTGACTCTAAGGACGTGTTCAAAATTGCTCAATATCACCACAATTATAAACCAATTCTCATGAGATTTTTGGTTATAATTCCATGATGCTCCTTGTGATAATGATGCCATACCTACTCCAAACTAAACCTGAAACAAAACAAAAGGACACATGTGCTACATTGACCTATTCAAGAAAAAAGTTATCCCTACCCTGGCTCTGTTTCCTCTCATGTGTTTATAAACCCAGTGTGAGGCTCTATGGTGGGGACCCCAATTTGCCCAATCCTAGGGTTAGTTATTTCTGCCTGGTACATCCATGAGGTGCAATGCTGTAGGTTAACCATACCTGACATTACCAATGCTTAGAACAAACCATTTCCATTGAAATTCAGAACTGATAACCATAACCATAATTGGCAGTGCAATTTCTCTGGCAGAGATTTGATGAAAATCAGATTTTGATAAACCTGAATTTCTATTTCACTGGTGAATTAGAGCCCTAAATTCTGACCTTCCAAGGAGGTATACGTCTTAGGTCAGAGCAGATGCAGGCAATCCACACCTGTTTCATTCCGATCTGCCTATAGCCTTTATTCCATACAGCCCCTACAGTGTGGAAACAAGCTATTCAGCCCATTGAATCCATTCTGAACCTCTGAAGAGCATCCCACCCACACTCACCCCTGTAACCCTGCATTTCACATGGCCAATCACCCAACCTGCACATGTTTGAACTGTGGGAGGAAACTGGAGCACCCGGAGGAAACCCACACAAACACAGGGAGAATGTGTAGACTCCATACAGACAGTCTCCTGAGATTGGAATCAAACCTGGGTGCCTGGCACTCTGAGGCACCAGTGCTAACCACTGAGCCATTGTTTCTTGCCTTCTTCCCACTCTGAATGGTAGAAATTAGTGGAGACCTCAGTTCATTTTCATAATTATTATTGCATGACCAAAACCTTCCCTTCCTTCGTGAGGCAAAGATGTTTCTCATTTTTGAACAGAAGCGTTTACAGGTACTTATAATCTTCATTCTGTATAATTCTTGTTTTCAAAGATTAATAGAAAATAATGGGTCATATGTGTATTATGTCACCCCATTCCAAACCCCCAGCCCCCAATCGGCATCACTACCAACTTCAATCCTATAATATTTTGTGAAAGGCAACAGATAAGTAGATACTGTATATGTATATACACCAGGCAACTGTTTTATTAATCATGCCTTGTTTCACCATCTCTTTTGTCTCCATCCATTTAGCAATATCCCACTTGCACAAATGCCCACCATCCAATTACCAGCATGCATCATTTTGATTTGACGCTGCTGCTAAGTTAAGTGTTTTCATTGACAGTACTGTTCAGCGTTGTGTAACTGACTGTCACATCAATGACTGATACACCAACATTTTTATCAGAGATCAGCTGGGTTTACATTATGATAAAGGTGGTTTGAGACCATTGTGAACTAAATGGTGGCAGCAATGTAAGCTGATGTGGCTTTGAATGGGATTTTGCTCAGTATTAGGTGCTTACACTGTCACCTTATATTGCTATCAGAATGTTACAGCAAAAAAGTCATATAAGGTAGCAAAAGTCAGCTTGATTAGTAACTTCTCTACATTATCTTTTATGCTTTTCTCTTTGTTTTCTACAAATTTCCTCTTTGTTTATTTCCATCTTTTCCTAAACATCAAGATTCATACCACGAGTGGAAGCCTCTTTCGCTAATATTGCCTAAGTTATCATTCTTCATTGTGAACCTGGACAACAAGTATCAGTGGGATATCTATCATGAGATGCATCACAGCTGACCCTGCCCTCACCTGAATAGACTTTCCATCAAGACTCTTAAGATAATCAGAATGACAATTAAGGCTATTCCCTCTACACATTGGCTCTGTGTTCATTGTTAGTTGGCGGTTTTTGTAGCACTGAGTTCCTAGAAACAAACATGTGCATCCATTTCTGTGATTTGTTTCATAATATGCAGCATTGAATTTTTACATTTAACCCTTAAATATTCATTAATTAAAGCCTGGAGATCTACTGAATTCTGGTACCATTTTTGAAGACAGAAATACTATCATATCACTGCATTCAGGATGGCACGACTTATTCAGCTTGACCTAAATAAAAGCAAATACAATGCAAAATGCTAAACATCTCTAAAAAAAAGCAATTAAACTAAAGTCATAGCTCAAGAAGTTAAGATCCAATTTACAAAATGTGGATTTAATAAGTATCAGACCCTCTAAGTCAATCATTTGGATGAAACAATTATGGGGCTAATCTCTTGTACACTTTAAGGATGCGATTACACAGTTGACGTGAATTCCAGTTTACCCAAGTGGTTCAGTATCATAACCAGAACTAAAGTCTGATCTCTGACTTGTGCCAATGGATGTCTTTATGTTTCAGCCATTTGTTCTCAAATAAACAAGCAAGTTTGAAGTTTAAGTGTTGCAAGGTAAGGTATTAATGGCTGGATATTTGCCATCTTCAATATGCAGTGCCCCTAGATGGAATTTTGCATAGATAATGGATTACCCTAATGGTTCAGTATTCAAAATGAATAGAGTTGTTCTACTCCATTGTCTGTCAATCTGCATACATTAACATTTCAAATAAACTGTTCCAGCTACTAGAACAACTTTGACTTAATTGGTTTCTCAATAAAGCTACTCAATGTATTTCCACAGACAAAGCATCATCTGTGATCCTTCACTTTGAATATGTGCGAAAAAATACATCTTTCATTCTAATTATATTATAAAATACATGGAGAGCTAACATAAACATTTCTGCATGTCACAATCATCAGCAAAAACTTGGGATAATATTTTCCCTTTCCATCTCAGGAACATAGAGGTCAATCATAGCATCTACAACAGTTCCAATTGAGATCCGTTAGCTCAGAACAGATAGCGAATTGAACCTGGGACCCTTCTCAAATGTAAAGGTGAATTTCTTATTGCTTCAAACAGTGGGATCATCAAGGGACCTCTTCTTTCTCTGTTTTCTTATATTTAAAAATTAAACCATACAGTCCGACACATCAACTCCTAATAAAAAGCCAGCAGCCTCTTTATACATGGTAATGGATCCCATTAACTCTGCTCTGTCATTTATAATGAATGCTGTTTAAGTATCATGTGATCATGGGCCCTGCTCTGGACAAAACTGTTCTTTTAACGTGCTTTGCAGACAGTTCATGTGCATGAGAGGCGACCTCAGAGGATCAGATTTCCACCTCATTTAAAATGCACGGCTGAGACCTTGGTGAACAACAAAACCTCCTTTGTTAACTTAAAAAATCCCTGAAGACATGAACAAAGAACTGGAATTCAAAATGTTAAATGATTTAAATGTTATTTAATGAACATGCCTTAGGTGTAGATGTTAAAGCACCAATAATAGAGGAAACTATTTTGGACAATCACTCTGCCTGTTGGTATCACAGTTTGGTCTAGAAGGCTAAATGAAGCAGACAGTTTACTGTGCATATCTATGAGTTGCAACTTTGCATTTCATAGCCTTTGCAGTCCACTTGTGATTTCCTTATTTGACCCCCCTCTGTGCTCTCCAACATTAGTAGCTTCTGTCACCGCAGTCTGACTGGTCATTGATGTGAATAAATCTCCACTGCGGATTTATTCTCTCCTATCCTTTGAGTTTCTCACCTTATCTATAGTTTCCTTTATACTCCACATTGATACGAGGTGACTGGAGTTTCTGCAGGAAGCATTTTAGACAGGAAGATGCATCGAGCAGCTCCACTGGTCAGTGTTAGTGTGATGATGTCAATGGTTCATCTTAGTTGACCACATTCAATTATTAGCTAGCTATGACTACCCAATTATTATGGCCTGGACAGTAAGAATTCTGAATGGCTGTATACAATAGTTTAAACAAAACTAGTTAGTGCAAAATGCAATTTTAAAATATAAATCAAAACTTTCCATTTCGAGCATTATAGACATGGAAAGAACTTTTAATTTCACTCCAGGCATATAACCAGTAATATTGAATTAATTGTTAATGATATGGACCATGCTGTTTTGCTTTCCAATGTAATCAAAAGTGAGCAAACGAACTCAATATTATTTTGAATTTTGTAAAAGGCAGCCATTTCTAGAAACAAAAACCGAAGTTTCTGGAAAAGCTCAGCAGGTCTGGCAGCATCTGTGAAAAGAAATCAGAGTTAATGTTTCAGGTCTGGTGACCCTTCCTCAGAACTGATGGTAGCTAGGAAAATGTTGGATTTAATGCAGAACATAGGGTGGGGGGAGATGGTAAGGAGAAAGTGAGAACTGCAGATGCTGGAGATCAGAGCTGAAAATGTGTTGCTGGAAAAACGCAGCAGTTCAGGCAGCATCCAAGGAGCAGGAGAATCAACATTTCGGGCATAAACCCTTCTTCAGGAATGAGGAAAGTGTGTCCAGCAGGCTAAGATAAAAGGTAGGGAGGAGGGGCTTGGGGGAGGGGCGTTGGAAATGCGATAGGTGGAAGGAGGTCAAGGTAAGGGTGATAGGCCGGAGTGGGGGTGGGGGCGGAGAGGTCAGGAAGAAGATTGCAGGTTAGGAAGGCGGTGCTGAGTTTGAGGGATTTAACTGAGACAAGGTGGGGGGAGGGGAAATGAGGCAAAGGAGATGGTAAGGAGTAAACAGTAGGTGAGGTTAGAGCCCATAGAAAGAGAAGAACAGTTGGACGGACAAAGGCGTGGATAATGATCTGGCTAGGAGGGTGAATAGCTGTGAATGGAGACTGTTGATGGCTAACAATGGGTAGTGTGCAACAGCAGACTATGTGATAACAAGAGGTTCTCCTCCTCTCTCTACAAAGATCTCAGTGAGTCTCTCACTGCAACCCCCAGGTTGTCTTCTCTGCCCTGAAGCTCTTTAACCATGTCCTGAAAACCACAGTTCCAACCTTCCAGCTCAGCACCACCCTCATAACCTGTCCCACCTGCCAATCTTCCTTCCCACCTATCTGCTCCACCCTCCTCTCCAACTATCACCTCTACACCTTCCTCCATCCACCTATTGCACTCTGAACTATTTTCTCCCCAGCCCAACCCCCTCCCATTTATCTCTCCAGCCCCAAAGTTTCAGGCAGCATTCCTGATAAAGGGCTCCTGCCTGAAACGTCAATTTTCCTGCTCCTCAGATGCTGCCTGACCTGCTGTGCTTTTCCAGCACCAGTCAAATCTTGACTCTAATCTCCAGCATCTGCAGCTTTCACTTTCACCTGATAACAAGACCTGGCATGTGGAGGTGGGGGCTAGGACAAGCCCGAAAGTCATTGAACCTGATATTGAGTCCAGAAGGCTGCAGGGTCCCCAAGCGGAAAATGAGATGTTGTTCTTCCAGTTTACGCTGCACTTCACTGGAGCACTGCAGCAAGCCTGAGTTATGAGTGAGTTGCTTCATCAGGTCCCAGCCTTAAGCATCGATTTTCCTGCTCCTTGGATGCTGCATGACCTGCAGTGCTTTTCCAGCAACACACTCTCAACTCTGATCTGCAGACCTCACTGTCTCCAAGCCTGAGATATTGGCCAGGGAACAGGTGGTGATTTGAAGTGGCAAGCAACTGGAAGCTCAGGGTCATTTTTACAGGCAGAATGTAGATGTTCTGCGAAGCAGTTACCCAGTCTATGCTTTGTTTCCCCAGTGTAGAGGAGACCACTTTGTGAGTGGCGAATGCAGTAGACTAGATTGTGTGAAGCCATTTCCAAAGATAGGTTACTTGAATCTGCGTTAAGCCAAAAATGTAGAATAATGATGGGTGGACCCAAATACAATCCAGGAAAATAGAAACGTATAAACGAGGAGCAAGACTTGACCCCTCAGGTCAGTTCCATCATTTAACAAGATCATGGCTGATCTGATTACTCCACATTCCCACCTACCCTCAATAATCTGGCACTCCCTTTCTTATCCTGAATTTATCATCTCTGCCTTAAAAAATATTCAAATGCCTTGCATTCACCATTGGTAATTGAGAAATTATTTCTCTTCACCTCTGTCTTAAATGGATGAACCCTTACTTTTAAACACTAGCTCACAGTCGAAAACGTCCTTGCTACATCCTGTAGGGATCTTATATTTCTCAACAAAATCATCTCTTACTCTTCTAAACTTCAATGGATGCAGACCTAGCTTGTCCAACATCCCCTCATTAGATAACACAGCCATTCCAAGTAATCCATCTCTGAACTGCTTCCAATGCATTTCCATCTTTCCTCAAATAAGGAAGCCAATACTGTCCACAGTTCCTCAGATGTGGTCTCATCAATATCCCACATTGCTGCAGCATAACTGCCCTGCTTTGGTTTTGATTTTCCTCACAACATTCTATTTGTTTTCCTAATTACTTGCTATACCTGCATTCTAATCTCTTGCGATTCATGCACTGGGACAGCAAGATCCTTCTGCATCTCACAGCTCTGCAAATTCTCTCTATTTCAATAGTAATATATGGATAGAGTAGCCAATGATCTTACCTTAAGACTAAGAAAATAGACAGTCATCCATCTATTCATAATTTACTAATTCTGGAATCATTACCAGTATAAAATTGAGTAGACATTGTTTTTACTTCCAAAATTAAAACAATGACTGCAGATGCTGGAAACCAGATTCTGGATTAGTGGTGCTGGATGAGCACAGCAGTTCAGACAGCATCCAAGGAGCTTCGAAATCGACGTTTCGGGCAAAACTCCTTCATCAGGAATAAATCGATTTTGAAGCTCCTTGGATGCTGCCTGAACTGCTGTGCTCTTCCAGCACCACTAATCCAGAAATTGTTTTAATTTTATCCATTCTCATTGTAAATTATTTTGTATCTTATCTTCGATCTTGTTCATGAGCAAACCTCAACTCTTCATGTATCCAATTATGTAGTTTCTAGCCTTGAGGTTTAGTGCTGCCGTCATAAGTGATAATAAGCAGCAAGCTTTAACTGGTGCTGATGTTTGTTCCCTCTGGTCTGTCTCCCTGTCATTGAAAACGGTAGTTCATCACTACAGGCTGTGTTGGCTATTTACACTTTTAAACAAATCTGTAAAGGAGATTTTTTTAAAACAGCAAAATGATGCAATAATGAAAAATTACTTTCATGCTTCTACAGCAGACAATTTATTGTCTAACAACCCAACAAGAATCACTCTCATATACTAAGCCCTGCTTCAATAATTGTTTGTTATACCTAATCTTTTTCTTTCTACTAATCAATACATTCGGCTGAATCTTCCATCTATTTGGCTAAGTACAATTTGGATCAAACTTTTTGAAGGGATTTCTGCTATGAGGCCAAGTGAGTTTCTAACAAAACTCAACTCATTAACTATCTAGAGCACGCCTAGAGTGTCTCTCACATCCAATTCTGGCCACAACTTACCACACCTTGTTCCCAGAACAGCTTGCCATTCAGCAGATATCCTGAAACCCACCAAATCCATTGTGGCCACAATCAGCAAAAAAGACCCAAGGTTGGTGATGGGCTACTTGACTTTCAGTTACACACACTTTATGTGGATAGCAACCTGCCTCTGACCACACTGAATGTCTGATTGACCGTTTCCAAGCTTGTGGATAGATATTGGAGGCTGTCTTAATGCTTCAGGACTCCCTGAATGAAGGCTATCCCCCTTGACTTGACTGAGGCCTTCTGACAGCCACGATAAATTTCCTTCCTTTGTGTCTGTGCTAAATGCCAAAGCAAGACTGCATAAATATAACAATAGAATCCCTCCAGTGCTGAACGTGGCCATTCAGCCCATTGAGTTTGTACCTGCCCTCCAAAGAGCGTTCCACCCAGACTCAGACCCCTACCCGATCCTTGTAACCCCGCAATCACCACGGCTAACCGACCTAGTTTGCACAACCCTGGACACTACAGGACAACTTAGCATGGCCAATCTACCTAAGCTGTACATCTTTGAGAGGAAACCGGAGCACCCGGATGAAGCCCACGCAGACACAGGGAAAATGCTCAAACTCCATACAGACAGTCAGCTGAGGGTGGAATCAAATCTAGGCCCCTGGAGCTGTGAGGCAGCAACGCAAACCACTGAGCCACCCTGCAACTCATGCCTGCTTATATATTCTTAACGGACTCTCAAAACTCCAAAATGATTGTCCATTATATCATTAACTGATCAGCTCACACAGTTCTTCAAAAAAAAACAATCAAGATAAACTATGAAAATGGATGTCCACCTATTTTTCACTAGAGTTGCATGGACCAATAGGTAGAGCGCAAAAGGAAATTATCAGTGAAAATTGCTATCAATTGAACTAAAATTATGCACAAATTTGTTTTACTTAATTAATAAGAGACCAGTACAATTTACAAAGTGAATAGATTTTGCTTGAAAAAAACTTATGGAATTGTATAATGAATAACCTTAAATCCTTAATGACTCAGAAGTCTACCTTGTTACAAAGAGAGTAACCTTCACACTAACTGGATTGCTACATAACGACCCACTGAGTAAACCTTTGTCTGAAAGCCTTTTACTCAAATCAAGAAAAATTCTACAGTTGCATAGGGAGTAAATCTGTCCTCAGTGCAAAATAGCTTGACATAACTAGACAGCAACTAACTCACACTCTGTTAAATAAACAACAATTCTGTATAGTTATAAACAATGAAGCCTTTAAGCTGCTGAACAAACAAGATGTCCACACAAATACACCAGAATTTCTGTGATTGGGACCATATATCTCACACGTATATGCTTTCCCTGCCCTGCTTACTCTCTCCTGGCTCATTTTCTTTAATGGTTTGCAAAACAAATTGGTTAAAGGTTAAAGAAAAGTGCCAGTGACAGCTGCAGAGGTTTGGCATAATCTAAACAATATAAATATCAGAACATCATAAGAGTCCAATCTAATTCTAATTAACCTTATCATCATCAGCACATTCTTGACCACCTCACTGAGGTAGGCAGGATAGACCGCAGTCAGCAGTGACACTATAATAAGATAAAGAGTTCAGGGTCTTGCATTGATTTAGAATTTTTATATTGGGATCAAGCTATGAAAGACTGAAGAAACAGAAATTACTTTTGTTTATTTTATCAGGTTTTCCAGTGTGCAATAACTGTAAGCAAAGATTGCTGAGAATGACATTAGGGATTCTTGTTGGAAGTAGATGAAGTATTAAAGTAAGGATGTTATGTTCAATTCCTATAAAATACTAATTAGGCACCATTTGAAGTATTGTAGTCAATTCCCTCCACCACACTTTACAAAAGCTTTAAAGAAGTTACAGAGGAGATTTATGGGAATGGTACCACGGATGGAGGATTCACGACATGAATGATTAGATTAGATTACTTACCGTGTGGAAACAGGCCCTTCGGCCCAACAAGTCCACACCGCCCCGCCGAAGCGTAACCCAACCATACCCCTACATCTACATCTACCCCTTCCCTAACACTACGGGCAATTTAGCATGGCCAATTCACCTAGCCGGCACATCTTTGGACTGTGGGAGGAAACCGGAGCACCCGGAGGAAACCCACGCAGACACGGGGAGAACGTGCAAACTCCACACAGTCAGTCGCCTGAGGCAGGAATTGAACCCGGGTCTCTGGCGCTGTGAGGCAGCAGTGCTAACCACCGTGCCACCGTGCCGCCCACAGTGGCTCGACAGGTTGAGGTTGATGTCTTCTGAGCAAAGGAAATTAAGGGAAGATTGGATTGAAACGTCCAAAATTGTGAAGGGTTTTGATGGAGTAAATAAGGAAGAATATTTTTAAATGACAGAGGGTTGGAACTCAGAGACACAGATTGAATGTGATTGACAAAACAAAACAACACCCAGATGTTTGTTACTAAGGTAGTTAGTTCCAGTCTGGAAGTCCCTGACTTAGCGACCTGCGTCAGTAGAAAGTACTCCATCAGACCCAAATTTATTTTCACGAAGTGGGATCAGGGTGGGGGGAGGTTTATGAAAGGCATGAAACAGTTAACTTTCATATATAGAAGTAATGAGTTAACTGAAATCCTGACTTTTGATCGGTTTGGAAAACATTAAGAACGGGGTTGGGGTTGGGGGGGGAGCATAGTGACTCAGTGGTCAGCACTACTTCCATGCAGCGCCAGGGACCCAGTTTTGATTCCACTCTCGGGTCACTGTGTCAAGTTTGCACATTCTCCTTGTGTCTGTGTGGGTTTCCTCCAGGTGCTCCTGTCTCCTCCCACAGTCCAAAGATGCTAAATTGCCCACAGTATCCAGGGATGTGCAGTATAGGGGGTTTAACCATGGGGAATGCAGGGTTGCATGGATAGGGTAAGATGTGGGTCTGGGTAGGATGTCCTTCGGAGGATCAGTGTGGGCTTGATGGGCTGAATGTACTTACACTGTAGGGATTCTATAAATTGGACAATGCCAGTAAATTAATCACAATTTTCAATCACAATCAGTTCTCAGCAAGAATGAAAGCAGCAGCAACACCTGAGCAATTGTACAAGTTAAACACCCATCACCATGAGGGAAATCATATTTTCTTCCTGTTGTGTATTCAACTGGGGAGGAGACAGGAGTTAACTCTGACTTTGAGGTTCGACATAACTCAGTGGATTGAAAGACCAAGAATACAAGATATCAAATACTAGGTCATCCAACAGGCTGTAAGTGTGTGAAAGCATGACTGGTACAAGGACAACATCAAAGTGTGGGTGCTGCAATGTATTCAAGTAAAGGAGGATGGAGACCAGTCATCACCATCTCCAAGCCCCCAGTTGACACCAGTAACAACCAGCCACATTGATTGTAAGTTCCAGTCATATCATAAAGAGGTTTGCACTATGGTTTTGTTAGTTTAATAAGCAAACAAACTTAAAATTGAACCAAAGCCTATTTGTTGTGTATTCTGGTCTTGTAATTCCAGGGTCCCAGAATCATTGTAATGAGGTTATAATGAGGCCTGGCAACACCCAAATGAGTATAGGTGAATAATGTTTAGCTAAATAAGGCAGCTTGATAACACCATCAATGACATCTTGCATCACTTTGCTGATGATTACAATGGGATTGATAATGAGATAATGATGAGACTGTATTTGTGAAAAGAACATTGCACTTTTGTATGTCGGTGTTGGTGCTGTCACTGTATTGGACCCGCTTAGCTAGAGGTGCAACGCTATCAGCACAAAATCAATCGAATTGGCTAATGTCTAATTTTTGTAATGGTGGGAACCTCCAGAGGTGGCTGATGTGACTAACTCAAAATTTCTGACTGGAGGTGGTTGTAAAAGCTTCAGCCTTGTCTTTTTTGGATTATTGTGCTGGGTTACACTGAAGATGGAGATGTTTATGGCATCTGTGTTTCCTTTTACTTTCTCCATCACCATTCATAATATAATAGAATTGCAAAGATTTGGTCTGAGCCATTGGTTGTGAAGTCTCTGGCTTTATGGAGTGGCTATGGGATGTTGCTGCCAAAACTACCCCTGAGGCCGCCATAGCAAGAAGGGATAGAGCAGACCCACCAAGTCACTGATGCTGAAAACGTCACTACTTCAGTTGCCACCCACAGTCACCACATTGCCACCATAACCACAGGAGCCACTGAGGCACCACTACTAATAGCCATCGCTGACACAATCACCAGGACAAACAGACCAGACACTGAGGCCTTCAATGGCCACCAGTTCCTCATCCACCAGGCTACCGCCACCATAGAAGGCTCTCGCAACACCTCCCACAGCTGCAGAAAAGAAGAAAGGGTGAACTTTGATACAAAAGAGAAACAATGAAGCAAAACAACAAAAAACAAAGAAAAATGCCCAAACACTTCCTACCCTGCCATTGTAAGTACCTCTATGTAAGATCATCGACTTGTCTGTGGGACAGTGCTTCCAATTTTGTCATGAGAAATTGGGGCATGGGTTTTCTGCCCGACCACTTCAAGAGTTGCTGAAGAATGCCTCTCTGACAAACACTGCAGCATCACAGCCACTTAACACTCCAAACAGTATTCATTGGAGACAAAACTTTTACCTCTCACACAGAGAGAGCTATTGGATATCCGGTCCCTTCCCAATATCTGAAAACAATATGGATGGAGAAATTGTAAAACCCTTTCCTATGTTATTTTGAGGAGAACTTTACAGAATCAAATGGCTTTTGTTTGCATGTTCTAACCCAGTGCCTGGGTCGGTGCCAAGTGGTTTGTCTTGTTTTATTTGAATTTCAGAGTCTCTTTGTGGTTTTGATACAACTCCAGGGATAAATAGGCCATTTTACAGGTTAACCACGTTGCGCTTAGTTTGATCCAGACCAGGTAAGGGTGGTAGATTTCCTTTCCTTAAGGTGGTAGATTTACTTTCCTTAAGATCTATGACAATCTGATACTTTCATGGTCACCAATACTGATGATAACATATTATTCCAGATTTAGTAAATTAATTGAATTTGAACTCCCCAGCTACCTTGTTGGGATTTGAACTCATGACTTTTACTAGGCATTGTTTATAAATAAAATTTACATGTATTGAGGCAGCTGTCTGATTAGAGTCATAGAGGTGTACAGCACAGAAACAGAACCTTTGGCTCAAACCGTCCATGCTGACCAGATAATCCTAAATAAATCTAGCCCCATTGGACAGCATTTAGCCCATATCGTTCTAAACCCTTCCTGTTCATATACCCATCCAGATGTCTTTTAAATGTAGTAATTGTACCAAACTCCATCACTTCCTCTGGCACCTCATTCCTTATACGCACCACCCTCTGCATGAAAAAGTTGCCCCTTAGATCCCTTTTAGAATTTTACCTGCTCACCCTAAACCTATGCCCCCTAGTTTTGGATTCCCCCATCCCTAGAGAAAGACTTTGTCTATTTATCCTATCTATGCCCCTCATGATTTTTATATCCCATTATGAGGTCACCCCTCAGCCTCCAACACTCCAGAGAAAATAGCTCCCAGTCTATTCAGCCTCTCCCTATAGCTCGAACCCTCCAACCCTGGCAAAATCATTGTAAATGTTTTCTGAACCCCTTAAAGTATAACAACATCCTTCCTATAGTAAGAAGACCAGACCTGAATGCAATATTTTAAAAGTGGCCAAACAAATGTCCTGTACAGCCGCAATATAACTTCCCAACTCCTATAGTCATTGCACTGACCAATAAAGTCAAGTATAGCGAATGCCTACTTCACTATCCTGTCTATCTGTGACCCTATTTTCAAGGAACTATGAATCTGCATTCCTTTTTATAGCATTTCTGATAGTATCTCAGAGCTGATCTTTTTCAACCTTTTTCTAAACTGTTATCTCCATCCAGCGGCCTGTCCCAGTGATGCCACATTCTAGAAACAACCCCACTTGGCCCCAACAAATACCAGAATCCATCCCCACCCCCTCAAATACCAGAAGCCATTCCCACAGCAATGCCATCAAATTGTCCAAAAATATTCTGCTTAAACCAATTCAGCTGGAGAAATGGGTGGAACTGTCTGTTTAATCACAAAGTTACAGGTTAAGAATCCCAGATCAGGTGTTGTCAATCAAAATTTTATTTTCTGAACTTTTCCCATGATATGGCTGCAGCACCATGGCTTAGATGGTTAAAGCACCTGACTAGTAAACAGGAGATACCTGGGTTCAAATCCCAGTGGTGCCTGCTGTCTGTATCAAAAGTTTGCTCTTTTATCTTCTTGGGGTGGCACGATGGCTCAGTGGTTAGCACTGTATCCTCAGGGACCTGGGTTTGATTCCAGCCTTGGGCAACTGTCTGTGTGGAGTTTGCACATTCTCCTCATGTCTGCGTGGGTTTCCTCCCACAGTCCAAAGATGTGCAGGTTTAGCGAATTGGCCATGCTAAATTGCCCACAGTGTTAGATGCTTTAGTCAGAGGGAAATGGGTCTGGGTGGGTTACTCTTCGGAGAGTCAGTGTGGACTTGTTGGGCTGAAGGGCCTGTTTCTACACTGTAGGGAATCTAATCTAATATCTTGCCACCTGTCAAACTTTGTAGGTGAAAAGTGTTAAAGGAAGCGTGGATTTTTTTTAAAAAATTTATTTTACAATAACAGGAATAAATTTACCAATAAAATAGTCTTTTATACATTTCAGTATGTTTGTTAATATATATTCTCAGAGACCTCAATCTTGTGACAAACCTTGTGATATTATTCTGAGAGCTATTATCCTGTCAGCTGAAGAGAGGTAACAACTACATCTGTGCTGGCAATTCCCAAAATACCAGAATCTGACTGTGTGCAATGCTGAGTATTTTCCAGCATGCACTTGTATGACTCACTCAGCTATGTTGTGCAGCAAAATGAAGCATGTCTTTTCTCAGACTAGAACAGCAATTATAAGCTTGTGAACAGTGCACTCGGTGAAGCACAGAGTGCAAATGAGCAGAAGCAGGTGGAGGTGGCACAAGGGTCTCAGGAAGCAGCTGGTTGGAGGGTGAGATTGCTTCTATCCATGGCTGTTAAGGACAGGCATTGATCTCTGGAACTCAGCCTTTAAAAATAGGATGTTTTCTGAGCATGAAAGTTGGGATATCAGGTCAGTATGGACGAGTTGGATCGAAGGGTCTGTTTCTGTGCTGTACATTTCTATGACTCTATGACTCTATCGTTGGAGCCAATGGGGAGCACCCTAACCTGCTTTCACCACATTACAGTTGCATTAGACAATTCCAGATCACATGCTTTGGACCGCACATCGTAAGAGACCCCATGGAAGAAACTCTAATGGTAGGCTTCACATTTCTCATGAATGTTGTTGAACCAGCTCCTGCCAAGGTAGCTTGGGTGATCAAATGAACAGAGTTATTAGTGTATGCATTGAAATTGTCACTGCTGCCAAGAAATCTGCTGACCCCACCAAATCAGCACATGTACATGCAATGTCCACTAGACATTGCCTACGGAGCAAAATTGGGCAGAAAAATAAATAAATCCGCAACAGCGTATCCAAAACATTACCCAAAATATCTTCTCTTGTCTGTAGAACCAAATAGCAGGATTCATACACAAGGCAGAGCTTTGAAAATTTCTTTCATGGGATGAGATATTATTGACAAGGCCAGCATTTGTTCCCTAACTTAACTGCCCTTGAACTGAAAGCTTGTTAGTCAACCATATTTCTGTGGATCTGGAGTCATACATAGGCCAGACACAAGGTAAGGCTGAAAGAACTCCTTCACTAAAGGACATTAGTGAGTTAGACGTCTTCTTATAGTTGTCATGGCCATTATTACTGAGACAAGCTTTTTATTCAAAATTTTGTTAAATGAGCTCAACATTTTCCAGGTTCCATGGTGGTATCTTAACCTATAATCCCGTGCACGAGCCTGGACTCCAGGATTTATGCTCCAGTGATAGTTCCATGATACCAACATGGGAGAGAGTCTCCAACACATCAGCAGTAGGCTGATATCTTTTCATGGGTTCAAGAGAAAGATTCCTAATTCCCCTGGTCGCACACAGAAGTATGTATTGTGGGCCTTTCTTTAAATGGTGTCAAAACAGTCCCTCTAAAGTTCACTGGTTACATCATTCAAGATTTGGCACAGTGAGACAGTGCATATGTGACGCAGGTTCTACCTATCAGTATCTGAATTTTTCAACTGAGGCCCTATAAATGCTACACAACCTGACTTGAAGCTAAATTTAAGTTGCAGCTGTAAGTTTCTGGCTGCCCTTTAACTAAGTTTTTATATTAAGATGTTGTCAACTACCTGTCAATGGCTGCATTTATTTGAGCAGAATTAGCAAAGTGGCACAACAGCTGGAAAAAGATACAAAAGTCATGATAATGTCACTGGCAGATCATGACAATGTTCAGATTCCTGGCCGGCTGAATAATGTTCAAAAGGCTGGTTGGAGGTCTCTCATCTACTTTTACCAAGGGTGCAATCAAAATGAAGATCAACTCCAGTGAGCATTGCAAATAGAGATGTCTCAATACTCCTTTAGGCAGCACAGGAAGCATCACACTTCAATAAATAGCTTAAATAACAACCATTTGTGAAGTTAACCATGGGTGTATAAACAGAAAGTCATAGCTTAGTCTAAAAATCATCAAGTTAAAAATCACACAACACCATGTTATAGTCCAACAGATTTAATTGGAAGCACACTAGTTTTCGAGTGAAAAATGTTTCAATGTATAATTTCAGTTACATCACACTGTAAATTTTTGCTATAAATTCTGTGTGTTAGGATTGAGCCCTCCACTATCACCTGATGAAGGAGCATCGCTCTGAAAGCTATGTGCTTCCAATTAAACCTGTTGGACTATAACCTGGTGTTGTGTGATTTTTAACTTTATACACCCCAGTCCAACACCGGCATCTCCAAAAATCACCAGTTTGACATAAAAATTAAATTCTGGAATTTTAGACATGTATCCACGTTTTCCAATTGGGGGAAACAGATAGATCCCACTTACAGGGTTGTGGATGGAACAGTTTTCCCAAGGAAGATGTTTATTATGGGATATCTGCTAATACCATTTTAAGATATTTTCTTTGAACTTTCTGGAACAGCAGCAAGGTTTGGAATATGTCAGCAGAACAACGAGCAGCCAGTTGGTGGAAAGTTCCTCCAGCAAATTGAAGACCAAAATCTGAATCGTATTCAATGATTAATGTTCAGAGTACTAGAAATTAGGGATATTTGTCCAGAAATGACTGTGTTTCATATATTTATATTAATGGCTTTGTGGAGTGTTTTACATCTGTTTGTTTTTTATTGGCAACATCCCTCATAAATTGTTATGCAAATATGTTAAATTTTCATGTACTTCTGTCTCACAGAGTAATTTCTGAACTTTTTTTTGCAAATTGAGCCTAGAATTAACACTTCCTATTGCATCAGTCAACTTGATGTTTCTCCAAGATAATTATTTCTTAGCTCAGGCTCCAGGAATTGTCGAATGAATATAGCATGAAATGAAAATTTTAGAAATAATTCCTTGTTTTCTGCAGTGTTCAGGATTTAATTGATTTGTTAATGATGGTATTCCTACATACTATAAGAGGGAAGCTATTTTAGCCAGGCCTCTCCAATCGTAACAAGACATTAGTCAAGAAGTGTGGCAGGAGAGAGGTGGAATGAGGAGGTCAGCGGTTTCATTTTCCTTAAGTAAAATGCATCAAATTAATCAGTGCTTGCTCCGACGGTACTTGTGAAGACAAGCACTCACATCTCATTTATGTCTCCCACCGCAGTCTGGGAGCTCTGAAGCTGACAGGTGGTGTCTTGAGCTCTGAGCAACTTGCAATGATGTAATCTTATCTGAAGGCAAGTAGGGCCAAGTGGTACATAAGCCGAGTCACAAATTAATCGAGAGTTGTTGGCATAGTCCAGGAGCTACAGAACTGCTCCAGCACAAACTTGCGTTTACCAGAGATGCTGTTGTTTTTGTATCCTTAACATGAACAGCCACTCATCACAAAAGCATGTTGTGTTTTGCAAACAGGGTTGCAACGACCCAAGAGTAGATTTTGTCTCTGAAATACTGGTAACAGAATCACAAATTGTTTTATAAAGAATATGCTGCTAATAGAGATTTATATAATCATGAGGGCTGTGGAGAGGATAAATAGACAAAGTCTTTTCCCTGGGGTGGGGGAGTCCAGAACTAGAGGGCATAGGTTTAGAGTGAGAAGGGAAAGATATAAAAGAGATCTAAGAGGCAACATTTTCATGCAGAGGGTGGTACATGTATGGAATGAGGTGAACAGAGGAAGTGGTGGAAGCTGGTATAATTGCAACATTTAAAAGGAGTCTGGATGGATATATGAATAGGATGAGTTTCGAGCGATATGGGCCAAGTGCTGGCAAATGGGACTAGAATAGGATGGGATAGCTGGTCGGCATGGACGTGTTGGACTGAAGGGTCTGTTTTTGTGCTGTACATCACTATGACTCTAAAAGGATTTGCTACAAACTGGGGAGGGGAAGCCTTAGACTCCTTACCATAAATCTTGCCATGGCTCTCAGAAACATCTCACAATATTTCCCTTGCATTGATGCATTGTAAGCCTTTGCAAGTCAGTTTCACACTCAAGATCCCAGAAGTGGAATAGCACTTTTCCCAATTCAAATTTGATGTCTGGATGTGTTGCTGCATCAAGTAGATACGTTAAGATTCACTCCATATAACGTCCTGGGCTCAGTTCCTTAAGGATAGCAATGCACTGTGGAGATGGCAATTAAACTCAGACTTCAATATCACAAATGGATACCATTTGAATACTACAGCCAATGCATAAACTTGCAGTCCTCGTAAGAAAAATTCAGCTTGACACTTGTTCTTCACAGAGAAAATCTGGAACTTGTAGCCTCTTGCAACAAGATTTTCTTCTTCAATTACAGTCAACAAATAGAACCTGGTCAGCAAAGGAGAAAAATTGGGTGGTGACCTTCTCTACCATTCTGTCATCGAGAATGCCAATTTCAGAGCTTTCCACCACAAAGCAATATTTATCACAGTGGCACCAAGATAGATAGAGTACAACAAAGATGGAAGCCCTTTTGCCCATTGATTCCATGCTATTACAACATGTACAGAACAATCTCAGTTATCCGAACAAGATCTCAAGGTCCTATTAAAAACGTTAAATCAACGAGGTGTTACCGACACTGGTGCAAAGATCGTGTCTTTTGTTTACAATGATTAAAAGTGAATTTGGATTACCTGTACTGGAGAACATGTGAAAACGTTACATCAAAGAGGTGTTACTGACACTGGTGCAACGATGGCATCTTTTGTTTATCATGTCTTGAGATAGCATCAAGCCATCGACAGTCACGGAGTGTTGGTACAATGGCTTGCATGTTGGTAGCCATGACAGTGAAGAGGACACCCATTCAGATCAAAGGGTAACAACTGAAATCACCAAGAACTGCAGACAGCTGGGATTAGGAGACTTCATAGAGGCTGAGATCGATGCTTGGGTAAACTGTGACAATGACATCGGAACAGAGACACTCAGTGATGATCAGATTATCAATATAGTCATGGAAGAACAGTGGAAAAGTAGATGATAAGAAAAATTGACACCTCCTGCAGCCCCCGTTAACGAAGCTATCGATAGTTTGTGACTTTTCATGGAGTAGTATGAAGCACAAGACAAAGTCAATGTCATTGTGTTGATGCATCTTCGCCAAATGTTATCGCTGGCAAAAAACCAGAAACACAAGCACCCCAAGCAACAGCGACTGGATATTTTCTTCGAAAAATAATAACTCAATGAATTTTATTTACACAGAAAGTGATTTTATTTGTAAAATATCATGAATTTTTAAGCAATATCCAGAGCTTGTTCACATTTTATCAATTGAATGAAATAAAAACTTTGGAAACATGCTTTTTTACGTAGTTATGTTCAGGAGGGCTTCCTTTGTTTATGATCAGGTCAGTTATCCAAACAAAACACTTCTCGCCATCTTGTTTGGATAGTCAAGGTTGTTCTGTAAATGATAACATGACTTGATGCAGCATATTCCCCATTATTGTGCTCTAACAATTATGGGTGAATAAACATTCCTGATGTCTAGCTAGTTGACTGTCTTAGGTTGAGGAGAAAGTGAGGACTGCAGATGCTGGAGATCAGAGCTGAAAATGTGTAGCTGGAAAAGCGCAGCAGGTCAGGCAGCATCCAAGGAACAGGAGAATCGACATTTCGGGCATCAGCCCTTCTTCAGGAATTCCTGAAGAAGGGCTGATGCCCGAAACGTCGATTCTCCTGTTCCTTGGATGCTGCCTGACCTGCTGCGCTTTTCCAGCGACTGTCTTAGGTTGCCAATCTGTTGACATTATTAAGTATCTCTGATCTTAAGTATGTGAAAGGTCTTGGGCTGTTTCAACATCCTCCTGGAAAGTACAAGAAAAATTGATGGAATAAATGGTGTGTGACAGCTTAACCACTCATACAACTGCTAACACCTCTTAATACTAATTAGTTGCCGCTAGCTGTCACCATTAGTTGCCACCAGCTTCTTGTGCCCACTTGCTGCCACTATAACATGGTCTCTTGGATCAGACACCATGGTCTGATATGGGCTCGCTGCTATCTTGCTGCTACAAAGTACTTGTTGAGACAGGTATCTTGAGATTTATTAACAACACTAACCTTTATACTGTAATGATATCTCAGACCTACACGTGATCTGGTTTCAGTGTTTACTGACTATTGCTTCCATGTTTCCTGTACATAACTGATTTGAGTAAACAAACTGCACTGCCTCCATTACATGAGCAGGGAGTGACTGCAATTAGGAATCTTTATGGTGGATCTTCACATGTTTTGATTTTATGTAACTGCCTTAAAGTTACACAGCTTGTGTCTGGTAGTGAATTGATGCAGGACAACAATCCTGAGTTCTGGTTAGATTTTTTTCAAACAAGATAATGGAGTTTTCCTTTGTGTCCTGATCAACGTGTATCCTTCAATCAACAACACAAAAAGAGACTATCTAATTATTATCACAGCTATTTGTGGGAGTTGTTGTCCACAAACTAGCTTCTACATTTACTAAGTTTCAAAACTTGAATAAGAAAATAGTTCTTTGGCTATCAAACACTTTGAGATGCCCAGTAACTCTCGAAAACAGATTTAAATACAAGCCTTCCTTTCTTTGGCACTTGATAAGTCCTTTCCAAACTCAAGTCCCAATCTCTCGTTTTACATCCAAGCTAGATACACATTTCCATGCTGGGCTGTGGGAAGAAGATTCCAGAAAGAATTGTGCCCCCGTCAGGACACATGCCACCACCATGTACACGGTGACATGTGGTATGATTAACCATATGGTGGCACCTTGATCTTAGCTCATACTTGGAAGAAGGGATAAAGAACGCTCTGGTGGGTAGCTGCTGGAAGGATTCGGCATTTCAGGAAGAAAATTGTTGAAGAAGAAATATTTTATTAAAGGAAAATAAAACAAACAAAAATGTCAATTGATTTGCAGAGTGATCCTGCAGCCTTTGAGTACTGCTTGTAAAGGAGCGTAGATTTATTGAACCGTTGCCCAGATGCAATAACAGTGCAGCAGCTATAACATTAATAAAACTCTGCCTTTGTGACCTTCATAAAATCAAGCTTTTACTGCAATCCTGCGGCTCTGGTAAGATGGCCGCGTGGACAGTATTGCCTTCGATGGATTAGTGGTTTGTGTGGTTGACATTTCTAAATCCTACAAAAGCGTAATTGATAGGTCAGCAGTAATTGGGCATTAAAATGAAAAAGACAATCTGTATTTCGCTGACAACTGCCCCTAATTACATCTTTCATTGCTCAGGGTGGGAAGCAACTAGGATCATATTTAGAAGCCTTGCAGGGAGGGCATCCGATGTTTAAATACTTTCCACATGAAAAGCTGGTGAGTGGATAAGGAACAGATCAGTTCACACTGAGAAAAGTGAAAAGAATGGAGTTGAATTGGTATTGGGTTAACCAAACATTAAGTGTATTCCCCATAGATTCTTTTTACAAATCAACCTTGAGCAATGAATTTCAAGAATTAAGATTCCTTTAACTCTTTTTTTGTGGGTGTTAGGTAATTGTAATCATGTTTTGGGATTCCACAGCATTAAGCAGCCAGCTCTGAAGCTCCCAGGTTTTGTTCTGTATTCAGCTCACTGGCAGAATGGGACCTTGCACGACTCAACCCCAATGACTTTTTGCAAAGTTGGGGAAAATCAGCCAAGACTTACGTTCCCTATTGTCATTAATTTATACTGAGTTGGGAAATGCCTGTGTATCAGTGTGTAAGTGAATGTGTGAGAGAATGTATGTATTTGTCTGTGTTTATATATCAGTGAGTGTGTGCCTGGGTATGCATAATAAGTTAGTACATGTCTGTGTGGATACATCGTTGTTTGTATGTGAGTGAATGTGTGTGGGGGTGAGCGTGTATGTGTGCGTGTGTGTGTGTGTGTGTGTGTGTGTGAGATTGTGTGTCTACGTATGTGTGTCTGTGTGAGTGTGTGTCTACATATGTGTGTCTGTGTGAGTGTGTGTATGTATGTGTGTCAGTGTGAGTGAGTGGATGAGTGTGTGTCTATGTGTGCGAGTGTGTGTGTCTGTGTGAGTGAGTGTCTGTGTATGTCTGTGTGACTGTGCGAGTGTGTGTGTGTCTGTGTGTATCTGTGTGAATATGTATCTGTGTGCGAGTATCTGTGTGAGTGTGTGTCTGTGTGTGTTTGTTAGCGTATATGCGTGTGTCAGTGTGAGTATGTTTCTGTGTGTGTGAGTAAGTGTGTGTGTTATTATATATGCATGTATCAGTGTGTGTTAGTGTATATGCGTGTGTCAGTGTGTGTGTGTATATATATCTCTGTGTGAGTCTGTGTGAGTGTGTATCCAAGGACATGAGTGACTATCCTGAGAGGAAATACATAATTCTCATTATTCTACATCTCCATCCAAGTTCTTTCGCATGACCCCTTTCCACAATCAACATTTGACTATGAGCTTTTCACCTTCATGCTTACTTTCTCCCCCACTCCTGCACCTCACAAGTCTTGTTTGCTTGAGGCTTCAATCTCTAACATCATTCTCAGCTCTTTTGAAGAATCTGCAGGAAGAATGTGCTCACTGGTCATTTGCTTGAAAAATGAACACGTTAGCTTCTAATGAGACACCCTCTTGAGTCGTAACCCTCAGAAAAACTTAAATGTAACACCAGTGAAGAGCAATGAAGGAAAAGGTGATTTAGAAGAGAATGCTCCAGGACTTAAAGATTCAAGCCCCTTGAAAAGGAAGAGAAGGATATGGAATTCTTCCTCTCCTTTCCTTCCACACTGCTCTGTAATATAAGGATGATTCTAATGCACAGAAAGAAAATTTAAGAGTCTTCTGAAGATGGTTCTGAAGGGCAGAAAACTACTCCATTAGTTCCAGGATGGGAGTTTCTCTTTTTGTTTTTAGTGGCATCACTTTAACACTTGTTACGATGTAAGAGTACTAAGATGAAGACAATGATATCTCAGAGATTCCTGAGAAAGTAAGACTTGATCATCAATGACAATGATATAACTACTAGAGTAGGATACATTGGAAATTCCTATCCAATATTCTGGTCTGCAAACTTACTTTTAGCGCAACCTTATTCTGCAGATAATCTGAATTGTTAACAAGGGTTGACTTCTCTATAATAGTTATGAACTTGGAAGATTTCTGTGCTTATTTTCAGACATGAGGTCATTACTTTTTAATCTGAATTTTTCCCCAGCTTGTCAATGATCATGATCTTGAAGTTGAGAATATTTCCATAACAGAGAGAGTTTTTCCTGAATTTATATATATATATCTTCACTGTGCCAACTGCACGAGAACACTGGTCGTTCACAAGCTCTTCATAAATCTTCCCAAAAAGCTCTTCTTTTGTCAGTCTGCCAGGTTTAACTGCACCATGTGACTATTAACAGCTGGAATTTTTGATCAGTATCTCTTTGAGGTAGTTAGACAGCACCAATTCTTGTTGAGTTTTGTTTTGCTCAAACTCATCTTAATGCACAACTTGATTCTTTACCAAAACATTCTGTGTCTCTGGAAAGTCAATAATTTGGCCCTTTCGGTGTTGACTGCGAAAGCTATCAAATGTTTCCATAGCTCACTCATGGATTTCCATTGCAGTCTACAGCTGCCATTTATATAAATCAGCCATGGATAGCTTTTTATTTCCTGCTTCCAGTTGTTGTTCTACCTCTTGATGGGCTATTTCTGAAGATTGAGGTTTTCTCTAAATATATCAAGCTCATGTTGATCCAAATACAGGCAACACTGGAGAAACTTAGCAGGCTGGCAGCATCTAAAGTTCTAAAGTAGTTCTGAAGAAGAAATATACCAAGTTTCTCCAGCATTCTTGTGTTTGTTTCAGATTTCCAGCATCTGTGTCTTTAATCTTTAAGCTCACAATGTTGTTTTTTGCACATGTTTGTAGAGGAATGTTGCATATAATTGACTTCTTCAGCCAGAGGGGCATTTTCTGGTTTGCTTGAAGCCTCAGTGCCCATTAATTTGTATTTGGAGCTCTGAGACCTCTTTCATGCATAATCTGAGAGATCTCAAATTTCATTAATGTAGACAATTCTGAAGCTTCACTTGCTTTCATTGGTGGTTGAACTAGTAAAATGTTGTGTTTCTGTGCCCCTGTAGTGATCTGATACTCTACATTAGAAGGAGTTTCTAATCTAACTGAGACTGCTATTCCTTCATCTTATTGGTAGGTTCTGTGAAATAAGTAGACAATTTTACCTTTCTTTTTTTACTTTTAGAAGCGGGAACATTTTTCTCAAAAGACAAAGTTATGTTTTTAGGAACAGTGCCAGTTGAATTCAAAATTACGGCTAGGTCCAAAGTCTCAAGCTGCTCTAAATGAATGACTAAAGTTGTGTTTTTATTCTCTGTGACAATATGTTAAAAGAGCAAACCAAATCTCTCTAATGGTCAGTCACCTTCTTCATTGGTAACTTTTTGTCCTGTCTTTTTTAGCTTCTGCTTTGAGAGAAATTCAGGGTGAACACCACCACCTTACAAAGCTAGTGCTAGAATGACATTGATAGAAGGTGTTCCCTGGTGTACTGAGTCAGGGTCAGCACCTTTGGTATCTGCCAGCTGAAGAAGATTTAAGAATACATACAAGCCGCTCTGCTCGATAAAGAATTGTAAGGCTTAGAAATGATTTACAAGGTTATGGCTGCCCCCAGAAGGACAAAGACAGCAGATACATTGATACTCCACCACCTGCAAGGTTCCCTTTGTGTCATATACAATCCTCATTTGGAACTACATCGGCGTTCCTTAACTGTCATTGGATTAACACCTGGAGTTACCTCCCCAGCAGCACGGAGGCTATACATATATCCCAAGGTTTGACATGGTTCAAGGCGGCAGTCCACCACCACCCTCCAGGACAATTAGGGATGGGTAGTCACGTGGACATAGCTGACAGAAATGCTCTTTGCCCTGGTGAAAATCAGGGCCTAATGAGTCTTTCAGTCAGGCCTGCACCCAAATCTAATTCTGCAGCTTTGAAAAAAAATTGTTTGGGCTGATCGATCCTCCCCAAATGCTCTGTCCACACCACTCAGTAGCTGAACAGCAGAGTCACACTTCACACTGACACACTGTATTTTTCTGGGTAGTTCTTCCACTCACGGGAGATTGTGCAGATCATATTCTGCCTTTTGAATTTTTCTGTTTTCCTCTCCCATCAGTTAAAGGAGCAGACAGTTCATATGAAGAGGATGCTCCCATAGGGACCTAAACTTCTGCTAATTTGGGAGGCAGGTGCTGCCTTGGTTACACCATCAACGAGGTCTCCAAATACCTAAATGGAATCATCTGCAGTTGCAACTTTACTGTTTATTTTGTGAACCATGTATTAGCATTGCTAAGAAGAGGCAACTTTGTCATGAAACTTTGCATGCTCACTTTAACTGTCAGCCAAGAGAAAGACATGGGCATAGCTTTTAGCTGTGGTGCAATGCTATTTATAAAGTTGCTGCAGACTCATTCTACCAGAGGAAGTGCCCGACGCATTCACTGAGATTAGATACCTTGTTATTTTTGTTTGATTGATGTTTAAGCGTACTTCCTTGTCACTGCATTGTGAGCGAGTGTTCCAGTAAAATGTTTCAGTCTGCTTGCGGCAGGATCAGGAGTACTAACACGTGACCACATCATATTGCAATATTGTGCATTGACCTTTGACTTCTCCTGTTTTAATTACAAAGACTGATAATGTTTCGAAAAAGATAATCTCACCAAACAAGCTGAGAGGCGAAAAACCCCAAGAAGTAATTTTTCAAACCATTTTCTTGTTATTTCTGGGCTGGTGTCCACTGCAGTGAGATTAACTACTTTGGACCCCCAAAAAAGAAAATCAACTATGGAACTCCCTGGCTCAGTAAATTCTGGGTTGGACATTTCATTTCACATTAAAGTGTGGTGTTGAGTGAGTTTCATGGCATCTGGTCCACTTTGGTTTGGGACCAGTGGAGACGGGAAATGATCGCTACTGACAAGAACTTCCAGTTTACACACTTCTGGTGCCACACTTAAAGTTCAGCCACACTGCAGTTCAACAAGCTAGTGAAGCAAGCCAGGATGACCCTGTCACACTGCAGTGCTGACACTGATGTTTAAAGATGTTGTTGAGGAAAGACAAGCTAGTTCCTTTCTCCTTAGACAAGGATCTGAACATAGAACATAGAACATAGAACAATACAGCTCAGAACAGGCCCTTCGGCCCACGATGTTGTGCCGAACTTCTAACCTAGATTAAGCAAATGCCGCTTAAAGGTCGCCAATGATTCTGACTCTACCACTCCCACGGGCAGCGCATTCCATGCCCCCACCACTCTCTGGGTAAAGAACCCACCCCTGACATCTCCCCTATACCTTCCAACCTTCACCTTAAATTTATGTCCTCTTGTAACACTCTGTTGTACCCGGGGAAAAAGTTTCTGACTGTCTACTCTATCTATTCCTCTGATCATCTTATAAACCTCTATCAAGTCACCCCTCATCCTTCGCCGTTCCAACGAGAAAAGGCCGAGAACTCTCAACCTATCCTTGTACGACCTACTCTCCATTCCAGGCAACATCCTGGTAAATCTTCTCTGCACCCTCTCCAAAAAGTTCCTGTTGAGCAGGGTGGTGGAGAGGAGGGCAGTCCTATCCCCTGCTGACTGCCTAAGGAGACTTAGCTAGCCTGGATCCAGAAGGCAGCTGTGTCCCGGGCAGCTAGTAATGTCGCAAGAAGCTCTATGATGTCCTGTACTCTGCAAGACTGAGTGTCACTGCCTTCGCTTTAATACCTCACACTCACAGGCCCACCACTCATTCTAACTCTGCCACCACGCACACATCTCACCAAGACTATAACTCACACTATTGTGTGCATCATGATACAGTGAAGGACTCTGCCCACCATGGAGTGGGGAAGCAAGTCAAGTGATAAAGGGGATATGTGGAACAGCATTAGGAATCATTTAAAAAGCAGTGGGAGGGGGCTTACTGGCAAAACCACCACCACGGCCTCCTCAGGGAGAGCATAGAGGAGTATGGTAGGCATCGTTAATATGTCATGTCAGGGCTAAGATGGCAAGAAGGAAAGCTGTAGGCAATGGTCAATGTATGGGTAGCTACATGAAGTCAGTGGGTGGAAGTAGGCTGAGAGGGTAGTGCAAGGTAAAACAAGACATGCAGTAAGGCTGATGTTGGAGCCTTTTACTTCATCACCTGTCTTGAGAATTCAGGATGAACTGTACTGAATGCAATGATAAGTAAAGTAGTTAATGTGGGTCTGGGATGGGAAGGGTGTCAGAGAGCAGCAGCCATTCCATTTTGGATGTAATGTGTTGGTCACTCAGCCAGCCTGGTACCTTCACCAAGTTGATGTACATGTGGAGGCTGAGGCCGAATGAATGAGGGAGACGTGACCCTCAAATGGGGGCATTGCATGTCTCACCATGGCGGATACATGGCAGTGACACAAGCACTCAACAGCACTGAAATCATCACAGCTAACAAATCTTTTAGAACTTATTTTAGAACTTACGTCAGACTCCAGGATACATAGGATGCAATCTGACAAAAGCTTTATCAACTATCGAATATCAGCAACTTTGCAACAGATTTCACCTCAATTTTTCACTGAATTGAAGTAACAAGAATTAACTGTTAAAAAGTGAGACACTGCTACTCGACCAGGCAGTTTGATTAAAGTGATAATGCTTAGTGCACGGTGGGGTGTTGTTCTTAAGATGAGTGATTATTAATGGGTAAATAAAGAAACTCTACATGACTACAAGAAAAGCCAATTACATTTAAATTTACATTGATGGAAGATGGTTTTAGCTTCACAGTGACAAATGGTGTGTTGTAAATTAGAGGGCCAAATCATCTGAAACACATTTTGGTGACAGCTAGGTTCTGTACCACTTCACCATGACATTTGTTGCTGTGCTGCTCATGCCAGTATGGTTAAAAAAGTCCTCACTGACCGAAGATGAAGCCTGAGAACTTTGCACATCATGTTGTATGAGCCTTAAAAAGCATGAACTGTGTCCCCCACCAACTCTAATTGAATCACAGAATCCCTACAGTGTGAAAGTGTCTATCGAGTCCACACCAACCTTCTGAAGAGAAGACAGGCCCAGACCCAGGTCCAGGTTCACGTCCCAGCTGCTATGAAGTTGTGTCGAAGCATAACTGGACAGGTTTAATAGAGAGTTCTTGTGTAATGACCCTATATCTGAGCCAGGAAGCGAACTGCTCTAAAAGTATGCAATAAAATCTCTGTTACAGACTGCTTTAGAAAGATTGAGATGAAGCGACTCAATTCTGTACACAGTGAACCCAGAACCCAGGGACATTGTCATTCATAACAATGTCAAGAATGCCATAATGGCTGAAGTGTCTGCTAATTCTAAATATTTGACAGTCACAGAGGCAGTCATTGAAGTCAAGTGATCCACCTTCCATTTGTCAGAATAGTAGTTTCCTGAGACAAGATAATCAGTTCTTGTGAGTGTGAAGAGACCTACTCCTAGCTCCATCCAGGGTCTGTCTGGGATTTCTTCTGTCATCAACAGCTCTCCAGTTTGCTTAGCTTGGTACTCATTACAAGCTGCACTGGCTGACTTGGTCTTTCATTTGATTGTTCCTGTTTGGCCAGTAAAACACATCTCTCACCTTCTTCAGACTTGTTTCAATTCCTTAATGCCTTGCGTGGATACACTTTAGCATCTCTGCTCTCAACTTCTTTGGGCTGTACATCTCTTTGACTCTATGACTCTAAATACGCTATTACTTTTGTACAAAATACTAGCTTCGGCTGTTAATTCATCTGCCTAATATGCTCTTAAAGCAACAGATGTGTTTACCACAACTCTTTGCAATAATTTGAGACTTGCACTTTATTGGATAGTTTGCTTCAGATTGAATCGAGAGGACTTTCCATTCCGTTGTAGCATTCTCCACTTTCTTCATCAGGAGTGCTACTCTCAACAGCATGCCTGCAAAAGGCACCTGCTTCCCTTGCTCAAATGTCACTTCCAGATGAAGTCTCTGCAACTGGAAGAACATTTCTTTGCAGGTGCTTTGCAGCAGATAGTAGTGGCTTGAAAATGCTTTGAAGTGTCTTTTGGTCAGTCATGGTCTTCCAAGTAGGGATTGATGAAACTATTCCACAAGTAATTACAAAGGCTAGGCACTCTTTCTCGATCTGGGCATAACACTTGTCCTCAGGGTGCAAATGCAATCTGTTGACCTTGCTGCATTAGGGTTTCTTCAAGTCCCATCTTGCTGTGTCTTTCCATCAGTGATAAAAGTATAGCAACTTGTATTTGTTTTAGTTTTCTCAATAAATCCAAAGTTATGCATAATTCAGCCTCTTGTTCATGGAAAAATTCCCAGTAATTCGAACAGGAGATGAATGGAGGAAAGCTGCAACCAATTTCTCTTAAGCAGGGCTTTCACTGTGAATTTCATTTTCTCTTTTTCTAGTAGCAGCTCACAGCTCTGCAGCTGTGCTTTTTATTCCAGCTCTGGACATTCACCTTTGTACCTCTTCCAACACGGTGTTTCGAGTGTACAACACAGCAGTCTGTTCAACATGAGGACTTTATTGAAGTGAAGTTTAAGATTTCAGCCTACAGGGTATGTAGAGGGAAAGGTCACATGACTATGGCAGACTAGGTCAGACATTTGTTAATTATTGCATTTCAATCCAAACATATTTAGATTCTTAAAACTACCTGACACTTGTTCTTCAATAGTTTCTTTTACTAAAGGCTTTCTTTTCTAATGCATTTTAGAAGATATTTGCATTAGAAAACAAGGAAAATGACTATTCAAGTCAAAGGAGTCAAATGCCTCCAAAATCATGAAAATGCAAGTTGCTGAGTTGTTTTGTCCCTTGTCTCCATTTTGAACTGTTTCTTCCTTTAACTTTGGCAAAGGCTCTTAATTGATCGATTTAGCCTCTCAGCGTCTAAGTAAACATTCAGAACTTTAAACTTCTATTCATAGAGTCATTGAGTCATAAAGATGTACAGCACGGAAACAGACCCTTCCGGTGAACTCATCCATGCCAACCAATTATTCTACCTAATCTAGTCCCACTTGCCAACACTTTGTCCATATCCCTCTAAACCCTTCATATTCATACTAGCCTCATGTTCATACAACCCTTCATGTTGGAATTATACTAGCCTCCGCTACTTTCTCTGGCAGCTCATTACATACATACATAACCCTCTGCCGCTCAGGTTCATTTTAAATTTTTCCCCTTTCACCTTAAACCTATACCCTTTAGTTCTGGACTTTCTGGTTATAATTTTAAATTTCACAAGCAAACAGTTTTCCAATCCTAATAAAGATGTGCTCCCTGCACTAATTTAAGTGCACACTTTAATCTATAAATATAGTGTACTTGAGTCTGAATTAATCTAAAATCAATTAGCTAGCTATTTGGACCTAACTACAAGCATTTTGGAAATCCTAGATTCATTAATTAGTACAGTAGGAAGACTAACATTAGGATAGTGTTTGGTCAAGTTCCATTGCAAACAAAGGATATGTAGAAGCTTCATTTAAAATTAACAACTGATAAGTAAAACAAAGATCAGTTGAACAAATTGCAGCCTTCCCAGATCAGATGCAGAAGTAATGCAGAGTAAAATTCTCTCTATTCATCTAGTGTTCCCATGCCATGTGTTACATACATGTTTTCATGAAAAAATCCATCGACTTTGCTCAATCTGCATTACTCCATGATCAGAAGAAGTCCTCTGACTGCCCTGCGTTTCCAATGCCTTTGACCTGAAGTTAACAGACTAGTGCCTAATAGTGATCAATTTTATCCTGTGGATTTGCATTCATTCAGATTTAACTTAGAAACCTATTCTCCAGTCTTCCCCAATTATACATTAAGTTGGCAAGTAACAAATGTGTCACAATTTAATCATAATTTCAAATCGAACTCTGTGTGTGTGTTAGCTCTCTGTGTTGCTAAGAGGGTGAAATGTTAGTCAGGAAAGTTTAAGGTGCATTTAGTGCAGCTCAATCCATTAGGAATGGAGAGGTATAGGACCCTTGCTCTTGATTCTATCTCACATTAAAAGGTCCACAGAACTTGGCTAGTGAACAGAGCTACTGCCTGACATTTGGGAACAAGGGCTCACAGTGGAATGGGGTAGTTATTTCCCTGACCTGTCTTTGATTAGGGGATATATCCAGGTGAACAGTGCTGTTTCTTCTTCTCTACCCAAGCTGAGAAAGACCTAATCCAGCCTCATTCCTTCTTCATATTCCCAACTATCTTTGGCGGCATTTCCACAGAACTTGGCCAGCTCCAACTGGGAGTGTGAGCAAGTTATCCCCTTCCAGTTTCTGTCAATATTGCTCTAAATCAGAGCCAGTGAGAAATGCAAAAGATTGGGGCCCAGGAAAGGGATGGGGGGAATGACTGCACTTCTGGTTTTCCCTTTATCCTAGTAAGAGAATTCCTGATATGTTCAATGTCTCTCCCATGGCAGGCATAGAAAATCTAATTAAGAATAAGAAAGGCCAATTAACTTCTGAAATTTTCCTATGACTCATTTAACTTTAACACCCAAGTGCACAGTGAACACCCATATCGTTTAAATCATTCCGATGTTTAACAGGCTTTCAGTAAAGAATTTATTTCCAATATGCATTTTAAATGTAGTCTTTACTCATTTAAAATTATGTTGTCTTGTCTTCCAGGCTTGAATCATTGTGATGTAATGTTCAATGATCATCTCATCTATATCACTTTCTGAAAAGTGTTGAAAACTTATATCCTCAGACTTTGCACTACAACAGATCTGATTGCAATCCAGTTGACCACACTGTGCCGCATTTCACAGTCATAAATCAGCTTGCAACGTGTTCTCAGTGGTAATGCAGTTATTACAATACCTTGTTATTCTAATTAATCAACCAATACTGCTCTCCTCCTTCACATGTAATGAAGTGAGGCAACAATAACCAGATTAAATGTCGTCTCTTCAGTAGGATTGTAAATATAGATGGGGAACTCGACGTCACTTTTCCATCCAACCTTGGTCCAGGGCATGTCACACACTGAGCTGGTTTTATTCATGTGGAGACAGTCGGGAAGAGGGAAGCTGATGGAAGTATAGCTGTGGCTGTAGCGGTTGTCGATGAGGGGAGGGCAATCCCACTTGAGCTGATGAAGTGGCATTCGGCTTCTGGACTGAATTTATTTGGGGTGGGGGCGGGCAACATCACTTTGGCAATGCAAGGTGGGTGCATGAGGGTGGCAGCAGACAAGCCAATTGTCTGCTCAATGCAAATACCATCTTGCCAGTACCAGGCAAGAGTTTCTTTCCCTGCCTCTTGTTGACAATTTACAAGGGGCAATGAGTTGAGGGTGGTGGGGGTTGTCAGGTTGAGGTGGTGGATGATGGGTATCTGCCTGTGACAGTGACGATCAGCAAAGTCCTGGAAGCCACCTGGTGAAGAGTGGAGTGTGGGGCTCCTTTGGGGGCACTCTTTAGTCCATAGAGAGGATTCCTCCTCCAGTGGCAATGGCCTCTGCAATGCAACAGTGCCACTTCCCACACAGGCCTCGTCCCTCTGCTGGATCCTGATCTTCGGATTCCCAGACCTCACCTACGAGGTAGTGAGGGTGCACACCCATCAATGCACTCTCCTCCTCCAGTCGCTGCTCCAATTGTGGCCATCATTCCCGGTGGCACTTGCTGAGCAGCAACCTACTGACTAGGCCACCAAGTCTCCAGGGTGGGCTACCTTCTACAATAGGAATGCAACCCAGTGCCACTGGTAAGATGTGGCTCCAAGTCACACTGAATACCAAAATGGTGCCTCCCCTACTAAATACGGCCTTGGAACTCAGTGATCTAGGACATGGTGGCTCAGTGGTTAGCATTCCTGCCTCATAACCAGGGACCCGGGTTTGATTCCACCCTCAGAAGACTGTGTGGAGTTTGCACATTCTCCCTGAGTCTGCGTGGATTTCCTTTGGGTGCTCCAGTTTCCTCCCATAGTCCAAATATGTGAACGTCAGGTGGATTGGCCATGCTAAATTGCCCATAATGTGACAGAATAGCATGGGTCTGGGGACATGTTCTTCAGAGGGTCAGTGTGGACTTGAGTTGAAAATGGCCTGCTTCCACACTGTGTGGACTTTGAGTTGAAGCCTACTGTCACCGCACCAGCTCAAACTGGATTTCTGCCCATTTTCTAGGAACTGCCAGGAATCACAGCTTTTCCACTTGGCATTGGTTGGTAAGACCCAGGGTCTAGCATATCTTCCTACTCACCATGCCACTTACTGTGGACCTGTAAAATGGTGGAGTGCAGCCAGACTTACCCAATGTTGTGTCCCAGGCTCTCTACTGCATTTATCAATTTCTTCTTGCCTTTTGAAGGTCCTTTTATGTTTTGTCAGGTTCTACTCCTTTATTTCTCCTCAAAGTGAGAATTCCATGAAAAGTGTCATTATGTAAGGATCCCCAACACAGGAGAGTAGGTCAGAGTTGGGATGGTTATGAATGGACATCTTTAAACACCACCTGCTCGACAAGAATTTCATACTGAAACATAGATGGGAAACTCAACTTCGCAATGCTCCTGTAAATATATATTTATAACAGACAGAGCCTTAGTATACAGAATTCCTACAGCAAAACACTGGGCAACGTCCATCCTCAACTAATGGGTGATCATTTCGACTTTGTGTAATTTTAAGTTCCTTGGTTACATAATATAGATTGTTTCAATTATGAGGTTGTCAGATTTTGTTACGTTTTGGGACTGTGTCCTTCAAGTTTGGGTAAAATGAAGAGGGTCATATGATCTGTGCTGATGTTCACCTGGTTACACGTCAGGGTTATGGGGCTGTTGAAGATGAAAGGAAAACCAAGTCTGTATTGCCATGAAGAAAGGTGCAGACATCAGACAATGACACATTTTCTTCAGAGAAGAGAAACTGAGAGGAGATCTAAATAATGAATTTAAAATCTTGAGACATCTGGACAGAGTAAATAGTTGCCACTCATGATTTAAATCAATTTAAAGTGATTGGTAAAAGAAAGAAAAGCATTATGAGGAAAAATATTTCATATCTGGAAAGCACTGTCTGAGACTATGGTGGATGTCTAATCGAGGCATTCAAAACAGAATTAGATAGTTGTTTGAAATTAACAAAACTGCAGGAATATTGGCAAGCCAGATACCTGGCATTCAGTGAAATGCTTATTTAGAGAGCTAGTGCAGCTTCAATGGGCCAAATAGTCTCCCCCTTTGTGCTCTAACAATTCTGTGGTCCTATGATTCTGTTGTATTGAAAGGTGAATTGAGTGTGGAAGCATATTTGGCAGGTGAAGTATTATGTGGAAAATATGATCAAATCGACTTTGGCAGGAAAATGAGAGAAGCAGCAGTTAAGTGGTGAGCGTAACTCTGAGCTACAGGGAGACCAGGGTGCCCTGGCACAGTTTGCAGGACAAGTTAGTGTTTAGGAATGCACATAGAGTATTGTTGTGTATCACAAGAAGAATAGAATATAAAATAGGGATGGTTGCTATAACTGTACAGAGCATTTGGTGACACTACATCTCGAGTACTGAGTGCTGTACATGGGTCTGAAAGGGTTAATACTAAGGATTCGTGTCAGCACTATTCAAGATGATATCATATCAACTTGTAGACACAAAGGCATTCCCACATAAAGTCATACCCATATAACTTGTAACTATTGGCTAACACGCAACAAATGATTTATTGTTTAGTACAAGATCATCGTCTAGTTAAGAATGCAGTGCTGATGAAGGTATTCCTAATGAAGGGCTTATGCCCGAAACGTCAATTCTTCTACTCCTCAGACGCTGCCCGACCTTGTTGCGTTTTTTTTTGATTTGATTAGATTCCCTACAGCATGGAAACAGCCCCTTTGGCCCAACAACTCCACACCGACCTTCCGAAGAGTAACCTACCTTATATTTACCCCTGACTAATACACCTAACACTATGGGCAATTCACCTGACCTGCACATCTTTGGGCAGTGGGAGGAAACCGGAGCAAATCCACGCAGACACGGGGAGAATGTGCAAACTCCACACAGACAGTTGCCTGAGGTGGGAATTGAACCCAGGCCTCTGGCGCTGTGAGGCAGCAGTGCTAACCGCTGTGCCACCGTGTTTTCCAGCACCACTGTCTTGACTTTGATCTCCAGCATCTGCAGCCTGCACTTTTGCCTCATCTTTTAGTTAGACCAAGAGTGCTCTCTCTACTGTGTTAGACCAAATAGGTACTTCGATTCCTGCACTGAAAGAGGATAGTGGCAGCAAACCTATCACATTGTGAGATACAGATTCAGTTTCATTGCATATACAACAGTGTTCAGTTTTAGTCTCCTTACTCAAAAAAAACATGAATACATTAGAAACAGTTCAGAGAATGTTCACTCAACTGTCTCTTAGAGTGGAGAAATTCGTTTACAAGGAAAGGCTGCACTTTTTTTTAAGATTAGATTCCTTACAATGTGGAAACAGGCCCTTTAGCCCAACAAGTCCACACCAACCCTCCAAAGCGTAACCCAGCCAGGCCTATTTCCCTCTGACTAATGCACCTAACACTATGGGCAATTAAGCATGGCCAATTCACCTGACCTGCACATCTTTGGACTGTAGGAGGAAATCTTATGCAGACACAGGGAAAATGTCAAACTCCACACAGACAGTCACCTGAGGCTGGAATTGAACCACCAACCCTGGTGCTATGAGGCAGCAGTGCTAATCACTGAGCCACTGTGCCATCCAGCCCTTAGAGTGTAGAAGAAAGGATGCTGAAATGAATGGCTCATCCTGTTAAAGCGACTAGAATTAGGGACAATGTTCAACAAGAAGAGGTCTCCCATTTAAGATGGAAATGAGAAGAATTTGTTTTTCTGAGAATGATGAGTCTGTGGAATTCCCATCCCCAAACAACAGAGGAAACAGTGTTCTTAAATATTCTTATGGTAGTAGATAAATTCTTGACTAACAAGTGACTCAAAGCATATAGGCAGTAGCCAGGAAAGTGCATTGAGGCAGAAACTTAGCAAATGGTGGAGCATGCTCAATGGGTGAATTGGTCTATTCCTCCTCCTAGCTCAGATGTATTGTTTTGAGTCTCAATAAACACCTTGTGATGTGAAATCTCGTGCCATCCTTTTAGCCATTATCTGATCTGATAGTAGGGAGATGTGAGTAGGGATGTTGAGCAGAAAGGATGCTCACTGTGGAAACACTGGAGGAAGGGATCCTCTGGAATCACAAGCATTGCATGTGGGTTGAGTGTCTGGGTAACATGAGGAAATGGGAAGTGTGTGAGGAGTAATGGGGAATAAGATCATGCAGACCATGAGTACAAGAAGAGGAAGTCTGAAGCTCAGGAGGAGGCCAGGGCTTGGCAGTGTTGATGGAAGCTGGCACTTTGTAATATTGGAGAGATCCTGGATTTCAGAGCATTGGCAAGTGGAATACAGGAATACAGAGGAGGTGGAACACAATATCGACTCTTGAGTAGGACTTGATGGTAATGAGGGGGCAAAAGGCCCAGGAAGAATCTACATCAGCTTGGTTGGACTGCAGGTAATCAGGATTATTCCTGATGAAGGGCTTTTGCCCGAAATGTTGATTTTGCTGCTCATTGGATGCTGCCTGAACTGCTGTGCTCTTCCAGCACCACTAATCCAGTATTTGGTTTTCAGCATCTGCAGTCATTGTTTTTACCTTGCAGGTAATCCTACTCAAGATTCATCAGCACCCCATGTCATCTTTATGGTCTGCAAGTCCAGTCCGAGCTGGTTTCAAATGTGATATGCTTGAGCACTTTGGATATGATCTCTACACCTACAATGGTTTACAGGGTAGTGAATAACTACAGTGTTTATGATTAGGTGAAATAGATGATGCAGTTCATAGAATTCCTACAGTGGAGTAGCAGGCCATTCGATCCATTGAGTCCACACGACCCATCAAAATAATATCTCACTTGGATCCTCCCCACTACCCTATCACTGCATTTTCCATGGCCAATCCACCTAATCTGCACATCTTTGGACTATGGGATGAAAGCAGAGAACCCAGAGGAAACCTGTGTATACATGGTGAGAAAGTGTAAACTCCACCCAGACAGTCGCCAGAGGCTGGAATCAAACCTCACTCCCTGATACTGTGAGGCAACGGTGCTAACCACCATGTCCCCCAATACAGTTTGATTCTTAAGTCAAAGGTCAAATATAAACAAGCACTAAGGATGTAATTAGCCTCCTCACCTGTAGGGAGAGGCTGAATAGGCTGGGGCTGTTTTCCCTGGAGCGTCGGAGGCTCAGGGGTGACTTTATAGAGGTTTAGAAAATCATGAGGGGCATGGATAGGGTAGATAGACAAAGTCTTTTCCCTGGGTTTGTGGAGCCTAGAACTAGTGGCCATAGATTTAGGGTGAGAGGGGAAAGATTTAAAAGGGACCTAAGGGGCAACTCTTTCATGCAGACAGTAGTTTGTGTATGGAATGAGCTGCCAGAGGAAGTGGTGGAGACTGGTGCAATTACAACATTTAAAAGGAAGGTATGAATCGGAACGGTTTAGATGGATATAGGCCAAGTGCTGGCAAATGGGTCTAGATTAATTTAGAATATCTGGTCAGCACGGACAAGTTGAACCAAAGGGTCTATTACTGTGCCGTATATCTCTATGATTCTATGACTTTAAATGGGAGACCTCTTCTCGTTGAACAGTATCCCCTAATGCTAGTCCCTTCAACAAGGTGAGCCCTCCTTTCAGTATTCACCTTTCAAAAGTTGGTTTGCTTTTTAAAGCAAAATAACCGAGAAATGAACTTCAAAGTTAATATGAAAAGACTCTCCTTTGATTTTTCTCACATTCTGCTTCTACTTTTAGCTTTCTCAAGTCAAATAGAAATGTAATAAGAGTTTAAATATGAAAGACTACCTGAATTACATGATTACAAGTTCTCGGATAGTTTTCAAGGCATTTCCCAACCTGGAGAAACAAGTCGAGTGTGAGAGAACGAGGAGATTAAGCTTGCAGTTAAAAAAACCAGACAGAGGAACAAACTGAACATGGTCAGGTTTCATGGGTGTGGCTGCAGGTGACTCCATGCAATTGTTATGTGAGGAGAATGTTCACTTGAAGCCCAGACTTTTGAGACAGACTGGGTGTTAAAGAATAAACCACCAAAAAGTAATTTTCTGTGCAAGTTTAATCATTTTCAATGGAAAAATCTGTGCGTTGACAAAAATTGTTAGACAAAAGGAATTGAAATTTGTTTCAAACAATTTCATTGGTTTTCCATTCTGCTGTTCTTTATTCTGCCTTACCCTCAGTAGCCTTTGTTGGAGGCTGCTCTCATGAATTTTTCACTCCTTTTATTGGGAATTTTGGAGGGACCTTTTTATCTGAAAGTTTCCAATGTCTTCCGTTCTAATTTGCGGTAGTTTTAATGGGGTGAGTAGAATGTTTACAGCGAGCATTATGAGAAACATTGTTTTGAAATCCACTGGTAAAACCTATCATGAAATTCAGGTAACAAACAAGACTTTTAATATATTATACAGTGGTTATTTTCAGAAAGATTTAGTTTGTGATGATTCAAAAATTCCAGTTCTTTTCTTGAATAGGGATTGCAGTTTTTGACAATGTTTTCAGGGAGTGCAATGTATGTCTGAGTTGCGACAAAGCTTATGGCTTGGGGTTCCATTCTGCACACTGGAGAGATGGCTATCCTTGTCTCTTCTTGTTAGTGTGCAGCCTATAATGCTGTCTGACTCTAGTAGATTTCTGCAAGCTCTTTTATTTGCATTATTGTACATAATACTGTTCCCTGTAAGTCCATCTCTCACAGTATAGGCAACTCCATCCTTTCTTCACAGTCATTTGCACATGATTGCTGATGTCAACATTGCATCATGCTATACACCATTATCTCATTATCATATCCATTCTTATAATCTTAGAATTCTTTCCCAGTTTCTAATATGAAAGTATAGACGAGTGGCTCTGCCTATGATATGTAAGATTATTCTCCGTAATCAGGATAACTCTTCACAGTGACTGGCATCAGCTTTGTAAAGGCTTGTGAGCACAGATCAGCGCCCCAAGGGTGTGAGGTCAACCATCCAATTCACAACATGCCCAATATTCTGATGGGCATTTGGAACCTTTATTCAGTGGCTGTGTTGAGCCTTATTAACATATGCTCCCTTCACAAGACAGACTGCAATGGAGTGGTACCATTCTCTGTACAATGAGCCGCAGGCAACATCTCGTTTGGGAAAATTCTTCCCATGAAAGTGAAATGTACCACAGCATGAATCTGTTAGGCTTCTGGACCCTTTCAATTCCACACCAATTTACAGTGAAAATGCACTCAGCAACTGGTGCAGGCTATTCTTAAAATCAACAACAAATACAGCAGCTTTCCTCTGGGAAATAAAAAGAACCATCGCCTGGATTGGTACTTTCATTATGTGGCAAGGTTCACTTGGGTGTACAGTTTGTACATGCTTCAAATGCAGGTACTTTCTATTAACTCCATTGCCTTTACCGACCTAAATCATTAGCATTCAATTATTGTTCAGGTGGTGTCTGGACACAGAAGAAACATTATACAGGTCAGTGGCGATCATCCAGGAAATCCACATCACTGCCAAGACTACAATTTGCCTTTTAGTGCTGAATTGTAACCCTTTAAGAGCCACTATGTTTCTATTTCCCAGTGAAGTATGTTACAGTAGTAAGCTACTTTAGTAGAAAGTCAGCTACTTTAATAGAATCGGCGTGGAATAGTACCCTCCCTGGAGGTGCTCAGGGAGGTGGCGAGAAAGCCAAATAATTGGGCAACTTGGATCTGGTGAGATACACATCCCTTTTGTGCCACTCACAAACTAAGTTCAGGCAACAATGCCCACTGGAGTCTTGTTTGATCCATCACCAATTAAGACACTTAAGTTGTCAAATGGAATCAGGGTGACCTGTCTGCTTTTGTGGGGGGGGGCTCCAAATGTCCCAGCTAGGGGCAATTAAAGGCATGGATAACAGGCAAGGGAGTAACCCTTGAAATCTATTCCCTGCCCGTATCTCCAAACACCATTCTACCCTTTTCTCTATAAATTCTATCCCATGACAAGAAGAAAGGCAATTTACCTTCTCACCTTCCCCATGAGTATGCCTCTACAGGCTCTAGGTCTCAGAGGTGAGAGTTACTGCCCTTGACATCAGGGCTGAATTTGATTTATTATGGCATCAAGGAGCCCTTGGAAAACTGAGGTCAATAGGATTGAGTAGTAAACACCTCACTTGTTGGAGTCATACTTAGTTCAAAGGAGGACGGTTGTGCTTGTTGGAGGTCAACCATTTCAGCCCAGGACATCTCTGCAGGAGTTCCTCATAATATTGCCTAAGTCTCTATCATCTTCAGCTGCTTCAACAGTGATCTTCCATCCATCATAACATCAGAACTGGAGATAATGCTGATGATTGTACAATGTTTGGCAGCATTTGCAAAACCTCAGATACTGAATCAGTCCGTGTATATACACATCAGGAATCAGACAATATCAAGGTTTGGGCTGATAGTTGGTAATTAATATTCATGACACAAATGCCAGGTGATGACCATTTCCAGCAAGTGGGAATTTAACCTTTGACATTCAGAGGCATTACCATCATTGAAGCCCCCACTATCACCACTCTGATGGTCATCATTGACCAGAAACTGAACTGAATCAGTGGTAGACAATAGGAATTATGCAGCAAATAACTCACCTGTCTCCCTACAGCCTGTTACCATCTACAAGATTCAAGTCAGGATTGTGATATAATACTCTCCATTTGCCTGCAGTTCCAATAGTACTCAAGAAGCTTGACACCAGGACAAAGCAGCCTGCCTGGATGGCACCCCTTCCATTACTTTCAACATTCACTCCCTTCACAACTACCACATAATGTGCCTACTCTACAAGGTGCACTGCAGCGACTCACCATGGCTCCTTCAACAGTAGCTTCGAAACTCATGATCACTACCATTTAGAAACACAAGGGCAACAAATACTGTACATGGGAACGTTACCATCTGTAAGTTCCCCTCCAAGCTGCCCATCATCCTGACTTGGGACTATATCGCTGAGGTCAAAATTCTGGAACCGACTTTCTATTAGCACAATGGTCGTCCCTACGTCCAAGACCTAGCCAGCAAACATCTCACAAAAAGTAATAAAAGGTTGCTCGTCTCTGATTGCCTGGAGGCTTCTGGTCACCCAGAATGTCAACTCTGCCCATCAGCTCTTAACACACTATTTGCCGATAAATACAGTAACGTATTGTGGTGATGGGGTTGGTGAGTTAGCGTCCATCTAATATCAGTTAACCTATATGATACAAACTATACAAAATGGAAAAAGTACATCTGTTGGATGTTGCAATCTATCACACTTTTCTTTACTTTTCCCACTTCTTCGTCCCAGTTTGTTAGGGCTGCTTTGTACTTATTCCATACAATCTGGTTTTGTTTTCCAATAGGTACTGGTACCTTTGTTATTAAAGTAAAATACTGCAGATGCTGGAAATGAGAAATAACATCAGAAAACATTGGAGAAACTCAGCAGGACCTGCAGTAACTGTGGAGACAGAAACAGGGGTAACATTTCAAACCTCTTCTGAGTAAGGAACATTAACTTTGTTTCCGTCTCCTCAATGCTGCTTGACCTGCTGAGTATTTCCAGCACTTCCAGTTCCTAACTTGCATCTTTGTTCTATTTTGCAGTTTTTCTATCAATCCTGATTAATTTATGGTTTCTGTTTATATTATTCCAATCTTGCATTCCAGCTGTGCCTTCTGCTTATTCGTACATAAACTCTGAGCATCATTTAAATGCCAAAACTGGTTAGTGCAGTTTTTTTTTGGACAGTTGGCTAGCAATGCAGAGTGATGCTGACAGCATGGGTTCAATTCTTAACATAGCAGAGGTTACCACATGGGACCATCCTTCTCAACCTCCCCCCTTGTCTGAGATATGGTGACCCTCAGGTTCAACTACCAGAGAGAGAGAGTCATAGAGTCATAGAGATGTACAGCATGGAAACAGACCTTTAGGTCCAACCCATCCATGCCGACCAGATATCCTAATCCAATCTAGTCCCACCTGCCAGCACCCGGCCCATATCCCTCCAAACCCTTCTAATTCATATACCCATCCAGATGCCAAATGTTGCAATTGTACCAGCCTCCACCACTTCCCCTGGCAGTTCATTCCATACACATACCACCCTCTGCATGAAAAAGTTGCCCCTTAGGTCTCTTTTATATCTTTCCCCTCTCAACCTAAACATGTGCCCTCTAGTTCTGGACTCCCCAACCCCAGGGAAAAGACTTTGCCTATTTACCTTATCCATGCCCCTCATAATTTTGTAAACCTCTATAAGGTCACTCCTCATCCTCCGACGCTCCAGGGAAAACAACCCCAGCCTTTTCAGCCTCTCCCTATAGCTCAAACCCTCCAATCCTGGCAACATCCTTGTAAATTTTTTCTGAACCCTTTCAAGTTTCACAACATCTTTCCGATAGGAAGGAGACCAGAATTGCATGAAATATTCCAACAGTGGCCTAACCAATGTCCTGTACAGCTGCAACATGACCTCCCAACTCCTGTACTCAATACTCTGACCAATAAATGAAAGCATACCAAACGGCTTCTTTACTATCCTATCAACCTACGACTCCATTTTCAAGGAGCTATGAACCTGCACTCCAAGGTCTCTTTGTTCAGCAACACTCCCTACGACCTTACCATTAAGTGTATAAGTCCTGCTAAGATTTGCTTTCCCAAAATGCAGCACCTCTCATTTATCTGAATTAAACTCCATCTGCCACTTCTCAGCCCATTGACCCATCTGGTCCAGATCCTGTTGTAATCTGAGGTAACCCTCTTTGCTGTCCACTACACCTCCAATTTTGGTGTCATCTGCAAACTTACTAACTGTACCTCTTAAGCTCGCATCCAATCATTTATGTAAATGACAAAAAAATAGAGGATCCGGCACCGATCCTTGTGACAATCCACTGGTCACAGTCCTCCAGTCTGAAAAACAACCCTCCACCACCACCCTCTGTCTTCTACCTTTGAGCCAGTCTGTATCCAAATGGCTAGTTCTCCCTGTATTCCATGAGATCTAACCTTGCTAATCAGTCTCCTATGGGGAACCTTGTCGAATGCCTTACTGAAGTCCATATAGATCGTATCTACTGCTCTACCCTCATCAATCCTCTTTGTTACTTCTTCAAAAAACTCAATCAAGTTTGTGAGACATAATTTCCAACGCACAAAGCCATGTTGACTATCTCTAATCAGTCCTTGCCTTTCCAAATACATGTACATCCTGTCCCTCAGGATTGCCTCCAACAACTTGCCCACCACCAACCTCAGGCTCACTGGTCTATAGTTCCTTGGCTTACCACCCTTCTTAAACAGTGGCACCACGTTAGCCAACCTACAGTCTTTTGGCGCCTCCCTGTGACTATTGATAATATAAATATCTCAGCAAGAGGCCCAGCAATCACTTCTTTAGCTTCCCACAGAGTTCTCAGGTACACCTGATCAGGTCCTGGGGATTTATCCTCCTTTACCCATTTCAAGACATCCAGCACTTCCTCCTCTGTAATCTGGACATTTTGCAAGATGTCACCATCTATTTCCCTACAGTCTATATCTTCCATGTCCTTTTCCACAGTAAATACTGATGCAAAATACTCATTTAGTATCTTCCCCATTTTCTGCGGCTCCACACAATGGCTGTCTTGCTGATCTTTCAGGGGCCCTATTCTCTCCCTAGTTACCCTTAATGAATTTGTAAAAACCCTTTGGATTCTCCTTAATTCTATTTGCCAAAGCTATCTAATGACACCTTTTTGCCCTCCTGATTTACCTCTTAAGTATACTCCTACTTCCTTTATACTCTTCTAAGGATTCACTTGATCTATCCTGTCTATACCTTACATATGCTTCCTTCTTTTTCCTAAACAAACTCTCAAGAGATTGAGAGAGAGAGGGACAGACAAAGAGATAGAGACAGAACCCCTATGGTCCACTGGGAGTATGAAGACATTACATTTTTTTATTCGCCCAAAACCTACCCAGAAAGCAGTCCTGAACTTAGTAACATCCTCCCTTTCCCTGCTATATGCATTGTTTCATTTCTACAACATCGTAGCCCACTCAGACTAAGGACAAGAATGCTGATGGTGCCATGGGTCCATGCTACCAGCCCAGACAATAGTCAGAGGATGTGTGTGTGTAACCAGGATATTGCTGACAATGCAGGTGTGCAGCTAGAAGATCAAATTCCATTATCGTCAGGCAGGATTCTTGTGCTGGTACATGGGAGATTGTGGAAACTGGTGACCTTTATTCGTTTGCTTTATCTCATTTTCCTCATAGACCATGGATATTGTACAGGGGGCCATTCAGCTCATTCACAATACACAACCCAACCCTTTTTCATAGCCATGCTTTGTTCCCCCTTTCAGGTGTATTGAAAGTTATGATTTAACTTACTTTTTACCAATTTTCCTGGTAGTGAATCTCAGAACTGAGCCAATCCATAAGACCATAAGATATAGGAGTGGAAGTAAGGCAATTCGGCCCATCGAGTCCACTCCGCCATTCAATCATGGCTGCTGGGCACTTCAACTCCACTTACCCGCATTCTCCCCGTAGCCCTTAATTCCCCGAGACAACAAGAATCCATCAATCTCTGCCTTGAAGACATTTAGCGTCCCGGCCTCCACTGCACTCTGCGGCAATGAATTCCACAGGCCCACCACTCTCTGGCTGAAGAAATGTCTCCGCATTTCTGTTCTGAATTTACCCCCTCTAATTCTAAGGCTGTGTCCACGGGTCCTAGTCTCCTCACCTAACGGAAACAATTTCCTAGCATCCACCCTTTCCAAGCCATGTATTATCTTGTACGTCTCTATTAAGTCTCCCCTTAATCTTCTAAACTCCAATGAATACAATCCCAGTATCCTCAGCCGCTCCTCATATGTTAGACCAATCATTCCAGGGATCATCCGTGTGAATCTCCGCTGGACACGTTCCAGTGCCAGTATGTCCTTCCTGAGGTGTGGGGACCAAAACTAGACACAGTACTCCAAATGGGGCCTAACCAGAGCTTTATAAAGTCTCAGTAGCATAATGGTGCACACGTAATAAGATCGTTTCACATCTTGGCTTTGCTTCTTTTGCTGCTCATTTGAAATGTGCATCCTCTGACTCCCCATCCTTCAGCTAGTTTCTCCCTGCCACTCTGTCTATACACCCCTTTGCTTTTGAACACCTCTGTCCACATGCCCCCCAACCTTCTCTAAGGAAAGTAAACTACAGTTCTTTTCAGCTCTCCACATCATAATGTGGTGATTGTAATTATTAATCTCATAATTTGTTTAATTCCTTGGGGGAAAGAAAAGCCCACAGAAGTGTTTAATAATGAAAGGGGAGAAAACGAACACAACCTTTGCAAAGCGATCGTGCGTCATTAAATGTGGAGCGATTCCGTGAGAACCTTCCCAAACAGGAGGCTGTGAGATCAGTATTCTCTGAACTGTGAGCCCAGCCTATAAGCCGATGCCCACAGGCCAGCCCTTTGTTTAGAAGCTGGTTTAACAAACACTGCAAGTCATTCTTCCTGTTCCACTTTCTGAAGCATGTCCTGTTGTGCTGAGAGCAAGATACGCCGCTGGCTGCGATTAGGAACAAGTGTCACAATGCATTATACCGATGTTATGTTCAAACTCAAGTTAAGGGTGTGCTGCAGAAGATTTCTTTTTTTAAGCAGGCGAAAGGCAAAACATGGCTCTACTTAGGAAAAGCTGGATGGGAGATAACCCGCTGAATCATAGTTGATAACGTAATCTCTTGTCATCACAGGACTTAAGTTCCCATTGGCAGTTATTGTGACGGGACAGCTGGGTACATGATTGGAATAAAGAAGATTTATGATGTACATTTCTGCTGACTTCTTTTGTTGAAGTATGAGATATCCATCCTGGAGAATGGAATTCCTTTTCCACCTTCTTTGACATCTAGCATTAAGCACTCTCAAGTCAGATAGAGCACAGGGTGAACGCAAAATAAAGACCCTGCACTCTCCCAGCACTCGCTCCCCAACCAAAGGAGGTACACATTACAAACAGAGCAAAGCTCCTGCACGTTGCCCCCAGAAGCATTTCCACATCGTGGGCGATTACATTTTCAGTTTTATTGATTCTCAGGATGCATACAAAGGACTTTTCTAACCGCTCTGAAAATGTAGTGGACCACCTTTTTGAGAAAATATTCAGCATCTTTCATGATAACTTTTTGCTGTGATACATTGACTGTCCAAAATGATTGAACTGAATGTCATAATTTTTTCCTGGTATGACTATGGCTTTATAGATTTATGGTTTAAATACCTGCTAGAACAGCCACTAATTGTTATACACAGCACAAATGAAGCTGTACTACATTCTTTCCAACCTCTTTTGGATAAGAATAGAATAGTGTTTTTGAGTAAAGCAGTCTCTCACTGTCCTGATTATATATTGTTGAATGTATAGCCTTATACATTCGATTTAGAGGTGCCGATGTTGGACTGGGGTGGGGGGTACAAAGTTAAATTTCTTTTACCTTATTCATTGGCTTTTTTAACCTTAAACATTCACTTACCTTAATCCTGTTAGTTTTGACCCAAAGGTGTCAGGTATATGGAGAAAGTGAGGACTGCAGATGCTGGAGACCAGAGTCAAAAAGCTTGGCACTGGAAAAGTACAACAGGCCAGGCAGCATCTGAGGAGCAGAAGAGTTAACATTTTGGGCATGAGCCCTTCATTGGGATTCCTAATGAAGGGCTAATGCCCAAAATGTGAACTCTCCTGCTTTTCAGATGCTGCCTGACGTGCTGTGCTTTTCCAGCACCACCCTTTTTGATGGTGTCAGATATATCTCAGTTTTTCTAATCACTCATGGGATGTGGGTGACGCTGACTTGGTCATCCTTTAGTGCCAGTCCCTAAGTTGTCCTTGAGGAGGTAGTGATGTGCAGCTTTCTTGAATCGCTGCAATCCCCATGCTGTATATTGACCCCCAATGCCCTGAGGGAGGAATTCTAGGCGACAGTGAAAGAACAGCAACATATTTCCAAGTCAAGATGGTGAGTAGCTGGGACACCATTTTGCAGGTAGGAGCATTCCCATGTATTTTCTTCCCTTATCATTCTAGGTGGAAATGGTTGCAGGTTTGAAAGATGTTATTTAAAGGAGCTTTGGTGAATTTCTGCAAAGCAACTTGTAGATAGTGCTACAAAGTGTTATTGATGGAGAGCATGGATACTTGTGGATATAGTACCAATCAAAGGGTTCAGAAAAGATTTACAAGGATGTTGCCAGGGTTGGAGGATTTGGGCTAATAGGGAGAAATTGAATAGGCTAGGGCTGTTTTCCCTGGAGCGTTGGATGCACCTGGATGGGTTTATGAATAGGAAGGATTTGGAGGGATATGGCAGGTGCTGGCAGGTGGGACTAGATTGGGTTGGGATATCTGGTCAGCATGGGCAAGTTGGACCGAAGGGTCTGTTTATGTGCTGTACATCTCTACGATTCTGTAAGTGGCTGCTTTATCATGGATGATGCCAAGCATCTTGAGTATTGTTGGAACTGCACCCATCCAGGCAAGTGGAGAATTTTTCATCATACTCCTGACTTATACCTTGTAGATAGCGGACAGGTTTTGGGAAGTCAGGAGGTAAGTTATTTACTGCAGTATTCCTAGCTTCTGACCTGCCTCTGACCAAGATATTGATAGTTGGGGATTCAATCATGGTCACACCACTGAATATCAAGGGTGGTGGCAATATGTCTCTTGTTTGAGATTGTCATTGCCTTGCATTTTGTGGCACAAATGTTACTTACCAAGAAAGTAATAGATAAAAACAGACATTAAGAGCTCCTGTAATTATATAAAAGGGGACAGTCCAAAGTGAACATATGTACATTAGGGAACAAGGCTTTGGAAGTAATAATGAGTAAACAAGAAATGGCACAGGAACTAAATAAATAATTTGCATCAGTCTTCTCATAAGAGGACATTAACACGATAAAGGGAAATAACTACAAAAACTATCACCGACAAACATTACTGGGGAAGTGAATGAGGCTTAATGCTGACAAGTACCCTGGACCTGATGGCTTGCATTCTAGGATTTTAAAGGAAGTAGCTACAGAGATAGTGGATGCACTAGTAAACTTCCACGTTTCCGTAGATTCTGGAGACAGTTCAGAGCAGATTCACAATGTTTATTCCAGGTATGGAGGGATGTTCTTCTGCCGGAAGGTTGAGTAGGTTAGGTCTCATTGGAGTTTAGAAAAATCAGAGATGATCTTATTGAAACATATGATGGGGGCTGCATGGGGTAAATGTGGAGAGATTGTTTTTTTGGGGGTTGGGGATGGATTGCAGAGAAGTCTAATACCAGAAGGCATGATCTCAAAGTAAAGGATCAAAGGTTATGGGGCAAACATAAAAACATGGAGTTGAGGATTAGCAGATGAGATCATCCAACTCTGTACCCTGTGTCAATTTCATGCCTCTGACATATGGTGATAAACGGGCACTGGGTACAATTAAAGTTGGACAGTCAGCTCTCTGCTCTCACTGCCTCCCTATTTTATCCTGACAATATCAATCTTAGTTGATCGTCAAAATGTTTCCCCAATACGTCAGACCTGTTGGGAGTGAGATTGTGAGACAGAGGCACACAGGAGGTACAAGGTAAGATTTTAGTTTTGGTTTCTTTGTAAACCAAGGATCAACTGTACTCTTCCATGTCTCACATTGAAACCATGGCTTCCTTTACACCAAAGATCACCCCTACTCAGTCACATTTATGACTTTGTTCATTGGGAGGTCAATCCTGTGCACCCTTTTATATGGCCTGTCCATGACCCTTCTCTATTGGCAGATAGTGCTGGATTCATTTGGAACTCCAGTGAAAGTTATGGTAAACAGGTCTGGCTGTTCCCATTAACCAGACTTCCACAAAACTAGGGACACTTTGGGGCTAATGAGGATAGGATGCAACCATTCCCCTTAAAGTCAGGGCCTGAATCACAGGTACACCACCGAACTGCTCGCAAGTTGATTGATTGTGCCTGCATTTCTATGTAAGTAGTTGGCTCAAGTGACCTGCATCAGCTCCCACACTCCATCAATTGTAAGCTCACTGCAAGATCTGCAGGTATATCACAGTCACTTCAGAAATCTGTTATTGACCAAGCCAAAACACATTGTCAGTCTACCGAGTAATATAAGTCGAGCACACAATCTGAGGGGAAGTTCAGAGTGGTACAACATGTTGAACACACTGAGTAGAAATCCCCAACCTGCTAAAAGTCTTTATTCACAAGTGTTGCCTCTGGCCAAAGAAAATCGATGTACGCTGGAACCCATCATGCCACACTTGTAAGTAAGCTGCATAAAAGGAGCCTCCTCTCAGTGTAATTGTTGGTTGCCTTGGAGGCAAGTGGATTTGTGGTAGTTTACAAATGAACAGTTCCATGTGTTGGTATGGTATAGAATGAAGGCCTTAAACCTGTGTGCAGGAGTGTGGCCTGTAATACTGATGTGATATAGAAATCGACAATGATAACCATGTACTAGCCTTTGCGGAGTAACCTTGAGACCAAGGCAGGTTAGCAATTCTAATGAATAGCTAAAATATCGCTTTTAATGATTGCAACTTGGAAATTCATTTTAACTGGATCTTTGCATCATAAGGAAGCTGGTGAACGCTCAGAATTCAAACTGGGATTTGGGATGGGACGAAGTATTTATCCAAATCATGATCATGTTTCAACAATAAGGCTATGTCTTGTTGGTTTGTTTGGGGATGACCTTGGTTAGAAGCTTAAAGTTCCACACTATGGAATACTTTGAAAAACAAATGCTCTGAAGTTTTCAATAACATTTCTTCCTCAACCAAAGGCAACGTAATTTTGCTTTTGTTCGCTTGCAGGCTCGTGGTTGTAGAGTCATGCAGCACAGAAACAGACCCTTGGTTCCAACCAGACCTCTCCAACCACGTTCCCAAATTAAATTAGTCCCACTTGCTTGTTTTATATCCCTCCAAATGTTTCCTATTCATAAACTTATCTAAGTGTCTTTTAAATGTAACTTTATCTGCATCCACTACTTTCTCTGGTAAATCATTTCACACACAAGCCAGTCTATGTGAAAAAGTTGCCCCCATGTCCTTTTTAAATTGTTCTCCTCTCACCTTAAAAATATGTTCCCTAGTTTTGAACTCCCCCACCCTTGGGAAAAGCTTCTTGTCATTCACCTTATCTATGCCTCTAATGATTTTATAAATCTCAATAAGGTCACCCCTCAACCTCCTAACCTCAGTGAGGGAAGTTCCAACCTATTCAGTCTATTTTTATATCTCAAACCCTCCATTCCTGACAACATCCTGATAAATCTTCTCTGAACCCTCTCCAGTTTAATAACAGCCTTCCTCGAACAGGGTGAGCAGAACTGCACACAGTACTCCAGAAGAGGCCTCACCAATATTATGTGCAACCTTAACATGACATCCCAAATCTTATACTCAAAGGCCTGAGCAATGAAGGCAAGCATGCTAAATGCTTTCTTAGCCATCATGTCTACCTGTGATGCAAATTTCAAAGAATTATGTACCTGAATCCCGAGCCTCTCTGTTCTACAACACTCCCCAGGGCCCTACCATTAATTGAGTAAGTCCTGTCCTTGTTTGTCTTACCAAAATGCAATACCTCACATTTATCCAAATTAAATTCCATCTGCCGCTCCTCAGTCCATTGACCCAATTGTCGATGGCTGGGCCAATATTTTTTGCCCATCTGTAGTTGCCCTTGAGAAAATGGTGGTGAGTGAAATAAAGATTAATTGGTTCATTATTAGATTAGATTACATTACATTACAGTGAGGAAACAGGCCCTTCGTCCCAACAAGTCCACACTGCCCTGCCGAAGCGCAACCTACCCATGCCCCTACATTTACCCCTTACCTAAAACTATGGGCAATTTAGCATGGCCAATTCACCTGACCTGCACATCTTTGGACTGTGGGAGGAAACTGGAGCACCCGAAGGAAACCCACGCAGACACGGGGAGAACATGCAAACTCCACACAGTCAGTCGCCTGAGGCAGGAATTGAACCCGGGTCTCTGCCGCTGTGAGGCAACAGTGCTAACCACTGTGCCACCATGCCGCCCACATTATCTGCCTGGGGAGAGGGGGGTGAATTGCAGGCACAGAATACCCACCATTTTCTCTTAAGAAGCATCATCTGACTTGAAACACAGTATCTGGCGTGCACACTCATCCTTCACAATGTTGAAAATCTCCACATGAAGCAGAGCACCTAAGAGTTGATTTTAACTCTGAGCAAGCGTGGGAGGCAATCAACACAGTTCAATAGTGATCAAAACATTAGTGCTACAACCTTTTCAGAAAATAAAGTCACCTGACTACAATAATTTTTAAATCTTGTAAAGCAGAATGACAATGACAATCAGTCTATAAATCTTTGCAAATCTCTGCTTCTGGTATGTATACAAGTGTAGTGTAACGTTGTCTGATAATTAATCTGTTTTTTTTCATTGAAAGGACAGACTCTGATACCAAAGGAACTTAAACTGAGGATAATTGTCGTTACGTTTTCCCAGATTATCCAACCAGTGAAAATTTAATGTTATTCTGCATGACATCCCAGGAGCAGCTGTGCCAACACAGATGGATCATGGTGGCCATTTTGTGCTGGTCACTTACCTTATATTTCCATCTGCTAGAGTAGAATGTCACATTCACAAGATTACACTTTTGACAGTATAGCACTCCCTCAATTCTGCACTCTAGTGGATTATCCTGGATTACGGTGCTTTAGTCTTTGGGGAGCAATTTGAATTCATGAAGTCTGACTTTGAGGAGACAGTGATTACAAGGACTGTCATCTAATATTGTGTTAATAAAAATATTAAAAAGAAAAGGGTAATGTAGACACCATCTTGCCTCACTCCAGTTCTGTGTAGTCAAGTTTAAATTAGGTTCCTAAGTGACTTCACATTGGAGTGTAGATCCCAGATAAATTTGAAGAGACCCCCCCTTGGCTTCCAGTTTCTTCATGAGGATCAAGTGAAGGGCAAGGTCATAGGTGGTTTGAGGAACTTATCAGACTCATGGCTCCTTCATTTGTGTAAAACTGTCCTATTAAATTGTATTTATTTTATTTCTAAAGCTACATATGTCCTGAGATTTATACAGTTATAATCCAGAGCTTTATTCTGATGGGTTTATTCATTTGCAATTTTGCTCCCCTGAGGAAGGAGGGTTAATGGGATACAAAGCCAGAAGCATGGCGTGCATGGAGATGCAATCCGGTTCAATTCAATTAACTAACATGATCAGCAGTCAAATAAAACCATTAAAGATTATTACTTCCACACAGAATACTTCGATTTATAAAAATGCTTCAATTACCAGGGAAGTAATGTGGTGCAATGCAGGTTAAAAACATTAGAATATTATCTTGAAATGTGCCAAGAAATCAATGAGCTGGTCAAAAGAGCAAAGAGCTCTGTCTTACTTTACTAGAGGGAGATGGGGCGTAGCTCTTACTCAAAAATTATCTTGATGAGCAACAAACAGAGAGAGCTTAGCGGGGTGTGGAGAGGGTGTTAAATCCCAACAGTGATTCACTATGTTAGAACAGAAACACCCAGCACCCAACACTGCATCCAAAACATGTGAAAACATGAGAATAGTGACAGCAATATGTTAAAGTGGAAATCATTGTAATATCAAGCAGAAACCAACATACTCATCAGGGGTTTCATTGGTATTGTGTCTGCTGACCAACGTGCAATGGACTGTGAGGGTGAGCCATGAGATTTTGAACACCACTGTGGCTACAATTTGGAAGCTGCAGCTGTAAACTGAGATGGAGAAAGGCTGCAATCATGTTCTCTTTCCAATGAAAATAAAATACGAATTCTTGTGGTAAGTTTTATCGGCACATTTTGACATTGTGTTTCCTACACCCAAATGATGACGATATGCCAAGAATAAATCGATCCAGCCTTGACTCCTAGAGTATACTACTTCCAACTCTTTGAGTCTGACTAACATCCATTCACCTCATTTCCTGTCAACTATCCTTTTCCTCCTGTATCATTCACCTGCAGATTTGAATTTTTCTTGTAAGAAAATCCTAATGATATTCTACAAACGCTTATCAAATTCATCAGAATTCTTACATAAGTCATGTTATTTTGTTGTGCAGAACTGTGTTGGTGCCCTCTTCCAGACCTCTGCCTGTTATAGTAGAGGAGTTACAAAACAGGCTTGAGTGATTTCAGTTGATGACATCAATTCAAATCTTCTCAATTTAAGCACCATGGAGTTCCAAATCGTTGGGTGCTGTAGCTGAAGAAAGAACTGAGTTGATCTCCACCCAGTGATTCCTAGACTTCATGTTTATACTCACTCACTAGATGATGTAGCCCATGCTGACTACCTCTAACCTTTGGGACCGCTGTAGCTGTATTGGTCCTCAGGCCAATTGGTGAGTACCAGGATGTGCTGCTAATCTGTTTGCCCAGGATTACAAAAACAATAAAGGAACATATTATAATGCCGGAAGATAAAGGTATCTTCATATGGAGATTGCATTGTAACATACTATATTTGCTAAGTTAATATCCATTGTTGAGAGTTTATAAAGTTAAACTCTGTGCCTGCAGGCTTCAAATATTATTGGTTCCAAACATGAGTCTGAGAAAACACAAGCCTCTTTTCAATTGGATGTCTACTTATGACCAACTGTATCTTGGTAATTAAAAAATAAAGAATAATAAAGAGACCTAGGGGTGCAAGTTCATAGTTCCTTGAAGGTGGAGTCACAGATGGACAGAGTAGTGAAGGAGGTGATTTGCCTTTATTTATCAGTGCATTGAGTATAGGACTTGCAATGTGTCTGTGGCTGTACAGGATGTTGGTGGGCCACTTTTGGAATATTGTGTTCAGTTTTGCTCTCCCTTCGATAGGGATTTTGCCACAGTTGGAGGGTTTGAGCTATAGGGAAAGGCTGAATTGGCTGGGGCTATTTTCTCTGGAGTTCAGAGGCTGAGGGGTGACCTTATAGAAGATTATACAATCATGTGGGGCATGGATCAGGTGAAGAGCCGATGTTTTTTTTCCCAGGATAGTGAAGCCCAGAAAAAGAGGGGAGAGGTTTAAGGGGAGAGGGTTAAGATATAAAAGGGACTTAATGGGCAACTTTTTCACATAGAAGGTGTGTGTAATGGAACGAGCTGCCAGACGAAGTGGTGGAGGCTAGTATGATGACAACATTTAAAAGGCATCTGGATGGGTACTGAATAGGAAGGGTTTAGAGGGATGTGGGCCAAATGGGACTAGATTAATTTAGGATATTTGATTGGCATGGACAAGTTGGACCAATGGATCTGTTTCCATGCTGTACAACTCTATGACTCTCGGACTCCATGTGTAGATTCAAGATCTTGCTTGAGCATATGCAATTTCTTTTGTGACAGCATACAAATATGTTTAGATAAATCACAAGATTGATGGAAAATCTCAAATCCCGTGCAAGCATTCATGCACATGCACAAACACAATTACACAAAATAAATACCATTTGAGTAATAAACTCAATGTTGTCACATCTTGAATACATTCATGTGAAGAAATACTTTTAAAAATTACTCAATATCATATTTATTTCTTTTTTTTTCAGCTGTGTCCCATGGTTTACACTACAGCTGATATGAAAAGGTGCAAAGATAAAAAGGTTTCAGAACGTACACATTCATGATAATTTCCCAACTTTCAGAGGCAAGTGACTGAATTTTAACTGAATCAAGGAAGCAATTTGTGAGGTAGTTTGGTGGGAGTGGTTAAAGTCTGAAAAATCTGTTTACAAACCCATCTCCACCCTCCTCATCTCCACTTTAGCTAAGTCGGAAAGTAGGCAGGGCGCCAACCAATCTGAAGATTAGATTAGATTAGATTCCCTACAGAGTGGAAACAGGCCCTTTGGCCCAACAAGTCCACACCCACCCTCCGAAGATCAACCCACCCAGACCTAGTTCACTCAGACTAATACAGCTAACACTATGGCCAATTTAGCATGGCCAACTCACCTGACCTGCACATCTTTGAAGTTGAAGAATAACATCAGGTGTGTTTCTGTTGATCATTATCTTAATCCCCAAACTTCGCTCTTATTAAATAACTGAACCAAAGAAACATCAGCAGTTTTTCCATCGAATTAAAGGTGCAATTTGGAAAGATTTTTGAACAAACTGTGTCAGGTTCAGCTAGGAAAATTACAATCTATCCTGTACTCATGTATTTTAAAGTGATTATTTTAATGATGTCAACAGATGACCAATTATAAATTCCAAATGTCCAAAATGCCAAATGAAAAGCATAAAATCCCAATAGTTGAAAGTCTGCTCTTCCACAGCCTACATAGAACATTCCATTCAGAAACCAGTTATGTGTTGAACAGAGAATGCAAGGAATACATCCCAGATAAGTTGTTCAACTGAGCAGAATGGAGTTAAAGTGGGCATAAAAAATTGACAGCAGGTGTTCATGAGTTTACCATTTATAAACACTCAAAAGAGTGTCCGTTCTTAATATCTTGAGACTGTTCATTCTACTACCTGCAATGTTCAAGAAGCAAACATGATTTTGAAGAATGCCAACTAACTCACTACAGCTACATCACAATCAGAAATGCTAAAATCATTTTAGAAAGAAAAAATAATTATATATTATCAGGAATTGATACATCTTGCCCACATTCTCATTTTAGGTATGTAACATTCAATTATATTGTCTTTTTCAATGGCTCTTCTCGAACTATTATTCTTTGGGTGAAAACAATCAAGTTTGACAATTTTCTTTAGAATTTCTTGAGGATGCAATTAGTGGTAAAGATAAAGTGAAACAGTAGATTTAGTCGGCTGAACTTCCTAAAAATAATATGTCATACAGAAGGCTTATGGAATTCGGAATGATATAGCAATGTGGATTGTGGATTGGCTAATGTTAAGGAAGCAAAGAGTAGGCCCAAATAGGGCATTTTCAAGTAGATGGGCTGTGACAATTATCACATATAATGTGGGAATTGTTACATTGTTCATTGTTGTCATAAAAATAGCCAAACAGAATAATTTTTTGAAAGAAGTGCAACTTGTAAATATTGATGCTTAGAGAGACTCGTACTCATAGGTGGAACACAGTGATTAAGCATGCAGATACAGAAAGCAATGAGGAAATCAAATGACATTTTGGCCTTCATTGCATGGGGACCGGAATTTTGATAAAAAATTAGACCATTGAATAAAAATAAAGTCTCACTACAATTATTTGGGCCACCTGGAATACTATATGCAATTTTGGTTTTCATATTTAAGGACATACTAATCAATATATCAAAGCTTCACTATATCAATCCCCAAGATGACAGGTTGAATAATTTGGATCCATATTCTCTGGAGTTTAGTGGAATGAGAGGGGACCTCTCACTTGACGGGGTAGATGGTGAGACATGGTTACCACTGACTGGGGAATCGAGAACAAGTGGACAAAGTTTCAGGGTAGGGGGTTGATCATTGAGGATTAAGATCAGGAGACATTTCTTCATCCAAACAGTTGTGAATCTTTAGAATTCTCCAGTCTAGAGGGTTATGGACGCACAGAACATATTAAAGGCTGAAATAGATTCATCCTTGATCTCATTGGCAATTGGATTCAGTGTTAATTGACTTGTAGAGGAAGTTGGATTACTATGTAAAAAAGCTGCAATAAAATCCACTGCTATTATGAAAAGACATGGTAGTGAGTTAAATTAATTGCTCCTCCAGAGGGACAGTATGGCATGAAAAGTCAAACAGACTCCATCTGTATTGTAACCATCTGAGGATTCTACATTGACTGATAGCCCTGGTTAAAACTTCCAATGTTGTTAATGCCACAAAGACATTGTGGGTGAATTGTAACTCCAAATATCAGTTGAGAATTAGTTCTGATTAGACTAATTGGAGGAAGTGTAGTGGAGTGTTATATAATAGAAAAGTCAGACTGAAACTGAAAGGAAGTATTTACAAAGTAATTGTGTGACTGGCTTCAACATATAGTGCAGAAATGTGGAGAGCATCAAATAAAAGGAGTAGTAAATGAAGACCAATGGGATATGAATGTTGAGATGGATATATAGAGTAACAGCAAAGGACAGAATCAGGAACGAGTGTATCAGGAGGTTGGTGAAGATTGTGGGAGCATTAAACAAGCACCCCAAGAAGAATTTGAAATGCTCTGATCCTTTGTTGTGGACATAAAGAGAAAATTTAGTGAACTAAGTGATACAGTTGGGAGTGCCAGGAAGAAAGAGAGAAGAAAGGCCAAAGACCAGAAGAAAATAATTGTGGTGTTGAGAGGACTTAAAACAAGTGTGAGTGGATGAGAAATGAATGATTGACAAGAGGAGACAAAAAGGGAGAGTGGTGGGAGTCAAGGATGAGGAGGCATGATCGGGCCCAAGCCTGATCCCAAGCCACTTCCAATTAGACTATTAGGATTAAACAGATCTCAGCTCAGAGCAGGAGATTAATCTGCCTTCAAGAGGTGTGCCAAACAATAAAAGCTCTTAGGGGGCCTTGTACTAACAGGACTTTTATGTTTAGCCATTGAAGGCCAGGCTTTCCGTGGCCAGTGAAACTCAACAAGTAAAAGAAAGCAGGAAGAGTCAGTACATTTATAACACTGAGCTGAGTGAACCAGACTGTTTTCTCCAGACCCCAAAAGCTTACATCTTTGCAGACTGAAACTTGCTTTCTTTGACTTTAACAAATCCACAATGATTTTACAGTGCTCACCACTTACCATCTTCTGCAAAATATGACTCCCCCTGCCACCTCCGTCTCAACCACTCACAATATCCAACACCTTCGCCCAGCTACCTCTGTGATCTATGAGTCTTTCATATACTCTTCTCTCAACTCACACTCAACAGGTAGCCAAGCTACCAAACAGGCTGGAAGTCAGCCAAGAAACCTTCTGAAAATATTTAGTGGAGGTTCTGTTATTAATTTTCAGCAAGATACCTCGGAAACCACTACTCCGAGGTATCCCACCCAGAAGGCCTTCCCTTCCACTCCAACTCTTTCCACAGCACTGAGTAAATACCTAGGTCTTTGTTTCCGATTCTCAGAGGTACTCATCTCCACACCTCCAGCACAGAGGCACTAACTGTAGACTTCACAACACAGAAGGAATCCATTACATCTCTGTCAGTGCAATTCTTTAGTTTCAGGTATCCGATGCCATTTTCTCAACACTGCCTTGCTAACCTTTATATTTCCTTAAAATCCTTTGAGTTAAATGTTAAAAGATGTTGTTGACTCAAGTTCTTTTTGTGGTGAGACACACTATGCTCTAATATCCATCTGTGCAAAGAAAATATGTCATTTAACTTCCCAAAGTGGAAGGGCAGCCAATGCTAGAAATCTGAAATAAAGAACCGGAAACAGAAAGTCAGTCTGGAGGGGAACTCCATTCCGAGCACAGGTTCACAGCCTAATCCAGTATCATGCTCAGATCTAAAAACGGACACATTTTCAGCCAGTGGAAACAATAGACTTACCTTCTCAAAACTTAGCTTAGAAAACTCAGATTTCCCGCTTAACACTTCCTGTTCCAAAGTAAAAATCCTTTGATTGTCAGATTTTCTTCACATGGTTTTAGGGCATTTCTCATTAAGGGACTTCCAGGACTGCAAGATAATTTGTAATTGTGGCAGAATCAATATGGTGTACAATATCCATTATTTTGTTCCACATAATTTAGATAATATCCAGAATTCTATTTACTTTCTCATGGCCTTTTCTGCATATATTGTCACCAGTTGCAAATTTTGATGTCACTTGACGCTTCAAAATACAAAATTGGTTACTGTGTATTTTCAATATCCCATTTGCCCCAAAATGTACGACTTTACGTTTTCCTGAACAGCGAACACCTCTACTTCACTAACCAATGTCCCTCTACAATCTGCTGTATTCAGTTTGTTGATATTAGGTTAGAGATGTGATAATATGTCCAAACCATTTACATAAACAAGAAACTAAAAGAAAAGACTTAACAGATCCTGCGGCAAATCATTCCCATATCTGGCTGGTCCAAAATACATCTACTTACCCCAACATATGTTATATATAAATCACAGTCATTGCCTCACAGAATTAATTTAGTCGCATGCAACATATCCTTTAGAAATTGAGTTTATCTGGCTGATTAGCCTCTGCCTTTGTGAGTTCTCTCTGATTTCATCCTGTAATACAGTCTCTCGAAGTTTATCCACAATTGAGGCAAAACTAATTAGCTTATAATAACCTGGCATATCCTTTTACCTCCTTTTTTCTTTAACAGAAGTGCAACATTTGTCACCGTCCAGTTCTTTGGCAATGTTCCAAAATTTTTTTTGAAAATTAGTTTAGTGCTTCACGATGTCTTCCTCAACCTCCTTCAGTATTCTGGGATGCATTCCATCTTTGACATCTCTATTCAAGGGCACTGTATTAAGAAAGTTAATGGGCCTAAAAATATTCATTGCCAGTGACTTTTCCACATTCTCCTCATGTATTCTACAGTGTTATATTTATCATTATTTAAAACATAGATGCAAAGTATTTCAGCAATGTCGCTATTCCCTCAATGTCAAAAACAAGATGACCTTATGTGTCCTTAAGCAGTTCATTCTTTTTTTAACTACATCTTTCAGTTTATAAAAGTAGTCAGTCCCCCTTTGTTTTATGCTGCTCATGGCTTTCTACTGTACTATACTTAAATTGATTCTCTCTTTTTAACACTGTTTTTCCCTAGCCTTTGAAAAGAAATTCTTCCTTGTGTAGCATTCCATTTATACTAAGTTTTCAGCCTTTAACCTGCAAATCTCTGATGGTTTTAAAAATGGATTTTGCCTTATTAATGCACTGTGCCATCTACCACTCCCTCCATCCATTTAATCTGGACCAGGTTCATTCACAATTTTTTTTTTGGTAATGGTGCACTATTTCCTTTCACCTGCCTTTTCACTGCTGCATAGCTATGGGATAACCATATCTTTTAAAAATCATTTGCAACACTGGAGGAGGCCATTCAATGCATTGTTTACGCTGGCTCTTTGCTGGAGCATTAAAGGACAGATTTAACTGCCCTCCCAAGATCATTTGCTTCAAAATGTTTGTCTACTTTTCCTTTCACGTATGGAAACACATTCTCCATTTGAGCACTGGATAAAATAATTCCTAAAATCTGTCCTCACTTTTAGTGATGGGTGATCGATTTAAACTTATCATTAACTCCCAGACCAGTTCAGTATAATTCTTACTGTTCACTGCTTTCTCGCTCTGTGGGTTTCTTCCAGATTCTGTTCATCCTTCCAATTCTGATATACAGTTCTGAGTGACTTGGGGATCCTACATTACTGTACACTCAATGGAGAAAATCCTAGGCTTGAGAAGAAAAATCGCATTTCAGCCCCTCAGTCTCAAATTGTGACAACTACTTCATCATTTTGAACAGGCAGATGAGCTACATCCACTCAATGTTATATCTATGTAGTATCTTTTGTTTCAAATTACTGTAATTTCCCATCCAAAGCATAGCTAAGAGCAAAAAGCAAGTGAAAGGTGGAAATTGGCAAGAGTGGGACCACTCTAGCTGACTGAAAGGTTTAAAGAGTTACCTGCTTGGGAAATTAGAATATCCAACCTTTTACCTGCAAATACAGACATTGAGCACAACACATTACAGGAATGCACAATTCCCAGTGAATGTCTGGATTTTCTTGTGCGGCAATTCTAGAAAATACATGTCTCAATTCAGAACATGCAAATATTTGTATTTTACGTTATACAAATGTACGAATAGGTGAGATATTTAGCAGATCTTCTTTCCCCAGACAGTTGAAAGATTCTAGAATGCATGGTTGATTTGGGTAACGTGTATTGACATACTACACAATTTTAAATCAGACCTGGCTTGGTACATGGGCTTTTGGTATTTGTTTTTTTTTGACTCTTGTAGGTGATTAAATGGCTGCAGTTGAAGAGTAATGAGAGACTCAGAAGTGGTGTAGAACTATTAAGTATTTAGTTATGAAATTCAAACCATTGTAAGCATGGATCAACTGGTCTTTCCTGTCTGTCTTACTCATATATTCATAGTGGAGATTGGATAAGAATCATGCTGATAGATTTTCTGCTGCCAAGTTTTAAAAGTAGTCGAGACCAGAGAATTTTCTGCATCTTAATTTCAGCTTATTTATGGCCAGGATTCCTTCTGTTTTACAAGTTATATTACCAAGGAAGTTACACCAGACAGATTTTATCATTAGGTGCAGCTGCCTTGCCAGGGAATGTAGCACTCATTTGGAAATAGCAGACACTCTGCAGCTAGTCAGATGGAACTAAACAGGGGATTGAGTTGCTGCCAAGTACAATTCACCCACCCTTGTGCATGAAGGCATTTCCCTGCAACAACTAAAATGTGTCTGCAATTAACATGATTGAAAAAATGGGGAAGGCATAGGGAACAAGGGGAGAATTTGACTCCCCAGCAAGCTTTAAAGTCCCCTGTCATTGTTCACCTTCTCCCTCTTCTCAGTTGTATTTTCAGAACGTTTGCATCATCCAGCAAAAGGAAAGAAGAATAAAATAATCTAGAATCAAATAATTCATGATCAATTTATGCAAATCAAATTAATTCAAATCATATACAGTAACTACACAAAACCCAATAACTTTAGAAACAAGTGTAAATCATTTAACTGATGAATTAAAAGCAATATCTCAGGTAATTCCCTTCTTCTAATTATTCATAATTAAGATTTGTAAGTGACTTTAGGTTATCTTTTCATTGTAAAATCAAATTTATATATTACATTAAATAAGTATTGGTGTATCTGAAATAGAGATCTTTGCAAACTAAACATATATTTCACTTTCTCAAATTTACATTGACATTTGAATTTTCCACATATTTTATGAAACCTTGTGTCATTTAGTACCTTGTTACACAAATTATCCACTCCCATTGCGTCAAAATGTGAACCCAAAAATCTTTGGATGGGTTTAATAATTAATTGAATGGAAGTAGGTGTAGAACTGAAATAATGTTGGTATATTGGTTATCCTTTGCTTAAAAATGTGTTGGTGGAAAAGCGCAGCAGGTCAGGCAGCATCAAAGGAACAGGAGAATCGACGTTTCAGGCATAAGCCCTTCTTCAGGAATGAGGAGGGTGTGCCAAGCAGGCTAAGATAAAAGGTAGGGAGTAGAGACTTGGGGGAGGGGCGTTGGGAATACGATAGGTGGAAGGAGGTTAAGGTGAGGGTGATAGGCCGGAGAGGGGGTGGGGATGGAGAGGTCGGGAAGAAGATTGCAGGTCAAGAAGGCGGTGCTGAGTCCGAGGGTTGGGACTGAGAAAAGGTGGGGGGAGGGGAAATGAGAACGCTGGAGAAATCTGCATTCATCCCTTGTGGTTGGTTGGTTCCTAGGCAGAAGATGAGGCGCTCTACCTTCAGGCGTCATGTTGCCATGGTCTGGCGATGGAGGAGGCCAAGTACCTGTATGTCCTTGGCGGAGTGGGAGGGGGAGTTAAAGTGTTCAGCCACGGGGCCGTTGGGTTGGTTGGTGCGGGTGTCCCAGAGGTGTTCTCTGACATGTTCCGCAAGTAGGCGGCCTGTCTCCCCAATGTATAGGAGGCCACATCGGGTGCAGCGGATGCAGTAAATGATGTGTGTGGAGGTGCAGGTGAATTTCTGACGGATATGGAAGGATCCTTTGGGGCCTTGGAGGGAAGTGAGGGGGGAGGTGTGGGCGCAAGTTTTGCATTTCTTGCGGTTGCAGGGGAAGGTGCTGGGAGTGGAGGTTGGGGGTAGGGGGTGTGGACCTGACGAGGGAGTCACAGAGGGAGTGTCTTTCCGGAATGCTGATAGGGGTGGGGTGGGAAATATATCCTTGGTTGGGGTCTGTTTGGAGGTAGTGGAAATGACGAAGGATGATATGATGTATCTGGAGATTGGTGGGGTGGTAGGTGAGGTCCATGGCAACATGACGCCTGGAGGAAGAGCGCCTTATCTTCCGCCTAGGAACACTCCAACCACAAGGGATGAATGCAGATTTCTCCAGCGTTCACATTTCCCCTCCCCCCACCTTATCTTAGTCCCAACCCTCAGACTCCGCACCGCCTTCTTGACCTGCAATCTTCTTCCCGACGTCTCCGTCCCCACCCCCTCTCCAGCCTATCACCCTCACCTTAACCTCCTTCCACCTATCATATTCCCAATGCCCCTCCCCCAAGTCCCTCCTCCCTACCTTTTATCTTCGCCTGCTTGGCACACCTTCCTCTTTCTGAAGGGCTTATGCCTGAAATGTCGATTCTCCTGTTCCTTTGATGCTGCCTGACCTGCTGCGCTTTTCCACCAACACATTTTTAAGCTCTGATCTCCAGGATCTGCAGTCCTCACTTTCTCCAAATTGGTTATCCTGGCTAGATCAACAACTTGTCCCATTTTCAACATTAAAAAAAGGCAGGTTTTCCTTCCAGTCAATAGTATAAGGGTAAACCCTCTTCCCCCCGACCAGAGGCTGTTGATTTGTTCTTGACGATTGAATGTAGTTCAGGTTTGACGGATGGCAAAATTAGGGTTTTGTTACAAAAGTTAAAAACACTAGCTCCTATAGCTGCTTAGTCTGGACGAATTGGTGGTGGTAGCAGACACAATAGCAGCTTTCAAGAAACACCTGGACAAATACATGAATAGGAAGAGAATAGAAGGATACGGATCCTGTCAATGAAGACAGTTTTAGTATGGAAGGGCAAAATGTGCTGTCTTAGGCTTGGAGACCCAAAGGACATGTTCCTGTGCTGTTACTTTCTTTGTTCTAAGTTAGATACTCCATTCCGTCCCCATTTATTACAGCTTGGGACAGCAAGTCAAACCAAATCAGCCTCCCTGATTTTGCAACATAGTAAAATTAAAACATTCAATGACACTCAGCATTGCTCAATTGTTCCTAACCAGACTTTGCAAAGCACAGATAACAGGCTGCCCTTGACTTACTGTGCCAGAGATTCCTGATCGAAGGCTATTCCCGCTTTACTTGATCAAGGCCTGCTGATACCATGGAAAGCCTGTGTCCTCTGTGCCTGACCTTAACAGTAAGGCAAGACGAGCCGAATATCTCTGGTTAAGTACAAAAAGGGAAGGCAAGGAAATGCAAGGCAGGGATGCTGTGAGCATTCAGTTAGGCTTAGAGTGAGTGAGTGCCAAGAGCAAATGGAAAGTCTGGAAATGCAGCCTGCTTCAGTCCATGGCTGGGTGAGTGTTCCTGAGCACACAGTTCCTTGCAGCAGCATTACAGATAATAGTTGCCAATGCAGTCTGAGGTGCAGTATCGTAGTACAAAAGTGTCCTGTCTTTTAACATAATGAACTAGCACATGGTGCTTCACAGGAACATTACAAAATAAAATGTGACACCAAGTCATGTAAGGCTGTATGATGATAGATGCTTTGAAGTGTAGCCAAATAGTTAAATTTTAACCAGTTTCCTAGAAAAGCTAGGTGCATTTGAAATAATGAAATACCTTTGGAGGGAGTTGAAGAACATGAGCCCAAGCCAACTGACCACACTGCCATTGAAGTTGAGCAACTAAAACCGGGATGCAAAAGAATCCACTATTGGAAAAGCCCAGATATCTCAGAGCACAGGAGAAGATTATAGATATAGGGAGGAGCAACATCTGAAGGAATTGAAAACAAAATGGAATCATCTGGACATTGATGGAGTGGAACACCTCATAATTCCTGAAGGCACGGAATAATACACATTGATCCGAAAGGCCACATGCAAGCCATCAATGTTGCACAGTACTTTAAGAAAACCTGCCATGTTGAACAATTGTTCTGTCAACTGAAGTCAAGCAAAGGCAGTAGTTGCTTCATAAACTTACCTCATAAGTGGTAGGCAAAACAACATCAACAACAAGGAAACCTTCTAAAACAGCAGCATTCCTATCTATTCATTCAGGGATAAAATGTTAATTCTTTTGCCGATCATCCCGAGAGTGATTTCACAACTTCCATTCAATACAGAGGGTTACTTCGGCGACTCGAATGAGCAAGATCTGTACCTGCAAGAGTCTTATAAAAGTACCACAATGTTTAATCATCTGGTCATCTTTCAGCTCAATTAGATCAGTCACTTAGGGAGTTAAATAAGAGTTACATTTAATGGATACTGTGCATAGTTCTCAAATTACTTTCGTTTTTAAAAAAACTTTTTCTTGAGAATGCCTTGTGTCCTCAGATTACCCATATGAAATGAGCATTAAAGGCCAAGTATATTCTCAACTTTAAAGATGTTAATTCAAATAAAAGTTACAGAATTATTTGTAGATGTTTGAGTAGAGGCAGTTCTGTTTTGGTTACACGCTTTTTACCTTTAATCATTCACAGTATGTGAGCATTGCATGTTGGGTCAGCAGTTATTAGATCATAGATGCGGAGTCATAGAGATGTACAGCATGGAAATAAACCCTTTGGTCCAACCCATCCATGCCGACCAGATATCCCAAGCCAATCCAGTCCCACCTGCCAGCACCCGGCCCATATCCCTCCAAACCTTTCCTATTCACATCCCCATCCAGATGCCTTTTAAATGTTGCATTTGTAGTCGCCACCACCATTTCCTCTGGCAGCTCATTCCATACACATACCACCCTCTGTGTGAAAACGTTGCCCCTTAGGTCTCTTTTATATCTTTCCCCACTCACCTTAAACCTATGCCCTCTAGTTCTGGTCTCCCCCATCCCAGGAAAGAAACTTTGTCTATTTACCCTATCCATGCCCCTCATGATTTCAGAAATCTCTGTAAGGTCACCCCTCAGCCTCCGATGCTCCGGGGAAAATAGCCCTAACCTATTCAGCCTCTCCCTGTAGCTCAAATCCTCCTGGCAACATCCTTGTAAATCTTTTCTGAACCCTTTCAAGTTTCACAACATCTTTCCGATAGAAAGGAGACCAGAATTGCATGCAATATTCCAACAGTGGCCTAACCAATGTCCTGTACAGCTGCAACATGACCTCCTAACTCCTGTACTCAGTTCACTGAACAAAAGGAAAGCTTACCAAACACCTTCTTCATTATCTGATCTACCTGCTACTCCACTTTCAAGGAGCTATGAACCTGCACTGCAAGGTCTCTTTGTTCAGCAACACTCCCTAGAAATTACTTTCCTTAATGGGCTATTGTCCATCCCTAGTTATCCTGGAGAAGATAGTGGTGGGCTGCCTTCTTGAACCAATACAGTCCACTTTCTGTTGATATGGCCCACAATCTTGTTTGGGAGCAAGTTCCAGGATTTTGACCAAGCAACAACAAAGCAATGGTGGTATATTTCCAATTCAGGATGCTGAGTGGCTTGGAGGGGAACTTGCAGGTGGTAGTGGTCTCATGTGTCTGCTGCCATTGTTCTTCTAGATGGTGGTGGTCATTGAAATGGAAGCTGTCAACTAAGGAGCTGTGGTGAATTTCTGCAGTGTATCTGGAGCACTGCTCCTTTGTCAAGACTTCAGCTGATGAAGAAGAGTGCTCTGAAAGCTTGTGATTTCAAATAAACCTATTAGACTATAACCTGGCGTCGTGTGACTTCTGACCTTGTCCACCCCAGTCCAACACCGGCACTTCCACATCATCATTAACAAGAGCTGGGGTTGCCTCACAGTTAACACCTACATTCTCAATGTCCAATTATTCTTCCAACTGAAGACGCTAAAGGTCTCATGACAATCTATGAACGCTATTGTTTTAACCACCAACGTTTTGGCAGTAACAACTGAAATTATCCAGCAGAAGATGTGCAAAATATGTAAATGTGAAAATTGGTGCTCTTGCATGTTTCTTGGTGAGCACAAGACGAAAAGCTTCAAAAGCTTGTCTTGTTTTTCCACCAACAAACTTATGGCCTCTTTTTGTGTTGAAATATCTCATCCCACATTCAATATGATATCCCTTGTCTCTTATTTTCGAGCTCAACATGAATTCAGTGCCTCTCAAACATCATCACTTTTCACGTTCTTGAAGGAAAATCAATTCCGTTTCCATGAGAACACATCTTTCAAACTGGAGATACAAAAATTCAATTCAACCAAAAATGTATTACATGTTAAAAATGGCACTGTCAGTCAGAAGTTACACTCAGTAACTCACGTTCAAGTATTAATTTGAAGACATTTTTCATGGTGCCCACCTCCCATTGTGTCCATTGACAATGTATTTACTATCCACTCTCTATGCTGATCTTCTTGCAAGCTAGTACCCAGGCCTCTAGCAATGCATCGGCTCTGATGATCAAAGTGTGTGATTTGTCAAACAAAAATTCTGGTTCCAAGCACACTGTGGTGCACAGAGTTAGTACAAACTGTACTAATTAATCTATAACTAATATTCATGGTAACCCCAATCATAAATTGTTTAACGTGCCATCAAGGAAATATTAAAAAAATGCCAACTGAGCTTGATCTGAAAATGTTATGCTGAGATCTAAAAGCATCTTGGTGCAGGAATTATAAACACATCTTCAAGCTGCCATGTGTTTGAGAATAACAGTGAACTAAAACATGAAAGAAAAATCTGTTCATTATGCCATATCCAAAACAAGATATAAATACAGCTTTCATTTTTAAAAAAAACACATGGCCCAAATCAATACAAGAACTGTTCAACTAAAAACTAGTAATGCATATATTACACATACACAGATCACTAGAGATACGACATGTGTAGACATTACCAAAGGCTTTTCTAAAAAAAGGTAATGCCAAAAGTCAAATTTTAAAAGACACTTCAACCTCCCATATACCAATTTCTCTATTTTAATTTGTGAACCTTACATCTAGATTGCAGACATTTCTACCCTTCCTGACTTCTTCTCAAAGTGGAAAACCGATGTAAAAATCATCGTGGATTGAATTGGATTTGCTGTTTCATTGCAAGCAAATATATGATCAAGGAACAAGAGGAGGGCACTTGGCCCTAAGAACCTGTTCGTTCATTTAATAAGATCATGGCTGATTTGATTTTAACCTCAACTCCATATTCCTGGAAATCCTGATTTTTTTTGTCCTCTTAGTAATCAAGAATCTATTTCCTCTTCCTTTAAAATATTTCAAGTTACCAAGAAACAAATGCTTGCTTGTGAAAATTTTAGAACTTTACATTCAAATTGCTTGAAGGCATTCATAAAATCCAATGGACGTTTTGGGACATTGGATTTTGTTTGGGTGCAACCTCTGATCCTATGTGCTTCCAATATATAGCTGGAGTATGAGAGTGGAATTTAACAGTTTGAGAGGGTTGCACCATATTGAAATGAAAGCTTTAGAACAGTCCAACATAACAGGCTCCAAAGAATATTATTTGTTCAATAATGTAATCTACTTAACCACTGACTCAATCAGCCCCACCTATAGAGACATAATGAAAACAAACCCACATCAATTAAATGCTATGTCAACTGTATTGATTACTTGTACAGTTTTACAACTGAGTGTCCTGAGGTCCATTTATTCAGTTTGTATTTTATTGCATTGTCGCACATCTATCGGGGCCCACACAAGGTTGGGATTCACCACTTCGTCATTCACAGATGGTGTCAAAAACATTAATGAATGCTCAATTTAAATGCATAAAGTTTATGAACTAGCAGAAGTGAATCATACTCATTTGACTAAATAATTATTTGATGATGCACTTTACAGATTAGGCACCCAAATCAACAAAGTTCAAATTTATTTTTGATTTGATATTTGTTACACCATGCTATATACTCCCCCTCTTTTTACAACCCTAGTTAATTATCTTAAAAATAACATAATATGGTTATTATGCAGAATATGATTCTATTATAATTAGATTCATAGCGCAGCAAGATCTGGCTGAAATTCATTAATCCACAACCACACAAAAAAGCAACACAGTACTTGGGAATGTTTAGGCACAGCAAAACATTTCAAACAAGGAAAAAATTCTTCAGTGATCAAAGTTACAGAAACTTCAAAATGGTCAAACAGAATGGGCTGAATGTGTCCGATATAATTAAAAAGAAAGCATTTACCCTGAGAAATGTAGAAGTACCCACACCACTGTACATGTTAACACTTACTGCATTCCAATCCCGATAAACTCATAATGGAGGCTGCCCAGAAATGTTATGCTTCAATCAGTGTTTCTTTAAACTGAAGTTAAACAAGATCCAATTTGTAACTTCGTTCCCACTTAATCACTGTGAATTGCAGTGTAATTACAGGAAGTTCTGAACAAAAACATGCTGGAGAAAATATGGACATCAGGGGCTATGCCCAAGGCCAGGGCAAGTTGTACAGATGACATGAACTGGTGAGGTACTCATATCCTTGTGAAAAGAGTGAGAGGGGTAACGGAGATAGATATAAACCAGGTAGTAGATGTAGGTGGGCATTATCCACAATATGTTACCAAGTCTGAGTAAAAGGCACATTACACAAACAGGATAAGGATAATTGTCCAAATAATAAATTTGTGCGCAAAGCATGTGGTGTAAGGAATAAAAAGTGCAAGCTCAAAGCATAAAAACAATCAGCTTAAAAGGTATGAAGCAGTAACCGTCAGAGACCTGGCTACATGTTGGATATAATTGGGATCTATATATTCAACTATTTAAGATTTTCAGATGGGAGAGTGAAATTCACAAAGAGGGGGAGTAACAATACTGATAAAAGATATAATTGCAGCTGAAGAGAAAAGATTTAAATTAATTTCATTTTTTTAAAAAATTGTGATCAGGCAGTGAATCCACTGTGTCGAACTGAGGAATTGTAAAGGAGTCAAATCACTGATCAAAGAAATATAAATCTTAGATGGATTTTTTTTTGTTCCTGAGTTTTACTTTTTACTTGTTTGAATGAATACATTAACATGGAGACCACACGAGCAGGTCACGAAAATAATAAGGCAAGAACGGTTGATTTTAATTTTTGGAGACAATAGGAAATGGCACCACTGTTCAAAGAATAAAGATTTTGATTCTGTACAAAACTTAAACATGTCAGTGTGGTTGAGCACTTCACACTAACGTCAGTGGATATCTGGAATTCTCTCACCCAAAACACTGAACATTGTGGCAAGCAGAGTTTTGAGGACAGGGATTGATAGATTAGTATTCAGTGAGGATATCAAGGGATAAAGATCAAAGGCAGGCAATTGGAGTTGATCTAATATGATCCAATTTAATGACAGAAAGTCTTGAGAAACTGAATAGTCTGCTTCTATTCCTGTGATCCTGTATAGAGCAACTAAGGAATTTGCACATTACATTCATTGTTGGGTAATGGACCTTGTTAACTTTTATCTTAGAGTTAGGGAACATCTTGGGGATCAAGACCAAATTATCACTGGATTTGATGTATAGTTTGGAAGGAGGAAAGGAGGGTTCTAAATTTACATTAGAGAACACTGAAGAGAAAACTGAACAGAAGTATTGATGACTAATCTATGAACAGTGGGAAGTGTTTGATGCAATGCAAAACTAGCACTGTACATACACACTTGATGCCATTAAAAATTGCCAATTGATCTTTCTTAAAAATTTCAATTGATCCAACACCCACAATACCTTGAAGGAGTGGTTTCCAGAATTCCACTTCCTTGAATTTTTCCCTATTCCTGTGAATTCATCAACAATTCATCAGAGGCTGAGGGATGACCTTAAAGAGGCTTATAAGATCATGAAGGGCATGGATAGGGTAAATAGGCAAGGTCTTTTCCCTGGGGTGGGGGTGTCCAGAACTAGCAGGCATAGGTTTAGGGTGAGAGGGGAAAGATATAAAAGAGACCTAAGAGGCAACTTTTTCATGCAGAAGGTGGTACATGTATGGAATGAGCTGCCAGAGGAAGTGGTGGAGGCTGTACAATTGGAATATTTAAAAGGCATCTGGATGGGTATATGAATAGGACGGGTTTGGAGGGATATGGGCTGGGTGCTGGTAAGTGGGACTAAATTAGGTTGGGATATCTGGTCGGCTTGGACAAGTTGTACTGAAGGGTCTGTTTCCACGCTGTACATCTCTGACTCTAATTCAATCACTAATGTCATCAAGCTAAAAGAAACATCTTGTACAACTGAAATCCAGAAGACTGGTAGAGACGTACCAAGAAGTACAAATAAACTGAGGCAAGAAAAGTCAGCAGGCTTGTACACAGCATCAATATTAACAGCAAGAACTTTTGTAAGTATATTAAGAAGAAGAGAGATGGGTGAGAACACAAGCCCAGTAAAAATAGATGCATATGAGAAAACAAGTGGCAATTACTAAATGACTGATCTGCTAAATGAGATGCTGACCCAGATTCTCAGATCTCTGGGTCATCGGTGACCAAACCATAAGCCAGGATGTGTGTATTCTGAAGTCTCAATGTGCTGACTCTGTTAGAATGACTTGGGAGATTTGTATTTCTGACGGGTAATTTGCTGCTCCCTGGGACTTTCCAAAAAGGCTTCCGACTCTAAATTAGTGTCAGTCTCTGGATTGTTTTTACTTACTTACCTGGATAGTTACTGAAAATGTGTTGCTGGAAAAGCGCAGCAGGTCAGGCAGCATCCAAGGAACAGGAGAATCGATGTTTTGGGCATGAGCTCTTCTTCAGGAGGGCTTATGCCCGAAACGTCAATTTTCCTGTTCCTTGGATGCTGCATGACCTGCTGCGCTTTTCCAGCAACACATTTTCAGCTCTGATCTCCAGTATCTGCAGTCCTCACTTTCTCCTCCTATCTTGATAGTTACCCAGGAAATATTAGATTGAAAAGTCCTAGTCTAATTCCTGGGTAACTATATAACTGATCCCCTGACTCCCCCATTGACCACCTTGACAGCCCATGCTGACATGTGGATCCCCCAAATTCCTCAACTCCACCCAACCCAACCTGACTGACTAGATATTTGACCAGACTACCCACACAATTCACCTCACCCTCTTGCCATTCCATCGAACAATATCCACCTGCCACCTTAACCATTTATCCATGTGCCTTGAAGACAGAAACAGGGGAATATATTACTGGGAACAAAGAAATGGCAGAGGAATTAAATGGGTACTTCAGATCTGTGTTCACTGGGGAAGACACAAGCAATCTCCCTGAGGTATCAGTGGCTGAAGGACCTGAACTTAAGAGAATTTATATTTGCCAGGATTTGGTGTTGGAGAGACTGTTAGGTCTGAAGGTTGATAAGTCTCCGGGACCTGATGGCCTGCATCCCAGGGTACTGAAGGAGGTGGCTCGGGAAATCGTGGATGCGCTGGTGATTATTTTCCAGAGTTCAATAGAATCAGGGTCGGTTCCTGAGGATTGGAGGGCGGCTAATGTTGTGCCACTTTTTAAGAAGGGTGGGCGGGAGAAAGCAGGAAATTATAGACCAGTTAGTCTGACCTCAGTGGTGGGAAAGATGCTGGAGTCTATTATAAAGGATGAAATTACGGCACATCTGGATAATAGTAACAGGATAGGACAGAGTCAGCATGGATTTATGAAGGGGAAATCATGCTTGACTAATCTTGAATTTTTTGAGGATGTAACTCGGAAGATGGACGAGGGAGATCCAGTGGATGTAGTGTACCTGGACTTTCAGAAAGCTTTTGATAAAGTCCCACACAAGAGGTTAGTGAGTAAAATTAGGGCGCATGGTATTGGGGGCAAAGTACTAGATTGGATAGAGAATTGGTTGGCTAATAGGAAACAAAGGTTAGTGATTAACGGCTCCATTTCAGAATGGCAGGCAGTGACCAGTGGGGTACTGCAGGGATCCGTGCTGGGACCGCAGCTTTTTACAATATATGTAAATGATATAGAAGATGGTATCAGCAATAACATTAGCAAATTTGCTGATGATACAAAGCTAGGTGGTAGGGTGAAATGTGATGAGGATGTTAGGAGATTACAGGGTGACCTGGACAAGTTAGGTGAGTGGGCAGATGCATGGCAGATGCAGTTTAATGTGGATAAATGTCTGGTTATCCACTTTGGTGGCAAGAACAGGAAGGCAGATTACTACCTCAATGGTATCAAATTAGGTAAAGGGGCTGTTCAGAGAGATCTGGGTGTTCTTGTCCACCAGTCAATGAAGGCAAGCATGCAGGTACAGCAGGTCGTGAAGAAGGCTAATAGCATGCTGGTCTTCATAACAAGAGGAATTGAGTATAGAAGCAAAGAGATGCTTCTGCAGCTGTCCAGGGCCCTGGTGAGACCACACCTGGAGTACTGTGTACAGTTCTGGTCTCCAAATTTGAGGAAAGACATTCTGGCTATTGAGGGAGTGCAGCATAGGTTCACGAGGTCAATTCCTGGAATGGCAGGATTGCCTTACACGGAAAGACTGAAGTGACTGGGCTTGTATACCCTTGAGTTTAGAAGACTGAGAGGGGATCTGATTGAAAAGTATAGGATTATGAAAGGATTGGACACTCTGGCAGGAGGAAACATATTTCCGCTGATGGGGGAGTGCCGAACCAGAGGACACAACTTAAAAATACTGGGTAGACCATTTAGGACAGAGATGAGGAGAAACTACTTCACCCAGAGAGTGGTGGCAGTGTGGAATGCTCTGCCCCAGAGGGCAGTGGAGGCCCAGTCTCTGGATTCATTTAAGAAAGAATTGGATAGAGCTCTTAAAGATAGTGGAGTCAAGGGTTATGGAGATAAGGCTGGAACAGGATACTGATTGGGAATGATCAGCCATGATCATATTGAATGGCGGTGCAGGCTCGAAGGGCTGAATGGCCTACTCCTGCATCTATTGTCTATTGTCTATTGTCTATTGCCTTATCACTCTACTTATAGATACCCTTACACATTCACTCTTATCCTCCTTTACTAATACACTGAAAAGCTGCTGAAGTGTCCCAAAGCTTTTCAATGCGTTAGAGACATTTACCAGTGGGTGTCAGCTAGTGCTGTAAAAAGGGGGTGCAACTTATTTTCCACAATGATCCAGCCTGGTGAGGACAGTGCAGGAGAGAGAGAGAGAGCCTGCACAGTTACTGCCTTTGCTGTTTTTGAATTCATGTATTGCTGGACATCGGAGTGCATCTGGGAAAATTAACAAACAGTGAAATTCACAACTAATCTTGGAGGAACCTGTTTGGGCGAAGTTCACAGCACAGAATCAGGTAAGTTAATTGTTGTTTTAAGTCTGTCCAAGAGAAAAGCTGTATTAGTGAGTACAATGGGTTCTTTCTTGATTGTATGTTTTTGGAGATAAGTCCCTTGATTAAACTTAAAATATAAGCCATAGCTATTAATTTAACCTGGTGCAGTGTTTTGTAGAGGAAAAAGATGGTGTTATTTTCTGGGTCTGTAGATTGTGAAGGAGCAAAAATGGCCTTTAGTACAGTGATACGTACTTCTTGTCAGATGTGGGAGTTTAAAGAGAGTTTAAGGGTTACTGCGGGTTATATCTGCCATAAATGCTGTTGGATGCGAATCTTATCAGATCGAGTGGATCAGTTGGAGAGACAGAAGCGATGAGGAATTTGCAACAGCAACAGTATGTGATAGATGGCAGTTATAGGAAGGAGGGAAAGTCTCAGATACAGTCACATAAATGGGTTAACTCCAGGAAGGGTAAGAGAGGTCGGCACCTAGGGCAGGAGTCTTTTGTGGATATACCCATTTCAAACAGGTATGCTGTTTCAGAAAATGTAGGGGGATGATGGATTCTCAGGTAAACGTAGCACAAACAGCCAAGTTTCTGGTATTGAGACTGGCTCTAATGCAACGAGAGGTACGTCGGCTTCCAAGAGATCAGTTGTGTTGGGGGCTTCTGCAGTCTGAGGCACAGACAGACGTTTCTGTGGCCAGGAGAGAAAAAGCAGAATGGTGTGTAGTTTCTCTGGTGCCAGGATCAAGGATGTCTCAGAGAGGGCGCAGAATGTTCTCACGGGGGAGAGGGCCCAGCAAGAGGTCATTGTCAACACTGGAACCAACGATATACGAAGGGAAAAGGTTGAGATTCTGAAGGCAGATTACAGAGAGTTAGGCAGAAATTTAAAAAGGAGGTCCTCAAGGTGAGTAATATCTGGATTATTCCCAGTGCTATGAGCTAGTGAGGGCAGGAATAGGAGGATAGAGCAGATGAATGCATGGCTGAGGAGCTGGGAGGATTCACATTTTTGGATCATTGGAATCTCTTTTGGAGTAGAAGTGACTTGTACAAGAAGGACAGATTGCACCTAAAGTGGAAGGGGACTAATATACTGGCAGGGAAATTTGCTAGAACTGCTTGGGAGGATTTAAACTAGTAAGGTGGGGGGGTGGGACCCAGGGAGATAGTGAGGAAATAGATCAATCTGACACTGGTACAGTTGAGAACACAAGTGAATCAAACGGTCAGGGCAGGCAGGGACAAGGTAGGACTAATAAATTAAACTGCATTTATTTCAATGCAAGGGGCCTAACAGGGAAGGCAGATGAACTCAGGGCATGGTTAGGAACATGGGACTGGGATATCATAACAATTACAGAAACATGGCTCAGGGATGGGCAGGACTGGCAGCTTAATGTTCCAGGATACAAATGCCACAGGAAGGATAGAAAGGGAGGCAAGAGAGGAGAGGGAGTGGCATTTTTGATAAGAGATAGCATTACAGCTGTGCTGAGGGAGGATATTCCTGGAAATACATCCAGGGAAGTTATTTGGGTGGAACTGAGAAATAAGAAAGGGATGATCACCTTATTGGGATTGTATTATAGACCCCCTAATAGTCAGAGGGAAATTGAGAAACAAACTTGTAAGGAGATCTCAGCTATCTGTAAGAATAATAGGGTAGTTATGGTAGGGGATTTTAACTTTCCAAACATAGACTGGGACTGCCATAGTGTTAAAGGTTTAGATGGAGAGGAATTTCTTAAGTGCGTACAAGAAAATTTTCTGATTCAGTATGTGGATGTACCGACGAGAGAAGGTGTAAAACTTGACCTATTCTTGGGAAATAAGGCAGGGCAGGTGACTGAGGTGTCAGTGGGGGAGCATGTTGTGGCCAACGACCATAATTCTATTTGTTTTAAAATAGTGATGGAAAAGGATAGACCAGATCGAAAAGTTACAGTTCTAAATTGGAGAAAGGCCAATTTTTACGGTATTAGGCAAGAACTTTCGAAAGCTGGTTGGAGGCAGATGTTCGCAGGTAAAGGGACAGCTGGAAAATGGGAAGCCTTCAGAAATGAGATAACAAGAATCCAGAGAAAGTATATTCCTGTTAGGGTGAAAGGAAAGGTAAGAAAAAGAAGCATATGTCAGGTATAGAGAGGATAGATCGAGTGAATTCTTAGAAGAGTATAAAGGAACTAGGAAATAGGAGTATACTTAAGAGGGAAATCAGTAGGGCAAAAAAGGGGACATGTGGTAGCTTTGGCAAATAGAATTAAGGAGAATCCAAAGGGTTTTTACAAATATATTAAGGGTAATTAGGGAGAGAATAGGGCCCCTCAAAGATCAGCAAGGTGGCCTTTGTGTGGAGCCACAGAAAATGTGGGAGACGCTAAATGAGTATTTTGCATCAGTAGTTACTGTGGAAAAGGATATGGAAGATATAAATTGTAGGCAAATAGATGGTGACATCTTGCAAAATGTCCAGGTTACAGAGGAGGAAGTGCTAGATGTCTTGAAACAGCTGAAGGTGGATAAATCCCCAGGACCTGATAGGTGTACCCGAGAACTCCATGGCAAGCTAGAGAAGTGATTGTTGGGCCTCTTGTTGAGATATTTGTATGATTGATATTCACAGGTGAGGTGCCGGAAGACTGGAGGTTGGCAAACGTGGTGCCACTGTTTAAGAAGGGCGGTAAAGACAAGCCAGGGAACTACAGACCGGCGAGCCTGACCTCAGTGGGCAAGTTGTTGGAGGGAATCCTGAGGGACAGGATTCACATTTATTTGGAAAGACAAGGACTGATTCAGGATAGTCAACATGGCTTTGTGTGTGGGAAATCATGTCTCACAAACTTGATTGAGTTTTTTGAAGAAGTAACAAAGGAGATTGATGAGGGCAGAGCGGTTGATGTGATCTATATGGACTTCAGTAAGGCATTTGACAAGGTTCCCCATGGGAGACAGATTCGCAAGGTTAGATCTCATGGAATACAGAGAGAACTAGCCATTTGGATACAGAACTGGGTCAAAGGTAGAAGACAGAGGGTGGTGGTGGAGGGTTATTTTTCAGACTGGATGCCTGTGATCAGTGGAATGCCACAAGGATCAGTGCTGGATCCTCTACTTTTTGTCATTTAAATAAATGATTTGGATGCGAGCATAAGAGGTACAGTTAGTAAGTTTGCAGATGACACCAAAATTGGAGGTGTAGTGGACAGCAAGAGGGTTAGCTCAGATTACAACAGGATCTGGACCAGATGGGTCAATGGGCTGAGAAGTGGCAGATGGAGTTTAATTCAGATAAATGCGAGGTGCTGCATTTTGGGAAAGCAAATCTTAGCAGGACTTATATACTTAATGGTAAGGTCCTAGGGAGTGTTGCTGAACAAAGAGTGCAGATTCATAGCTCCTTGAAAGTGGAGTCACAGGTAGATAGGATAGTGAAGAAGGTATTTGGTATGCCTTCCTTTATTGGTCAGAGTATTGAGTACAGGAGTTGGGACATCATGTTGCAGCTGTACAGGACATTGGTTAGGCCACTGTTGGAATATTGCATGCAATTCTGGTCTCCTTCCTATCGGAAACATGTTGTGAAAATTGAAAAGGTTCAGAAAAGATTTACAAGGATGTTGCCAGGATTGGAGGATTTGAGCTATTGGGAGAGGCTGAACAGGCTGGGACTGTTTTCCCGGGAGCATCGGAGGCTGAGGGGTGACCTTATAGAGGTTTACAAAATTATGAGGGGCATGGATAGGGTAAATAGACAAAGTCTTTTCCCTGGGGTCAGGGAGTTCAGAACTAGAGGGCATAGGTTTAGGGTGAGAGGGGAAAGATATAAAAGAGACCTAAGGGGCAACTTTTTCACGCCGAGGGTGGTACGTGTATGGAATGAGCTACCAGAGGATGTGGTGGAGGCTGGTACAATTGCAACATTTAAGAGGCATTTGGATGGGTATATGAATTAGAAGGGTTTGAAGGGATATGGGCCAGGTGCTGGCAGGTGGGACTAGATTGGGTTGGGATATCTGGTTGGCGTGGGCAGGCTGGACTGAAGGGTTTGTTTCCATACTGTACATCTCTATGACTCCATGACACTATGAGAAAACAGTTTTATTTAAACTGTACTCTGCATTTCTGAAGAAGCTGGGATCTAAAGACCCAACCAGAAATGCAAAGCTCATTCATGGCATAAAAAAGTAAGAATGCCGCAGTTGTTCAATGGTTTTTCAAAGATTCAATCCTTTGTAACTCAGTTGAGCCAGATAACCAAATACTGGACAAGGAAAGGGAGCTAACATAACTTGGGTGGTGTGGGGTGGGGGATATTAATGTATTTAACGTAATTCCAAGACATGATTCTGAACTCCAAGAATTCCAAACACAACATAAATGGGAAAGAAACCTGCAGATATATTAATCATGATTTTCCTCATCTCTTGACAGTCAGGAATCACATCAACTGTCACATTATTACTTCAGAAGTGATGGAGAGAGAAACCAGGTAACAACAGATCTGTCAGTTCAACATTGGCAGTAACTAGAATAAACCAACAGGAAAAGTGACTGAGTATTTGGATGAGTATCAGCTGAGAGTCATCACTGATTTATAAAGGGTAGGTCATGTCTCACACAGGAGAATATCGAAAATGAAATTTAATCAAGCACTGAGTTAAACAGAGCTAGGAATCATGAAGAGATTGTGGCAAGGGAGGGATACGGAAACTGCTGCTTTTTGGGGTGTTCGTCAGGGATATGTACTCTGTTTTTCATTATAAATATTAATGATCTGGATGAAGAAGTAGCGTTATGTTGTCTAGTTTACAGATGACACCAACTGAGTGGTCAAACCCTTCTTGAGTGCAGTATTCATTTTTGGAGCTATGAACCTCAAAATGTGAACACCATGAGCAGCTATGGTTCGCCAGGATGATGGGGAGCAAAACAAAGGGGGTGGAATTATGATGCTAGGTTGCATCAAAGTGGTATATATTCTCTTGAGTTCTGGAAGATCAAGTACCGATTTAATCAAGAAATTCAATAGTGGGGATAGAGAAATTATTTCATTTGGTGGGGAATTCAAAACAAGGTTTAATATCCTTGAAAAATAGAGCTAGGCCCTGTTTTGTGTTAAACCAGAGAACATTTGTCATATAAAGTGGTGGCATTCTGGAAAGCACTTCTTCAAGATATTGTGAATGTTGGATCAATGGAAATTTTTCAGATAAATTTAAGATAAATTTTAAGATTTTTATTTAAGTTAAAGGAATTAAGTGTCACAGACCAAAGAAATTTCCCTGCTGTCTTCACCAGATAATGGGGTGAAATGGTTTTGGACAATCAGAAGTCAGTGACTAGATTTACTGGAGGTATGCTGTCATGTTACACCCCACTCATCTGTCTTGTGCCGCCCTCACACAACAATTGAATCTCTTCTGTAACCATTCAAAGAAGCCTGCCACTCGCTATCACACACTTTGTACGAATGCTACCATTCGGTGAGGTTTGCCACTGATTAGATTGGAACAAAATTTTCACTAAATTTGACTGTTTTATCCCAGCCTCAGAACAAGGGGTTCCTATAATCATGCTATTTTAATATTTCCATACCAGCTCCTGGCATTTGGGCATGTGATGTCAAACACTGCCAACAAGTTATTAGGTAAATTGCTGTCGCGTTCATTCGTTTCTGACTGAAGCTACGCTGAAGGTGGAAGTAGTCGACTGACTAATTTCAGTAGCCTTCAATCAGTATTCTTCAGCTCCTGCCTAATACTATTGTAGTTTACCTTCCACGAATTTAACATTCACATGAGGACTGCTTCTGTCTCTAACCACGAGTATCTTAAAACTCATGATATTATGGTCACAACTCCCAAAATACTCCCCTACTGAAATGTCATTTACTTGGCTGGGTTCATTTCCCAAAACCAGGCCCAATATAACCCCTTCCCTGATCGGACTGCTAACATGTCAATAAACCCTCCTGAATGGTCCTTACAAATTCTACCCCATCCAAGCCCATTGCATGAAGTGAGTCCCAGTCAATATAGTGAAAGTTAAAATCACTCACCACAAAAATCCTGCTGTATTTTACAATTTTCCAAAATCTCTCTACGTACTCTCTCCTTTATCTCCCACTGGCTGTTGCGAGGTCTGCAGTATACTCACAATTTCACCTTCCCTATTCCTGAGTTCTACCCATATTGCCTCGCTGCACAAGTTACCTGATATATCCTCCCTCAGTTTAGCTGTGAGATACTGCTTTATTAGTAATGCAACTCCCCTACCCCTTTTACATCCCTTTCTATCACACCTGACACATCTAAATCCTGGGACATTCAGCTGACAGTCCTGTCTCTCTCTCTCAGCAAAGTCTCTGAAATACAACAACAACATGGTTCCAATAACTAACCAAAGCTCTAAGTTTATCTACCTTGCCTATTCCACCCCTTGCATTGAAACGCATGCACTTCAGACACTGACTGCCAATCAATCAAGTTCCTCAGCAAACAAGTATGCAGCACTAGCAGAACTAGATAATGTCTTTAGCTCTCCAACAACAATTAGTAATGTATCTAAAGTGCACAGTTTACATGGCACTTTAGAACACAGATTTTCTAATACTATATGCCACACAGCTATAGTCTTAGAAACGTGTCTGAAGTGTCCACGATACAAGTCATCCTGCAAAGTCAGAAAATTCAGCCAAGGTTCCCTGGGTAAGACTTTTCTCTTCTCTCTGCAGCACTGTACAGGCTCAAATAGGCTATGCTGCACCTGTGGGTTTGAAGATTACATTAAAAAGATATTTCAAATCTTAATGTTTTTATTTGTCATCAACAGTGCTATCAAGCAGCACCTGCTGAGTGACACCCAGTTTGGGTTCTGCCAGGGCCACTCAGCTCCTGATCTCATATGATTCAAATGTAACAGAATAGCTGATTTCCAATGGTGAGGTGAAAGTGATAGCCATCAAGACTGCATTCAACCGAGTATGGCATCAAGGAGCCCTAGCAAAACAGGAATCAATGGGTATCGGGGGCAAACTCTCTGCTGGTTGGAGTCATACCCGGCACATAGGAAAATAGTTGTGGTTGTTGGAGGTCAGTCATCTCAGCACCAGGACATCTCTGCAGGAGTTTCTCAGGGTACTGTCTCGGGCTCAACAATCTTCAGCTGTTTCATCACTGACCTTCTCTCCATCAACACCCAAATGTTCACTGATGATTGCACAGTGTTCAGCATCATCTGTGACTCCTTAGATATTAAAGCAGTCCATGTTGAAATGCAACAAATCCGAACAGGCTTGGGCAGACAGGTAGCAAGTAACGTATATGCTGCACACATGCCAGGCAATGACCGTCTCCAATAAGAGACAATCTAACCACTATCCCTGGATATTCAATTGGGTTACCATCACTGAATCTTCCACTATCAACATCCTTGAGGTTATCATTGACCAGAAACTCAACTGGACTCACCATATAAGCAGAATGGCTACAATAGCAGATCAGAGGTTGTGAATACTGCAGCAAATATCTCACCTCTTTACTCCCCAAGACACAAGTCAGGAGCGTGATGGGATACTCCCCACATGCCTGGATGGGTGCAGCTCCAACAACACTCAAGAAGCTTGACACCAGCCAGAACAAAACAGCCCACTTTATTGGCACCACATCCAGAAACATCAAATCCCTCTGGCATTGACACTCAACAGCAGTGTGTACTATTTACAAGGTTCATGGCAGAAATACACCAAAGATCCTCAGACAGCTCCTTCCAAACCCACAGCGACTTCCATCTTGAAGGACAAGGACAGCGGATACATGGGAACATCACTACCTGCAAGTTCCCCTTCAGACCACTCACCATCCTGACTTCGAAATATGTAACTATTCTTTCATATTCGCTGAGTTAAAATCCTGGATTCCTTCCCCAAGAACATTAGGGGTCAACCTACAGCACGTGAACTGCAGCAGTTCAAGAAGGCAGCTCACCACTTTCTCACAGCCAACTAGGGATAGGCAATAAATACTGGTCCAGCCAGTGATGTCCACCTTCCTCCATCAAATAAAACAAAAGTACTTATTTACTATGATTATTAGAAATACCTCATGAGAGTCAAACCTGTCACATTCTTAATTTTCTTTCAGCTGTACAAAGGTTTGTTTTAAAATGCTGTTGTACTTTGGAATATACAAGTAGGTGCCGTCTTTCTCATTCTTTGAAATAAATTTCACCTTTGGAAAAAAACAGGTTATCATCATCAATTGAATGAAGAAAGGTAGCAGCGGTAGATTAGGTTCTCAGGGACACATGGTTTCAATCTGATTCAATTCTTTGACCATATGGGACAGTGTTTCCTTGACATGAATGGACTGACATCTTGCGTTTCACATTATTGCTGTTAAATGGTGCACTTTCCCAGGATGTTAGTAAAATGGACAAATGGTGCTTCTTATTAGTGGAAAGAATGTTTTGTTTATCACCCAACTCTCACCTATCCAAAGGGGTCTTCACCTAACTGGAAACTCTTCAAGTTAACCTGTGAGATTCTGTCCTGTAACTGGGTTACCAGATCTTGTCCAGCTGTAAACTTGAGAAGTTGATCAATGCCAAACATGGGAAATGTAAAAATAAGGTTTTACTCCATGTGGAATGTAGAGATTTCTTTTGGACTTGGCCTTAGAGGTTTTTTCAGGATAATGAGCAGCTTTAAAAGACAGGGTGTCATAGCCATCAGTTACTGGAAGGGCAAATGATGTTGGGCATCAATTTTAAAACCAGAAACCTGCATTACTAGAGGCATCAGATGATGAAGGGAAACATCACAACCAATAATAAGTATGTAGATGAGCATATGAAATGTCATAACATTCAAGACTATTGTCCAAGTGCTAGAAAGTAGAATTAGTGAAGATAGGGCAGCACAGACTCGTTGGCCTAAGGGCCTTTTCTGGGCTGTACAACTCTGAGTTTTTGGGGCCCACTAGTATAAAATATGATTTGGAGATGCCAGTGTTGGACTGGAGTGTACAAAGTTAAAAGTATAAAATAGTCTGGGAAAACCACAGATACTCTAACAAGAAGAGTCTATTGTCTTAAAAATAATGCTAGTTATTCAGGATAGGAGTTACATGAGTTAAAAATAAATTATTACTAAAATATGAGATATGGGATAACAGGTTTCTTCCTTTCAATGTCTAAAATGATGTGAAATTTAGAGAATATAGAGGTGAAAAAGGGACAGAAATAGTCAAATTGAGAGATGACAAAGTTAGAGAAGTATTTCAACAAAACATGGACTGAGGCAGGGCAAAGGGACAACATCAACTGTGGCTCTATCATACTCAAATCTACATCAGCAAATTGTGAGTTCAAGTCCAAATCCAGTGTGGGTGTATGGTGGAGGCTGCCGTTTTCTCAGCTTAATCTTGTTGCTAAATCCATGGCAAAAATTAGTCAGGAACTGAAACCAATTGCACACGCAAGAGTTTAAATCCTCCATTTCTGGAGCCCTGCTATTTACAGAAGCACATTTTACCAGCACAAAGGAAGGAATTAAAAGTTCTGTAGTTGAGTCACTTTTCCAGTGTAATAAGTTGCTGATCTCCAATGGATTGTCAACCATCATGTTATGTAAAAGTGAGATGATTCTCAAAAGGATCAGAGAGGAGGGTCAGACAGATTCAGCATCTGTAGACAACTCATCAGTTCAGTTGTGACCCTCCTCCTGCCCGATTATCGAGCAACATTAGCCTCTGTTTAGATCACATGTTTACCATTTAGAAGGAAATAACTTGCATTTAAATAAGTGTTTCACAGTCAATTCCAGTCAAGGAGGTACTTGAGTGACTCTCATATTGGATTGTCAGCTTTGCCGAGTTTCCCCTGTAGATTCTTCTCTGTAGATTCTCTCTTCAGGTTGGTTTGTATGCTCTGCTGTACAAACTTTTTCCACAGACAGGTACCTTTCAGAGAGCTCTTAAGCTAGCAGCCTACATCTGTTAGCCTTTTGGCAGTTCTCTCTTAATTGGAGCTGATTGAACTGTGGGAAAACCAATTCACTCCAACTGGAAAGAGACACCTGGAGTCAATATGGGAATCCAGGCGCAAACTGAAGGTGGTTGTGTGAACATTTCAGTTTATAAACAACTGTGCTGTCAACAATTTCACTGCGCTAGAAGACCCATGTCCATGTTCCTGAATCAGAACATGATGTGGTGTATATGGATTTCAGCAAGGCGTTCAATAAGGCTCCCCATAGTAGGACATTGTACAAAATGCGGAGGAATGGGATTGTGGGAGATATAACAGTTTGGATCAGTAATTGGCTTGCTGAAAGAAGACAGAGGGTGGTGGTTGATGGGAAATGTTCATCCTAGAATCCAGTTATTAGTGGTGTACCGCAAAGGTCGGTGTTGGGTCCATTGCTGTTCGTCATTTTTATAAACGACCTGGATGAGGGCGTAGAAGGGTGGGTTAGTAAATCTGCAGATGACACTAAGGTTGGTGGAGTTGTGGATAGTGACAAAGGATGTTGTAGGTTACAGAGAGACATAGATAAGCTGCAGAGCTGGGCTGAGAGGTGGCAAATGGAGTTTAATGCAGACAAGTGTGAGGTGATTCACTTTGGTTGGAGTAACCAGAATGCAAAGTACTGGGCTAATGGTAAGATTCTTGGTAGTGTAAATGAGCAGACAGATCTCGGTGTCCAGGTACACAGATCCTTGAAAGTTGCCACCCAGGTTGACAGGGTTGTTAAGAAGGCATACAGTGTTTTAGCTTTTATTAATAGAGGGATCGAGTTCTGAAACCATGAGGTTATGCTGCAGCTGTACAGAACTCTGGTGTGGCCGCACTTGGAGTATTGTGTACAGTTCTGGTCATCGCGTTAAAAGAAAAATGTGAAAGCGTTGGAAAGGGTGCAGAGGAGATTTACTAGGATGTTGCCTGGTGTGGAGGGAAGGTCTTACGAGGAAAAGCTGAGGGACTTGAGGCTGTTTTCGTTAGAGAGAAGAAGGTTGAGAGGTGACTTAATAGAGACATATAAGATAATCAGAGGGTTAGATAGGGTGGACAGGGAGAGCCTTTTTCCAAATATGGTGACGGCGAGCACAAGGGGGCAAAGCTTTAAATTGAGGGGTGATAGATATAGGACAGATGTCAGAGGCAGTTTCTTTACTCAGAGAGTAGTAAGGGTATGGAATGCTTTGCCTGCAACGGTAGTAGATTCGCCAATTTTAAGTACACTTGAGTCATCATTGGACAAGCATATGGATGTACATGGAATAGTATAGGTTAGATGGGCTTCAGATTGGCATGATAGGTCAGCACAACACCGAGGGCCGAAGGGCCTGTACTGTGCTGTAATGTTCTATGTTCTATGTTCAAAAATATCCAGTTTTATACCCCAAAACATTTCATTGGTTTTAATATTATCAAAATAGTAAATTCAAACTTGATTGGAATTTAGTATCTTGAGGCATAATTTAAATTGATTGGCTGAATTTGAATTTGATTTTGTCTCATTGCAACTCAGCTATTCTAGCTGTTTCGACCAAATGTTACATTGTTACATTATTCCGGACTCTTTGTCCTTCTCCAAGTCCTTGTAGGCTTTTTAACTCTCTTAAAGGTACAGTACACCCACAACTTCATAACAATTCCACCTGGCTTCCTGATCACTTCTTGGATTTTAATGTAATCATTTTATGAATCATATACAAGGACATTCAGACTTCTCTATACTGGAGCATTCTGCAGTCCCACTTGTCAACCAACCAGCAGCTTTTTCTCATCTAATATAGGTTGTGATGAAAATCTTTTTTCAGCAACATTCAGAAACAGCAAAATGCACTTACTAATGATCTGATGCTCAGCTGTCTTTACAATAGTTTCCAAGGCTCGAGGAAGGAGTTGTGTCAGGGCTGTTCTAAAACTGTTTGGCTAAACTCATGTAATGCAACATTTCATTTGCAGAGATATGCCTTGTCGCAAACATAGGCAATGTTAACTCAGTTAACTGAGCATTACAAGAGTACTATCAATCAGTAAATCCTAAACAGTGGTCTAAAGATATGATTGCCTTCTAGTTGTGACAAAAAAAAACAGTATTTTTTATTGGATTAAAATGGTTTTTCTTCCGTATCACTCAATATCCACTTCACACAGAACTTATTTCGGGGTGAGCGAATGCATAGAGTAAGTAGCTAGTAAATGTGCATGTCTGATATTAATTAGTTGACACTTCACAACCAGTCACCCATTTGATTCCAACTGAATTCACTCCAACAACTTCCTTATGCTAAATCAAAAATAACTCAAGGGTTCAAAAAACAAAATCAGTTGAAGCACACATTGAATTCAGCATATTCAGGTGAATATTTTTCTGCAAATGAATAATCATACTCACACTGCCCACTTTAGTTCATAACTGGATCACTGTGAGCAGTTCTGGGTGCCACATCTTAGAAATGATATACTACCCTTGGAGGCAAAGCAGCATAGATTTACTGGAAGGGTACATGGATTTCATGCTTTACAATATTATGGCATATTACACAAAGTAGAATTATATTTAGAGTCATAGAGATGTACAAGCACAGAAACGGACACTTCGGTCCAACTAGTCCATGCAAACCCGTTATCCTAACCTAATCTAGTCCCATTTGCCAGCACTTGGCCCATATCCCTCTAAACCCTTTTATTCATACACCCATCCAAATGCCTCTTAAATGTTGCAATTGTACCAGCCTCCACCACTTTGTCTGGCAGCTCATTCCACACATGCACCACTCTCCGCGTGAAAAAGTTGCGCCTTAGGTCTCTTCTATATCTTTCCCCTCTCACCCTAAACCTATGCCCTCGAGTTCTGGACTCCCTGACCCCAGGGAAAAGACTTTGTCTATTTATCCTATCCATGCCCCTCATAATTTTATAAACCTCTATAAGGTCACCGACATTCAGCCTCCGATGCTCCAGGGAAAACAGCCCCAGCCTGTTCAGCCTCTGCCTATAGCTCAAATCCTCCAAACCTGGCAACATCCTTGTAAATCTTCTCAGAACACTTTCAAGTTTCACAACACTCTTCTGAGAGGAAGGAGACTAGAATTGCACATAATATTCCAAAAGTGGCCTAACTCACATCCTGTACAGCCATACCATAACCTCCCAACTCCTGTTGACTGAACTGATTGAACTGGTCCTCACCCTGAACAACTTCTCTTTCCAATCCTTCCACTTCCTCCAAACCAAAGGAGTATCCATGGGTCCCACTTCCTCCAAACCAAAGGAGTAGCCATGGGCACCCGCATGGGCCCCAGCTATGCCTGCCTCTTTGTAGGATATGTGGAACAGTCCATCTTCCGCAGCTACACTGGCACCACCCCCCACCTTTTCCTCCGTTACATCGATGACTGTATCAGCACTACCTCGTGCTCCCACGAGGAGGTTGAACAGTTCATCCACTTTACTAACACCTTCCACCCGACCTCAAATTTACCTGGACCGTCTCAGACTCCTCCGTCCCCTTCCTAGACCTCTCCATTTCTATCTCGGGCGACCGACTCAACACGGACATTTACTATAAACCGACCAACTCCCACAGCTACCTAGACTACACCTCCTCCCACCCTGCCCCCTGTAAAAACGCCATCCCATATTCCCAATTCCTTCGCCTCCACCGCATCTGCTCCCAGGAGGACCAGTTCCAATAATGAACAACCCAGATGGCCTCCTTCTTCAAAGACCGCAATTTGCCCTCAGACGTGATTGACGATGCTCCCCACCGCATCTCCTCCACTTCACGCTCCTCCATCCTTGAACCCTCCAATTGCCACCAGGACAGAACCCCACTGGTCCTCACCTACCACCCCACCAACCTCCAGATACATTGTATCATCCTTCGTCATTTCCACCACCTCCAAACAGACCCCAACCAAGGATATATTTCCCTCCCCTCCCCTATCAGTGTTCTGGAAAGACCACTCCCTCCGTGACTCCCTCATCAGGTCCACACCCCCTACCAACCCAACCTCCACTCCCAGCACCTTCCCCTGCAACCGCAACAAATGCAAAACTTGCACCCACACCTCCCCCCTCACTTCCATCCAAGGCCCGAAGGATCCTTCTATATCCATCAGAAATTCACCTGCACCTCCACACACATCATTTACTGCATCCGCTGCACCCGATGTGGCCTCCTCTATAATGGGGAGAAAGGCCGCCTACTTGCGGAACATTTCAGAGAACACCTCAGGGACACCCGCACCAACCAATCCAACCGCCCCGTGGCTGAACACTTTAACTCCCCCTCCCACTCCGCCATGGACATGCAGGTCCTTGGCCTCCTCCATCGCTAGAACATGGCAGCACAACGCCTGGAGGAAGAGGGCCTCATCTTCCGCCTAGGAACCCTCCAACCACAGGGATGAATGCAGATTTCACCAGCTTCCTCATTTCCCCTCCCCCCCATCTTTTCTCAGTCCCAACCCTTGGACTCAGCACCGCCTTCTTGACCTGCAATCTTCTTCCTGACCTCTCCGCCCCCACCCCCTCCCCGGCCTATCACCCTCACTTTAACCTCCTTCCACCTATCGCATTCCCAATGCCCCTCCCCCAAGTCCCTCCTCCCTACCTTTTATCTTAGCCTGCTTGGCATACCTTCCTCATCCCTGAAGAAGGGCTCATGCCCGAAACATCGATTCTCATGCTTCTTGGATGCTGCCTGACCTGCTGCGCTTTTCCAGCAACACATTTTTCAGCTCCCAACTCCTTTATTCAATACTCTGACCAATAAATTAAAGCACACCAAATGCCTTCTTCACTATCCTATCTACCTGCGACTCCACTTTCAAGGATCTATGAACCTGCACTTCAAGGTCTCTTTGTTTAGCAACACTCCGTAGGACCTTACCATTAAGTGTATATGTCCTGCTAAGATTTGCTTTCTCAAAATGCAGCACCTCACATTTATCTGAATTAAACTCCATTGGCCTATCTGATCAAGATCCCGTTGTAATCTGAGGTAATCTTGTTCGCTGTCCACTACACCTCCAACTTTGGTATCATCTGCAAACTTACTAACCATACCTGTTCACATCCAAATCATTCATATAGATGACAAAAAGCTGTAGATCCAGCACCGATCCTTGTGACACTCCATTGGTCACAGGCCTCCAGTCTGAAAAACAACCCTCCACCACCATCCTCTATCTTCTATCTTCAAGCCAGTTCTGTATCCAAATGACTAGTTCTCCCTGTATTCCATGAGATCTAATCTTACTAACCAGTCTACCATGGGGAACGTTAACAAACGCCTTACTGAAGTCCATATAGAACATATCCACCATTCTGCCCTCATCAATCCTCTTTGTTACTTCTTTAAAAAAATCTCAATCAAGTTTGTGATTTCCCATGCACAAAGCTATGTTGACTATCCCTAATCAGTCCTTGCCTTTCCAAATGCATGTAAATCCTGTCCCTCAGGATTCCCTCCAACAGGGTACATCTGATCAGGTCCTGGGGATTTGTCCACCTTTATGCATTTCAAGACATCCAGCACTTTCTCCTCTGTAATATGGACATTTTTCACCATCTATTTCCCTCCTTTCCCTGTCTTCCAAGTCCTTCTCCACAGTAAACACCGATGTAAAATACTCATTTAGTATCTCCCCCATCTCTTGCAGCTCCACACAAAGGGTGCCTTGCTGATCTTTGAGGGGGTCTATTCTCTACCTAGTTACCTTTTTGTCCTTAATTTTTTTTTGTAAAAATAATTTGGATTCTCCTTAGCCCTATTTGCCAAAGCTATCTCATGTCCCCTTTTTGCCCTCCTATTTCCCTCTTAAGTATATTCCTCCTGCTTTTATACTCGATCTATCCTGTCTATACCTGACATATACTTCCTTCTTTGTCTTAACTAAACCCTCAATTTCTTTTTTGTCATCCAGCATTCCCTATATCTACCAGCCTTTCCTTTAACCCTATCAGGAATATACTGACTCTGGACTCTCGTTATCTCATTTCTGAAGGTTTCCCATTTTCCAGCCATCCCTTTACCTGCGAATATCTGCCCCAAATCAGTTTTTGAAGCTCTTGCCTAATACCATCAAAATTAGCCATCCTCCAATTTAGAACTTCAATTTTTAGATATGGTCTATCCTTTTCCATCATTATTTAAAAACTAATAGAATTATGGTCACTGGCCCCAAAGTGCTCCCCATTGACACCTCAGTCACCTGCCCCCTCCTTTTTTCCCAAAGGTAGGTCAAGTTTTGCACCTTCTCTCGGAGGTGAATCAGAAAATTTTCTTTTTTTTTAGATTAGATTAGATTACTTACAGTGTGGAAACAGGCCCTTCAGCCCAACAAGTCCACACCGCCCCGCTGAAGCGCAACCCACCCATACCCCTACATCTACCCCTTATCTAACACTGCAGGCAATTTAGCATGGCCAATTCACCTGACCTGCACATCTTTGGACTGTGGGAGGAAACCGGAGCACCCGGAGGAAACCCACGCAGACACGGGGAGAATGTGCAAACTCCACACAGTCAGTCACCTGAGGCGGGAATTGAACCCAGGTCTCTGGCACTGTGAGGCAGCAGTGCTAACCACTGTGCCACCGTGCCGCCCCTTGTACACACTTAATAAATTCCTCTCCATCTAAATCCTTAACACAATGGCAGCCCCACTCTATGTTTAGAAAGTTAAAATCCCTACCATAACCACTTTGTTAGTCTTACAGATAACTGAAATCTCCTTAAACATTTGTTTCTCAATTTCCCTCTGACTAATAGGGGGTCTATAATACAGTCCCAGTAATGTGATCATCGCTTTCTTATTTCTCAGTTCCACCCAAATAACTTCCCTGGATGTATTTCCAGGAATATCCTCCTTCAGTACAGCTGTAATGCTAGCCCTTATCAAAAATACCACTCCCCCTCCTCTCTTGCCTCCCTTTCTATCCTTGCTGTATCATTTGTATCCTGAAACATTAAACTGCCAGTCCTGTTCATCTCTAAGTTGTGTTTCTGTAACTGCAATGATATCCCAGTCCCATGTTCCTAACCAAGCCCTGAGTTCATCTGCCTTCCCTGTTGGGCCTCTTGCATTGAAATAAATGCAGTTTAATTTATCAGTCCAACCTTGTTCTCTGCTTTGTTCCTGCCTGCCCTGACTATTTGACTCACTTCTTTTCTCAAGTGTACCAGTGTCTGATTGATCTCTTTCTTCACTGTGTCCCAACCCTCACCCCCAATTTACTAATTTAAATCCTCACAAGCAGCTCTAGTAAATCTCCCTGTCAGCATATTAGTCCCTTTCCAATTCAGGTGCAATCCATCCTTCTTCTACCACAGAAGAGCTTCCAATGATCCAAAAATGTGAATCCTTCTCCCATATACCAGCTCTCCAGCCATGCAGTTTTCTGCACTATCCTCCTATTCTTACCCTCACTAGCTCATAGCACTGGGAATAATCCAGATATTATTACCTTTGAGGACCTCTTTTTTAAATTCCTGCCTAACTTTCTATATTCTCCCTTCAGAATCTCATCCTTTTCCCTTCCTATGTCATAGGCTCCAATGGGTATAATGACCTCCTGCTGATCCCTTTCCCATTTGAGAATATTCTGCACCCTCTCTGAGAGATCCTTGATCCTGGCAGGCAACACACCATTCTGTTTTTTGGCTGCTGGCCGCAGAAATGTCTGTCTGTGCCTCGGACTAGAGAGCCTCCTAACACAATCGATAGCTTGGAACTCGACGTACCCCTAATCGCATTAGAACCAGTCTTGACACCAGAAACATAGCTATTCGTGCTACTCTTTCTTGAAAATCCATCACCCCTACATTTTCCAAAACAGCATATTTGTTTGAAATGGGGATAGCCACAGAAGACTGCCAACCTCTCCTACCTTTCCTGGAGTTAACCCATCTGTGTAACTATATCTGTGACATTTCTCCCTTCCTATAAGTGCCATCCATCGCACTCCCTTGCTCTTGTAGATTTCTAATTACCTCTAGCTGTCTCTCCATCCAATCCATTCGATCTGACAGGATTCGCAATCGACGACATTTATTGCAAATATAATCCTCAGTAACACGTTCACTCCTCTCGCAACTCCCACATCTGATAAGAAGAGCACATCATCCTACTAAAGGCCATGTTTGCTCCTTCCAATCTACAAACCCAGAAAATAGCAGTGTTTGCATAGCAATAAGACAGTGCTATAGGCTAACTTAATGCTATGACTTATATTTTTAAAATGTAATCACGAAACAGATCACAATAAAACATATAATCTGAAAGAACCCACTATACTCACTATTATAGATTTGCAGCAAAGCTACACTTAAATTATACACTTACCTGTTTCTGTGCATGACCTCTCCCAAACAGGTTTCTGTCAGATCAGTTGTGAATTTTGCTGTTCGTTAGATTCCCTCGACGCGCTCCGATATCCAGCAATACATGAATTCAAACAGCAAAGGTATTAACTGCACAGATTCACTGCTGTGTCAGTTAACAGTGTTGGTTTCTTCTCTCTCTCTCCTTCACCTACCATGTGCTGCCTATTGTCTGTCCTTCTCCCTTTTAAAAGTGCTGTGGTTTTGACATTTTTTCCTCTGAAGTTCCGAAACAATGCAACAGCATATAGGATGGTAATTGCTGCTCCTGGAATTCAAGGAAATCATCTCTAACATCCAAAATACTTCAAAAAAGGAGCAGCTGTTACAGCCACAAAATCTTCCCATTCTCCATCTTGGATTACCCAGAATCCTCCTTCTTGGAACTTAAAACTTTGAAGGTGATTGAAATCAAGATTTTAGAGAAAACAAATAGGATATTTAGAAAAACCTATATCAGCTGGTTGGGAAGTCCATGATTAAGGGATATAGGCTGAAGTCAAAGGAGAAACCTTTCAAGAGTCAAATTAGGAAATTCTGTTATGCACAGAGATAATAGATGATTAAATTATTGATTTTAAATAGGATAAATAGATAGGATTTTGTTAAGCAAATGTATTAGCAGATACATGGACTTCATTCACAGATCAGCCATAATCAGTAGAATTGACGTGAGGAGCTAACATGGTCAATTCCTCATCCAATCTTTTTATGGCCCATGTTCCTCAACTTTTATTGCAGGACAGTGATTGCCACTTCAGTTTTGAAAAAGACTCTATTTTCTGATTCATGCAAACATTTTCAGCATTTTCCACCATTTCAAACTTCCATTTTATCTTCATTAATTAACCTTCATATTTGAACAAATTTTGCTCTAGTGACGAGCAGCTTGGCCGATGAATGCATTACAGCTGCTCCCATGCATTTTAAGAAACTGAGATGGGGAAACTCATTGAAGAAACAGGGGCTGGGTGTGATTCATTTAAAAAAAAGGATAACTTCTGTTGAATTTTTGACGTGTTTTAATAGTTGGTGTAATTGTTGATCGTGTGAAGCCGAACACATATGAGCTGATTGTTGGCTGGTTAAAAATTGTAACATTTAATCTAAAATTATAGACTTTCAATCGACCTGGTATAATGAAGGTAGGGTTTTGTAAATTTTTCTTCAAAAGTATTTATCATTCACAAACAAGACCTTACTGTTCACAACACCTACTAGCTATGCATTCAGCCACCTTGCACTGTCCAAACTGCAACAATGGTGGTGTGAGCCTAATCACCGAGTCACATCCTTATTCCTCTCCTTGTTCCTCTGGTATTTATCCTCTTTTGAATCACACTGTCTTCTTCAAGGCCGATCTCAGTTGCTTTCAAATTTTCATTGCTTACTGACCTTTGACCTCATTCATATCACCAGTCTCTTCCCAGGATCTCCTTTCTCAACCTTTGCACAGACTGACTTATTAACCTGGATTTTCAGATGCCAACAAGAGCCAATGTTGAGAGATTTGCTGCTGTTGTGCCCCCTGAAAATGTGCATACGTGATAATTACCTAGCAAGTTTAAACATTGACGGACAGTGTAGTGATTGTAACAAGGTCTTTCCTGACAAAGGACTTTTGCCTGAAAAGTCAATTTTCCTGATCCTCGGATGCTGCCTGACCTGCTATGTTTTTTCCAGCACTACACTGTCGATTTGTAATGAGGTTAGCCAGGTGGACCTGATAGAATATGAGTTCTCTGATTGGGACTGTTAATCTGGTCCAATTAGGGAGCCCTGGCTGACAGATATAAATAGGAGCTCTGATCACTCTGAGCTGGCTCTGAGGAAGCTAGGGCAGTGTGAAGGACTCTTCACATGTATATAAAGCAGGACTTGGTGACAGGATACAGGCCTCAGTAGAGCTATTTCAGACAGATTTACCGACCCCCAGGCCCATCTAAAAATGCTACTATCAGAGACATGAGCTTTCTGTGTCAAACATACATACCCTATGATTGACTCAATGTCAATTTCTGTCATAGGTTAGTGATTAATAGTGGAGCTTCTCCTCCAACCTTGTTGGAAAACTATCTGAGGGAGCTTCCTACTGTTTGACTTGATGTTTATGGAGCTGACAGAAAACAGTGAAGCAACTTGGAGGGAATCCAATCTGTTCCAAAGTCCATCCAGCTTTCTATTGAATGCCTTGGTGAGATCTGTCAAAGTAGCATATGGGCCTATGCTTTGTTCCTTTCAAAGTGACAGTGACTGAAGTTGAAATCAAGGCAATGTTTAACTGTGTGTGGCTGCAAAGACCCCTGGCAAAAATGGGAATTGGCGAAAACAGTCCATTAGTTTGAAGCAATCCTCGCACAAAGGAAGATGGTTGTGGCTGTTAAAGGTCATTTCTCTTAATCCTGGGATATCGTGGTAGAGTTTCTCGGTATAGTGTCCTAGTCCCAACCATCTTCAATTGCTTCTTCAATGACCTTCCCTCCACCATTAGGTCTGAAGTGGGGCTGTCGCTAATGATCATGCAATGTTCAGCACCATTTGTGACTTCTAAAATACTGAAGCAGTCTGTACCCAAATGCAGCAAGACAACATCCAGGCTTGAGCAACTAAGTCGCAAATAACATTTACAATGCACGTGTCAAGAATTGCCATTTCCAACAAAAGAGAATTGAACCATCTCCCCTCGACATTCAATTGCATTACCATCCATGGTTTCTCTCACTATCCACATTCTGAGGATTGCCATTGGCCAGAACCTGAACTGACCAAATATTTAAGTACTGTAGTTACAAAAGCAGGTCAGAAACTATGAATTTTGTAGCAACCTCTTAATTCCCTAAAAACTATGCATCATCTGACAGGCACAAGTCATGATGACATTTTCTCCATTGCCACTCGATGAGTGCAGCTCTAACAGCACTCAAGAAATGTGACATTATCCAAGACAAATCAGCCTGCTTGATTGAAAGTGGTGCATTAGATGCCAATATTCAGTCTGTCCAGGCCCTGCCAATGCATAATAACAGCAGTATGTACCATCTACAAGTTGCCCTGAAATACCTCAGCAAAATGGTCTTTCTCCAATGCCTACCAAATCCTCAAGCACTGCCACCTAGATTGACAGGGGCAGCAGGTGCATGAAAACAGTATTACTGCAAATATCTCTCCAAACTGTGCACACCCTGACTTGGTAAAATGTTATTGTTAACATTTAAGCACACTCACATGCACACACATACTCACACACACACACAATGATGATTGTCATATTTCTCTTCCTTGTTTTTTTGTAGTTATCTCAAAGACACTGAGCACTGTCCCTTTTTCCCAGTATGTTGTAAATAGATCTGTAACCTTGACAAGAATCACAGTTCCTCCATTTTTATCTACCTCAGCTGGAATCCCATCATTTCATGGGCTTTCAGTGATTTTAATTGTGTTGTAGCAGTTTTGATCTTTTCACGGGTTGGTGGTTCACCCAACTCAGACTTCATTCAGTTCTGTCAGGGAGATCTTTAGTGATGGATGTTCCCTGCACCATCTGCTGGTCACCAAATAGGAAAGTGTTCTGATCAAGCTGCAAGATTAAATTGTTATTTACACATACATTCAAAGATTTTAGTGAAGTGTGCACCTGATGTTCTTTACAGTTCAAATGGACTCAGTGTGAAATTTTTACATGCATCATAATTTATTGAAGTCCTCAAATATTGCAAATAGTTAAACATTGCTAATGAAATGATTAAGAAATGTGGGCTTTCTCTCTTCATATCCCTATTTTCTTATTCATAATTATATTGCTTTTAATTAGGTATGTCATGGACTGAACCCACTTGTTGCTCGTTGGATGCTGCCTGAACTGCTGTGCTCTTCCAGCACCACTAATCCAGTATATACCCATTTGTAAATTGTTATATGAGAGTCCTGGTTGCTGGTATTATGGTCTTCCTGCTGGCCCAGAGTCATAAATCATCTCCAGGATGAGGTCAATTGGTCTGAGGTTATTGCTTCCAAAAATATAGCTTATTCATAAAGTTTGTAAAAGTACATTGTAAAACACTTTTATTTGAAAATGAAGAAAGTGCAATAAAGTTCAACTTCTCTCCATATATCATATTTGTTTTCATTTATCCATGGGATATACTCATCATTGGTTATTGTGGTTGACTCATAACTACTTTTTTTTGTAGTTATGAGTCAACCACAATAATGTGGGTCTGAAATCACATGCAAACCAGACCAGGTAGAATGGTAGAAAGGTTTCCTTCCCTGAAGGACACTAGTAATCTATTTTTTTTGGCAACAATTGACAGTGGATATATATGGTTGTCATTAGGCTGACTCTTTAATTGAGTTGAAATGCCACCATCTGCCATGGTGGGAGTCAGACCTATGTCCCCAGAACATTAACCTGAGATTCTGAATTACTAGGTCATTGATATCACCACTACGTTATCATCTCCCCACATGTTCCACTCTTATTTTCTCAACACAATTGCAATGCCCTTAATACTTACAACATACATTCTCTGTCAGACATATAGCCTGAGAGCAAAACATTTCAAATTGAAAACTACAGAAAGTTGCCTCAAAGAAATTTCACACAATTCTAAGTCAAGGGATCAAATGCTCTGCAAACCACTCCTTTGCCCATTGCCTCCCAAAACTGTCTGGCTCAGTATTACTTCTTTTTACATGCCTAAGGGAGCTTTATACATTGAGCCATTTCAACTGGGTGCATAATAATTCACCTCTTTCTAAATGGGTTCTTTATGAAGCAAAAAAAAACTGAAATAGCACTAATAAGTAGCAATGAAAGAGTCCATATTTCCTTGAAGCAAAGTCTTGAGGGACTCAATGCAAAAGCAAAACCAAATTAATCATTATCGCTCTAACAAAACATAAGAAATTCCCAAAGCTGCACTTTACCATGGCGCAAAATACAATTTGTATTTTACACGATGTCTCCAAATTCAACATCATTGCCATTTCAAACCTAACAAATATGAAGAGTAATCTGAATATGAAAATTCCAATATAACACATCATTTTAGTGACAGCCAAGCAGTCTCATTAATTGGCCTTCAGGAGCAGGACAAGTCATATCTTGATAAAGACATTTGATATATTTTGTTAAGCGTGTTGCCACAGTTTACACTTTTGTTAGATTTTATGAAAAATATTTGGTACTAGCGATGCATTTCCCCTGAACGTGAAGAAAAGGAGCATGAGGCATAATCTAAAAATGTAGCGGATGAAGACTAGCTACAAATTCATGAATGGCATTCTCAGTTTCAACCATGATTGGATTTGATTTATTATTGTCACATGGACCGAGATGTACTGAAAAGCATTGTTTTGCATACTATCCAGACCCATCATACCTTATATAAGTATATCAGTGCAATAGAACGCAGCATTACAGCTACAAAGAAGGTGCAGAGAAAGATCAACTCTAATATCGAGGGATTCATTGATAAGTCTGATAACAATAGGGAAGAAGGGGGCTAAACAACTCCCTGGTATTTAATCACAAAACGTAGAAGAAGTCAAGTCAAAAATATATTCATCAACAGATCACCCATGTGCACTACTCACTGACTGTTGTGTAAGGGTTTTAGGACCCCAGAGCAACCACTCCATGAGCTCACATTGCTACTGCTCATTGGGTGTAAGTAGTGCAGTGTGGGCAGGGTTAGTGTGGATGAATGATGCAAAGAAGGAAGCACAAGTGGAGTGTAGTCTTAGTATTGTAACAGGTGAAAGTGAGGACTGCAGATGCTGGAGATCAGAGCTGAAAATGTGTTGCTGGAAAAGTGCAGCAGGTCAGGCAGCATCCAAGGAGCAGGAGAATCGACGTTTCCGACATGAGCCCTTCTTCAGGAATTGATTCCTGAAGAAGGGCTTATGTCCAAAATGTAGATTCTCCTGCTCCTTGGATGCTGCCTGACCTGCTGCGCTTTTCCAGCAGCACATTTTCAGCTTAGTATTGTAACAATAAATTAGAACCTGGTATATCTGTGATTGTCGTGTGATCGCAATATTTAGAATTAACACATAATACATGGTGTTACTTGGAAATCTAATACCGAAGATGTTCCTTTACATTGTTGTCACCTTGACCAGTCTATTTCAACCTGAAAACTCTCAACGTGGCATCAAATCACAATAAGAGATGAGCAGATTAAATGGTCTTCGATCTCATTATTGTTTGTAAGATCCTGCTACCCACTAAAATGCTGCAAGGTTTACTAACATAACAACCACTGTACTTAAGAAACAATTCACTGAACACGAAATTGAGAGAGATATAATATATAATAATATTAAAAAAGCAAGCAAGCCTCATTAAGCTGCAGTTTAACATTGATCTTGATCTTCCACCAGAGTGAAAGCTGGGCAGTTTATTTTTAAACATTTGAAATTGCTCAAACTTCATGTAGTACAACTGTGGGTGAAGTCCAAAGCAGGAGCTACAATTGCTGAAAGGTTAATCATGGTTCAATATTTTGACCTACCACCTGAAAATGTACGATTAGCAAGAACATTTCAGAGCTTTTGGAAATCCATTTGATCAGTCCCTTAAGCCCAGCTCAAGTGAATAACACATGCTGGGTATATCACAATAACCTGCCTAAGTAGGCTCACCAAAGCAGTAAACCAATACTAATTCTAGACATGGAAAGCACCTTGTACACAATCTGCACAACATCTTGTCTTGAATTCAGTCTCATGTCTGCACCTCATCTGGCATTTGGCCAACAAGAGGCCCTGAGAAAAGCACAGCATAGTACAACAAACAGTTCCTATTGCTCCCAACTTTAATAAAGCAGACATTGTTAATTATCCTATAGGAAGAAACAAGGGTCAGTGATGCATTCTTATAACAAAGAAAGAATCAAACGATCTTAACTGAGACACTGATTATTTACACAGTGCCCATCAATAGTCCAGTGACATTGGTCTTCCAGATGAATTCTGAACTAAAACTGACTGCTGAACCAGATGCTACATATTTTCTCATCTCTGAAAATCTTCATATTCACAGGAGGTCTCAAAATGCTTCATAATCAGTGAATTACTTTTGATGTGTAAACACTACTGTTAGGGAGGCAAACAAAGCAGCTATTAGCATTCCGTGAGCTTCTGCAAACAAAATAAAGAACCTGCATTTGTACAGCACCACCTATAACCTCAGGAATTTCACGCTGCATTGTATCACTGCACAGACCTATTGAAAGGCACTGTAACTTTAAGACAGCTAAAATATCATCACGATACGTGATGCTTTGGTGAAAGACATTTTCATCTTTCTCTCTGCAGTCATTAGTCAAGCAATCAGACAGCCATTCAGTCAGTAGTGAACTACGAACATAATGTAATAATGATAGAAGTAAACTTACTTTTTAGACTATACTTTCAAGTCTGAGATGCCATGTTAGTGTACAGTTATTTGTTAATAATGTCCAGATATCCATCTCAAAAAGAACCTGAATCTCTGTCCTGTCTGTTTTGAGGACTAGCATAGGAAACCACATCGTATCATTGTGGCAGCAAGTGGGCACTCCAAGCTGGTGACAGCAAGTTAATGCCAAAGGCTAGTCACAGCAAGTTGCTACCAAATGCTGAGAAGGTGATAGAAACAATGTCAGCTGTGAAAAGTTATTTTCTTAAGTCACCTATCATCTGTCAGAGTTCAGAACTGAAGATCACGCTTAATAACCAAGACTGATGGCTACAACCTCTACTGAAGTCCAGCAACCACAACAAAGGAACAGTTGTGAGTGTGCTCTCTCTCTTTAACACAGTTGATGAAATAGAGTCATAGTCATAGGGTCATAGAGATGTATAGCATGGAAACAGACCTTTCAGTCAAACTCATCCATGCCGACCAGATATCCTAACATACTCTAGGCCCACCTGCCAGCACTTGGCCCATTTCCCTCTAAACCCTTAGTATTCATATACCCATCCACATGCCTTTTTAATATTGTAATTGTGCCAGCCTCCACCACTTCCTCTGGCAGTTCATTCCATACATGTACCACCCTCTGTATGAAAAAATTGTCCCTTTGGTCCCTTTTAAATCTTTCCCCTCTCACCCTAAACTTATGCCCTCTAGTTCTGGACTCCCCGACCCCAGGGAAAAGACTTTGTCTATTTATCCTATCCATGCTCCTCATGATTTTATGAACCTCTATAAGGTCACCCCTCAGCCTCCGATGCTCCAGGGAAAACAGCCCCAGCCTATTCAGCCTCTCCCTGTAGCTCAAACCTTCCAACCCTGGCAACATCGTTGTAAATCTTTTCTGAACTGTTCAAGTTTCACATCATCCTTCCAATAGGAGGGAGACCAGAACTGCACACAATATTCCAAAAGCGGCCAAACCAACATCCTGTACAGCCACAACATGATCTCTCAACTCCTACATCCAATGCTCTGACCAATAAAGGAAAGCATACCAAACACCTTCACTATCCTACCTATCTGCAACTCCACTTTCAAGGAACTATGAACCTGCAACTCCAAGATCTTTGTTCAGCAACACTCTTGAGGATTTTACCATTCAGTGTATAAGTTCTGCTCTGATTTGCCTTTCCAAAATTCAGCACCTCACATTTATCCAGAATAGAATGAATTGAATCTCTAGTGTGGAAGCAGGCCATTTGGCCCATCAAGCCCACACCAAACCCTCTGAAGAGTAACTCACCCACCTATTCCCCTCCCCTATTACTCTACATTTACCCCTGACTAATGCACCCAACCTACACATCCCTGAACACTATGGGCAATTTAGCTTAATCAATTCACCTAACCTGTACATCTTTGGATTGTGGGAGAAAACCGGAGTACCTGGAGAAAACACACACAGACACAGGAAGAATGTGCAAACTCCATATAGCCAGCCGCCCGAATCTGGAATTGAAACCTGAGTCCCTGGTGCTGTGAGGCAGCAATGCTAACCACTGTTAATGAGGGACTATCCATGGTTTGACCAACCTCTATGCAAATGGCTTTGAATCTTTAAAGGTGCTGCAGAATAATATGTGAAAGATCATTTCCAACAGAGCATGAGCCCTCCATGTAAGTGCAGTATTCACATTTGGGATAAGCTGAACGTAGAACTAGATTCCATGGTACAAAATAACATCATTCTCAAAGTTGAGCATCACATTGATTGCTTTACCTTCTTGACTATGTTTTGAAGAAAGAAGGAAACCACTCAGATTTTAGATCCAAGGTGACTGAGCCATGCACTAAAAATATATCCTTTAGATTCTGATCCTTGAAGTGATTAATCCCAAGTTCTCAGGCAGACAGTATGCTGCTGGAAAGGTACAGCACATCAGGCAGCATCCGAGGAGCAGGAGAATCGTTGTTTCTCCTGCTCCTTAGATGCTGCCTGACCTGATGTGCTTTTCCAGTACCACACTCTTGACTCTGATCTCCAGCATCTGCAGTCCTCACTTTCCCCAAGTTCTCAGGCAACAAGAATTCTTCCAAGACCAACACCAAGAATTTTATTGGTTCAAAAATCTTTCCCCAGAGTCATAAGAGCTAACAATTTTTAGAACATCCTTTGGTGGACATTTTTATTCACATTACCAGTTAGATTATCCATTAGCCAGAATATGTTCCAACATCAAATGGATCATATCATAGAGAATATGTCAGGTTATCTCTAACAAAGATGATAGTGCAGTTCTTAAGAAAACTTAAAATGAGCATGAAATAAACCTCCATCAGCTCATGGCAAAGGCAAGAAAACATGGTACCATGTTTAACAGCAAAAGAATGTCAAATCAGTCTGAGTCAGGTCAAGTTTGGATCAGTCAACTCCTCAAACAATGAGAGTTGGTCTTTTCAAAATAGAAGATGTACAAAACATGGTTACGCCACAAGAATAAAGTGATTTCCAAAGATAGCTTCAATTATTCAACTCTTTATGTCTCACATCTTGTAAATACCTCAATACTATGATCTCTCCAAGCTTAACAGACCAGAAGTGGATATATCTCAGAAAGACCTCAACACATGTTTATTGTAGGATGGCACCATTTGCTTCTGAAGCCCTTGCAGAAGCTCAGACAAACTATAGCAACACAGAAAAGGAAACTCTCACTTTTATTTTCAAAATATAAAGGCTCCACATGGATATATTTGGTAAGTATTTGATTGTTAGCACCAACCACAAAATAACAGAAGGAATCTGTTGAAAGTGTCTCACAAGTGCACCCCCACAATTACAATATCTATGTTTGAAATACCAAGGAGGCAACTTTGAAATACTATACAAGCCAGGCTCTTACATGGCTATTCCACATGTTCTTGTATGACTTCCAAATCCCACTAGAACAAAAATATTCCTTTAGACATACAGTTGGATATTAAATCCAGGTTCCAAGATAGTCTCCACTGAAGGGGAAGGTCTTATAATTAAGTTGTGTTAATTGTAAAATGACTAGATCCAATCATGTTGTACTCTTATCAAAGAGTTACCTGACGTGCATTAGAGATGTTGTATTATTTCACAGATCGCAGAAAAGCACTGTAGCTAAAAGACAACTAGATGACATCACAACATATGACAATGTAGCTTAAGAGGTTTCCACCTCACTTTCCATATAGCCGGTTAATCAAGCAGTCAGTCAGTCAGCCTATCATCTATGTAAATAATACAACAATGACAACATACGTATGCAAAGTACCCAGACTAAATGAATAACTCTGAGATATTGTATTAGAGTACACAATAGTTAATAAACTTCCAGATACCTGTCTCAATAAGAACCCTAGTCCCTGTCATATATTATAGATGGAATAACATGGAGGAAATCTCACATCACTTTGCAACCAACAAAATACTTCTTCAGTGCAGTCACTGTTATAATTAAGTAAACACTATCATCATTTGACAATAGATGTGTCCCACAACAGCAATGTCAAAACAATCTGTGATGTTTATTATGACTTGATACGCACCAGGCACCCAGTTTCACAGTCGTACCACTGAATCTTTTATGTCCATCTAACATGGCAGATGTGACCTATGTTTCATATTTTGAACAAAAGATTGCCCTGAGACAGTGCAGCACTTTCTCAGCTGAAATTATACTCCAGTTGTATTTGCTCCAGATTCATGCCAAATAAAATCACCAAAAAGTTATAATTTTAAAAAAAGGAAGTAGATGAATGAAATGCATTTAATGACACTACCTGTGTCTCAGTGTGGAAATATAGCATTTATCATTCTCAGTCAAAAGGTTCAGGCTTCAAGCTTACTCTAATGCAGCAACTTGGAAGTGTTGCACTATTGGAGGTATTGTCTTTTTGATTAAGGAGAAGCCTAGACCCCCAGTCTGCTGTTTCAGGCAGAAGAAAAAGAAACAAGGCATTATTTTGAAGGAGAGCCAGGGATTTATCCCCCGTGTCCTGATCAATACTATCCCTCAATTCATACCGCAAATCAAAACATTATTATCACAACACTAACAAACCCAGGAATTGCTGGAAAAGGTCAGCAGGTCTGGCAGTATCTGTGAAGAGAAATCAGAGTTAATGTTTCAGGTCCGGTGACCATTCCTCAGAACTGATAGTAGCTGGAAAATGTTGATTTTTAATGCTTGGTTTTTTAATTATCACAATGCTGTTTTGTGGGAGCTCAGTGACTATAGGTTGGCTACTGCATTTCCAACATTACATCAGTGACTCTACTTGAAAATTCAATTCACTTCACATGATATCAAGAAACAGCTGGAGGCACTGGATACTGCAAAGGCAATGGACCCTGAAAACATTCCAGCAATAGTACCGAAGATGTCACAACACACTCCTGACTTGTGCCTTGCAGATGGTGGATAGACTTTGGGGTGTCAGGAGGTGAGTTACTCACCGCAGTATCCCTAGTCGCTGACTTGCTCTTGTAGCCACTGTGATTATCTGGTGAGTCCAGTTGAGTTTCTGGTTAATGATAACCCTAAGGATGTTGACAGTGGGGCAATTCAGTATGGTAATACCTTCGTTCCTTCACAGTCGTTTGTCAAAATCTTGGAATTTCCTCCCTACCGGCATTGTGGGTCAACCCACAGCAATTGGACTGCAGCGATTCAAGAAAGCAGCTCACCACCACCTTCTCAAGGGCAAAAAGGAATGGGCTATCAATGCCAGCCAGCCTGCAACACCCATGTACCCCAAATGAATTTGAAAAAAAAATTTTGATGACAGGAAAGTGCTTTGAGTTGTTCTGAGATCATGAAAGGTGCTACTCAAATGTAAGTCTTTTTTATGTTTTGTTTTGAAATGCTGTGATAACAAGAGCCAACAAATACATTGTAAAGATATACTTGAGTCAGCCTCAGATGAAATCACCAGCCTTATATAAACATAGGGCTACTGTAAAGTACAAGTGAAGCAACAAATGAATTCTGCAATAACTGCATTAAACCTGCACAGAGTAGGGTGGTGGAGGAATGTTAAGGCAGTTTTCTTTGTACTGTTCCATAATAACTATACAACAACATTTAAAGATTACAGGTCTGATGAAGGACAAGACACAGTCTTTGCAGTAAGTCAATGGTCCGAAACTGAACTCTATCTTAGTTTTCAGTAATACAGCATTTCCCTGCTTTGTGCCCCACAGGAAGGCCAATGTGCCCCTGACAAGGTTGCACCTCCACTCGATACTCAGATTGTTTCCTACACTTCATGCCTCTCACTTTCACCTGGAATTCAAAGAAGTGGTTCATGTTTTGATTTTACTGCAGATATCAAGTTGCCTTGAATAATAGAAACTAAGCCTCAAGCAAGGGAATAGATGTCCTGACAATAGCAAAAGAGGGATTAAAAAGACAGTCTGTTATGTGAGCAACTCAATCCATTTCCATTCCTACCATGTTACATTCCATCCAGGTGTCTTGCTACCACTTCTCCCTGGCCCCCTTTTCCAGTTTCCACCCAGTGTCCAGGTCTGCAAAGCCAGAATGTGGATTCACTTTGTACTTTTCAATACTGCTCTGAAGCTTCAAAGTCTATACAGTGATTCAGTCCCACTGCCCAAAACCTAACAGGTTTAAATATATTAAATGGTGCAAAAGCAGATTTTTGTGTTTTCTGAGGAAGTATGTGCGTAGTTACCAAATACCAGTTCGCATGCTGAAATACTGCTTTGCACAGATTTGAATGAATTATTTATTTATTGTCACAAATATCTAGGGAGACACAATAAGAAGTGTTCTGTCACCACAATCCGCTGCCATTTTCAGGTACAAAAGAGAAAAACTGAAGTAATTAAATAGAGTTCATCTTCATTGGCGAGGGTGCCAAATACGACTCCAGGACATCTCTAAGGTCCCCACTCAGGCCTATCTCAACCACAAAATCCTGCTCTGGCCATTCATATTGCTACAGTCTTCCGTGCTCTCTTCCACCACTTCCAAGCTATATTTGCTGAAATCCTCCATTGTTTAATTATGTAGCCGTATGCTCCTTCCCTTAACAACTTGAACTAATTTCCTGCATTTATACCAATCTGCTGTTGTAGATTTAAGCTCAAAGATTTCAAAGCAGCCAAAGTAACATAATTAATCTTTCTGGAGATGGAGTGTTTTTTTCCCTTTGCTTAAAAATTCTTCTTCATGAGGCCAACAGTAATCTTGGCTAAATTGTTGTCTGCCTCAGTGCACCCACTCCAAAACTCCTACTCTACCAGCAACCTCATGACCTTGCCCTTCCACCAACCTCTGCCAGGCTTTCAGAAGGATGAAGCAACCCTCATAACTAGACTCTTCCAGTCCTGTATAATAGAAGATGAGCGACACTGTAAGAGATTCTGTTAGCGAGAAACAGCAGACCAATATACTTCCCCACTTCTTGTTGCTCCATCTTGAATTTCCTTACTTTCTGTTGGAGGCAGATGGGTTTCACAAGAAATTTAGGTATGGATTCTCCTTGGCCATATCAAGTAGAAACCAGTGTATGTTTCAAAGGGCTTTCTACATGAATGCAATTCAGGAAATTCCAGGCAGGTCCAACCATCTTCTTTTATAGATCCTCTTCCCCTCTAGCACAACTGCCTGGAGATCAAGGCTCACTACAATATTCTCAAAGCGTGCAATAATTATGAATAGACGTCCTCAAAAAAAAAGACACCAGTTGGTATTTCCTTTCTTCTACACTTTACAATATTTTACCCATGTTGCTACTATTTTCTGACTGCCTCTTCATTAATTTCCTAATGATATTTGATGGTATTCTGCCCCTGCATTTTCCACTAACGTTGTATAAAGTTTCAGGAATTTTGACAATTTCACCACAAAGCATTTCTTGGCGGAAGCTTACGTTTAACCATTAAGATTTTGAAGCAGAGCTCGTTCGTACATGTTATTTATATAAAGAGCCACGAAGAAGACCATCAGGACTAATTAGATAATTCCTTCAAAGAGCTTGCATAGACCTGATGAGAAAAATGGCTCACTTCATTGCTATTCTATGATGCTATATGACAATAGTTCAAACACTAATAAAATGGGGTTTCATACTGGTAAAGCCTGTGGAGAAGCAAGAAGTTTCTCGCTTATCTTGGCAATCAATAAATACTTGCATATTTAATATGTTCCTCGATGCTTCTGACTGCAAAGAGAGGGTAATTCTATAAGATTGACACCCCTAACAATTCAGCAGCCTAATCTTTGAACAGAAAGCTTTGCAACCAATCTTTTCATCTGGATCAGCATTTTATAGCAAGATCAAACATTTACACGGGGCAGTAATAAAGGTCTTTTTTATTTTATATTAGGTTGTATTGGTTGAGCAAAGTGAATCTGATCAAGACTGTTTCATGTTTATGTGATGTGAAATAAAGTAGATTATTTAGTTTTATCCAGCTTTATCCTACATCTGGTTCAGGTCTCATGGAGATACTTTCATACTTCAGGATACACTATCGTAGAGTTAAATGTTGGGCAGCATCACATGATCTATTTAAAAATATGCAGAGATGAGGAGAATTTTTTTTCACAGAGTAGTGAGTGTGCTTGGGACTCCTTTTCTCAAAATAGAGTTGATGCTGATTGTTTGTTTTTGAGGAAGAGGAAGATAAATTCATAATAAGCAACAGGATGAAAGGTTATGAAGAGCAGGCAGAAATGCAGAGTAATCAGATCAGCCACGAACTTATGGGTTGGAGGAGCAGACTTAAATAGATGAAAGACCGACTCTTGTTCTTAACTGAATGATTGCTTGTGTATGCCGAATTGCAAGGTCTCAGACTACTTATGGATCTTGCTAATGCTACTGCACCTGAAAATATCAATGAAACAAACATCAAATCTTGATACCTGGGCTTCTCAAATTCAATAAGCTGAATAAACTTTAAGCCTTCCCATCCTTAGTCTGAAAGAAATTCTCAAAAGTGTGTATTCCTGCAACTTCCATTATGGTTCTGGCTTTTACTTCTTAATTTATAGTAATTCTGCACACCTCACCCCTTCATAAGTTACCCGAATAAATGATATAGAAGAAACTCCAGCACAAAACTGATGTACTCATCAACAGTAAGATTACCAAATTTCAGGACACCAAATAAGATTGGAAAGTGAGCATCTAACTTTTGACACTTGTTTAAGATTCAGGAATATTGCAAGTAGATAGGGACTTTGTAGGACAAGTGAGTGTTTTGGATCTCCAATTTTGGTTCTGCTGAGTTCAAGATACACTCTCATAGTTTAACAGTTCTAACACCTGAGTGTTAACTGGATTTTTCAAGTTATACTGGCTCAGATAGATGGGCCTGGATATTGAATCTGGGGGTCAGGGGCCTGATCATTTCTGGCTCCCCAGTGAGAATGGAAACCAGGAGAATCTCAGCCCAGAGCAGGGACAAGGTAATAGACTGCCTCTCACTCTCAGCAATAGAGCAACTAGCCTGCAGAAGTGGCTGGGAACATAAGATACCATGTTGCTAAAAGCAGGTTCTGGTTATATAAATGATATTTTCTTAGTCTGAATGGCCAGGTATTTAATCTTTATAACTTATATTGATCATATCAGTGATCAGACTTGCATGCTATCAGTACTTGATGTCAAAAATGATATGGAGTTAAGGGCCAAGAGAAGGAAAGGGGGAGGTGCTGGGATCTGTGGAGCATTGGTGAGGGAGACACCTTTCTCAAAAAGATTAGATTAGATTAAATTGGATTACTTACAGTGTGGAAACAGGCCCTTCGGCCCAACAAGTCCACACCGCCCCGCCGAAGCGCAACCCACCCATACCCCTACATTTACCCCTTACCTAACACTACGGGCAATTTAGCATGGCCAATTCACCTGACCTGCACATCTTTGGACTGTGGGAGGAAACCGGAGCACCCGGAGGAAACCCACGCAGACACGGGGAGAACATTATTCAGATACATTTCATTGTTGGATAATTTCCCTCTATGATGAATGGTGAGTTATGAAGTTATCTCTTATAGAGGCTAAGAGTTGCTCAAGTGAAATGTTGCTGAGTGATCGTGATCCTTGTAATGATGCCAGGTTGCTGATCACTAAGAGACCAGCACGGCATGGGAAACAGTTATTGTCTTTTGAAGATCTTAGTCATCCATCCCCACAACCAGAAATTCATTGAAACACTCACAAACCTGAGCATGGGATCCTTCTCTCAACTTTGCCTGACTCAAAGGGCAACTCCTCCCTAAATTCTCAAATGATCCTACTACTCTATAGGGGCAAGGGACCAGGTAACAGAAACCTGGAATTCTTACCGTCAAGAAGGCTGTAGATTCTTAGACCATTAGAGCTTTCAAGGCAACATATCTGTATATGATATCAAGGCCCAAATATTGTTAGGGCTTACTCTGTTTAAATAAAAAGATACCATTTGACCCTGTAATAACAAGACCTTTGCAATATTTACCAATCTCTGTCTTGGATCTAACCATAGCAAAGCCTGAGGGCTGAATGACCAACCTTTATTCTGATGATTGTAAACACAGCAACTCCTCAAACCCCATTTTGGACAACAGCTTTTGGGAAGAGAAGACAGAAAGGAGAGAAAGTGAAATAAGATAAGGAAAATGAACTTACTTAGTATCACCATATTGGAGTTAAACAATATTCAGTTCATTATGTTTTAAGCATCAGTATCATACCTGGAGAATTGACAAAAACTGGAAAATATTATTACAGCAACATATCAAGAGAGAGATAACCTTTGTGGATATCCTTTTCAAGTTTCAGAGTGTTTCAAGTGAAATGGAACTTATTATTATTTTCAGGCAACAATAATAATCTTTCCATTAATTGAGAACAAATTGTGATTGATCTAAATCTAACATATGGTGCTCTAGTGCTCAAACATTTCTTTGCATAACTGGTGGGTGAGTGCATGAAGTCAGCAATGGCTCTTGGACAATTTAGAACATTGTGATTAGTCACTAAATTAAATTAAGTTAGAGATGTACCAGTCCTCAAGTGTTCTGCATTCTTTAAGCAGCTTTTTTTCTGCAGAAAGATACATAAGTTCAAGTTTTGCACTAGAAGTAATTTTGAATGAGTCACACAGCATGGAAACAGACCCTTCAGTCCAACCAGTCCATGCCGAACCATCATCCCAAACTAAACTAGTCCCACCTGCCTGTTCCTGGCCCATATCCTTCCAAACATTTCCTATTCATGTAATTATTTCAGTATCTTTTAAATGTTATTATTGTGCCCGCACGCACCATTTCCTTAGAAAGTTCATTCCACACACTGTGGAAAAAAATTGTCCCTCATGTCTTTTTTTAATCTCTCTCCTCTCAGCTTAAAACTATGCCCCGTAGTCTTTAAATCCCCCATCCTAGGGAAATGACACCTACCATTTACCCTATCGATATGATAATCCCTCATTATGTTATAAACCTCTACAAGGACACCTCTCAACCTCCTATGCCCCAGTGAAAAAGTCCCAGCCTATCTCCACAGTTTATCACCACGCTTCCAGACAACAAAGTTCATAATTTCTTCCTCACAATTGTGTGTAATTTGTGGGATTGAAGACAGAAGTAACATAAAGACAATTTGTTTATATTCTTAAAGTAGTACCTGGCGCCTTCTGGCAATGACAAAATATGAGATCATCATCCACAGAAATTACAAAAACCATTTGTTTCCAAGACTGTATATCAACCACCTTTCTTCCTGAGGGCATTCCCATATGGAACAAGTTGCCAAAGTAAAGTGGTCTAGCCTCACCACTTGAAATCTTCAAGGCTCATCTTTACATTAATTTCTTTTAGATGTTATCATTATTAGGACTTCTGTCTCAACAGGTCATGTCTGGTTTAGCTAGCTCTACCAATATAAATGCTGGCAGAATACAGATATTAGTCTATGATGCTGATACAAACAAAGCAGAAGCAACAAAAAGCATATGAAGACACAGTAATACAGTAGATAGACTGCTGTGTGAATTAAAGGGGGTTGTTCAAGAGCTACTGGCTTTGATCTCAATATCTCAAACTAACCAAATGCAACTTCAGACTTAGATGTATTTTACTGTTAAAAGCAATTCAGCTTTTTTTTGGGCACAACTAGGCTCCAAACCTGGCAAAAACAGGGATTCCCAAAAATACTGGCACCTGTTGGTTTGAATATTGAGGTATCACTCCTAGTGCTGGTCATTTTGGTGAGCTGATTTCAGGCCAGGGAAGGCAATTCAACCCCACAAGGTGGGCAGGTAGTAAGGCTCATTAAGGATTTTGTTAAAGGTGAGTGAAGGATGCTGAGTGAGATTTTCCATTCCGCCTGGTTGTAAGGTACATCCTCACCGTTGTTCAGCATGATGTATTTCCTGCCACCATCTACTTTCCTGTCAGGGATCTCGAGGGAATGCTTGGTCTTTTGTGGTAGACAGAAACCTTTTTATCTTAGCAGGAAGAATTCTGGTCCTAAATGAGATGTAGTTTATTACATAATAGCAAGTACATTCAGAATATAAAGACTGGTAGAGAATTCATCCGCGGTCATGTTGCAGCTGTACAGGATATTAGGTCACTGTTGGAATATTGCGTGCAATTCTGGTCTCCTTTCTATCGGAAAGATGCTGTGAAACTTGAAAGGGTTCAGAAAAGATTTACAAGGATGTTGCCAGGGTTGGAGGATTTGAGCTATAGGGAGAGGCTGAACGGGTTGGGGCTGTTTTCCCTGGAGTGTCAGAGGATGAGGGATGACTTTATAGAGGTTTACAAAATTATGAGGGTCATGATTGGGTAAATAGGCAAAGTCTTTTCCCTGGGATCGGGGAGTCCAGAACTAGATGGCATACATTTAGGGTGAGAGGGGAAAGATATAAAGGAGACTTAAAAGGCAACCCTTTCATTCAGAGGGTGGTGCGTGTGTGGAATGAGCTGCCAGCGGAAGTGGTGGAGGCTGGTACAATTGCAACATTTAAAAGGCATCTGGATGGATATATGAATAGGAAGGGTTTGGTGGGATATGGGCCAGGTGCTGGCAGGTGGAACTAGGTGGGTTGGGATATCTGGTCGGCATGGACGGGTTGGATCGAAGGGTCTGTTTCCATGCTGTACATCTCTATGACTCTAATACTGGAGAATGATGAAAAGGTTAATCAAGAGGAAGAAATTAGAGCGTATTCATTGAAACAAGGTTAGCCATGTGAATCTTATAAAATATGAGTTCACTAATTGGGGCTAGGAGAAAGTGAGGACTGCAGATGCTGGAGATCAGAGTCAGAAAGTGTGGCACTGGAAAAGCACAGCAGGTCAGACAGCTTCTGAAGAGCAAGAGAGTTGATGTTTCGGGCTTCATCAGGATGAAGCGCTTACACCAAAACATCGACTCTCCTGCTTATCAGATGCTGCCTCAACTGCTGTGCGTTTCCAGAATCATACTTTTCAACCCTGATTGGGGCTGTTAATCTGGGCCAGTCAGGGAGTCCTGGCTGACAGATGTAAACAGGAATGTTTGTGGTCCTCCACACCACTAAAAACCACTTATCCACAAAAATATTTGTTAACCAGTACTTTTTCTTTCCTGCCACTGAGCCAATTTTGGAACCAGTGTATCACATATCCAGATACTGCATGGGCTTTACTTTTTCTGATCAGACAACATCCTGTATTAGCCTCATCAATCCTCTTTACTTCCTCAACCAATTCAATTATTAGTTAAGTGGGACTTTTCTTTTATAAAATCATGCAGACCTTCCCTGATTAATGCTGTGCTTTTCCAAGTGACACTTAATCCAAGTTCCAAGTCAGAATGGCGTGAGACTTGGAGGGAACTTTGCAGGCGGTGGTGCTCCCATGCATCTGTTGCCTTTATCCTTCTGTGTAATAAACATCATGGGTTTGAAAGATGCTATCAAAATAACCTTGGTGAGTTGCTGCAGTGTGTCTTGGAAATTGAGACACATTGCTTGCACAATGCATTAGAGTTAAAGGGGGTGAATGTTCTAGGCAGAGGGCGGGGTACAAGTCAAATAAGCTGCTTGGTTCTGGATAGTGTCCATGTTGTACGTTTCCTCTTTGAGCTGGCAGGTTTGCTTTCGGACATTTCACCACCATGCCAGGGAACATCAGTGAGCCTCCAGTGAAGCACTGGTGTTTTGTCCCACTTTCTGCTAATGTGCTTTGGTCTGTTAAGGTGGGTAATATCATTTCCAGTTCTTTTTCTCAGAGGTTCGTAAATGGTGTCCAAATCAATGTGTTTATTGATGGAGTTCCACTTTGAATGCCAGGCCTCAAGGAATTCCAGTGTGTGTGTCTCTGTTTGGTCTGTCCGAGGATGGATGTGTTGTCCCAGTCGAAGTGGTGTCCCTCTTATCCTGTATGTAAGGTTACCAGTGACAGTGGGTCATGTCTTTTGGTGGCTAGTTGGTGTTCATGTATCCTGGTGACTAGTTTTCTGCCTGTCCCCCCCAATGTAACGTTTGTTACAGTTCTTACAGGGTATTTTGTAAATAATATTTGTTTTGCTGGTTATTAGTATAGGGTCCTTTAGGTTCATCACTCGCTGTTTCAGTGTGGGCTACCATGATGCCAAGGGGTTAGAGCAGTCTGGTTGTCATCTCCGAGATGTCTTTCATGTATGGTAGTGTGGCTAGGGCTTTTGGGCATGTTGTGTCTACTTGTTTGGGTTTGTTGTTTAAGAATCGATGGATTGTGTTTATCGGGGGAGAGATGTTCTTCTTGAAGACGCTGTATAGGTATTTTTCTTCTGCTGCTCATAGTTCCTGAGTGCAGCAGTGTATTGTGGCCTGTTTACATCATATCCTGATGCAGCTCTGTTTGTGGGTGTTGGGATGATTGCTCCTGTAATTGAGTGTCTGGTCTGTGCTTGTTACTTTCCTGAAGACGTTGGTCTGCAGTTCTCCCTTAACTGTTTGTTCCACTGTGACATCTAGGAAGGGCAATATGTTGTTGTTCTCCTCCTCTTTTGTGAAATTTCTGCCAGTGAGCCTGTTATTGACGATGTTGTAGGTTTCCTCAAGTTTGTTCCATTTTGTTTTGGAATTCTTGGGTGGAGTGTTGGAGTGGCATGTGTCTTCTACTAGGTGTTTCAGTTTTTGGTGGATTTCCTTTGCTAGTCTGTGTGTCGGTGTGCTAGGGAGTGAGACTATGGTTCTGGGGAAGTGGGGGGGGGGGGGCTCTAGCTTGTGTACCTTAGGTAATTCATAGAAAGTGGGGGAGAGATGTTGGATCCATCAGATTTCATTTTTTGGAGATATATCTTGTTAATGTCTCCTGGTTTATGAAGCTTCTTCAATGTGGCTGTGATATGGTTTTCTAACCATGGAGTCGGGTCTATCGCCACCTGTTAGTAAGTATCGGTATCTGCAAGCAGTGAGTTCGCCTTTTCAATGTACTGTGTTCTGTTTAAGATGACGGTCATGCACCCTTTGCCTGCTGGTAGGAATACAATGTTTCTGTCTTTTCTAAGTCCTTCTAGGGCTTTCCTTTCCTTTGTGTTGAGGGTGCTCCCTTCCTTCTTCCTGCTTAGTGTTAGTGCAACTGTCCTTCTGATGGTCTGCTGGGTTTCTTCTGTGAGTCCGTTGTCTTTCAGGGTTGATTCTAGTGCTGCTAAGAAGTCCTATTAGTCTGCATCTCTGTAGTTGTAGTTCATCCCTCTTACTAGGACAGCTTTTTCCGTGTCTGTTAGTGGTCGGTGCGATAGGTTTTTAATCCAAGCTTCTGAATTGTCTGTGTTGTTCTTTTGTGCGAGCTTGCCCAGTTTTTCTTGTAGGGATAGTTTTTTTCTTTATCTTGGTCTGCTGTTGTTCAATGTTGATGGCTCTTTCTAGTGTGCTTGTCCATTCATGGTCTGTCGTGTTGGTGTATGAAGTTTTTTGGAGCAAAATATCCCGCTTATATTTGCAGAATCAGTTGTGGGCATCATTAATACCCTAGTAGAAGACTCATGCCACTCCATCCACTCCATCCAAGAATTCCTGAACATCAAAGACACTAAGATAGAAAAGGATGAAATAATGGTCTCCTTTGACAACCTCAACCTGAGCTACAAATCTTCTCAAAAATGGTGTCCATCTTCCTCAGTGTTGATGGAGCTGCAGTCACCTAGGCAAGTGGGAGTTTTCCATCAAATTCCCAACTTGTGTCTTATAGATCATGGACAAGCTCTGGGGAGCCTGAGGTGAATTACTGATTGTAGAATCTCTCGTCTCTGATCTGCTCTTGTAGACACAGTATTTATATGGCTGATCCAGATGAGTTTCTGGCCAATGGCGACCCCCAGGATATTGATAGTGGGGGATCTAGAATTGGCAAAGCCATTGAAGGTCAATAGTGATAGTTAGATTCTCTCTGGCTGGAGATGGTTGTTGCTTGGTAATTGTGTGGCATGAATGTTACTTGCCACTTTATCTGTGTTCTACTTGGCCCACTTCTGAAATTAAATCTTCCTGGTAATATTATTTGTGCTGCCATGTCTTCCCAATATAACTATTTAGCTTCCTTGCTTCAAAATCTTTCAGTTCTACAGCATTTCAATACTTCGATTATGTTTACTAGGAGATTTTCTCACAGTTTTGTGATCAAAATAGAGGGTTTCCACCTTCTGCGAGTAAAATGGATGATATGAGTCTTTTCCAAGGTTTCTGCTGATGAATCCTGCTACTTATGGTATCAAGAAATGATTCCCGTTTCCTTAACAGATTTACTGGATGAAACCCATTCCTTTAATTATTTTTCTCTTTGCTAGATGATTTCTGCTGTCTGTAGCTGCACATAATTCTTCTCATTGCTTTCACAGTTTTTTTTCTAGAAGAGACCCACTTTAAATGAATGCTTCCCATTTATAGCACAATTTAAGTAAGAGAAGTTCTGCCTTTTTTGCTAACTCTCTTCTTCCACCAGAATGTAGCAGTTTAGCCTTCTAAATTGTCCCTATTAATTGTTGCTTTGTGCCTTTTCAGGGTCTGCACTTCATTTTCAATCACTTCTGTGGTCCTTGCTTTTCCTTACAATGGCTATGCCTTGTGATTCCCTGCCCATACTCAATCTGAGTGACACAAGTACTTCACTTTCAACTTTCCCAGCCTATAACTATGTCACTTGGTTAAAAAGCGTTCTCTCTGCTCAACTTTACTCGTGGAGGCTATAATGTTCGCTCACTGTCTGACTGAACCTCAAACCGAGACCGCTGCTACAGATTACTGGCACCTGATATAACCTGTAACTGTCTTGATGTAAATCGTGCACCAGCTGTATAAAGTTTTCAGCTCAGTTTTGCTGCTGCAAGTCTCTTACCAGGTCTACAAAACTTTTTACCATCGACTGTCATTCTTTCTTTTTTGAACATGCCATAAGGTTCTTGAGTGTTTAGCTCTTCCAGTCTGAAGAAAGCTTCAGATGTCCATTGTTGTTGGAGGCAAATGGAATCCAGACCACTTGTCAACATGCGGACTTCGAGTATGGTGCTGGAAAATCACAGCAGATCAGGCAACAGCCCAGTGACAGTGGGGCGGCACAGTGGTGCAGTGGTTAGCACTGCTGCCTCACAGTGCCAGAGACCTGGGTTCAATTCCCGCCTCAGGTGACTGACTGTGTGGAGTTTGCACATTCTCCCTGTGTCTGCGTGGGTTTCCTCCGGGTGCTCCGGTTTCCTCCCACAGTCCAAAGATGTGTACGTCAGGTGAATTGGCCATGTTAAATTGCCCGTAGTGTTAGGTAAAGGGGTAAACGTAGGGGAATGGGTGGGTTACGCTTCGGCGGGTCGGTGTGGACTTGTTGGGCCGAAGGGCCTGTTTCCACACTGTAAGTAATCTAATCTAATCTAAAAAAAAATGAAGAGGTCAAGGGCACATAACAGGCCAGAATGGGGTGTCCGGGTGGATGGGGCAGGTTGGAAGAGAGAGAAGGAGTCATCAGTGGGTGGACGAGAGTCTTGATTGAAAAAGTGGGCCCGGAGGTGGAGGCGGTAGAAGAAATGTTCAATGCCACAACACGTGTCAAACTCATTAATCCGGGAGCATAGAGGGATGAAGGTGAGGCCCTTGCTGAGGACTGATGCTGCCTGACCTGCCGTGCTTTTCCAGCACTACACTCTTGACTCTGATCTCCAGCCCTCACATTCTTCCTCTTGTCAAAATGGTACAAGCTAACCACTGCTGATCATGCTGAGTGAGCAATCTAACAGATTTGTTGCAACCATCCTCTTTCAGGGTAGGAATCTGCAGGACCTGCTTAGTCTGGGATACTGGGTTAAAACTATTTGGTAATCGAATAAGAAGAGTCTATTTTCTTAACCTGGGATGTAGCTTATTGTGTGATAACAATCATGTATAAGTTACACTGATATGACAGATCTTGTTAGAGAGACAATGAAGAAGACACACATGTTCCTTTGAAATCCTTAGCTGCTCACCCTTCATCAGAGGAGTGCTGACAGCATACCAGCTCCAAGCCTTTGACAGTCTTATACCTTCCTACAACAGGCCTGCAGTTTCTATTAGCAATAGAGGGACAGATAAGTTGACTGGATAACAACAAGTCAGCTGAGTACTCCCAGCTTACAGATCCTCTCTTGAGTCAGGGTAGAGGATAAGATTTTAGATCAGAGTGGTGCTGGAAAAGCACAGGTCAGGCAGCATCCGAGAAGCAGGAAAATTGAACATTCCTGATGAAGGGCTTTTGCCCGAAACATCAATTTTCCCGCTCCTCGGATGCTGCCTGACCTGCTGTGCTTTACCAGCACCACTCGAATCTAAACTCAGGTTTCCAACATCTGCAGTCCTCACTTGTGCCTACAGCATAAGATTGTCCTGCAGAAGGGATTCACCTCCCCAAATCCCTCACGAAACCCCCACTCCCACTCGCCCCCCTTATGCTCAAACTGGCTGTTTTCTTGTGCTTTTCTTATCATTTTTTAAAAGAAGTGGCTGAGAAGGCATTTTCTTGTTGACGTGCCCTGCCTGATACTCAGCTTGCACTGCAGCTAAGTGTTCCTCTGAACCTTAAAGGACTTAGCCGTCCAGTTTTAAGAGTGAGTGTGTTGCCCAGGATTGGATAGAAAACACATCTTCATGCCAATGAAGGACTTATCCACATGAATATTTCAATATTAATCATGTTGTCCTCAAACGGAGGGTCCCTGGCACAAAAACCAACCCTGCTCCTGTTACCCATCTCCTTGTGAAAATTCAGACCCAGCCATGTGTGTAAAAGTGACAAGCTGAATTCACTGTGTTTTCGTTTGGTAATATTTTAAAAATCTAGCTTTTTTTCCATTAAAAACATCAAGTCAGTGAAAACAGGGAACATCTGTACATTCTTTATATGATTCTGATGTCTGCATAGATCAATTTCAAATGAAATTCCTCAGCTGAGAGACAGACATAGCCCAAGATAATATTCACAAGAGTCATGAGGAAGTTGAACGATTACTATTCACTGAGCTGGCTCTCTTGACCGTTTCTCATTTCCAAGAGATTTCCCAACTACTGGATAACGGATGGGTATGTTACAATCATATTTGTCAAGTACTATGTAGAAATATGGCTTGCTGAATTTTATAACTCCGCATATTTTATTAAAATAATTCAAATTCCTGGCCTTTGAATCACAAAAAGCTAGCATCCAAGTTCAGCAGCTAATAGGGAAGGCGAATTCAATCTTAGCCTTTATTTTAAGAGAGTAGAGTATAAAAGTAGACAGGTTTTGGGAAAACTTTGGCAGACCACAGTCAGACTGGACTGCTGTGAATAATTTTGGGCCCCTTATCTAAAGAAAGATAAGCTGGTGTTGGAGGCAGTCGAGAGAAGGTTTGATACCTGGTATGGAGGAATTATGTTATGAGGAGAGGTTGAGTCGATTGGGCCTGTAGTCACTGAAATTTAGAAGAATGAAAGGTGACATTTTTGAAGCGTACAAGATTCTTAGAGGTGAAAATGTGTTGCTGGAAAAGCGCAGCAGGTCAGGCAGCATCCAAGGAGCAGGAGAATCGATGTTTCGGGCATGAGCCCTTCTTCAGGAATCTGATTCCTGAAGAAGGGCTCATGCCTGAAACGTCGATTCTCCTGCTCCTTGGATGTTGCCTGACCTGCTGCGCTTTTCCAGCAACACATTTTCAGCTCTGATCTCCAGCATCTGCAGTCCTCACTTTCTCCGAGAAGATCCTAAGGGGACTTGGCAGGGTAGAAGTGGAAATGGTGTTTTCCCCTTTTGGGAGAATCTAGGACTAGAAGGCATAAACTTGGAATAAGGGGGTCACATATTTAAGCCAGAGATGAAGAAAAATTTCCTTTCTCGGAGAGTAATGAATCTGTGGAATTCTTTACCAGAAGGGACTGTCGAAGCTGAGTCATTAATTATAAGCAATGCTGAGATAGACTGATTTTTAATCAGCAAGTGAATCGATGGTTATGGGGAAAAGGCAGGAAAGTGGAATTGAGGGGTATGAGATGGTGAATGGCCTACTTCAGATCCTATATCCTATAGTTTTCTTAGAAAATCAAATTGCTTATCTGTGGGTATTATTTTGCCCACTTAGTGTGGAGGCATGACTCCAGCACCAAGTCACTCAATCCGGTCACACTGGCACAAACATGAGACAAACATTTTATTGTCCAGAACAATAGGCTGCACACAGGCAAAAAAAACCCAAGAAAATAAAGTGACAGAATTCAGGTTTTAAGAAGTGAGGGTCTGTCAGTGGAGACCATCAGGTTGTTGAAGGGTAAACTGTGCTAAAGCAAAACCATAATACTCATCACTAGGTATCGAGAAATTTTGCAAAGAGCAACAAAGATGAAAAGTCAGTCTGCACAGCTGAAAATATAACCTCAACATCAGTTTAAGCTGCGTGCCTGACAGCAAAAGTGACTAACCATTGTTGCAGTACTGGAATCCACAAACAAGGATGCGAGTTACACCCATCACATCATTCTGCAAACTACAGGTCATGCAAATGTCATTTTGCACAGCCAGTTAGCTGTCAGAGCAGGTCTCTGCTGGCAGAGAATGTATGTGAGGGTGTGGTGCTCCCTGCAACAGTTCCCAACCCTGAGGGGGATGGAGATAATACGCGTGTATATGGAACTCCCAGTCTAATGAAATTCAATGCTTGTCACTGTCAAGAATTTGTAAAACTAGGCTATTGGAAGCAATTTAAGATCCTAGCAACTGACTGAACGGGTGTAATCTTGTTGTGCCTTCAGAGTTCTGGTCAGCCAGCTGGAGACCCATGCATCATATTCCTCTCAGGTAATCAGGAGGCCACCTTTGGGCCTTCCCCAACAGGAAAGGAGGGGCTGAGTGAAAGCTTCCAGCTAATCAGAGGCTGTCATCTTGCATCACGGACAGCATGGAGGGGGCACTGGCTGTTGGTAGATGTGGGGGACCCAGGATGAAGCTAAGCGATATCTAGGTGAGTTAGGGGGCAGAATCTCAGCTTGCGAGGGGAAGGGGAGCAACACTGGGAGAAGAGTGGGTGAGGGGTGATTGCAGGTACAACAGTGTGATTCCCAGGGGAACAGACCCACCACCCAATGTCCAGATACTCGATCAGGCCTTTGATCATGGTTTTAATGATTGTCACCACACTCAAAGTGGCAAGATTCCTGCCAGATGGCAGCTTTGATGAACATCACATAGTGGCTTACCTGCCACTGGGTTAATCCCAATGGTCACTTAAACTGGCCACATAAGGGCTTCAGTTTGCAGCAGACCAAAAAGGTCAACCATAGGCCTTCCTTGTAAGAATATGATTCTGATGGATGTTCCCTTCCCATCTCTAAGCTCACCATCTGTACTAGCAGAGGGTTCTACCCAATACTTTGGATTCACATTCAAATAGTTATAAATCTCCTGCTCCCAAGTTAAGCAAAAAACCTAAGCAGAAAGATTTTACAATACCCATGCACTGACATAAATAAAAATCTATGAGAGAGGGCCTTTTCGGTCATGGCTGACCATGGGTTACATCCTCATTGTTCCAGTATTCTGCTTCCCTGAAGTAACGTTGCTCGTGACTGAAAAGACCAATGCTGGAGTGACAGTCCCGGTCACAGAGGTCACATCTGTATGTGGTCGTTGATCTGCTCGAACCGCTGCACTCCTTCCTTGGTGCCCCCTTGTCTGCTGCTGTGCTCATTAGCTTCTTTCCCCTGTTTTGGGGTGTTAGCTCAGGGTGCTTCTCCACCTCATGTGGTCAGCTGCAAGCCTCTCCCAACACTATTATCCCATGTATATTTTTTTAAAAAAAGAGTCTTGTGACCACACTTTCTCACATTGCTTACATAGAACATAGAACATAGAAGAATACAGCGCAGTACAGGCCCTTCGGCCCTCGATGTTGCGCCGATCCAAGCCCACCTAACCTACACTAGCCCACTATCCTCCATATGCCTATCCAATGCCCGTTTAAATGCCCATAAAGAGGGAGAGTCCAGCACTGCTACTGGCAGGGCATTCCATGAACTCACGACTCGCTGAGTAAAGAATCTACCCCTAACATCTGTCCTATACCTACCACCCCTTAATTTAAAGCTATGCCCCCTTGTAATAGCTGACTCCATATGTGGAAAAAGGTTCTCATGGTCAACCCTATCTAAACCCCTAATCATCTTGTACACCTCTATCAAGTCACCCCTAAACCTTCTTTTCTCCAATGAAAACAGCCCCGAGTGTCTCAGCCTTTCCTCATACGATCTTCCTACCATACCAGGCAACATCCTGGTAAACCTCCTCTGCACCCGTTCCAGTGCCTCCACATCCTTCCTATAGTACGGCGACCAAAACTGCACACAATACTCCAGATGCGGCCGCACCAGAGTCTTATACAACTGCAAAATGACCTCAGGACTCCGGAACTCAATTCCTCTACCAATAAAAGCCAGTACGCTATATGCCTTCTTCACAGCACTATTTACCTGGGTGGCAACTTTCAAAGATCTGTGTACATGGACACCAAGATCCCTCTGCTCATCCACAGCTGGTGACTGCTAAAGTAACTACAAGTACAAAGCTACCCATTGTTGAATCAAAAATAAGTTTTATTGAAGTTTTCTGCTTGCATTCATCAGGTCAATTTGCAAGAATATTAATCCAAAGGGAAGACAACACTTTCGGCCAGTATTGAGGGTTGCCCTCTGCACTTTCAGAATTTCAGGCGAAACTTTGCCCTGTCTGCTTTTGCAGGTTGATGTAAAAGATCAGTTGGAAACATTTTAAAGAAGGGAATGGGAATTGTCCCCGATACCTGACCAACATTTATCCATCAAGCAATAGATTATCTGGCCATTGTTACATTGCTGTTTATCAGGGCTTGCTACGTGCAAATTGGCAGTCACATTTGCTACATTACTGCAGTCACTACACTTCAAAAGTACTCCTGTAGTTGTAAAGTGTTTTGGAACACCTTGAGTGTGTGGAAAGCTCTCAATAAACACAACCTTTCCTTTCTCCTTTTCATTCTTAATTGGCACTCAAACTACATTTGCAGTAAGAACTGGAATCAGCTCTCTGGTTATTAGAAACTAGACATTTTGGAACTTTATAATGTTTTATTAATGTGACATTATATTCACAGAGAAAGCATGCATTTCTGTGTTAGCAAGCCAGCCAGTAATTAAGCAAATAAATGCAACTCAAATAAATGTACTTATACTTCTGAGTGGGGATGTTGAGAGGTAGGGAGGGCTGCGGAGGTTTTATGGTGATAGTGAGGTGATAGAGACCCCTTAATTAAATGAAGCTATCTAAGTAAATTCAGATCTGGCTTTGTGGAGGGTGGAATTGCAAAAAATTGGTAGATAACAAACTCTGCCTTCAATGCAGACTCAGGCTTTGGAGGAGCAGGCAAGAAAGACAGCGAAGAACAGGCCAGCCAATTAATTAAATATACCAGGAATAAATGAAAATTGGCCTTCAGGAATAGTGAGCCAGCCATAAATTAATTAAATATATGGCCACTGATTAGATAAAATTGGCTTCAGGGAGAGCAGCACAGTCAACTAATTAATTCTCTCACTCCTCATCACCACCCCATCATCACCACACCACTTCCTGATGAAACATTACTTCCTTGGATTTTCCATTAGCAACATGACATATGATCCTCCAGCATCTACAATACATTAAGATCCTTGTATATCTCTTGCAACATTATGCTTTTGCCACCTTCAGCCTCCAATACTACTTACTTGGTTGTTTGACCTAAGGTTATTTGAACTAAATTTCTGTGAAAATTTTGAAAATTCTTTATTCACATTAATTTCCAGTGTCATTTTTAAAAGGAATGATACAGGAAGGAAAATGAATTGAGATCCATTTCGAATTGGACAGATAGTAATGGTTACATGCCTGTGGGAACCTTGGATTCATGTCTGATTCCTCTACCAAAACAGTCATGCTTCGGAGTGGAAAAGAAGAATTCTGCGTCCACCACAGAATTTTTGTTTTGTGTATTTAAGTGGTAAAGATTCCAATTAGGGAGGCTTAAGTACTCACTATTAGAGCTCAAATTTAAGTTACTCCGCAAGTGGGTGCTGAAAGTGACATATTTGAAAAGGAATGTTTTACAGCATTCAGATTAGAGAAGGGAGGCGATGTTGGAGAACTGACAATTGATCTGGAACAGCAGAAAATAAACTGAGTGTGCTACCTTCCTCTACCTTGACAAATTAAAGGGAGAAACTTTTTTTTAAATAGCAACAACATTGCCTCTAGTATACGCACTGTAAGCCAAGTTAAGCAAAGATAGTTCAGCTTACTGTAGTTAAATACTGGCATTAAGACAGTGTGACAGATGTGCAAAAAACATGATGCCGGATGTAAGTGTGACAACAGGAAATGCACAAAATCACAAGGTTTATTATTGATATATACACAGACGTACAAAGTAAGTGCATGGGCATACTCAGACACACTGCATAATCTGAAAACACCATACTTTCTCAGCTTCTGCGAATGATAGACATTTGCCAAAGTATTTGAAAACTAGCACCATCCAAGGAACTGGACTTCAGCATACAAATGTGTCTTTACCAGAGTATCTTAAGACCTGTCAAGCAGTAACATTTCACTGTAAAAAAAAACCTGAGAATTAAAAGTGGATTGGCTCTTTTGGCTAGTTCATGGTTTCAGAGATTGAGCATGATTAAAAATGTCTTTATATCTAAATAAACTGTTCGATTTTTTTAATTATCTGTTTTCATTGAAATGACTGAGAAGTAAATCTTGTAAAACAGTATTTGTTACACAATGGTTACTAGCCTGAGAAAGGCACCCTTTCTTAGTACTGGATGAAGAAACTGAGTTTTAAACTTCTTGGCAGTGGTATTTAGTTCAGCACCTGCTTTTGCAAGTTTACCAAAAAATATTTTGCACTTAATCCCCTAAAGCAGCCTAAAATATCTCTGTATAGTTTTGGCATTTATATACCACTTGCTCACCTCCTTCAACTGCAGAAAGCAAGATTAATTAAACATTTAAAATGTTCGGTTTGGAAAACTGCCAGGCCTCAAACATTTCATTTCACAAGGACACTGTTTGAAGTTTCGATAAAAAAATTTCCACACAGAGCCGTAAATCTATCTACAATGGAAAGTAAAAGAAATGGGCTTCAAAAAAAACCTCTGCTTCAAAACATTAATGTTCTGACATTTTCATTCAATGAATGAATATTTCAGCAATTTGAAATATCTCTGCCGTTTTAAAAAAAAGTCTTGTAGGATTTTTGAAAGCCACATCAGAATTACAACTTGAAGAGGAAGGCAATGTCATTGTTTTGGATTTGGAAGTGTTATCTGTGAATTGCATAGTTCCAGCTGGCAGGAATGAGCAAAATTTGAGTTTAACAGGCAAAGAAGGTTTTCAACGACAGATTTTTTTGTTTGGTTTTGGTTCAGGTAGGAACACAGATATGACACTGATCAGATTTCAACTTTCTGTGATGTCAGACAATAAAAATTCTTTCCCAAATGTACTTGTAAAACATTGCTATCTATACAGGTTGTCATCAACTGTCACTGCAATGTGGGTATGGAGATGGGTAGGAGCAGAATACACCATATAAATGCTATGTTGATTATATTGCTAAGATAGCCAAGTTAAAGGCAGTATTTCATTTAGCAGTTAGGACACTTATACAGAGAAAGTGCATTAAATCTGCTGTCTTCAGTTAATTTGTTTTAAAAAGTATTGCAGATGGGAAACATTTTTCTCACCCCACAATATTCTATTTACCAATGTCTACTTAAGCACATTTTTTTAGATTAGATTAGATTCCCTACAGTGTGGAAACAGGCCCTTTGGCCCAACAAGTCCACACTGACCCTCCGAAGAGTAACCCCCCCAGACCCATTTCCCTCTGACTAATGCCCCTTAAAATATGGGCAATTTAGCTTGGCCAATTCACCTGACCTGCACATCTTTGGAATGTGGGAGGAAACCCACACAGACTCGGGGAGAATGCACAAACTCCACACAGACAGTTGCCTGAGGCTGGAATTGAACTGGAACCCTGGTGCTGTGAGGCAGCAGTGCTAACCACTGAGCTACCGTGTCACCCCCAAACCCTGTCTAAGCCCTATTTGGTTACTAAAGTGCCAAATCTTTGCAACCTTAATTGTACTATAAATTTTATAGCTAATATATATTGGTTAGGTGTTGTGGAATATAGAAATTACTTTGTGTTGTATAAAATTAATGGATTATTCACAGCAAGGAGTTTGTGTGAGAAGTCTGCTCATCTCTCCATTCTGTCATTCTTTTGCAATCTAGATTCAGGATTGTAAACGATAAAGAAAATAAATATAAAGAGAAACTGCTGGGGCAGTGGGCTGTAGAAGATAAAAGGTGGACATGTATCATACTACATTCTGTAAATAAACAAACTATCAAGAAAAGGATATGCATCTAATTGCACACTTCACCATCTGCCTTGGGATTCAATTAACAAAGGGTTGTTCAAGACACCAGTACACAGATGAGTAAGGCACGAGTCTGTCTCATTTCCTCCAAAGCAGGAGCACAGAATGAAATCCTGGCATTCTCCATTTTAGGAAAGAAAAAGGGCCAGGAAAAACAAAGGGAGGAAGGTGCATATGTAAGTATTCACACAGGCTGCTCTTATGTGTTGCAGCTGACTCCAAGAAATAAAAGACAATATCGTAAAGTGCTGCAAAGGACAGTGAGGGAAAAGCAATATTTTGCTCCAACTAAGGTTTACTGTGATGTCATCACTTTAAATACATGTAATTCTCTTGGGTCTATTATTTATTCTGAGACTATGTGCCTCGTGCTGGAAGGTGGGGCTAGTACAGATTTAGTGAGGTTTGGCAGTACAGACTCAATGGGCCAAAGGTATCTTGGTGACTGTGTGATATTATGATTCCACAAAGCCATGCATAACAGCTACTCAAAACTATTTGATCTCCACCTGAAACTTCAAATTTTCAGAAAGCTCACTGAATTTCTTTGCAAAAGAGAAATCATTCTAATTTATATTTACGTAGCACCTTTCGTAATCTCAGGATATGACTCAAAGCACTTCAAAGCCAAAAGTAATTTATAAATGTTCTAATATTAGCTTGTATATAGCAAGATCTCACAAACAAATTCAATGACCATATAACCTGATTGTTAGATTTTGGATGGGGAATAAATTTAATAGTTAAAAATCACACAATAGCAGGTTATAGTCCAACAGGTTTATTTAGAAGCACTAGCTTTTGGAGCACTGTTTCTTCATCAGGTGGTTGTGGAGTATAAGATTGTAGGACAGAATTTATAGCAAAAGCTTACAGTGTGATGTAACTGAAATTATATATTGAAAAAGACCTGGATTGTTTGTTAAGTCTCCCATCTTTTAGAATGGGCATGTTGGTTTCAGTTCTTTTATATGTAAACCCCAGAATTTTCTTAAAGTTACATTTTCAAGTGAACTTTAACAATAGGCACCATGTTGGCCCAGATAATGTATTGAAGGTGTGAGGCTGTCTGTGCCTCAATGTTCAGACGGATTCTAATCAAAAAAAGAGATTTACAGAATCTTACACGGATTCATGCAGTTTTTAAGCAAAATAAAATGTAATTCTGCAAGTACAAATTCACCCCACAAACTTATATGTGGGTGTGTGTGGGTGTGTGTGTGTGCAAGGGGAGGGGTTATTAGTGTCTATGAGGGAATGTGTGTATGTGTATGTGTGTGAGTGAGAGTGTAAGGGGTATAAGTCTGGGAGAGGGTGCGAGTTTGAGTTGGGAGTGTATGTGTGAACGTATGAGAGAGGGTCTGTGTGAACATAAGGGTCTGTAGGATCGTCCGTGTGTGTGTGTGTGTGTGTGCGTGCGTGTGTGTAGGGACACCACTGTACACCACACACACACACACACACACACACACTCCTATAGACCCTTACGTTCACACAGACCCTCTCTCATACACATGCTCTCTCATACACTCCCACACTCACACACACACATTATACCCCTTATACCCCTTCCCTTGCACACACACACACACACCCATATATAAGTTTGTGGGGTGAATTTGTACTTGCAGAATTACATTTTATTTTGCTTAAAAATTGTATGAATCCGTGTAAGATTCTGTAAATCCCTTTTCTGTAAATCCGTCTGAACATTAGGGCATAGACAGCCTCACACAGGGCACCGTCAATACATTCTTTGGGAAAACATGGCACCTATTGTTAAAGTTCACTTGAGAATGTAACTTTAAGAAAGTTCTGTGATTTACATATGAAACAACACGCCCATTCTAAAAGGTGAGAGACTTAACAAACAATCCAGATCTTTTTCAATATATAATTTCAATTACATCACACTGTAAACTTTTGCTGTAAATTCTGTCCTACAATCTAATACGCCACAACCATCTGATGAAGGACCAGCACTCCGAAAGCTAGTGTTTCTAAATAAACCTGTTGGACTATAACCTGATGTTGTGTGATTTTTAACTTTGTACACCCCAGTCCAGCACCAGCACCTTGAAATCATGATAAATTTAAAGACAGTCAGAGAATCCTTCACCCTTTTACTGAATAATCTAGCTAGAACTTTTACAACCACTTGAGACAAGAATTTAGTGCTTCATGCAGGACAGCTCCTTTAAGATGACATCACTATGGCACAGCCTGGATTACATGCTTAAATTTAGAATAGGATTTAGCCCATAACCTTCTGACTCAGCTGAGACTAATACCACTGAGCCACCTTTTACAACCTCTGTAGATGTTTTTAACTATGAAAGGACCCAGGTTGCTGGGGACTGCTCACAAATATACAGCACTACAAGATCTCCTCTTTTTCTCTCTCCACAATACTTATCAGTTTGCATATGCAGGCCTAGCCACCACAGATGTCATATTAATTCACTGCTGTGGTCCCTCGAGGAGTGTCAGGTAAGAATAAAGTATAGAATGATGAGGCTGCTTGAGCACACTTCGCTCTTCTCAACACAACGTGTATAATTGCTCCAGCAGACCCATGTGAACCTATTTGATCTTGACAGATGTGGCTATCACAGGCAAAACCTGCAACAAAATTGAAATTTCTCCCCAACTTCAAAAAGACAAAAGCTGCAGGGTACCAAACATTATAATGCAGATTATTCAGTTCAGTTATATGCTGCTAATTCATTCCAACAAAACTGAAGCTACATTTTATAAACATTGAGACTTACTTTGCTCGCATTTAAATCTTCTCACAACAACATTTCTCGTTCCAGAACAAAGTATTGACGATTTTAAGTGAGACTGTAACCATGAATACTGCAATTATAACTTCAGCAGTTTAAATGATTTAAGTTCAAGTCCAGACTTAGCAAATTAACATGTATCTAAGTTATTTACCCAACCAAACTGATTTACAATATACCATGAGATCAAATTTCACAAGTTAGAAGAGGTAAAAGATTGTTGTTGAAGACAATTATGTTTAGGGTCAAAGTGCAACTTATGTTCAATGTTGCACATATGCAACAAGTCATCAGAAAATAATGATTAAAAATGAGCAATGCATACAAGTTTCAGAGCACCTGCCTCCATTTTTAAAGATGAAAGGGATTGAAGACAAGGAAGAGGTAGTTGAATCTGATGCAAAATAGGATTGGGCATCCTGGATTCAACAATACTTTCCTATTTTATTAAATACTAATTTAGCACTAATTTAGAACATTCTAGTTGAGTTTTATGTTAGTTCAAGGCACTGTTCATCTACATTACTTCAGAATACAGTTATGTCTCTTGGAGCAATAGAGGACCTTTTTGTAGCCAGTGCATTACGAGGTTCAGGGGAAAATAGCATTTATGTAATACAATTCAACAGTCACAAGATGGCCTCAGTGTGCTTTATAACTACACCACTGCACCACGATCACTTCAGATCCGACTGGAAGCTGTTGAAGCATGTGGTTTCTACCGTTCAACGATGAGGTGGCTTCCAGCAGCCTGGCGTAGCGATTTCAGCTCGGTGTGGCAGCTTGCCGGTGTGGCTGACTTGTTCCAGCATGGAGGTCTCATTCCTGTGTGGAGGTCTCTTCGGCAAACCCAGCAGGCTTCCAGGAGTGGCAGTCTCTGCCTAGCATCGCCATCTTCTTCAGTGGAGGTTTCTGGTCCAGTGTTCCAGTGACCCGGTGTGGTGTTCCCATCATGGAATGATGATCGCATCCCGGCTGTGTGTGTTCTGGGTATCCTATTATTCCTTACTTGGCTTTCCCTGAATCCAGGAGCCGTTAACAGAACTATGATGAACTTTGTCTTAATTTTACTTCGCTTTATTATTATGTATGACTTCTGTCATTAATTTAGGAACTGTGGTAGGGCAACTTATAAAACCTTTCACTATGTTCTTCAAATAAAAGTACACGTGACAAATTTCTATTCAAGATAAGCAATATCTCATGGAGGAAATCAATATGGAGCAAGATTTGAATTACCAGAGTTTTCAACCTTTGCAATACACTTGTCTGATGAACCAAAATGGTGGCAAAAGCTGGGAAATATTTGTGTTATATTCTAGGCATCATTCCTATTGATCAAAACTTAATGCCATGCAAAGATGGTGCCTTAAGAGTTAAAATTCCACAAAGGAATATAAAGCACTCAGTATATGCCACATGTAGGTTTTTCTTTTAGATTATATTCCCTACAGTATGGAAACCGGCCCTTCAGCCCAACAAGTCCACACCGACCCTCTGAACAGCAACCCACCCAGACCCATTCATCCACCACATTTACCCTTGACTAACGCACTGAACACTATGGGCAATTTAGCATGGCCAATTCACCTAATCTGTACATCTTTGGATTGTGGGATGAAACTGGGGCACCTGGAGCAAACCCATGCAGACACAGGGAGATTGTGCAAACTCCAAACAGACAGTCGCACAAGGCGGGAATCGAACTTGGTCCCTGGTGTTGTGGGGTAACAGTGCTAACCACTGAGCCACCGTGCCGCCCCAAATGCCACCCCAGGTGATGGTGCACAACTTGCACCGGTAGCAGTAAGCTAACATGGTGGTTTGTGCATAGCCACACATCATTTTGATTTCCCAGTTTCCTACAACTTACGCTGAGCGATGCCCTACTGTCTGTATGAGAACGTCATCCTGTGAATTTAAGAGGCCTTTGCAAAATGTCTATTGGTAAAGCCACAGCGTTGCACAGCAGTGCAACAGATCCTCAGGTTTATAGATGATACAATGGGTCTATAAAAGGTTTTCCAATAACAGTAACCAGGGCACCCTGATATAATTATGCAGATGCCTTTACAGCAGGAAAATAAGTGAAACTAACCTCGAGGATCAGATGACAGCAAGGCTATTCATATTGCTACATAGCAGACAACCTGCTTAGGTTCAACTCCTCTAGATTCATGGTTTAAACAAGTAAACTTTGGTTTTGATGGTGTAATTATTTTATGATGGTACTTAATAGGCCACTGGTGAGTCAGCAACAATGGAGTATAAATATGTTTATCACGACTATCAATGACCCTGCTGCAGTCCTGCCTTAGGCAATGTTTTGCTGGCAGCTGAAACGAAGGATGATGAAAGTGTATCTGCAAGAGTTAAAAGAGAAAAATATATAAGATTAAGAAAGGTTTCAAACATGATCTTGTGTATTGGCGGCTATTACTGCATATTCAAGCTTTGGCCCACTCTGAGAAGGCTTTGGATATTCTTAATGAAAGATCAGTTGCTGTGGGGGGGGTTGCGGTCATCAAAAAGTGGAACAGCACTCCACAGAGACCATAGCAATGGAATCATTCCAGGAGTCACAATGGTTTACAGGCAGTCAAATATGTTGGGGCTGACAAAGCCCTTACAGTTTGAATGAATATCAGTCCCTCCTGGTACTGGAAAAACAGTGCAAGCCAAACACTTTGAAGTCACCAGCAAGACAATACTGTGATGGAGAATACTTCAATGATTCTGACACAAGAGCTAAGACGAGCAAAAGGATGGTATTTGTAGTTTTGCAGGTTCACATTACCGCTTGGTCCTTGTTGCAGCTGCCAGACAACCAAGTTAACAGCTTGTGATTCAGAGCTTACATAAGTGCACTTATGTAAGTACTCAACTGTTGTATAATTCTGCTTTTCAGGCAGAACAACACTTTGGATTGCTCTGAAAAAGATTGCTACCCTGAACCAGGATCAGTTCTACTTGGCACTGGTTAACACCAAGCAAGTTTGGCACTGAGTCATAGCAAGACAGCTGAGGCATCACAAGTAACTGAAAATACCAATCGATATTTTTGGTGCTCTGTCTTCTGCTTAAGAAGCCATGTTAACCCGCAAAGCCATTAGATGTTGAAGTAGTGCAAGCTGCCAACAACAAACATGTTTATTTAAGAAGCTAGAATCTGAACTAAATACAAGAAAACAATCAGAAGAAAAAATGGAACTAAAGATCTGTGAAAGACTGAAATAGAACTGGAGTATTAATAGTTTGGAACTTAATTTGAGACGGGTCCACTTTCAAGAGCACGGATCACATGCATAAACACTTTGATGTCAAATGTAGCTCAAAGGTTTCCTGCATGTACCTCTCCATCCTTGAGTGGGCCTGGGGCCTTCTTGGCATATGGATGACCTTAATAAAGCTCCAGTTTCAGTTATTGCTGATAATGTGACAAGGGAGAATGAAGAAAGGGAATTTTATCAGCGGAGGAATCTTAGTGGAGTAGCCACCATTGAGGTGGCCAATTGAGCTACTTAAACATCCAATTAATGATGACATCCTGCACCTGTCACCACACAAACAGGAGTCTAAGGATGAAGGCTAAGCCATTTAGGATTGAGATGAGGAGAAATGTCTTCACCCAGAGAATGATGAGCTTATTGAATTCTCTGTCACAGAAAATGGATGAGGCAAAAACATTGATTGCTTTCAAGAAAGAATTAAACATAGGTCTTAGGGCTAAAGGGGTCAAAGGGTATGGGAACAAAGTGGGGCCTGACACTGGACGAATACCATCCTTTTGTTAGTCTTAGCTCTTGTGTCAGAATCATTGAAGTATTCTCCATTACAGTATTTTCTTGCTGGCACTATTTTTCGAGTACCAGGAGGGACTGACATTCATTCAAACCATAAGGGCTTTGTCAGACCCAACATATTTCACTGTCTTGTAAACCATTGTGACCCCTGGAATGATTCTATTGCTATGGTTTCTGTGGGGCAGGCTGGAACAGCCAATGGCCGACTCCTGCTCCTATTTTCCATGTTTCTGTTTTAACTGGTAGGTGGTCTCAACACTGCCCAGTGGGTTCTGTCAGATGATCTCAGAAAAGATGGTGCAATGGCCCTGGAGTAGCCCCATGGTTGGCAGTGGTGCTGTTTTAAGGACCTCCCTCACTCAACAACCAGCTCCAGCTACTTTCAAATGAGTTTCTCCATTTTTCGAGGACGTGTCCCTGTCAGGCTGCAGCCATAGTCCAGCCACCACTAGGTCAGGGACAAGCCTCTGCCCTTAATTTTGGTGACAGCCTGTTAATTGGATGTTAAAGTTAAAATGCCTCACTGCCTGTTCGTATATATATGGTACCCACTTTCAGGCCTGGCACTCAAACAGTACCCTTGTTGGAAAATTCAACCTGTTGTTTTCTAGGCATTACAGATGGCAGGCAGCATTGGCATTTTCATTTTGTATACCCAGATCAAATTTAAGACTGAAGGGACCCACACAAATACCAAAGCCCAGATACAGAACTGGAAAGCGCATACAGCTCAAATCACACAGCCATGTTAGGCACAGACAAAAATTCCTTTCACATTCATCTAGAAATGAAATCTACATCACTAACTCCTTAAGCCATCAACCCCTGTTCAGCCTTCACAAGAACTTATCTCATAAAGTTGTATGACAACAGCTGCCAGCCTGGCCCAAAATCTCCCTGTCATTCTTCACTGACATCAATAATTCTCGTTCTTCGTCAGTTACATAAACCTCAATAATTAAAGAGTTCAGAAAAGAAATAGAAATGAAAAGCAAAGAATGAGTGAAGTTTGGAGGAGTAGCCTGCACTCATCACTTGTCAGCAACTGTGTTTCACAAATAGTTATTGACAAGCATATACCTGGAAACAAGTGTCGCACATCTAGCCAAATACATAATGTACACCTCGATGTTTGGACAGTTGTAGTAAACAAAGGTATACCCAAACCTTCAATTGTTCCTGTGAATGAGCAGCAGCACAGAATCAGGCAGCTTGCTGGCTTTGTTATCACTGTTTCTCTGAGAGGACCAAGGGTTCTGGGTGCTGGCTGCCTGCGGCTCACAGTTCATCATGCCTGCCACCAGCTGCAGACATCCCATCTCATTATCGCTGTTGGAGCTCTGGCAGAGGAGACAGCTGCAACATTTCCAGCTCCTCAGCCTAAGCGCTCAGAGGCTAATGTGCTGAGTGTTCTCTGTAACCCAGAGCAAAAAGGCAGCTGAGCTCAGCTACAGGACAACAATGACAAAACCATGCAATGGCTTGAAAGCTATCTGACAAGCTACCTATATTAAACAATGCAATCTGAAATTTCCTATGAAACAGTCACACATATTATTTTATTTTTGTGCCTGGTTCCTCCACAATCCATAATCAATTAAGCAACACATTCTGATTCAGGTTACCCAGTGTGACGTATCTGTTTAAAAGTTACACAGATCATTGTGACACAAATGCTGCCATTTATTTTGCAATCGGTTTCCAAAACGTAAATATTTTCAATCCACCTCTCTGATTCCAGTCTGCACTGGGCAAGAAGAAAACCAGCTATTGGTCCAAACTTCCCACCACTTGTTTTGTTAACCCCAAGGCCATAATTCACAAGAAAGCACAGTTTCCAATCCTGACTGCTGCTCGGTTAGTTACTTGCAGGTTTCTGCCAGCCAGGGAGGCAATCAACATTGTCAATGCTAAAGAGCTCTGCAGATGCCAGTGTTGCATGTACTGCATCAAACAAATTCAGCAGGACAAAATCATTAACCTGCTTCCACACTTCAGCCTTCAGTTCTGTGACAAATCTGGGATTGTAAGCACTTACTCTCCACAATAAATCATGGAGCAGAGAATGCCCAGTTACTCGCAAGTTCCAATGTTATATTAAGATGAAAGATCCCAAGTTGTATGGTTTCATTACTGTGGTGCCTACCTCCTTCCACAATGAAGTGCAGATTCACTAGGAGAACACTCGAGTTACTGATGAAAACTTTCCTGAATGAGTTGAGCTATTAAACAGTTCCAGTGAAATTTCAGACGAGCAAAACAAATCATTGGGCTGAATCGTACCTTTGATTGGTGAAGAGAGAGTTGTGTTGGGTGTGTTGGAGGGATTCTCATGTCAGGTGCAGTGAGATGTCTCACCATCTCTTACCAAACACAATTCTTTAATTGGATTAGTGGTGCTGGAAGAGCACAGCAGTTCAGGCAGCATCCAACGAGCAGCGAAATCAACGTTTCGGGCAAAAGCCCTTCATCAGGAATAAAGGCAGTGAGCCTGAAGCATGGAGAGATAAGCTAGAGGGTCTGTAGTCATGGCCGCGTGGTTAAGGCGATGGATTAGCAATCCATCATGGTTTCCCCACGTAGGTTCGAATCCTGCTGACTATGTTGTGAATGCTTTCCTGCTAAAACAATTGAAACTTCAGAAAGTCTGTTTAAGCCTGTAGCTTATCTCTCCATGCTTCAGGCTCACTGCCTTTATTCCTGATGAAGGGCTTTTGCCCGAAACGTTGATTTCGCTGCTCGTTGGATGCTGCCTGAACTGCTGTGCTCTTCCAGCACCACTAATCCAGTATTTGGTTTTCAGCATCTGCAGTCATTGTTTTTACAATTCTTTAATTACCTACCCTATCCCTGTGGAGTTCCTCCCATCTGATTCCAGCCCCATCTTACCATGTACTGTTTCAGGGACATCCCACCACTCAGTGGATATCTGCCAAAAGGCCAGTGCCCGTGCCATTTTAAGAAGGGAATTGTGCCAGTCAGAGGTGCCCTGCACTGTTTTGACATTTACCCTGGACATGGTAGACCAGGGGAAATCAGTGCCTGATGTTTTGAGCACCTGATGGATGGTGTAAATGTGGGACTTCCTCTTCCTCAGTGGTGGAGCTGACACCACACCCTGTCAGCTGAATCTGAGATTACAGTACTCTCTGCTGTCTGGTGGAACACACAGCAGTGTCCTTCCCCACTCTGCCAGTGTATACGTGCCACCATCTTCCCTCCCTTACCTCACACTCACTACCTCTGCGACTGCCCCCACCTCGCAATGAGTCTCATGCTCTACCATTCTCACTGTTACTTTCACTCTCTATCACCCAGCTCAACCCCTGAAACCACCAATCCTGCATGCCTTCTGCACTTCCTACTCACCTCCCCATCTACACTAACAGTAACAGAAGTGCCAACCACTTCCATCTCCCTTAATACCTGCTTCATATCCATCCCACAAAACATAGCAGCAAGGGACTGCTTGACATTCAGCTCCTCACTCCTTATCAGGACAGCATCCTGACTCTGACTGCACCAAATAGCAGACTGACTGTGTCCAAGCCCCTGAACTGGTATTGGGAGGCTGTTCTTAACGTAGCATGCCAGGATACTCCGAATGAAGATTATCTTCCTTGACCTGACAACCAAGACAGGCTTCCTGCTATGTAGCTGCGCTAAATGGCACAGCAAGATGGATGTAATAGGAACCTGGCATCTCTGTCTGAGTGGTTCTACTTTAATATTTAACCTCCATCTATCACTCTAGCCTCCTCCACTATATTTTTTCTCAACCCAGCCATCTTCCATCATTTTTTGCTTTCATGAGTTATGTACTCCTATGTTTGAAACATTCTTAACATGTTTCTGATTTTTGGTTCATATATTCATTATTCGAGATTATCTGCTGCCCTGAGAGGCTAGAATGTGAGTCACTTAGGAGTATGACATCTCGAATAACTGACAATGAATCCATACATGGAAAAGATTTAATTCACTTAAATAGATGGATCCAACTTCTGTTGACAATTCCAAACAGAATGCAAGCAACACTGGGTATATGAATAGGAAGGGTTTGGAGGGATATGGCCTGGTGCTGGCAGGTGGGACTAGATCGGGTTGGGATATCTGGTCGGCATGGACGGGTTCGACCAAAGGGTCTGTTTCCATGCTGTACATCTCTATGACTCTATAACACAATCCTCTGAAGAATGTAAGATAGTAAATGGTCACAGGTTTGGAAGGTGCTGTCTCAGGAGGTTTGGTGAGTGACTATAAAGTATCTTGCAGGTGGCATATGTTGCTGGAGGGACTGAATGATGAAAGTGTTTGGTGAGGTGCCAGTCAAGAGAGTCCATATTTGTCGATTACTTGTTAACAGAACTTGGAAAAAACTTGATAGTTCCAAGAGGTTTATGCACATTTAGGTTCAAATGTCTCCCCATGTTAATTGTCACAAAGGGCACTTTCGCAACCTCCTTGAAGGATTTCAGATGCCCGCCCTAAAATGATCCCTACACCCCATCCTCGTCCCCATCCACAAGCTCTCTTGGGAGGCTATGCTAAGAGATACTGTAGCTCTCCAAAGTGATCGCCTGGCTATTATTGTGATTGCAGCAGATATTATGACTGGGTAAATAAAATACCAGACTGAAATCTAGCTCAGTAGATCAGATTTTGCTTTTTAATTTATATTTTAAAGAAGCGATCTTTTAATAAGACATAGGCATGCAATGCTGCAGATTTGATTTTAGCAATAAAACAGAAATTTATTAGGCAGAGAAATAAAGATAAAATCGAAAAAAAGAACTATTGACGATAATAGAAGTTTAAAGATTTTGTTACAAGGTAAAAATACAATCCAATTAATCCTAATAGCAATCTTTTACAGGAATCACAACAGATAGAGCGTCCTCCTCTATCATATTTACATGGTTTAACTTAATGGAATTTTCAGTTCCAACTCTGGAAAATCTAATAGCTTCTGCCTTGAGTTTTCATTTAACTGAGCTTAGCCTTTCTCAGCTTCAAATGAATCTTTCAGGCTTTTAACTAAACACTTCTGGCCCGGAACTTTGAAAGTAAATTCCTTACATTGAATTAACCCATTTCCTAACAGTTCTAAAGTATTTCCCTTCTCCAGCAACTGTTTTACATTTAAGTTTCAACCAGGACTTATGCAAAGTGAAACTAAAATGCTTTCCAGGTTGTGGGGTTTTCCCCTTAGCCAAAAACAAAAATAATTCCCGATCCATCTAACCAAAGAAAGATCAGTTTTGATTTAATACAAATCACTATCAATTCTGTTGGATTGTAAAACATGCCCAATGAAAATGAAACTTATTACATTCCAGGAAGTCTGTCATTCCATTTTTTTAAAGAAACAACTAGTGTTACAGAAATACTTATAATTTAATTATTAAACCCCTAAATGGATAGACACCGAGACCAAATCCTGCATGCCACCTGTTCAAAATCCAAACTCTAAAATAAATGTTATTAACACAAATATAACCCACACTTTACATTACACTATTCAAAGGAAAGGCAGTAAGAACAAATTTGCACTCACTTGATCTAAACTCCATATTCTAGCTTCCCGACATCAGGGATTCCAAAATCTGATAAGTGATCAGCTGCTCCCGGAAATCCTGCATACATGAACAATGACCCACTATCAATCGTGCTGCTATGAAAAGAGAAAGACTAATTCAGGGGTAGGAGTTCAGATTCCCAACTTCTTCTGGCATTGTCATTTCAGCAGAGATGTTTTTCCAAGCTGGAAAAACCAGAGCCCATAACTCCATTGTCTTAGATTCCCCAGTCGGTAAACACAAAAACTCCTTCATCAACATTCGCTGTCACAGGAGTTGGAATGCCTAGACCCAAAAGATCTTAACAAACACATTTCAATAAAAAGAAGTCAGGTTTCAAATTCTGATAATACTGGACTTCAAGCTGATATTTACAAGAAGCAAAGTGGATAAAATAGATCACATAATGTGTTTAAAACTCGTAACAAACTTGTACCATTTTCTTGTGGTCATTCCCCTTCTGGCTATCTCTATCCTTCTTCTGCCTTTAGCATTGCATATAGCACCTTCAATTCTTGTTTGTCTTAAATAGTCAACTACATCTAATTATGTCAGTGTCACACCATCCACTTCAAGCTTCTCTCAGTTTCTTTTACTGCTTCTTCTAATTACCAGTAATTGTTCGTTACAGTTTCAACTACATTCTTACCCCTGCCCATACTTGAACTGATGTTTTGTTGACACATCAATAGCTCATTGGAGGTTTACCTAACCATTCTCCTTACATTTAATTCACTTAAGTTAATTTTCTTGTCGTTTTATAAATACGAACTTCAGTCCACTTGAAACTAAAACAGAATGTGCTGGAGAAACTCAGGTCTGGCAGCATTTGTGGAAAGAGAAACAGAGTTCATGTTGAGAGTCTAGTGATGACACTTACTCAGAACTGAAGAAGGATTCTGAAGTAGAGTCATACTGGACTTGAAATGATAATTCTCTTACTCTCTCTCCAAAAATGCTGCCACACCTGTTGATTTTCTCCAGCATTTTCTAGGTTTGCTTCAAATATCTAACATCCACAGTATTTTGCCTTTAACTTAAGCCCATTTATTGGAAAAAAAGTTGCACATGAATGTTTAACACCTGAATAGAGAAGTGCATGAAGTGTAGTGAGAAAAGCAAACATTCTAGATGCAACTATAATCTCTAACGCTAAAAATTCAGGAGCAAACATATCACAAAGATTCTCGTGCAAACTTTTCATAATTGATTTTATTGAATGCAATTTCCTGCAGGTCAATGGAGACTAAAGTAGAAGTGGCAACATAAACACACAAGTGGGACTGTGATGAAGCAGGAAACAGTGTGTCATCTGCAAGTCATGTGAGTGTATATAAATATAATGGGCAGAAATAATTGAAAAAAATGCAACAGTGAGAGAAAATCAGAATTGCCCAAGTCATTGACAGGTCATCTGGCTTGTAAAATCAACCATAACTGAACCGCTTAATTGGACAAGGCGTGGAAATCTTTAAGTAGAAGACAAAAGACACAGAGGAACGTTGACTTGATATTGACGGGCTTGTTTTGTCTGTTTATTTTTAAATCCAGTTTTATTCCTCAGGTGCAGAATGACGAAGTCACAGGCTGCAGTCTCCAGTATTGTGCACGACATGTTTCAACCCAGGGGCAAAATTATATTCATTGTGAAAGACTCTTGATTCCTTAACCCAGCATCCACTTCAAATCTTGACAGCTAAAAAGGTCTCTCATGTGCTTCAGAATGGTTCCTCCTCCTAAGTGGTTAAAAGTAGTGATATATTAATGCACATCCAGAAGAGACATGTGTTAGGAGAGACATTGCCTCATGCTCTGCTGCTCCCACTGCCTCCATATAATGATTTTAATTGTAGGCACTTTTGCTGCTACATGTTTTTGCCCTTCCTCCACCCTAGACATCAAACACCAGCCAAGACAAACAGCAGGAAAACCCCAGTCAGCCACTAGGTGGCACACAAACAAACATGGGTCAAAGATTAGATTACTTTTTACATTAGATTACTTACTTACATACAGTGTGGAAACAGGCCCTTCAGCCCAACAAGTCCACACACCCACCGAAGCGCAACCCACCCAGACCTATTCCCCTACATTTACCCCTTCACCTAACACTATCGGCAATTTAGCATGATCAATTCAGCTAACCTGCACATTTTTGGACTGTGGAAGGAAACTGGAGCACCCGGAGGAAACCCACGCAGACACGGGGAGAATATGCAAACTCCACACAGTCAGTCGCCTGAGCCGGGAATTGAACCCGAGTCTCTAGTGCTGTGAGGCAGCAGTGCTAACCACCGTGCCACCCAAAGCTTCAATAATGTAAAATATAATTACCACTGGAAATCTAAAACAGAAACAGAAAATGCTGGGATGTGATAAAAACAGACAGTGAGGCAGCATTTGTTTGGAGAGAAAAACAGAGCTAAGGTTTCAAGTCTATGACAAACTTGATTATTTGTGATACTCCTGTTTAATGAGAGACATCCTATACGAAATAAATTAAATAAATTAAGCTTGTAGTGGAGAGTGAGCAATAAACATTTTATTTTCTTTTATAAAAAATGTGAATGTTGATGCTATAGAACAATAATATAAAATGGAGGGATATGGGCTAAGTGTAGGTAGGTAGGGCTAGTTTACTTTGGGATTTTGGTCAGCATAGACTGGTTTGACCAAAGGGTCTGTTTCTCTGCTGTTTGACTCTGACTGACTCTACAGCTGGGTTAAATTGCTCACCTTATACAAAATAAAAATACATAGAATGCAGAACAGTACAGCACAGGAACAGGTTCTTTGCTGTGTTAGTCTATAGCTTTGGAAAACTTAAAATTTGTCTTTCTTAGGTTTGGTGCATTCCCACAAGTCTTCTTAAAAGAGAAATGGAATATTTGGCAGGTTAATTCTTTAAATAAAGTGGAACCCTTGGATAAATGTATACCTTATGAAGATAATTACATAGGACTAGATGTAGGCCATTCAGCCCTCAAGCATGTTCAGCCATTCTGTACTCAACAGCATTTACCCTTCCATACTCAAAACCCTTTTGATCCATTTACCTAGTAAAACAATCAATGTCATTCTTGGACATTTCAACTAATCCAGTTTCCACAGCCTTTTGGAACAGAGATTTCAAGTTTTTCATCAACCCTTCTACAAAAATATTTCATTCCTAAATGGTAAGGCTCCTATGTTAAGATTCTATCCATAGAAGTTAAATCTTTAGAGCATATTTCACACCTTCAGGATATCTCAGAGTGTTCCAAAGTCAATGGAGCATTTTTGAAATGCAGAGACTGTTGGAACACAAGGAAATTCTGTAATCAATATTCCCAAAGTGGGTTTCTACAAACAATACATCTTCATTAATTGAAAACTATTTTAGTGATTTGCTTAAGAATTGATGCAGTCAGTTGTTTTAATGTCTCGGGCGAAAGTTAAACCATTGGTAGAATTTTGTTAGTACCCATCACACTGAATTGTCAACCTAGATTATGTTCTGGTACTTGAACCTATTATCTTCAGACTCAGAAGCAAAAATGCTACCTGAATCAAGTATGACCCAAAGTAGTCAGAATTAGACAGGAGTGAGAAAAATGTCATGTTATCAGATGGAATGGATTAGTTTTGGCCGTAGATGAGTTTTGGTCCAAGTTAGAGCGAGTCATTAAAACTTCTGCCCAACATCGCTCTGAACTATAATGTGTAAGATGGTGCCGGATATGGTCGACTCCTTGCAAGCTCCTGTGTGCAGATCTAAGTTTCCTATTTCCTACAATCATTCTACACTCTTTAAAGTTAATAGCATGTTTTTAAAAATGACTAAAAACTCTGTTTTACCTGTGTTTTTGTCTTTGCCACTGTTTACCTATTATTTACTATCTACGCTACTTAGCTATGTGATCTGCCTGTTTTGCTCACAAGACAGAGCTTTTCACTGTCCCTTGGTACACATGACGATAAATTGAATTCAATTAAAATTCAAATGATTGACCCCATCAGCTTTTTCTCCTGTTTTATTTGTTTTTATAAAACTCTCTAATCAAGTTATAAATCTTAGCACTGTCCATTTACGATGCACTCAACTTAGAGCTGAGTTTCTGTCCTTAATGTAAAGCAGAGAAAGATTTGTAATGTGTAGATATAATGGTATTTTTAATACTCATTTGCTGGCTCAAAACTATAGGTTTAGTGCCTATTGAACAACTATTTTCAATGTAAACATATCTATAATGAATTGCACTCCAACCACACTTACAATTATTAAGAACTAGGATATTGGAAATGCTTCCAGACATTTTATGTAATGGATTAATTAAAAAAGGGGAAAAAGGAATGGTATGGAGTTTCTTTTGTCAATCTCAATGTAAAAACAATTATATTAATGACCTCTTCCGGTGCATGAGGGAATAGTCATGAAAATCTATTTAAATGGGATTGATTCACTGTAGTCAAAGGCTTGATTATTACGGCAGTATCTGGGGACCTTCCTCTACCTTCCTTAAACTCCTGAGGAAAATATCAAACTGACAATCCATTTCTCACATCTCACACATCAAAATTTCACTTCTCCCTTCAAAACTTTTTTGCAGCTTGTGTTGTTCCAAAAAACAAGTTTCTCTTTTGTTGATTTTAGGGCCTGTTCAATAAATTCGTCACACCTTTCCTCCCTCTTCACCACTGAAATTAATCCATTACAATTCAGGGCATTGATTCTATGAACCCCATTTCCCCTCTCAATGTTCTTTTCTTCTTACAATCACACAGTTTTAATCACACATTTACTATTTCCAGGTTATGCATCATTTTCTCTTATTCTGTTCAAACCAATTGCTACATTACAGGTCTGGGTATTCACACAAAAAATTAGTGTGCATGGTTTATCAAAACAGCTCATTCCTATCACTTTGTATTCTTAAAATGTAACAAAGCAATTTAGAATTGAACAGTTCTCCCAATCAGGCAGGTAAATTTTATTATTAGTGGCACAAGAAAGTTCTTTTCCTTTTTGCCATCTAGTCTCACAGGTCAAATGTTCCTCAGAGTCACTAAGGTCTCCCAGAACACACAAGTTTATAAAGTGTCATGTTATAACCAGATCCTGGCTGAGGCTTCCCACATTATTGTGGTTCTGAACAACATAACCCAAATGTTCAAGCTCCCAGCTGAGCAGGGAAGAACGGATTGTTTTCTTTGTTGTTCCAACCCACCTTGGTTGATCGCAATAAGGTTAAGTTACAAAGGATCCCCTCCCTTGTGAATAACTTTCTCCCAGATTAAATGAATTTATATTCTAAAAAGGAGGAAGTGAGGACTGAAGATGCTGGAGATTCCTGAAGGACTTATGCCGAAACATTGATTCTCCTGCTCCTCAGATGCTGCCCGACCTGCTGTGCTTTTCCAGCACCACACTCTCAACTATGGTCTAAAAAGAGCAAAATTAACCAGGCTTTCTTAAATTAACAGAAAGTGAATTTGTTAGTTACTAAATACAAGGAAAAACTATAATGCAACATACCAATAAGAAATGATAGGTGAATTAAAAATACATAAATGTTAAAATGTATATGGATCAGTCTCCAAGGGTTATGCATGAAGAGTAAATAGTGGAATTAGCAAGTTGAGAAGATTTGAAGCTCAGGTTGAGGTTCTGGATGTAGGTTTGCTCACTGAGCTCGAAGATTCATTTACAGACATTTCGTCACCATGCTAAGTAACATCTTCAGTGAGCCTCCAGACAAAGTACTGCTGATGATTCCTGCTTTCTATTTATATGTTTGTGTTTCTTTGGGGTAGTGATGTCATTTCCTGTGGTGATGTTATTTCCTATTCTTTTTCTCAGGAGGTGGTAAATGGGGTCCAAGTCAATGTGTTTGTTGAGATAGTGGAATGTTAATTGTTGAACAGTCCAGACTACGATTCTTGGTTTTTCAGGTGAGGTGAAACCCAATTGTCCTGTTTATATTTGGCCTGGTAGCTGGCTGTCTTCCAACACACAGAGCAAGAAATACCTTTACCTGAAATGCAGTGGATAGTTCAACTGTGACATTCACAGCACTGACAGTTCATCTTAGGCTACCTAAGTACCTCAGCTCACTTGCTTCTTTCAGTAACACATAGAGAGTAGGTTTGATCATGCCTTTTACCCCTGTTCTTGTGGAGTCTTGAAATGGGAAGATACAAAATATGTCTCTCACCCAGACTCCTATCATGTGAATCTGAAAGAGCTCCGAGGACATTGCAGTTCAAATTATCGTATATTTTTCACTTTGAAGTCTGCCCTTTTCAAGCTTTCTGGACACATTATCATGTGCGACATGCCAAGGTCTCTCTCCAGAGAGTGACTGGATTTTCATCAGCAGTTATCTTGGCTGTATCAGCCTCTTGTAAAAATACATTTTGGAATTAATGTTTGGTATGCCTGTAGATGGTTATGGGTTATGGGTTATGATCGGTGGTCATGACACTTATCACATCATCAGGACTCCTCAAGATGCATTTACAACAAATCCATTAGTTTTAAAATGCTATTAGGTATGAAAGAATGCATACCAATGAACAAATGACCTGCTGTAGTCTGAATCAGATACTGCCCAAAATCCTCATTAATGTAGCACCGTACATAACTTGAGGTGGTTTTGAGCCAATGAACTACTTCTGAAGTATAGTCATTGTGCAGGAAACACAGTATGATCCCAAAAACAACCATATCGAAATCTTGGGATTTGTAGTTTTGTCAGTTGTAAGTTAAATATTGACCAGGACACTGGAGAAAACTGGGAGCCTTGATTTATTGTCTCATGCAAAAGATAATGCAGTACTCCCTTATAAAGATTGCCAGCCTCGATGCTGCAGTGAAGTTTCAGGAGGGGAATTTGAACCCACAACATTCCGACTCAGAAGCAAGAGCATCACCAACGGAGCGATGGCCAATAAGAGCACTGGCTGTCAAAATCATAAAATCCCGACAGCTTGGAAGCAGACAATTTGGCCCATCAAGTCCACACCAACCCTCTAAAGAGAATTCTACCCAGACCCACCACCCTACCCCATCTCTGTAATCCCACATTTGCATGGCTAATCTACCTAGCCCACACATCCCTGGACTCTATGGGCAATTTAGCCTGGCCAATCCGCCTAACGTGCACATCTTTGCCAGAAGTCACATAACACCAGGTTCTAGACCAATAGGTTTACTTGAAATCAAAACCTTTCGTAGCACTGCTCCTTCACTAGGTGAAGTCACCCAGTGCCATGTGGCTTCTGACTGTCCCACGCAGGCACAGGGAGAATGTGCAAACTCCACACAGACTGTCATCCAAGGCTGGAGTTGAACCCAGGTCTCTGGCACTGTGAGCAGCCATGCTAACTACTGAATCACCATGCCACCCAAAAGGACATCAGTTGAATTGTGAATCTTCCCATTTTCTATACTTTAGATTCTTTCCACTGATTCAGAAAAAAAGAAGTTAGAGACAGTTTCATTCATGTAGACCATACACAACTGAGAAGCAGGCTGCCTATACCAGAGACATTAAGGCAAAAAGAGGATCCTCTCTGTCACATCAATCTGACATAAATTACAACCCTGTTGAAAAGGCTTGTACCTAATGCACAGGACCAATTATTCAGTCCCAAAAAACATTCCTGCTGGAACAAGTAATCATGGTCTCAGCAAGGACAGCCAAGAAAATCCAAGTAAGCTGCAATTTCAACCCTCGGCCACAGGCGATGGACAAATCCAAAAATTCACACAACCATCGATACTTAGAGAAAAAGAGAGTGAATACTTCTTACAAATTCCAAATGAAAAATACATTCCCCCTAAATGCTGGCAGTACCCAATTATTTTATGTATTGCATAATTTATTAGCACAAGGCATATAATTACAATGCCTTAGGCTAAAACTTTACTCACACTACAAAGACTGCAAATGCATCTTAATAGAGCATACGCACAGTGAACAGCATAATCTCAGAAGTCACTGGAGATGGATGGCTTAAAGCTTCTGGTGTGGGATAGGCTGGTTATACATCACGATGTCAAATAATTCTTTTATGCCTTCTTTAATTATGAAACTGATACAATATTTATATAGAGACTAGCTTATAGTCACCTACATTACCTCGGTCGGTTCCTCTGCTTTCACAGAGACAGTCCCTTTCTTTTCTTGTAACTTTCCCCTCACATTCCAGCACTCAGGCCATATTCCTATGGACTGAGAGTGTGGTGCTGGAAAAGCACAGCAGGTCAGGCAGCGTCTGAGGAGCAGGAGAATTGATGTTCGGGCATAAGCCCTTCATCAGGAATGAGGCTTGTGGGCTGGGGCTGAGAGATAAATGGGAGGGGGCGGGGCTAGGTGAAAAGTAGCTGAGAATGCAATAGGTAAATGAAGGTGAGGGAGAAGGTGATAGGTCAGGGAGGAGGGTGGAGCAGATAGATGGGAAAAGAGCAGACAGGCCGGGAGGGCAGTGCTGAGTTGGAGGCTTGGGACTGGGATAATGTGGGGGAGGGAAAATGAGGAAACTGTTGAAATCCACATTGATCCCGTGTGGTTGCAGGGTCCCAAGGTGGAATATGAGGCGTTCTATATACAGGCATTAGGTGGTAAGGGGGTTTGGCGATGGAGGAGGGCCAGGACCTGAATGTTCTTGATGGAGTGGGATGGGGAGTTGAAGTGTTCAGCCACAGGGTGGTGGGGTTGGTTGGTATGGGTGTCCCAGAGATGTTCTCTGAAACGATCCGCAAGGAGGTGTCCTGTCTCCCCAATGTAAAGGAGGCCACATTGGATGCAACAGATACAGTAGATGACATCGGTAGTGGTACAGGTAAATTTCTGTCAGATGTGGAAGGATCTTTTGGGGCCTTGGACGGAGATGAGGGGAGTGATTTGAGCGCAGGTTTCGCACTTCCTGCTTTCTACATATTCCTATGGTCCAATTCCTTTTCACCCCTGCACCCAGCATTGCACAGCAAGTCTGCACTGAAAATTGGGTCATGGAAATGTTCTGGGTTTGACTGTTCTCTTTCTTTCACGAGATTAAGGCCGAGTAGCTAGAAAATTCAGTTTTGTTTAACTGCCAGTTTGCAATCATTAAATGTTGCCAGATGAGGACCACGTTTTCTTTAACACTGAAATTACAGTCCACACTGACAAAATTCAGATCAGAAACATCACCATAGCTGGCTCAACCACCAAGACCATAAACATGGAATTGTCTCCCCACGTTCCTCTGTACCTCTAAGCTCCACATTTGGCCTCCTTAAAACCTATCTCATTGTCTCAGCTTTTGGTCCCCTGTATTATTATCTCACGTGGCTTGGTGTCAAAGTTTGTTTGATGGCTGTCCTGTGAAGTGCCTTAGAAAGTTTACAATGCCAAAAGGTGAAGCCTGGATCCAAATCATCGTAGAAGGCATTAGGACTCATCAGGGAGACATGTGCATCCTGTTATTTCCCCTAGTTTGCAAACAGACCACTGGCTAAGCATTCACACAATTTAAGATCAGCAGGCAAGTTTGTCCTAAGAATTTGCCTAGATATCCAGCCACTTTCTGTATAATTTCATCTAAAAGTTTTGCTGTTGAACTAAGTTTTAATTGGAGGTCATATTTTAGGTTACTTTGACTGCTCTGCTGTGAAGGGCTGAGATCTAAAAATATCAAAAATCACTCACAATAATGAGGAACTTTCACTAGGGCAATAAAATAAAGACGCAATGTACTTTACGAATTAAGTGGCTTAGTATTCACTTGGAAGAAAGTTTCACAAAAATTTTAAATAATTTTGTCCATCCCTTAAATTACAAGTTTTTCTTCAGAGACCCACAAAAGTGCAGGTGCACTCCAGGGCAAACTTGCATGTTATTTTACAAACTTATTAGTGTATTATTTGTATTGCTGTTAACAGGATGAAAAATGTTCTGCCGGATTGCAGTGCCACTGTGGAGGTGGGAACAAAATCTTGCAGATGCAGAATTTCCCCATGCTCATTGACATGTTAGATTTCTACAATGGTCCTCAATCCTGGTCATTTTCCTGGTAGCTGCTTCAGGCAAGGATTGTGCTCTGAAGCCTGTGACATCAATGCCAAGGCCAGTTAAGCCATTGATTGACCTGAATTTACTGTGGCATCAAAAGCACAGCAGCTATCTGGAGAAAGCAGTCCACCGGGCCTGCTCCCTATGATTATGTTGAGGTATTCACAACATGCCCTCACTCCCTTCCCTGGAACTACCATAATAGTTATGCTCAGTGGAGAGTTACGCTGTAAATGCTTTATATTCACTTACGTTTTGAAAATGCAGAAAAGGCCATCTTAAGATGGAGGTGCCCTCTCTCTCTTTCGCACACAGTAAACACACCTGCCCTGGTAAGCAGCGTAATGCTAGAAGCTACTTTAATGCTAGAAGGCCTCTTATTGGCCCTTCATCATTGAAAGTCTGCTCACTGTCCTTAACTGGATGCCCAATAGCTTCGATTTGGCTAGTCCAACAGTAATTGATATTGATTACTGCTCCCAACATGATGTAAGTTCAGTGCCTATCTGGTCCCCACATTGAGTTTCCAACCCAGAATGTAAAACCTTGTCCAATCTCTTATTTAAGCAGTTGACTGGAGAAGGAATTTTGTTTTGTTGAGACTTTGTGGAAGTGGGCGTTAAAGCAGAAGGACTTTCCACTGGGGACGAGATGGGTTGTAGCATGTAATTACATTCTCTTCTCAGTTGATTCCATGTAAATGTGTGGGCAAAACACCACGTGTTCTGGCCAATATGTTCTGAAGACTGCTGGTACCTACTGGTCTCCAACATCCAGGCACTATGTTTACAAATCATGCAGACAACGCTTTGCTCTCTGCAGCTCAGGAGGAACCTATTAACCTCTGCTGACCACTCTGAAAGGTGTCAGAAGCCTGGCAAAGCATGGCATCACACTTCAGCAGTGTCTCTCTACAGGTTTTCCCGAAGTCTGTCCCTGATGGAAGGTCTTTCCCTGATAGATAGCAAACTGAGGCCACCATGACTGATGAGAACTGTCCGTAGAGAACCGAACAGTCTATTTCCAATCAACAGTGCAATTAAAGGTAAAGATAAAGTTGCCATAGTCTTCACAGATCCTAGGGCTGCTCTGTCATTAGACAGAGATGACTTGCAGTTGACTTAATCTGAGGGTCACCATGCCTCAGGTGAAGGAAGAGGTTGAGAAGCAGAGACGTTCATGGTAACCTTTGCCAGTGTAGGAACTGAACCCACGCTGTTGACATCACTTTGCATTGCAAACTAGCCATCTGATCTAACTGACCCTGTACCAGTGCCACTATCACCCAACTGGAAGGACAAGGTTAATGTTTTTGCTTATATGTGCATATCCCTTCACAACATTATATGGCTGCTGGAAACTTAAAAATATGATGCAAGTGTCAGCTAGCACTTCCCCTCATGTCACAATCTCATTGTACCTGCCAGATCCAAGCCAAACATTAGAGTAACGTCATAAAGCAAACACACTCCTCCAGAGAAATTGTGGTTCTTCAGAAGACCCTTCAGAAGCCTTAGAACTAATCGAAGTGCCCCACATATATTTAAACATGGTAATATAAGATATTAGCAAAACACAATTTTGGAAATCTATCTCCCAAACCAAACATATTTTAGAAGATTAATCATTTAATTGTTTAAAATTGTCATTAGATCGCATTCTGAACTGTTGAACAACATAATGCCTTTTTTTAAACGAGTTTTGCTCTGTCAGCAACTGTAAGTTCCAAAAGCTCACAATTGTGAAACTGACAACTGATTTGGGCATTGTACAGGTTGGCACAGCAGCATCCAAAGAGCGGGAGAATCAATGTTTCAGCTTCATCAGGAATGTTGGGGGTGACAGTTGTGGTGGAGAAAGATGGCAGAGAGATAAATAGGAGGGTGGATATTTCTCAGCCCCCTTCTCTCCCCCACATTCCTGATAAAAGGCATATGCCTGAAACGTCAACTCCCCTGCTCCTTAGACTCTGCCTGACCTGCTGTGCTTTTCCAGCACCACACATTTTGACTGTGACTTTCCAGCATCTGCAGTCCTCATTTACGCCATTATACAAATTGTGTTTCTATGTTTATCTGGATTTGGCAGCATGAGATCCAAGCAGCAACAAGTTACCACATTTATTTCCCTAAAATAAGATTTTGTAGCAGTCCTGAACAATAAAATGCAAAGTTTGTGGTGAACTAACATCATGCTGTCCATCTTTATGTCAATTGCCAGTTCAGAAATCACAATCCATTATCAACATCAAATTAGGCAAAAATGAACTCTAATCCAGAAGCCTGATCACAAATGGTTAAGGCTTTGATGCTTTGTTCAGAATGCTTTATACCAATCAGGGAATCAGATGGGGTGAACCAGAATTTTAGTTTACAAGCAGAACACAATGTCATGTATGAACGTACCACATTGTGTTACTAGAACTGATTGCAAGGTGAGAAGTATGAAATCTTCCATACCAGCTTAATTATCAGTCATTTCACAAAGACAGACAGAAGCCTCTGTGAATGATGTTGAACCAAACCAGCAAATTTCAGGTCAAAGGCCAGATTTCTCCATCTCGAAGAATCTTTTACTCAATGTCCATTAACTTCCGTTTCTGCTTGCATTCATAAGACGATAAGACATAGGAGCAGAAATTGGCCATTCAGCCCATTCAATAATGACTGATAAGTTTCTCAACCCCGTTCTCCCACTTTCTCCCCATAACCCTTGATCCCTTGGTACTCAAGAACCTATCTATTTATTTCCGTCTTAAATATACTCAATGACCTGGCCTCCACAGCCTTCTGTGGAAGTGAATTACATAGATTCACTCTCTGACTAACTGACAAAGTTTCTCCTTATCTCTGTTCTAAAGGATCTTCCCTTTATTCTAAGGCTGTGCCACTGGGTCCTAATCTCTCCTACCGATGGAAACATCTTCCCAACATCAACTCTGTCTAGGCCATTCAGTATTCTGTATGTTTCAATTAGACTCCTCCCCCATCCTTCTAAACTCCATCGAGTATAAACGCAGAGTCCTCAAACATACCTCATATGTTAAGCTTTTCATTCCTGGGACCATTCTCATGAACCTCCTCTGAGCATGCTCCAGCACCAGTACATCCTTCCTGAGATATGAGGCCCAAAACTGCACACAATCCAATGTCTTGTGGTTTTCTCATCGCTGGGGAGTAGACTAGTTAGAATCTCACTGTATTGTGCAGCCTTTATGAATTCTCAAAGGGTAGAAAAGCAAGAATTAACCCATTCATTTTTTTTCGATATCTTGGTTTGAATAAAATCTTTCCAAGTTGTTGGTGCTTTTTCTCCTGGAGGAGGATCACTGGACCTAAAATGTTAACTTTGCATTCACTCCACAGATGCTGCCCAAGTTTCTCCAGCAATTTCTATTTCTCTTCTAGTTTTCCAGTATTGGCAGTTCTTTGTTATATTTTACTTTTTCTCCTGGCATCTGTTATTTACAGAGGATTCAATCCTACTTCTTCCAACTGGCTGACAGTAAGTTAGTCAAAGTTTGATGGCACAAAGCACAACTTGTTCAGGGTAATCTGCAAGTGGATAGGACAGCAGTCAAAACAACTCAGTGAGTAGTCACGATCACAGTGCCTGGTGCAACAGACTCAAGGGGCTGAATGGCCTACTCCAGTTCCTATGGGTAGACCATGTACAATATGAAGAATATTAGCTTAATTTCAGGCAATTAGGTATATAAACATAAATTGATAAACGTAGAGAGAAGAACAAGGAAGGTGCAAAAAGACTACCCTGCATTCCGAGGGGCAAATTACTACGGATGCTAGAAGAGTCATCTCGACTCAAAATGTTAGCTTGCTCTCTATCCATGGATGCTGCCTGATTGTCTGAGATCATCAGCATTTGTAGTTTCCACTACATTCCTATCAGTTTAGGACGATATTGCATATGGTCTCTGCTGTGGTATTAACTTTCAGTTACTTGGTATAACTGCTCTGAAAACAATTGCAGATACTGAATTCTTATCAAGTCTGGAAGATCATTCCTGGCTCATCAGGCCAATTGACTGAAGACCTCATCTGTTTCAAATCTCCCTGAGCAGACTGTGCATTCTTGCCCTGAATATCAAGTTAGTTTTATGGAGCTGTACATTAGCAGGTTCTAGCCTAATTGTTATTGTCAGCAAGATATCCTGCCCTTCTGCCTTCTAGACTGAGACCCCAACTTGGTCCAATCATTGTTCATAACTCAATCCTCATATATTATTCTACTAGCTCTTCTGTACACCTTCTGCCGAATTTAAAGGTTTTCCTTGTGGCCATACTGGACAGAGCACACTGCCATAGTTTGAAATGATCACCTAAATTACAATAGCACAGGGAAAGACTTGTAACAGATGTAATAACCATTCGCTTGGACAATTAAATCAAGTCTACCGTTTCAAATTTTAACTCCAATTTTGCAAATACTTTCAGGATGCTACTGCCTCATCATCCAGAAATGTGAATTTGACATTGGCATGTGGGCAGCCAAAATCCACCTTGACCTCGCCAGAATCCCATTGATATCAAGACCTGAATGAGCCAAATATTTCTTGTAATTTCATGTTGGTAAGACCCAGTCGTCATCTTGGTCATACCTTGGAGCTCAACTCCTACCTCTCAGCTGTTGCTTCACACCAAACTCAAAGAAGCAGACCATGCAAACTGTTCAATTCCATCTACACATTTTGTTTCATTATTGAAAACTATTGTTTTTCCATTTTTAATGTTACCAACTTTGGTCATTCCTATAATCACCACTGCAAAATCGCATACCAAGACATAGATCAACATCAAAGGTAATTCCTTCAACATCCTCTTACGTGGACCCTCTTCTACAATTTGCTATTTAACAAGAATATTGTAGCTCTTCCTCTATTGCAATACTATCATTGCTACTTTCAGGTTGCTGTGGCCTAGCAGGATTTGAAGATCACTGTTATCACATTCAAATTCCATCTGACCATGGATGGCTCACCTCTACTTTCCTCACAATTCAATTGGCTGGATCACTGATATTGGTCAAAGATTGTGATTTCCATTCTAAGATGACAAAAATCAAGGCAGTTAATCTGGTAGAGTACTGAGGAAGTGCGCTCCATTTGAAGCATAATCATATAATTTACATTTGATGAGAAATCGTAGCCCACTTGTAGTGAACATAAATATTCCTGTGGCACTATTTTGAAGTACAGTTACAGTCAAGATTAATCCCTCAATCAAGGCAGTGTAAAGGCTAAACTGTAATGATGCTCTATCAATAGCTACTGAACAACAACCTATGTCACAATTATGTCAGATCACATGACACAGAGATCTGCTGGAAAAAGGTAACAATGAAACTCGGCTTTACCATCTTTTTGTGCATTGTTTAATGATTAATGAATACTAATTTAACTCATGTGGAATTGAGTCCATATCTGTCCCAAGTTTCCAGAAGCTGCTAAAAGCAATATTCATATAACCAAAATCAGAAACAAATTATCTGCTGATTATCATAAGTCTGTTTGGAGGAACTTACTGTGTTCTGGATGACATAGTCATAGAGTCACAGAGATGTACAGCATGAAAATAGACCCTTTGGTCAAACCCATCCATGCCAACCAGATATCCCAACCCAATCTAGTCCCACCTGCCAGCACCCGGCCCATGTCCCTCCAAACCCTTCCTATTCATATACCCATCCAAATGCCTCTTAAATGTTGCAATTGTACCAGCCTCCACCACTTCCTCTGGCACACACTTCACTTTCAACAACAAAACCTCCAGACAAACCAAAAGAACACCCATAGGCTCTCTGATATCAGGGTTCTTAGCAGAGGCAGTAATGCATAGATTCGAACAAACAGCTCTGCCAACCATCCAACTCAAACTTTGGGTCTGCTACGTGGATGATACTTTTGTCATCATTAAACAAAACAAATTAGAGGAAACCTCCAAAGCCATCAATAATACCCTCACTGGCGTAAAATTCACTAAAGAGGAGGAAAACAACAACAAACTGCCATTCCAAGGTGTTGCAGTAGAGCAAACAGCCAATGGGGAACTTCAAACCAGCGTCTACAGGAAAAACAACGCATACAGACCAAATATTGAACTACAGAAGAAATCATCCCAACATCCACAAAAGAAGCTGCATCCAAACATTATTTCAATGAGTCACCACACACTGCAGCACAGAGGAGCTACGCAGAGCAGAGGAAAATCACCTATACCGTGTATTCAAAAAGAATGGGTACCCAATGAATATAGTCTGCAGATTTTTCAGCAATAAACCTAAACAAGCAGACAAAATATGTCCAGACCCTAGCCACTCTCCTCTACGTCAAAGACATCTCGGAAATGACTGCCAGACTGCTCAGACACGTTGGCATCATAGTAGCCCACAAACCCACCAACACACTAAAACAGCAGCTAATGAACTTGAAAGACCCTGTACAGACAACAAGCAAAACTAATGTCATTTACAAGACCTTGTAACAAACACTACATTGGATAAATAGGCAGAAAGCTAGCCACCAGGATTCATGAGCATCAACTAACCACAAAAAGACATGACCCATTCTCGCTACTATCCTTAGATACGGATGAGGAAGGACATCACTTCAACTGGGACAATACATCCACTCTAGGACAAGCCAAACAGAGGCACTCACTAGAATTCCGAGAAGCATGGCATTCCAACCGGAACTCTATCAACAAACACATTGACTTGGATCCCATTTACCACCCCCCTGAGAAAAAGAACAGAAAATGACATCACCAGAGGAAATGACAACCACTGGAAATGACATAAAACCCCAAGGAAAACCAAACACATAAATAGAAAGTGGGTATACCACCAGTCCTTCATCTGGAGGCCCACTGAAGATTTACATAGTATGGTGACAAAACATCTGAAAATAAACCTCAACCTGAGCTACAAATCTTCTCAAAACTCGCTAACTTACTGTGTGTAGATATGGTATGTGCATTTCTTACAGTACAACAGTGACTTTCATTTCAAAGCACTTCATAGGCTATGAAGTACTTCAAGATGTCCCAAGGGCAGTGAAAGGCACTATATGAATGCAAGTCTTATTTTTTGCAGCACGCTAGAACCTCTATCACATTTGTGTGCAGAAATACATTTTAAAACTGTGCTTTATGCACATAGAGTTTAAAATCCTATTTTGAATAACACTCCTTCCTGATGAACATCAAAATTTGAAGTGGCTGATTTAAAAGTAAAACCACACGCACATTGGCATTCAAAAGCATGAATCGAAATAATACAGCTGCTTCATGTTATGGAATCTCACCAGAAGGTGGCAACGTGATAACACATTTTAAACCAGAAAGAATTAGCCTTGAACAGTACAATTCAGACTAAATTGCACCCAACCAAGCAAAAACAATTGCAGATAACTGAACAGGTTAAAAAAAAAGGACAAGCTGAAAATAGGGTGGCTTGGGGTTTAACAGGAGTCACATGATTTCAGTGAATGCCAACTACACTATGAAACACAAGCTGCCAAATGGAGGTCTGGTATAATCATCACAAAGCCTAAATTGATTAATACCTAAATAAAACCTGCCTTGTTTCACTTCAGTTGTTTGCAATGGCTGAGTCTGCCAGCAGATCTCTGCCAATAGTGGATTGCTGAATTTTAACACTAATTTTAACACTTGGTCAAATGCATGCCAATGCCCAGCTATTACTCAGAATAATAACAGCTGTTCTGCTGGATTGATTCCTGAGAAAACAGCATGGTCCTGGGAGGAGAGCTTGAACAGAATGGGTCGTTACTCTCCAGGATTTAAAGGAATGAAACACAATCTCATCGAAATAAATCAAAAATTTTCCAGAGCTTGAACAGGTTAATGCTCAGAGGCTGTTTCCTGGGAGAGGCTAAAACAGGGTGATACAGGGTCACATTTTCCTGGGTCTTTGTGAAGCACCCACAAAGTTCACCCTCCGAAAAGTGCACCTCTCAAGCCTGCTGTGCAATTCACTCTGATTATAGATAACCTTGTGTCTCATCATTAAAAGAACCTGCAGTAATTCTTCCTCTTTGTAATCTTTGGAGACAGCAGTCTTGCACAGGAGAGGAAAACAAGTTAACACCAGCCCAAGCCATGTTTAATATTTCCTGGCTTCTACCGTTAAAAATATGCAAACATTTCTTTGGTACATGATTTACAGGGAACCAAGATGAAGAAGATTATAAAAACAAAGTCTTGCAGAATGTGAAATGCAAGTTTAGCAGATTCTGATTCCTGTATCTTTAAGCAATCTAAACTTACTTGTATAAAAAGGTATCAACTGATTTTAAATGAGAAAAACAAATTGGTAGCTGTTTGAGCTGTTATAACCAAGAACAAAGAAACTCCACAAAGTGAGATTATCTTCTCTGTAATACAGACATATTTCTCTGAAGAAAAATAACATCAAGGTATACTGATCTTTCTGTAAAATAAATCTTATATTCTATGTGAAAACGTAAAATATTAAAAACTGCAACTGAATTCAGCTGTTGAAGATGAACAAGGGAAATCTTTTGGGTTTAAACAATCTTAGATATTTAACTTCATTGATATATTTTGAATAATTCAGTCTATGTGAGTAGTGCAAAAGTTTCTTCGGCAATTAACAAGTTCTTAAGAAAATTGTCAGCTTCAAAATCACTCAGCCTCTCTCTGTATCTTATATTAAACATAGAACAAGATCCAAACATGAGAATGCACTCTTTGTTTGTAAGTGTTCAAGTATTTCATTCATATCAGCTTTAATTAAGCTCACCAACATCTGTTACAACAACAACAAAAAGCTAACTGTTACATCATGTACTGCATAGTTCATAAACTAGGCATCATTAATTTATTTTCCTGAGAATGTCTTCCAAAACTGAAACTTTACATACTCTTTAAACTTATATCAACTTTATATGCTACTACCATCAACATTGCTCCATTTCCTCTGGCCTGCTGAAATAAGAATTAAAAGCTAATGTGATGACATTGAGTTGTAAATGCACACCAAGTTGATCAGAGAGCAGATAAAACAGCATGTGCAGTTTCAAAATAATTGAACAAGTCTTTGCTGGTTTTCCTGTACAGTATTATCTGGCTGTGTGCACAATCAGATGGGAATCGCATTACTCCAGTGTGGTGAAATCAAATCTGCATTCAGGTAAATGAACATTAACAGACTTAACTAAACATATTAACATTTACAATAGATAGTGCAGGACACTACAGAGGCCAAGAGAATAAATAGGGTAGGACAATAGAGAGGGTAGGCCAATAGAGAGGCTAGGAGAGAGCATCTCTGAGACCCTACACACTCAAATCAAGCTTCCATTTTTTTCTGACATCACCATGACATAATGCCATATGTCCATACTGAGTAGCTACAATTAGAATAAAAGTACAGTTAAGCTTTTCACTCGATACCTACTGTATTTTACCACATCGGCCCTTTGACCTGACTTCTCTTCTATCCCACACCCATATTTACTTTTTGGCACTTCATTTGTTAGGTCTGCAAAGACCAGTCTGCATATCGTAATGACCAATCGGAACAAAGCTGAAACAATTTTCACAGAGAATATTTCACATCATCTATATTCCCCATTTTCCAGCCTTTTATTCCATTTTCATTGACAAGAAAAATCTAGTGGACCTAAACGCCCAGCTCTATAGAGGTTCGTCACTAGGCAACCAGTGTGTGATGTCATCTTCACAGACTCTGATTCATCTTTGATGGAATTATAGTATTGGCAGCAATTAAAATTGCACCCAGTTGAATCAAAAGAGTTTGCTAGATGTCTCTCTGCAATGCCAAACCTTTCACCTAACTTATTTTATGAGTCAAACCATTAGTTCAAGCTCACTTCCCAACCCACTTCATCCATTAGCGAACACTCAATATCCATCTTATAATTCACTTTATAAAAGAAAGACTGAGTGTTAGCTTGGCAGCAATTCCACTTTCAAGTCAGAAGGTGAGATCAAGCCTCATTAGGGCAATCCATACTGACTGGCTACGTTATTGTTCATGCTATGGACGGAGTTGGTTAGCTTTCATCCATTACTCTTCCATTTAGAGGCATAGATTTAAATTGTGCCACCGATGTTTGCTTCTTATCAGGAGGATGTGGATGGCTGAGACAGGGGATTCTCTAATGTATAATACAACACTGTCACAAGGTGAATCATCCCAAGGCCATGAAATCCTAATGACACATGAGGATCTTTTAAGACCAGAAAATTCCATGTGATATGATCCACAAGCTTCTCTTACGTTGTGTTAAGACAGTGGAGGAGGTTGAGGAAACAGAAATCAGAGTGGGAGTAGAGAATTAAACAAACAAGTGACAAGAAACTCAGGCTCGTGTTTGCTGACTGAATGGGGATGCTCTGTAAGGTGATCTCCAACTTATATTCAGTTTCCCAGTGTACTGGAGACTGAATCACGAGGAGCAAGTACACAATACTAAACTGAAGTACATCAATGTTTTACCAAAATGCTCTTCACTTCTTGCATTCAGTTTACACGAAATGCTTAGAAATGCTTTCTTCGCACTTGCAAAAACAGAAAAGACAACATACCTACAAATGAAATTTATTACCAAGAACATAACAAGATGAGCAATGAGTAAGGGTCTCTCCTGCCATTACACGATAAAGATTAGAGGGGAAAGATTTAAAAGGGATCTAGCGGGCAACTTTTTCACACAGAGTGACGCATGTATAGAATGAGCTAACAGAGGAAGTAGTGGAGGCTAGTACAATGGCAACATTTAAATGGCATCTGAATGGGTACATGAATAGGAAGGGTTTAGAGGGATATGGGCTAAATGCTGGCAAATGGGACTAGACTAATTTGGGATATCTGTTCAGCATGAGTTGGACTGAAGGGTTTGTTTCTGTGCTGTACACTCTTATGAGTTTATGATGTTCAAATTGAAATGCAATCATGTATAAATGTCCTTCCTGGTCTCTCATGGTCATGTGACCTCCACCTGCGATGCACACACTGAAGGCAGCCAGCTAGAGGCAATTTAATAAAGACAATGTACAGACAAGGCTGATGCCTGATGAGCACAGAACAAAAGGCAACAGCACTCAATGTTATTGGATGCCAAGAGGAATGTTTGGAGCAGAACAGAATCAATGTCACTTTTTATAAACTGTCAACAAACCTGTGTCATGCAAGTGTTTGCTCATGAGTCTTGAACTTGGCTTGAAATTTTCAGCGTCTTAGCAGAAAAACAAAAAAAAACCCCTCTAATATCTATTATTGTTGCAGGGACTAATAGGAGGGCTCAAGGCAGTTGGATTGTTGGTAGCCATGTTTTTTGGTTACTCTATTTCCTCACCTGGCTCTGTAAGTTACAAAATTGCTTTTAGCATCTGAAAGGCACTATAAATTGTGCATGAATTGACATTCAACAGTTTGATTTCAGCTCCTCTATATATCTCCTCAGCACCAAATTGTTCATATTTCAGCAAGTTATTTTGCACAAAGATACCAAAGTCTACACAATAAGCCACGTGGGAAATAAATTATTCTCGAGTAATAAGGTGTATTTCTTTTAGTTGTAAGCAAAACCTGCTACAGAGCAGGATCAGGAGTTTTAGCCTTCAATTTACCCTGAGAAAATTAGGAGTGGCAAATCAATATTTTTAGCACCAACATCCTTAATGTGGTTAAACAGACCAGAATTCATGCATTGACTAAATAGATATATCCTCACTAGAGCTTTCTGTCTCACCAGAAGTCAGAATGCACATAATTTATGCATGAAACACACACAGATGTCTCCACCAGCTGATGTGCTCATTATGAACATTTGAGGACTTACTGATACCTCACTAACATATTTGCAAGACTTCCTATTATCTTGGAGTGAATCCAAACAGCTTCAACAGTTTTAGTTCTAGGAAGATCTCGTTTTAAGATGTGCAATCATTTTCTTATTGAATAGATCACACAGAGAGCAGAAGACTGTAACATAATTTCACACAACTCCACAGGACATGGTTACTCGGCAGCTCCTTTTGTCAATTTGTTAGACAAAAGAAGTTAAAGCTGCACAAAGTTCCTACATTCACCAAGATAATGTACTGGCTCCCTAATGCCAAAGGCAATTATGTCATTGAGCAATTATGCCAAATTCTGAGCGAGTAGGGTGAACAACTATATAGAGGACTATATAGTGTATGCACTATAAATTGCTCGTAGTCCATATCACTTCCAAAGACACAGTAAAAAAAGAAAAGAGAATGAGGCCCTACATCCAGACTTTAAAAGAGTAGATGAAAGCACGCCAGCAGCCGGTCTTCAGATTATTCCTAGAGCCACGTATTAGTGACTTCAAGATGAGGCAGAATGGAGATCTTTACATTCCTGAGGAATTAAGGGCAGTTCTGAGCAGATGGAACTTGTACTGTTTAAGCCTGAATTGCAGCTTAAAAGGGCTGACACCAATCGGACTGAGGGGAGGTTTGCTCACACCATTGGCCATGTTTGAATGAACTTTGGCAGAGGATAGGAATTTGTGAGTACATTCAAATGAAGGAGAGGCAAAGCTGGAAGAATAAATATTTGTGAGTGAGTGGGAAACAGAGATTACCAGAACAGAGAAAATAAAAGTTTTGGTTGGGCTTGATTGGACATACTGAACTTCAATGTAAAGAGTCCAGAGAGTAAGAGCTAAGGGCACAGTTAGATGCCTGAAAGTACGATATCACACTGAATACTGAAACATGGCCAAAAGTAGCCCAACATTTCCGGTTTCAGGGTTTTCACATGTGATATAGAAATGGATGAAATGTTACGACACACCTCTGAAGCAGATGGGATTGAAACATGGGGTTACCGGCCCAGAGGATGGAGAGATCATACTTCCATCTGTATTATGCAAGAAAGATCATCAAATAAGACCATAAGTAGTAGTGACTCAACAGGAGTGGGCCATTCAGCCTCTTCAGCCGACTTGATCATTTAATAGGATCATGGCTGATCTGACATTCCTATATCCACTTTCCTGCCTTTTACACACAACACATGATTCCCAGACTGATCAAGAAACTATCTATCTTAGCCTTTAAAAATGCATCAGGTCTCTGCCCCATAGCTCCAAAGACTCAACACTCTGAGAGAAAAAATTCCACCTTGTCTCAGCCTTGAATTGATGATGGTCGTGCTGAACCATCTTTTTGAATTGCTGCAGTCCACGTGGTTTCAGCACACCCAGAATGTTGTTAGGAAAGGAGTTACAGGATTTTGACGCAGCAAAATAGTGAAGGGTCAGAATCAGGAAGGTGTGTGGTGGTAGAAATCACAAATGTTTTAGTTTGGATTCATCTATTCAGTTAAGCTTAAGTTAGACCTCAATGTGTTTCTTTCAGATGGCATTCATTAATAATATATGCACTATAATTAAAATGCTCTAGTTTTGACCTTCTAGCGGAGTCTCTCTCATGTTTCAGTATTCAGTGTGATATCGTACTTTCAGGCATCTAACTGTGCCCTTAGCTCTTACTCTCTGGACTCTTTACATTGAAGTTCAGTATGTCCAATCAAGCCCAACCAAATCTTTTATTTTCTCTGTTCTGGTAATCTCTGTTTCCCACTCACTCACAAATATTTATTCTTCCAGCTTTGCCTCTCCTTCATTTGAATGTACTCACAAATTCCTATCCTCTGCCAAAGTTCATTCAAACATGGCCAATGTCTCTACCACATGATTATAGAGGTCACAGCTCTATCACAACACACTTTAGCGGCTCATCTGCATATGCATTAAGCCTTATCTCTCTACAATAGGCTTAGAAGATACGGTTGAAGCAGTGCCAATGTGTGTAACCCATTTGTAGTGCCCTACTCAGTTTGGGTCTCTGGAGCCCAGCACAGCAATCCTGTACTCGAACCACCTATTAGGCTCTGCAACCATGTCTTCCAGAAGCTCTTTTCCCGATCTGTCTTGTCCTATAATGAAGAGAAATTTGAGATTACATTTTTGGCACTACAGTGAGATGTAAAGTTCTGTACACCATGTGCCATTGCACAGATTCATCTCTGCAGTCCTACAGTATTTTAACTATACCTCAGCAAGACCAAATGAATAGTTCAGGCACCTTCCCCAGTCTCACAAGTGGCCTCCAATGGCCTCTTTGTCTGCATGGTTTAGATTAGATTAGATTACTTACAGTGTGGAAACAGGCCCTTCGGCCCAACAAGTCCACACTGACCCTCCAACGAGCAACCTACCCAGACCCATTCCCCTACGTTCACCCCTGACTAATGCACCTAGCACTACAGGCAATTTAGCATGGCCAATTCACCTAACCTGCACATCTTTGGATTGAGAGAGGAAACTGGAGCACCCAGAGGAAACGCACGCAGACACGGGGAGAATGTGCAAATTCTGTTCAGACTGGGGCTCACTTATTTCATATTGGTATCCCAGGATGCTTTGGCAGCCCATGCTTAACTCTTTCTGCCCTTATGTCTTTGGGTAACTCTAGAGGCAGGATGCACAAGAATCATAATTAATGGTCTCTTGATTGACATACAGAGTTACACCAAACGACCAGAGTGACCTGCAAGCAACATATAGAAAAGTCCACAGGACATCACATTTGGTCCTGGGAAGTGTCGAGTCCATCGCAGATTACTGTCTTCAAGTTGTCTCAAAGATTTGAGCAAGAGGTGAAGCGAGGTGTTTGAGACTGCTTATGTAGTAGCAACACAAGTGGTAGTCACAAGCAGCAGAATGATGCCAGAAAGACTTTCTGCCCGTCACACAAATAGGTCATGGATAGCTGAATTTCTGAGCCAGTTTGATGCCAGATATGTGAGCCATATGTCCCAAATACTGGCAGTCTATTTCAAATAGCATGTCCCTTCAGCTATTCACAACAGGCAAGGTACTGTCCATACTTATACAGTCAGTGCTTGCAAGACTCAAAACAACTTCAATACTATATGATTATGAGAGTAAACAGCATTCGTTAAACAACCCTTAGTGTGCTAAGCAGTACACTGACAAATTTAAGATTGTCAATTGGACTTGCAGTGTGGCACACATTTACTTGAAAGCTACAAATATAAAAACACAGATCCTTGTTGAATACAGACAGAACAAGTACACGATTACACCTGTTTCAATTTAATAAATAGGAGACATCCATTCTCTGGTTCATGGCTCAGGACAAAGCCTTGACCAATCAGAACCATGCTGTCTGGTTTAATTTCAAATAAAGCTTGGTGATTAACCGCCAGTCATCATCGAACTGGCGCATTCTCCATGGCAAAGCCTCCCCAGTCAGATTCCACTTGCTAACCAATCAGCTCTTCTACAGTGTAAAAACGTTGTTCCCGTTCACATTGATCTGTGAGTGCAAGATAACAAGCTTTGACGAAGAGTGTATTTTTTCCAGCAATATTCTAGAACACAGATCAACCAGAAGAGAATCAATTGAGCATTGCTTTGTCCGTTGCTCAAGGTGTTTCATGATAAAGGATTTGAATTTAGATCATGTAGATACCAGTCACGATCACCACAGATCCAAGAACAAGTCACTAGCTTACAAATTTGTATAGGAAATGGAAAGGGAAGGGAAAAGGAATTGAAATAAATCATCAGTACAAAATGCTGACGCTGGAAGAGTATTTCAGATCTACTAAACTAATGGAAGGTAACTGCAATAATGATGTGTTTTCTGGAAATCTCATTTCAGACCTGTGAATGGAAGAAATCCCATTATTCACTGTTTGTACTATATACTAGCAGCCCCAACAACATTTATCCTCAGGGTAGATCATTTTACTGAAGGAAGGAAATAGAACTCAAGAAATAGGAACTACTTGGATTCAATTACTTGTTCACAAGCTTCATGCAGATGCCTTGGTATATGTGAAAAAGAGCAAAGGTGAGGTGAACTGACACTTAATATTCATTTTAAAAACAATGGTATAATTTGTGTTCACAGCTAGTTAGATTTTGGAAGGTTTTCCCTCTCTGAGTATTGGTTTCATTTATGGCTGAAACTGTCAACTTTAAAAGTTATCTCCTATATTGATAAACTGCTTTGGGAATTAGGATATACAAAATGAGATTAAAGGGTAGCATGGAATAGTGCAATTAATGCAGTAGGGGATAGTAGAGATGTAGCATTATCACTGGGTTGGTCATTCAGAGACTCAGATTAATAATCCAGGAAAACACGTTTAAATCTTGCGGCGGCAGATGATGGAACTGAGGTTCAATTTTTTTTTCATTCATTCACACAATGAAGGCATTGCTGGCCAAACCAGCATTTATTGCCCATCCTTAATTACCCAGAGGGCAGTTAAGAGTCAACCAGATTGCTGTGGGTCTGGAGTCACATGTAGGCCAGACCAGGTTAGGATGGCAGATTCCTTCTCTAAGGGACATTAGTGTGCCAGGTGGGATTTTCCAACTATTGACAATGGATTCATGTCATCATTAGATCTTACTTTCAGATTTTGCTGAGTTCAAATTATACAATCTGTGGGATTTGAACTTGGGCCTCCAGAATATTACCTGGCTCTCTGGATTAACAGTCTAGCAAAAATACCACAAGACCATTGTCTCCACTGAATTCATACATGAAGAATGGAAGATTGCTCTCAGTAAAGACAACTACGAAACTAACATCATTGATTATTGTAAAATTCCATTGGGTTCACTAATATCCTTTAGGGGACAAAATCTACCATCCTCGTCTGGTCTGACCTCCATGTGACTCCAGATCCACAGCAATGTGGTAGTGTCTTACCTACCTTCTGAAATGGCCCAGCAAGTCATTCAGTTTAGAGAAATTGGACACAGGAAACAAATACTCACCTTACCAAATAATAATAAAGCTAAAAGTAAGAGCTACCTATTCTGACCCTTTCCCACAACTGATAAGCTTGTCCTATTTGTCGGATATTGTATAAGGGTTCAAAGACTTGATTGAAACTCCAAACTCAATTTCAAAAGGAAGGGTGAATTTCACTAATTCAAGACTACATTGCTTGTGTTTATACATCAGACATTTTCCTCATTGAATATACATCAAAAAAGTTGCTTGATAGATTAAAGGATGTACTAAAGAGTCATTCAAGGACATTTGCCAATTAGAAAAATATGATCATGCGACAAGAAAGCTCCTAAGGGACGGGTATCTGTGTAACATCAAGAGCTGACATTGGCGGTTTCCCAAGGAAATTTCTTTTTCACACAAATACATTAAAAGAAACAAGGTTAGACTGTCTGATCAGTACAACACTGGAAGGCCTCCAATCTAATGGTTTCCAATAAACCTGAACATACGGCAAATATGATATTGGTGAAACAGCTTCTTAAAAAAAAAACAAGCACAGACTAAAGGTCAGAATTCGAAAGAAAAAAGTCTTCCCTTGCTTTAAGCTGCATCCTGTCAATCCCCACCAATCCTTACATTTGTCTCACTGCCACTTTAAATTAGAGAGGGAAGTACTAATATATCTGAATACATATTGCTAATTTTTCAATTTGTCCCACAGCATTGGACCATTCTGCCTCACCTCCATTATAATTTTCCACTCACTTTAATGTCAAATGCATCTGGCTCAGGAGAGTCTGTCCACTTGAACAAAAGTTTTAATTACTCAGAATGTCTAGATTCTACTTCTTACGTGCTGGGAACTTTGCTGGAGCTACAGGTGAAAAAGTGAACATTCCTAAAGTTAATAAAATGGAATTGGTAAAGTCACCATAGCCCTAGTAGACCATAGGGCTGCTCTCTCATTAGAGGGTCACCACATCTCAGGGGAGAGATTGAGAAGGAGAATCCTTCATGGTAACCTCAGGCGTGCAGGAATTAAATTCATGCTGTTGGCATCACTCTGCATCGCAAACCATTTGTCCAGCCAACTGACCCCCAAAATGGAATAGTTAGTTTTAAGGACAGAAATGTGTCAAGAATGAATGAGTAGCTCTTTGCGTAGCTCTCCTGTCTCTGTGCCAAAAAAGTCTTGAGATCAAGTCCGGCCTGAGGACTGGTCAGAGATGAAAGGGTCCAGCCACTGCTGCAGGAAAGCTGTGGGGATTAGTGCCTGGATAAATGGGCGGAGTTAATGGCAGGTAGAGTTTGGAGGTGTGATCAACCAGCCCTATGGTGATCCTGTGTAACATGGGCAAAGAGAAAGGAAGGTTATTAATATGACATTCTGACCCAATGAAACTACACCAACCCTTTCACCAGTCAAGGAGGCTGTATTTTCATTTTAATCTGAACTTCTTGTTTCTTTCTTCATACCTACCAACAATCTTATTTCCTAACCATACATCCACCTGGCTTTGTAACACATTGACTCTGCATCTCAGACTTTCCAGGATCATGTGCCCACATTTTTGTTGTAGGGTTATGGCTGCTCACATCAGTTGTAATTATTATAACTAATGTCTCCTTCCTATCGGAAAGCTGCTGTGAAACTTGAAAGAGTTCAGAAAAGATTTACAAGGATGTTGCCAGGGTTGGAGGATCTGAGCTACAAAGAGAGGCTGAACAGGCTGGGGCTGTTTTCCTTGGAGCGTCGGAGGCTGAGGGGTGACCTTATAGGGCTTACAAAATTATGAGGGGCATGGACAGGATAAATAGGCAAAGTCTTTTCCCTGGGGCAGGGGAGTCCCAGAACTAGAGGGCATAAGTTTAGCGTGAGAGGGGAAAGATATAAAAGAGACCTAAGGGGCAACTTTTTCACGCAGAGAGTGGTATGTGTATGGAATGAGCTACCAGAGGATGTGGTGGAGGCTGGTACAATTACAACATTTAAGAGGCATTTGGATGGGTATACGAATAGGAAGGATTTGGAGGGATATGGGCCGGGTGCTGGCAGGTGGGACTAGATTGGGTTGGAATATCTGGTCAGCATGGACAGGTTGGACCGAAGGGTCTGTTTCCATATTGTACATCTCTATGATTCTATGATTCCATGATTCTATGAACTAATTGTTATAAATGCAACACTTAGAATACAGGAAATACCCAAAATGCTTGAAGAGATGTGAAAAATATTTGAAAATGTAGACATGGGGGAAAGCAAAGTGACCACCAAAAATTTAAGAGTTGGTTTTGAAGCAGAAAAGCAAAAAGTGTAAGATAGAATGTTCCAGAACAAGAGTGTACCAACAGACAGTAAGACTGCAGAATGTTCCAGAACAAGAGTGTACCAACAGACAGTAAGACTGCAGCTAAAAAAGAAAGGTGGGGGGTGTGGGAGAAGGGAAAGGATGGAAAATGGGAGCAGAAGGCCATTCAGTCTAGTGAGCCAGCTCTGCCGTCAATATGATCATGGCTGGTCATCTACTCCATATTAGTGGAAGTCACTTGTATTTAGAAATCTGTTGAACAATTGGGCTTCCATAATCCTCTGGGGTAGGGAATTCCAAAATTTACCACCTTCCGAGTGAAGAAATTCCTCCTCATCTCGGTTTATCACTTATGACCTACCCCTTATCCTGAGATAATGTCTCTTGGTTTTACACACCCAACCAAGGAATACATCTTATTTAGATCCATTCTGTGGATGGGAGGAAATCTGAACAAATAAAAGCAATTAGTGCATACAAACTCATCAGGCCAAGTCTACAAATGCAAGGCCAAGCTGAGGTTATGGGTAATTTATAAGTGAACACATTGAAACTGATGCCAATCTACATTAGGAGGATGAAAGGAAATAGGGAAATATAACTTATTACAAGACAGGAAATAGCTGGAGAAGTTATATACAGCTTTCAATTTGTACACATAGCTTTCCTAGAACACCATAGTTGTGTTCTAGCGAAACCTTGCTTAATAGAAAGTCGCTTAATAGAAATAACGGGGCCTATGGGAAAAGTAGGGTTATGGGTAGACAGGCAAAAAACATCCCTCACAATCGCTCAAAAATCATCCAAAAGCCTAACACAAAGTATAGCACAGCCTTACTGAAGGTTGAATTCCTATTTATTAACGAAACAAAAGTGAATGTAATGCAGTACATTTAAAAAATGTAAGAAAGCTGTTCTGTCAGCAGCTGACATTGGTGCATGTGCAGAATGGCATGAAGACCGGTATGGGTATGAAACACGCAAACTGATCCCCATTGGAATCGCGCTATTACAAACAGAGGTAAGCATTCTCGAAAATATTGTTCTCTCATTTTTCAGTGACGTTATAGTCAAATTGTGCTGCTGGAACGCGCGTTATCCCAGAACTACCTGTAAAGAGTAAAACAACAGGATATTAGCAAGGAAACAGTCTCTAGGTGATGAAGTTGTGGATAAATATTTCAACTCTTGTAGAAAGCATCAAGATAAAGTATGTTGAAATTAAAAGTACACAAGTACAGAGAAGCTAAACACAGTCAAAGAGTTACCAGACATTAGGAATATGACACGTGTGAGGTTGCAAAATTGTACAGAGGACCCAGATTTAACAGCTTTGGATGTGCTACATCAGTGAAGGAGAAAAAATCTTTTCCTCATTTTGGACTTGATCATACCTAACCAGTTGAACAGCACAATGGTGGCTGAAGGAATCCTGGGTATTATTAGTGATCATACGCTGAACTGGACAAATCATATAAACACAGCAGGCCAGAGACTAGGAGTCCTGCAGCAAGTCATTTGCCTCCTGACTCCTCAAAGCCTGTCCAACAACAACAAAGCACATGTCAGAAGTGTGATGGAGTACTACCTACTTGCCTGAATGAGTCCATCTCCCACACTCAAGAAGCTTGACACCATCCAGGACAAAACAGCCTGCTTGATTGAAACTACATCCATAAACAAGATATTACATTCACAAGAAGTCCACTGATGTGCAGTAGCAGTAGTATGTACTATCTACAAAATGCATTGCAGAAATTCACCACAGATTCTTAGACAGCACCTTCCAAACCACAACCACTTCCATCTAGAAGGACAAGGGCAGCAGATACCTGGGAATACCACCATCTTCAAATTGTTCTCCAAGCCACTCACGATCCTGACTTAGATTAGATTGCTTACAGTGTGGAAACAGGCCCTTCGGCCCAACCAGTCCACACTGACGCGTACCCACCCAGACCCATTCCCCTACGTTTACCCCTTCACCTAACACTACGGGCAATTTAGCATGGCTAATTTAGCATGCCTGAGGCGGGAATTGAACCCGGGCCTCTGGCACTGTGAGGCAGCAGTGCTAACCACTGTGCCACCGTGCCGCCCAACATACTTAGAAACATACAGTTGTTCTTTCACTGTCATTGGGTCAAAATCCTGAAGCTCTCTCTCTCAGGGCATTGTGAATCTACCCATGGCAAATGAAGTGCAGCTGTTCAGAAATGCAACTCAACTCCACCTTCACAAGGGCAACAAGAGATGGGTAATGAATGCTAATCCAGCCAGTGATGATTACCTCCTGTGAATGAATAAAGAAGCTAGGGATGGGCAAATAATGGTGCCAAGCCGGTGATGCCTGCATCCCTGAATGAATAGAAGAAAAATTGTGACAGAATAATAAATTTCATTTCAAAGTTGACCACAAGAGAGTCAAAGCAGTGTGATAGGCAGAATTGGCACAGGCTGCATCCTGGACTGCTCACTAGCTGCCTTAGTGCTCATTCACTCTGAGCCTTCCTGGATGCTCCCAGAATCCTTGCTTTGCCTTGCCTTTTTGCAGAATACACTTCAGCCAGAATTATCAGTACTTCTACGTGGCCTTGTCATTTAGTGCAGACAAAAAGTCAGGAAGACTATCTTGGTCGTTAGTATTGTACAGTCACATCCATACAGATAGTCTTCAGCCAGAGCCTCCCAGCACAGTGTGTCAAGGGCATCCTCTGATACATGCAAGGGCTGGGATATAGTCAGTCAATCTCTCAGGGTGATCAGAGTCAGGATGTTCTCCTTGTGGGGCCCAATGTGAGGTAGCTCACCACCCATTCTGACTCTTCCTGCCCAATCATGGGCTGTTTCCTCCTGGAATGAGGGAAAGTAAGATATTAAGGGTGATGAAAGTGGATGGTGCAGTTGTTAGCACTGGTCCAGTTAAGAGACAGACAGGGTGAGGTGTGCCAAACATGTGAGTGGTTAGCACAGAGGGTATGCAGAGCGCGTACATGGGAGAATTGGGCAGGTGACAGCAAGTGAGGGAAGATGCTGCAAGCAACAGTGAGACTGTTGGAGCATGAATCTTGGAGGGTGTTCACACTGAGAGTATGAAGTAGCAGACAGTAGATGGTGTCACTTATGTTGGCAGAGTATAGAGGTCATTGCTTCACTGCTGAGTATTCCTCCAGACAGATGAGACTACAATGATCTGAGAGGATCTTATGGTATGGCATTCTCTGCCAGTTCTGGGTGAAGAGAATGTTCCTGCTGTATACTACTTGCCCCCCAGGATGTCAAGAATAGGTGCCTGCATAGTGGGGGCACCAATTTCCACTTATTTGCCATGTTTGGGGCAAATGTCATGGACTGTGTAGGGCAACGCTGGACTGACTGTTTTTATGCAGATGCACAATGGTCTTTGAAAGATGGCACAGGCACCCTGGATGCCAAGATACCCTGGCAGTGGCGAGTTTTTCTGGCTATGGCAAGTAGTAGAATCCAGCTAACATTGGATGAGAAGGGTAGATAGTTAATTATATGGAAACATAAATTGCTGGAAAAGCTCAGCTGGTGTGGCAGCATCTGTGGAGAGAAATCAGAGTTAACGTTTCGGGTCCAGTGACCCTTCCTCAGAACTGAACCCAAAATGTCAACTCTAACTTCTCTCCACAAATGCTGCCAGACCAGTTGAGCTTTTCCATCAATTTATGTTTTTGTTTCTGATTTACAACATCCGTTCAGTTTTGAGGTAGTTAATAAGATGGGCTTGGGACAATAGCACAAGAAAACATGTTAGACCTCACTGAGAGAAACCCTCCATGAAAAAGGGGATAAAAATGACACATTCCTAAAAAATGACAAGATTCATCTCAGCACATTATTCCTCTTTAGAATACACTCAAGCAGAAACTCTCACATAGCGTATGCAGACTTCACAGCTTATACTTTTACAATGGAGAATGGATGATGATGTAAAGCATTCGAGATACATGATATCTTTTGGTGCATTTTTATTGTTCACTAAAGGACAGCTTCCACAGGACAGAGGACAGCTGTGCACAGCTTTTAACAGCATAGCTCGCAACCAATAGTACCAATGATATCCAAGATGTGGCATCATATTTTGGTTTGCTTATGCTATACTCAGATGCTATCTTAATTCAGGAAGACATACTCATATCAAACTATAACAGCTGTTTTGCATTCCCTAGCCAAAAAAACAATAATTAGTTGTCACAGAATTCATACCAGCTCAGTATTATTCATCTTTTTATGTAATCTTTCATGAGTACACATTTTATAATTCTTTACATCAGTGGAGAAAAATTAGCTTCATAGTTTAAAAAAATGTAAAAGTTTATTTAGAAAAACATACTGACAAAAATGCAAGTTTCTTTTCCTCTGGCTTAAATTAAACTGGATGCAAAATAATAGAGATAAAATGCGTATATCGTTCATGCTCTGAAACAGCCATGGTACTGGGATAATGGTAAAAAATATTTTTAAAAACCCAGTAGAATCCACAAATATTTACAACTTAGAGAGAACCTGTTGAGGGAGAAACCCAAGGGGTAAATTCTGATTGCTTTAAAATTAGGTGGAATAATGGGATGAGAGTTTAAAATATTAACTATTGAGAAAGAAAGCTCAGCTTTTGAAGGAAACCAGAGATAAAGCATAATGAGCATCAGCAACAACCTTTGAGAGACAGTAACAAAGACAAATTTAGGTTTATTCAAATCCATTCAAATTTGCACTGATCTCAGACAGGTTCCAGTGGACTTTTTTTTTAAGCCTTTGATTCTACCTCTCTGAGTTCTCCTTATGGATTCAAAACCTCTACAAATAAAAAACAAGTCATCAGGTGAAGAGTTCAGAGCTGGAAGTATGCATACAATCTATACCAAAGTTAGAGCAAGTAGGAGCCATGCCTATAGTTTAACTGATCAGCTACTAGATTATCTGATGCAGAGATTTTGTGGGAGATGGTAACATGAACTGTGTAGTAGTGACCAATCATTTAAAAAGCCAAGAACCTTTAAATTCAAATTTATGCAAAATGAACAAGAATACTATGAGCAATGTCCAAACAATATTTAGCACACTTATACGTAACTCCTTTGATTGACTGAATCATGAGAGCTTGAGAATTATCATTCCGCTAGCTTATTGGGTCACAGTTGGTAGTATTTATCACAGACAGAAGTTCAGGGTTCAAGTCCAATTATTGTACAGATAAGTATTTAACCTAGGCTGACATTTCAATTCAGTAATAGAGGGGCACTGCATCGATAAGTGCAATCGGTCAGAAAGACATGTTCAAAAAAGGCTATGCACTGCCAAGCAAAATGAAATTAATTGTTACATGGCAATGTTCAAAGAGTTCTAAACAACAACATCCCTCAATTGACACCATAAAAGTTGGGTTGTCTCTTAATCAGTGCATGCCCCTCACCACAAGCAGCAAAATATTGGATAGGCAACCAACAGCATCTGTAGCCACGACAGAACCACTTCCAGCAGGTACAGGTAAGCAGCTCATCACAAATAACCAATAAATATTAATACATATGTTAGCTTACAACTGCAGGGTCAACTAACATTTAATCATTAACATGCAATGTGTCCCAGCTTGTTGCTATCATACACCATCTCATTCTCTGCTAGGTTTGGTTTGATTGGCCTCTGGCATTGATCGACTTGAAGCAACATCCTGCTCTGTCCAATTTTGTACTTGAGTGACAAGAAAGTATGGAAATGAATTACACTACAACATAGAAACACTGCATTCAATGACCTATGTGTTTCTGACCCATCCAAGCTTCTTCCTATTCTATTTATTTAATCTCAACCTATTGACATAGTCTTCTATTCCTTTCCCACTTATGCCTCTGACCCATTTCTATCATTGTACCCTCTCTACCAACATTAGAATCAGGTCACCTCTAAATCCTTTTTCTTGAAAAAAAAGAGCCTGAGCACGTTAAGTCTTTTCTGATCGATGTACCTTTCAAATCTGGTATAGCCTTTTATCTTGACTCTGGATTTGCCTCAATGCTGCTTCACAGTTTGACCAGAGTTCTATGCAAATTTAACATACATTCCCTGGTTTTCAATTCCAATGTTTTAGGAATGAATCCCAGAGCTTTGTGTATGCATTTATGGCTTTGTTAGCCAGTGTTGCTATTTCTAATGATTTACGTATCCATTCTCCTTTGCTCCTCTTCCTTATTTAGATTCTTTACTTTTCAAGTAGGTGACCACATTATTCCTCCTGCCAAAAATGCATCAGCTCAAATATGTGTATTTATTTAGCAGCTTTAATTTGAAAAAATGCCATAAGCCACTTTAGAGCAGCATTATCGAGAGCCATTTGAGGTCACCTTACAATCAGTTATATCAAAATTAATGAAGCCCAGGAACAACATGGGAATATAGAACCAAATTCATTCTACTAATTTAGTTCCAAATATTTTAGTATTAATGGTTGCCAGGGTTACCTTTGGATTGTGTCATTCCAGGTGAATAACATATAAACAGGAAGCTTGTTATTTGTCCCTTGTTTTAGTCTACTTGGCTGATTGCCAGGAGCACTGAGAAGAATATCTGGGATCCCTAAGGAAAATGTAATAAATTTCATGCTTACAACTGTTCACTTCTGGGTGGCAGGTCCATTGATATGTTGTCCATTGAGAACTAAGATCCTTCAGAATCAAGTTTCTGGTAAATCTGTAAACTTGCAAACACATGGGGTAAGATACCTTTGGCTGTAGCAGCAACAGAAAATTATCTGTGTTTGTTATTGAGAAATTATGTAGCCCAAGCTAGTTAAACTCCAATAGCACACTCACTCATCTTGAAGGTCTGTTACCTTTTGCTCTTGCCAAATTCACTTAAATTCTTCAGCTTAAGGGGCGATGATGGGGTGGGTAGTGGAAGGCGGCAGCGTTAAGACCAAAAGGCACAGGAGTGGAAGTAAGGCCATTCGGCCCATCGAGTCCACTCCGCCATTTAATCATGGCTGATGGGCATTTCAACTCCACTTATCTGCACTCTCTCCGTAGACCTTAATTCCTTGCACGATCAAGAATTTATCAAAGTCTGGCTTGAAGACATTTAATGTCCCGGCCCCCATTGAGCTCTGTGGCAATGAATTCCACAGGCCGACCACTCTATGGCTGAAGAAATGTCTCCTTATTTCCATTCTAAATTGACCACCTATAATTTTAAGGCTGTGCCCATGGGTCCTAGTCGTCCCACCTGATAGAAACAACTTCCCAGCATCCACCCTTTCTAAGCCATGCATTATCTCGTAAGTTTCCATTAGACATCTAGGTGTTACATTTCCAGTGTTTGCTGCATGCACTAATTGCACATGTGCTCTAGCCACTACAACTTTTGAAGAGGTAAGGGAGGGAGAAAGTCTCTTGTGAAGTATCTAAACATGCAAAGGCAGTGTTGATTATTCATTCTTTGCCATGATTAACTGCAACTGCAGCAAGCGGAGATACTGGAGAGTCATATATGGTTCAATAAGATGGATAGTCTACCTTAAAAGATTCTGTTGCTTGGCTGAATAGTTCTTCAGGAGAAATCACTGATGGTGCACCTAAACATTTTGCAATTGAACTATGGCTAAATGTTGATTCTTTTTCAAAGTGTATTGCTTGTGAAGAATAAAGCATTGCATTGGAATGTAGCTAAAATGTGAATGACTGGCATTATATTTGTTTTTTCAAAAGGCTTATAAGCAACTTGTTATGCTATCTCAGTATTGATTGATTTATTGTTGTCACATGCACCTCTAAGGTCACTCCTTAACTTACCAGGGAAATACATCCCAGCCTCTCTTTATAACTCAAACCTTTGATTAATTCACTAAATTACTCAATTTGACCTAAGTGTCTAATTCAGGTCAAAAGAATATGCATGCCAAGTTATTTTCAATAACAAGAAAATAACTATGTATTGTAATCAAAATGTTTTTAACACATGACAAAAATTAGATGAGACAAAATGATAAACTATAACCGTATAACTTAAACTTTACCCTTTTAAAAATTCCTTTTCACGCATACATACAGTCTCACAGGACAAGACATTAATATTATGGTGAGACAAAACACGAATAACAGAAGTCCAGTTTGATAATACCCATTCAGACCACAGACTTTACTGAGTTGTTCTCTTTCGCATCCTTTTGACACTGTTGATGACAAGAGGTTGTAGGTGTTTGGATTCTGAGTGTCTCATTCGCTGGTTGAGGATTCACCCTTCCAGTGTCTTCGAAGATGGTTTCTGCTTTCAGCAGGGGCCTTGGCAATAAAGCAGATTACAGAGGAAAGATGAGGAAGAGCAATGAACTACAATGGTTTTTCTTTTACTTCTTCATACAGAAGGAAGAGAAATAACACTTTCTCTTCACAACCTGGTTGTTTCTGCAGCATTGACCGTAGACAACAATATCGCCACCTGCCTAGAACCGTTCAAAAGATTGCTACTATAGTGAGCACTCTTGAATCCAAACAGCTAATATAAAATGAAAAGACAATCAGAAGACTCAGGGCAGAATTGCTGATTTCTCTGGACCGTGCCCTTACTGCTCTAATCAAACTCTATATATTACTGACAATGTGTTCCAATAACCTATCTTTAAAACTGCAAAATCTGGTTACACAGTGTCCTTGGCTTGAAGGTCCAAAAAGAGGTGATCTTTACACTTCTATAAAGAAGTTAAAAATACTTGTTGCAACATACCAAGTATTGATTAACAAGAGAAGAATTGATCATCCCTTTTCACCTGGTTCTAATATCATCAAAGAGTAAAGAATACTAAGAAAAAAAAATGTTGTGGGAACAAATAAATGCAATATGCAAGCTAAAAGCCGATGTGACAATACAATGAAGAATTTCTTGATTAAAAGGTTACCAAAAGAGTTTTATAAATGTGTTTAGCTGTAAGACTGGAAGAACAGAGGGATGCATTTATGGGATGTGCTTTCTGAACGTTGTAGAGAAAAAATGTTAGAAATGTTCTGCAGCATTTAGGGAACAATTCACAAAACCATACCTTGGGCCCTTCCTCAGCTTTTAATCATGTAGTCATAGACAAATTAATCATAAAGCACTAAAGATAGCCAGCCTATCATGCCAATCTTGCCTCTTTGGGACTGTAATCCTATTAGATATGTTGAGATGATCACTATTCCTTTTTGGTTTGGAACTATAAATTGAAGTTACGAGTTGAACTTTGAACAACTCCTTGTTTTAAAGGAGAAGGAAACAAAGTCACATGTTATCTATGGGAACTGGCCAGGAAAGTAATGCAACTTAATTACTGATCCAAGAACACTGTAATTGAATCAATGCTGACTGGTTGCAATGTTCAGGGATGGCAGCTGGTTGGATGTTGAATTGGTTAATCAAGGAAGGACTGACACTAACCAGCCATCCAAAAAGCATATTGATTTAAAAGGAGAATGAACCAGTTCTGACAGGGTTTTAAACAGGGAGCAAGGTTATTTAAGCATTTCTGGACTGGCTGATCTGTTTTGCTCTCTCTAGTTTTCTCTCCAGTCATCAAATTGTTGAATGTTCTGAGAAAAGATTCCCAGTTTGTAAGTACATATTTTGTGGAGGCTGCTATAATTTGCAATGAATGCTGACTTTGGAATTTGAACCATATATATAGCTCTACATGTCTGTGAACAACTCATTGTCCATGAATCTCATGAAGAAATCATATTCATTGTTTGAAACTGTTTAAATTGAACTAACAAATTATAAATCTTTTTTATTTGGTTTTGACTAATCCCTTTACTATGTCTGTCATTCTGTATTATTGGGGGTTATGAGAAAAGAAGATTGGGTTTAGATTGTAGACATTAATCATATTAATCAGATTAGGAAGGCAGTTAGCTTTGTTGGCTGGACAGCTATTCAGATGCAGAGTGATGCCAACAGTATTCCCACACCAGCTGAGGTTACCATGAAAGACTCTCTCATTGTCAACTGTTCTCATCACTGGGGGGATAGGGACCCTCAGATTAAATCATCACCAGTCATCTCTTGCTCATGAATCACCAGCCCCAGTGTCAGTTAAGACAATGGCAACTTTACCTTTATCGATTGATTATTTTACTTTGTTGTTTATCTTTGTTCTGCTGAAGTTACATTATTAGTAATAAATCATTAACTTTTGTTTTCAGTCATAAACTTGGTATCTAACACATCCATTATTTGAAAGTCTGGTTAGGAATAATTGGGCAATTTTGAGGGGTCATTAAAATATTTTAATTTCATTGTGTTGTGAATCCAGTGATCTTGAGGGTGATTTGGTTTGATTTGCTATATGTGTCGTAGCACGTTTGGTCCAATTTCCTTGCAATTTCCCCTGCAATTTTCCCATGGCATAGCTCTGCAATATTTTCAATTAACAGTATTTTTCCAACGTTTAGCAACTAATTTTACTATGACTCATAGAGTTATGCAAGATAGAAACAGACCCTTTGGTCCAACTCATCCATGCAGATCAGTTATCCTAAAATCATCTAGACCCACTTGCTAGCATTTGACCCATATCCCTGTAAACTCTTCCTATTTATTTATCCATCCAGATGCATTTTAAATGATATAATTTTACTCGCCTGCAACACTTCCTCTGGCGGTTCATTCCATGCACGCGCCACCCTCAGGTCCCTTTTAAATCTTCCCCCTCTCCCTTTTAACCCATGCTCCCTCTAGTTTTGGACTCCCCTATCCTGGGGGGGAAAAAAATGGCAATTCACCCTATGCTTGCCCCTCATGATTTTATTAATCTCTATAAAGTCACCACTCAACCTCCTAAGCTCCAAAGAAAAGAAAGCTCCAGTCTATTCAGCCTGTCCCTATAGTTCAAACCTTCCAATCCTGGCAACGTCTTTGTAAATCTTTTCTGCACCTTTCAAGTTTAACAACATCCTTCCGATAGAAGGGAGGCCAGAATTTAACACCGTATTCTAAAAGTAGCCTCACTGATGTCCTGTACAGCCGCAACGACATCTCAACTCCTAGAATCAATGCACTGACCAATGAAGGCAAACGTACCAAATGCCGCCTTTACCACCCTGTTTACCTGTGACTGCACTTTCAAGGAATTAGGAGCATGCACTCCCTAACTACCTAGCTCTCTTTGTTTACCAACACTCCCCAGGGCCCTACCATAAACTGTATAAACCCTGCCCTGGTTTGTCTTTCCAAAATGCAAGAGCTCACAAGACCACCTTCTGCTATTACTCGGCCCATTGGCCCATCTGTTCAAGGTCCCATTATGCTCTGAGGTAATCTTCTTCACTGTCCACGACACTTCCTAATTTGCTGTCATCTGCAAATTTACGAACCAGACCTTCTGTATTCATTTCACATCATTTCTTTCACTGGAAGTTGTTATTTTCAGGAACACTGACTCCCAGGTTTTTAAACATCAAATCGCTAGGGCCAGGCATTCACGCTCAGATTAAAGTACGGATGGGGAAAGGAATTCATGAAAGTCAAAAAAGCCAAACCTGAGAATGATCAGATTATAACAATATTAGATTGTAAGGTTCAGTGCATCATTTGCTTTCTGAGCAGGACACAGTGATAATAAATAATTTGCATCAATTATGAAGCACACTGTTCATTTCTGGTGCCATGTGTACAGCATTATACTGCCAGTCTTCCAAACTTGAAAATGGTACAGTAAGGGACATTATCCTGACATGGTGACCCAATACCACTAGCCTACACTGCTGTAAGTTATTTAAATTTGGCGGCACAGTGGCTGAGTGGTTAGCACTGCTGCCTCACAGTGCCAGGGTCCCAGGTTCAATACCAGCCTTGGGTGACTGTCTGTGTGGAGTTTGCACATTCTCCCTGTGTCTGTGTGGGTTTCCTCTGGGTGCTCCGGTTTCCTCCCACAGTCCAAAGATGTGCAGGTCAGGTGAAATGGCCATGCTAAATTGCCCATAGTGTTAGGTGCATTAGTCAGAGGAAATGGGTCTGGGTGGGTTACTCTTCGGAGGGTCAGTGTGGACTGGTTGGGCCGAAGGGCCTGTTTCCACACTGTAAGTAATCTATATCGGAAGAGGTTTTGGGTTTCACTATTTTGCATAGAAATACAGAAGCTAAAAGATATATATTTAAAGCAATTCTGAAAGCAGTCTTTAAAACTACCTCTACATCTGCCATTGAAATTGTGCATTCCCAGCCTTACACTACAAAGCATACTTGGCGGTCACAGGTTCATATGCTGCACTAACCTTCAGGAATAAATCCTTTAGCATGCGCTTTTGGACACTGCCAGATTCTCTGGACCAACATTGACAAAGGTAGTGAAGGAGCAACTGTATAACTTAGCACTGTTTGCTTGCATCATTCTGTAAATGGAACTGATAATAATAGTCAAATATATTCCTCGCTCGTAGACTCTTTTTGACGGTGGCACAGTCCAGTCAATAATCATGAAATACAATCTCAAGTCACCAGTTTCAATGTGTTTATTTAGTAATAATTTTGTATTCCAAATTCTATTTGTAACATTTTTAATTGCATATTATAATTTATACTGTATACTGCATTACAGGAATGGGCGCTGTGTCAGCACGGTTAAGCTTGCCTTGCATAAAGTGTCTTGTTCACCTTCATTTCTTTTTAAAATTCTTCCTCGGTAGTTTGTCAGGTGTGAAGCAAATCAGAAGGTACCTATTAAAATGCATCTGCTGTAAAAAATACTGAGATATGTACATATAAATAAACCATACAAGGATGATAATGGGTTTTAGACAACCAGCTCATTCAAATAAAATCAGATATATACAAGTTTACAGCTTTTTATTATTATCTACAGTCTAGAGCTCCATGGCTAGCATTGCAATTCTATTCAGCACTGCTTAGCATAAAATGGCCTTTTTTTTTCTGCTTGAAGATAATTAACAAACTGAAGAAAAACTCTAATTGCTTAAGTGTCAGATGTGTTGGTTATATGTTTCATTTGGTTGGGCTTCTATTACATGTTGCTTTGAGAAACAAACTTTTGAACTGGACTAGGAGATAGTTTGCTTCCTTTGGAATTAATTGCAAATTGCTTTTCTGCATTTAAAGGGAAGATTTTAAAAAACTGGAAGGGCTGAGCAGATCTCTGGTAGAAATGGTTGAAGAGGCACTGCTGTTAGGTCAATAATTGCCTGCTGACACTTGAACGCTGAAATACAAGCTGGACCCACTGCATGAAGATCCTGACAAAAGTCTCCAGCTGAACCTCTGAGGTGCTGACAAACTTGATGTATATTTCCACTATCTTTTCTCATTGTACTTTAGTACTGGATTGTAGTTGTTTTCTTGACAACAGTGTTGAATTTTAATTGATCTGGCACTAGACATTCTGGTTAATAAATTGCATTTGCAAAAAAAATTAGCCTCATTAACAAATCACTTTGTTGATAGGATCGGGGGCAGGTAGGCTCCCAATGGGATGTTTCCAATATGATTCTGAATGTGCATCTTCCAGTTGTGAATGATGTTTTGTTTTCAGCCAACAGAAGTAATATGATAGAGGCTCATGTCTTCCCTGTTCTCCCCGTATGAAATCAAGATTTTTAAATCAGGATCTGTTACATTGCTACTGTCATTAATATTGCAAGTGCTACACTTTTATGTAATTTCCTCACTAAACATGTTCTGTATCAATGTGCCTCAAAATGCCACTAGCTGGACTATTTGTTTGATGGATTTCATCCTGCATCATTTCTTAGTAGATAATTAATTTACAAATTACTCAATAATACTTAAAACTGTATATTCCTCTTATGTTCACAAACACCCAGCACTCTACCCCTCCAATATGCTCTGAAATCAAATACTTACAAATTTCCTGAACCCTGTAAAACACATCAAATTTATATCTGAATAGACAGAGCTAGGCTGTAATCATACTCTGGTTACTGATTTCAAACAAATCAATGGAGTTATACTATAGACAGTCTCAGTCAGACTGAGGTCAAAGATACAGTCAAAAATTGAGGTTTGGGTAAATGTTTCAATGCATCACTCCACTCCCTGAGAAATCAGTTTCCAAGGCCAGATGAATTAGTGGTAGCATGCACTTTGTAAAATGTTGTGAAATTTTAAATGGAATGTATTTTTATACTGTATTGGAGGGATACTGCCATTTGTGCAAACTCAAACCAGAATGAGTTGACCTCCAGCTCAGAGATATTCTGTCAGGTTTTTTGTGCTAATGCAGATCTTAAATTGCTTTTCATTGATACAAAAGCAAGTGCACGGTAATGCAGACTTAAAACAGAGTGCCTTACTGTGGTCTTGTTGCAGAGTGTAGTGGGACTGCCTCTGGGTCAGAAGGTCGAGGTTCAAGTCCCACCTGCCTGGAGGTTGATAATAAGATGTTTGAGCAGGTTGGTTAGAAAATCAGTGTGTTTGAAAAAGAGCCTATAGGAATAGTGACAAATACATTTGCAATTTACCTCGTCTTTAATTGCTCAAATTCCATGACATTTTTATGGGATCAATTCAAAGTCAAACCTCCAGAAATATTATAATTAGGTACAAAATTAAGTGGTAATTTTATTTGATCCTGATGCATGTTGGAGAATGTGACAGCACATTTTGTTGAGCACTGTCCCTCCACAGCATACTTGCAAATGCCTTCTAGTGGCATAGTCAATGGACTATGACTTCAACGAACTAATGCTGTTGACTCAATCTATAAACCCCAAAAGAAATGTTTATTGTGATGGCTTCCCTCTAATTGTAAAGTGCAACAGCAGGTTTAGACTAACTCTGAGGAAGTTTCTCATCCCACCCAACAAGCGCCCTATATAAATTCCACTCAGCAACTCTCCCTGAAGAGATTAAAAAAAAACAGAAGCACTGAATAATGTTGCTTTCAATCACCATCATAACTCTTATAAAATCAATGTTTCAAGCACTGAAGTTAAACAGAGAAATGATTTCTGATCAGAAATGAGAAAAATGAACTGCTTTCAAAATAAAGTCTTGACAACAATCACTCAGTAGGTTGAATCATGCATCATCAACTCAACAAATTATCCATGAGAGGTTTCAAAACCCAACCTCTGAGATTCTGGGGCAGAACCAAAAGCATCGACAGGAAGAGGACAATCACCAGGATGGATCCAAATTTAACCTCCTCTGCATTAATCCAAGTTGTTACTCATAAAAGTCATTCTTCCTCACTAAGATGTTGTGTCCCAGAACAATCTTAGCTCTGCAGTTTAGAATATTTAGGGGTAAAACTTCACTATTAGTTAAAGCAATTCTTTATCTTAACTATCATTGGCGTAAAATGATGTCCATTTAACAACATTTGTTTACATACTTGCCTCAAAATATGCTTAAGTTTGTACTTAATGCCAATTGGTTCAAAACATTTATTTAATCGTTTGTATATTCTGGTATTTTCCGGAGACTGGCTTCAAGATATGGAAATGATGCCAAATATACCTAGGATTGGTTGATGAATTGAGAATACATAAATGGAGGACTGTGCTGGTGAATGGATTACATAAGGACATACAAAGCTCACAAAAGACCATCATGATTCATGGACATGACCCAAGATTCAGAAAATATTGATTTTCCACTCTACATCACATGTTACAAAAATGTGAATGGGAATATCATAGCAGAATACATTAAACAGGGTAACAGAACCTTGGATGAAGTCACCATGTCTTTTATCTGAAGATTATCACAATATTACACTCAATCTGCATGACAAATGCCTGAGTCTTCATACATGCATTATGGTTTCAGTGCAGTGTCAGGGTCCCGAGGTTCTGATCCAATGAGTGTGCCAGGTTTCCTGAGCACATAGAACTCCAGGTCGGGTTGCAGTGCTGAGCACACCGGCTTCAGGTTCGACTGCAGGACTGAATACGCAGTCTCCAGACCTGACTGCAGTGCCAGACTGTACAAGTACATGGAACAAACACACCTTGCTGCAGTGATAAGTTCCCTGAGTGTATTCGGCTCTGGTTTTCACCATAGTTCCAACTATCTGAATAGAGGGATTCTACATCTACCCAATTTACATATATGGCTCTAGATCTGATGCTGTGTCAGGTTCCCAACAAATCTCACTGGGTTATGCATTCAACACACAAATTAGAACAGCAACAATTCTTGCATCAATTGATCCAAGTACATGATCTGCTATTCCCAGATTCTCCACAGTATTCTGCAATGTGGTATGTACATAGAAGTGTTATTTGGGAACAAACCGAATACATTAAGAACAACAAAGGCTACTATGTTCACTGTCAAGACATTTCAACTGAACATGGACCAAAGGCCTTTGGAAATATTAACAAGGGAAAGGGAAAGGGCTGGGAAAACAGAGTTAACATCAAGAAATACATGCCTGCACTACAACACTTAGTCATGCAGTGTTTTGTTTAAATATAATTCTCTAGTTATTTAAACACACAAAAAAGCAAAAGGTTGAGCAGGAGCAATGAAGGATAGAAGCAACACCAGCTGACATGGCTGATGATTGACGTTTTAGGTCACGGATGCTGCATAGGTAAATGAAGTTGGTAATTTGTGCAAAGTAAGGTCCCACAAACAACTGAGGGTTAAATGTTGCTGAGAACACTGGAGGATTTGCCCAAGATCTCTTCTATCCTAATGATCAAGCAGACAAAGATGTTGATGAAAGTTAAGCAAACTGAAACATTGGGCGGCAATGTTTGTTCTCCTAGGTGGTGAGCATGAAGACAGAAAGGGTATTAATTAAGCCAGGTTGGGGGACTAACATGGACAGGTGGTACCTGCTGGTAGTCAACCCCTTGGCCTTGCATCCAAATCCCCTGTCCCTCTCTCCTCGCAATGCCCAATGAGAGAAACCCCCACCACCTTTATTCCATGTCTTCTGCAATCCAGGGAGGCTGGACATGCTGTTCCACCTGCAGTCACAGCCACCTTCATAGCGCTGCTGAGCTCAAGAGCTGCTGACCTCTGACTGACTGGCTGGCTGGCTTTGCTGTGTGGGACGTGAGCTCCCTGTCCTGGGGTCTTGATTCCAGTGGAAGGTCCAGCGTGCACCATCCCTGGAAGAGGCAGCACAGGTCTCTCACCAGCTCTCCAGCTGGCAGTCGAGACTCCCCAAAACCTCAATAGGACTCTGCCCACTCATTCGGTTTCTCTCTACAAATGCTGCCAGTCCTAATGAGCATTTCCTGTTTCCGTTTCAGGGTTTCAATGGCTGTGGTATTTTCTATTAAGCAAGGGGCTCACAGTTTGGATGGCATCTCCAGAAATGCAGCAAATTCTCAGAGCAAACATCACTGCTTTTGTCTTGGAGATGTCTTGAGCAAATAACCCTCTAACCGCCAATGCATGCAGGTTCCCACTGAGCCAAACTAGCATATGCGAAAGTAAGTAGTGCATATATTAGATGGACAAACATAGGAACAATTTCAGGGCAGCTGATGGGAGCAGAAGGTGCAGTCCCTCAGCTATTCCCATCATTCTTCCTTCCAACTCAAAAGAAAATCTGAAATAGAACCAACAGTATGATCTACTTTGTATGTGTGGCCTGCTTAGAAATATTAATATGCTCAATTTGCTTTCCCCTTCTAAAGGGTAAACCTGATAGTAAACAGCTTTCATAATCATACTGAGAACTGGTTTTCTGTCCACCCAATGTGTTGTAACTGTTCAATTAGCTTGGGAAAAAAGCGCATGTACTTAGAAACAAGGAAACAGGTGTTGGTACGAATGACTAGAAGAAGTCGGAAAACAAGAAGTAAGGTTGTCTCTTCAGTGATTTCAAGATGGATACAGTCTTCAAATAGAAAAGATAAAAGATGCATTTACATTCTGTTTCAGTGCAATGCAGGTTCTGTGAAAGTAATGCCCAAATGAACTTTCTGCTGCTGGTCTCCTGTAAACCAAGTGGATCCACAGAAGAGGTAGTTTCAAAGGCTAACCTGGAAGCCCATGAGAAAACTAGTTTCCATTTCCACTGAAAGGAGGAGCTGGGCTGGTTTATACAGTGAAATGCCATCACACAATATCATCAAATAGTATAAAAACACTTCTAGAACTGCATCAGGAATCCTGTTCATTATAGCTAATTCTCTTTTTTTAAAAATCCAAGTAATAAAAGAAATTTACACTAAGATAGCACCTTCAACGTTATGGAACGTAGCAAGGCACTTCACAAAAGGCAGGAGTGAGGGACAGAAATGGACACCAGGAGGGAGGTGAGGGTCAGAGTATTGAAGGTAACCAAAAGTCATAGCTATAGAGGTAGATTTTCAGGAATCTGCTAAATGTGGAGAGAGATGCAGCAAAGCAGAATGGTTTAATGAGGAGATTAAGCTTTGCCACCAATGGTGAAGGAAAGGAAGGAGTCATCTACATTCCAAAGAGCAGTGTGTGGTGTCCAAGAGTGAGAGGTGTGCGATGACAGGGGGATGCTCGGGGTGTTGTTCATTATTTGACAATTGTAGACCTGGATTTGTGATTTCAGGGAAATGAGAAACCAATTGATATCACCAAGGATGGAGGCGGCCATGCTATAACCACGGGCAAGAAGTGACTGTGATAGGAGGTGGCAATGCCAGGACAATAAGGCAAGGTGTGACTGGGATTAGAGGTGTCAGTGTCATGGTGATGGGGTGAGAGGTGACTGGGATTAGATGTGGCAGTGCCATGATAATAGGACAAAGAGGTGACTGGGAATTAGGATTTGATACTGAAGAGAATACAGATGGCAGAATTTTAAATGAACTTCAGTTTGTTAAGGGTAAAACTCAGGACGCTGCTAAGAACTTTCAAAATACAATAGAAGCATGGTGGAGACAGGAGTAAAGTTGAGGTATGGGCAAAAGCGAGGACTGCAGATGCTGGAGATTAGAGTCAAGATTAGAGTGGTGCTTGAAAAGCACAGCAGGTCAGGCAGCTTCCAAGGGCTCCTGCCTGAAACGTTGATTTTCCTGCTCCTCTGATGCTGCCTGACCAACTGTGCTTTTCCAGCACCACTCTAATCTTGACTCAGGTTGAGGCAGAGCTAAGCAGCGCTGTGGTGATGTAAGTTTACAGTTTAACAACAGATATGGCATAGTGTTTGAAAGTCAGGTTACAATCAAAAGGATTGATGCTCATTGAGGAAATGCATATAAACATTTTGTAGAATATAAATGCACGTTCCTCAAGGAAATTTTAAAAAAACAAAATGAGAAGAAAAACGAAAAAAGATTATTAATCTTGCAAGACACTGAAATAAAGCACGGTAATCAATCTTGCTGATGTTAAATCATTATCATGAGAAGCAGCAGGTCATAGTGGATTGGTACAGGAGTGATGGGACAAGCTGGTAAAAATACTGTAAGTCTGCCCCCTGGTGTACAGTACACAAGATCCATCAGCATGAAAAGGTTCGGCTCATATTATAGCACACAATGAAATGATAAGCTGCCACAACATGAAGTAAGCAGAGCAGTAACTCTATGGTTGCTGCATCCATTATTCTTTCCCTTGTTGCTTACTTTGGAAATTGCACAACACTTATTCTTGAATTTGATGTAAAAACCATTAGGAGTACAGTTAACAGACACACTGACATCTTTAGGCTTGAAAGTTTTAGGTATTTCTGCCCTTTCTTCCCTCCCTGATATGGATAAACGTTATCATACCCACACACACACACACACACACACACACACATACACACACACACACACACACACACACACACACACACAGAAAACACACACAGACATAACCATTTGCGAAGTTTCTCATTAATTTGACAGCAATTCGCCAAGCAATGAAGCATTGACACACCAGAAATTACCAAAGTGGTGTTGTAAATTTGTTATTTTATGTCATCAAAAATAAGTGGAAGACCAGAAGATGCAGTAGGTCCAGGGAGGAAATAGCACCCTAGATGTAATTCTGAGATTTGCTTTGTTGCTTATAATAGATTGAAGATCTTCATCACTGATCACATCATAAGATAAAAGTGCATTTCCGCTTGTCGAATGGAGTGTGGTCCATGACCCGCAAAATATTTCAGCAAAGCTCTAAATCAGAATTTCCATCTCCGAGACTCTGGGCTCTGAAAAAACAATTTGGGGAATTGAATCTCAGCCTCAAATGGCAGGCAAACGCCTATAGCCACAGCTCAACTTCATTTGTAACAATCAGTAAAAACCTTCACCATGCCAGTGAAGTGCATTCAAGAAGCCCTTGCTCAATGCACCACAGGGATGGATGGATTTACTGAGGAATAGTTACTTTGTGGGAGTAGAGGAGAGGCTGGTGAAATGCAGCTGTATCAATAGTTGGAAGAATTCTCAAGTGATAATATGGAGTGCATGGTGCAGCCTTCAGAGCGTGCTTTCTGATTAGAATAGGAATTAAATTGCTTACCATTGCTGCTGCAAGATGACAGCATGTGGGACATCAAAAATTTGCTGAACATAATACTTTTTTCTTAAATCACTTACAATAAAAATTGGGCGTGACCTAAAACTGACAAGCCTAGTTTATTTTCTTTTTGCAACAAATACTTCTGATTGCAGACTGACATTCCAATTTGATTTTTGACATTTATAAATTGTTATCAACCATTAAATGACTAAGAAACAGGGCAAAATGCCACTTCTGGATTCAATAAAAATATGACATTTTTACACAGTAGTTTTTTTTTCGCTTTTTTTTCATTTAACAGTATAAAAACTTTAGCACTGTTCACGCAACACACAGGGTCTGTTTACAAACAGCGCATGTCCAACACAATTGGCTTACACATGCTCGTCCCACAATGTCAAGTGGGCAATCGAAAACTTCTTCTGACTGGTTGGGGATCATTTCAGCACTTTGAGGTGGGAAAGAATTTTCTCGGAGACAGAAATTTATAACCATTCCCAGATGGGAATCTCAGTGGACGTGCTTCTCTCTGAGTGATACTTGGTGGCTGCATAGTTTCTGCTGGTTTGCTGGTCTCCTGGTAACCACCTCGCCCATTTTGGGCTTTCTTGTCTGTGTACGGGAGCTTGGAAAACTCCTTAAGTTCAAGTTTATCCTCCTTTCCTTCCTTCTTGCCGCGTCTGGCTGGTGAAAGATTCAAATAACTTAGAGCATCAGCTTTGGAGCCTATAAGAGCAGGGTTGGAACGCAGAGCTCGAACAGGTCTGGATGAAGGCTGTGTCGCACTAGTCCAAAAGGTTTTGAGGTTGTGGACAGCCTTGACCTTCTCGTCAATGGCAGTCATTTTCAATTTGCTCAGGTCAGGGATATCAGCGGGGCTCGAGCGTGCTGAGCCTGCCGATGAGTATGAAAGGGCAGGAGATGGGTTACTCCCAGCTGGAGACTGGTGACCTGAGCTTGGAGACCTGGAGATGTGAGCACTGTAAGGGGAGCTGGGGTATTTGATCTTGATTGGTGATTGATCAGATGAAGAACCAGGGGACTGGCGCAAAGAACCTGGGGACTGGCGCAAAGACCCGGGGGACTGGCGCAAAGACCCGGGGGACCGGCGCAGATCACCGACGGGTGAAGATGTTGCTGTGGTCTGTCTGCTCTCGCTCCCTTTAGGGTAGCAGTCCCCTGCTGACTGACCTACTTCAATGATGTCACTGGTAGGAGTGTTGCTTCCTGAGTTCACCTTCTGCAGTGATGAGCTCCGTGTTGGAGGCTTTGGTTTTGCGGTTATTGGTGAAGACTGCTTTTTCTGCCCGGTGCCATTCTGTGGTCTACTGAACGCACTTGTATCTGAAGATTTAAAAGCTGAAGAAGCATGATTTCCTGTTACACCATGGTCCACTTCAGCTGAACTGGTTTTGCTTGCTGGTCCACCACTTTGATACAATTTCTCAACAGCAAGCAAGTGGCTTTGAGTCTCCTCCAAAATCTTTTGTGCCAGCTCCTGAGGATTAAGTTTAGTCACTTTATCCTCCTGGGATTTAACCGTGCTATCTGTTTCTGTGCTGGACTGATCTGATTCTCCTGTGTCCGAACTTGGAAGTTTATTTCTGGATTCCACCTTCTGAAATGGCGAGTTTGGACTCGGAATGAGCGTTATTTTGACAGGAGAACTGGAAGCACTGGCATTGCCTTTGAATGTGTGGCTGTCCTCAAAATTATGGCAGTGTTCTACCTGTTCTGTAGTCCTTTCTTTGTTGGGTGAGGCAGATACACTGACAGTGTCAGTGTAGACACTTAATGGCTCACTGCTAATAATGGAGAATCCCTCATATTCCTCATCATCTCGGCTTGTGTTACTTGCCTGTGGAGAAGACCTACTACGTAGCATGGCAGCCTTGTGTGGGTAAATGTTCTTGGGTCTTTCGTAGTCCTGTCGGCCCCTTTGCAGCATTCCTTCACCAGTCACGTCAGTCTTCGAAGCAAAGCTCATGGAGGAGGCGATGGAACTGAGGCTATAGACAGAAATGGCGTCTGAAGCCATGGACTCTCCGTAAGTGGGAGAAAATGGTGGGTTTAGCTGTCCCGTTGGATTGGAAACTGACTGAGAGGACGACAGAGACTCCAAGGATGAGGAGCTGTCGAGACTGAGTCGTTTGGGCAGTTCTGTGGAATCTGGAACAGAGTGAAACATTGCGAATTACAAATTCATGGGAATACAGATTTGCAAGTAAATCCTTGCCTCCTTATGTATCCACCCTGACCTCACTTTCCACAGCCCCTACATTTGTAAATGTGTTTTCAATTATCTCGGCTCCATTCCCTGGACTTCCCATCTCAGGATCTCCCTGCCCTACCAGCTTTCCCTCCTCCTTTCGGACTCTCTTGAAAATACGGTAATATGATCGGATGCTTGACCCACCTTTCAAATATCTCCTTCTTTGCTCGTCACCCATTCTTTTCCCCCTTCTACCTCTGTGAAGTGGGTTGGGGATTTTTTTTTCATTTTAAAGAAGCCGTAACAATGCAATCGTTGTGTTAGTTGATTCGGCAAGCAAACGGTTTCATCTCGTGCCATTGACTAGTAGCAGTAACTTGAAAGAACAAAATGATTGTACAAACTGCTGGGTGACCCAGAAGTTGTTGTGGAGTTTAAGCTACTTTCTAAGATGCTCTGACCCTGTAAAACTGCATGCAGTGCTGCGGACTCGCAATATCCTGGCTATGAGCCATTCCCAGCACAGAGTTTATTGGGAGCATAATTTTGGAACCAAAAGTGTCATCTGGCCATAGCATACCAATAAATTGCAATATTTATCACAGAACGCATCTCCACAGAAGCCATCCTGTTTACCTAAACATGTGTTCCATGGATTTTGAAATGTTCTGATGCTTACGTATTTAAACATCAGAATAGGAAATGTCCTCCACAAATGATTGTTTATTTGGCCAATCAAAGTTCAGCATTTACAACTTTGTCTCATATTGAATGGTCAATCTGTCGAGAGCCATCAGACAAAGATGAAGTACTGCAAAACATTTCAAATAAAGGGGGTAAAAAGACATTGGCAAGTAGTATCCCTTGTTCAGCCTGTCTCATTTACACATCAGCAGCAAGTGCACATCTGCTGACAGCTGCTTCACTGTGCCTCTGGCAGAGATGGAGGGAACACTAAGAAGAGCGTGGAAAATGACAAAAAAACAAACAAAGGATAAGTAAATCTATAATCAAAATAGGGGTCAGGAGTCGCCTCACACATTAATAAACAGCGTGTCAAAATAATTTATAATATTTCTATTAGACATCCAAGAACACACTTCAAATATAATTCACAATGTGCAACGTCATCCCATCTAATTATGTAGACACCTTCTTGTTTAATTTATTTAAGAGCTCGTTACTGAACTGAATGAACTATGCACAATACAAACCTGCAGTTCATAGAACCTACTGTGCAGCCCTCTCTTCAACCTGTTTCTGTCATTTACCAAAATCACATTATGAACAATTACATAAAATAAATAAATAAGATCCTTCCATTTGTGCACGGTCTTCCGGAGATTACAATTATGAATCAATTTTGCTGGTTTAATTCTATTAAAACCAATATTGCGTCTGCAAGATAATCTCTGTTAAAAGGTCAAGTGACACTTAAACAAAAAATTTAAATTATGAATCATGATCTTGTAAAAACTTTTCGACACCATTAATTCAAGGCTTCTATTGCAACCCCAACAGATAATCTTACTAAATGCTAGTCAATAATCCACATCAGCATGATCTCCGTTAATTGAATAAAAAGTGCTAATTTCAAATCGAGAGGTGGAGCAATGTTAATTGAAGAATTCAACTTGCTGCCCTTTTCTTCCAAAGCTGCTCTGATGCTTTGTTTGGTTACAGCAATGCAACTAACAGCCACCCGCCAAAATAAAGCTTTAGTGTCAATTCTTCAAATTAAACTCAGACTTCCTGAACTGTTGAAGGTATCACAGCGACACTGATCAAATGATATCCACACAACTTTTTGACAGATTACTGAATAATGAACAGATGCAGATATTTCCACAGAGATTGCAGTTGTTTTTCACAAGCCCACTGATAAAACTACATCACTAAAATATGTTTGCCCACTAAGCTGTCAGGTTGCAGATGTCAGGTTGTGGTTTTTTTTAAAAAGAAAGGAACATCTTAAAGCATTTAACATACAATGAATCAGTCAACGAACCAGCAACCTAATCCATGACCAGATAATATATTTGTTTCCTCATGGTGATTGAGGGAGAAACGTTGGTCCAGGTAGAAAGAGGATTTCCTGCTTTTCGAAAGGTGCAAACTGATTGGGAGAATTATTCTGATTGTCATGTAGTGCAATATTCTTTGCTGTATTCAAAATAACAGATCGATAGTTTCACACACAATGATCAGATTAATTCTTCCTTGTGGATTTTTATTAGTTTATCTGAACACTGGGACTAGTGCTGAGATCTTCATAAAATTTAGTGAAAACTGCAGTGTCTCCGACAGTGCAGCACTCCAACAGGACTGCACTTGATAGTTTGCACAGATTGCTCAGTCTAGGATTCAGGCTTGAATGCTCAACCTTCGATTCAGAGTCAAGAATGTTATCAACTGAGTCAATAGTTTGTTTTGTTTTTGTTAAGGGGGCAGAAATCATCAGAATCTTTTGTGTGGTGTTGTTTTGGAACATTGCAGAATGAACACACAGTCCAGTTAGTCCACTGACCCAGCTCTTTCTTACTATTTCTCATACGTTTAATCTTCTAAATCCAAATTCCCTACACCTTCTCCACAGATACTTTGGAACAAATGATTTGGAAATAAGTAATTATTTTTCTTGGAATTGTCAAGTTACTTTGCTGCTATACAAGCTCAAGTTCCTTGGCCTGTTTGGGAGTGAGATAGGATACGTGCAGAGAGTTTACACTCCTCATATATTTGGGCTTTTGGTCTTAATGCTAATTAGATGAGGATCTTGCACTTCCTTTTACCTTTCACCTACTTTAGAAAACTCAATGTCAGGTAAAACTGTTGCATGGTGTGAAGTCAAAATGTGAGGAGATATTACTGTGAAAATTGGCAATTACTCCTTGTAAGCAGCTGATAAGCTTAAACAATAGTGATCACTGAAAAATCCACATGCCTCAGATTTAGCTGGCTTGTACTGTATTAATCTCGACCAATACTTAACAGTTCACAGCATATGCCTTTCATGCATTGTAATTCAGTTCAAAAATGTGTTTCAAAACTCACCAAACAAAGCAAGCAAAGACTGGAGAGCAAAGTGCATGGTTTTTCTGTTTGCCTGTTTGCCTGTCTTCAACACCACTTCCTCTTGTCCCACCTCGCACAGGTCAAAACCTAAACAACAGTTTGTGAAAAGAACTGTTAGTACCAGCAAGTCTAGCAGCTTTTCTCTCTGTTATCACCTTGGATTCCATTTGCTCCATGATCATATATTCTTCCTCCAATGGGGTGAACAAGTCACGTGCTCCACACATCCTGCCCACGCTGCCTGTAATCAAGGTGTGACTGCAATCATCAGGAATGAGCTCAAAGGCTTGTCACTCATGGTGCTGTATTGTTAGTGTACACAAAAAATGTCTACCAGCTGAAAGAACTTTTAAGTTCCTTTATGAGCACTCCTATGGGCATGTGTCAAGACAAATGTGGCCCGAGCCAGGACGTGAAATCCTTAAAACCAAAATGCTGTGGACACTGGAAATCTGAAACAAACACTGAAAATACTTAGAAACTCAGCAGGTCTGGCAGCATTATGTGAAGAAGTCATGCAGAACTCAAAACATTAACTGTTGTTTCTCTCTCTGTCCAAAGATGCTGCCAGACCTGCTGAGTTTCTCCAGCATTCTCTCCCTGTTTGCACAAAGTTCTTAGTTGTCTGTACGTCCTTTATCTGAGCTTTCAGGCTTCTGCTCAATGAAGACTGAAACCAATGTACTTTATTTTTATTTAATTTTCCACTAATATAATAGTAGTGCAGTGCAGATAGCAGGTAACTTGCAGGACATTTCAGGACCATAATGTTCAGATTAATGAATTTAAGAAAAAGATAATTTCGGGTTGTCTGCTCTTTTTTAGTAGTTATCGAACCTTTCATTGGGATATGGGCCGGGTGCTGGTAGGTGGGACTAGATTGGGTTGGGATATCTGGTCGGCATGGACAGGTTGGACCGAAGGGTCTGTTTCCATACTGTACATCTCTACGACTATGACTCTATGTGCCAATTTTTTTACTTTGCTGAGAGGAGTGCTGACAAATATATACTAACTTGGACAATTTTAATGTGGTACTCCCGCAAGTATCCTTGCTGATGGTAACAACTTTTGAAATAGTATTTCTTCAGGGAAGCTTATCATTCCTTGCTATTCGGGGAAACAGGGAAAGAGAAATTTGTTCCGCAGCAAGATTCTTATTGATCAATATTTGTCTGTTTGATATTTGTCAACATACCAGCTTATAAAATTAATTAAACTCAATTAAATTTAGCCGTTAATTACTTCTTCGGTCAACAATTTAATTAAAATAAAGAACACAAAAATTTAATGAAATTTAATAATTAATGCTTGAAACGTACCATTCTGTTGGGTTTCAAACCATAATTATTGAATTACGCAGCCATTAAAGAAAGGAATGGAAATAGGAAACTGTCTGTACATATACCAATTAAAATGGAAAGCATTAAGACAGCTATTTTCAGATTTAAATTGACTGGCTAGCAGAAAGTCTAGCCTTGACATAAATTCACAAAAAAGCATAAGACACAGTGAACTAAGCTGAATCAACATTGGTAGGGTTTAGAATACTGTTGGAACACAGTAATGGCACAGCGAGGACTCAGACTGAACGAAGACAAGTTGTTCAGATCTGGATCACAAGCCACACTGCTCCAGCCTATTTTAACTATTGATGCTGACAGAACTGTCACATCACAAAACCAACTGTCACAACGAACAACCAGAACCGGGAACCGGAGGTAGCAGGAATGGGACCAAATAAATTCCAGAAGACACAGTACAGCAGCGCTTCACAGGAGGCTCCAAAGTACTGAAGACATCACTAGACAGGGGAAGAAGTGTCTACAAATCAACTTCCCAGCTCGGCGAACATACCAACAACTATAACATGGATGATATTATTGCGTATTCCTTTATGCGATAGCATGATCAATATTTATCTTTCTCCTTGATCATAAAGATAGTCTAACTTATACACTTCAGATAAATCCCACAAGGTTCTACCTTAACTGTGGCACAAAAAAAACTTCAGTCTTTTTCTGATGGTTGCACCCTTTACCTGCCAATGCTATGACAGGAGATTGAGAAAACCCTCTAGAATGTTTAAGCCAAAACATTTTAAAAATCACAAAAAGACTGATAAGCTCAAAAAGGATTCATTTCCCTTTCCTTTTCGACAGCTCCCCTTTTGATAAATTAAGATGATGGATTGAGATGAGGAAAAATAGGAGGAGGTTGGAGTTCAGTCTAAATGACAACATGGCTGACTGATGTGTTTCTGTGCCATATAGTCTCAATGATCAATTTTATGTTGTTTTGCAATTTTCCTCTGCACTACATGAGTGAATATATTCAAAGTACCTCATTCTATGCAAAGGGCTTTTGGAGATCCTGAAATTATGAAAGGTAATACATAAATACTTTAGTGGGCTCCCTAATTCAGTCTACAATCCTAGCTCTTTTATAACTAATTTGTTCAGCAATATTATTACAAACCTCTGGAGCAAGTCAGCCTTGAACCTAGGTCTCCTGGCTCATGGGTAGAAACACTACCAGTCCACCACAGTAACCCCAGTCTACAACCCTACTGTCTTTCAGGTAAAAGGTTCCATGTGACCTCTCTTGTTTTCCTCATTACTAATTTTTAATCTTGTCGACAATATTTCCAACTTTTCCTGAAATGAACACTGTGTCAATTTACTTTCATTACCCTGCAAACTTGAAAGAGATAACCTTGACTAATATTTACCTGAACAAAAACAAAACAATAGGTATCCTCATCGATGCAACTTATAATGAACTGGATGATAAACTGATTTATAATGATAGCATTATTATATCATTTAAATAGTCAATTTGTTATTCTCCTGGCAAGGAAGTGCTTAAATTGATCTGTCCTTTTAAAGTCGGAAAGTCTACTAACTGTGAGTAATGGCAATAATAAATGGTCGGTGCAAATATTCCTTCTTGGAACGAAGAGATTCAACATTGTTACATATCTATCTGAATGCACTTCTGTTTCCACAAAAACATTTGGACTTATAAAAACGAGTGGTGTCAATAATTGGGAAGTTTAGGCCTGCAGCGTTAGGATCCTACGTAAAGTTCAGCAGGTTAGAGACAGAGTAAAGTTCCCATCCAGTGTCCTGGAAAATTAGATTGGAGAGCCATCTTTGGAACAGCATGCCCTGTGACATTGTTCCACTGACTATTCTATGCCTCCCTCCATGAAATTGCAGGCATACTGGTGGGTTCATTAGTGTGACGATGCTATGGCTTTATGAGGTGTGTTTTGCCCTGGTTTCTTTTAGAGAAAGGTCAGGGGACAGATGGAAAGCAGTCTATGAGAAGATAAACAACTTATGATGTCTTGGTTGTTTTTTTTAAGTAGAAAGCTGAAACAATAGAAGCAAACTGAATGGGTGTGGTCAAACTCCCACCCACAGAACCAGTGATTTTTAGTTTTCAACTGCAGTTGCTGTTAGGGTTTTGAAAATATGGAAGCTATTTTTTTGTCCCTCTCTTGGTTATAACTAAAAGCTAGAGATTCTCTGCCTGCCAGGGGAGTGATAAGTGAGATAATCTGTTTTCTGAATTTGCCTTTCTTGCCAAGGGCATGTTTATGGAATGTTGCTGTATTAGTTTAGTATTAAAATAATCTACTTTTCTGTTAAGTTTTCCAATAGAGTTGCTATTCCAAGTTCCTCTTTCTTTTGTTGTATTTTAACTATAGTGTTTGAATCAACTGTGTTTTGCTTAACATTGTGTCGAGTGATCAATCAAATTGCACCTGGAACACAACACCTGACATGTACCTTTAAAATAAGGAAAAGGTAGGGTCTAGACTAACTTCTCAATATATTCTGAGGGGTCTGGACTGGACTAGAACAAACTTCTTTTGTAGGACAGTTCATTTCACCCTTCTGAACTGGTTTTGAATTCAAGTCCCACAAATGCAAACTGACTGTGCAATCCACTACATTACCCATCCCCTTCAGAATACAGCCTTCCATCTAATCTGCTTCTCACTAATAATGTGTCAGATAGCAAATGTAAACCAATCATTATATTGTTAGAATTCTTCAAAGGCTTATTGTGCGCCATTTGCTTTTGTGATGTATCTGTTTAGTCATTGAGGCACTGTTAACTATCTTTTTTTTATTTTTGCTGTAATTAATTTAGATGGTTAAGAGATAAAACAGAAATTTTCTGTTGGCTGTGGAAGGCGTCTAATGTAACCAGGGGAACAGAGCTAGCAGAAAATAATCTTACTGGGTCCCGCTGGGCAAATTATTCAAAAATATTAACAGTGCATCTTACCCACCTCTGACTCAGAACATTAAAACTTCGTCATAATTGTTCCTTCTCAGACTATTTTTAAGCTGTTTAATTGATGGATCATTGGACACAATTTGGAACACGAAGTAAAGAAAATTAGATTTCCCAGGATTCCCTACCCAATTGTAATCCACATCAAGATTTAAGGATACCTCAGCTTTAAAATTTACACTGTGCATTTAAAAATAAACACTGTTGCACATGGGTACAGTGAAGTCTGTGTCAGTAGCAGAGCCTACAGTACAATGAGCAAGTACATGTGTGTGGTACTGCCCATAGCAGTAGGGCAGAGAACACTAAGCCGCTCAAGAGACTCCAGAGGTGTCCATGCCTTCACCCAGCTGTACCCCTTCCCAAACCTCCACAAAAACCCCCTCCCACCATCATCACCTGCCCTCCTTCCAACCCTCCACAGCGAGGAGGGTAAACTTGCAAATGGCAAGGAACCTTCAGCATGTCTTGCCCGTCCAAACTCAAAGTGCCCCCAGGCTCACTCAGGCAAATCTCCAGGACCAACAGCTTCCCATGCTGAGCAAGCTCCCTGCAGAACCAGGGAATACACGTCGATGTCGTGGGAGGGTAAAAAGAGGATACCTGTTCAGACCACTTTGATGTGCGCTGTACAATATTTGAATGTAATTGTGCCAGCACAATGGCTGCCTTCACAGTCACACAGTCTGTACTGTGGATCGCCCTCTATGCTGAGAGCATTTTCAATTTCCAGCACAATGGGAGGTGTCAGTAAGGCTAAACACATCCAAGTCTCCATCCTGATAGGCCTTCCCATAAACCCCATCGGCTTCTCTAGGTCTCCATCCAAAATGTGTACATGACCTGTACCTGCTCAGGCCCCTCATCCCAACCCCCGGGACCCCAGTATTTGACGATACCATGACTGCTGTGGTCATACCCTGCCCAGCCTCCCTTGAAGTCAGGGTCCTCCTCACCCTGGACAAATCCACCTCCCACATAACTCCCTTTCCATGTATGCTTTACCATACCATGGGAAAGGAACAGACAGATGGTGCAGGGGTCCCCTGAGGCCATTCCCCTCAACAATAAATATACCGTTTTGGATATATTTGCAGGGTGTGGGGGGGAAATGACCTACTAGGGGAAAGCCATAGTGGCCAGGTCTCTGGCACTGAGCCTGGTTCTGTGGCTCAGAAGGGAAGGAGGGAAAATAGAAAAGCACTAGTGGTAGGAGACTCAATAGTTAGAGGAATATGCAGGAGATTCTTTGATAGCAGATGGGACTCCTGGAAGGTCTGTTGCCTCCCAGGTGCCAGAGTCTGGAATGGCTCTGATCGAGTCTACAAGATTCTGAAGGGGGAGGGTGAGCAGCAGGGTGCACATTGGCACCAATGACATAGCTAGGAAAAGGGGTGAGGATCCAAAAAGTGATTTCAGGGAGTTAGGTTGGAAGCTAAAAAGCAGGACGAGCAGAGTAGGGCACGGTGGCTCAGTGGTTAGCACTGCTGCCTCACAGCACCAGGATCCCAGGTTCGTTTCCACCCTCAGGCGACTGTGTAGAGTTTGCACATTCTCCCTGTGTCTGCGTGGGTTTCATCCAGGTGCTCCAGTTTCCTCCCACAGTTCAAAGATGTGCAGGTCAGGTGAATTGGCCATGCTACATTGCCCATAGTGTTAGATGCATTAGTCAGAGGGAAATGGGTCTGGGTGGGTTACTCTTCAGAGGGTCAGTGTGGACTTGTTGGGCCAAAGGGCCTGTTTTCACACTGTAGGGAATCTAATTTAATACTGGTGCCATGTGCTAGTGAGGCAAGGAACAGGGAGCAAGTGCAGCTAAACATGTGGCTAAAGGACTGGTGCAGGAGGGAGGGCTTCAGATACATAGATCATTGGGGTATCTTCTGGGGAAGGTGGGACCTGTACAGGAAGGATGAGTTGCACTTGAACTGGAGGGGCACCAATGTTCTGGGCAGGAGATTTGATACCAATCTGAAATGATGAATTAAGAGGGCTAAAAGGGGTCAATGTGATATCTTGAACAAACAGTTTAAGGAAAATCCCAAAGCCTTTTTTTCATGTATAAGGAGCAAGAGAGTAACTAGAGAAAGGATTGGCCCAATCAAGGACAAAGGAGGAAAGTTATGCATGGAGTCAGAGAAAATGGGTGCGATTCTTAACGAGTACTTTGCATCAGTATTCGCCGAAGAGAGGGAAATGACAGATGTTGAGGTTAGGGATAGATTTTGAGTATTCTAGGTCAAGTCAGCATGAGGAGGGAGGACGTTTTGGGTATTCTAAAAGGCATTAAGGTTCTGAAAGGATCTACCTAGGTTACTGAGGGAAGTGAGAGAGGAAATAGTTGGGACTTTAACAGATATCTTTGCAGCATTCTTGAACATGTGTGAAGTCGCAGAGGACTGGAGAATTGCTAATGTTTAAGAAGGGTAGCAGGGATGCTACAGACCAGTGAGCCTGATGTTAGTGGTAGGGAAGCTGCTGGACAAGATACTGAAGGATAGGATCTATTCCTATTTGGAAGAAAATGGGTTTATCAATAATAGGCAGCATGACTTTGTACAGGGAAGGTCATGTCTTACAAACCTAATAGAATTCTTTATGGAGATGACAAAGTTGGTTGATGGGGAAGGTGAAGTTGCATGGGGTCGAAGGTGTTCTAGCTAGATGGACAGAGAACTGGCTGGGCAACAGGATATAGACAGTAGTAGTGGAAGGGAGTTTCTCAAAATGGAGACCTGTGACCAATGGTGTTCCCACAGGGATCCATGCTGGGACCACTGTTGTTTGTGATATATATGATATGGAATAAGGTATCGGTTGCCTGATTAGCAAGTTTGCAGAGGACACCAAATTGGTGGAGTAGCAGATGGTGAAGGGGACTGTCAGAGAATACAGCAGAGTATAGATAGCTCGGAGAGATGGGCAGAGAAATGGCAGATGGAGTTCAATCTAGGCAAGTGCGAGGTGATGTGTTCTGGAAGGTCCAATTCAAGAGCGAACTATACAGTAAATGGAAATGTCCTGGGGAACATTGGCTTACAGAGAGATCTGGGTGTTCAGGTCCATTGTTCCCTGAAGGTGGCAATGCAGATCAGTAAAGTGGTCAAGAAAGCTTATGGCATGCTTTCCTTCCTTGCATGGGGTATTGAGCCCAAGAGTTGGTAGGTTGTATACGATTTTGGTTCAACCGCATTTGGAATACTGCATACAGTTCTGGTCGCCACTTTACCAAAAGGATGTGGAGAGGGTGCACAGGAGGTTCACCAGAATATTGCCTGTTATGGAGGAGAGGTTGAATAGATTAGGATTATTTTCATTAGAAAGATGGAGGTTGAGGAGAGACCTGATTGAGGGCTACAAAATCATGAGAGGTATAGACAGGGTGGATAGCAAGAAGCTTTTACCCAAAGTGGGGGACTCAATTACAAGGGGTCACGGGGTTCAAAGTGAGAGGGGAAAGGTTTAGGGGAGATATGCGTGGAAAGTTCTTTACACAGAGGGTGGTGGGGGCCTGGAACACGTTGCCAGCGAAGGTGGTAGGGGCAGGAATGATAGCGTCATTTAAGATGAAAGACAGATACATGAATGGCAGGGAGCAAAGGAATACAGATCTTTAGAAAATAGGCTTAGATTCAGATAGAGGATCTGGATTGGCGCAGGCTTGGAGAGTCGAAAGGCCTGTTCATATGCTGTAATTTTCTTTGTTCTTCTTTATTTGCGAGAGCACTTTGGGAAGGTTTGAACTAGTCTGGCGGGGGATTGGAACCAGAACTACAGATCAGAGGGGAGGGTAGTTGTTGATGGGCAGAAATAGAATGCAGAGAGTCTGTCAAGAAGGGGACATAGTTGATAGGGTAAAGGGATGGGTTAAAGTGTGTCTGTTTCAATGCAAGGAGTGTTAGGAATAAGAGTGATGAACTGAGAGCATGGATCAACACTTGGAACTACGATGTGGAAACATGGATTTCACAGGGGCAGAAATGGTTGCTGGATGGTCCAGGGTTTAGATCTTTTAAAAAGAACAGGGAGTTGGTAAAAGAGAAGGAGTATTAGCATTGCTCATTAGAAAGTGCATCACAGCTGCAGAAAAGAAGGTTGTTGAGGAGGGTTTGTCTACTGAGTCAGTAAGTGTGGAAGTCAGGAACAGGAAAGGAGCAGTCACTTTATTGGGTGTTTTCTATAGAACACCCAATAGCAGCAGAGAGATGGATGAACAGATTGGATGGCAGATCTTGGAAAGATGCAGATGTAACAGAGTTGTTGTTATGGGTGATTTCAACTTCCCCAATATTGACTGGAACTTCCTTAGTGCAGATGATCTGGTTGGAGCTGATTTTGTCAGGTGTGTCCAGGAAGGATTCCTGACTCAAAATGTAAATAAGCTGACTAGGGTGGAGGCCTTGTTGGATTTGATGCTAGGCAATGAGCCAGGCCACTTGTGTCAAGTCTCTCGGTGGAGGAGCATTTTGGTGAGTGACCACAATTGCCTCACTTTTAATATAGCCATGGAGTGGAATAGGAATTAGCAAGTTTTGAGAAGATTTGTAGCTCAGGTTGAGGTTTTGGATGTAGGTTTGCTCGCTGAGCTGGAAGGTTCATTTCCAGATGTTTCATCACTCTACTAGGTAACGTCTTCAGTGGGCCTCAGGCAAAGCACTGTTGATAATTCCTGCTTTCTATTTATATGGTTGGGTTTCTTTGGGTTGATGATGTAATTTCCTGAGGTGATGTCATTTACTGTTCTTTTTCTCGGGGGTGGTAGATGGGTCAATGTGTTTGTTGATAGAGTTGCAGTTGGAATACCATGCGTAGGAATTCTTGTGCGTGTCTCTGTTTGGCTTGTCGTTGGGTGGATATGTTGTCCCAGTCAAAATGATGTCCTTCCTTATCTGTATGTAAGGATACTAGTGAGAGATAGTCTTGTTGTTTTGTGGCTAGTTGATGTTCATGTATCCTGGTGACTAGTTTTCTGCCTGTTTGTCCAATGTAGTTTTTGTTACAGTTCTTGCGTGGTATTTTGTAAATAACATTAGTTTTGCTTGTTGCCTGTATAGGGTCTTTCAAGTTCATTAGCTGCTGTTTTAGTGTGTTGGTGGGTTTGTGGGCTACCATGATGCCAAGGGGTGTGAGTAGTCTGGCAGTCATTTCAGAGATGTCTTTGATGTAGGGAGAGTGGCTAGAGTTTCTGGACATATTTTGTCTGCTTGTTTGGGTTTGTTGCTGAAAAATTAGCGGACTGTGTTCATTGGGTATCCATTCTTTTTGAATACATGGTATAGGTGATTTTCCTCTGCTCTGTGCAGTTCCTCTGTGCTGCAGTGTGTGATGGCTCATTGGAATAATGTTCTGATGTAGCTTCATTTGTGGATGTTGGGATGATATTTCTGCAGTTTAATATTTGGTCCGTATGTGTTGTTTTCCTGTAGATGCTGGTTTGAAGTTCCCCATTGGCTGTTTGCTCTACTGTGACATCTCGGAATGGCAGTTTGTTGTTGTTTTCCTCCTCTTTAGTGAATTTTATGCCAATAAGGGTATTATTGATGGTCTTGAAGGTTTCCACTAATTTGTTTCATTTAGTGATGACAAAGGTGTCATCCACGTAGTGGACCCAAAGTTTGGGTTGGATGGTTGGCAGAGATGTTTGTTCAAGTCTCTGTATTATTGCCTTTGCTAAAAACCCTGATATCGGAGATCCCATGGGTATTCCGTTGGTTTGTCTGTAGATTGTTGTTGTTGAAGGGTATCAGGGTTCTTAGCAAAGGCAGTAATGCAGAGACTCTAACAAACAACTCTGCCAATCATAGGAATGGACAGTATGAGAAGATAGTTAATTGGGGGAGGGGAATTATACTGCTATTAGTCAGGTGCTGTGGAGTGTAAATTGGGAACAATTGTTCTACGGGAAATGCACAACAGAAATGTGGAGACTGTTTAAGGAGGACTTGTTGCAAGTGTTGAATAACTTTGTCCCACTGAGACAGGCAAGGAATGGCAAGGTGAAGGAGCCTTGGATGAGAAGAGAAGAGGAGCTTCTCGCCAAGAGGAAGAAGGAAGCTTACTTAAGATTGAGGAAGCAAGGATCTGGCACAGCTTTAGAGGATTACTGGGTAGCTAGGAAAGAACTCAAAAATGGACTGAGGAGAGCTAGGAGGGGGCATGAAAAAAGCCATTGTGGGAAGGATTAGGGAAAACCCAAAGACGTTCCCCACTTAGGTGAGGAATAAGAAAATGATCAGACGGAGGGTAGGGCTGATCAGGGTTAGTGGAGAGAACTTGTGCCTGGAGTCTGAAGAGGGAGGCAAGGCCCTAAATGAGTTTTTTGCTTCAGTATTCACTAGAGAGAGAGAGAGAGAGAGAGAGAGACCTTGTTGATAGTGAGAACACCACGAACCAGGTTAATAGGCTTGAAGAGACTGATATAAAGAAAGTGGATGTGCAGGAAATTCTGGGAAGCATCAAGATAGATAAGTCCCCAGGGCCGGACCATATATATCCAAGATTGCTACAGGAAGCGAGGAATGAGATTGCTGCACCTCTGGTGATGATCTTTGCATCCTCACCCTCGACGGGGGTAGTACCAGATGATTGGAAGGAGGCAAATGTTGTTCCTTTGTTCAAGAAAGGGAATAGGGAAATCCCTGGGAATTACAGACTAGTCAGTCTTATGTATGTGGTAAGCAAGGTACTGGAAATAATTCTGAGAGGCAGGATTTTTGACTATTTGGAAAAACATAGTTTGATTAAAGATAGTCAGTATGGCTTTGTGAGGGGCAGGTCATGCCTCACAAGTCTTACTGAGTTCTTTGAGGATGTGACGAGACTGCTGTGCTTTTCCAGCAACACTAATCCAGAATCTGGTTTCCAGCATCTGCAGTCATTGTTTTTACTTACGAGATAAATTGACCAAGGTTGATCAGTGGATGCAGTGTATATGGATCTCAGTAAAGCCTTTGATAAGATTCCCCATGGTAGACTCATTCAGAAAGTTAGGGGATATGGGATACAGGGAAGTTTGGCTGTCTGGATATAGAATTGGCTGGCTGAAAGAAGACAGCGAGTGGTAGTGGATGGAAAGTATTCTGCCTGGAGGTCAGTGACCACTGGTATCCTGCAGGGATCTGTTCTTGGGCCTCTGCTTTTGTAGTTTTTTATAAATGATTTGGATGAAAAAGTGGAAGGGTGGGTTAGTAAGTTTGCTGATGATACAAAGGTTGATGGTGTTGTAGATACTGTCGAGGACTGTTGCAGGCTACAACAAGATATTGACAGGACGCAGAGCTGGGCTGAGAAGTGGCAGGTGGGGTTCAACCTGGATAAATACAAAGTGATTCATTTTGGAAATTCAAATTTGAATATGGAATACAGGGTTAAAGACAGTGTGGAGGAACAGCAAGATCCTTCGAAGTTGCCACCCAAATTGACAGGGTTGTTAAGAAGACGTATAATGTTTTGGCTTTCATTAACAGGGGGATTGAGTTTAAGAGCCATGAGGTTTGGCTGCAGCTCTATAAAACCCTGGTTAGACCACCCTTGGAATGTTGTGTCCAGTTCTGGTTACCTTATTATAGGAAGGATGTAGATGCTTTAGAGAGGGTGCAGAGGAGATTTACCAGGATGCAGCCTGGATTGGAGGGCTTGTCTTATGAAGAGAGGTTGAATGAGCTAGGGCTTTCACACTGGAGAGATGGAAGAGAGGCGACTTGATAGAGGTGTACTAGGTAATGAGAGGCATGGATCGAGTAGATAGCCAGAGACTTTTCCCCAGGGTAGAAATGGCTGTCACGAGGGGTTATAATTTTAAGGTGATTAGAAGAAGGTTTAGGGGAGATATCAGAGGTAGGTTCTTTACACAGACAGTGTGGTAGGTGCTTGGAATGCACTGCCAGCAGTGACAGCAGAGTCAGAGACATTAGGGACATTTAAGAGACTGCTGGACAAGCACATGGATGGCAGTAAATTGAGGGGTGTGTAGACTAGGTTGATCTCAGATTAAGATAAATTCTTGGCACAACATCGTGGGCCGAAGAGCCTGGACTGTGCTGAAATATTCTATGTTCTATATCCTTCCTTTGCAGATATCGTTGCTTCTCCCCAGCCCTTCACACAATTGTCATCTCTGCACTTCCTCAGCTCTCAGTCTCAGAGAATAACTTGCTGATTCTCCTACTGGCCTCTCACCTACCCCTAAGCCCTCCTCTCTCCTTAGTTTACCTGGACAGTGCCGACTCATTCATCACAGTCCATCCACTTCAGCAATCAAACCAGACAGATCCAAAGACCCATAACTGTACATAGCCCTGATCCCGATAATTATATTCCCCCAAACTGGATGCTATGGAGCCACAGGACTGGCCATGACCTGAATGGCAGAGGCAATGGAGCCCCTCACCGAGATCACCCTGACTGGGCACCTAAACATGGCCAGTCCACTCTTCCAGGAGGCTGCTCTTGTGCTCGGGACCCCCTGATTGAATGGTGTCTCTACAGACTTTGCTGAGGACTCCTGCCCTAAGGCAATGCGACACAGCTGATTGCTTGCTGCACGTGGACGGTCTTTGCTGCATTAGCTGTTAGCACATGGGGTAGGCGAGAATTGATGTAGCATGGAGCCATACACCACACCTGGGCTGAAGACTGTTGATCAGCAAGGCAAGCTGTCTGATTGTGTGTGACTGCATGCATTGGCACAGCAAGGCAAGAATGGTGTGAGCATGCTGGTCGGCACTAAGGGAGCAAGCGAATAGCCCGGAGATACATCCTGGTCCAGTCAGTGAGCTGGGTGGCTGCCCCTGTTTGCCAAGTGTCTCTGCTACAGTTTTTTAATACTCAGGTCTGTGCTTCCTGAGTGGCCTGCAAGTTGATTAGAACAGCGCCCTGGTGGTTTTGAAGGGTTAGCAAATGCTTGATGTCAAAGTCTGTTATGAGGGGTGTGTGGGGATGGTGCCCTGAGGTGCTGGTTGGTCCTTCGTAACATCAGGACCTTTTGGAACAAGTAGTGAGTGGTATTCACCAAGCACTTGCTCCGAGTTCCATGTCAGGTCTTCTTGATATCTGCACTGTTAGTGTGTTTAATAACAGAGCAAGATAAATAATAGTGATATGACCTGTACCGTTACCAGGTATTTCACAAGCAGTATTCCCCCCTTAATCAGCAATTTGCTGCTGCCTTCTAACAAACATCCCATAAATGCCCGAAATATTCCTGATGTCAGGATAGGCCCTGCCAGCTCCTTGATAATTCTGTCACAAATCTTGCTATAAGCTCTTGATGCTTAGACCCCTGTAAGATTCACCTAGAATCACAGAATCATAGAATCTCTACATTGTGGAAACAGGCCCAATAAGTCCACACCGACACTCCGAAGAGTAACCCAAACAGGCACACTCCCCAACTCTATTACTCTTACATTTACCCTGATTAATGCACCTAACCTACACATCCCTGAACACTACGGGCCGATTCACCTAACCTGTACATCTTTGGATTGTGGGAGGGAACTGGAGCACCCGGAGAAAACCCACGCAGACACGGGGAGAATGTGCAAACTCCACACAGTCGCCAGAGGTGGGAATCAAACCCAGGTCCCTGGCGCTGTGAGGCTGCAGTGCTAACCACTGAGCAACCGTGCTGCCCTAATTGAGAATGAATCAATCAGGTATGATGAATCAGAGAACAAAATGGAAATTCATGAAGATCAAATTTAAATTAGTTATTACGAACAACTTTCTGATTAAGGGATGATAAATATATAATGTGCTAGACACGAACAGACCCAAAACCAATGATGTTAAAAATGGTGGCAGGTGCTATAAGGAGAGCCAAAGTGCACTATTATGTACTTTTACAGTCTTAAGGGTTAGCATTTTTTCATTTTTCTTAAGTCTTTCAATAATATCACATAACATACTGAAACATGTATGTATATATGCATGTCTATGCACAATCATGTGTGTGCATGCGTGTCTATGACCCTAAGTATGCATGTCGTCCATGTGTGTGAGTAAGTGAAGGTGGTAAGAGGATAGAGGTAATATGGAAGACAGATGTCATGCCTTCAAGTTGTGGAATTCAATATTGAGTGCTAGGAGCTGTGAGATGCCGAAATGGAAAATGCGGTGTTGTTTCTCTAGCTTGTGTTGTACTTTATTGGAACACTGGAGCAGGCCCAGGTCATAACGTGGGGCAAGTCATTCATTGAAATGGCCAGCTACTGGAAAGTTAGGGACATTTCTATGGAATAAGACTTCAGACCACAGCCATGCAGTTGACTCTTAACTATCCTCTAGGCAACTAGGGATGGAAAATAAGTGCTGGCCTAGCCAGTGATGCTCACATTCCATGAACAGATATTAAAATAAAATCTGGATCCTGCCAACTGCCCTCTGTAAAAGGTCCAAGGAGTCTTCCTAACCTCCGAGAAATCTGGCCCTTGGCGGTGAGACATAAAACATATTATTCTTAAACTATTCTCATTGTTTTAATTGTTCTACTGAAAGAAAACAAATAAAACCAAGACTGCCAACTGAAGACAACATCCTGTCACAACTGTAGCAAACATGAAAGATGTAATTTTTTATTTTTAAAACATTCAATATTCATTCGTAAATTGTTGCTACAAGCTACAATGCTCAAACCAACGGTAGCAAGATATAATTTGGTTCTAATTTAGATCCAGGAGCCCATCTTGCAAACCTGATGGTTAACCAGCCTTAATTGTTCCACTGATCAAAGGAAAATGTGCCAGTGAAGAAAGGCGAGGAATGACAAGAGCAATTTCCTGTCCTGTCAGGGGTGATTCAGGATATGATAAATTTATTTAGAAATGATCTATTCAAATAACTTCCTTGTGAATCTGTATTTTCTGCAGAACTGATATTTCAACACAATGCATTCAAAAACACAGCAAATTAAACAGTATAAATGCACTGCTCCCACCAAGGTGACTGTATGGAAGATAATTTTTTCAAAGTCACTTTAACATAATGGTTCTAATAATTTAGAACAGAGGAGTAATCAGCCAGGCCTGACTGCTAGTCATTCGCTCATTTAAAAGGCAATTTTGAAATGGTAAAAGAATTTTCAACTTTCCCATTTTTCTCTGAATTAAAGAGGCAGTGAGTGTCATTTTGATGTCTATTTAAAGCAATTAATTTCATTTTCTTTTTAAAAAGGAAAAAAAAAGTTAAAGTATTTCATTTTAAACTCCAGGCTCATGTGATATGGCTCTATCATTAGAACAAGTACTGTTGTCATTTCAGAAATGAAAATGTTTTTAGAAGTTATTCACTGCATGGCAAGATGGATTAAATTAATCTATCTTCCCTTCCAAACTTGCTCTGTTCCTATTCTGAACATGTAGTAGAATGTGTTGGCAGGCGTTAAAGCCAAATCCATTATTGTCCTTAGTCACGTTTCTTGAAAACTGATTTCCCCTTCCAAATTCAAGATACAGGGGAGGACAGTAATACCCCAAATGCTTGAGATCAGTGAACTCATTATACGTTTGAACCTGGAACCCATGGGAACTCTATAGGCCAGTGTCACATGAGGCCGGAGTTTAACAACTGGAAAAGTGACAATTAAAAAACAATAAATTACCAATAGTCTGAAGTAGGATTAAACTTTATCCAAAGAGCTTCAAGCATAAAACGGCAGGCAATCAAAGAAAGAAGCTGAGAATGTTTGGATTCTTAGGAAATGTGTGAGATTTACTACCAAGGAATATTGTCCATGAAATGTACCATACCTAATGCTGCCAAGAACTCATGACACCCTGGCAGTCGCCAGAGCTGAACACTTATCGACACTTGAATCGGAGCTGAAGAAAAATCCTGTTCCTTCTCGCCGGTCTGAAGCTGAACAAGTACTTGATGGAGCTGTGCAAAATAAAGAGAAAAAATTATAAAAGTGCCATTCCAGAGAAAACTACACAAGAAATGGGAAGGTTAAAGTGGATCTTGCACTACATGGAAACAACCATGAGGTATTGGAGCAAGAGAGAAATCGTGGACAACAAAATTTCATCAAAATATTCAGCACCCTGTTCCCAGACTATTACTAAAACAAACAGAATAAGAAAATGTATAGCAAGGGGCTTAATGTTTAAATCTAGAGGCCATCTCAGAATTCTCTTAGCCACAAGTGGAGACCATGTCTGAAAAACTGCAGGCAGTTTTTGTTTCTATGGATGGAATCTTCACAGAAGGGCAAGCTCAGAGGTCAGGGAGTTTTCCAATGACCAGCAGCACTGGGCAGGATGCTGGACTTAATGCAATGCTAGGAAGGATCAGTCAAGGGCCGGCTAACCAAGGAAAGTGGGAGGATGAGCCTTCCGTGCTGTTGGTCCAAACAGAGGTCCAGCAATACGACCGAGAGAACAGGGGCTCACTGCTGAAGCAGCAAAGGAAAGCAAAGATGTCTCGAATTTGAGGTGACCTCACAGGGGTTCAAGTATTTCCTATGCTGAGTCTTCTCCCTCTTGAAAAGAGAAAATAGAGAGAAGTGTTTAATGTTATGAAAGGTCTTGGCAAACTGAATTCAAAGGAAGCACTTCTACTCTGACACAAAGTCAAGGAGAAACATTTTAAAAACATTGATAGGTTGGCAAGTACATGACATGGTGATGAAAAAAGAAATCTGTATGAGTTTAGTGAGGAAAACAGAAAGGTCAATGACAGCAAATTGGATTTAGGGTAACTAGAAACAAAAGAAGGGAACAAAGTGGATAGATGGACGAACAGACTCATTAACTGTGACGATTGCTACACTGGAGATTGCGGCTTCCTGCTTGATTAAAAGTGAATAGTTTCTTCTCAAAAATGGCAGTGTATGATTTATCCCATTTTGACACTTGGAGTGATCACCTGAATCAAGTTATGGACCCTCTTTACTGAAAAGTTGCATTTAAGACTCAGGTGGGGCATTCCTGATTCACATTTTAACTGTCATTTTTAGGCAAGATGCTCAGCATAGTGAGGTAAGGGGCTCAAGTCTACATTTAAAATCAGGATCTGTGTCACAAGAAAGACCTGATACCATGTGACTAACAACTGGAAAAGTGACACCTCATGTCTGACCCACCAGTAAACCTCCAGGCCATTGACACTATGGACGAAGGGACAGCCAGCTCAGTGTTAGTGGATTACAAGGTCTATCCAGCCATCTAGGAGCATTTCCAGGTTCTGGATGACCAGTTTGCTTCCTTGGTGACATTATCATCCCAGTAATTACTCTGTGTTTGCCAGAAGATCCTCGTGAATGGAGAATCTGGTAGGAGAGGTGCACTAGCAACCAGTACTCCCCATCTCTTACATCAGCTTAGCGCAATAGAAGACAGCAGATCAGGAGGGTTGCTCATAAGAGGCCATTCCGAGCACCCAGTTTCCATTAGCCCACAATCAGATTCTTGTATGATTTCTTAGCAGGCTGCATTCTGAAGTCAGTTACAAATCACACAACACCAGGTTATAGTCCAATAGGTTTAATTGGAAGCACTAGCTTTTGGAGCGACGCTCCTTCATCAGGTGGTTGCGGAAGACACAATTGTAAGGCACAGAATTTATAGCAAAAGTTTACAGTGTGATATAACTGAAATTATACATTGGAAAATACCTTGATTGTCTGTTGAGTCTTTCATCTGTTCTTCTTTCATGTGTAAATCACAAAACATTTTTTTAAAAAGTTGCATTCTCAGGTTAACTGTAACAATTGGTGTCAGCTAGACAATATGTTGAAGGTGTTCTCTGTCTGTGCCGTGTGTGTGTGTGTGTGTGTGTGTGATCACCATGGACTACTCTCGACTATCTGTCTCATTCTTGGACACATGCATCTCCATCAAGGATGGACACCTCAGCACCACACTCTACCGCAAACCCACAGACAACCTCACAATGCTACACTTCTCCAGCTTCCAACCAAAACATATTAAAACAGCCATTCCCTATGGACAAGCCCTACGCATACACCGGATCTGCTCAGATGAGGAGGAATGTGATGGGTACCTGGAAGTACTCAGGGATGCCCTCACAAGAACGGGGTAGGATGCCCAACTCATTGACCGCCAGTTCCGACGTGCCACAGCAAGGAACCATAATGACCTCCTCAGGAGACAGACATGTGCTGGAACTGACAGGGTACCCTTCGTTGTTCAGTACTTCCCAGGGGCTGAAACACATTATCAATGAGGATGAGCACCTCGCCAAGACCTTCCCACACCTCCACTGCTTGCCGTTAAACAATGCCAAACCTCAAACAGATCATTGTTCGTAGCAAGCTGCCCGGCTTTCAGGACAACTCCATACAACTCTGTCACGGTAGGTGCTGCAAGACGTGTCAGAGTGTGGACATAGATACCACCATTACACGTGGGGACACCTCCCACCATGTACGTGGCAGGTACTTATGTGATTCAGCCAACGTTGTCTATCTTATACGTTGCAGGCAAGGATGCCCGGAGGCATGGTACATTGGGGAAACCGAGCAAAGGCTACGACAACGGATGAATGGGCACTGCACAACAATCAACAGACAGGAGGGTTCCCTCCCAGTTGGGAAACACTTCAGTGGTCCAGGACATTCTACCTCGGACCTTCGGGTGACCATTGGCTGATAGTGAGGGCCTTTGCCTTGGGTTCATGTCACACTACAGGTGACCACCATTGCACCACGTGTGCGTGCGCGCACACACACACACACACACACACCCTCTCAGAGACGTAGACCACTCCACACTCCCACACGCACCCTCTCACAGACTTAAGATACTCTACTCACATGCACAACACATAAACTCTCTCACATTCATAACCCCCCAACCCAGACAGATACACATACACACACAAAGACGCACACACGTACACAGACGTTTGTGGGGTGAATTTGTACTTGCAGAGTTACGTTGTACTTTGCTCAAAAACTGCATGAATTCATGTAGAACTCTATTATCTCACTTTTTAGATTAGAATCAATCTAAGATCACAGCACAGACAGAGAACACGGGCCAACACCTTCAACATATTGTCTAACACCAATTGTTGCAGTTAACCTGAGAAAACGTTTTAAAAAAGTTTTGTGATTTACACATGAAAAAAGACAAACTATCATAGTATTCTAACAGATGAAAGACTCAACAGAAAACCAAGGTATTTTTCAATGTATAATTTCAGTTACGCCACACTGTAAACTTTTGCTATAAATTCTGTGTCTTACAATTGTGTCCTCCACAACCACCTGATGAAGGAGCGTCGCTCCGAAAGCTAGTGCTTCCAATTAAACCTGTTGGACTATAACCTGGTGTTGTGTGGTTTTTAACTTTGTTCATCCCAGTCCAACACCAGCATCTCTAAATTCTGAAGTCGGGTTATCAAAGGAGTGTGATGGAATACTCTCCACTTGCCTGCATGAGTGCAGCCCCAGCAACACTCAAAAGCTTGACACCATCCAAGACAAAGTAGCCACTTGATTGGCACAACATCCACTGTAATGACTCCCGCCACCCTTGACGCTCAGTAGCAGCAGTGTGTACTATCTACAAGATGCATTGCAGAAATTCACCAGGGCTCTTTAGACAGCACCTTCCAAACCCACAACCACTTCCATCTAAAAGGACAAAGGCAGCAGATACTTGGCTCCACCTGCAAGCTCCCCTCCGAGCCACTCACCATTCTGACCTGGAAATATATCGCCATTCCTTTTCTGTCACTGGATCAAAATCCTGAAATTCCCTCTTTAAGGGCATTGTGGGTCGTCCTACAGTACGTGGACCGTAGCGGGTCAAGAAGGCAACTCGCTACCACCTTCTCAAGGGCAATCCAGGATGGGCAGTAAATGCTGGCCCAGCCAGTAATGCCCACATCCCATGAGTGAATTGAAAAAAGACTCCTGCAGCAGGACCTATTTCCCATGGCAGAGGGAAGTTTTCTTTGCCGAGTGGCTGCCAAAATAATCAATCACAGACTCTGATTTATTTCCCATTGCTCCTTTCAGCCTGTCACAAGAGACATCAGCCAAGTCACAGACATGTTGTTCGCCAGGACACGGTAGTACATCACTTTACCACTGATTATCTCAAAATATTGATGCAATAAAAAACTCAGGTACTGGCTCCAACAGAACTATGTGCGTGCAATTAGGGTTCGGGTTAAGAGTTAGGACTAGGGCAAGGCGGCAATGGTGACAGAAACACCTTCTTTTACTATTTCCAGCTGGATTTCACAGCAAAATTAATATCTCCTTCCCTCAATGTATTAAAGCAACCTAATTTAGAGTTTCAATGAACTTAATCCTAAGTTAAATAATAACTTCTACTGGAGGATTTTTGAAAAAAGAAATTGTCGATAAAACTGGACAATGTTGGCAGCCTCATATTTGTTTCTGTTGCAGGACATGTTTGATATTCAACTCTACTGAAGTCAATGGAACTGAATATTCAGCAATGGGTGACTAATTCATAGCACCTTTTTTCTGTTTCCATCCATAATTAATTCCTCAAAGTGTGGAACAAGGATCAATGGTCAAATATGACCGTGCCAGTTGGCTTTTGATCTACTCGTGCTGTTACACTACTCACATTGAGAGGGATTTGCATTAATCATGGTATAAATCTAGCATTAAATTGCACTTCTTGTCAAACTCTCCAAAAGTAGAGTATATGCCCTCTGTAATTGCTCTTTGTCACATAACGGGAACATGGTCCCGATGCCCTTGATTGTCTCACAGTCAGAAATACTTGTCAGCTTGGGTGACTGCAGATGTGGCCAGGCAGTCAGAGATTTGGTGAAAACAGAGCATCAGATGGTGAAACACAATAGATATTTATGACATGACATGGTTTAATATCACCTTTCTCAGAAACTATTACCTTTATAAATTACAACAACAAAGGGTTTTGACACAGTTCTGCTCCTAACTGTCTTTACCATGTTATGAATATGTAGAATGGGCTAATTACATTCATTAGCAAATACAAATACCAAACGGTGACATTGTTTTCATTATTTTGGTGTGATTCCAATCAGACATTTGATTGTCAGTCAATATCTCAATTTTCATGGAGGTATGTTTGGTAGGGGGCTGGGGGGGGGGGGGAGGCTGGTGTGGAGATGAAACTATATATTTTGAGATAACAGGTTTAAGATTAGAAGAGATAGGAGCAGGAATAGGCCATTTGGCCCCTTGAGTCTGTTCTGCTATTCAACAGGATCATGGCTGATCCGACACACCTCTTGTTCACTTTCCTGCCCTTTCCTGATAACGCTTGATTCCCCAACTATTTACTCTTGACCATTAAATCTTGTGGAAACTCTTTTGCCACTGGATCATGCTGCCAATTTTTGGACGATGTTTTCTCTGAAAGGGAAGGCCTCTGCCATTTTAGTGTTGGTACTGTGGAAAGGGCTGAGTAAGGATTCCTAACTCATGGAAAGCGCAGCACACCCTCAAACAGAGAGAACCTTTGTCAGTCAATTGTACTTTGGATGACCATCAGGGTAAGGAATGCATAGTAATTTCCAGATTTTAAAAACTGCAAGTAGTTCCACTGATGTTTAGAGGGCAAACACACTTACAATGACTGATTACTATACCCATGGTGGTCCAGTGCCTGATTTCTACTGAGTTTAGTTTGGGAGCAGTTTATAGTTGTACAATTCACATCTGAGCCTATGATCTAGAGGGAAAAATTAAGTGGGATTTCTGCTTCTAATCATTATCCAATGAGTTTTACTTGAACACAGCATGATGGCTCAGTGGTTAGCACTGCTGCCTCACAGCACCAGGGACCCAGGTTCGATCTCAGCCTCGGGTGACTGTCTGTGTGGTGTTTGCACGTTCTTCCCGTGACTGCATGGGTTTTATCTGGCTGCACCGGTTTCCTCCCACAGTCCAAAGATGTGCAGGTCAGGTGAATTGGCTATGCTAAGTTGCCCGTAGTGTTAGGTGCATTAGTCAGAGGGAAATGAGTCTGGGTGGGTTACTCTTCGGAGGGTTGGTATGGATATGTTGGGCCGAAGGGCCTGTTTCCACGCTGTAGCAAATCTATTATAATCAGCTGTGAGCCAAATACTGTATATCTGATTGGGGTCATCTATGATAGCCTTCATAGTCTATCAATATTTGCTACTGAGACTCAGACAAAGCATTCTAACTTGGGCATGCCGTGCATCACTCCAATAAAGGAGTTAATGCCCTCCTTCAGCAATGGAGGCGGAGAAATATCTGGAAGGAAGTAGCAAAAAAAATTGATTTCATTAATTCCAGCTGTTGCATGGAGAAAGGTATAATTGTCCCAGTGATACAGGGGACTAACGCAAATGCTGATGAGAAACAGGCATGTTCATTACAGCTGAACACAAGTCGATGGAAGACAGATTTCCCAGCTTGAAAATATATACATTCTACAAACAGAACTACAGAATGGAGCACAAATATAGCAGCGCTGGAGTGCAAGGGAAATAAATAATTCCTTGGTCTCAGTCAGAGAGGATCGCATAAATAAAACCTTCATCTCTAAGACGGGGAAGCGTCACTCGTCATTAGTAACACACAAATTTATGGGATAGGATTGTAATTTTTAAAGGGTTCGATGACAATAGGATTTGAGCTCCTGGCATTGCAAACTTCTGAAAAAATTAAATAGAGGCTCGATTCCTGAGGGCCTCTCTGGTTATTGCTCTGCTCATTTATATTTGTGACTTGCCTGAAATAGGCAGATTGCTCAACAGGAGGAGGAACAAGAAATCAATATCTGTCAGCTTCACTGTACATGGGCTCCCTCTACTGGTAGCAACAGCAACTGCACTGCCAGCCTGCCAACAATTATTCAGAAGGCCCAGAAAAATAGAATTGAAGAGCAATTTATTGTCACTTGTGTTTTTACAAAGAAAAAGTGAAAAGCTTTATAAGTCACCATACCACGGTGCCTGTATTAATGATATAAGTTATTGATAGGAAGAAAAAAAAAGTTAAAATTAAGGCAAAGTTTATCTCAGATCAATTTCAGTTTGAGTATAGCCGATTAAAGCAACAAGGGCTCCTTCCTATCGGAAAGATGTTGTGAAACTTGAAAGGGCTCAGAAAAGAATTACAAGGATGTTGCCAGGGTTGGAGGGTTTGAGCTATAGGGAGGTGTTTTCCCTGGAGCATCGGAGGCTGAGGGGTGAACTGAAAGAGGATTATAAAATCATGAGGGGCATGGAGAGGATAAATAGACAAAGTCTCTTTCCTAGGGTAGGGGAGTCCAGAACTAGAGGGCATAGGTTCAGGGTGAGGGGGAAAGATATAAAAGAGACCTAAGGGGCAACTTTTTCATGCAGCGGGTTGGTGTATACCACTGGGCAAGAGTTACAGCTGGAGGAAAGGCAATTATGATGCGATTAGGCAAGATTTATGAAGCATAGGATGGGGAAGGAAACTGCAGGGGATGGGCACATTAAAAATGTGGAGCTTATTCAAGGAAACGTTCCTGTGTGCCCTAGATAAGTTAGGCAGGGAGGAAGCTGTAGAGCGCGGGAGCTGTGGTTTACGAAGGAAGTGGAATCTCTGGTCAAGAGGAAGAAGAAGGCTTATGTTAGGATGAGATGTGAAGGCTCAGTTAGGGCGCTTGAGGGTTACAAGGTAGCCAGCAAAGACCTAGAGAGCGAGCTCAGAAGAGCCAGAAGGAGACATGAAAAGTTGTACAGATCACGGTAAACCCTAAGGCTTTCTATAGGTAGTTAAGGAATAAAAGAATGACAAGAGTAAGATTAGGGCCAATCAAGGATAGTAGAGGAGATAGGGGAAGCACTTAATGAATATTTTCTGACAGTATTCACTCTAGAAAACGACAATGTTGTCAAGGAGAATGCTGAGATTCAGGCTACTAGACTAGGTGGGATTGAGATTCACAAGGAAGAGGTATTAGAAATCCTGCAGAGTGTGAAAATAGATAAGTCCTCTGGGCCGGATAGGATTTAGCCTAGGATCCTCTGGGAAGCCAGGGAGGAGATTGCCGAGCCTTTGGCATTGATCTTTCAATCGTCATTGTCTACAGGAATAGTGCCAGAAGACTGGAGGATATCAAATGTGGCTCCCCTGTTCAAGAAGGGGAGTAGAGACAACCCAGGTAATTTATAGACCAGTTGTTGGTATAGTGTTGGAAAAGGTTATAAGAGATAGGATTTATAATCATCTAGAAAAGAATAATTTGATTAGGGATAGTCAGCACGCTTTTGTGAAGGGTAGGCTGTGCCTCATAAACCTTATTGAGTTTTTTGAGGAGGTGACTAAACAGGTAGATGAGAGTAAACCGGTTGATGTGGTGTATATGGATTTTAGCAAGGTGTTCGATAAGGTTCCCCACAGTAGGCTATTGCACAAAATGTGGAAGAATGGGATTGTGGGCGATGTAGTAGTTTGGATCAGTAATTGGCTTGCTGAAAGAAGACAGAGGGTGGTGGTTGATGGGAAATGTTCATCCTAGAATCCAGTTACCAGTGGTGTACCGCAAGGGTCGGTGTTGGGTCCACTGCTGTTCATCATTTTTATAAACGACCTGGATGAGGACGTAGATGGGTGGGTTAGTAAATTTAAAGATGACACTAAGATCGGTGGAATTGTGGATAGTGACGAAGGATGTTGTCAGTTACAGAGAGACATAGACAAGTTGCAGAGCTGGACTGAGAGGTGGCAAATGGAATTTAATGTGGACAAGTGTGAGGCGATTCACTTTGGTTGAAGTAACCGGAATGCAAAGTACTGGGCTAATGGTAAGATTCTTGGTAGTGTAGATGAGCAGAGAGATCTCGGTGTCCAGGTACACAGATCCTTGAAAGTTGCCACCCTGGTTGACAGGGTTGTTAAGAAGGCATACAGTGTTTTAGCTTTTATTAATAGAGGGATCGAGTTCCGGAACCATGAGGTTATGCTGCAGCTGTACAAAACTCTGGTGCGGCTGCACTTGGAGTATTGTGGTCAGTTCTGGTCACCGCATTATAAGAAGGATGTGGAAGCTTTGGAAAAGGTGCAAAGGAGATTTACTGAGATGTTGCCTGGTATGGAGGGAGGGTCTTACGAGGAAAGGCTGAGGGACTTGAGGCTGTTCTCGTTAGAGAGAAGGTTGAGAGGTGACTTAATAGAGACATATAAGATAATCAGGGGTGGACAGGGAGAGCCTTTTTCCAAGTATAGTGGCGGTGAGCACGAGGGGGCATAGCTTTAAATTGAGGGGTGATAGATATAGGACAGATGTCAGAGGCAGTTTCTTTACACAGAGAGTAGTAAGAGTATGGAATGTTTTGCCTGCAATGGTAGTAGATTCGCCAACTTTAAGTACATTTAAGTCGTCATTGGACAAGCATATGGACATACATCGAATAGTGTCGGTTAGATGGGCTTCAGATTAGGTATGACAGGTCGACGCAACATCAAGGGCCTGTACTGTGCTGTAATGTTCTATGTATGGAATGAGCTGCCAGAGGAAGTGGTGGAGGCTGGTACAATTGCCACATTTAAAAGGCATCTGGATGGGTATATGAATAGGAAGGGTTTGGAAGGATATGGGCCGGATGCTGGCAGCTGGGACTAGATTGGGTTGGGATATCTGGTCGGCATGGACAGGTTAACTGAAAGGTCTGTTTCTGTGCTGTACATTTTGACTCTAAATGCTGAAATACCTTGAAGCCACTGCTGACAAAGACCTCCAGAAGATCAAAGCACAGTGGGTGGCAACAACCGAAAGATAACAGAGAATGATGCGATGCGAGAGATCAAACGGTGAAAAATAGAAAAGAAATATGGAGAGAAAAGAACAAGATAATGTAAGAAAGAGGCGAAGTTACTGAGAGAAGGATAACTGAAAGACTGACAGTGAGTGGAGGAAGAAGAAGCTTTCCGTGCCTGTATGTCAGAGAAAAATGTCAATGAAGGTGAGCTCCATAGAATGTGTGCAATGCCTGATAATTTGGTGAACAACGTCAGAAATCACACTTCACCAGGTTAGAGTCAAACAGGTTTATTTGAAATCACAAGCCTTCGCAGCGTCGCTCCTTTGTCAGGCCAGGTGATCAAATCTCAATATCTTTAAGAACAGGTTTTTCAAATTTGTCTTATGCTGAGAGGTTAGTTGTCTGTCAGGATCACAAAGTTCAGAATTACTGCTCAGAACTGCACATTTGATTAAAAGGTATTGAAATTTAGAGCCATTGGGAATTGTTTTCTTACTCATTTAAAAATTCCATGCTGACACAATGGATGGGGGAGGGGGAACATTAAGTGGGACAGGGACAGGCGGGGAAAATGATAGCCTTCTGTCCCCTAATAATCCTGCAACAGGAAGGCTTGCTTACCATTAATGCCCATGTAAGGGCTTCACGCTTCCTCTGGGCAGGAAGCCTTGCAGGGAGATCAACAAAGCAAATCTGTTTGAGGTCCTTAATCTCAAGGAAGGGCCCCATTGCCCAGTAAAGTGGCTAATTGGCACTCAATGTGGGAGGCTTCACAGCCAACACATTGGGCCTCCATCTCTTACATTAAGAAACTCCCTTTATTTAACTCGACAGTGCTGTGACATTGTGTACCTGGACAGTGCAGTGATATTGTGTACCTGGACAGCGCTGTGATATTGTGTACCTGGACGGTGCAGTGATATTGTGTTCCTGGACAGTGCAGTGATATTGTGTATCTGGACAGTGCTGTGATATTGTGTATCTGGACAGTGCTGTGATATTGTGTATCTGGACAGTGCTGTGATATTGTGTATCTGGACAGTGCTGTGATATTGTGTACCTGGACAGTGCTGTGATATTGTGTACCTGGACAGTGCAGTGATATTGTGTACCTGGACAGTGCAGTGATATTGTGTACCTGGACAGTGCTGTGATATTGTGTACCTGGACAGTGCTGTGATATTGTGTACCTGGACAGTGCTGTGATATTGTGTATCTGGACAGTGCTGTGATATTGTGTATCTGGACAGTGCTGTGATATTGTGTATCTGGACAGTGCTGTGATATTGTGTATCTGGACAGTGCTGTGATATTGTGTACCTGGACAGTGCTGTGATATTGTGTACCTGGACAGTGCTGTGATATTGTGTACCTGGACAGTGCTGTGATATTGTGTACCTGGACAGTGCTGTGATATTGTGTACCTGGACAGTGCAGTGATATTGTGTTCCTGGACAGCGCTGTGATATTGTGTACCTGGACAGCGCTGTGATATTGTGTACCTGGACGGTGCAGTGATATTGTGTTCCTGGACGGTGCAGTGATATTGTGTACCTGGGCAGTGCAGTGATATTGTGTACCTGGACAGTGCTGTGATATTGTGTACCTGGACAGTGCTGTGATATTGTGTACCTGGACAGTGCTGTGATATTGTGTACCTGGACAGTGCTGTGATATTGTGTACCTGGACAGTGCTGTGATATTGTGTACCTGGACAGTGCTGTGATATTGTGTACCTGGACAGTGCTGTGATATTGTGTACCTGGACAGTGCTGTGATATTGTGTACCTGGACAGTGCTGTGATATTGTGTACCTGGACAGTGCTGTGATATTGTGTACCTGGACAGTGCTGTGATATTGTGTACCTGGACAGTGCTGTGATATTGTGTACCTGGACAATGCTGTGATATTGTGTACCTGGACGGTGCAGTGATATTGTGTACCTGGACAATGCTGTGATATTGTGTACCTGGACGGTGCAGTGATATTGTGTACCTGGACAGTGCTGTGATATTGTGTACCTGGACAGTGCTGTGATATTGTGTACCTGGACGGTGCAGTGATATTGTGTACCTGGACAGTGCTGTGATATTGTGTACCTGGACAGTGCTGTGATATTGTGTACCTGGACAATGCTGTGATATTGTGTACCTGGACAGTGCAGTGATATTGTGTATCTGGACGGTGCTGTGATATTGTGTCCTGGACGGTGCTGTGATATTGTGTACCTGGACAGTGCTGTGATATTGTGTACCTGGACAGTGCTGTGATATTGTGTATCTGGACGATGCTGTGATATTGTGTACCTGGACGGTGCTGTGATATTGTGTACCTGGACAGTGCTGTGATATTGTGTATCTGGACAGTGCAGTGATATTGTGTACCTGGACGGTGCTGTGATATTGTGTACCTGGACAATGATGTGATATTGTGTACCTGGACAGTGCTGTGATACTGTGTACCTGGACAGTGCAGTGATATTCTGTATCTGGACAGTGCTGTGATATTGTGTACCTGGACGGTGCTGTGACATTGTGTACCTGGACAGTGCTGTGATATTGTGTACCTGGACAGTGCTGTGATATTGTGTACCTGGACAATGCTGTGATATAGTGTACCTGGACAGTGCAGTGATATTGTGTACCTGGACGGTGCTGTGATATTGTGTACCTGGACAGTGCTGTGATATTGTGTACCTGGACGGTGCTGTGATATTCTGTATCTGGACAGTGCTGTGATATTGTGTACCTGGACAGTGCTGTGGTAATGTGTACCTGGACGGTGCTGTGATATTGTGTATCTGGACAGTGCTGTGATATTGTGTACCTGGACGGTGCTGTGATATGGTGTACCTGGACAATGCTGTGATATTGTGTACCTGGACAATGCTGTGATACTATGTACCTGGACAGTGCTGTGATATTGTGTATCTGGACAGTGCTGTGATATTGTGTACCTGGACAATGCTGTGATATTGTGTATCTGGACAGTGCTGTGATATTGTGTATCTGGACGGTGCTGTGATATTGTGTATCTGGACGGTGCTGTGTTATTGTGTATCTGGACAGTGCTGTGATATTGTGTACCTGGACAGTGCTGTGATATTGTGTACCTGGACAATGCTGTGATATTGTGTATCTGGACAATGCTGTGATATTGTGTATCTGGACAGTGCTGTGATATTGTGTACCTGGACAGTGCTGTGATATTGTGTATCTGGACAATGCTGTGATATTGTGTATCTGGACAGTGCTGTGATATTGTGTACCTGGACAGTGCTGTGATATTGTGTATCTGGACAGTGCTGTGATATTGTGTACCTGGACGGTGCTGTGATATTGTGTACCTGGACAATGCTGTGATATTGTGTACCTGGACAGTGCTGTGATATTGTGTACCTGGACAATGCTGTGATATTATGTGCCAGGTATTGCTGTGATGTTGGTCTATTGCCTGCTTGATGAGGACAGTGCAGCCTCTATGTACTTTTAGCCAGGTCTCAAGCGGAATGCTGGGAATGAAGGAAAGATATTCAGGTCAAAAAAGAAAGTGACAAACTGGATCTGAATTTAGTTTGGGGAATGAAGTTCAGGAAAATGCTTGGCAGATGCTTTTGCAACTCGAAGACTCTGGGTGCAATTCTGCAAGACTCAGTTACTCAGTCCCTTGCTTTTTGCAGCATATATTAATGATTCAGATTCAAATGATGGGGCAATGTTAAAGAAAGGATAAATAGACAAATTCTTTTCCCTGGGGTTGGGGAGTCCAGAACTAGAGGACCTAGGTTTAGGGTGAGGGGAAAGATATAAAAGAGACCTAAGGGGCAACTTTTTCACGCAGAGGGTGGTACGTGTATGGAATGAGCTGTCAGAGGAGGGTGGAGGCTGTTACAATTGCAACATTTAAGAGGCATTTGGATGGGTATATGAATAGGAAGGATTTGGAGGGATATGGGCCGGGTGCTGGCAGGTGGGACTAGATTGGGTTGGGATATCTGGCCGGCATGGACAGGTTGGACCGAAGAGTCTGTTTCCATGCTGTACATCACTATGACTCTATAAGTTGCAATATGCTCCATAATCAGGACTATCAATCAGGAGAAAAGCTTAAGACCAGAGGAAGTTATCCATGTTCTCATGATCTGTGCTGAGAAATGGGGCATGGAATCCAGTGTGGAGAAGCAGGAGATAAAGCATTTTTGGCAATTGCAGCAAGGCAAGGAGCACAAGGCACACGGTGCAACATGCAGAAATCTAGGGACCTTGGATCATATATCCACAGATCTTGAAATGTGGCAGGATAGGTTGCTGAGGTGGTTAAGAAGGAATATTGCATTTGTTTCTACATTAGCTAAGGTAAGAGCCGGGAGAGTCTGCAAGAATTTGATGTGTCACCAGAAGATAGAGCACAGAAATGGGAAAAATATCATAACTCAGATAACGTCTCCACAAAAACTAGTATACTCATACAGCCCCATGTTCCATACAACTGTGGACACACAGCTCTTCAAATTCTAAAGTTAGAGAAAAGGGTTAGTATTTATATGGGTGACAGGGATCCTGCCCACCAAGTCGAGAGCTCTGTGTCATCTCCTTTAAGGAAGGCCTGCCAGAATCAGCAGTCCACCAGAGGCAGTGCCAGTAGGAGGGGCTACAGCTATTGTCAATCTACCCGGCAGAGGCCCAGAGTCAGTGAGGGACTCTAGGCCACAGTTCGCAAGGGTGGGATGGATGTCATGGGATGGGGGTTGAGGAGGCTGAAGGTGGTTGGCTGCAAAGGCAGAGGGGTGGTACCAAGTCTCCTCCATATTCCTGATGTCCGTGCTTTTAATCAGATAAGGCTAAACAGGTAAGGGCTTGCTATTTGGGCTTTTACGTATGGCAACTGGCCAGCCGGCTATTGGGTGAATACTAGTTATGGTGGAATGCGACCTTTCAGAGTATTAACTGTCCAGTTAAGTGCCTCAATTGGCATTTGGACATGAAAGCCATCCACAAGTAATCTCATTCGCACTTAAGCAGGGCAAAGTTGTGGACACAGTGGTGTCCCCATGGAATCCTCTTGCCCAATTTAATGCCTTCTCAATCTCCAAACTCATAGTGGAGGGCATTTATTTCAGGCCCAACTGTGGGGAACAAGAGTGGTAAGTTCTTAAATGCTTTTCTCTGCACACCTACTCTATGCTCAAAGTCTTTTACAATTACACCTGCAAGTTCCCCTCCAAGCCACATATCATCCTGACTTGGAAATATATCACCATCCTGTGTCCTCCTGAAGCGAGCTCAAGTCCCTGAGACCCTCTCCCTAGCTGTTATGGCTGCCCCTATGACTTGAGGACTGCACAGCTCACCCCCACCTCCTGCTGTGTAATTAGAGAATTGCAATAAATGTTGGACTTGTTAATAAAGGTCATATCCCATCATTGACAAAAAAAAATTAAAAACTGTTGCAGGAGGTACAACAAGGGAAAAAATAAATAGAAAACAAAGACTTGTTAATGGAGGCTCCTACAATTCATTGAGTAGCTTAAAGAATGTGAATTTTCAGGGGAGTACAGTAAAAACAAAACTATCAGGAAGAAATCACTACAGATCAAAGAACTAACATAGTTCACTGCAACATCCAATATTTTAACTAGATCAATCCAGTTTGATGCACTTACCATTCCAACCATATTTTTTACAGCCTTCAAAGAGGAGATTAGGAGAAAGAAAAACAAAAAGCTTTAGATTCATGCATAGGTGATACACAAGTGCAGTAAATTGAAATAGCAGTCACCAAACATTAAAGCTTAAATGAATATACACAGAAAGAGACACCAAGCAGGAGGAGTCTAGCATAACACTGTTACCTTGCATCACACATTTGTTTAATTAGGTTCATTGAGAGTAACGAAGCCAGCTGTATTAAAGAGATATCAAAGGGTAGCAGACGGTTGAGATATTTTTGGAGGAAGTTTTCTATGGTTTTATTATATTTGTGCAAGTAATTTTCTTTTTATTTTATCTCTAGCCATGAAACAGCTTGCAGACCTGCTCCAGTCCCACCATATGTTGGACGACAATCAGCTACTTGATGTGTGAAAGTGACATGGGGTGACTTGGTATCTGATTTCCTCCCACTCCCTGTGGGAATACTTCTAATCTCCAACTGATGAACCATGGAGAAGGCTTGCATTTGACCACATTGTAGCATTAGTATGCTGGAAAATCACCATGTGAACTTAAACTGAAACTAACTATGAGGGAAGAGACTGGAAAGCTACAAAAGACATTCTAAATCTGCCCTATAGTACAATACGCAAACTCTTCACTATCACTAGGTGTCTGTAGTGTAACTAGTAACAGTGACTTAACGCACCAATTACATCTGATACCAGCTGTCAAAACCACCACAGATTATTAAATCACATCTGGCAATTACACTGTGATATCTTTGAGTTTATAAATGTTTATTCTAGTCATCTAAAACTCATTGTGCACTATTTTATGAGTATATTGTTTTATAAAAGCTGTAATGTTAAACCAATATTACATAGCATAAATTCCAGATTACATTTTCACAACCATATAGTTGACAACACTTAGTTCATCTTGTGAATCTTAAACTGAATTTCTTCATTTGCTTTAATATTTATAATAATTCCAACTTCTCTTTCTCTTCAGAACCCTTTCCTTTGGTGAAGTGGCGATGGGAATACAGTTTGCTTCCACCTCCACATTACCAGTGTTCAAAGGCAATCCCCTGCGGGTGACTCACTAAGATGAGGAACTAATGTGGGACAGTTGCCTTAAACTGTCTTGTACTCCATTTCTACCTTGTCTCAGTACCCTTGTAAAACCTCCATTCTGAGAGCATTCGAGTCTTCCTACTCCTAAAAATCTATGAAATGTTCACAGCAATTCAGAATTGAAAATAAAATTCCATAAATCACCATTATCCAATAACCGTAGTTTGCATGTGTGTGTATTTTGACACCATAAAAAGGGCTGGATTAAACAGGCTGGAATAGTCAACTATCATATTCAATTACAGCCACTACAATAAAGAAGGAAGATATTCCAGAAACACAGCTGAGAGGATTGTGAATAATTCTTGCATGGAGGAAAGGTTCAAATAAAGAAAAAGAAGGCACTGCACTACAAGTCAGGAATTGTCAACCTACTTTAGGCAACATATAATTTACAACTATCCCAACTGTGATGTCAGAGCAAATTACTGCAGATGCTAGAAACTGCACTGAAAGCAAAAAGTGCTGGAAATCACAGCAGGTCAGGCAGCCTCCATGGAGTGAGAGCAAGCTAACGTTTCAAGTCTAGATGACTCTTCAGAGCTGCTGAAGCTCGTCAGCTCTGATGAAGGGTCATCTAGACTCCAAATGTTAGCTTGCTCTCTCTCCACTGATGCTGCCTGACCTGCTGTGATTTTCAGTACTTTTTGCTTCACCCCAAATGTGAAGTATACAGAATCATTATCACTGGTATGGCATAAAAATCAGCACTGTCTGTCAAAGGTACCATGAATTACTTTTGTATATTTGTTGCATGTAAGGTTTTAGAATGACTTGTGGGCTTTAAATTGAGAATGTATTGAGTTACGTTCTTACATATTGTTGAAGAAGCTCATGCATTTGATTTTTTTTAATTACAGCTAATTCCTCAGGATTCAACAGCAGATTGTGTTTTTGAGGTATTCCCACTTCTGCAAGATAAGGGAACCTTACAAATTCAGTGTGTTCAGGATTTCCTCTGACTTTTAAAATCCACTGAGAAGAAAGTGTTCATTTGAGGAGCTGAACATTTCCCACAAGTTCAGCTTTACTGGTGCTCTTTAAAGGGTGATCCACAGATATACACAAATTTGTTCAGATTATTTTCTCTTCATCTTTTGAGTTCCATCCCAATAGGTGAATTGGAAAGAGCAATTGGTGTGAGCTATTGGGGTTGGACTTAATACTGCTCTCACCTGAAGTACAAAGATAGACTCTTCCCTTCAGCTCTCACTGAACAGTAATCAGAGGGAGGGTCATTATCTGATCTTCAATTCTCTGGTATCTTGCTACTATATAACTGACTTGCCACTGCCCAGGTTTTTACTACTAAGACAGACAGCTCGAGTTGGGGAACTTTTCAGCTCAGAAGACTTACCTCAGTTTAAAGCTGGACCCAATTTTCTCCCTGGGCAGGAGAGAGCTGGACTCAGGTGGAGCTGATCCCAGTTGCAGATACAAAGCTTCCGTGGAGGTGGGAGAGAGCTGAGGTGGACTGGTTATAAGGCCCACGTTCATTCTTGGGTATTTTGTTTCACTTGTTTTGAAACCTGTTAGGCTTCCTGGCCTCATATCTCACAACCCATCCACTCTCCCTTCTACCCACCATGGCCCCTCCACGGCCACTCACCAAGTATCCAGCATGGTCTACATCTCACACACAAACTTGACGCTGAAAGAAACTCTCATTCGTGAAACTAATTCACAGCTTATAAATCCCCCCAAGGGTTTGAATCACTTATAAAAAGAAATTATTTAGCCTCTCCATCAAAAACAACTATTAATTTAATACCCTTTTTAATCTGCTAATCAACCTGGGAGCGCTGCTGAGATAATTATAGCTTCTGAAACTCAGCCAAGCATGAATGTTACTAATCCTTAGGAAATGTCAGGAAATAATGCTTTTGGAACTTTGTTAACAGATGGCATTACTTTTTCTACCTTTTCTAAGTTCTCACTTAGAAACTCAACTTTCTTCCCATGTATAAAGAGCAGGTGATTTAAAAAAAACTTCAGATAATAAAACTTAACAGATCTTAGATGTCTTTCAAAAGCATTTATATCCACTGCACAGATTCCATGACTCCTGCACTTGGAAGCCCTTGGAAGAGCTAAATGGGATTTGGTTGAATTCAATGCCAAATTCAAATTGCATTATTGAGTTTGGATTTCCCTCCTGTATGAATCATGTGGCACTCCTCCCCGACTGGCAAAACTGGGATCTTTTGGAAATGGATCTGTAATTTTGTCTCAACTTCCTTTTTCAAAAGGTCACTTACTCTTCCTGATTCCCCCAAAATTAGATCCTACACACTAACGATATGGAACATTATCATTTATAAATTTGCACTGGATTTTTTTTAGCCTTAATTTCATTAAACACGCTATTGAATTTGGACTTAAGAGCTGCAATTGTTTAAGAGATTAAATCAGAATTTGAAAAATGTTTGCTGCTGACATTAGGTTTAATAAAAAGTCAAACTAATGTCAACAACTCACGCCTCAGGTTCTATCGTACACACAATGTTCACCGGGCTTTCTGTTTCAACAAGTTCAGTGAATGTGATGATTTCAGACTGCAAGATTACCTCTCACCTTTACAATCCTTTGATTACACAAAAAGGAACAGCCTTACACATCTGGTTCTCTAGTTGGGTAAAGGCACTAATTCAGCTTTTTAAAAATGTAACATTGCTGCATTTATGTGTAATACTAACACTCTCACCCAGAAAGATCAGGCAAAACCTACTCCTAAATGTGAACTAAATAGAGGACTTTGGCCATTGTAATTGACTCCCACTGATTCCATCCTTACAAAGTATCTTGCACTTAACTTGGTCATGAGCGACGGGCTTGTTCCTGGGCTGTACTGTTCAATGGTCTAACTTTTACAGAGAAGAATAGCTCTTCAGAGGGAAGTGAGGAAATGGTCAAGATTAATAAAAAGAAAGAAAATAAGTATTTTCATTTCTAACATTAAAAACTAACTTTTATCGTTGATTTGACACATTTTGACTCAAATTATTTCTGTTTGTTATGATTTTGCTTTGGCTACGAAATCACTTATAAAGTTTAAGAAAATTAGGTGAATGTAAGTAAATTAAATACGTGATGTTTAATGTCATGGCAGAGAACAGACAACAGTTCAGTTTGAGTATCTATAGATCAAGAGCTGTGTATCTTTAAACAGGATCTGTTAATTACATAATGAATTTGAATGTTGACCTGCTCAGACTTTTAATCAGTAAGGGAATCAAGGGTTTTGGGGAAAAGGCAGGAAAGTGGACTTGAGCTTTATCAAATCAGCCATGATCTCAGTGAATGGCAAAGCAGCCTCGATGGACTGAATGGCCTACTTCTGTTCCAATATCTTAGTGTCTTAATGTGTGCTTGTGGCCCAGCCACTCACGATACATATCAATGGTGTGGAGGTGGGAACCAAGTTTGTGGATGGTACAAAGCTAAGCAGGAACGTGTGCTGTGGGGAAGATTTAAGAGGCTTCAGAAGGATTTGGAAAGGCTTAGTGAATGGGCAAGAACATGGAAGATGGAGTATAATGTGGAAAATATATAATCTGCTAAGTATTTCTGAAATGGTAAGAGTTTGGGAAGTGTAGATGTATAAAAGAGATCTAGGTGTCTTCATCAATCAGTTAATAGAAGCTAACATACAAATGCAGCATACTATTTGGAAGGCTCATGGAACGTAGACTTTATCGCAAAACAATCTGCGTACAGTGGTAGTAAAATCTTGCTTCAGTTGTATAAGAGTTTGATTAGACTGCACCTGGAGTACTGTGTGCAGTTACTTTTATAATTATTATTATGATAGAGGAAGTGCAATATAATTTCATCAGACTTGCTCCTAGGATAGCAGGACTGTCCTATGAAGAGAGATTGGGCAAACTAGACCTGGCCTTTATTCTCTAGCATTTTGAAAAATGAAAAGTGATCTTATTGAAGCCCACAAAATAAAAAGTCATTGCAGTAAGGTGTTTCCTTTGGTTGTGGGTGGTCTAGACCTAGGGGGCACAATTTTAAAAAGGAAGCCATTTAGGAGAAGATAAGACAAAATTTTATTTCTCAGAAGATTGGGAATCTATGGAATTTTCTAACCCAAAAGGTGCTGGAATCATAAGCCTTTGAGTATTTGTAGAGATTGATTTCTGATTATTAATGGCATAGAAAGTACGGGGATAGTGTGGGTAAAAGGTATTGATGTATTTGATCAGCCACAATTCTATTAAATGGCAGAACAGGATCTGATAAGAAATGTCTGTTCTAAGAATGAAAACAAATAAAATTACTAACCATTTAATGCAGCATTTGAGGAAGTGATATTATTGCAAGACTGTTCATACAATGACCCAAATAATGTTTTGGGAACCTGGGTTTGAAACGGTGAAATGTAGGTTCAATAAAAATTCAGAGTGAACAGTCTGATGATGACCACATAACCATTGTTATCAGCTGGTTCACTAATATTGTTTAGGGAAGGAAACTGCCATCCTTATTGGTCTGGCCTACATGTGACTCCACACCCACAACATTATGGTTGATTGTTAACTGCCCTTTGGGCAACAAATAATAGTCGATCCAGTGATGCCTCCCCCCCATCGCATGAATGTTTTAAAACAGAAGTCTGCCCAGATGAATGGTCTACTCTTGTTCCAGTGTTCCTGCATTCTTTCTTCTCTTGTAGATTGTTCTCTTTTGACTGAAGTGGATGCAATGGTTAAAAATCACACAACACCAGGTTATAGTCCAACAAGCTTAATTGGAAGCACTAGCTTTCGGAGTGCTGCTCCTTCACAAGGTGGTTGTTGAGTACACAACTGTAAGACACAAAATTTATAGCAAAAGTTGACAGTGTGATGTAACTGAAATTATACATTGTTTGTTAAGTCTCTCTCAGAGACTTAACAAACAATTAAGGTATTTTTCAATGTATAATTTTAGTTACATCACTGTAAACTTTTGCTATAAATTCTGTGTCTTACAATTGTGTCCTCCACAACTGCCTGATGAAGAAGCGACGCTCCGAAAGCTAGTGCTTCCAATTAAACCTGTTGGACTATAACCTGGTGTTGTGTGATTTTTAACTTTGTACACTCCAGTCCAATACCGGCATCTCCAATTGAGGATAATGGCGTTTTTAACTGATATTATTTCCTGGATATTCCATATTATTTGGTTGTCCCGTTGTTGTTTTAAGTAACATTATCATCGACAGCCACGGGTGAGGTGCCAGAAGATCGGAGGGTGGTAAATGCTCTGCCATTTTTAAAAGAAGGGCTACAAAGAAAAGCCAGGGAACTACAGATTGGTGAGCCTGACATTAATAGTGGGTAACGTACTGGAGGGGATTCTGACAGACAGAATGCACATGCAGTTGGAAAGATTAGGGATAGTCAGTTTGGCTTTGTGCAAGGGAAATAGGGTTTCACAAATTTGATTGAGTTTTTTGAAGAGGTGACCAAAAGGATAGAGAAGGCAGAACAGCAGTTGTCTACATGAACTTCAGCAAGGCCTTCAACATCGTATTGCACTGGTTTGTAAGGTTAGATCATATGGGATCCAAGGGAGCTAGCCAACTGGATTAAAAAATTGACTTGACAGTAGTAGATAGAGGGTGGTAGTAGAGGGTTGTTTTTCAGACTGGAGGCCTATGACCAGCAGTGTGCTGCAAGGATCGGTGCTGGATCTACTGTCATTTGTCATTTACATAAATTACTTGGAACAGATATAGAAGGCATGGTTAGTAAGTTTGCAGATGATTCCAAAATTGGTAGCATGAAGAAGGTCATCTAAGAGCACAACAGGATCTTGATCAACTGAGCCAGTGGGCTGAGGAATGCAGATGGAGTGTAATTCTGATGAATGTGAGATGTTCCCCGTTTTAGAAAGACAAACCAAGGCAAAATGTATGGTAGGGCCCCTAGGGGTGTTGTCAAACAGAGAGACAAGATGAGACATAGGGGTCCAGGTGCATAGTTCCTTGAAAATGTCAGACAGGGTGGCGAAGAAGGCATTTAACATGCTTGCCTTCACCAGTCAGAACAGTGAATGCAGGAATTGGAGCATCATGTTACACCTATGCAAGACATTGGTGAGACCATATTTGGAGTACTGCATACAATTCTTGTTGCCCTGCTAAAGGAAGGATATTATTAAACTAGAAACAGTGCAAAAAAGGTTTGCAAGGATGTTACAAAGACTAGAAGGTTTGACTTATAAGGAGAGAATGGAGCTATTTTCCCTCGAGTGTCAGAGGCTAAGGGGTGACCTTTATAAAGGTTTATAAAATCATGAGAGGCATAGGTAAGGTCTAGCCAAGTTCTTTTCCCAACGGATGGGGAGTCCAACTTCGACAGCATAGGTTTAAGTTGAGAGGGGACAGATTCAAAAGGTCATTTGGACAGGTACATGAATGCGGAAGGTTTAGAGGGAGAAAGGCCAATGGAGACAAATGGGACTAGCTCAGTTTATGAAACTGGGCTGGCCTGGACAAGTTGGGCCAAAGGGCCTGTTTCCATGCTGTATGACTCTATGACTGTACTCTACAATTGCAGTACAGTACAATGCTAGTAAGACATCAATTTGTGGTAGTTAATACTCAACTTTTCCTTTATCATGGCCGGATTGGTAAATTATTGAGACTGGGAGCTGTAATGAGGGTGGCATCGAATAGTCCAATATCGTGTCAGTCTACTCATCTGCTTTTGAATATTCTCATCACATTTATCATCTTCTGATTTTTATTTGTTCCATTATTCTACAACAAGTACGTAATAATTTTTCAAAGGTCAATCTCTGGTAAAATATGCTTATTTGGAGAATGTAAACAGATAAAATTAAGAGCCATTTAATCTTTGTCATGTCAACTCCTTTCCAAAATGTGTTAATAATTGCTGTCAAAGCATTACGCCTAGCATTCATCAGGACATAACTGCAAGAATACCAAATCTTAAACAGAACAATAATTTATAATGCAGACATTCCTTGGTTCACCCTGCATGACAATGCACTGACCAGTCAAGTCGAGTTGCTTGGTTTGAATTTAAACAAAAGCTTGGCAGTTATGTGTTCCCTAGTTCATTCTCCATGGTAACACCTCTATCAATCAGAGTCAACCAGTCAACACTGCTTCTACTGCAGTATAAATTTTTGTTCCATTTGAGATTTGTTATTCTTGTAATTTAGTGTTGATAAGTGCACAACAAAATGCTCCACAGCAAGTCTCTTTTTTTCTGCTTAACTTATTAATTATAGTCGTGTTATCAGAAGGAAATTTTTTAAAATACTCTACACCAGAGATCCAAGTTTTAAGAACTTCCATGAGTCCTGGAGAGCTAAATTTACATAACAAAGATGGCAGCATCACAACCTACTTTCAGTGATAAAGAGCAAAATCTAGAGATCAAAGTTTGTTCTCACCCGATTAATAAGCTGTTCTCCTGTCTCTGAAGCTGTTATAAGTTTGCAGAGAGCTTGCAGCGCAGCATGGGGCAACCCTTAACACAAGAGAAAGAGTATTACATGCAAATTAATGGAAATTCTACATAAATACAATGAATGTGCAACATAGTAAGACAATGATCTATATAAATCCAAGGCCATATGCACAGTGACATATATAAACACCAAAATAAACTAAACACATATACAACATACATGATTACAATGCCAAAACCCTCCGTATGCAAGTACTCCACAATATTTCATGTCACATCAAGGCATTCATTTGTAGGGTACAGAAGCAAACACTCCAAAACAAAAATAATAGAGCCACAGGTCTTCAGACTCTTATTTGGCTTGTCTTCAAACAAAATCAGGGTTCAATCTTATGTCTTGGATTGTAATCAACCTTCAAACGAACTCTCCTGCATTGAATTAATATTTATTCAATCTTATAAGCTTTAAAGGATACCTACCCACACTTTAACAGCAGAATGATACATTATGTTTTATGTGGGAAAATATTCCTGTCCTTAAAAAATTGGTATAGTTGCCAATTTACCTCAAGCATCACCACAGTAGAATCGCTAATATATATCCAGCTGTCACTGTATTCATGGAATGTACACATGCACAAATACAATCGAAAACATTGTGACTTATGTAGGCATATTTACACACATTGGGAAGATACATAGCATTTCATACATAAAACGTTGACATGGCATTATGTATAATCGTAACCACAATAATGAAACATGTTCATCTGCATCAAAATAGCACCATAATCATTTGGTAATAATATATGTTCAAAGTATGACATGCTGTTTTAAAATGACAGGGATGTTATATCATCTGAAGAAGTGGTGGATGAGGGCACAATTAGAACGTTTAATAGACTTTTGGATAATTACATGAATAGGAAAGGTTTGGAGGGATATGGGCCAGGGACAGGCAGGTGGGACTAGTTTAGTTTGGGATTATGTTTGACATGGACTGGTTGGACCGAAGGGTCTGTTTCCATGCTGTATGAGTTTTTATGTAACGCAAATGTGTTCTTCTGCTACAGTGCAGCAATGCCCTTTGATCCACAAAGTCTATTTGCTAACTAACCAGAACCTCAATGCATTGACCATTTAATTACTGTTTGGTCAGGGATCATCAAATTTTCAAGGGTATTAATCAGTTTTAGACTTCAAATGGATCAACAATAGTATTTATAATCGATTTTGAATCTAAACAAAAGTTTAACATTTCTCTCTTCATTTTTGCTGTTTGCAATCTTTCATGGCATTCTGCATTAGAATTTGGAGTATAGATTCAGTTGATAAGAAATACGAAGCTTTGTGGCACAATGGACAATGTAAATTCTATGAGGTTATCTTCCACGTAAAATTTGAAAAGGAAGGATTGCTTGCGAAAAGTAAGTAAATTCACGAGATATTGCATGGACGTTCTGAGAGCCAATCTATGTGGTCAATGGAACTGCGGCAAAGTAAGACAATCCAGTCAGAGCTCCTCTACTCCACCCATAGTTTTCCCTTTGTCTTTTTTTTTACCCACCTTCTTGTTTTTTTTCAACTAGTGACTTTGACTTACCCGGAAGGGAATGGAGGGGCTGGCAAGACCTGGAGGTGAATCCTAGAGCCACACAAGGATACAGTCCCAGAGCGAAGGGCAGCGCAGGGAAGCAATCCCAGATGGAGTCCAGTGAGGGGAAGCAGACCCTGGGGCACAGCCCAGTGAGGGGAAGCAGACCCTGGTGGAGCCCAGTGAGGGGAAGCAGACCCTTGGGCACAGCCCAGTGAGGGGAAGCAGACCCTGGTGGAGCCCAGTGAGGGGAAACAGTTCCTGGGGCATAGCCCAGTGAGGGGAAGCAGACCTGGTGGAGCCCAGTGAGGGTAAGCAGACCCTGGGGCACAGCCCAGTGAGGGGAAGCAGACCCTGGTGGAGCTCAGTGAGGGGAAGCAGTCCCTGGTGGAGCCCAGTGAGGGGAAGCAGACCCTTGGGCACAGCCCAGTGAGGGGAAACAGTCCCTGGTGGAGCCCAGTGAGGGGAAACAGTTCCAGGGGCACAGCCCAGTGAGGGGAAACATTTCCTGGGGCACAGCCCAGTGAGGGGAAACATTTCCTGGGGCACAGCCCAGTGAGGGGAAGCAGACCCTGGGGCAGAGCCCAGTGAGGGGAAGCAATCCCTGAGGCAGAGCCCAGTGAGGGGAAGCAGACCCTGGTGGAGCCCAGTGAGGGGAAACAGTTCCAGGGGCACAGCCCAGTGAGGGGAAACATTTCCTGGGGCAGAGCCCAGTGAGGAGAATCTCTGAGGCAGAGCCCAGTGAGGGGAAACAGTC